>NC_136057.1:1797116273-1798516273 GCF_964261635.1 Lissotriton helveticus
TAAGACAAATCTGTCACACTGCAAGTGTCCATGGCAGGCATATAAGCATTTGTCTTTCATATTGCAAATGAAGTCAGCCCTAGTCGTTGACGTACAGATCACAATATATGCCAGTGCCACTCCTATGAGACTCTGATCCATACTGTGACGTGACATTCCCAAACATGCTATAAAACAATGAACAGTGCTAAAGATATGCCTATCAGAAACACACGGCACTAAGTAGAAAGTAAGTGGTCCGGCTTTTATGAAACCTTGTCCTCTCGTTGGCTGCTGGGCTTCTGTGGAAGTAGGGCACTGAAAAATAATGCACTAACATTCATGTAGGGCTACTTTGAAAAGTTTTTAAGGAACATCAAAGTTTGGGTCCCAGTTTGCAGGGTTCTCTTAAATTGTTCTCTAGGTAGTAGGCATTAATGACAGTGCATTGGCATAACTTTAGCTTTGCTTTGCAGCTAGAGGACCATGTAAAATCCAGTAAAATATGGCTGATAGACAGGTTTAATTGGCACTTACAATAACTGTATTTCCAAATGCAATGTCTTATGGAGACAGGATCTTGTGTAATCCTACATTCTGTAGCACATAGTTTCACATAGAGAAAAGATGTTGCATAATATCTGCCATCCATAGCAAATAGCGCTTTAAAGGGCTTTGGTAACCTTGCACTGTGCAACAAGTTGGACTTGCATGGCCTAGGACTGTAACCCTGCAGCCATGCATGCCTCTTTAAGTGGGTTGTTTCTACTGTAGGTTCCATGGACTTGACGATGCTCTCAAAAAATAAGGGAGCCCACCTTCTGTATAGTGCACTCTACAGTCAATTGCAAAATATACATATTTACAGTTTTGCTACTTCTATAAACCTCCTTCCCGTCTCCCTCACAATAATCTGTGCCACTTCATTGCTTCATAATGCTATTTACAAATCTTTTCGTCTCCCTCAGTCTGCTACATTCCTAGTGTCTCCCACTCTGCCTCCATGTTAGGTTTGCTCCCACGTATATCCTTTCTCCAACTGTCCATCTTGGTACTCTAACATAGACAAGTGTACCTTAAGGTCCGGTAATGTACTTGCTGTGATCGAAGGCACTTTTATCAACAGCACTTTAACTGAAGGCCCAGTGCTCTGTCTAGGAAGTAAAAGTGCTATGAGCTATCACAATTCGTTGTGGTAATCTGGTTGGCCGTAAATCCGGGGATCCTATGATCTACCCCTGCACATCCATCAGTGTATGCACAAGTCTCAAAAGACGTGCTCCCTGTAGTAAATGTGAGGTATCCAGGAGAATGTTTGCAGCCGCTGCTTTACTGATGTTACATCACACACTAATAATCGAAATTACAAAAATACTGTCAGAAACATTAATTAATTTGTACACACTATCAATACTACATTCACAAAACTTAAAAAAAAAAAATGTACACTTACCTGTCAAACGACGCAGCTACAGCACAGGAAACACAACACGCCTTCCGCCCCAATCTAAACATTTCTAAAAATTGCTAATACCTTTACTTTGGACAAAAATATACTATGTTGATTGCATGCTTCTCCTATTACCTTCTTATAACAACGCTACCATTTACTCACAAATTGGAAATTATATCTTACCGAACTATATTCTGAATGATATGGAATATACATTTTACAAACAAAGGGAAATATGCATTATTAAACTAGCCTGCTCTTTTTATTCGATTAGATGTAGCAATGTTTTTCTGCACATTTACAAAAATTTCACATCATCAACTTTTAAAGCACTGTTCGACGTAATTCTTTTTTTGCCTATGCAAACAACAACAAAAACAAAGCCAAAACCACAAACACAAGATAACTTGCAGAATCTTACAAATAACATTCTATAAAATAAAAAATACCAAATTATCTTTTGCTCACAAAGTAAATGAAAACTACACTAGCAACAAATCACCCAAAAAAATAATACCTTCATTAATATCACCTCTAAGTAACACTCACCAAAAAGTAAAATCTTAGCTAAACAAACAACCCAAGAAGATCGCAGGATAAATGGGAATAAAGTAAACATACAACTAAAACAGAACTGCAAACTCAAAGGAACATCCACATTTGCACTTTCAAAATATGTTGCCTAACAGTATTCGCATATTTCATTTCACACGAAAATAAGAATAAAAAACATTCAATAAATTAAACATTTCGACATCTTCATATAAACAATGTGCATCCAATAAAATATTTACATTTTCAGATTATACCATCACTATAATAAAATATTTACATACGCGCAATAAATACATGTCACAATATGTATTACATACAATGCAAGAACATAAAATTATGTAATACACTAAAAATAAATTAATTACAACATATCACATCCTAATAATACATAAATAGACTCAAAGTACATACCCCTTCGAAGGAAAAATACAAATTATGTACGTAATACTTCGAATACAACCAATAGATTAATAAAAAATCAGTTTTCAGAAACATATACATAATATATCAACTTTAAAAACATTTAATTTACTTTAAATTAAGTAAATACGCTATTACAAATAGAGTCGCGAACAAAAAACGAACGAAATTATCCAAAAACAGTAATATACATTACTTAATTTGTACACACTATCAATAGTACATTCAATAAACTTAAAAAAACACATTCAAATAAACTCTTACCTGTCAAACGACGCAGAAACAGCACAGGAACAACAACACGCCTTCCGCGCCCCACGATTCTCGATCTTCTGGAAAATTCCCCAGTGACGCACGCCAATCGCAACGCTACGTCAAAAACGTAGCGCTACTATTGGCTGAAAAAAACGTCAAGCAAAAATTGAACACGGAAGTAGCAAGACCAAAAAAAAACTAGACCGCTGACCTACTAAACGTAAGTAGCGTCAAGGGGACGCATTGCGTCCGCCATTAAAAAAAAATAAATAAATAAAACCTATCTATTACGGCACACAACACAACACTAACACACACGCCACACACGAAATAATACAACAAAAGCACAAAAAAACATACAGATAAACATAAACATTACATTTATTACATACTACCAAAAAACACTTACACACCATCAATTCTGCTACAAATACACATCACACACTAAACATAGCAACACTATTATACACTCATACGGCACCACCAAAGCATCAATAACAAACACCACAACACAACTCAACACAACCATAATACAACTCAACAACACTACAGCATCACTATACATCAGGAACGCTCCACCACAACAAAACTCTACAACACCACAGCATCAAACAGCACAACACATGCAGCACTAAGCGCAAACACAACATCATTCATCACAACACCTGCAACACTCATCGCAACACCTAAAACACTCACCGCAACGCAGCAAAACTATGCACAACACTTGCATTGCTACGCGCAACACTAGCAACACTCTACAAAAATAATGCATAAGTCAGCAAACATAACTACATCACTCAGCTCAACTCACAGCATCACTCAGCACTACTCTGCACCACTCTCCACAACACCAACACCACTCAGCACAAACAATGCATCACTCAACACTAATGCAACTACTACATAACTCTAAAGAACAACTGCATCACTATATACAATACCTGCATCACTCAGCGCAGCCACTGCAACACTCACCCCATACTCTGCATCAGTCAACACATCTCCAATATTCAGTCTCACAACGCCTGCATTACTCAGCGCAACACATGCATCACTCTGCCCAACACCAGCATCACTCTGCACCACCACAACACCACTCAGTGCCACACCAATATCAATATGCACCACAACAGCACCACTCAGCATCAACACATCATCACACAACACCACCACAGCACAACTCACCACCACTACATCACCACCAAACACCAGGCCAGCATCACTTAGCACCACCAAAACACCACTCACCACAACACCAACAAAACAATCATAATTAACACATGCACCACGCAACATCAACACATCATCACTGTGCACTACCCCAGCATCACTCAACAACACCACAATTTTACTCAGCACCAACACATATACACTCAGCACCACCACAACTTCAAACACCAAAAACACAACTCAGCACCAACACAACACCACTCAGCACAACCACATTATGCCATCCTATTTGTATTTTGCAGTTTCCATCATTGCATCCCAATATGTGATACACATCATAAATATAAATTGTGTGGTGCACAACTTGTACTTTGCTGTTTCCATCATTGCATAAATATCCTGTTCAGATTTTGAACACAGCCCATGTAAGTATGCCATTCAAGTATGAACAAGCCCTACTCTACCTCTATTTAGCCCCCTGCTTCACAATTTTCACACCTGCCAGCCCATGTCTCACATTTCTAATACCACCCTCACAAAAACAATACAAATTCTTGTAATTCCAACATCCCTGTCTGGTTTACTTCACAAGGATTAAGTTTTTTTTACTATGGAAATAAATTATTTTAAATGTAATTAGCTATTACAACAAACAAATGTTGTTAGTTTGTCCTCAACACATACATTTACAAAACCAGCATTTTTTTACCTTTGTTTTTCTAACATTCTGTCCTCTGATGCACTCTTTTTTAAAAAACTTTCTACCCTCAGCATCACCACATCATCACTCAGCGCTAACGCAGCATCACTCAGCAACACCACATTATCACTCTACACCACCACAGAACAACTCAGCACCACCACAACACCACTCATCAACACAACAAAGCACCAATAAACACCCACACACCACCACTCTGCACCACTCTGCACCACCACAGCATCACTCGGCATACTCCACAGCACCACTCAGCACCACCACAGCATCACTCTAAACCACCACAGCAACACCACCACCACAACATCAATCAGCGGAACACAGGTTATAGGTGTCACACTTGAAATTGGTAAAACTGTTAACATTGTACATGGCAGCATTATTACTTTTACTACTTTCAAAACCACCACATAAAAACAAAATTGTCTTTTACAAGACCAATAACTCAAACTTACCTATTGCGAGACCTATTGCATTGCAAATGCGTGTTTATATTTTAGTTTTTTGAGGGACAGACAACAAGTTGCTGCCGGTCCCTTTTGCTTAAAAAAGTCCTTGTGGGCTAGTGGAATTAAATGTTTTTTAATCTACTGACACATCTTTGATCAGTAAATACAAAGTTCCCACCTCATTTTGTAGGCACTAGCAGGGGTAGTGGTGTTAGGGGGATTGACGGAGCCAATGTCCTCTCTGTCTTTGGCCTAGCCCTCATTGTGCCCCACCTTCTGGCAACAGCTGTAGCCAGCAAAAGCAGGCACTGCCATCTCAGCCGAGGAACAGCGATGTTGTACATGTTTAAATGTACTTACATTGAATTCCCTAAGAGTATTTGATTTTTGTTCAGTGTGTTGTTTCTGTAGTTTTTTTTCATGCAACTTTTTCCGTACTAATCTATATTTCTCATGATAGTATGTATGGTTAAAAGATCTGCCTGTATATATTGCATGAGTTCAGGTTGTGGGTGTCTCTTTATAACGGGCAACACTTGAGAGCTGTGGAGTTCAGGCCAACAGCTGAGCGAATTTCTCACAGTGGCAGTCAGTGCCTCATAAAGGAGTTCAAAATACATGCTCATTCAACCCTTAGCCTGGCTGCAGAGCGCATAGAGCAATGTATATAACAAAGGGGAGAGTTAGGGAAGTTACACAGGCTATGTGAGGTGGGAACTCCTGGTCCCCGAGATTAATGATAACAACAAAGGAGGAGTACCCCCTGTAGGGAAAGAAAGCAGAAAAATCTCCGCTTCCAAAGTTAAAGGCCCTGGTTAGCACATCGTGCCCCAGCCCATTACCGGACAGTGCATGTCCTTTGAGAAGACCCCTCACTCACCAACCTAGTTGGTGACATGCTTCATCATCGGGGTTCCACCCCATAGGCCGAGTGCCCATAGGGTGTGCTGCGACACCTGACTACAGTGGAGCGGGTTTCTTTACTTTTTTATATGTGCTTAGAAATACAGTGAAAAAGTGTGTTTAAAAAGGGGCCAATACTACTCACTTCAAGAATGTATTCCTGAGTGCATGAACCCCTATAAAACCAGTGTGGCACCCGTGCTTAATTAGGAAGGCTTTGGTGTCTCAAGAAGTATAATATATTTAAAAATAGCGAAGTGTGCTATGTGCATAATTACAAAGAAAATAAATAATGAGGTCTACATGTTTCAACCATTGTAAAAATTCTATGGTTTTCGTCAGGACCGTGAAGATTGCGCGGGGTGGTACGCACACGCTAAGGTGCGCCCAGTCCTCATGCAATTTAAAGACCACAAATTTGTGATCTAGTGTAAAAGGGTGTGTCTCTTCCTCGTTCAGGAAAAAAACCTGTAAGAAAGAAAAGGGGGGAAAACGGGGTTGGGATTACTTACTAGGGAGGACAACACAAGGGCATACACTTAACATATATAGTGCTGAGTGACGTCACCCCCGTTAGGTGACTACCTATATTGTTCGATCGTGCTGGTATGTCGTCTAAGCAGAATCGAAATGTGCTCCCGTGTCAATTGCCGGAGCGCGCTTATGTAAGTACCGTGGTCAGATGCAAGTTTTACGGGGTACTGGGCTCATTTAAGCTGGTGGGAGGGGGGACGACAAAGGGTGATCACTATTGTGCCGTGGAGCGAAAACTTTCGTGAGCATTTTACAATGGAATTGTAACTGGTCAAAAAACATTCGAATCGCACCTTAATAGTTGTGTGATACTAACATCTTTTCAGTGATTATGAAAACTCTAATCGTGCAAAGCTTACACTCGAAGCGGTAACTGTCGCTTCATGAGCTTCTGAACTACCAAGACGGCAAGTGTCCGTCACCTGGAAAAGTTCAAAGAAAACCGGCACACACAGATCAAAATAATGCTCGTGTGAGATATACAGAAACGTGATACTCGGGTGCGGTGCGGACCAGCCGCGTTGTACCCATGTCCGTAGAGTTAGTACTTACTTGCGGCTTGCGATCATCTGGCGGTAAACCTACTTGGTTACTGCTCTCGAAGCCCCGTAGAATGGTCTGGTGCTTCGGTGATGCCGGTAAAGTAAACTAATCGGTATTTCCTAGTTAGGCGTGGTGTACTGACTCACCGCCTCAGTAACCAATCAGAACGCACTGAGGGGGTGTATCCTGTTTTTGGTTCCGATCATGTGGTTACAAAGGTGTGACGTGTAGCGGTCTAGTAACCATGGTGACCACGCTTTCGGGCTCAGATTAGTGACAGGAAATAACGTAAAAACATGCAAGTTAGTCGGTAAGGGGTCATTTTAACAGAACAGGAATGGATGCATATCAGGAGTTTCTCTGGGACGCCGATGTTTTAGCGATACATCATATCAATTGTAACAGCTCATGAGGTGAAATAAAGCTGTGTTGCTGCTTAGTTTGTACTGTGATGGTGAAAACCCCACAGTTCGAAGTATACACATGTACTACTGTCAAAGGCAGTTTGCTTTATACGTGAGATTGACTATCCCATCACTGTGTTCCAAGGGATATTATCATTCAAACCAGTTTTGTGAGTTGAAAGCCTATATACCCATCTCTGTTCCTTCTCGAACAGGCGTTGGTTCAAATTAGCTCCCGGTTTGACCTGTTCGATAACGGTCCATTGCAGATCGTCCGGTGTGTGCCCACTCGACAGGTAATGTTCTCTCATTTCTTTTTTGGGTCTTGTGTTGACTACTGCGTCTTTGATGCTTCGTGCTTTTCTGTAGGAGAACAGAGGTTTGTCCCATCTCAGGCTTCCTGTGTTCAGTATACTCCAATGCTTACCTATTATTCTGGTAACTGCATTGGAGATGGTGTTATATGTCGTGACACAGGTCAGTGGGGTCTCATCCGTTTCTTTGGTTTGATTCTCCAGAAGAGCGGCTCTCGGCTGGTTACGAGCGCGTTTTTGGCTTTTGTGCAGTATCTTCTCCGGGTAACCCCGATCCCGTAGTTTGACAGTGAGATCTTGGGCTTGTCTCTTATAGTCAATAAGTTTGCTGCAGTTTCTGCGAATGCGCAGATATTGGCCGTAAGGCAAGTTTTCACGTAGTGGTCTAGGATGAAAGCTTTCAAAGCGTAGTAGGTTGTTTTTAGCAGTAGGTTTATAGTGAGTGACTGTTGTCAGTTTCCCATTCTCTTTTGTTATTGTGAGATCTAGGAAGACCAAAGTGTTCGAATCCTTCACATACGTGAACTTCAGATGATCATCACACGTATTGATCCAGTTAAAGAAGGATACTAAGGCTTCTTCAGTGCCCTTCCATATAGTAAGCACATCATCAATGTACCGTCTCCATAGCAGAATGTTCGCATGTAGGGATTGGTGTCGCTAAGGATGTACTTCTCCTCAAAATCATGGACATAGAGGCCCGCCACACTAGGGGCAAATGTATTTTTTTTTAAAATATATTTTTATTGCAGAATCAGGAATAAACACAGCCAACAAACCAACCCAAGTACCAGCGGGTCCCATCATGCAGCAGTATAGCAACGTAATACACAGCCGATTAGCCCACATCCCGGAGGCTGGGCGGCGCGTCAATGAAGCAGTTCGCCGGAGGCACCTTGGTACATGCCCAATGCAGGACACGGGTCAAGTGCAGCACTTCGTTCCTGCTTTTATCCCAAAACAACCAACCACCTTCTCCCCACCCAATCCCAGGGCACTTCAATGTCACATCACAAAATCAACCCGACTATGTTCCTGGGCCATCCGGTTCCGGGAAGTCGCTGGCAACCCACCCCACCCCACAACTCCTACTCTAAGCCCCCCCCCCCCAACTGCTGCTAACGCGGGTATCTCCAGGCCCCTCCTGCTCTAGGGTGACAGCTATCAGGAAGTTGTAACGAACAAGCGGTCACATGGAATCCTTGTTCATAACTGATCAGTCTCGTCGCTGTCAGTTAAGTGGTCCCTCAATGCCTGCACCACCATCTCCCATGACCGTGCCAAATCCAAGCTCCTCTCATTACCCGTTCTAGTCGCCTGGCGCATCCGTGACACACTCTCACAGCCCGACCACTTCACCAACTCGTTCCTCCACCTCCGTACAGACGGCCCCTCTTTAGACTTCCAATGCCAAGTGAGTTTTCGCTGTGCCAATATCAGACCCAACCCAATGAATTTACTCGTCACCTTGGTCTTTTTGGTATGCGGGAACCACAGAAGCAGGCACGTGGCCATGTCAAAGTCCACCTCCCGATCCGTGACAGCATTCAAGAGGTCCCCTACCTCGGCCCAGTAGTCTCCTAACCTCGGGCAGCCCCACAGCATGTGGTCAAAATCTGCCCCGGGCTCCAAACATCTCGGGCACATGGCGTCAAGCACCTGGAAGTGGCGACGTAATCTCTCCGGGGTCAAATACGCCCTATGGAGCACAAAATAATGCACCTGTTGGAATCTCGCATTCCTTGTCTCTTTCCAGGCCCTGTGTAGCACCTGACCCCAAACAGAGTCCGGAAGAGGCTTACCGATGCTGGCTTCCCAACGCGACCTCAACTCGATCAACGGAGCTAGACCCTCGTTCAGCATCCTATTGTGAAGGCAGGTCACCGCCTTGACGGTGCCCGCAGCCATCACCACATATTGGCACACCTCCGACACCTCTGGTTCAGCCAATCCGCCCCCCCCAGTGCCTCCGCAGAGCCGTGACCACCGCCGCATGCAGCAAGAAGGAACCATTCGGCAGGCCGAACTGCTCCTGCAACGTCTGGAACGGGGCCAACGTCCCATCCACATACAGGTCACCTACCATCTGCAAGCCCAGGTCCTCCCACTCCAACAATCTGGACCAATCACCCCCGTGCGGCAAGACAGTGAGCATACCTAGCGGGATCTCCGGGGCGTACGGCCGGCGCTTCCCAGCCCTTTTCATATATCTATTCCAACACAATCTGAGGGTCCACTCCTCCATCGTGACTTCCCTACTGGCCAGTCTCTGTTGCATCACGATGGACGACAAGACCTGCCGCTGAACGCCGACCCCCCGGCCAACCTCGGGCCCCCTGAATTCTCTGGCCACATTCTGCGTCAGGACCTGGAGCTGCGCCGCCAAATAGTATAACTCGTAGTCGGGGACGGCCATCCCTCCCTCACACTTGGGTCTCAGCAGGGTGGTCAGTGCTACCCGTCTGCGACCGTGGCCCCAGAGAAAACCAGTCACCATCGTCCTCAGCTCCCTAAAGATGCCCTGCGGGATCCACACCGGCAACGTTCTAAAATAGTAGAGCAGTCTCGGGAGTGCTACCATTTTCAACAGCGCCACTCGGCCCAATACAGATAACGGGAGGGAGGCCCAGAAGTCCATACTACCTCTCAACGCCCTAATGCAGCGTCCCACATTCCCCTCAAGGAGGTCCGCTGTGGCATGGTAGATGCGTACCCCCAGGTACAGAAAACAAGATGGTTCCCACTTCACAGGCCCCATGAGCTGTGGGCAGAGCGTGGCCTTCCGCAGCGGAAACACACAAGTTTTAGTCCAGTTCACCCTGAGGCCTGACAGCCTCCCAAACCTGCTCAGCATATCCACCGCGCCTTCCAGAGCCTTTCCAGCGTCCGCGAGGTACAGCAATAGGTCGTCAGCGTACAACGATATATAATGCGAGTCAAGTCCCTGCGCAATCCCGTCGTAAACAACTCCCAGCCTTGCCTGTGCAGCCAGGGGTTCCATCGCCAGAGCAAAGAGCAAAGGGGATAGCGAGCAGCCCTGCCTCGTGCCCCTACATACCGGATAAACCGAGGAGACCAGTGTCCCTAGCCGCACCCGTGCCTTGGCCGATGAATAGAGCACTCTTGTCCAGCCTCGGAACCCGTCCCCGATCCCGAACTTCAACAGCACACCATCTAAAAAATCCCACTCCAGACTATCAAACGCTTTTTCAATATCAACCGCCAGCACCACCGGGCCCGGATCCGACAAGGCAGCACTATCAATGACCCCGATCAGCCGACGGATATTCATCGAGGTACTCCTGGAGGGGATGAATCCCGCCTGATCCCTATGTACCAAAGAGGTCATCAATGGCAAGAGACGGGTGGCCAGGATACGGCTCAGAATCTTATAATCCACCGTCAACATAGACAACGGACGAAAAGAGGCGACATCCAAAGCATCCCTGCCCGGTTTCAGCAGGGGCACAACCAGCGCCTCCGTCATAGAATCAGGCAGTCGCCCCAGCTCTTTCGCCTCCGCATATACAGCCTGCAGCCTGGGCGCCAGTACGTCGATAAATTTGGCATAGAACTCGATCGGCAGCCCATCCACCCCTGGGGTCTTATTCCGCGCCATATGGCTAATCGCCCCTCTAATTTCGGCCAGGGTGACAGGGCCCCCTATATCCTGGGCTTCCTCCTCATCCAATACCGGCAGAGGAATCGGATCTAAATAATCGCCAATGTCCGCGGCCTCCACTTCAAGGTGGCTGGTATAGAGGCCCGTGTAGTAGGATTGAAAGCGCTCCAGGACCGCGGACTGCGAGCAAACCACCACCCCATCTCCCCTTCGTATACTCAGCACCGAACAACCCCTAGGGGTCGGATCAGCCAACTTCGCAAGGAGCGTGCCCACCTTATCACGTTCCTCGTGCACTTTCACCGCATACAACTTATAGTCATAGCACCGCAGTCTCTCAGTCTCATTCGCCACCGCCTCCTTAGCACGTAACAGGCTGTCCTGCAGCTCAGGCTTCTCCGGACGCTGCCGTTCCACCTCTCTCAGCACCGTCTCCGCCTTCACGAGATCAGACAGCACGGTACCCCTCACAGTCAGAAACCGGCCCATACATACCCCCCTCACCGCCACTTTCATCGCATCCCATTCATTCGCTCTGGTCGCCGTCGACCCAGCATTGACCGCGAAATAGTCGTCAACGCCTTGACGGACCGTATCGCAGAACGCCGGGTCCTCCAACGTCTCTGGACGGAGTCGCCATGTGGGGACCGCCGATCTCGCCAACTGCCACTGCACCGAAATCAGCAGCGGGTTATGGTCCGAGATGGTTCTAGACAAGTACTCAGTGTGCCGCACCACCCTCGCCAAAGACTCGCAACACAGCACCGAATCCAAACGAACATGCAGATCATGCAGCGCCGAGAAATAGGAGTAATCCCGAGTGTCGGGGTGCTGCGCCCTCCATACATCCACCAAACCCCATCTTTCCTGCCAGTCCCGCCTACGAGTTGCAAGTCTGCGCACCGGGGAGTCCACCAAAGGCGGGTGAGACCTGTCCAACTGCACATCCGTAATAGAGTTAAAATCCCCTGCCAGGAGGATAGGGCCTGCCAAGTAGCACGCCAGTGAGCGCGACAAGCTCTCGAAAAAGTGGGCCTGCTCAGCGTTGGGGGCATAAATGGTACACAGCACTACTTGCCTTCCATACAGCCGTCCCTCCACCACTACATAACGACCCTCCGGATCTATTTTCTGACTCGTAACCTGGAATGGCGTGCCTGCTCTGACCCAGATCAACACCCCCCTGGCAAACGCCGAGTAAGTCGTGCCAAACACCTGGCCCCGCCACCTCCTCTGCAAAGCCCCGCATTCCTGCTGCGTCAAGTGAGTCTCCTGAAGCATCGCTATCTGGACGCCCCGCCTCACCAAGTAGGCATGCACCTTGTGGCGCTTGACCATAGTACGGAGACCCCGGACATTCCATGTGACACATTTCAGATTAGGTAACGTCCCCATAGAGCATCAAACCCAACAGTAGCACACGCCAAGAAATGTAACCCGCATCGCAGCAATTGTACAACCCCCTCAAAACATCCCCTACAACACCCACCCTCCCCTTCCCCAGGACAGGGCCTAGTAACCCAGCTTCAGCCCCGTTCCAAACCTCAAACACCCCACACATCACACTAAACTGTGGTCGACACCACAGAAGACCTTAGGGGTCTGATGGGGACTATGGAGCCCCGAACCAGGACGACAGAGCAACCACCCCGCGCCCACAGCCCCGTGCTGCTAATGCAGCCCCATACCTGGCAGTCCATGAGAGATCAGGAGCGTCCAGGCCATGCCAAAGTCCATCCGCCAGAAGCCTCATCCATTAAAGATACCATCGGATGTCTGTGGAGTAACCTCCGGCCCCAGCGCTCCCCCCACCTCCGAGTCCTCATCACCAGTCTTCAAACCTTCACTCTCCGACGCCGAACCCCTGGAGGCGTCCTCTTGCTGCGACCCCGTTATACTCGCTGTGGCCTCCAACGCACTCCGTCTATCGGCCAGCATTTGCGCCTCTCGCTCGGCCCGTTGGCGTCGATTCCGGGAGCGGATAGGTTGCGACTTCCTGACCCTGACCGACTGTTCCCGATCTCTGGTTGGCCTGTGCGCCCGATCCGTCCCCGCTCGATACAGTTCCAGCCAGGACCAAGCTTCATCGGGCGCGTGAAAAAATTGAGTCTTGCCATCAACGACAATCCGCAGCTTGGCTGGAAAAAGCAAGGAATATTGAATCCCCTCCTCTCTCAGCTCCTTTTTCACAGACAGGAAAGAAGCCCTGTTCCGCTGCACCTCTTGCGTGTAGTCCGGAAAGATGGTCACCTTGCTGTTGTCCACCTGGAAGGGCCCACGATCCCTCGCCTTCTGGATCAGCAGATCCCGATCCTTATAGTGCAGCAGTCTGACCACCATCGGCCGAGGCGGTCGGCCCTCCAAGGGAGGCTTTGCGGGTACCCTATGCGCTCTTTCCAGGGAGAAGAAGGGGGAAGGCCCTCAGGCGCCACCACAGTGCGGAACCAGTCTTCCAAATAGGCCACTGCATCATCCTTCTCAATCTTCTCCGGAAGCCCCACCACCCTCACGTTGTTCCGGCGGTTGCGGCCTTCCGCGTCCTCCACCCTACGCTCCAAGGTCGCCAGTCGACGGGCAACGTCATCGAGTTTATGCTCCGCCGTGACCACCGCCGGTTTCAGTTCCTGGAGCAGTTGTTCATTGGATTTCACCCGGTCCGAAAGCTTGGTGTGGTCCGCCCGCAACAGGCCGAGCCCGGACGCCACCTGCGCAATATCCTGGCGCAGCTCCTCCTTCGTGGCGGTTATCGCGGCCAAGATTGCGTCAAGGCGGAGGTTGAGCCTCTGTTCTTGCGGCGAGGACTCCGTCTGGGAGCCGCCAGCCACATCCTCCTGCCTCTGGCTCCCCAGTCCAGCTGGCTCGGCGCCGCCAATCCCCTGTGCGGCCATCTTGGATGCAATTACTCGGCCACACGAGCAGCCCCTCCAAACAAAGGCGAGGCCCACCAGAAGCACCCAGCTGAGCACAGCGCACCAATCTTCAGGATAAGCGGGTGTTCGCGGCGCCAACCGCACCCCACGCACAGTCCTCCGATCAGCTCCCGGGTGGAAGTGCGCTCCACGGTGTCCCGCAGCCACTCAGGAAACACCCGCAGCCCACCAGGGCCAGTGGGAGCAGAGTCCACGAAAGGGGCGGACCGCGAATCCGGCGAGGCCCCGGGCTACACTGGCCCCTTCGTGACACTACGCGCTGTAGGGCCCAACACTACGCCACCAGCTCGGCGCGTCCTCACCGCCCAGCGGGCAGGGCCCCCGCCTCTGATCGGGCCGACAGCCACCTCCAATTCACCAGGCCCCGGGATGTCTAGGCGCCGTGGGCGGCCGCCCCCCCCAGCTCTCCGCCGGCCAGTAGTCCACTCCTGTGATCCGTCGGCCCTATGGTATGGCGGCCGGTGTGTGGATGGCTTCCCAGGTCAGCAGTGCCCTCGTTGGCCCAGCACAAGGGCAGGCTCCGCTCCTCTGCCGTCCCAGTAGTAGGTGGGGGAGGGGCGCCGCACACGCCGCATACACCGGCAAAGCACCGCCGGGCCCCCCCGCGGCGCAGGGTCCGCTCCGATGAGCCCCCGCTCCGCACACAGCTGCTCAAATGCTCCGCCGGAGCCTGTGACCGCCCCAGTGCGCCACACCGTACCGCTCCCGGAGCCCTCAGGGAGTCGGCGCCGCCATCTTGGCTTCGTCCGCTCGGCAGGCGCGCCGAGCACCAGGTCCGCCCGCTGCCACCGGCCAGGGTCCCGACGGAGCCAAACGCTCCTCCACCGTTCACCAGCCCCTCGGACCACGAATTCCGCCGCCAGGCAGCTCGGGGCGACGGTCAATCAGGAGAAAAGACGGGGCATGGCGCGGAGCAACTCGCTCACGCAGCCATCCCGGTCGGCGCTGTAGCCACGCCCCACACTAGGGGCAAATGTACTGCCCATCGATGTACCTCCGGTCTGCAGGAATATCTGGTCTTCGTATTCAAAATAATTCCTCCTGAGAGCCAATCTAGCACATTCCAGAATGAATTCTCTGGGGGTTCTTGATGTCCATTCTTCCTTCTCGAGAGCCTTTTTAAGTACCTCCAGTGTGGCATCCTGAGGAATGCTTGTATATAGGCTCTCAATATCGAAACTCACCAAAATGGTGTCATCATCCACAGTGAGTTGGTCCAAGAGTTGTAGTACGCTTTTGGTGTCCTGTAGGTAGGTCCTTGTTTTTTGCACTAATGCCTTGAAAAACACGTCACAGAACCGTGACAGCGGTTCCAAAAGGGAACCGAGGCCTGAAACAATGGGCCTGCATAGAGCAATGGTCAGGTGCGCCAATTGCAAAAGTGATACTATCAGAACGTGTGTGAAAGATGTACACCACTGTACACATATTGCCAGGGTGAAAGATTTAAAAAAAAAGGTCGAATTTACAAGTGAGCAGAAAAATTGGGTATGGAGCAGGTGAGGGGAAGGAAAGGCAAGGAAGTATGAGCAGGAGAGAGTGATAAGAGAGTGCTGCAGTGGAAAGAGATGAGGTGTGAGATATACCGCTGGAGGGTTTCAGAAATCTATCAGGAAAAAAGGGTTTAAGTGGCTATCTGAGAGACTACAGAACAAAGTAAGTAAGTAAAAGGCTTGTAGAGTGGTCGAATGCCGAAGGCATTATGGCACTAACATCTAAAAGGAGCCATCAAAGGAAAACCTACTTGGCAAGATAGGATGAGAAGAGGCAGGTTTTGAGCTGTTTCGTAAAATGTAGCAGATTGGACTGAGCTGAAAGGGCAGTGAGTTCCACAGTTTGTAGGCAGTGTAAGCAAAATTCCTGCCACCCCATCAAGCCTTGTTGCTTCTGGGGGTAGCCACCGTTTTAGCTGAATTGGACCGAAGGTTGAGATTGGGAGAGTGCCAATGAAAGATCTTTTGGAAATTGTTGGGGCCAAAGTTGTGAAGTGTTTTGTGAACCTAGCAAACAGCTTTGAACTTAACCCACTCGTAGACTGGAAGCCAATGTAGGTTGATGATGGTTTGTGAAATAGAGCTGAATTTTGGGATTTTCATGAGAAGACGAGCTGCAGCGTTTTGAAGAGTCTGGAGTTCCCTCAACAGGCATTGCGGAATGGCAACATAAAGAGCGTTGTAATAGTCAGTCCTTGAGATGAGTATTGCAATAATGACCATTTTCCGAAACCTTGGAGGGATAAAGGGAAAAATCTTTTTCAAAGTTCTTAGCAGAAAAAAATACAGGGTGTGGCCTAATTAATTTGGTCATAGAAAGTAAGCTTTCCATTGAAGAGGACTTCTACAATGTTAGCTTTTTCTACTGGAGAGGGAAGTGGGCCAAGGTTTGTCACTGCAGAATTTGAGTACCTCGGTCTCATTTGAATTTAATTTGAGACAGTTATTCTTCATCGAACCGAACAATTTGCCCCATGAAGTTACTGAACTGTATGGCCACCTCTTACATGAGTTAGACACTACGATCTGCGTGTCGTCAGCCTAAGAGATTACAGAGAAGCCGCAGGAGCAGATCAAGTTGGCCAGAGGGGTAACATAAACATAATAGAGGGTGGGATTTAGTGAGGACCCTTGGGGGACCCCACACAGGAGAGAGAAGGGTTCCAATGTAAAATCCCTGATTGGTGTGAAGAGAACTCCAGAGATCACTACCCCTTCCACAGACCTTTAATTCACAATCTGCTTAAAATTTGTAAATTACTTTGTGTGTGTATTTATATATATATATGTGTCCGAGACCCTGTGAGAGGTTGTAACACGTCTTTCTTTGCCAATAAATTGAAAAACTTTTGCATCCCACACTGGAGTGGCCCGTTTCCTTACCTTGAATCAGTAGGATTTTCGTTCCCATATTTAAGCGGAGGCGTCCGCTCTTGAGCCCGACCCATCTGGATGGGCGTTGTTTGTAACCGCCAACTCTCCGTTTGGATATTTAGATATATATTTCACACACAAAACACAAGGTTGGAAGTACCTTATAGTTAGGAAACAGAATTTTAAAAAACATGAAAATTCACTGAAAAACACAAAGGTTACAGTTACATTATTACTCTGTCGACCTCTGAGGCGGAAGCCGGAGGTGTGTTATTGTCTGTTGTAATCTGTTTTTAAAATTGATACTTTCACTGTCACTGCACTGCTTTTAAGATTCGCACTCACCTGCATGTAAAGCGCTTCGCTTCCAGCGCCTAGCAGGCTCGCCTAATTCCCCCCTGATACAGCCGAGTGAGGGCTAAGACAGGGAAACTCCCCTCCAACCGCCTTTGCCGCTCGAGGGGTGGACACGCCCACTTCGAGGCCACGCCCCCCTGCAGTACTTAAGCGCTGAATCCTAGCGCTGATTCAACTCTGTCGACCT
Source organism: Lissotriton helveticus (assembly GCF_964261635.1). Classification (NCBI taxonomy): domain Eukaryota; kingdom Metazoa; phylum Chordata; class Amphibia; order Caudata; family Salamandridae; genus Lissotriton; species Lissotriton helveticus. Next base: position 1,797,133,937 of record NC_136057.1, read on the forward strand.
CTGAGGCGGAAGCCGGAGGTGTGTTATTGTCTGTTGTAATCTGTTTTTAAAATTGATACTTTCACTGTCACTGCACTGCTTTTAAGATTCGCACTCACCTGCATGTAAAGCGCTTCGCTTCCAGCGCCTAGCAGGCTCGCCTAATTCCCCCCTGATACAGCCGAGTGAGGGCTAAGACAGGGAAACTCCCCTCCAACCGCCTTTGCCGCTCGAGGGGTGGACACGCCCACTTCGAGGCCACGCCCCCCTGCAGTACTTAAGCGCTGAATCCTAGCGCTGATTCAACTCTGTCGACCTCTGAGGCGGAAGCCGGAGGTGTGTTATTGTCTGTTGTAATCTGTTTTTAAAATTGATACTTTCACTGTCACTGCACTGCTTTTAAGATTCGCACTCACCTGCATGTAAAGCGCTTCGCTTCCAGCGCCTAGCAGGCTCGCCTAATTCCCCCCTGATACAGCCGAGTGAGGGCTAAGACAGGGAAACTCCCCTCCAACCGCCTTTGCCGCTCGAGGGGTGGACACGCCCACTTCGAGGCCACGCCCCCCTGCAGTACTTAAGCGCTGAATCCTAGCGCTGATTCAACTCTGTCGACCTCTGAGGCGGAAGCCGGAGGTGTGTTATTGTCTGTTGTAATCTGTTTTTAAAATTGATACTTTCACTGTCACTGCACTGCTTTTAAGATTCGCACTCACCTGCATGTAAAGCGCTTCGCTTCCAGCGCCTAGCAGGCTCGCCTAATTCCCCCCTGATACAGCCGAGTGAGGGCTAAGACAGGGAAACTCCCCTCCAACCGCCTTTGCCGCTCGAGGGGTGGACACGCCCACTTCGAGGCCACGCCCCCCTGCAGTACTTAAGCGCTGAATCCTAGCGCTGATTCAACTCTGTCGACCTCTGAGGCGGAAGCCGGAGGTGTGTTATTGTCTGTTGTAATCTGTTTTTAAAATTGATACTTTCACTGTCACTGCACTGCTTTTAAGATTCGCACTCACCTGCATGTAAAGCACTTCGCTTCCAGCGCCTAGCAGGCTCGCCTAATTCCCCCCTGATACAGCCGAGTGAGGGCTAAGACAGGGAAACTCCCCTCCAACCGCCTTTGCCGCTCGAGGGGTGGACACGCCCACTTCGAGGCCACGCCTCCCTTCCCTCATCTCAAATGTGCCGGCCATACCAGCGCAGTGGACGAGCGCAGCGGGAGCGCCGTTTGCGCGCCGAAGGCGCTCCTAAGGCAAGCCCGTCTGTGCCCGTCCGCGCACGACCGGGCACAGGGCCAGACACTATGCCGGACCCCTCCGCCACAAGGAGACACTATTCACGACGAGATCTCCTCAGCCTTAGAGCTATTAGAAACAGTAACTGCCATGCCATATCCGATCCCACCGACCCCTTCACTATATGCAACACCTGTAAAACTGGAAATTTAACCGTTCCCAGTGCTACTCCCCCGTTTCCGGGGCTCAAAATAGCGACACTCAATTGTAGATCGCTGCCCAAGCACGCCCTACTCATAAACCATCTTATCGTCGATTACGAGTTAGATATACTTTTTCTAACCGAAACATGGATCACCGGACACTCTAACTTCGACATAGTCTCAGCCCTCCCCCCGGGCTTTCTTATCATGTCCCAACCCCGTCCTCTTGGTCGAGGAGGCGGACTGGCTATTATTCACCGAGACTATTTTACCTGTCGATCCACTGAGACTCAGAGCCAGGAGTCGGAGAGCTGCCATTTCTCGCTCCAGCTTTCCCCGACAAATTCCCTGTCGGGCCTTCTGGCCTATCGGCCCCCAGGGCACTTCGGCCCCTTCTCTGCTGTTTTTCTGGAAACCGTTGCATCCCTGGTCCACCTAACATCTAACTTCCTGATTACAGGTGACCTTAACATCCATTTCGATGACCCGTTCGACACAGGAGCATCCGACCTCATTTTTGATCTGGGCGCCCTCGGCCTCTCCCTAGCCAATTCAGGAGCCACGCATTTGAAAGGACATCTGCTCGACCCTGTGTTCTCGAATATTCCTGCCCTTCAGTTTACTAACTCCCTCCCCCTCCCGTGGACAGATCATTTCCTGGTTTCGGTCTTCCTCCCAGGTTCTTTTAAAAAACCTCATAAACCTCCAACCTTCACCAAGAACAGATCCTGGGCCAGACTCTCGGTGGAAGACTGGGCCCTGGCTCTGGATGCCACCACCCCCAGTCTCACAGCCGACCCCGCCATTGCGGACACTCAGGTCAGAGACTGGATTTCCTCCTCCCTTGACAGCCTCATCCCTTTGAAAAACCGAGAGGTCAAAAATAAGATCAAGGGCCACGCACCTTGGTATAATCCCGACCTCAGAGCGCTCCGTAAAGAGTGTAAAAAGGCCGAGAGAGTGTGGAGGAAAGACTGGCTCCACAGTAACAAAGACCTGTATCACATGGCAGTAAGACGCTACAAAACTGCCCTGAAGTCAGCCAAATCGACATACTATGATAATAGAATTAAAACCGCCACAAACTCCTCCAAAGAATCATACCGGATAGTCAAAGAATTACTGAACATCCCTACAGTACCCTCTTCTCACTCCCCCCCCCCAGACAGAAGTCAGGATCTGGCCAATTATTTTGATTCTAAAATCCTGCGGATACTGGATTCCCTACCCACCGTTAGCCCCCCTTCCATCTTGGACATAGTGGACGGTAACAACATTCCACAGCTGGACACTTTCAGAGCAGTCTCCCTCTCTGAAGTCACCTCCACGCTGGAACAAATGAAAAGCGGCTCCCCTCTTGATCCAGCCCCGGCGAGATTCCTAAAAAAGGTATCTCACAAGATAGCCCCTATCATCAAAGACCTTATCAACACTTCCTTGTCGGGAGGCATGGTGCCCCCCAACTGGAAAAATGCAGTCGTTAAGGCCCTGCTAAAAAAGCCCCAACTCAACCCGGACGACATGGCTAACTACCGCCCTATCTCGCTGCTCCCCTGCTTCAGTAAGATGGCGGAAAAGCTAGTCAACTCGCAACTGTCCCAATTCCTTGAGACCAACCATCGCCTGCGCCAATCCCAAACCGGGTTCCGACCCGGACATGGTACGGACACCGCCCTCCTCTCTGTCATCGAGGAGGCAAGGGGCATTCTGGACTCAGGAGGATCGGTGGCAGTGATCCTCCTGGACCTAAGTGCCGCCTTTGATACGGTGGATCATCGTGTCTTATTACATCGCCTGGCCAAGGCAGGAATTGTGGGCACGGCGCGAGCATGGATTGAATCCTTTCTCTCCAACCGCTCCTTCCAGGTGTGGGACGGTAACTCTCGGTCAGACCCTCTTCCTCTCAAGAATGGAGTTCCCCAGGGGTCGTCGCTCAGCCCCACCCTGTTTAATGTTTACATGGCCCCCTTGGAAGACGTAGTGGCCCCTTATGGTATAAAAATAATAAACTACGCAGACGACACTCAACTAGTCGTCTCCTTGTCTCACCTGGATAACCATCCTGACAGCCTGCTGAACTGTCTTCAGGACATCCACACCTGGATGTGTGACTCGGCCTTGAAGCTGAATGGTGCAAAGACCGAGATTATGCTTCTGGGCAACAAATGGACTTCCATCCCTCCTTCTGTTTGGCCTGACTCCTTTGGCGAAATCCCCGCTCCTAAAAAGGAGATCAAAACTTTAGGAGTATGGTTGGAACCCGACCTAACCATGAAGACGCAAGCGACTAAGACTGCTGGTACGTGCATTGGTCTCTTGCGATCCGTGCGTAAGATTCTACCCCTTCTCCCCCCGCTTTCTAGGAAATTACTGATCCAGGGACTTGTCTTAGCCCGGCTCGACTACAGTAACGCCATCTATCTCGGGGCTCCGGAACACACCCTGGCCAAACTCCAACGCACCCAAAATGCGGCGGCCAGGCTTATTATGAACCTCCCCCCCAGAGTTTCAGCCAAGCCTGCCCTCAAAGCCCTACACTGGCTTCCTGTCCGCCAGAGAGTAGAATTTAAAGCCCTTTGTACCACCCATAAGCTTATCAATGGAGTTGGCCCAGCCGCACTAAGACACATGATTACACCATATAAAGCTTCCAGACCCCTCCGCTCTGACGCCGAACATCTGGCCACTGTACCTAAATTCAGGAAGGCTAGAACCGGCGGCCGTCGCTTTGCGGTCAAAGCGTCCAGAGGCTGGAACGCACTCCCTCACAGCCTTCGTCTGGAACCCTCGCACATTCTGTTTCGTAAGAAACTTAAGACCCTTCTGTTTCCTAAATAAATCCTTCCCCTCTTCCCCCCTTCTGGTCTGCACAGATTTATAGCGCGGGGATGCCTACGGGTCACCAGGCGCTCTAGAAATCACAAAATAAATAAATAAATAAATTATAGTTAAGTTCAGATTTTACACGCATAAAACCATAGAAATTCAGCAGTTATAGTTACCTAAGCTAACTATAACTTACACCCCCACAATGCACTGCTTTTACCTCACATATTACATCACTCATGACATGGTCAGTGACATCACTGATGACATCTCAAATGACATCACTGATGACATTACTGATGGCATCTCCAGTGATTGTAAGTGTTTCATAACTTCTTTGACACTTAAAGATATATAATAAGCTACTGCATAGGTTAAAATAGTATTTGTTCTCTACTACTAAGTGATACTATTTCTAATGTCATCTGAGTGGCTGGGTCACTGTCTGTATCAGTGTGTGAGTGGGTGTCTTAGTGGCTGTATGGATGTGTGACTGGATATGCGAGTGGCTGTATGGATCTGTAAGTGGATGTGTGAGTGTTTGTATGGGTGTGTGAGTGGTTTTGTGGGTCTGTGATTGGGTGTGTAAGTAGATGCATGGGTCTGTGAGTAGGTGTGTGAGTACCTGCATGGGTTTATGAGTGTTTCTATGGGTGCCTGCATAGGTCTGTGAGTGGGTGTGGGAGTGGATAAATGGGTCTGCAAGTGCCAGTGTGTGTACATGTGTGGGTGTCTAGCTGTGTAGGCCTGTGAGTGGGTGTGAGAGTGCCCCTGTAGGTCTGTAAGTGGATGCATTGGTCTGTGAGTGAGTGTGTGAGTACCTGCATTGGTCTGTGAGTGGATCTTTGGGTACCTGTGTGGGTGTGTTAGTAGGTCTGTCAGTACCTGCATGGATTTCTGAGTGGGTGTGTGAGAGCTTGCTTGGATTTGTCAGTGGGCCTGTGAGTGCCTATGTGGTTCAGTCAGTGGGTATGATAGTGCATGTGTCGATCTGTGAGTAGTTGTGTGGGTCTATAAGTGGGTGTGCGAGTGCTTATGTGTGTCTGCAAGTGCGTTTGTGAGTGGGTCTGTGAGTGGGTGTGAAAGTGTCTGTATGGTTCTGTGAGTGGGTGTGTGAGTGACTGTGGGGTCTGTGAGTGGGTGTGATACTGCCTGTGTGGGTGTCTGAAGGATCTGAAAGTGTTTTTTTTTTTCAAAGTGCATCAAGATTCGTGAATCCGAAGCAGATTTGCATGGGGACTGTGCTCAGCCTCAAGGGGGATCTGCAGATTCCTCAAGTGGAAAAAAATATATAACTCAATTTTGTACCCTACAAAGGTCCTTCTCACACTCTAAAACATCCATGGGGTCAGGGTACCTCTACTCTGACCCCCTTTAATCACTTTGCAAAAAGATTTTGAGGCACCGGGGCCATTTCCTGATACTTAAAATGATGGCCGCAACCTCCCAGTCAGTTTGTGATCAGACAATCATGGCGTTGCAGGTGGCGAATGACTTTGCTGACCCACTCCTGGGATCAGCAGAGGGTCCGCGTCCAAAGATATTTATATTTCTTTTGTCTTTCATAACTCCACAACCATTGAACATATTTAAATCACAAAAAGGGCTCTTTCAGGACCAACAGCTACCTCTCTGCCAAATTTGGTGTACTTCATCCAGTAGTTTGGGCTATAGTTGTGTTTAAAATCCCTATGGAAATTGAATAGGAAACGCAAATTAGTTGACTCCCCCCCTTTTTTGACTTCCGCTTGACAGATCACTCCGAATCTTTCCATGCAGAACTAGACATACCGTGCCACTTGTTTTGTAAAATTTCATGAAGATTTGTCAAATGTCAAGAAATGCTTTGGCTATGGAAACTAGGTCCTAACTGTAACTACCTACTGGTAACTGCCAGTAGGTAATTAATATATATATATATCTATATATATATATATCAAGGGCAACTGCCCGAAACGCGTCGTCTGCTACGCTGCTGAATATTCTGGAATAAAGAAACCCATTTGCCACTATTTGGGATTCGCTGGTCTTTTGTTTGATCGCCGAGGCACTGGACATTCCAAGCTGTCCTTTAGGTTGATATATATATCTATATATATATATATATATATAGATATATATATACATCTATATATCTATCTCCAGTTTGCCGAAGCAGTTACTCGCGCACTCCCGGCTCTCTCAAATGACGATCCACAGATCCAGTATGATATGCAAAATTCTTATTCCATAACAGCTATTCCAGCCACATTTCTCTACGCGTTTCGGTCTCGCAGAGACCTTGTTCATGAGACTAGTTTCAACTGTTCTAGCATATCGCCATATTAAATAAAGTGAAAAAGTGCAAAAAACCACAAAAAATAACATCATTTCCTGATGGGTCGCAGCAAAGCACTCTGGTCTTGGTAGTCGTGTTATTTTAAACCTTATTTACATGCTGTTATGGAATAAAAATATTGCATATCATACTGGATCTGTGGATCGTCATTTGAGAGAGTGCGCGACTAACTGCTTCGGCAAACTGGAGAGAGAGTAACTGCAGCGAGGCTCTGCTGCACTCAGAACGCACCGCCCAAGAGCGCTCGAGAGTACAAACTGGGGCCACGCTGGATTAATTATTGTAAAAGGACTTGAGCGAACGCCGGCAAAAAGAAGTCTGGATTGTTTAGAGCAAAAGCAGGAAGACGGAGAGAATCGAGGGAAAGCGGACCGGAGGGAACGCCTAACTCGAAGGTTTCTTCGATCGGTAAGCGAGCTCCAATTTTGAAATACTACACGACTTGGTGCATGCTGGTTGGTCTTAAACGTGTGTGGGAAGTGTTTGGAACCAATTCACGAGTCAAAGTACTCGAGGAACAATTCCTGGCATTATTGAACAAACAATTAGTACCACACCTTAAGTCGGCTCAACACAAATAAAATAAATGACAAAAGATCACCATTGAAATAAAATAATCAGCTTCAATATTGAAAACACCAGCTCACAATGGAAAAGAGGGAAGCGGACAGAAATGCTGTCATGGAAACATTGTTCGAAGAAGGGGAACAATCAAATCCTAATGGGACATCGGGAGCTCGTAAAGTGGATGTCAAAAATAAATTAAGATCATGGGAAAAATTGTCAAAAAAGGAAATAAACAAATGGTGGGAGGTGGCATCACTGAAAAAATACCTAGAAGTGAAGCGCGTTCCGCGCGGCTTGCGAATCAATCTTATGCCGAACCACCAAGACACCAGCAATGACCTACTAAGCGAATGGGGCGTATATATTTTGAAATCATCATTGGGCTTAATGGAGATCTTAGTAAGACATATCGAAATAGCACTGGAAAAAATTACAAACCAACTTAAAGAAATGGAAAAATACCTGTCCTCCATTGACTTGGATGCAGATACAAAAAAGTTTAAGGAAGAACTAGAGTACTATATTGGAAAGCACGAAGAAACAGTCAAACTGCGCAAGCAGTCCAAATTTCAAAGAGACAAAGAAGATTATCAGGAGGGTCGAATCTTTACGTATGCTCGGAAATTCGACCGTTTCAAGAATAATGAAGCCTTAAACTATGGTATGGATACAGGAAGTATGTCCTCACTGACATCAACAGATGCAAGTATAAGCGAAGGAGAAGGAGACCAACGAGAACAAAGAACCAAGGTTTCTTTTTTAGAAGAAATGAAGCTGCCACTTCAGCAAAAAAATTGGGAAAAGGTCATCGGTCCATCTCCTGGAACAGCACCCAGAGGCAGGGGGAGAGGACGAGTAAATACCAGAAGAAATTTACCCAGAAGAGGCAGGCGGAAGTACAGGCCAAAGTTCTGGAGCAAATCGAGTGGGAACGATGACCCGAAGCATGCGGCAAAAATGGAATTAACAGCTACTGAAGAAATACAAAGTCCTGATATGACGGAATTAAATTCAGTACAGAAATTGGAAATTATCAACCTCTCCCAAAAAACTTTGACAGGCTTTGAATTAAACATCTTGAAACGCGGTTTGAATTTCTGCCCTATCAACAACATTGATCTGGCAGAAACTAGGATTGATGTCTATAAATACGTGCGGAAAATCAAGTTAGCTAAACTATTTGCGGAAAATCCAAGAAAAGACAAAGATGACAAACGACTGATTATGTTACAAATGAGTCTACCAGCCAAAGATGCAGAACACTTTGTAACTCTTATGGAATTGGACAGGGATCCACAATTTGAAAGCGGGGAAATCCAGACCCATTGCCAACAACTAGGACCTGATTATGTTACAAATGAGTCTACCAGCCAAAGATGCAGAACACTTTGTAACTCTTATGGAATTGGACAGGGATCCACAACTTGAAAGCGGGGAAATCCAGACCCATTGCCAACAACTAGGAGCTGGATGCAGCAAAATGGAACCTAAGTCAAAATTTTACCCACAATTAACCCCAGGGAACAAAATCGATATATTTCACGAGTGTGTCATAAAGGATTTGTATCAACTATCAAATCCTGGAACAAGGGACAATCTCTCAAAAAAGGAGCGCCAAGCATTAAACCAACTACAAAATGACAATACCATTGAGATCAAAATGGCAGATAAGGGTGGCAATGTGGTCATTCTGGACAAAGAGACATACATGCGAGAGGCCTATTCGCAGTTAAAGAACAAAGATTACTATGAGCAATTGCAAACAAAGCCCGCAAAGAAGTGGAAAGAAGATCTGGATGTGAGATTAGACCAATGGTTGAAACAAAACTTATTGAATGAGGATGAAGTAAAATATTTGACGATAGCCTATCCAAAATTGGCAACTATATATTTTCTTCCTAAAATCCATAAACACCCCACGAAACCAATAGGGAGGCCAATCATTTCGGCTAAGGAATCATTGCTGGAACCAATGGCCAACTATCTGGACATTTTTTTACTACCATATGTCAAGGGTTTGCCTTCTTATTTCCAAGACACAAGGGATCTTCTAAGGCGATTACAGGAAACTCCCCGGCAACCAACTTACAAGTTGATAACCATGGATGTGGTATCTTTATACTCCAATATCCAACACGAAATTGGGTTGAGGGCCTGTAAACACTTTCTGTCAGAAAGAAACATACAATATACCAATCACAACAAAATTATATTGGAAATGATCCAATTATGTTTGGAACAGAACGCCTTTTTGTTCGGAGATCACATTTTTCGTCAAGTAAAGGGGACGGCGATGGGGTTTTCTTTTAGCCCTTTGTACGCATGTTTAACCATGGGCCTGTGGGAACAGACATGGGCTTGGAGTATTGAAAATGAACGATTTCAGAACAAAACAATAGCATGGTTACGATACATAGAAGATTTATTATTGGTATGGGACGGATCAAAGGAAGAATTTGAAGAATATTTCAATATACTCAACAAATCTGATTTCAAATTAAAATTCACATATGACATCAGTGATCAGAAAGTGGTTTTTCTGGATACAACAATATATATTGACAAGAATGCAGTACAGACAACATTACACCGTAAAACCACAGCAACAAACGCGGTGCTACATGCACAAAGTTTTCATCAACCTAGCCTGATCAAAAACATCCATGTGGGGAATTCTTGAGAATCAAGAGAATATGCTCAAATGAAGTAGAATGAAACAGAATGGCTTGCCAGGAAATTTTTGAATCCTATTTGAAACCCCCACAGCCCAAAAGTACTGCGTGGTCAAGCTAGATCTTTAGCAAAACATTTAATGATTTTACATTCAAATTGCAAAATTCAAGCATACATGGCGCCCAAAAAGAAAACACTGTCATAAAACAGCCAAGTCAAATGCAAAAACAAACATTTGTGTGCACAATAGGTCCAGAAATTACAGACATGAATACTACATCATCAACAAATTACATGACACCAAAATACAATTTTGGAATACAATACAAACATATCACATAGATTAAAAATTGGAAAATATTCAACATGTAAAACACAAGCCAGTCCTATAAACTGAAACACCAGTGGACAGGCGGAATTTAAGGTGGAACAACTGCCTGCCTGTCTCACAAAACCTGTGACTGAGGTAATGTATCTGGTTGCACGCAAGGGCCCACACATGTAGGATTATTTTAATCCCTAGCTGCACCCCTCTATTTTAGCACAGGCTGGGGGTCAACGCGTTTCGAACCAAGATGATTGACGGTTCTCCTCAGGACGGGGACTGGATACAATCTTCACTGAAAGAAATTAAGCAAAGGGGATGGTGTCAGACCACTAGTGTCACAAGTGAAGGGGCCTCTCTGTCTACCCACCCGTGCGTAAAGCGGAACATTACCTGCACCACGAACCAGGGGGGTGGCAGGAAAAAGGTGAAGCTGTAGAACAGTATTTCTGTGAAGGAATAAATGCAGTGGGTAAGCACTAAAAGTAACACACTGAGTGGCGGAAGAAAAATTAATGCTTGGAGCCCCCAACCCCTGGTTTCTATGTTAACGGTAACACTGTGAATACCTGGATCACGTTGTGAATTGTCCAACGGAAAAGCGCCCGCAGCGCGGTGCGCCCAGGAGAGCTGACAAGGTTCACATTCCTTGTATAGCTAGGAAGGGAAAATAATGAAAGCCCCCATAAATCAGTGAACTGCAGTAAACCTGCCAGTAAACAACGTGTACATTCTATATGCCATGTGCGGAGTGGCTCCTACCTGCACACTGCATATTAGAAGAACCGGCTGGAAAAGGAATGAATCAGGGAGCCAAACACAGTTTCAAAGTGGCGGTTTCTGCTGCACGAGCCGCTGTGGGGGTAGAAAGGGGAACGAATCAACTGCCTGGTAAAGCGAGTGGTACATCTGCAAGGTTTGCTAACATACCGGAGGAAAGCACTTACATGTGCGCGAGGGATTTAGTCCAGGCGGCAGGCGGACATTCAATGTTCCATGGACGCGAGATCGAATGGAAGTGAAACCATAACTGATAGGAGCTCGAAAAGTGACGAGGGACAAGGGGGGGAAGAGGCTTTGAATGCTGGTACGTGGAGTCCTGCCGGTTAAGCTGGCGCTTTACAGCTGCTGACTTTGTGAAACGACATAATCACCTCCTCGTTCTTATTCTAATCCAGGGGGATTTAAACTTCTGGATACAAGGCACAACATACCTTACTCAATAGACATATGTGTCCCAGGGCAGTTGCATAGTGTCAGAGCTAGAGTCAGCAGTATTACCGTGGCGCAACAGCAAGTATTAAACAGATTTGTATGCAAATTTTTTTTTTTTTTTTAAATTGCATTACAAATTCTATATGCAGCAGGCACCTGTGATTAATTAAACCAAATGGCATGGCATACATGTTCCTACTCACAAGCCCCCCAAGACGGCATTTGTATTAAAAACCACACAGCACATCACCACTGCACTGAAGACACCACTCATCATTCTAGATATACTGTGGAGGAAGTGAAGATTGTGTATTATACAAAGTACCCAGGTTACCAAGATCCAGCAAGATGGCCAAATCTCAATTGCAGATTTAAAGGTTACCCAAGAATATAGCGTACTTAGAGGCTCAGTAAACAGAGTCCAGCAGCACGGCTATGGCTCGATTGCAGATTTAGAGGTTGCCCAATTCAGACATTTCATTGAGGCCGGAATTTGAAGTATCAAATTTCAAAATGAGGTAAGCCTCCTTCTAAGAGAGGTGTACATCCGGATCCCCGCTCCCGCCTCTGATAACCGCAAGCACAGTCCATCTGATATCGTTGGCTGAGTGTTTGTACTGTAGAAAATGGGACACCAATGGAGCTGTCAAAGTCTTGTTGTTTATTCTGGAGCGATGTTGGATGATTCGTTGACGGACTTCTTGGGTGGTCTTCCCAATGTACACCTTTTTACAAGGACATTGAATGGCATATACTGTATTTCTGGTCTTACAGTTGGTGTGTTCGTCATGTCTCCAAAATTTTTTTCTTGGGTAACCTTTAAATCTGCAATTGAGATTTGGCCATCTTGCTGGATCTTGGTAACCTGGGTACTTTGTATAATACACAATCTTCACTTCCTCCACAGTATATCTAGAATGATGAGTGGTGTCTTCAGTGCAGTGGTGATGTGCTGTGTGGTTTTTAATACAAATGCCGTCTTGGGGGGCTTGTGAGTAGGAACATGTATGCCATGCCATTTGGTTTAATTAATCACAGGTGCCTGCTGCATATAGAATTTGTAATGCAATTTAAAAAAAAAAAAAAAAATTTGCATACAAATCTGTTTAATACTTGCTGTTGCGCCACGGTAATACTGCTGACTCTAGCTCTGACACTATGCAACTGCCCTGGGACACATATGTCTATTGAGTAAGGTATGTTGTGCCTTGTATCCAGAAGTTTAAATCCCCCTGGATTAGAATAAGAACGAGGAGGTGATTATGTCGTTTCACAAAGTCAGCAGCTGTAAAGCGCCAGCTTAACCGGCAGGACTCCACGTACCAGCATTCAAAGCCTCTTCCCCCCCTTGTCCCTCGTCACTTTTCGAGCTCCTATCAGTTATGGTTTCACTTCCATTCGATCTCGCGTCCATGGAACATTGAATGTCCGCCTGCCGCCTGGACTAAATCCCTCGCGCACATGTAAGTGCTTTCCTCCGGTATGTTAGCAAACCTTGCAGATGTACCACTCGCTTTACCAGGCAGTTGATTCGTTCCCCTTTCTACCCCCACAGCGGCTCGTGCAGCAGAAACCGCCACTTTGAAACTGTGTTTGGCTCCCTGATTCATTCCTTTTCCAGCCGGTTCTTCTAATATGCAGTGTGCAGGTAGGAGCCACTCCGCACATGGCATATAGAATGTACACGTTGTTTACTGGCAGGTTTACTGCAGTTCACTGATTTATGGGGGCTTTCATTATTTTCCCTTCCTAGCTATACAAGGAATGTGAACCTTGTCAGCTCTCCTGGGCGCACCGCGCTGCGGGCGCTTTTCCGTTGGACAATTCACAACGTGATCCAGGTATTCACAGTGTTACCGTTAACATAGAAACCAGGGGTTGGGGGCTCCAAGCATTAATTTTTCTTCCGCCACTCAGTGTGTTACTTTTAGTGCTTACCCACTGCATTTATTCCTTCACAGAAATACTGTTCTACAGCTTCACCTTTTTCCTGCCACCCCCCTGGTTCGTGGTGCAGGTAATTTTCCGCTTTACGCACGGGTGGGTAGACAGAGAGGCCCCTTCACTTGTGACACTAGTGGTCTGACACCATCCCCTTTGCTTAATTTCTTTCAGTGAAGATTGTATCCAGTCCCCGTCCTGAGGAGAACCGTCAATCATCTTGGTTCGAAACGCGTAGACCCCCAGCCTGTGCTAAAATAGAGGGGTGCAGCTAGGGATTAAAATAATCCTACATGTGTGGGCCCTTGCGTGCAACCAGATACATTACCTCAGTCACAGGTTTTGTGAGACAGGCAGGCAGTTGTTCCACCTTAAATTCCGCCTGTCCACTGGTGTTTCAGTTTATAGGACTGGCTTGTGTTTTACATGTTGAATATTTTCCAATTTTTAATCTATGTGATATGTTTGTATTGTATTCCAAAATTGTATTTTGGTGTCATGTAATTTGTTGATGATGTAGTATTCATGTCTGTAATTTCTGGACCTATTGTGCACACAAATGTTTGTTTTTGCATTTGACTTGGCTGTTTTATGACAGTGTTTTCTTTTTGGGCGCCATGTATGCTTGAATTTTGCAATTTGAATGTAAAATCATTAAATGTTTTGCTAAAGATCTAGCTTGACCACGCAGTACTTTTGGGCTGTGGGGGTTTCAAATAGGATTCAAAAATTTCCTGGCAAGCCATTCTGTTCTGTTTTTTCAAGTATTGAGGTCCAGGCTGGCCAGTTGTTAGGACCCAAACCTTCTTGTGCTGACAAATGAAGTAGAATGGCATAAACATCAAAAACAAGCAGGATTGAGATTCAAGAAAAGAATGTATAACTCAGGTGCAATTGAGACGGCACGGAAAAGAACAGAATTAAAAAACAGAACAGTTCTACTGAAAGAGAAAGTTCCAAATGAAAATAAGGAGGACAAAATAAGACTAATAACCACCTATTCCACTGGCAACAAACAAATTATGAATATTCTCAAGAAAAATTGCCATATTCTGCAATTGGATCCAACAGTAGTCAACATAATAGTAGATCATCCTAATATCACCTACATAAGAGCCAAAAATCTTCGTGATAAATTAGTACACAGCCATTTCCAAATACCAAAGAAACCGGAAACCTGGCTGAAACCAAAAGGTTTCTACAAATGCTCAGAATGCAAAGTCTGTGCATTGCGGAAAATAAAAAAGAACTCACGATGGCCAACAAACGTAAATGGACGATTCAACAACTCATAATCTGTAAAAGCGAATATGCCATTTACATCATTGAGTGCCCATGCGCCTTGAAATATGTAGGTAGCACCAAGTGAGAGCTCAAAAAACGAATTTTAGAGCACGTGAGAGCTACTGTGAATAATGACCGCAGTAATGCGGTAGCAAAACATATGGAGAAGGCGCACGGAGGAAACTGGAAAGCTCTGAAATTTTATGCAGTGACGACAGTGGCTAACAACCCCCGCGGTGGTGACCGCGAAAGAGTTCTCAGACAGAAAGAATCCAAGCACATCCTGAACTTTCGGTCATTAACCCCGCATGGGCTCAACCAGGATGAGGAACTGCACTACCACCTGTAAACCATTACCGATGAACCTTTCTAACCCCCAGTAAATTAGGAACTGTACTGCCTCCCATAGAATTAAATTGTTTTTAATAATTATTTTTCACTTTCTATCACTTTAGTTTTATGACTCAAATTGGGAATATGCAGAGCACACAGACAGGCAATGAGTATAGAAATTTATTTGAGTGTATAAATTTCTTAATTAAAAATTGTTCCCACTAGAGGGATCATAGTGGTACACAAGGACCAAACAATGCTTAAATCACGAAGACCCACTGAAGGGATAAAATTGGTAGAAAGATTATTAAATTGGACCACCTTAAAATTGATTTATACGGGGGGCGTGGCTTAGCGGGCCGTAATGGCGGACGTAGCCTAGAAGAGCTCCGTCCAGCCCGCCACTTATCCGCCTAAATATCCTGTCTCCCCTCCTGATCCTGCTGCCCTAGAGGACGGCGCAGTGCCCTGGATCCAGCGACTGTGCGCCGGTGCCGTTCGCGGAGCACTGGGGGCCCCGGTTGATGACCAGAGCGGAGGAGCGAATTGCGGCCTGGTCCAGGCGAGTGCAGTCGGGACCTCGCGTTTCGCACACCCCGGCCCGGGAGCGCGGGGTCGGCAGGGAGCGGCGGAGTGCCGCGGAAAGGTGCTGGAAGGCCGGAACGCTCCTGAAGTCATCGGAGGCCCCCGCTGTGGTGGCCCGGCTGATGGTGGGACATTGCTGGAGGGAGGAGCGCGCGGTCCGGGCGAATGGGGCCGGAGCCTTCCTACTGCGAGGCCTAGTGTCTAGGCACAGCCGGGAGCTGGAGTTTGGCGCCATCCGAAGAGGCGCGCCCTGATGGCGGACAACATCAGCAGGTGATCGGGGGGCAGGTCGGCCCTCGGTGGGTGCCGCGGGGGTGTGCACGACCAGCAGTGGTGCTTGCAAGAGGTAGTCGGAGGTCCTGTGGAGGGCTGGTTCTGGCGTGGGTCCCCTGTATACCCGAGACCTGGGACCACGTTAGTGAAACAGCCAGTGCCTTCAGAGGAGTCCCTAAGGCCTACCAAGTGGCGGCGAAATTTGTCCATTTGGCCCGTGGTGCGAGGGCTATTGTGTAGTGAGGCCCAGGGACTGGTGGCGCCACTGAAGATCGGCACCACGCGATATCCGTGTGGAAAGCCCATGCACCGGACTGCGCCAGCAGGTGATTCGGGGGCGGATTTGCCTTGGTGCGGGCAGCGGTAGTGTGAGTGCTCTGAGCACGAAATAGTGACCGTGGTCAGTAGCCCAGCAGCGTGAAGCCTGGTGAGGGACATTCATGCAGAGTGTGGACGGTGCACATCTCAGACGCACAGTTTCCAGGACCATGGGGGAGTGATAGGGCAACCGGACTGGAGAGGCACCGGGGGTCCTAGCACACAGTGCCCACCGGAGATATAGGAGGCGACATCTGGGTGTACGGGTGGCTGACCCTGGTGGAGTGTGTCTCCTGCCGCCGAAGAAAATGACCAGAGGCGGGAGTGGTGGAGGGTCTGCGAAGCAGGGGCCCATCGATAAGTACACGGGGCCGAGTGGTGGAGCTGGAGCCGCTGGGGGCCAGAACAGCCAGGGACCCGATAATGCGGCATTGATGGCGGCGATCACCCAGTCAAGGGATATGCTCGACGCGAAAATTGGTGCCGCGGGTGCGAATGTCACTTTATTGCGTCAAGACCTATGGAACGATGTAGCTCGCATCATGGAGGATGAAACCCGGATTTCGGGGGTGGAAGATGATGTGGCGACCCTTAAGCGCAAAGTAACCGATATGGAGAGTGTTCAGAAGGGGTTGGCCCTTAGAGTGGAAGATGCGGAAGGACGGGCCTGGCGAAACAACCTACGATTTGTGGGACTTCCGGAGGGCTGCGAGAAGGGCAACATGGAGCGCTTCTTGACCCAGTGGCTGGAGAGTTGGCTCCCCCCCGAATCCCTATCACGATGCTTCGTGATTGAGCGGGCCCATCGGGCTCTTGTACAGAATCCGCCAGTGGGGGCCCGTCCCAGGCCTGTAATAGCCAAGCTTTTGAATTATCATGATCGCGATACCATTCTGCGAGAAGCAAGGGCGAAGGACTCTCTCATATGTGAGAAACAAAGGATCCTGATATATCCGGCCTATACCAGGCTTGTCCAACAGCAGAGGCAGTCGTTCACTGCGGCCAAAGCACGCCTCCGTGATCTTAAGCTCCCCTATGCCTTGCTTTATCCGGCCCGCCTGCGAGTGGTGTTTCAATCTCGTGCCCACTTCTTTGACACCCCGGAGGAAGTTTTCCATTGGACTGATGAAACTGTGAAGGTGCGGGCACATACGCCGCCGGGCCATGACTCAGACTCCTCCTTGAGCGGATCACAGGTGCAGACTGCCAGGAGTTCACGGAGTAGAGGGAATTGGAGGTCCAGATCCAGGAGGCGTTCCTCGCCGGGGGGTGCCGCGGGCGGCGGAGAGGCCCCCCCGGAGCATCTGACCACAGATCCTTGATCATCCAACCGGCGAGACATGGAACATTGGTGTGCATATACCCCTGTGGTTGTAAGTGTAAGGGACACTCGGCCGGAGTGGCCGCAGGGCCGAGAAGGGTAATTGTGACAACTAAATGACAGTGATTATGAGGATATGGGCCATTTTGGGATTGGGTAGGGGGGTAGTTAAGGGGCGGACCACTGCCCTGGGTTTCATGCTTGTTGGAGGGGGGAGTTGGGTAAATGGGTAGTTTCTTGGGGATCCATTGGTGTGGACGGCCTCAGGTCCTGCGTTTGACATCAGGGGTCGGCCAGGCCGCGACAGGTGCTTCAGCGTTTTTTGAGGTATGGGGGGTGGGTGTGTTTTTTTTGGGGTGGGGTGGGAGTTGAGGGGGGGGCTTGGCCTGATCTGCACGATACATATGAGGTCTCAATACTTGGTGTGTATACGTCCTCTAGGCCCGTCTGTTGGGCTCTTGACATGCATCCCCTTCGATGGCGGTTGAAGGAACCAGGCCGATGATTCCCAGGGCGTCTATACGGATTCTTAGCTGGAATGTGCGGGGAGTGCTTGATAAGGTGAAGAGATGGGCAGTTTTGCGGTTGGGGAAAAGGGAAAGAGCGGACATTCTGCTACTGCAAGAAACGCATCTACTAGGCAACAAAACACTTAGATGCAGCGCTACGGATACCAACAGGTTTATCACGCTGGGTTTAGTAGGGGATTCAGGGGGGTGGCCATTCTGGTGCATCGCAGGTTGTCCTACGTCCACTCGAAGCAGTGGGTTGACCCGCAAGGCCGATACATATTTATCAAAGGGATGCTTGGTGAGGAGCCCCTGGTGCTGGGGAGTGTGTATACCCCGCCCCATTGCAGTGGTCGCTAGTGGAAAAGTTGTTTGCGGTGTGGGCAGAAATTCCTGAGGCAATAGCGGTAATTGGGAGTGACTGGAACGATGTTATGAATGGTCGGATGGATCGCTATAGACCTGGGGGTGGAATCGGTAGAGTGAAATCAGCTGTTATATTACCACGGGGGCTCTCGGACCACTCTCCGGTTGCGGTAAACATTTGGCTAGACGAAGAGCGGCATCCTTTCCGGTGGCGTCTCTCCATGTGGCATCTTCAGCAGGAGGATTATAGGAAACACATGGGGAGGCTATAGCCCACTATTGGGAAGATAATGTGGGGTCGGTTGCAGATGTTGTGACACTCTGGGAGGCCCTGAAGCCCACATTGCGGGGGGGGTGGACATCGCCTGGTGCGCAGCAGCCCGTAAAAAGCATAGAGAGGAATTAGTAAAGGCCGCAGCACATATTGAGACTCTGGAGGGGCAATGCAATGGAGCTAGGGAGGGTAGAGAGGTGGGGCAGCTACTACTGGCACAGCAGTCTTATGCGTCTTTGTTACTGGACGAGGCTCGGCAGGTGTGGTTGGGGAGATAAGTTGGGTACTATGCTTCATAGGCTCTGTCAAAATACGCTTCAGGCGCAGACGCTGCCGGGGATCATAGATGCGGCCGGGGCCTCGATCACAGACCCCAAAGAGATAGCGGACAGCTTTGCACGATATTATGCCGCACAATATGCCCGGTACAAAAGGGGGTGGTGATGGATGGAGCATCTGAACCAATCAAACACTCACACCCAGTCAAAAGATCTGGGTTTAATCCATAACCGTTCTTTAGCCCACTCTGCCACCCCAGTTCAGACATGGCTATATGCAAATCAGTCTGACCCTGTGCCTCATGGGAACAGTCCAGCCCGAACTGCCAAGCCATGCCTTCCCTGGACCAGAAACAAGCTTCCGAGGACCGGTTTCTGGCATTACAGCCGTCTTCAGCCCGGCTCGCTTGAATACAGTGGCAAAGTGAGCTGGGGTGGCAGAGTGGGCTAAAGAACGGTGATGGGTTAACCCAGATCTTTTGAATGGGTGTGAGTGTTTGATTGGTTTAGATGCTCCGTCCATCACCACCCCCTTTTGTCCCGCACAATATGCCCAGCAGGAGTGCCTCCCTGCGGCGGTAGTGGATACGTTTATAGCGGTCCTACCGCCACGTGTGGTGTCAGATGAGGTGTGGGAGCGTCTCGAACTCCCCCTAATTGCTGAAGAGCTGGGCACGGCCCTAGGGGAGCTTAACACCGGGAAGGCACCCGGGCTCAATGGGTTCCCGAGTGAATTTTTTAAGAAATATCACCTCCAATTGGGAGCGCACTATAGGACAGCGTTGGAGGCGGCTAGAGAGCAGGGTCGCCTGGCGGCAGACTGGAGACATGCGGAGGTGGTGGTGGTGTTCCACAAGCCTGGTAGGCCTCCGGAACGGCATGAGTCGTACCGACCCATCTCCCTCCTAAATGTCAAAGCAAAAATACTGGCCAAGGCGCTAGCGAATCGTCTCCTTCCTTATATAACTGAGCTGGTCCATCCGGATCAGGCTGGGTTTATGCCCCATATGGCAACAAGACATAACATCAGACGTACTCATGTCACAGTGGAGGCGATTAGACGCACTGGGGAGCAGGCAGCACTCCTGTTGGCAGATATAGATAGGGCATTTGACTCGTTGAGTTGGGTCTACCTGTTTGCGCTCCTGCCTCGTCTTAACCTTGGGCCCCTTTTTTTGTCGTATCTAAAACTGTTATACACAGACCTGACGGCGTCCGTGAGGGTGGCCGGGGCCACATCTACCAAATTCCACATAGGGCGAGGAACTCGGCAGGGATGCCCCCTGTTGCCGTATTTGTTCGCCCTGGCTATGGAGCCGTTGGCGGCGTGGGTGCGCCTGGACGCACAATTGAAAGGCTTTGAATGGGAGGCCGGACCTTCGGATAGAATTGCGCTGTACGCGGATGATGTCCTGTTTTTCATTACTAATGTTAATAGGTTGGGACCGCGTATATTGGAGATAATGCAATTCTTTGGTGAAACATCTGGACTCTACTTGAATCCGCGTAAATCCACCCTGTGGGTGCTGTGAGATCGCACAGGATTTGGACCATAGGCGTCCGCGTTGCAGGTAGCGGCGGGGGGCCTTCAGTATTTAGGAGTGTTCCTGTCTGAATCCTCCGTAGTCTCCTGGGAGCGTAACATAGTGCCTGTCTGGGACCGGGTTCGAACAGAGATAAAGACGTGGTCCCGTATGCCCCTCACTATCTATGGCCGGTCGGGGATCTTTAAGATGGTCGCCCTCCCACGCCTGCTATACCAATTGCAGAACCACCCTTACCCGATTTCACCACATTGGTTTAGGCAGGTCAATTCGGTGCTGGGGCATTTTCTTTGGGCAGGAGGTGCAGTGCAGGTTGCGCTGCGCACCTGCTTTTTATCGACATACTGTGGTGGGCTGGCAACGTCCGATATCCTGTCATACTATCAGGCCTCCCATCTTTTGATCCTGAACGAATGGTGGCATGGCGATAGGGGGGACCCGGCTTATGCTCTTGAGTGCTATCTTATGGGATCCTACACGCTGCACACGATTTTATATTGAGTGCGGTTGAGGAGGCAGCTGCCGCAGGCTATCCGGATAGTCTTTCAGGTCTGGAGGCAGGCGCTGCGTCGCATGGGATGGTGGGGCACGTTAACGGAGGAGACCCCCCTATGGCGTAATGGTCGTCTGCCTGCACTGGCGTCCCTGCAGGGATTTATGGGCTGGGACTTCATAGGTATTTCCACACGGGGTAATGTTATGTCTGGCACGACCCTTAAGTCATTTCAGGACCTTAGCGAGGAATATGGCATGCTTCGAACCCAATTCTTTAAATATTTACAGTACCAACACCTAAATACAATTCACCAAAGAAGTGGGCCACTCCCACTCTTACCTGACCTTTAATCTTCCGTCACCCACGCCATTGCACCTAGTTTAGAGGGACTTGACTCCTTACCTGAATTTAGCCCACTAGAGGCAAAGGTATTTTTGGGGGATCTAGAGGATAAGAAAAAATCCCGCATTTACCAGACTCTAGTTACATACTGTTCCTCCTCCCTACACTAATTGAGGGAATCCTGGGAAAGGGATGTCGGAACGCTGGAAGAGGAAGATTGGCGGGAAGCTCTTGAAGCTCCCCGAGGTGCAGCCATTGCAATATGCTTACGACTCATCCAATTCAAATATCTTCACAGAGCTTATTACAATAGGGAGAGGCTGTGGCGGGCGGGTCTGGTTGTGTCTCCAGATTGTTTGAGGTGTGGTCGAGAGGTGGGCACCCTACTTCACACGTTATGGAGCTGTAGTGTCTTGGTTAGGTTCTGGAAAGGGGTGTTGGACTGTTTGTCTGAGGTGTTGGGATGGGAACTTCCGCGTACCCCACAATTAGGTCTTTTGCATGTTCTAGAGGGGGTGGGGGGTAACATATATAAAAGGCATCTGCTGCTGTTGGGCCTCACCGTAGCCAAGAGAGATGTGGCCCAAGCTTGGAAAGATTCACGGGCACCTCCAGTAGTGGTGTGGAAAAAGGGACTGGATTTTTGAATGGGGTTGGAGCATCCTATTTTTGAGGCCCGGGGCTGCCCTAGAAAGCACTACAAAATATGGAAGAGGTGGGCGGAATACAGGGGTCTATGTTTAGAACCACTGGCAGAACGTGAGGATTGCTCAGAGATAGCGGAAGGGGGCCGAAATTGAGGAAATGTGTACACGATTTTACATGCAACACTATTTGAGAATGAGACGTTATCGTGCAGTGGGCTAGGGAGGGATCCAGGTGGGGGGGGAGTTGGCAGTGGGGACAGGGAGGGGGGGAGAGGGAAGATGAAAGATTTATGGATTGCCAATCACTTGCTGCTGCTGATTTGTTTGCAGTTTCTCCTGAATGTGGAAAGCTGCACCTTGTGTACAATTGATCAATAAAAATTTGTTTTGAAAAAAATAAAAAATTTGATTTATACACCTTGTCATATGAGAATTAAATGTAAATAAGGTTTAAAATAACATGACTACCAAGACCAGAGTGCTTTGCTGCGACCCATCAGGAAATTATGTCATTTTTTGTGTTTTTGTGCACTTTTTCAATTTATTTAAAATGGTGATATGCTAGAACAGTTGAAACTAGTCTCGTGAACAAGATCTATGCGAGACCGAAACGCGTAGAGAAATGTGGCTGGAATAGTTGTTATGGAATAAAAATATTGCATATCATGCTGGATCTGTGGATCGTCATTTGAGAGAGCCGGGAGTGCGCGAGTAACTGCTTCGGCAAACTGGAGAGAGAGTAACTGCAGCGAGGCTCTGCTGCGCTCAGAACGCACCGCCCAAGAGCGCTCGAGAGTCCAAACTGGGGCCACACTGGATTATATATATATATATATATATCAAACACACTCCTGATTTTAGCTTCGTCAAACGAAAAACCAGAGTCGAAGCCCCAATACGGTAAACGGTGCTTCAGATTTTATTCAGCAAGGAAAACCCAACGCGTTTCGAGATCAGCCGATCTCTTGCTCACGGGTGGAGCTTACGTGTACCTTCATTGATTTTAAAGTGACATTACCGTGTTTCAACATACACACGTGATCCATAGACATAAACAAGTTATTTGACTAAAGCAATGTCTAAACGATGTTAAATTCATTTCAAACTTAATTTAAGCATTTAACTCATGCTTTCCCACAGGAAGGATACTATATACATTGAAATTCATAAAGCAAATTATTGTGTAAGGCATTATAAGGAACTTGAAATAACACAGTGTTACACAGTAACTTGTATCGGTTCCTGCCCGTGTGGGCCAAGTTCAGAAGCAACAAAGTTCAAGGCCCAAGTGGGCTTATTAATTCCTGAGCATTATATCATACTCGCAATTTTTGGCAATTGTCCTTAGTTGCATAGTCCTGCCCAAGTGGGCATTTGCCACATAATGCATTGCAGTCCTTTGATACCATTCAATTTCCACCTTCGTAGGTAAACACATTTGTATCCCAATCCTGAAAAAAGAAGACATTGCTATTTTACCAATTCATTCTATGTCCGAACCGTGTTTTCAATTAAAAACATTTTTAAAATTACAGAAATTCAGTTACATAGTAAGCAGCAGGTATTTAACACATCCTACGTGACTCATTTAATTATGGAGGTGAATTGCTAATTCCTCCCCCAGGTTGTGTCCCACGGGCTGCATTGTGTTGTACATTATAATATATTTCAATTCCAACTTCCTTAGTTCTAACCACCTGTTTCCTCCTCTTTCCCTGTTTTCTACACTGTCCAGTACATAAAATTTCATCAAGTTGGAGTTTTTATTGTGAAATTCAGCAAAGTGCCTTGCTACAGGGTACTGTTGATTTACATTCCGGATTGCCCTCTGATGTTCCAAAATTCTTAGTTTGGCTTGTTTGGTCGTGCAGCCTATGTAAAATTTATTACACGGGCATTCTAAAGCGTAGATAACGTATTCAGTATTACAACTCAGATGCTTGGTTATCTTGTGGGCACAACGATCTTTTGACAATCGTAATGTCTTACAGTTATTACTGTATCTGCAAGCTTTGCACCTGCGACAAGGATAAAATCCTTGTACACTATTAGACTTTTGGTTTTCCTTTATCATTGTGGTGCTAAGTACATCTTTTAAGGATTTAGCTTTTTTGAAGGTCACTAATGGAGTATCAGAGATAAATTCCTTCAAGTCCTCATCTAGTCTTAGTGTATCCCAATACTTGCCCAATCCTTTTCGTAGTCTCCAAGACAAAGGGTCATAATTGGTAATGAATCGAATTTTATTATCATTTTCACGTTGTTTAGGGATTAGGATGTCCTTTCTGTCCATTGTTTCTACTCTTTCTACAGCTCGCTGGATAACCTTCTGACTGTAGCCCCTCTCAAGGAAATGGTCTACCATTGTCTTTTTCTCTTTAGAAAAGCTTTCAACAGAACTGCAGTTCCATTTAGCTCAAATTAATTCTCCTAGCGGTATGCTGTGTATCAAGCTGGGAGGATGACAACTCCCAGCGTGAAGGAGACTATTCCCTGCGGTAGATTTACGATACAGGGAACTTAAGTTCTGTTGAAAGCTTTTCTAAAGAGAAAAAGACAATGGTAGACCGTTTCCTTGAGAGGGGCTACAGTCAGAAGGTTATCCAGCGAGCTGTAGAAAGAGTAGAAACAATGGACAGAAAGGACATCCTAATCCCTAAACAACGTTAAAATGATAATAAAATTCGATTCATTACCAATTATGACCCTTTGTCTTGGAGACTACGAAAAGGATTGGGCAAGTATTGGGATACACTAAGACTAGATGAGGACTTGAAGGAATTTATCTCTGATACTCCATCATTGACCTTCAAAAAAGCTAAATCCTTAAAAGATGTACTTAGCACCACAATGATAAAGGAAAACCAAAAGTCTAATAGTGTACAAGGATTTTATCCTTGTCGCAGGTGCAAAGCTTGCAGATACAGTAATAACTGTAAGACATTACGATTGTCAAAAGACCGTTGTGCCCACAAGATAACCAAGCATCTCAGTTGTAATACTGAATACGTTATCTACGCTTTAGAATGCCCGTGTAATAAATTTTACATAGGCTGCACGACCAAACAAGCCATACTAAGAATTTTGGAACATCAGAGGGCAATCCGGAATGTAAATCAACAGTACCCTGTAGCAAGGCACTTTGCTGAATTTCACAATAAAAACTCCAACTTGATGAAATTGTATGTACTGGACAGTGTAGAAAACAGGAAAAGAGGAGGAAACAGGTGGTTAGAACTAAGGAAGTTGGAATCGAAATATATTATAATGTACAACACAATGCAGCCCGTGGGACACAACCTGGGGGAGGAATTAGCAATTCACCTCCATAATTAAATGAGTCACGTAGGATGTGTTAAATAGCTGCTGCTTACTATGTAACTGAATTTCTGTAATTTTAAAAATGTTTTTAATTGAAAACACGGTTCGGACATAGAATGAATTGGTAAAATAGCAATGTCTTCTTTTTTCAGGATTGGGATACAAATGTGTTTACCTACGAAGGTGGAAATTGAATGGTATCAAATGACTGCAATGCATTATGTGGCAAATGCCCACTTGGGCAGGACTATGCAACTAAGGACAATTGCCAAAAATTGCGAGTATGATATAATGCTCAGGAATTAATAAGCCCACTTGGGCCTTGAACTTTGTTGCTTCTGAACTTGGCCCACACGGGCAGGAACCGATACAAGTTACTGTGTAACACTGTGTTATTTCAAGTTCCTTATAATGCCTTACACAATAATTTGCTTTGTGAATTTCAATGTATATAGTATCCTTCCTGTGGGAAAGCATGAGTTAAATGCTTAAATTAAGTTTGAAATGAATTTAACATCGTTTAGACATTGCTTTAGTCAAATAACTTGTTTATGTCTATGGATCACGTGTGTATGTTGAAACACGGTAATGTCACTTTAAAATGAATGAAGGTACACGTAAGCTCCACCCGTGAGCAAGAGATCGGCTGATCTCGAAACGCGTTGGGTTTTCCTTGCTGAATAAAATCTGAAGCACCGTTTACCGTATTGGGGCCTCGACTCTGGTTTTTCGTTTGACGAAGCTAAAATCAGGAGTGTGTTTGATAGATAGGGGTTGGCGAACCCCGTCGGGAGCCCGCCGTCCAAGAGGCAGAAGCACGCTACCTCTTTGTGTGCCTAAGATATATATATATATATATATATATATATATATATATACACACCACAATCAGGAAACCCATTCGAGAAAGGCCTCTGGAAGTTCAATTGAAACACTTTATTTAATGGCAGCATGCTGATGGAAGGCTGAAGCAGGAAGTCACATCGTAAAAAGTCAAATGCCTTGCCAGACGCTTTTCGGGATATCCACATCCCTTCTTCTGTGGCGTACAATAAATGAATCACTGGTGCTGCTTATCTTCATATGCGGAACACCAGCCCCTGAAGGGGCATGGCCGTGAACACGGCCCTTTGGATGTTGTAGTGCGCAAATAGGTATGTCCCAAGTGGGCGCACATATTCATTAAAATAAACACTGTTATTTTCCAAGTGGATGGAGGTGAAAACTTGCCGCCTTACACCTTGCTTTGTTGCTGCCATCAATGTTAGGGTGAGCGCTACCCTGAAATTACGCTCACTCATCTTACCTCCTTGCCGCAATAACATCGTCCAGGTGCCAGCGAAGACCCGCGGTTCAGCGGTGAGCCCTTCTCGCGACCGGGAACGGCCGCCAAAACATACACCACAATCAGGAAACCCATTCGAGAAAGGCCTCTGGAAGTTCAATTCAAACACTTTATTTAATGGCAGCATGCTTATGGAAGGCTGGAACAGGAAGTCACATCGTAAAAAGTCAAATGCCTTGCCAGACGCGTTTCGGGATATCCACATCCCTTCTTCTGTGGCGTGCAATAAATGAATCACTGGTGCTGCTTATCTTCATATGCGGAACACCAGCCCCTGAAGGGGCGTGGTCGTGAACACGGCCCTCTGGATGTTGTAGTGCGCAAATAGGTATGTCCCAAGTGGGCGCACGTATTTATTAAAATAAACACTGTTATTTTCCAAGTGGATGGAGGTGAAAACTTGCCGCCTTACACCTTGCTTTGTTGCTGCCATCAATGTTAGGGTGAGCGCTACCCTGAAATTACGCTCACTCATCTTCCCTCCTTTCCGCCATAACACCGTCCAGGTGCCAGCAAAGACCCGCGGTTCAGCGGTGAGCCTTTCTCGCGATCGGGAACGGCCACCAAAACATACACCACAATCAGGAAACCCATTCGAGAAAGGCCTCTGGAAGTTCAATTGAAACACTTTATTTAATGGCAGCATGCTGATGAAAGGCTGAAGCAGGAAGTCACATCGTAAAAAGTCAATGCCTTGCCAGACGCGTTTCGGGATTTCCACATCTCTTCTTCTGTGGCGTGCAATAAAGAATCGCTGGTGCTGCTTATCTTCATATGCGGAACACCAGCCCCTGAAGGGGCATGGCCGTGAACACGGCCCTCTGGATGTTGTAGTGCGCAAATAGGTATGTCCCAAGTGGGCGCACGTATTCATTAAAATAAACACTGTTATTTTCCAAGTGGATGGAAGTGAAAACTTTCCGCCTTACACCTTGCTTTGTTGCTGCCATCAATGTTAGGGTGAGCGCTACCCTGAAATTACGCTCACTCATCTTCCCTCCTTGCCGCCATAACACCGTCCAGGTGCCAGGGAAGACCCGCGGTTCAGCAGTGAGCCTTTCTCGCGAACGGGAACGGCCGCCAAAACATACACCACAATCAGGAAACCCATTCGAGAAAGGCCTCTGGAAGATCAATTGAAACACTTTATTTAATGGCAGCATGCTGATGGAAGGCTGAAGCAGGAAGTCACATCGTAAAAAGTCAAATGCCTTGCCAGACGCGTTTCGGGATTTCCACATCTCTTCTTCTCTGGCGTGCAATAAATGAATCACTGGTGCTCCTTATCTTCATATGCGGAACACCAGCCCCTGAAGGGGCGTGGCCGTGAACACGGCCCTCTGGATGTTGTAGTGCGCAAATAGGTATGTCCCAAGTGGGCGCACGTATTCATTAAAATAAACACTGTTATTTTCCAAGTGGATGGAGGTGAAAACTTGCCGCCTTACACCTTGTTTTGTTGCTGCCATCAATGTTAGGGTGAGCGCTACCCTGAAATTACCCTCACTCATCTTCCCTCCTTGCCGCCATAACACCGTCCAGGTGCCAGCGAAGACCCGCGGTTCAGCGGTGAGCCTTTCTCGGGACCGGGAACGGCTGCCAAAACATACACCACAATCAGGAAACCCATTCGAGAAAGGCCTCTGGAAGTTCAATTGAAACACTTTATTTAATGGCAGCATGCTGATGGAAGGCTGAAGCAGGAAGTCACATCGTAAAAAGTCAAATGCCTTGCCAGACGCGTTTCGGGATTTTCACATCCCTTCTTCTGTGGCGTGCAATAAATGAATCACTGGTGCAGCTTATCTTCATATGCGGAACACCAGCCCCTGAAGGGGCGAGGCCGTGAACTTGGCCCTCTGGATGTTGTAGTGCGCAAATAGGTATGTCCCAAGTGGGCGCACGTATTCATTAAAATAAACACTGTTATTTTAAACAGTGTTATTTTTGAACTTCCAGAGGCCTTTCTCGAATGGGTTTCCTGATTGTGGTGTATGTTTTGGCGGCCGTTCCCGGTCGCGGGAGAGGCTCACCGCTGAACCGCGGGTCTTCGCTGGCACCTGGACGGTGTTATGGTGGCAAGGAGGGAAGATGAGTGAGCGTAATTTCAGGGTAGCGCTCACCCTAGCATTGATGGCAGCAACAAAGCAAGGTGTAAGGCGGCAAGTTTTCACCTCCATCCACTTGGAAAATAACAGTGTTTATTTTAATGAATACGTGCGCCCACTTGGGACATACCTATTTGCGCACTACAACATCCAGAGGGCCGTGTTCACGGCCACGCCCCTTCAGGGGCTGGTGTTCCGCATATGAAGATAAGCAGCACCAGTGATTCATTTATTGCACGCCACAGAAGAAGGGATGTGGATATCCCGAAACGCGTCTGGCAAGGCATTTGACTTTTTACGATGTGACTTCCTGCTTCAGCCTTCCATCAGCATGCTGCCATTAAATAAAGGTTTTCAATTGAACTTCCAGAGGCCTTTCTCGAATGGGTTTCCTGTTTGTGGTATATGTTTTGGCGGCCGTTCCCAGTCGCGAGAAAGGCTCACCGCTGAACCGCGGGTCTTCGCTGGCACCTGGACGGTGTTATGGCGGCAAGGAGGGAAGATGAGTGAGCGTAATTTCAGGGTAGCGCTCACCCTAACATTGATGGCAGCAACAAAGCAAGGTGTAAGGCGGCAAGTTTTCACCTCCATCCACTTGGAAAATAACAGTGTTTATTTTAATGAATACGTGCGCCCACTTGGGACATAACTATTTGCGCACTACAACATCCAGAGGGCCGTGTTCACGGCCCACGCCCCTTCAGGGGCTGGTGTTCCGCATATGAAGATAAGCAGCACCAGTGATTCATTTATTGCACGCCACAGAAGAAGGGATGTGGATATCCCGAAACACGTCTGGCAAGGCATTTGACTTTTTACGATGTGACTTCCTGCTTCAGCCTTCCTTCAGCATGCTGCCATTAAATAAAGTGTTTCAATTGAACTTCCAGAGGCCTTTCTCAAATGGGTTTCCTGATTGTGGTGTATGTTTTGGCGGCCGTTCCCGGTCGCGAGAAAGGCTCAAAGCTGAACCGCGGGACTTCGCTGGCACCTGGACGGTGTTATGGCGGCAAGGAGGGAAGATGAGTGAGCGTAATTTCAGGGTAGCGCTCACCCTAACATTGATGGCAGCAACAAAGCAAGGTGTAAGGCGGCAAGTTTTCACCTCCATCCACTTGGAAAATAACAGTGTTTATTTTAATGAATACGTGCGTCCACTTGGGACATACCTATTTGCGCACTACAACATCCAGAGGGCCGTGTTCCGCATATGAAGATAAGCAGCACCAGTGATTTATTTATTGCACGCCACAGAAGAAGGGATGTGGATATCCCGAAACGCGTCTGGCAAGGCATTTGACTTTTTACGATGTGACTTCCTGCTTCAGCCTTCCATCAGCATGCTGCCATTAAATAAAGTGTTTCAATTGAACTTCCAGAGGCCTTTCTCGAATGGGTTTCCTGATTGTGGTGTGTGTATATATATATATATATATATATATATATATATATATATATATATATTACCTACTGGCGGTCGCCAGTAGGTATATATAGTTAGGATTTTTTCTCTATGGGTTTTTTGAAAATTCTATGTCTAATAACTTTGGCGTTTGTGGACGGAATTGGCTGAAATTTTCAGGAAAATGGCACATTTTGTTTCTGAGCAGCCCTTGAAAATTTGGGGGGGGGTTCGTCAAGGGGGGGCCGAGAAAAAAGGGGGGTCCCAAAACGTGTTTTTAACATTGAGTTTTCCATAGGGCGGTTGGCCTCACTTTTAGCCCGAACGGCTGAATGGATTTGCACGAAACTTGGCAAAATTGTAGGGACTGGTAGCCCGATGTGCCTTTTGTAGGTCTCAATATATGTGCTCCAGTGGATTTTGAGAAATTAACGTTTAAAAAAAGATATATATCTGTAACAGCGGACCAGGCAGCGCTCCGGTTCGCGTACTTTACGCGCAACGGAGCTTTGTGAAGCGAAGCTGATTGGTTCTCCGGCGTCTGTCAACATTCCAAAAAGTCCGTAGCGGCCGCCATCTTGTCTCTCGGTAGGATCGAGAGACAAGAGGAGGTCAAAACAAAGGGGGAAATAACTATAAGGGGGCATAGTAGATCCTCGCTGACCCCCTAGGTTTGATGTGGAGGTTTTAAAAGGGCCCCGCGGGGCAAAAAAAAATAATAATAATAATAATCGAACGGCTGAATGGATTTGCACGAAACTTGGCAAAATATTAGGGACTGGTAGCCCGATGTGCCTTTGCTAGGTCTCAATATATGTGCTCCAGTGGATTTTGAGAAATTAACGTTCAAAAAAAGATATATATCTGTAACAGCGCTCCGCTTCGCGTAACGGAGGTTTGCGAAGCTGATTGGTCATTCTGTCACTGGGCTATAGTTGGGCTACATCTGGCTGATATTTGGGCTACATTTGTTTTTTTGTGTGTCTGGCGGCCATCTTTGGGCTACATTGGGCTACATTGGGCTTCATTGGGCTACATTGGGCTACATTTGGGCTCCAACATATATATAGGCCAATGTAGCCCAATATATATTTTTCAAAGTTAATTTTCGTAAAAACCACTGGAGCATATATCTTGAGACATAGCAAAGGCACATCGGGCTACCAGTCCCTACAATTTTGCCAAGTTTCGTGGAAATCCATTCAGCCGTTCGAGCTAAAAGTGAGTCCAACCGCCCTATGGAAATGAAGGAAATGAATGGGTAATTTGTAATTAGCAAATAGCTAATCGCAAACTAGGAATGGTAAAGAATCGCTATTTATTCCTTAAAGTTCGCTATTTAGGAAATGCAAAAAACTTTGATGATACATATGGCGGTTCATCTCTAACAAGATAAGAAGCATAGGGATACATTTATGATGACTGGCGCATCACCAGGGATGTGTTAGTCATTCTGTGCCGCTGTTCCGTCACCTATGGTGTGCTGCATTTACAATGCGGCGCATCATGGGGCAAAAACAGCACAGATGCGTGATGTATCTGTGCCGTAAAGGTGGCGCATTGCTGGAGTTGTATCGCAAGTGTGATGAAGCTCCAGCAAGGGTCGGAGGTGCCCCTGTCGCAGGGTTTCTGTTCTCACACAGAACTGTGGACAGAGGATTGGAACCTCGGCGAATTAGGGTGTCCCAAAACTCACGTTAGTAATCAAAAACTCCTTAGCAAGCTAGGTACAGTGTCACATTGGATATAACAAACTCTCAATGTTTAGACAATCCAGAATATGAACTTATAGTACCTCAGGATACGTGGAACTCATGAACAGTCGGTCGTTATATATTTCTTAGAAACCAGAACATGGAGTTAAGAAGAACACATGTGTATTTGAAATGTTTATTTACTAATGCCGTCTTCTCAGGCGTAGTATCTTAGATAATAGAAGTACACATATTATCAGTAGCAAAATTACCAGCATAGTTACTAGTACATAAAAAGCGAATGGTGACAGTATGTTAACATGCTGTAAATGAATAAGAGTTAGCAACACTTATAAGCAGCCGCGGGCCGTGGAGGGAGTTACGGTGGGGCAGGGAGGCGGGGAGGGGGAGGGGCAAGGTAGAGAGGGCTCCACCCTGCTTCTCCCCCTCCCCGCCTCCCTGCCTCACCGTAACTCCCTCCACGGCCCGCGGCTGCTTATATCTCACCCTCCCTAATACACATATTATATTATTTGCTAAGAAGGTCTCTTTGTGTTGGTTTAGGGCGTGCCCATACTTTAGTGTCTTAGATTTGAAGGAATCACATCAGCATACACCAGCTCTCTCTTCATGTGAACCGCATCAACTGTTGTGTATGTGTGTTCGGCAAAGCAATATAAAACTCGCCTCATGCCCAGAATTGGCAGAAGTTGCACTTATGTTATGAGTATGAAGTCGTGGAGATCAGACCTCATAACAATTCTGTATCGTGTTGTTCTTGAAACTTTAGCACTCGCTGTACAGATATAGTTTAACAAGCAAAGCAGATAGTAGAGCAATAACATATTATTCTCATGTAAACCACGATGAACTACTAGGTGGAAAGCTAAAGCAACAACTAAGTGTCGTGTGCAGAAGTTGCAAAAAAGGAAAAATGGCGTTTAAACCGGTAATGAGCCCATGCTAACTTAACACGGTGTAAAGATATCCAGGACCTAGATGACACCTCCCCATGATCCGGAAACGAACTGAATAAGATAATAGAAGTGCCATCTCATGAGAGCAGATTGCAAGTTTATATGTGGACGGTCCGCAAGGTAAAGCATTAAAAACTAGGAAAATTTAATGCTAAAGAAAAATAAAACAGCCAAGTACTTTATCGAGTCTTAAGCCAATAGGCAAGGTAAATAATAAAAACTTGACAAATAAGTCAATGAATTGTCAATGAAATGCTAGTACTCAGCATATCAAACATGAAAAAGGTCTATGACATAACTGTGTATGCAAAATAAGCTGCAACAGCCTCCAATAGGAAGTCACCGTCTTCATCCGAAAACAGTTCAGCCATCCAATTTAAAAGCGGAAAAGAACATACGTGCTCTCCCAGCACCGGATCCTCTATCACCATCAGAGGACAGCTCGGTGGGTTTTCAAGAAAGCTCTGTTCCAAGAAAGACTGTGCTGCCGCCAGTAAATTCCAGGGACCAAGTAGTCCATGCATCAATGCCACAGCCATAATCCTTTCGCCAGGACAAACCAACTCGTGAGTAATGATAGGAGTCATCAGCTGATTAAAGTCGACGTCAGGAGAAACCGGTCCGCAGAGACACAAATCAATGGCCCAATCGAAATCACAGGTCAGGCAGTGAAATACAGGCTGGACACAGGTGAAGTAGGAGAATCGAAAAGATAATCCATATGCCGTGCTTAATATCGCCAACGGCATTGTGCCATAATATTCTAGCATGCGATTGCGGAACAGTGTCAGCAGCTGCAGGGTGGGAGGTTGCATAGGAGGGACATCCATATTTAAAAATGTAAAAAAGCACAAGAGCGTCCGCTGGTAATGCAAGTAAAAATGCCAATCCACGAACCGGAGTGGAGAAAATGGAATGAAAGGAAGCAGGGATGACTCCAAAGATTTTCTCAAATGAAGTCACGAGACCACTGGTAACAACTTTAAAAAAGTGCGCCAGGGTCTTTGTGGAGGATGCGTTAAAGATAGTCGGAACCATCTTGCTGAAATTGAAAGGCAAATCTGAATTAAAAGTATTCCTTTTATCGTAACAGTAAGTGAACGGGTTATTTGCTGCAGAAATGTTCTATTTCCTCCCACACATGAACATAGGGAGTTTTCAATCTGGCCACAAATACCAACCTTGGGACAGATTTCAACGGCATGGCAAGAATAAGAGCTCTTTTGTCTCAGAGAGTGGTGGCCTTGAGTTCGGCCCGTGAAACTTTCGTGCTTCACATAGCGAACACCCGTACAGAGGTGCAGACCCTTTTCAATTAACTCAGAACAATCTTCATTATTGAGCATCAAATAACTACCATTTTCCAACAACTTGAACGTGGGGATGATAGCAGGAACTGGCGTGCCTTGCAACACGCAAGCCATATTTGGTCGGTGTTTGTTGCATGAACCGTGTAACTGTATGTGCCTACACATTAGTGAATGATCTGGCGTCTCAGTGCATTCCTCTCCATTCAGATAAACTTCTTGATCATCTTTGAAACATCTGTATGTGTATGGAAGCGACCAGACCTCATGAAGAAAAGCACTACCTAAAGGTTCATAACGACCTATTGGTATATATTTCATACAATTTGAAAACTTATATAAAGCAAAAGGCAGCGTTATTAAACCGTGGATAAGGCACGTTGCCAAAAAACCCGCAATCCTCTGCTGATGATGTCACTGAGCATGTCATGAATGATGTAATATGTGACATCATCAGCAGTGGATTACGGGTAATAGTATCTCTAGTTTACTCCCCTATAGCTGTCTTTCTTTTAACATAAGTGTCTGTTTCCTTCCCTTATACTTACTGTTTTTGGTTCGCTTCTAGTTCGCGTACCGGCGAGCGAACTGGGAAGCGAACTAAGAGAAATAGAGGTTGGCACAGTTCCAAATATTGTACCAATTTTTTAATAACGGGGAGGTAGTTCTGAAAAGAACTTTTTTTTAATTGTTTTTGTTGTTTTATATTTTTTTTATTATTTTTCGGAATTTTTTTTACTTTTTTTGAATTTTTCTGAAGTTTTATATTTTTTTGGGTTTTTCTTGGAGGGGGCAATGAAAACGATTCATTGTAAAGGGCTCAACAGGAGCAACAAAACAAAAAAAGAAGTATTTATTATTTTGGGCGTTTCGTACAAACTTGCATATGATAGTCAATAGCTCTGTTGATCAGAGTGATGCTTTTTTCTCCGTAGGAAATGAATCCATCGCAAAATACGCAGGTGTGTTTTACTTCACCAAATTTCATTTGTATATTTGGCACCATCTCCCTGCCCTCTGGTCCCGTTACTTCCGGTACAACAGATCTTCTGGCCATAATAGGGAGATTATCTAGGTCGTTCCGAAACTGTGCAGCACTGTAGTTGTTAGGATGCCACCTAGTCATATGGCGATGCATTGTGTAGTTTCCGAAACTGTATTTTTTCTCGGTTCCTCTGGACAGTCTATCTTGACATATAAGGCAAGTTACGTATCTTGCATTTACTTTTTTCTGACCTTTGGGAATTTAAAAAAATTGCCAAATGAAGTTTTCTTTCCGGTGAGACGTCCTGGGCTGCTCAGGCAAAAACTGCCTCTCTTCGTGCTCGTCGTCCTGTTCCTCTTCTTCTTCTTCTTGTTGAATTATAACTTGAGCAGGTGGTCCACTCTTCCTTGGATGTGGTGGAGGTGGTGGGGAAGCACCAGCTGAAGCTACTAAAGAAGCCATTGCTCAGTGATCACAAAGGGTCTTTCTCTCACAATGATGAAAGTCAGAGTGAGGAAAGAAGGAGGGATTTTCATCATTTGGGAAAAACAAGAGTTCTCAACCAATCAAAAGTGTTCATTTTAGATTATATGACCTAGTCTTACATCATTAGGAAAACAAAAGTGAAATGAACCAATGAAAAGTGTTATTACCAAGTCACATGACTTGCTGTGTTTACGTTAAGCGCTTTGCAGGGCCTCCCGGTTTGCTTCCAGAAACCTGCGCTTTGCGACTCGCTTCGCGTACCAGTTCGCTAACGTAGCACGTCATATGACATATCACGCGACAACGTGAAACGTCATGCGGACGGGAGGCGTCACGATGTTGTTTTCTAACGCGGCACTTGCGGTAAAGAAACGTTTACCGGCTCGCGGTCTATTTCGCGGCATCAAGGTCAGCTAACGGGAAGCTTCCCGATTCGCGAAGCGGGAACGAAGAAAAAAAAATATTAAAAAAAAAAATTATTCATAAACATATAAAATATATTTTTGGATTTAAAGAAGAATACATTTTACAGCTACAGATATTAGCTGTTAAAAAACCAATGAAATTCACAGAAAAAACCATAGGTTATAGACCATATATAGTTAGGAATTAGCATTTACAAAACCTTGAAAATTCACTGAAAAAACCACAGGTTATAGTTATATATAGTTAGGAATTAGCATTTAGAAAACCTTATTTTACTCACACAAAACCATTGAAATTCCATATATAGTTAGTTGCACTAACTATATATCGTGCACCCGCAATCCACTGCTGATGATGTCACATATTACATCATTCATGACATGGTCAGTGACATCACTGATGACATCACTGATGACATCTCAAATGACATCACTGATGACATCACTGATGACATCTCATTTGACATCAATGACCACATCACTGATGATATCATTCATGTGACAATACAATGCATCTCCTCACATTTTAATATAACCTCTGTTTCACCCAGTGTTAAAAAGAGAGTATAATTTTTGAAACCATTGACACACCAATACTAGTTACTACATACGCACTCACTGATTGCTACGTCTACACACACCTTCACTCATTCACCCATACAATCATTCATACATACAATCACTCATCTTTACAACACTATCATATGCACTCATACACCTATACAGACACTCACAGTCTGCCACTCATCCATGGAGTTACTCACACACCTAGTCAGTCCTGTAAAGAATCAATGACACTTCCATTTTCTTGTCTATACAGTTAAACATAGAGCACCTTACATTTTCAAACATATACTAACACATACTTACCTTCTTATACAATCATTGATACAAGTACAGATTGATCTGCACAGAGTCACACACCTCCCAGCTACCACACACACACTCAGTCTCCCATACAAATACTTGGGCAATCAATCAATAACCCATATAGTTACTCATATAGCTACTGATCAACACATGCAGCAGTTTACAGAACAACAGACATAATGATGCACAAATTAAGACAGTTTAGTCACTAACCCATGCAGTCAGTGAGACACATTTAATCACTCACTCATACAGTCAGTCATGCACCTACTAAATCCTTCGTCCAGACACTTACACATCCACTCATTCTTCAATATGTAAGACATATTTAAACTTTATAGAAACAAAAAATCACTGGATGTTGTTATCAGTGATGTCATCAGTGATGTCATTTGAGATGTCATCAGTGATGTCATCAGTGATGTCACTGACCATGTCATGAATGATGTAATATGTGACATCATCAGCAGTGGATTGCGGGTGCACGATATATAGTTAGTGCAACTAACTATATATGGAATTTCAATGGTTTTGTGTGAGTAAAATAAGGTTTTCTAAATGCTAATTCCTAACTATATATGGTCTATAACCTGTGGTTTTTTCAGTGAATTTTCAAGGTTTTGTAAATGCTAATTCCTAACTATATATGGTCTATAACCTATGGTTTTTTCTGTGAATATATATATATATATATATATATATATTGTGCAAATTTAAAGATTGGAGGGGGGCAGCACAGCCCCCCTCTTGGAGCTATAGATGGCCCTGGGGACCGCCACCCCCTAGCGCCGGCTCCTGCATTGTACCGGCGTGCCCAACCCCGGAACAGTGCTGTTTGCTTTGGCCTGGCAGGAGCTCTGCTCCCACCAAGCCATTGTAAACAGTGCTCCGCTTTAAGCAAACAAGAGTATTTTGCTCTCGCTTGCTCAAAGCGGAGCACAATATACTTTTACCCACAGGGAACTGCGTGTTAGCAGCTCCCTATGTGTAAAAGCAATACCGGCTCCTGCAGGAGGTGGGGAGCCGGCAGGAACCGCAAATGCCTTCAGGCTCCCCTTGTGGTCCTCGTCAGTGGCAGTTGGTGCCCTGGGTGGGACCAGGGCACCCACACTACAGGCCGGGCTGCAGGGATTGGGTCACCGAGGCCGAAATCGGCCCAGGAGGGCAGCCACGAAGCCCCCCTCCCACTACTTAAATATTTTTTTAAAAGCCGGGCCCCAAAGGATGGGGTCCCCAGGGCCGAAATCAGCCCAAGAGGGGGCTGTTCGACCACCCTCCCTATAAATTATGTATTTAAAATGAAAAGGAAAGACAAGGCCCCGGGGATGGTGTTCCCAGGCCCAAAAATGACCCAGAGAAGTGGGCCATGAAGTACCCTCCCTTTAAAAAACAGGAAAAAAGGGAAATAAACTCTGGCAAGTTGCCTTTGCCACCACTCTGCAAACTCGCCTCCTGGCATAGCGGTAGTTGGGGGATGAAGTCCCTTTGGATGCTGAGGCTCCTTGGGGCCCAGAAACACCTTTTGTTACCTCCAGTAAGTCCCAGACAGTGGGATTGCTGAGAATACTTGGAGGCCACGCCCCCTTTCTCCACAACTCTGCAATCGCGCCTCCTGCGTTGCTGGTTGGGGAATGAATTGCACTTTACTCCTGAGGGCCTCAGGATTAAGGTGGACTTCTTCCTCCAACCAGTGGTACGCCGGGAGAGGCATGGAGAAAGGGGGCGTGGTCTCTGACGACCTCTCAGCAATCCAGCTGTGTGGGCCTTATTGGAGGTAACAGGATAGATAGTTGGCCCCCAAGGACCCTCAAGAGTCAAGGGGACTTCATTCCCCAACTAGTAGTACGCCTGGAGGCACATTTGCAGAGTGGTGGAAGGGAGCGTGGCTACCAAACCCCTCCCAGCAAAGCCACTGTGTGGGACTTACTGGAAGTAACAGGAGGGGTACATGGCCCAAAAGGAACTTCAATGGCCAAGGGGTTTTCTTCTCCCTACTAGTAGTGTGCCAGGAGGCGCGTTTGCAGAGTGGTGAAGAAAGGGGGTGTGGTCTCCGGCAACCTCTTAGCAATCGTGTTGTTTGGGACTTAATGGAGGTAAATATAATTGGCCCCAAGGACGTTCTAGGGAGTCAACTACCCCTCCTGTTACCTACAGTAAGTCCCACACACCTGGATTGCTAAAAGGTCTTCGGAGGCCATGCCCCCTTTCTCCACCACTCTGCAAAGGCACCTCCTGGCGCACTACTGATTGGGGATGAAGTCCACTTTACTCCTGAGTGACCTTGGGGATCAAGAAGCCCTCTTGGTACCTCCTGTAAGTCCTACACAGTTGGATTCCTGAGAGCTAGTCAGAGACCCAGCCCCATTTCTCCCCCACTCTGCAAATGCAGCTGCTACTTAAAAATCATCGAAATTCACTGAAAAAAACAAAGGTTACGGGAATGTTATAGCTGGGAATTAGCATTTAAAAAAACCTTAGAAATTAACTCAAAAAAAACAAAGGTTACAGGAACGTTATAGTTAGTCTGACATTTCACACGTACAAAACCAGAATAATTCAGCAGGAACTTACGCACCTGCAATGCACTGCTTATAACCTCACATATTACATCACTCATTATATGGTCAGTGACATCACTCATGGCATCTCAGTGATGCCTAAAGTGATGTAATTGACCATATCATAAGTGAAGTAATATGTGACATCATAAGCAGTGCATTTGGGGAGTAAGTTATAATTTTTAAAAAAAATCTTTATTTGTCATTTTGCATAAAGAACAAAGACACAAAATAAAAAATAAAATAATACAACACAAATAATCATATAATCATCAAGTGTATACTGAAACTGTCCCCTGTCGAAGGAAGACAATGCACTAGCAATAAAATTGAGAAACATAAGGGGAAATGTTGCATTGATATGACTGCACGATTCAAACTTGCGATCAAATATATGAGCAGAGTGATGGGACACGTAAGTTACAACCAAAAGACCATGATACATAAAATGTGTGGAATATGTAGGACAGTACACCAGTAGCAACTCCTAAAACCCACACCAGCAGCCTAGGGGCCAGGTGGACGAATGATGAACCTCACTATGCAGTGCAATGCGTGAAGAAACCTGCGGCTATCCCACTCCGGTGGGAGTGATGCTGGAATGCAGTGGTGATACACAGGCGGACTTGCATCTAGATATGTACTCTCTGTACGGCCCCCAAATGTCGACTGGTCTGGACGCGGTGGGGAGTAAAGTTCTAAATTCTTCGCAATTCACATTGCAAAACGCCATACTGTTTAACCAGGAGCAGAGCGTAGGAGCCCGTTTACTACCCCACACCAATGCGATCTCCCGTTTAGCCAGGAGGAAACCTAACACCGCCAGCCGGCGAACCTTCTTCGGGAAATTAAGCACATAACCCAAAAGGGCAATCTCCGGTATATGGGAAAGGGCCATAGATAGTATGTCTCCCAAAGTGGAGTGGACGTCCAGCCAATATTGGTGTATTTTAGGGCATGTCCAGGTTAAGTGTGCAAAATCAGCGAATGGGGCAAGACACTTAAGGTAGTGATGTGGCCTGGAGTTGTCAATGCCATGTATGCGGGCCGGTGTGATGTACAGCCGGCGCAAGAACTTGAAATGAAGCAGCTTGTGATGACTGTTCAAGGAAATGTCA
This sequence comes from Lissotriton helveticus, assembly GCF_964261635.1. NCBI lineage: Eukaryota > Metazoa > Chordata > Amphibia > Caudata > Salamandridae > Lissotriton > Lissotriton helveticus. The sequence goes on from NC_136057.1 coordinate 1,797,174,399, forward strand.
GTCGTGACGCTACAGCAGAAAGTCCACTGATTGTCGGAAATGGGTCCACTCAGGTCTCCTTCCCAGGCAGCTCGTAATCTGGAGTCATCTATGGGCTTGAGTGTGCTACATTGTTTATACAGCTTGGAAATTAAGTGGGCATTGTTGGGACTCTGTATCACCAGGGGGAGGGGAGCGAATTCCGCTAGTTCGAAAGGAAAAGAGGAGAACTCTGCGCACAGGGCCGAGCGTATTCGGGCCAGGTTGAAGGCATCCATGAAAGAGCAGTCGTTGAACCGGACCTCATCCGTTGATGAGAAAACGTGCCCATCCGGAAACAAATCGCCTATGGTGTTTAAATTGAATTTCGCCAGGGTGCGCTGTATCACCGTTTCCCCGGTGATGGGGAAGAGTGCAGAATTGGGCATGGGCAAAGCTGGAGAGTATAAAATATCCACCCCGAACAGTTTACGTAATTTAACCCAGGCCCAGCAAGTGGTAGAAACCGTTTGGATGTCCCGGGATCACGCGGAGAGCCGGAAGGAAGGATCGTGAGAAGCTGTCTCGGGAGGACCAGGTCTGCTTCTAGTCTTAAATATGGGATGCGTGCATCCGGGTGGAACCAAGCGTATGCATAACAACATTGGGCGATTAAATAATATAAATACAGATCTGGTACGCCCAGCCCACCCCTCTCGGGTGGCAGTGTCAGGACCTTCTGGCACACTCGAGGGGTTTTATTACCCCAGACCAAGCGAATCAGCGCTGAGCGAAGGCGGGTGAGAAGAGCTGTAGTTAAAGTAATGGGGATGTTATTAAAAAAATACAAAAATCGGGGTAAAACAACCATTTTGATAATTGAGATTCTGCACACCATGGATAAGGGCAAGCGCAACCAACGGGTAACCTGTGTCTCAAGGGCATCAATCGCAGTGCCATAATTAAGACGAATGACCAGGGCAGGGTCAAGGTGAATATGTACACCCAAGTATTTAACAGAGTCCGTGCACCATTCCAAGGGGAACTCAAAGGACCATTGCACGGTGCAGGCAGTGAGAGGAAATATTACTGACTTGTGCCAGTTAATATGTAGCCCTGAAAACCTACCGAACCTTATAATTTCACGAATCAGTGGAGATAAATTGTCCCGGGGAAGGCAAACATACAATACCATGTCGTCTGCGTACATGGAGAGCAATAGCGGCCCAGTGCGAAACTGAAAGCCTCGTTGTAGATGGTTTTCTTGAAACTGTTGTGCTAAAGGGTTCATAGCCAAAATGAAAAGGAGAGGAGATAACGGACATCCCTGACTTGTGCCTCGCGACAGGGGAAATGGGTTAGATAGGGTACCATTAAGGCGCAACCGGGCCGTGGGTTTATTGTATAAAAGTGTAACCGTGGCGATGAAGCATTCAGGCATGCCCATCCGGCGCATCACTGAAAGAATAAAAGGCCACTCAAGGGAGTCAAAGGCCTTCTCGGCATCCAATAAAATGGCGGCCACTGGCGTGGAGGGGTCAACGCGATGCAGGACAGTGAACAACGTGCGAAGATTAAGTGAGGTGGACCTATGCGGAACAAAACCCGACTGCATCGGGGAGATTATGGACTCCATCAACAGGGAAAGCCTAATAGCGATAACTTTGGCCAGGATCTTATAGTCTAAGTTTAACAGGGAAAGTGGGCGGTACGAGCCACACTGCATAGGGCCTTTCCCGGGTTTAGGCAATAGGATCATCACCGCTTCCCGCAATGTCGGAGGGAGGACCCCGGCCTCCAGGGCTTCTGCATATACCTCTACCAACTGAGGAACCAGCAAGTCTTTATACGTTTTATAGAAATCCGCCGAAAAGCCGTCAAGCCCCGGGGCGGAGGAGGCGCGGAGAGCATCAATCGCCTCAACTATACTGTCGGATGTAATAGGGGTTAAAAGGAATTCCTGCATGTAGCGTTCCAAATAGACCAGTGCAACTTCCGATAAGTATTCCTCCTGGCCTCCGCCGTCCCTGGAAAGGCGAGAAGTGTATAGATCTTTGTAATAGGTAAGAAACAGATCACAGACTGCAGGGGTGGAATGGACGGGGGAGTTGTCAGGTCCGGCCATAGTAATCATGTATGTGGGACTTCTGGGTGGGTGCAACATGTTGGCCAACAGACGGCCCGGGCGTTCGCCTTCACCGTACCGTCGTGCAACACAATGTTAGTTTAGGAACAGCAGTTCCCTCTCTGCCGCCTCGCGGAACTCTACGCTGAGCTCCAATCGGCGGGCGGTAAGGGAGTCCGAAGGAGATGTAAGCAAGTCTCGGTCCGTCGCCGCTATCTCCCCCTCAATCCGGTTCAGGGTGGAGCGGAGATCGCGCAGAACCCCAGTGTGTTTCGAGATACAAACCCCCCGGATATATGCCTTGAAGCCCTCCCATAGTACCGCCCAGGTGTCCACGGATCCAGTGTTGAGGTCAAAATAGTCTTCTATGGCGCTCCTAACGTCTTCGGTGAAGACAGGGTCTAGTAAGGCCCGCCCTGGAAAGCGCCACCGCCGTTCAAAACCTCCCTCTCGGGGAACCAGTAGCGTAAGGATGACCGGAGAGTGATCGGAAAGAGTGCGTGGAAGGTTCCGGACTGTCCCCAACCAGCCTGCCACCTCTGGGGAGACCAGCCAGTAATCTATCCTGGTCCAGGTGTTGTGGAAACCCGAATAATGAGTGAAGGCGGGGCATTGTGTATTTAAATGGGCTTCAACGTCCAATAGGGAATAGTGAGTACAGATCTCACGGAGGGCCTGCCGGGAGTGAGGTTTGGTGTCAGGAGTGGAAGCAGTACTGTCTCTGTTGTGATTGAGTAGGAGATTAAAGTCACCGCCAAGAATCAATAACCCCGTGTCCACTGCAAGGAGTTGTGCGAGCAGATCGTGGAAGAATGAGGGAGAATCACTATTTGGACCATATATGCATTCAAAGGAGACCCTATGTCCCATTAGTGATCCAGTGACTATCAAAAAACGGCCCTCAGGGTCTCGGAGTGTGGAGTAGTGCGCAAACTGCGTCATTTTGTGTATGAAAATGGAAACGCCTCTGGAATAGGAACTATAGGTGGAGAAAAACCTGTGCGGCCCCCAAGAGGCGGCCAATGTGGTGACAGCGGGGCTGGCCAGGTGGGTCTCCTGCATGAACAGGACGTCAGCGTGGTGACGTGTAACTTAATTCAGGACCTGCCTACGTTTCCTGTTATTGCCCAACCCACGCACATTCCAAGTCATTAACGAAAGCCCGGATGGGCCGGGCACATTTCCTAGCTGTACCATCTAAATAATAATGACAAATGTAAATCTGTGTAAACGAGCATCACATCAAACAAATAAGGTTTCATCTCTTGCAGTTTGAACCACACTTCAGTGAATAAAACAAACCCCCCCCACCACCCCTCACCCACCCTCTCATGAACCAATAAGAGGAATATCCCAACTAGCAACCCCAAAAAGTAAACCATGGAGGTGTTCACCATGGGGCATGGCAACACCACGCCAGACGGGCGGACCAGCAGAAAAAAAATCAGGGTAAACAGTAATCGACCATGAACGTGAAAGTACCACAGATCAACAATTGGCACATCATTAGCAAATGAGGGGAGAGTCAACCATCCCCCGTGGGGGAAAAAAGATCCACACTGGATTGCGATGCCTGTTGCAAGGAAGAGCTGGAAGGAGAACTGCGAGGTGGCCCTCCAGGATTTTTAAAGTCCCGGAAATATTCCTGTGCTGCATTCGGCGAGTCAAAGAACCTAGGCCTGCCATTGATGTCGACTCTGAGACGCGCCGGGTAAAGCATGCCATAGCGGACGCCCAACTTTCGTAGCATGGCTTTGACACTTTGATATTTGCGCCGAGCCTCCTGCACCACAGCAGTGAAGTCAGGGAAGAAAGAGAGGCTACTGCCTTGCCATTGGATTTCCCCCTTCTCACGGGCCGCCCGGAGGGCTGTGTCACAATCTCTAAAGTTCATCAGTCTAGCAATGATTGGTCAGGGAGGCAGGCCCGGTCTAGGCCTCGGTCCCAAGGATCGGTGTGCACGCTCCACTGTAAAGCCCTGGGTGAAGGATTCCCTGTCAAATAATTCTGAAAGGAGTTGCTCCACAAAGGTGTCCAGTCTGCCAGTGGCTCGTCTCTGGAATACCGAGAATGCGAATGTTATTGCGGCGCCCCCTGGCCTCCAAATCCTCGTTCTTAATTGCCACCTCTTTAAGAATCTTTTCGACCCTCTCAAGCCATTTAAGGGTGGTAGAGGCACCATCTTCAAGGTCGGACACCCTTGATTCCACCACATCCACCCTACGGTCGTGCCCTTGGACCTTTGCGTTCATGTCCGCAAGTTTTTTGTCCAGGTCGTCAAATCTAGAGTCCAGAGCTTTAAAGCCTGCCCACATTACGGCGAGCATGGCGACGGTGAGAGACTCTGATTCTGCCATGGTAGATAGAGGTGCTGCCTCTGACTCGGGGCAGGCCGTGGTATCGGAGGCGGCTCCGGGAGGCTTTTCGAATTGGATATTAGGCTGCCGGGGGTCCTTCTTGACCATCGTGGTAAGATAGTGATGTCCGTAATGAAGACGCTCAGATTCCAGAGACTCCAGGAAGTCCAAGACCATAAGTACTCGGAGGGTCACAAAGGAGAGGTCACGGCAGGATGGAAACCCTCTAACGCTGTGCGGATCATGTGCCACCGTCGGGCAGTAGCGGCCTAGCACCTCCAATCGGGCCGCAATGGCAGCAGGTAAGTCGTTGGTCTTCCCAAGGTGAGTGGGGGAAGTAGGCGCAACCGCCAGGCTGGAATGGCGTAATGCACGGCCAGGTCTGGACCACAAGGAAAAGCAGCCGCTAACGCAGCTGGGCACCACGGGTCCCGGGCCTCAGACGACACCCAGTTGGGCTCTGACCGGGAGGGAACGGGGAAAAGAAGGTCCCCCAAAACCATCCGGGCTAGGTGCAACTTCCAGGCGCCTAGGTGTAGTGCTTCCCAACACCCACCGCCGCCAAACCCCCACCCCACCCACACCCCCACCCAGACCCCGGAACACAACCCCCGCGACCAGGCCCCGTAGCCGGCCATTCCACCCACTTTAGGCCCCGGCTTAAGGCAGCGCGGTAGGCCCGAAGGCCAGAAAGTCCGCGACTGCTGCGGGAGCCGGGCAGGGAAGAAGCGGGCAACGAGCGGCCACCGGAGTCGGCTCCCCGGCAGATGGGAGCGGGGAAGGAGCGCGGGAAAGCGGTGGCAAGGGGCGTGAGCTGACCTCCTCTCCGGCGGCACCAGCGCGGCGGAGGTTAGGCCCGGGTCGGGCCCTGATGGGATCTGGCAGCTGCGGCGGGCGGGGACAGCTCGGGTCACAGTTGAGGCATCAGCAGGGTCCAGCGGTCTGTTGGAGCTGGATTTTGACCGTGTGGGGGCCCTCACATCGCAGGATCAGGCTGGTATCAGCGCCCGGCCGGCGGAGCTCTACGCGTGTGCGGCCATCTTAGCCGCCTCCGTAGCCACGCCCCCAGGAGTAAGTTATAATTAGGTTAGCTAACTATAACTGCTGAATTTCTCTGGTTTTGTACAAGTGAAATGTCAGTTTGACTATAATGTCCCTGTAACCTTTGGTTTTATCAGTGACATTTTTTGTGTGTATATATATATATATATATATATATATACACACAAAAAATGTCTATATATATATATATATATATACACACACACCAATTGCCCAGTTTTACGATTGACTGTTGTAGTTGCCCCCTTTAATCTGTAGCCACCTGTGTGCTCCCCAAAAATCACTTCTGAAGATGCCTTTGCGCAAGCGTGGTGATGCATGCACACACTAGTGTGATAACTCTCAAGCGTGCGCCTACGAAATTATGTGCTGCACTTTTTATTGGGCAGTTGATCAGAGCATTGGCAAACAACATTGGCAAACTCAGCGGGCCCAAATGGCGAGATATTTGTTTTTAACGGAAACCATTCAACTTGCCAAACAACAGCAGTATCATAATTGCAGCTCACATGTCAATGGGGTCTTCGTGCTACTGTTTTAAGGTTATGACTTAAAATTTAGGTGCATACAAGTACATTATGTTTGTGAGCTGACTTGTTTAGAACAAAAACAAAAAACATGCTCCCAGCCAAAATGGACACTTAGAGTGGGCTTGAGCAAAGTATAGTGGAAGGTAATGTTTTGCACTCATTTTCTGAATAGGGTAGGAAATGTCGCCTTATAGATATTGCTGCCCAATTTGGAACATGGATAACCAGGTTTGAATCCTGTCTTTATCTCATCATCCTTTGATTCTGGGTAAATCACTCCAACTTCCTATGCCTAAAAAGAAAATAAGGGGGCATATTCTCAAAGAGCTATCACCGAGTTAACGACACTTCATCGCAGCCAAAGTGACGATAAATGTATCACCCCATTCACAAGCAGGTGCTAACAGCCCATAGCACCAGTTTACCTGTGATAGCAGCTGCAAAAAACATTGCCACAGATGACCCCCGCAACTATCGCTAATGAGATGCAGAGTAGGCGTTCCCGTGCCAAAAGCAGCGACAACACCACTCCCCAACATTCTCAACGACCAGCCAGATCGGCGATAAGAACACAAAACATGCGATAAGGCGCGTTAGCAGCAGGAAAGTAACACCTGCTATTACCTGGTGCAAAGTCGGCCCGAATGCCTGCACCACAGCCACACATGAAGAACAACAGATGCCATGGAGCCACTGATCATGCGGGTCGGACACCCAAGAGGGCCACAACACCCACCACCATTAGGACCACACTCCACCCCCCCCCTGTCAAACCCCGGGGACCCACCCCGGACACTCCCCACCACCACCGGACCAAGACACTGCACATCAAAGGCCTGAAAACATGGAAAAAATCAACACACATGTGAGCACAGAAAACCTGAGTCATCCATGCACCATTGAAAGACCAAACAAAATGCCACATACTAATTTGTTTCCAAACAACTATTGTGAAGTGTCATGGCCGGCATCCCTGGACAATCTGTGAGTCGCAGCCTGCAAGACAATACATTAGATAAGAAGGTGTGTCAGGCACTCAGCAAAGTACAGGGAGAGAGAAAGAGAGAGACTGAACAAGGAGCGCAATGCCAATTGTGCCCTTGGCCCACGCAACTATGCAAACAGCTGCGTGTGTCTCAAAATTCGTGTACCCCAAATCACAGGACTGGCATCAAAGTCAGCTCGAAGGCCACCTCACGTTTTCGAAATGCAAGCAGTAGTCAGACTAAAAATTAGGAATGAAAGCTCCATTGTGAGGAGTGCCGGTGTTACGAGACCTACAAACCCAATGGCAGGTATTCCCTGGCACATGCAAAACCCCTGTCACATGGAACTGTACTGTGCACGAATACTGCATTTGTTGGGATCTGTGCCAATGGCAGTGTTGCGAATCAGTTACCGTCTGAGTTTCCGCCTTGCCTACGTCACATGCGTCCAGCCCTGGTTCCACTGTCGATCATGCACATTCGAGTGCCCCATGGAGGTCTGCCTATCCAATGCAACGGTAGCTGAATTGGGTATGACCTGACAGTGCGCCCCCTTTTGTACCACGAACAGGAGTGTCACCGAGATACCCGAGCATGGGATGCACTGATCTTTGGCGTATGTGCCGGCAGTTGTGCATGGGAGATTGCACAACTCCTCATGTGCAGTGACCACATCGAGGCGCTACCCTATTGGGCTGTGCTGCTGATTGGGGAAACAGCGTGGACTGAGCACACCTGCCCGGACCAGTTAATGGATTGGGTCTCCCTGGTGTTCCTTGAACCCAACAACGACGTACTATTGGAACACATTGTCCATGAAGCTGCACTGGCATTCATGGACGAGTAACTACGTTCCTGCAGCCACATCGGATTGTCACCCACAGCACAGGTCCCAACACCTTGTTGCATCGTGGGGAATGCTCACATATCCAACCACAACAGTGGACATGTCTGCCTTCGTCTGGACTGCATGTGCAAGGAACTACGCGTGTGTACACACACCTGTGCAAGGTGAGGCACTTCCAAGGTCGGAGCAGCACAGCGTCGTTTGGCAACGTTCACAAATCAGACATACTGCTGGGGAGGAGTATACACATGGCAATGTAGCACGAGATGTGACCTTGTCGGACCCTCCCACCTGATCACTGTCAGCAGAGCAGACAGTCGGCACAGTCCGGTGGCACAGCACTATGCATACCCTATGGGCTGTGAGTCGTGTCCCTTGACACGGGGCAATGGGCAGACGCCAAACATCACATGACTCATCCAGCAAGGCAGGGTGGGCTGAGACCGTTGCCATCCGTAACGATTTGTGTACATTTTTGCACCGCCATGTCTTGCACCTCGACATGTTTCCATGCTGCGTGTAAGTGTCTTTGGCATGTCCCTGCATGTTGTGGCCCTTGCCTTGTCTGTACTGACACGCACATGCCAATAAAGTCTCCGCAGCTTCATTACTGACCAAATGTGATGAGTGTTGATTAGATGTAGGAATCGTGTGCCACAATGAGCATCGTCCCTACACAGGGAGGGACTAAGTGACACCTGTACAATGGGGTGGGTCCCTTTTGCCTGCTCCACCTCTGTGAGCCAAACACTGAGTTTGGGATTGTTGCTGGCAGGCCTGCGCACTTACTTGTCTCCAGCAATGGGAGTATGGTGTCCAACCTGACCATGTGGAATGCTATGAATCAAAACAGATTGTGTCCACACAGATGTGTGGGAGTAGGTACGCAACGTGATGTTCTGGTGACACATGTGATGTAGGACACCACTTATGGCCTGCTACCGATTTGGTCATTCCTACACACAGCCCTATTCAATAAATGGATGTGTGCTAACGTTGGGGGAGTAGCGAGATTTTCGTTAATGTGCAACAAGGCCACAGCTAGTACTCACCTTCACAGACATCCAACTAGCCATGTGGCTCAGGGTTCTACATGCGCATTGATGTCATTTACACGGGTGTGCCTTCTTGTGCAATCATTGTCCATACATATATACATACTTTCACACTTGAATGAACATAGTCATGACACATCTGTGTGATTTCAAAGGTTTTATTCACATTCTGGTGCATTCCGGAGCTGGAGTTGTACATGGCCATGCCGAGCCCACATTTCATGGGAGCCCAGTGGTGGGCCAACCAGAGTCCGCCGAGGATTGGTAAGTGATTTGGGAGAAGGAGAGTGCAATCCGCTGCAGGAGTGTTGTGTAATTGTCCACCAGTGAAGATATGCCGGTCCATGTCGGGGTCCAGGTGTATGTCGCTGAGTGTTCTGGGGGTCAGTGGAAGGTGTTGTCCCAGGGCATGATGCATAGGGCAGAAACAGGCAGGGACAGGTCATATGTTGGTGATGGAGGCTACTACCTCCTTCCTCACATACTAATTACCATCCACATCTTAGTCCTCTGATACTTCCTCAGTGTCCGGTGTGTGTGGCGGGGTAATGGCTGCATCACTGGGTGCCACTGACACATCAGGGTGCGATGGTGATAGGGCTGCATCACTGTGTGCCACTGACAGATCAGCGGTCGGAGAGGTATGTGCTGCAGTTCCCCCTGCAGTCATATGGACCCGGCTCAGTGGCAGCAATGGCAGGATGATGAACTGCAAGGCATGGAAGATCCCAGCTACATCTTGCTGGTGTTCAGCTGTGGCAGCCACACTTCCAGCCTGCATCTGCTCCATGGTCTCAATTGTACTGCGCATCTGTGCCAACTCTGTGCTGTCATCGCTGGTGCCTGTCTGACTAGACAGTTCTTGTATCCGAGAGATGGCCCCAGCGATGTCAGCCAAAGACTGTTGTGGAGTATGGTGCGGACCGTGTGTGTCTGTTAGGGACTGTAAGTGGCCCCTGATGGGACTCAGACCCCCATGTATGGCATCAAGTTTGGCTGCCACGAGCTCAAAACCCACCCGCAGCTGATCAGCCAACTCCACCTGGCAACCCAACACACGGCGTTGAAATTCCATGTGTTTTTCATGGGGGTCCTGGGAGACAGCCGTGGTGGTGTGTGTTTGCTGCTGTGTGATCTGTGCAGGCGGTGGGGTCACCTCAAAGGCAGCTGGGCTGCCCTGCTCCTGGGGGTGGGGTGCGGAGGCTGCCCATTAGCCGTTGTAGGGTGTCTGAACAGATGTGCAGGTTGTCCTCTTCATCATCACTGATGGGTTTTGTGGTCTGCTCTACAGTTGGTGTTGTTTGTCCCCCTGCAATGTTAAGGGGAGATGCATGTTAACAGAGGTTCCCATGTATGTTGCTGCTTTGCAGATGTTTACATGCAGACTGCATGACAATGCACATTGTGACCATTTTGGCGGAGCTGGCTGTTTGATGGCAGACAATGGGTTTTCCGAGTACATGATGGGTGTGTGGTGGTACCCGTACATTGTCATCACACAGTGTCAGGCAATGCCAGATGTGATTGGCCAGTTACTATGCGCAAGCGGAACCTGTTGTGTCCTCTGTCCTGTGGTGTAGGTGTTGCACTTTGTCCCACAATGCCATCATTGGTGATGCTCTGTGGTTGCTATGTGTGTGTGCTACATTGTGGGGGAGTCGGCCCTGCAGCTCTGATTTCGTGGACCCTTGTCCCTTTAAGGTGGTGTGGCATTGAATTGTGTGCTTTTCGGGGGCTGGGATGTTTGGGACTTGGGTCATTTGTGCTCTTGCACAAATTTTGTGGCCTTGTGCATTGTATGTCTGCTACGTGTATTGAACGTCATGGGTTGTAGGTGCTCGTGGATGTGTCAGAGTGTGACCTGCTCCTTTACGGATGTTATCCACACTGGGCCACCTCCATGTTGATTTGTGCACAAGTTCATTTATTTGGGCTGCTGCCATGCTATTGGTCATGCAGTGTCACTTGCTTCGTCAGTGTGGCTCACACAGCCGCTGCTTTTCTGGTTTCATCACATGTGCATGGATTGGTAGTGTTGTTGGTTATTCTGAGGGGGCCCATATGTGCACATGGTGGACGGGGGCCTACTTGGTGTTTGTATGTGTGCTGCAGTGTGCCAAGGGTATCAAGGACATGTTCCACTGTCATTGTGCGTGTGCGGTGTGCTTCACATTTGATATTTGATATTTATTAATTTCTATAGCCCAGAATCACCCTATGAGGGGTATCTCTGAGCTTAGGATGGTGTGCTGCAGCCAGACCCAAGGGACTCAGAAGAGCAAGGTTTTTAGAAGCTTCCTGAATACAGGGAGGTTCTGACATTCGCGAAGCTGGAGGGGAAGTTCGTTCCAGAAAGTTGGGGCAAGATGTGAGAAAGCTTTGCCACCCTTGCGAGCCTTTTTAATTCTGGGAGTGCACAGAAGTAACTTGGATCCTGATCGAGGGGATCGGGGGGAGAGTACTTGATGAATTTGTCTAGCAAGTAGGAAGGCCCCTGGCCATTATGGGCTTTATCGACAATGCAGCCGATCTTGAATTTCACCCGCTATCTCACAGGGAGCCAGTGGAGTTTATTAAGAAGTGGGATGGAAGCCATTCTGGGAGGGGCGTTAGCTACTAGTTGGGCAGCCGTATTTTGTACAACTTGTAGCTTGTTTAAGGAGGCCTCGTTAGCCGCAGCTAATATTGCGTTACAATAGTCCAGGCGGCTTAATACCAGGGCTTGCATCAGTGGTTTTTTTGTCGAGGGAGGATGCAGAGGGAAGACTCTTCTAAGTGAGCTGAGTGTATGGCAGCAGGTGCCAGCAAGGGTGGTGACGTGGGCACCGAATGTGAGCTTGTGGTTGATTCGGATTCCTAGATTCTTGGCTACTCTTTGGGAGAGGGAGCTGCACCCAGCTCATCCGGCCACCACCTGGGAGTCCAGCTTATGGCTGCTCCTCCAAACAGCATGATCTCCGATTTCTCGGCATTCCGATGGAGGAAGTTGGTCCTCATCCAGACCGCAATGGTTTTCATGCCCTCAGAGAAGATGAGTTGTATATCAGGGTTATTTTGATCGAAAGTGAGGAGAAGCTGGGTGTCGTCCGCGTAAAGGGTGGGACTAAACCCTAGGTTCCTCATAAGTTTGGCCACGTGGATACCATAAATGTTAAAAAGAGTAGGGCTCAGACAGGAGCCCTGCGGTACCCCCTTGGTAACTTTTGTGGTTTTGGATCTCAAAGTCCCCAATGTGACTGTCTGGGTTCTGTCAGTAAGGAAATCTGTCAAGTCAACCATTTTAGTAAAACCCCCTGTACTCGAATGATTGTGCATGTGTGCCATTATGCCCATCACCCTCCGTCTCCCCAGTCCCTGATCGTCACTCACCCTGTTGCTGTTGGGTCAGGTCATATCATGCAGTGTCCATGCCCCCATCTCCTGCCACCCTCTCCACACTGGTGACTGTGGCCACCATTTCCTCCAGCTCATCCAGCTTGTCCTGTGGTGCAAGCCTCCCACCTCCAGTTGCAATTGCTGCCTTCCTGTTGGCAGCGAGTTTCTGTGTGGTCTGCCTTTGCACATCATGCCAGCGCCTCTTGACCTTCTACATGGACCTCCTCGCCACTCCGACTCCATTGATGTTGGTGACGATGGTCTGCCATATTTCCGTTTGGGTTGCCAGCGCCGCAGTAGAGGTGACGAACAGGTGTTGGTAGTGTCCTCTCTCCTCCGTGACGATGATCTGATCTTCCTGCGGACTGAACCCAATCTTCCTCTTCTCCTTGTCCTTCCCTGAACACGGAGTTCCTGGCTGGTCCTACGTGGGGCTTGTGGGGTTAGGCTTCTCCTCTGAACTCAGTCGGGATGCATCCATGGTGCTACGCTGTTTGAATTGGTTTAGCCGTGTTTTTTTGTTTTGGCTTTTATAGTGCGTTTTCCCGCATGACGCGTGGGTATCGCAGGGCTGTCGCTGGTTATCGTTGATTTTGGTATCGCACTTTGGGGCATCGCAACTTTTTGGCATTCGTGTTTCGCATTTTTTGTTAGTTGCGTTGGATTTTGAGCAGTCATTTGGCGAGTTATCATACTAATATTGCATGGTGCAGCCGGGTTGGGAACTGGACGTTAAGACAATGTTATTTTCTCGCGATACACTGCGATATGCAAAGTTGCGTTAAGCTAAATTTGCGATGGTTATCACACGTTCTTCAAAATATGCTCCAATGTGTATTGTCATATGATTCTATTGAAAACCATGCTAATACTCTTGGGCCAAGTATGCGTTGCAAAAATCTGCCAGTCATGTTCAGCCAGGGTTAAGCCAGGGTTGGACTAGGACAAAAAATCAGGCCAGGCACTAAAATAAAAGTGGCCCCCATTAGCGAACCAGATAGCTGAAAAAGTGGCCCACATTTGCAAATCAGACAGGTATTGAACTTAAAAAGACAGGATGTATGTGTATTTTGCAAGGTATGGGAGACTGCATGGATTTGGGTTCACTGCATGCAACGTTTGTGGTAGTATCAGGGAAATCAACAGTGAAACAGGCCTGCCTAGCCATAAAACAGGCACACAAACTGCTAAGATAACGGTGCACACACTGATCTGTCTAACCAGCCCATCGGTCAATGCCTGATTGCCCTACAGGCCAGTACGACCCTGTGTGGAGTTAAAGGCTGTGGACCTTTTGTTGTGGAGCACATGGAGTGAGCACAAGATTGTTGTACCCAGTGAAGTTGGACAATGATCGAGAAAACAACTTACTAGTCGTATTGTATCATTTATTGATATTTCGAAACATTGTTTCATAGTCAAAATAGTATATATCAGTTAACCCCTTGGGCGCGCCTGTTTTAATGAGTGGGCGGGTTCATGACGTTCCCCAGCCGTCATCAGCACAAGCCCACCGTGATGCATGACGGACGGGGGCCGTCATCAGCATGGAAGGGGTTAAAAACATCTTAAAACAAAAATAAAACACACAAATAAATAACATTAAATCTCCATAAAATTAGTCAAAGGCGTGTAGAATCACAAGGGGACATTTGCAACCTGGTTTTACATGCCCTGTGCCCGGTGAAGTTGTACCAATGATCCAGACAACAACTGACTAGTCAAAACTCAGGTCGTACTGCAGGAACATTCTACTTTATGAACTGTTCTTCAACTCTATTGGTCCCTACTTCAGCAGAAGAGAACTTGATACAAACTGCAAGGCCATGGTCCTTGAAAGAGCTACAGATGGAGGCTTGGATTTTAGGAATTGCTTACCGAACTATTGCTCTGGTAAATTAATACTACTAGTTTTCCCAAAATGTTCATGCCTTCGCTTCGGAGTCATGACTTTCACAGATTATTGATTTATAGTCAAGGTTTTTTTCTAATTTGAATATTTTATTCGCCTGAATTATTTAGCTGCGTTTTAACTACCCTCCCCTTAGCATTGCTCCTTTGCTCTTCCAGAGTGGTGTCTTGTACTCTGCAGTCAACGTTGCAGTCACACACACAAATTGTCCTGAAACCTTCACGGGAGGGTCTAGTTCACTCAAAGCTCGTTTAATATTTTTGGGTTCGAAATTCATTGAGATTTAATTTCAGTCCCATGAATTTTTGTAGCAGTGGTCTTTTAGATTTTTTACACAGAATTTTTATGTTTTGTTGTTTTTATGCTTTCCTTCTGATCCATGCAGTCACAGTAACAACCAAGCAATGTCAACGGTGAGCTTGCTGGTGTTCTCAACTCACCAGTGTACCAGGGGCATCCTTTGCTCTGTGCCATTCTGCGCTGTGGCACACTCACACGCTTTAAGTATGTGCGCCTGGTGCAGAACAGGATAGTGCAAGGTGTCACAGTAAGTGCGGTGTTCACATTACAGGTGCGAACTAATTTATAAATTAAGCATTGAAGTAATAAACTCCACTGTAAGAATTGTAAAACATGTTATCCCAGTCCAAGCTTTAGTCCCAGCCCAGGCAGCTGCGTGATGTCATTTTTCTGTCAGGAGTGTTACAAATGCATTGTTGGGATGCACAGGTGTCTATGGGAGGGTGTACGTCACCAGTACCAGGAAGAAGGTGCTAGTCTGGTTCCTCCTCCGCCCCAAGGCCGCAGTCCGGGCCCAGGTTCCCAGCCTCGCCCGCATTGCTGCTGCTCACCGACTGACTCAGAAGGGGCAGGGTTGGAATCTGATTTCCGTCGTTCCATTGTTGTCTTTTCATGGCCGTCACTGGGGGGGCAGAGGCAGCTAGTGACGCATCAACGGAAGGAACGTGCAGGGCACGTGGCGGAGGATGCACAGCTGCAGGGACATAGCTTCGTGAGGGTTGTTTCAGCAAATTATTTTCCGGTAAATAGTTGGGTCCAGGTGCTATTCGTTGGTTATGGTGAAGTGTCTGTCGAATTTCACCAATAAATGGTCCATACACGCAGACAACAACGTACACACACTCTCCCTCTCTGTTTTAAAAGTCTTCAAAATGTTGGTTATTTATTTTACAAAATATTGTGATTTCTCTCACTTGGTACCATTTCTCTCACTTGGTACCCCTACCAATCCGCATTCATCTCCCCTGCTACTGTCCTCTTAGCCCTCTCATGCACCCTGCTTGACATATAATGTATTTGAATATTCTATGGCAGTGATATTGTTGGAAAATCTGAACCTGAACCCCTCCACACACACAATCAGGGCTCGAGTCGGGGTACCACGCGGGCGGACTGCGTCTCCCCACTTATTTTACCAAACAGCTGGACTTCACTCTTTGGCCTCTCTGGGACGAGGTGCTCGGCACCTTTCGTGACGTCACTTCCTGTCGTGACGTCACTACCAGTGACAGCGTCCCCCCACTTCTTTTTTTAGGGCTTGTGCCCTGCACACAATGTACTGACCAAGCTAAGTCCCTGCACAGCTGCCCCCACCCATGCTTTGCCCTGCTCTCGCCCACCCATTCATTCTGGAGTATATCAGACACCCACCCTTTCTTGGCACACAGGCCTCGCATAGTACCCACATTACCCTTGCTTGCCCAGTGCTCAGTGGCGGCTCCTCCGCTATGGCAGAGGAGTGTTGCCCCACTGCTTTCAAAGCAGTGAGAGAAACAAAAACATAAAATGATAATACCTTTCAGTTATCATCATTTTATGTTTGTGCTTCTTTGTGGATGGGCGGGGCTACTCTGCTCTCGGAGCAGGGCAGGGGAGGAGTGGTTTACCTACTCCTAAGTGCGCAATGACGGTTTGGTCGGCCCTCTGGGATGCCCAAACCAGTCATGCGCACTTTCCCTGTTCTCCATGCCGGCTGCATTACAGCTTGCATGGAGAACATGCCCACCCCTCCAGCCTCTGGCTGAGCGCCACGGCGCTCAGACCAATTACAACACTGCATTGCAGCATTGTGATTGGCTTAGGGGAGGGACCTGGCTGCCTGCTTCCTGTTCCTGAAGTCGAAGGCAGGAGAGCAGGACTAGAGACGCGGGACCCGGCGGAAAGGCACGTTATATATATTTTTTTTGTTATGCTCCCTCCCGCAATCACAAAGTATGACTCCCCCTCCCCCTGCAACCGCCCCCACCACTGCCAGTACTGTTGCTGCGTTGCATATGCTTTAGGCCTCTACTGTTTTATTTTACCATCTCTGCTGGGAGCTGTTTAAAGCGTTTGCTGCCATTTCTGTAAAAGAATCCTGGGTTTTAAATGAGCTGTTACTCACAGGGACTTTAAGAGCCTGCACGTCTTCAATTTGAAAGGGAGGCTACCTGCACTTCTCAGCTGAGATTTAATATTTTTATAGTGTGCATACCGGGTGCGAGTCGCCCTCCCATAAAAGACATGAAACAAGTTGTTGTCGTTCACCGCGTAGTCTTTTATTGAAACTTCCAGCAGTGTCATTAATCCTTAATTCATCTTGGATTATTAATCCTTTAGTCATCTTGATTATATATATAAATAAATCTCAAAGTTGTACATTGTCATTATATTTACAACCCACTCTCCAAGGGGCCTTTTGCTTAACCTTCGGGCTGTGCCAGCAGGCCACAAACAAGATAGCCTGCTCTCCTTAAGTTGACCGCCCTCCGGTCAACGGAGCCGCAGGTAAATAATGTGCCTCCATGAGACAACCATACTGGAGTATACCCCCTTCGATGTTATAAACATATACCAAGGCATCTTGGGTAGGGGAGGAGAGGTCAAGGACCACCAGCAGGTCAGTCCCCCCTCTCCCGCCAGCCCAGAGCCCCACAATGACTGCTTGCCCTTTTCAAGGGGCAGCCAGTCCATACCAAAAAGGAAGTCCACAGCCTTTTCTTGCCTGGGACCCCGCCACAGGGCGAGTAGCTTACTGGCGCGCTCGCCCCCCCCGACCGAACAGACTTCACTGCTGGGCGCCACCTCTGCACCAATCCCCTGTTCATGTATGACCGGGAATCAGCCTCCGCTCTTACCACTGCCAGTTAATTCACAGCTGATGGCAAGCTGGGCCCCCAACGTTAACTCACCATCTATCATAATGCTTATGTGAAGGCCTGATCCAGACAAATGCACTGTAGTGAGCTGACTGGCACAGAGCCAAGAAACCCCGTTTCTGGCACCTTAGTGGCTTTCCTCACTTGCTGCTTTTCGCCCTTTTTATCCAGCCGACCTGTGGCTGCCACTCCTATTGTAGGAGGTAGACAGTTAATAAATTAACGTCCAGGCTGACTGCAAATACCTGTAGTGACATGCACTCCTTGTCAAACTACCTGGCATGCATTATCCTCAGAATAATTATACATTCAAGATTGTAGGCCTGTGAAGCGGCTCGAGATTCAATGTTCTTGGAGGCTACTTCTCCCATTGTCCAATATAATGCGTGGCCAAACCAAGCCCGAGGAGAATTATGCATGGAATAAATAATGCGAAGATTCCACCGCTGCTGATGGAGCCTAATTTTAGCTAATGACATATTTTCAGTAATATGTGAACTTTTACCCTTAAGTTATCTGCAGGCGGTTACGTTAAAGATGTCTTCATATCTAAAATGAATTCAACCTTCATAACCCCCCAATGGGAAAAGTGAACGCATTAAACATGAATCTTTATAGACTGGAACATAGACTTACAGGCAATAACTGCACACATTCCCGAATTGCTCTGATGAAATGGCGATTTAACACCCAATATTCATGATAATGACATAGCTACGACAGGCTCCAACATATTCTGTTTTTTGTGCCACATTCCACGGTTATGAGATAAATTTAGAATGAACAGTTATGCGTCCCGAATATATACTAGGAGCAAACCAATATTGTCTGGCAATGTTGATCTTCATAGTGTAGTATTTGCATCAAAGAAGGGACAGCCCTGACATCCCGACATACCAAATACATCTGCATTTTAATTAAATGTAATTGATTCTACGTTGAATATAGAATTTCATTTTTTTTATTTTTTATAAAAAGGCCAGTGAGTGTGAAAGGGAGTCAAACGTAGTCAACGCTGAAACCATTCACAGTCATGTGACATGGACACTTTGGGAAAGGCCCCTCTGATAGGCAGAAAAATGCCCACCTCTAAATGTTACGCTTTCGGAATTGTAAATTAAATTCCCACTTTACTGTTAAACAGCAGTTTACCAATACAGTTCACTACAATTATCAGTTATTAAGTAGACTAAGGTAACCTAGAGCTACTATTGGAAATGAGCCATGAAACAGTGATAAAATGACTTTGAGCTTTTCACTGTCAGGACATATAAACATAATCACATATGTCCTATGTTGAAATACCCGGGCCCCTGCCCTATTAGTGATTAGGGCCTGCCTTATGGGTGACGTAAACGGCATTAAAGGAATATGTCTGCTGACAAAAGGTTTATTTGCTGGTATAAGTAGCATGTTAAGACTGCACAACAGGTTGCAGAGCAGGCTTGAGGTATGTTTTACTATGCTACTTCAGGGGGTGTCACCATGATAGCTGCCGACTACTTGTAGCATTTAATTAACAGGCCCTGGGTTCGTGTTGAACCACCTATGCGCCCAGGATCTAGAACACTATCCTTGTATCCATACGGATCACCCTAACTCAACCCCAATTTAGGTAAGGGTTGAAGCTCTTCTTTAACATCACGTTGCCTTAACAATAACTTTGCTTACAGGACCAGATACCTCTCTAAACTCTAGTTTACTAAATCGTTGCTGTTCACACGCAACCGTGTGCCTGCCTTTAGGGGAGGTTTTTGCTCTGAAACTAACCTATACATACATACATGGAGGGCCCTTTAGTGTTTTTTGGCGCCCCCACACCCCATGTCCTCCTTCTCGGATTCTCTCATTACCCCGGGCAAAAATGCCCCTCATCGCTCCATACATAATTTATTACTAAACACAGTGCCGCCCCTTAGATCAGTGGCCCCCTCCGCAGGTCACAGCTCCAGTGTAACTTCAAGGCCTGTGTGCGCAGCCCTAGATCTAGTGGCGAAGAATGCCATAGAAGGGGGCTCTACCAAATCTGATGCCTAATGTCTGGCCACCTGGTAGTAATGTTAAGTGCACCAGCCACCAAACCAGTGGGGAGAAATGATGCAAAGGTCACAAATGAATGGCATCGTAATGTCAAGTACACCTTAATCAAATAACGTTCTCGATTCCCTGCTTCCAAGTAGACAACCCACAGCAACACATGCCACGAAAACGCTTTCGGAAACAAATATGAGCAGAGTGGGTGACTGACTGTCACACTAAACTTATGTTAAAGAAATGTGAAATGTGGAAATGTTGAATTCACTCCATATGGTTTGATGAACAAGTATTATTTTATTTATTTTTCCATTTTCATATAGCGAGAAATGGCCCGAGGCCATCAGAGCGTTTTGCGCAAGAATCAGATTACATTACGCACATGATTTAGGCACAGGGAGGTTAAGTGATGTGCCCTGAACCCCAGGATGTTCAGTCAAGACTGGCATTTGAACTAGGTTCCCCAGTTCGGCGTGACCATCTTCGTTTTGTAGGAGGTGCCTGCCTAATGTGCAATTAATAACTTTTAGGCGAGACAGCCGCATAAATATTGTTCTTGGTCAGATCGGATACTGTATGCCTCGGTATGATATTGTATGGTATCATATCGAAACGCGATATGATATGACAACATGTCACAGCCGGGTCTAGTTGCTTAGTAAGCTAATGCCTCTGCTGTAAAGACCTGTGTTTAACCTCCGGGTCACCGGTTCAAATCCCGGTGAATTCCCGCAGCCTTTCATTCTCCGGTGTTACTGCACATGCTGCACTGCTTCCAGATACGCCCCTGACCAGCTATACTTGCCTATATTTTATTGCAATCGATCACATTTTTCCCCACAGTAGCAATCAGCATTAGAAATCACAGTGTCATGAAAAGCGCTAAGAGGGGGAATTGATCAATGTGCTCATCGCATCCAACAACTTGACCTCCCGCATATAAATCTTTCCGAGGGCACCCTGCCTGTTTTGCAGCTGTGAGCCCGATGCCTATTCCCCCGGGAGGTGTTTACCGCTGGTCTCGGGTGACTGGAGTGACCGTAACATTTTTGCGCGCCATCCGCCTTCATTTAATGTAATGTTTGCTTTAAAGGGGGATCAGAGCGTTTTACATAGCACCAGTTACGCTACATGCAGACACATTATTCATTTTTAGGCACGGAGAGATTAAGTAATTTGCCCGGAATCACAGTAGATTTTTGGATCAGAGCGTTTTACATATCACCAGTTACGCTACATGCGTACACATTATTCATTTTTAGGCACGGAGATATTAAGTAATTTGCACGGAATCACAGTAGATTTTTGGCGTCGTTACCGAGACTCGAACCCAGATCCCCAGGTCCGAGGTCGAACGCCCTAGCCGTTAAGCCAACCCTGTTCTTGTTTTTGCTCCCTTGCAATGTTCTCATGTATAGCTCTGTCCCTATTGGGAAGCGCTCTGATACCTTCGGGTAAAGTCAGCGCTATATCAAATACATAACACCAATAAATAAACATAACGACTCGGCGCCAGCCATGCCACCAGCCCTCTCTAAGGACTGTTAGAATCACCAACTGTGATCGTGTGCCCAATTACCCGATAATTTTGCATTTCCACCACAAGCGAACAACAAATGGTGCTTTGGAGCGTCTTTTACCCTGCAATTTCTCGGCAGTATTCGCGTTCTTGGGACCGTTTCTCTTTGCTCTGCGGGGCACCCGTTCAATAAAAGGCTCACACCCCACACGATTACCGTGGATGTCGTTGTCGCATCTGTTCCTAAGACGTGCCAGAGAACATACCAATGCCCATCTGGATGCGCTAGTATCGGAGTGGCTGTAAAGCCAAAGGGCGCCCCGAACCATTTCCGCACACGCGCCACACGTGAACGAAATTACTTTTAAGGAAATTGCCATTCACAATAGGCCTGACCTATTGGGCTCGGATCATAGAAGATGGCCGCGTAGGGCCATCAACCCACTCGAAGTGGACTAACGAGCCCCTCAAAATGGCCGCACCTGGCCCTGACCCCTACGACTGCATCTCCTAAGACCAGGCTGCCTGTCGGTATCTACAGAGGCCCACCCGTGCTCGTACACACGCGAGCAAAATGCGGTGCTCCGGTGTATTTTATTCACTAATCCTCCCAGAGTGCGTCGCCCGCCTATCGCGGCGGAAACTCCTAGCGCTACAACATGCTGGCCGCCACTTCTAGCAGCGCGAAGGCATTCGAGGCGTCTATTAAACATGTATTATCCGGAACGCTATGCCTCCATGATACGAACTGCCCTTGATAATAGCTGCGACGATCATTGATCTTTCATTCTTAGCAAGCGAATAACAAACCCACATTCCCAACATTTGCTTGACATTTTCTCAAACTACCCTTGTTTGTCACCAATACCATATTTTCATTTTCAGTAAACAAACTAACTTGTTCCCGACTATAGGTCCTGAACCGTCAATCATTTCGAAATATCCAAAATATTATTTCAACTATCTCATTTTTAACGGTATTATATCATTGTGTGTTGCTTGTATAGCACAATTTACATTACATGAGGACACACACATTTTGTTTGTTAGGCACAGGGACATCAGTGATTTGCCCAGAATCAGAGGATGTTTGGCATCGTTACCGAGACTCGAACCCTGATCCCCAGGTCCGGTGTTGCCCTAGCCGATAAGCCAACTCCTCGCTCCGGTTGCAATTAACTTTTAGGATTGTATATTACCGGACAAGCTCCTGCTTCCGCTTGGAACTCTCCCCGACTGCATTCATTTCCACGAAGCATTACCTCGGAGTAAAGAAAAAAGAAAAAGAGGAGACATCGTTTAGGTTACGTATCTTGTGCTACTGCATTTGTAGCGCCGCTTGTACTTGATGAGCCTTGTGCTAATCAGCATCACCGGTAGGCACTAAGACTCACCTAGCGACTACGCTGTGAGGCCCTCTCCTCTCCTCCATGTGCAGAGACCCAGCTACACTGTAATTCCTTTGCTGGTCTGCTGCCGCCGGAGCTGTTGGGAGAAGACAAAGAGGGTTAGTTGTGCCTCCCCTGAGGTTTTATACCCTCGGGGGAGGGAAGGTCGACCCTGCCTTCCTGACGACTCTGAGCTCCTGTGATAGGCTCACTTGGACATGCTTTACTGGCTCCTCCCTGTCCTGTTGCTGCCTCTAGGACATCACAACTGGCTCCCGACCCGGATGCCCTCTAAGGGTGCCACGCCCCTAGGAGCGGGTGGCGCCGTCAATGGGAGAGTACCGTCTCTTCTCAATAGCACAAAGGTTCTCTTGGGCTTTTCAGCCAGAGTAAATATCTATTTAAATGTTGCTTCAGAGCCTCCCCTTCAGTCGTACACTACAACGTCACCCCTGAGCCCACCTCTAGATTCATATTGTGGCCCAGCTCCTGAGCTCCCCCTGCTCTCAAGTCTTGGTCTTAGTCCGGGGCTCCAGTTCCGGGTCATGTTGTGATGTCATTCCTGACCATACCCCTCAACACACATCTTGTACTCTAGTATCTCCTGAGCCCATGTAATCTCATACTGTTATTTTAGCAGCTGAGTCCCTTCTCACTCCAGTCTCATATTGTGATCCTACTACACCTGAGCAGAACCCTCAAATGTCATATTGCTGTCTCAGACCCCAGCCTCCCCCTCAAGTCACGTATTGTTATCTTACAGTCGAGCCCCCTCCAGTCTTGCACCGTGATTTCACCCCTAAGCACCCTGCAGTCTCAGACTGTGGTCTTTCCTCTTGAGCTCACCCCCCCACCCCCACCTCCCTTCACCCCCCCTCTAGTCACCTGCCGCCATCTGACTCTTGCTCCTCTCCCTCTGGCCTCATATTGTGATCTTGCTCATGAGTTCTATGAGGTTCATATTATGTCCTCCAGGAGCAGATGTGTCTTCTGCAACGTAGTGCAACCTCTTCTGATGTGTTTCTTTTCATTATGGATATAAATCTACCATTCATGGCAGCCTCCCTGTTGTTCACTCCTCGTCCCTTCTAGAGACACGTTTGGTTCTTGGGCTTATCATTAGGGGCATTGCCCTCTGAACCTGGTCTGTAACTCAAGTGTCTGCTCTG
Organism: Lissotriton helveticus; assembly: GCF_964261635.1. Classification (NCBI taxonomy): domain Eukaryota; kingdom Metazoa; phylum Chordata; class Amphibia; order Caudata; family Salamandridae; genus Lissotriton; species Lissotriton helveticus. The sequence continues at coordinate 1,797,197,874 of NC_136057.1, forward strand.
AACCAGACCTGTGTCTGGAGTGTCTGCTCTGAACCAGACCTGTGTCTGGAGTGTCTGCTCTGAACCAGGCCTGCGTCTGGAGTGTCTGCTCTAAACCAGGCCTGTGTCTGGAGTGTCTGCTCTGAACCAGGCCTGTATCTGGATTATCTGTTCTGATCTAGGCCTGTATCTGGAGTGTCTACTCTGTTTTTATCTTTCTGAAAATGTTCACACAGTACTAAAAGTGCGGTCTTCAGAACTGGGCACCATACTCGAGATGTGGCCTTCTTAAGCTGGATACCATAATCCAGATATGGTCTCCAGAACTGTGTATAATGATCTGAATACTCCGGATGTGGCCTGCAGAGCATGGTACACTGTTCTAGATGTCGCTTATAGAACTGTGTACAATATGGCCTGCAGAACGGGCCTGAGGTCTTCAGATGCGGTTCCCGTAAGACCACTGTGATCTGTAGGTACCCTGTTAACACAATGTTTCTCTTTCTGCCTGGTTCTATGTCTTCACCTCAAAATGTGCATTGTGCTCCTCATTATTGGTGTCACTGTTAGTTACCTTACCTTATGCACCCTAATATTCCAGGGATGTGCCCCATTAGAGACTCCGGGCCTGACTTAGATCTCGGCGGATAACTTACTCCATCACAACAGTGACGGATATCCCGTCTGCTGAAATATAAACTCCATAGGACATAATGGGATTTATATTTTGGCAGACGGGGTATCCCGTCTACCTCATTCTAAATCAAGCCCTCTGTCCCTTTCCTGTGTACCCTAAGACTGCACAGTGCTCTCCTTTATTGGCGGCACAGTTAGTTAGCTCTCCCTACGCCCCCCAATGTCCCCCTGATGCTTCCCATTATTGGTGGCACAACCGGATCTTTTGCCCTGTGCACCCCAATACCCCACTCCTGCTCTCTGTTATTGGCAGATGTAAGTCAGTTACTTCTCCTTAAACACTCCAGCAGTCGCTTGTTTCCTCTCATTGTTGGCGGCATGATTGGTTGTCTCTCGTTGTACACCACAAAGTTCTCTAAACACTACCCCTCATGGGACATTGTGTCAGTAACCTCTCCCTGTACACCCCAGCATTCCAAGGCACTCTCATCTCTTGGAAACACAGTGTTTACCTCACCCTCTGCACTCTGACATTCATATTGTGCTCTTCACTGCTGGTGATGCGGTTAGGGTCAGCAACACATAAACAGGGGCAGCCCACAATAGTCCCAAAGTTGATTCAGAGATGACAATCGTGTTGACTGGGTAGGGGGTCGAGAAGTAGTTCCTCAAGACCTTATTGTTTTGGGATTGCAAGATAGTTCAGTTGACCACCTCAACCAATTCATATAAAAAAGGAGTGTCTTTCAACCCTGATCAGTGGTGTACTTGAGGAAGCCTCCCTAGGACAGTAGGACCCAATTTAGGACACACCAAAACTCATTATCAGTAGCAGTGGGGATCCCCTACCCATCCAGTCCACACTTTTATCCAACTTTTTTTCCGCTTAAAAAACCAATGGATTTTGGGACTGTCATAAAAAAGAGAAAGAGGAACCTACTTGATCAGTCTTCATTTCAGTCACCATTAAGGCAGAAACCTGTTAATTTTTCTTAATGTGTAAAATTAGAGGGGTTGTTTGTGTTATGTTCCAAGCATTTCGCTTAGCACGTGTCTACCACTTATTTTATGCAGTTATGCTTTCAGTGTCTGGGTGGCCATTATGGTTCTTAAATTCTTTTTGGCCAGACTCATGGTTGTATGTGTAGAAGTTATGGTTGATTATGTTTGTTATTATTTTGAAATGGGTCCAATTGGATAGTGGCAGGCTAGAGCCGGTCATGTATGCTGCAGCCATGTGTACATTTCTGATCTAATCTAAAACATGTGACTTTGGTTTGTTGTTGTGGTGGTGACACCTGAACAGGAACAGCTCACCCACCAGTTGCAGGTCTGAGCCCACCAATCTCTTTTCACATTCTTGCACTGAGAATCATCGTCAGCGGTCGGGTGGTACTTAGGGAAGAGAGGCTGCTCGCATACCACCAAATCATATATCTCTTCTTCTAAGACTGAGGGGTATGTGCTGATGCGTTAATTCTCCCTTTAACTCCTGTGTTTAGGTCGAGCCTGGACTTCCCATGGGCTGCTCTGCGAGGCATGCTGTATTTGAGTATGGCCTTGAAGCCCCGCCCACTCTCCATCCATATTTGTCATTGGCTTGTGTCAACGTCCTTCGTAAATGCTGGATTCTGATTTGGTAATAGGCTTGTTAGTTCCTCCTTGTACCACTTTTTCTTCATTTGTAACCTTCCATGAGGAATGGCTCTTTTACTTCTGTTGTTACATGGTATGTCTTATTTAGTCTGTAAGTACTATTTTCTTTAACGAGTTTCTTCTACTTCAGGGACAACATCCTTTCCTGCAACATTAAGCGCGCCAATGTGCGTTTTCACTTTCAAGCAGCCCAGGACAATGGCGGCCTTTTCTTTGAAATGAAATAGGCCTCATATTTACAATGCCTTTTATTTATGTGTTAATTATCAAAACAGATAAATAAAAGGCATTGTCATTTACAATGCCAATACCTTAAACTCTCGCAAATGTGATACTATTGTATTGTAAATGCTTGTTTTCTCTGATCCTGTGTACCACAGTTTCACCTGGTCGATAGTAGGGACGCCCTTTTTCTGAACTCTGGATATGTCTCTGGAGACTCACACCCTCCCGGAAGTGGCGAATGCCAAAGACAATGGGCCAAAAATTGTGGAAAAGTCTCTCACAGATCCTCTGTGAGACGACCGACGCGGCTGGAACGGGGAAGTCGTTTAATAATAGAAACATGTGCGCCCACTATGACAACAAACATGGCGCCTTCGGCAGCACTGAATGGAAAACTGGTTCTGAAATAGAATCTGAAAGATCGCAAACACCAAGGGCTCGCCCAGTTTGAGATTTTATAGTTTTGGCATACATGAGAGGGCACAGAGGGCGAACCCTGCTCGGATGGAACTTGCTTGTCATAGCTTGCTGGGTGCAAAACTAGAGCCAAAGGATAAGGGTGTAAAAAGCCTTTTATTCCGAAGTCATCAGCAAGGAAACAAATGATAAAGTTTACTAGTTCCAAAGAGTAGTAAAAGAAAAGGAATCATACAGGGCAGAGGTGGCGAATGGGCCAGCTAGATGAACGTGGTACCATTTTTATTTGTCACCTGTAAATTTACGTGGGTAGGGAGTGCCCTCACCTCAGCTTCCTGCAGGCAGGCTTTGGTGCCCTGTGTATTGCTGCTCTGTGCGACTGTCGCTATTTCTTGAATTTCACCTCGGGTGTTGTGGGTTTTTTTTGTTTCAAATTTCTAGGTGTTCTCTAGAGCAGCCGAAAGGTGGTATACTGAAGCTATATAAAACACAGAATAAAATGAAGGCTGGAATATATGCTAGGTAAGGCAGGGAAGGATTCTGCAATGGCAGCACCCAGGTTGTTGCTGTAGATGTTTTCAATGAAGCTTCCAGGGGAGGCAACCCTATAAGGATCAGGCAACCTCTGTAGAGAAAGTTCAAATGCCCCAGCGGTCCAGGGACTCTCTGCAGCACCAATTATCTCCAGGATGAAGAAAGTAACTGAAAATCAATGGCGGTAAAGCACTTCAGAACTACAGAAAAGGACCCCGTTACCTGACAGAGTCTCAGTTGTAGTGGAAGGCTTCCAAAGCCTAGGACGCTTCAGGAAAGCATCCAGCATTTTGGGCTCATTCAAGACTGTGCTCTGTGGTTAGCTACGTGACCGTGAGCCTTTGGTTGGTAATGACATGGCTGGAATATATTCCCAATCAATCGGGATTTGTAAAGTGTGGCTAATCACCCGTGAGGGTATCCAGGCACTGTGTCCACTCTCCAGACTTCCCCCTTCCACTAAGTTCACCATTTCTCTACCACAGTGAGGAAGTAAATCATAAGTGGAATGCAGCTATTTTTAGGTCGAGCATTTGAGATCTCTTGTATATACTTTAGTATATATTCTTTAGTATATACTTATATGTGTATGTACTTTGTGGGCTCAGGAGATCAGCCCTAGGACTTGTCTGCTTTCGCTTAGGGACTTTTTTTCTGTTCAACTGCCTCTATTTAACTGTCTTAATAGAACACGACCAGCAGAGGTCAGTAAAATACCAGAATTGCTTTCTGCTGAGGGACTTTCTTTTTTTTATTTTTCTGGCAACTGCCTCTATTTAACGTTCTTGATAGAAAACGACATACCAGAATCACTTTAGCATTCTCTAGATTCCAGTCCATAGAAATTGTCTTCCACAAGCACCCGTAGACAATATTTTTTTCAAATCTTGTATTTTCAGTGATATAACCACAGAAGACCCTGCTTTTATATTAAAAACAGAGCTTTAGACTACACCATTTCCCGCTGAAAGGCAATATTTCTCTCCATGTGTTCCCATACCTGGCATGTCACGCAGTTTGGTGCTTACTTTCCCTCCATGTTAGAGAACAGTAGATGTTTCAGCATCCAGGCTAATGTGCTGTATTGCTAAATACATATAAGGTCCCAAAGGCAAGACCGATTGCATTGCAAATGCTGGTTAGGTCTGGTGGTGAGGTAGCTCTGAATAGTTAGCTATGCTTTCCACCTTCTCGGTCAGCAAATGGCTGTTTGCATCTGTTTTCTCCCTCCACCCTCACAGGGCGCAGAAGTAATGCATTGTTATAGTGCCGTTGTTATGTAGTCTGCATTGGCCTTTTTTGCAGGCTGAGGTATGAACTTATCTTTAGTTTAAACGGAATGCGCATGTGCATGCATGTTGGTGTTAAGATGGAATGCACATGTGCATGCATGTTGGTGTTAAGATGGAATGTGCATGCATGTTGGTGTTAAGATAGAATGCGCATGAGCATGCATGCTGGTGTCCGAACACTTGATTCCACAAGGCTGCTCCAGTTCTGAGACGATCGGTCAAGCCCCTTTAAGGATGATAGACCGGAACTTCCAAATGTGCGCATAATTCCATAATCTCAGGAGAATTAGTTGCCAGACAAGTCCCAATTCCCTCCAAACTTGCCATTGTGCTATGAATGATCAGACTTGCTAACGCAGCAAAATGTTTGAAAGGGAATGTGGAAGAGGGTTTGCGCCAAGATTGACGCTTATAACTGAGCTCTGCTTTATAGTTTCGGCCTTTCCTCGACAGGGACTGTTGCGGTCTAGCTTTTCTTAACTTTTGGGCAGAGCTACAGCAGCTGATGCATGGGGCGGCTGACTCTAGTAGAGATGAATGTCTATGGGTGGTGTGCTCCAAGAAGTGCCTGTCAGCCTCTGTGCTGTCACATACCCAAAGCAAGATGGCTGAAACATTGCAGCATCAGCTGGGGTACCCAAACTAATGTTTGATGAAGGGTAGATGAGCCCGGGAAAATGCGCCTATTCTGCAACCTTTGTACAAGGAGGTAGCAATGGCTTGTACTAGATCCAGAGGGAGAGGGGACAGAGGTAAGGTCATGAGGGCTCCTTTGGGCAGCACCACCAAATCTTCCTTTGACTTGCTTCAAATGTGTTTTAAGTGGCATATTTGCTAGTTGTGCCCAATCCTGGTAACTCGGAGGGCAAGGAGCAGCTGGTAGACTTCTTGAGTCAACTGCAGTTCTCAATTGGGCCTATTTTAGGGCAAAACATAAACCCATCTGGTCTGCACATGACATTTTATTGTCCTGAACCCCGGTTCAAGAAACTTAGAGTGGGTCCCCAAACAGTGCAACCCCCCCCCCCCACAGGACCCAGTGACTTTCCTCAAGTCCACTTTATGAAAAGCCGACAAGACTAGAGCAAGAGATCCAGCCTTTCAAGGGAAGCTTGAGGTCCAAAACAATATGGCGTCACTGAGAGCGAAGCATAAAAAGAGGTCTGCAGTAGCCTTTCAAGATTTCAGCAGTGCGGGCTTCATGCACCGGTTGGATACTACAATCGAATGACTGCAGAATGCGCAATCGCCTGTAGTCAAGGAAGTAGGTGTGCACTTGGAGAGCGCCTGAAGATGAAGAATATATTTTCGGTATCATTTCTTCCTATTTATTTTCATTAATATAACAATCACCAGAAACGAGCAAATTATCGGCACGCACCGGTTTCATTTCAGTGTATGAAATGTGGGAAATAAAGTATTTTTTATGTGTGTCTGCCTTTGTGGAGTGCCCTCTTTGCTGCTTGACTTTAAATGGATACATTAAAATGTTTTCAGCTACATACCTAGATTTGGTCAAAATGGCCTTAAAAAACTGTTATTAACTGAATTGTGGCATATCCCTGGTGACCAGCTCTACATAGCTTTTCTTGTTCATTCATACCTCATATCCAGGGCTTTGTTGACACCCAAATGTGGCCAAGTGCGAGGGAGAGCAGAGTTGTTGTGGCCCGACTTCCCCTTGGCTAGCGACAAGCCGGAAGTTGCCATTAATGTTGGGCACGGCCACAAAGGCGTTTCTTATATCGTGTATAACCAGTTGTTATTGTCGGTGAGACATCGCTGCATCCAGCATTATATTTATTGCTTCTGTTTGTGATGAATTGCTTCCATAAAAACATTTGAAGCTAAGGTGGCAAACATCCAGAACATTCCAGCACACACCCTTCAGCCAGCCTCACAGAACATGCTCTCTGTCCCGCACTACATCAGTCTCACAACCGACTGTTTGGAATTATGCCTTCTGGAGAGTTCCATACCACCAGCAGATTATTTTGCTGGAAAATGTTGGTTTACTCGATTCCTTTTCTCTTCTTCCACCGTAAGCCTTGTGTGACTTTGTTAAACGCCTGATATCAAAGATGTAAAAAATAAAACTTCAAAGAAGGATTAATGGCGGTTGAATAGCCGTTGACCAACCATTAGTAATGGAAATCAAAAGACCCTGTGACCCCTCTTATACCTGTTGCAACGTCATTTCGTTAGTTTTTATTTATGTAGTGTGAAATGCCATCTAACACACAAGATTTACCCCCCTTAACCACACATACTCTCATTAGTAGGTATTCTGTATATTCTATATGCATAAAAATTACTTTTCACCGAGATTTAAATCAAAATATTATTAATTTCTTATGTTGAAAATCACAAAAATATGTTTAATGTGTTTTTTTAATAAACCTCTAGTACTTCTCATTAATTAGGAATCAGATTCCACAAAATATCTTCATTGCTATATTCACACCTTTTGTCATTCATGGTGTAGGGAAATTTATTCTGGACCTTTTAGAACCCACCCAACCCCCATTTGTTTTTGCTTTTCAGACTCCCCGTTTTTTTAAATCTTTGCTGTAAGTAAATCTCTCTCACTGTTTGCTATGTCAAACTGACAGCTGCTAGATCCCACCTTTGAAAGCCAGGTCCGCCGCTGCGCAGCTGGGGTAAGAGGCTCTGGGTTGGTTGCACATGAACATTTGCACATACGCAAGTGCACATGCGTGCAGGCTGAGTGAGTGAGACTCATCTTACTCAGTCTGGTATCTTCACTCAGGTAGCCTGTTGTAGAGGGGATCCTTCATCAATTGATTGGTGATAACACGTGCAGGCCTTAGAATGTCAATTTCTCGCGGTCATGACCTGCCAGGCCCAAACCGTACCTTTCCTCCAGTGGCCACTGAATGGACTTTTAATTTAAGCTAATTTCTGTGTACTTAATCATCTTTCGTGAGAAATGATTGCCTCATCATGTTATAGAAGGAGGAATGGTAGAAAAAGTGTAACAAATATTGTAGTGTTTCCCAAACTGTGGATCGTGAGCGACTGGTGGGCGCAAGTCAATTTTTTGTGGGTCGTGAAAGTCCAAGCAATAAATCAAGAGGCCTTTACATTTTGTGCTTATCTTGTCACATTTGTGGTGCTTAAACGAGACAGAGGTAAAATACCAGGCTATGCCTTCTGACAAGCTGCTGCTTATCTTTTTAGCATGGCATTGGCGTTTGCCTTTCTTTCACTGACTGTAAGTGAAGAGTTTGTAATGCGAATGATATGAAAATTTTAAGATGTCGTTTTTTTTGCAACACACAACAAAATGGAAATTCCTTTAAAGGAACTGTATGCATTTAGCAGTTAGGAAAGCAAAAATGAAGTACTTTTTTTGTAATTCGGAAATGTGCTGGAACCCAAGATTTCAATAGGATCAAAACAAGCCATTTTAATAGGTGATGCACAAATCATAAATATCCACGGTAACCTCATTTCCACACTTTATTATGTGTATGCAATACAGTTTTATTAGTAAAACTATATGTCTGTGCAAAGTTAGTGGCTATTTCAATGGAAAATGTGCTGTCTACAAATGACAGTGCACTACCACACGATGGGTTAGTTACATTAAAAAATCACCCCTCAAGTCCACTAATGGTAGGTGAGTCGTGAACGTTTGTCGTTCTAAAAAAAATGGGTCGTAGTACTAAAAAGCTTGGGAACCACAATTGTGGAGTGTATCGTGAGAGAAGGGAAGAACTGCAGGATAGCCTTGATAACAGTTAAGAAATCTAGGAGGGCACAGTTGTTGACTGGTATCAAGAGATGCAGGGAGGGTAAAAAGAATTGGTGCATAGACCTTATTATTTCCCTCATGAGGCGTGCCCTTATACGGTAGTACTATCAAATGTTCCCCGCATGGCTCCAAACAATGTTGAATCTTTCGCTCAACTAAAAAATAAGGTACTTCATTGATTTCATACTAACGCCAATTTTCCACATTCAGCAGCATCTGATATTCTGATGGTCTATAGGGTGGGAGCGGTGGCCCGTTAAAAAAGAGTATGCTAGGTCTTTGTGTAATGGTTAATATTAAGTGCTCCATCATTGCACAAAATCTGTTGTTTCTCCAGCAGACAGCCTGTGTGTCCCTCATTGCTATCACCCTTCTTCTGGTGGGGTATTTCTATCTTTTATCGTCACCTGCAGCAGGTACATGTGCCATCTGTACATCAAGCTAAGCTCCCTTCCTCAAGCACTTTAAGCACAAGCCACCATGTGGTGCCATTCACTCTAACTGATGTTGTTTTACTGGAGCCAGATTGTAGCAATGGGGTTTATTTTTCTCCCCGTATGCCAATCCGCTGCTCTTCGGCATTGGGGCTCCTTCTGTTGGTTTACAGCACAGTGCATGAGCAGTTTGATGGTTAGGCCCCTACCATCTCCTGAGCCATATCTAGAGTCCTCCTTTATCGACTCATGCTGATGTTCCTTGACCATCTGCCATGGCAATCCAGGCTGGCTTATTGTCGCCCGGGCAGCGGCACATAGCCACTCTGCCTAACTGCTCTTTGTCACTGACCTTGACTACAAACGCCTTAGCTGTCATTAGCTGGAACATTGCTGGGATAAACCCGAAATTAGAAGATCTAGAATGGGGTCAATTTATGGATTCTTATGAGATTTGCCTTTTTCAGGAAACATGAGTGACTGTTTTTAGAAGTGAGTTTACGAGCTACTGTGTTCCGGCTACTAGGTCTGCTGCAAGCTGCCCTCCAGGTCGGTTGATTATTTGGGTGAATAATATGCTGAATTGTTATGTAGGGATACTACCTATTGTGTCTCTAGACATGCAAGGTTTCATTATTACCCCCACTGAGGGAACCCCTCTCTCATTGATTAATATCTATAACCAAATGTTTCGGTAATTGGAAATAGTCTCCAACTCTCCATCTCTTGGATGAAACCCTAGCCTTGTATTCGAAGTCACATCATGTTATTCTGGCACGTGACCTAAATGTAACTTACGAACTGTATGGAATAGCTCAGGATTTATGCCACGGTGAAAATCTTGAATGGGGCATCCCTGCTCTAACTTCTCCAGTGAGGCACTACCTTTCAGGGGGGCCGTCCAAATGGTTGGTCTTACTTTAGCGTTTGGTTTGCAGGTCTGTAATGGCCGCTCCTCATCTGATGTCCCTCCAATGGCAACTTTCGAAAGAGGGGCTTATTCCAGCCATATTGACTAATTTATTTTAAACCTTAGGGTACAGCGGTTGATGGAAGACATGACCGTCTGAGAGAGGGAAGAGAGTGTTCATAATCCTTTGGTACTTACTGTGAAGGCCTAATTCCCGGTGTACCATCACTTCTTTCTCAGCGCCATGGCCAAATTCTGGAGGCCACTAATAATCGTAGGAATGTGAAGTGGGAAGCTGTGTGCTCTTCTTCTGAGGCGCTAGCAAGTATGTACACTGATGTGCTTTTTCTTATGGTTGCGATGGCTAATATCTGGGGGGGTAATGGTATGATTGTCGCTGAGCATGCCAAATTGTTTTCTGGTCTTAAAAACATCTCCCTTAAGAACTTTAGGGCGCTAGCCAGGCTGGGTAGTTCTCTCAACAGTGCAGAGAGGCGAAGAACTGCCTCCTTAAAGCTATACATAAGGGTGCAAGGATTGAGATGAGGGACTGTGGAGTACTACATAGGTCTGCCATAAGGCAAGCTAAGACAATTTTGGAGAAGAATACATGGAGAGATCTCTTAGAAGCTTTTGCTAATAATGATCTGAAATTTTAGCAGTAGGTGAGACTAGGTAGTAGGAATTTACTTAAGCCAGTGGAGACGTCTATTTTCCCTAGTGAATGTGTTGCCCATTTTTGGAACCTGCAGTCATATTCACGGGAAACGGATTCGTTTTTTAAAGTTTAGCGAGGGAGACTTTGTTTGTCTTCCTGAGTCTACTCTTCCACCAGTTGTTTTTACCTCAGCAGTGACAGCTTCTACATCTCTTCTCAGAAGTTGGGCTGGGCACCGGGCTTGGACAAGATCCCAGTGAATCATTTTATATCTGATCTAAGTATCTAGGTCCACTATTTGAAGACTATCTCTGAAGATATTTTGGCTGTTGCAGTGATTCCTGCTTTGTGAAAGGGGTGGAGATTGTTCCTATTTTCAGAAAGGAAACCCGAACATTTTGTCTAATTACCGCCCAATTAGCCTCCTCGAGAACATACAAAAGATCTTTTGCAAACAGGTACTGGAGAGGTTAGTAGACTGGATTGAGAAAAACCAAATTTTTTCCCACCTCCAGGTAGAGTTTAGGTCCAACATCAGCTCCACTGACCATGTCTTCAGATTTTTGATGACTAAGTGGAAGACTGTGGATGTTGGTGGAAGAGTCCTTTTGTGGGGTTTATTGATCTCCGAGCCACTTTCAATTTGGTCCCCAGGAAGAAACTCTGGGCGATTCCTCATGGGCTGGGAAGCCCTTGTAACTCGTTAAACATCATTGTGCGCCTTCAGGAGGAGAACTTTGCCATGGCTCGCTGTGGTGTGAATGGCGAATAAACCCAGGAAATCTCCATTGATAAGGGTGTGTTCTAGCTCCCACTCTTTTCCTTTTGTATATTAATAACTGTGTTAACTTCCTGGGCAAGTGTGCTAATGATTCCCCTATGCTAGCAGGTTGGAAAATTCCTATCCTTTGCAAACAATACTCTCCTGCTTGCTAAAACCATGGCTGGGTTGCAGACCCTTGTTAACAGATTTACTATGTCTTGTTCATCGACAGCATTGAAAGACGACGAGGGCTACACTGGTTTTTGAAGGCCCTGAACCCAAGTTATAGGCCCAAGCCTCAGGTAAGGGCCAATAACGAGGGAGAGGACCTTTAGTAACTGGTATAGCCCGACGCAGAAGGGCTATAAGGTTGTTAGAGCATTCCTCCAACTGAGGGTGGAATATTCTAAATTAAAAAGGGAGAAACAGAAAGACAAACATTGTAATGTTGGAGCAGAAGGCTCATACCAGTCATTATAAGCCCAGAGCCACTTCATTGACTTCAGTGGAACTCACAACATGCTAATGTAGTAATAAAGGAAACTGCAGCCTCAGCTTGATAATAGAGCCACATTTGAGATGACATATGAGGTCTCTCTTAATTTCTGCCAGGTCAGGAACTTACAATGGCTGCCCAGAAACAGATCTACAATAGATAATATGTGACCTAGATGTTTTTTAATTATTAGGATGAAAATGAGCAGTTAGAGATCTAAGAGGTGGAGGAAGGTATGAATGAGCAAGATACTATCAGAAGAATCATTAGGAGCACTAAATGTATCTAGGCAAAGTCAAGCTATAATTTTTGGTAAGCGCAAGCCTTCAAAAAGCCAAGAGCACAGCAGCCTCTCAGTGGGAGCCTCGTGGTCGAACTAATGTGAGGTCTTGGGCCCAAGAAATCTATTCCAGGCCACCAAGGTCAGTCGTATGTAGGGGCTTAACTTCAGTACCTCTGACGACTCCCCCTGAATACCTTCAAGTAGCCTGTGGACATATGGACGTGAGGATCAGTTACTTGGTACAACCAGCTCTCCATTTCTTAAATTCTCTATTTAGTCTTGAGCTTTTTTGTTTTTTTTCTGCGGAGTTTATATAACTCAAACTTGACCCAAAAGTATTGGGTATCAGAGCGCTTTACATGAGCACCAGTTGCTTAGGCAAAGACACATTCATTTTTATTAGGCACAGGGAGATTAAGTTATTTGCCCAGAATCACAGGATGTTGAGCATCATTGCCGAGATTTCAATCCGGTTCCCCAGATTTGAGATCGACGGCCTAGCCGTTAGACTACATCCTGTCTTCAAAGCATGATATATTAATTGGGGTGCAACATCGAGAAGGATCTTACTGCGGACATTATGGAGAAGATCTGTTTCCTGCTGGATACATTTTACCACAGATTCCTCACCGTATGAATTTTCCTTCCAGGCTACAGACTTGTCCAGTAAACATTTCTTTAGCCCTCATGCGGCTTTAGCCACAACTCCACCTCTAGATAAGGTAAGTCCAGACTATATTAAGCCCCAAGTGGCATGCTGGCATGAGTTCCTGTGTTTTTTGCCTCTTTTTGACCCTGGTCCGGAGCTCTCTCAGTAACTCACAAAAGAAATGTATCTGCATTGTGACAGTGATTACATCAAATGTCTCCTCCAAATGTTTCAAGGGTTAAACCATGTCGCAGATGCAGCATGAAGATGTAGTTATCAGATCCACACAAAAGCTGGATGTGGTTTATGGGACTGGAACACAATTCAGTGAGCTGTGACTGCTGTTTCTCCCTGCACCTGAAGGTTTTAAGGGGCAGGGGTCCAAGTTGTTATTTGCCATGGCCCACATAGAGATGCCAAAGCGTTTTTCCTTACCCCAGGCAGATTACCTGTCAAGGAGAGACCTCAGAGTGGATCTTCCAACAAATAGCACAAAATGTGCATAGGAAAGAGAATACCTTTTTTCTTTGAAGAAATTGTCTCACTTCTGGGATTTTTCAGAGTCTCCGGCTGTTTGATGATGCCTGACAAAATGCAGATGCTAAAGAAGGTGAGGCGGGAATTTCCAGGTCCTTTGGTCGACCCTGCGCAGGACAAGACCGTCTGGATGGTTATGCGGGATCTGTTTTGGACGGCTGTGGTACCCTCTGGATCTCCCAGAGAGTACCCAAGCCATAGGTGGAGGAGCTTCGATTTTTCTACCCGTTTAGAGGCAAGCACAATAAATAACTGGGTCATCCAGCTATTTCACCAGGGCTCCCTCCTTCCAGACCTCTTCACTTCGACCAGGACATGCTGTGTGGTACCCTCTGAAATACGTGAGGCCGCAGAGGAGGTGCCTTTGGAAGAAAGGGGTGCCAGGTTTCTTGGTTCCCAAGAATTAAGCTGGTCTGAAACCCATTCTGGATTTACCTGTTATTCATTTGACAGACAAGTTCAAAATGTTGTTCCTGACCTTAGCCTTACTGGCCATGAAAGCGGGATTCTGGTTGGCATCCAGGTTGCCTATTTCCATCTTCCTGGTGTTCCTTCCGTCGGATGTTGCATGAGGTTCACAGTGGGATCCCAGCACTATTAATTCACAGCGCTGCCATTTGGACTGACAATCTCGCCACAAACGTTTATGAAAGTGCTGGTTGTTGTGGCGGCTTCACAGTAACAGTCAGGAGTCTATGTATTTCTGTAACTGGATGATTGGCTAGTGGAAGCGGAGTGCCCCGCACCCCTTCAGCAGACAATGACGCTCTTCCTCTACTTGGGCTTTAAAATCACTACCCTAATGTTCTACCTCTCTCCTACACAGAGGCTGTACTTAAAAGCGGTGATATTGGATACAGCCCATTTGAAGGCTTTCTGCCTCCCCAGAGGGCTGTGGATATTCGCTTGATGATTTTGAGTTGTCTGGCTCAGACCTGGATCCCAATTCTGTATGCATACTGTTGCTGCCACACAGCAGATAGTAGATGGCCATTTAGGGCTGGCTGAGGTCACAGTGACTTCAGCATCAGGCGAGTTTCATACCTCAAATGCAGATCACCCGCTCTGGTCATTCAGATCTGCATTGGTGGACAGACCTCTCAATTTTCCTGGTGAGTCACCCATTTTGGCCTTGCAGGCTTCCACTGCTGTGCTAACAAACATCTCCTCACCGCACGCACACACACACATTCTCTCTCTCTCCCTCCATCGCTCTCTCTCCTTCCCTCTTTCTCTCTTTCTCCCTGTTCCTCTCTCGCCCCCTCTCCCCCTTTCCCTCTCTCTCGCTCGCTCTCTATCTCTCTCTTCTTCCCTCCCTCTACCTCTACCTCTACCTTTCCCTCCCTCTTTCTCTCTCTCCCTCTTTCTCTCTCTCACTCTCCCTCCCTCTTTCTCTCTCTCTCTCTCTCCCTCTCTCTCTCCCTTCATCTCTCTCTCTACCATCCCCTCCTTCTCTCTCCTTATCCCTCTCTCTTTCTCTCTTTTTCCCTCTCTCTCCTTCTTTCTCTCTGTCTCTCTCCCTCACCCCTCTCTCTCTCTCTCTCCCTCTCCCTCTCTCTCTCTCTCTCTCTCTTTCTCTTTCTCTCTCCCTCCCTCTTTCTCCCTCTCCCTCTCTCTCCCTCCCCCTCACCCGCTCTCCCTCTCCCTTCATCTTTCTTTCTCTCTCTCTCTCCCTCCCCCTCCCTCTTTCACTCTCTCACTCCCCTCTCTCTCTCTCTCCCTCCCTGCCTCTCTCTCAGGATTTTTTTTTCCACATAAGCAAAACCATTAACCTGCACAAACATTACACATTGTACAGTTATAGCTCACATCTAACACGTGTGCGACTCCTTTGCCACATTATAATTACTGAACCTACATAAACGCGGTTTTGATGTCAACAAGCACTCACTTATAACTATAACCCGTTTCCTCCCCACTATGCATGCCCTAGCCTAGGGCTTTCCCTGAGGGGAGAGTGCCAACCCCTCTTATATCATCTTGCCATTCCCTGTATTCCAACTTTTCTGGCCACAGGATATGAGCTGGCCAGACTATCAGAACTCGTTTACCTAAGCCATGGACTGGTGTTTGGGTTTAAAGAGACTTCTCAAAGGAGCAGAACAGATAGATCAATGTATACATGTGGCTATGCTATTAGCCAAGGGCGTGAGTTCAAAGGCATGGAAGTCCCCGCCTGTGCCCAGTATTTAAAGTCGCTGATGTACACAGGTGGTCCACCAGAGTGTGCAGCCGTGGGAGCTGTCACTAGGACTCTAGTGACCACAGACCTTACTGAAATATGGGAAAGATATTACTTCAAGTCTCCAGGGACTCCCAGTGGAAGCACACTGAATCACAGCCATCTACGTCAATGGGGTGCTTCCCATTCAGATGGCATATGTTGATGGTTATGTTACACTGGGGACAGGGCATGATGCCTCATTGATACATACTGTGCAACTTCTCGTCACACGCTCGAAGGTCAGACATCTTTGAATAAGATTTGGAAGGGTTTTGAGACCGGAGGCAGTAAGCTGAGTTGCTGAATTGGATCCTGCATATTGTGGTGATTTCTTTGCATGTTATGATTTTTGTTTTTGTGTATCTGCAAAAACTAACAAAACATGTTGGAAAACATACTCCTCACCATGGAGTCTCTGTATCGGAGAAGGGGTTACAGAGTACTCTGATGTAGTGATAGTAGATTAAAGAACTGAAACAACGTATATCTCACTAATCTACAGTCTGCCTTTTAGGTTCCCTTATACGTTTTTTCCGCACCTTTATCTTGTGGCTTATACAAAAGTTACCTTCCTGGCATTTGGTCCTCACCAGGTTAGGGCAATTGGACCTACAGACTGTGACACTGTGTACATCTGCAGAGGCGTAGACTGAAAGCAAATCCTGGCTTATGGGTGTAGGCTGATATGCAAGAGTCAGAGCCATAGTTAGTTACTTCTGAATATCCCTCTGAATTTAAAAAACAATTTCAACATGAATCTATTCTAAGTTCACAGGCAATACATTTTTACCCCAACCAGAGGCTGCACCCGGAAAAAACACGGCTAAAAAATCACATTAAAATGTTGGGTGTCTGCAATAGGTGGAGTTGGTGCCTCGTGATGAAACTGACCATAAGGCCACAATTCTTCACTACATTTTCTTCAGATAACTTTTTTGTGCCTTTGGGCATGGACTAATGCATGGATTCCAAAATCGAAGTTAGTAGAATGTAAGATTGCAGGTTTCTATCTGTACCAAGAAAAAGGTAGAAATTGGGTATTGGAACAAGAGATGTAGGTCAACAAAATAGGACCTAAGAAAGGGGAGAAAATAGCAGTTTTCTTGAAATGTAAGTGGACTTTTAGACTCAGAGGTCTAAAGATCACATAGTATGTCTGCTGTCAGAGAATTTTTCTTCCTTGTATTTTTGATGGTGGGCAGGCATCGTCGGGTTTTGGCATCAATGTAGACATTGGTACCTTTGAGTAGACAAACAATTTGTGTGCAATTGATGTCTTCCACTGGACCATTATCCTATAGGTGCAATGCTTGTTTTGTCTTTAACCCGAAAACAGTGACATAAAAAGAGAGGAAACAGTGGACGCATCAAGGCTTGGCTTTTCACGATCAGATCGGTGCAAAAAAGAACAATTAATGGACAGAATGTTGAACAATGTCAAACATTCACCCCAGTACACAGATCTGGGCCTAAATCCATTGTTTTTTTTGCTGCCCATGTCATTTCAGTTTAAATCCAGCCATATGCAAACCAGTTTTGACCCTGTTCCCTATTAGAAAAGTCCAGCCCAAACTGCCAGGCTAGGTCCTCCCTGGACTGGAAAACAAGCATCATATGACCGGTTTCTGGGTTCCTCCCCTCATCAGCCAGTCTAGCTTGACTCCAGTGGCATGGAGAGCACGGGGCCCACGTCTGGGCATACCCATCCTTCTCGGGAGGGCAAATGCAAAAAGAACAAATGATGGACAGAATGTTGAACAATGTTAAACATTCACCTCAGTACAGAGATCTGGGCCTAAATCCATCGTCTTTTTGCCCTCCATGCCATTCCAGTTTAAACCCAGCCATATGCAAATCAGTCTTGACCTAGCCTGAACTGCCAGGCCAGGTTCTCCCTGGACTGGAAAACAAGCATTCTCACCCCTCATCAGCCAGGCTAGCTTGACTCCAGTGGCATGGAAAGCAGATCAGTTCGGTGGCAATGCATGCCTCAAAGCCACCCATTTTGGATTCTCGGTTCAAGCCAGAGGAAGATGACTCATATTTTGAGTACACAGATGTTACACAAGTGAAACGCTTTTCCTTTGTTGAACAACACGAGAAGACCAAAATTGTGACGCCCCAAATTTATATTCAGAAAATATTATTTTTGTTCCCAAATATCATTAAGGCTGTGACCCATTTAATTTAATTTAATTTATTTTTTATTGCATCAGTTAATTAAAACCTTAACACAAGGCTAATAAATAACCATAGATCTATCATTAAGGTAATAAGAGGTTTCACTGTACTCAAGGCAATCTCTGATTATGTCTATAAACTTGATGTATCAAAGCTGCTTATAAGTTTGGGTCCCTTGGGAAGTATAATGAAAGTATAAACTGTAAGGGTGGTTAGGAGCAAGGCTGCCAAGGTGTTTTGAAATAACTCTTGATTAAAGGCACTCAGCTCCAGACCTAGCTGCCACTACTTGTTGAAAACCAACAAAAATCTGCAGTTCAAGATGGGATCGTCAGAACTTAGGCACGCGAATATAGCCTGTCTGCAGGTTCTTATCCTCCTTGGGATAAATGCTGCACTCGAGGAGCTCTTAGGTCCATTAAGAATGAACAAGCGCAGACCAGGTGAAGTCGATCCTCTTTCAGCAACCCACATAGGCGACATGCCAAGCCCTCTTTTACTTACCATGATGGTTGCTCCGCCAGGGACGGAAACACGCAGAGGTTAAGAAATTTCCACTTCATGTAAACTGAGTGTGTTTGGCTGAAATATAGAGCCAGTTTGAGATGCCATCGACTAGCATCCACACATGAGATCTCTTTCTCAGGGTTGATTTGTCCTTGATCAGAGATTTTCTCTTTACACATGCATTTAGAGCCCCTTTGAAGGAATGGCATGGCAGTGACTGGTCCCATAAAGTGTTCACTTGGAGTGCTCCCAAAGAATTGTCAAGAAATGACTTTAATGACGACATCGGAGGGCTGGTTATCACTGATCAAAGAGTTTTGTTGAGTGAGTTATCACAGGCACACCTTAGCCTATAACAGCACTTGATAAAACCACTCTGCCTCGCAGTTGTTTGCCATATGAGGACAAATTCAAGGCTAATCTGGCTGGGAACGATTTCGGAAACTTGAAAACTTTTCTGTAAACCTTTGTGAGTAATCGACCCAGGAAGCCACATCTCAGCCTAGAAGCACCTCAGGCCCATAGGTGATTGACAGAAGAAATTTGGTCGCCATAACAGCAGTGGCAGAAAGCTTGGGCCACTTAGATTTTTTGAGAGAATGCAGAAAGCTGCAATTAGGGCATTTCCTGTTCGGACAGGTAACTGTCTTTAGGGTAGGAAGGTACCTTTTTCACCTACCAGGTCTCCCAGATATTTTTATGTTTCCACATTTTCCAGAGCGTGCGTGTTGAGGAACCGTGTTCCCATTTTTGTCTATCTTGTAATGGACATAACTTTTGACTTGCTTCTGTTGATTTCCAGTGCGTTCTCGCTGACCTTGTTGGATGGAGCATCTATCAGTCACTGAAGGCGGATGTTTGTGGCACTGCAGTTGAAAACATCATCTGCATACAGAAGGTAGTTTAAGGAAAAGGGGCCTAACCGTGTGGGGGGGCAGTCACATTGAGTACCTTCGTCAAATCGTATAAAAAGAGATTAAAAAGAGCTGGTGCCAGCAAACATCCTTGACTGAGGCCCTGGTTTGTCGAAATCTTCCTGAGAGGCGGGTCCCAGCCCCTGTTTTAACCTGGTTCATGTATTTGTATAGAGCAAATGGATTCCTCTCAGTAGGGGGAATTGTATGTCCTGTTTTGCAAGCTTTGTCCGCAATTTCCCTCGATCCACGCAATAGGAGGCTGATTTGAAATCGATGAAGCATAGATGGACCGGGATTTTGTTTTTGCATGATGAGAGCTAGAGCCAAGATGTTTGTTAAAGTGCTGGGTCCTTTGATGGAGGGGTACAATATTATTTGTGCTTGACCAAGCAGTCTGATCAACCAACAGTGCTGTAGCAAAGTGCTTGGCCTCATTGCCCAAGAGAGCTATCAAGCGGTAGTTTTGTGGCTTGGATCTGTCAACACCTTTAAAGATTGGATTTATTATTGATCCACGCCAGTGATCTAGTTTTGACCCTGTTGCGAATGCATGGTTAAACAGCGAGGAAAATTCCCCAGCCCAAAAAGGGGGATTTCTTTGAATACTGTGGGTGGAATTTCATTTGGGCTGAGGGCACCATCCGCCTTGCTTGTGAAAACATTTTCAGTCATTTGAGTTGCTGGAATAACCTATGATTCTGACCAATCTCCACTGGTGTGGTGCTACTTTTGTTTACTGTTTTAGAACCGAGACCTGTGGTGACTACTGCGCCGGGAACTTGTGATGGGGAATTTTGTCCGTCTAGAGCGGCGGGCCGCTACGGCTGCTGGTCCTTAGGTGTATTCCGTTTACAGATATGAGACCCTTGTAGCAACAGGTATGTTGGAGTTTATCAGTGGGTTATATGGTCTTGTTATGGAGCTGAGAGGAGGAAGTAATGCTGACTTTCAACTAGAAGGTATGTAGAGGGCACATAAGGATCTGTGTTTTTTTGTAAAATGTGCATTTAAGGTTGGAGATACGTGAGGTTTCTTGGTGGGGAGAAGAGTTGGTTCATACACGGCACTCACTAAATATTCATAATGGGTTTTCAGTGCAATTTTTTAGTTATGTGACAGAAGGGGGTTTTCGGTGGGGAAGAGAGTTCAGTTCACACATGGCATGGAGTAGTGGTTATTTTTAAATGGTTTTCAGCGCGATGTTTACTAGGAGGGCATACAGAGGTATGCGTTAAGACAAGTGGGGCAGTTTCAGTGGAAAGCTTACAATTGCAGGAAGGGGCAGTGAAGATCGTGACTAGTAATTATTTTTATGGTAAAATCACATAGTTAGATAGCACGTTTTAGGAGCAGGAGCAATGTTCATTGTGAAAATCATAAATTAGATGTTGGTTGATATATATCTTGATATTCATCTTTAACATTGTAGATACCCCCGAAGAAGGCCAGGATGACCGAAATGCATTGGGCAATTTTGAACGTTGGGAATTAAGAAGTTTCAAAACGTGCCTGCGAATAAGCCTGGATAGGCGATAGCAGAGTATTAAGAAGCATGAAATAAAAGAAACTTTGCCTTTGACGTGATGGTTAAAAATATGGATGAAATGTCGAAATAAACTGGATAAACTGGTAAACTATGGAGTACGTGTGGATAATGTTCACTATTGTGCATATGGCTGTGCAACTCCTTTTGTGACACGCAAACAGCGTGCCACAACATGGACTCACTTGTTATGGAGCTTACCAGATGCCAAATGTTTTTGGGGTGTCGTTGTTTACTGACATATATTAGCTTGGCCCAAAATGCATCCTACTGGGTTCTCCTGTCTTCCCATTGCTGCATCTTGAATAGCTTTTTGGCCTCTCTCAACTGATTAACGGTGAGAGGGGACAATGGTGTTTTTCCTCAGCATTCAGAGGGCTTGATTTAGCTTCTTTTTAGATAAACGACAGGCCAGTGATATTTTTCTCCGGCGGGAGGTCAGATTTTTTTCCAGGTACCAGACTTGACCTTGTTGTGAGATCCAATGAGGTTGTTGAAGACCAGAACAGTTCCCAAGATTGTATTGGGTTGTTATGTTTCAGCTCACATTATGTTATTGCCTCTACCGCTATGGAAGCCGTTTTAGAGACTGAGTAATCAGGGCATTTTATTCTTTTAAAATCCACTGTATGTTAGCTGCTGAGATCTTTTGGTTCATCCAGAAGTCTAGATAAGGCTAGGTTTAGTTATATGACTTGGGGATAATGGTCACTGTCACTGATCATTTCAAATCCAAATGAGCTTATTAGGGAAAATAAATGGATTGATGCCAGAGTGCTGTCAATGGTTAAGTGCGAGCGGCACCTAAAAACGTAGGGTTTAGCGAGATGCCGCTGGTAGTTATACTGGTCAATGTCTTCAGACCGACATATTCAAGATCTTTTATAAAATACTCGCCCATTTTGTCTTGGCAAGTACCTTTCCTTGTATGTTCAATGGGAATTTCCCAGTACAGATTTTGGGCTAATAAAAGGCCGTCTTCCCCAGAGTTCTGTAGGTGATTCATATTGAAATCACCTGTTAAAATAATGCCCGGTGTCAGAGTGCAATGCCGTAATCATGTACTAAGGTCACCAGTTTGCACATGAGGGCCCTTTTCATTTCCATGTCTGGGTGAATTTAGGCATTTAAAATATACAGATGTATTTCCATGAGCGTCCCACTTTTTTTGCTCCAGGACTTGGATTCCATGGTCAATTTCAAACTGTGCTTCCACTTCAATTTGTAAAGATACATTTATATATACTGCAAGGCCCCCTTTAGGTCTCCTGTACCTTCACTGCTTATGTGCCAGAAGTATATAATGCATGTAACTTGCAACTGGCAAAGGGGCCATTGCCCAGGTTTCCTGAAGGGCCACAATTTCACAGTTCTTCCATTCCAGTGGGGAATGCCCGTCCCCTAGTTTCGGTTTGGCCCCTGCTATCTTCCATGAGCAGATTTTTAAGAAGCTTACATTCTTTTTGTATAGGGGGCTTGGGAGTCCGGTTGATACGGCTGGAGATTGTGGCAGCCAACCTCAATCCTCCTCCGTGGGATAAATGTGTATCCGTGGCCTTGGTTCCCTAGGAAGCAAGGGAGCTGAGGTGGATTGATAACTAATGCTCGCAATTTTTGGTGATTTGCTGAGTGCTCCTTTGAGGAATGAAAAAGCCTGGAAATCAGGTCTTGTTGGGGTGTTTGACATATGGTTATCTAATAGAAGAGGTTAGCATGGTTGAGTGTAGAGCAAAATGGAAATTCCCCATGCTTTAAAATTATGTTTTTCTTTTAGCACCATCGAAGTAGTGGCCGGTGAAAGCCAATCCACAAGGGTGGATGCTATTGAGTTACTCTTATCCTGTGACATAAATTCCACAGAAATGTAGCCCCTGATGGTTATGGTAGCCAGCGAGGGTATCACACTCAATAGTTTCAAGATGTTCCCCGAGTAGAAAACAATATTTTTGTCCCCTGCACAGATGGGGTAATTTTCTGTGGGCTGCTTTTCCGTCGCCTAGTCTCCTGAAAGCCGAACTGCTTGTCTTATTGTCATCCGGGATAGAGATGGGTGCAAGGGGTGGGAATGCTCTACCACCTTAAATTTTATCCTTATCTTCGGCCTTTTCAGGTGGTTTTTGGCAGTCCAATGACTGTTTGACGAGGAGCCGGTGATGAAATTATATATTTTTGTGCAGGATCGAGTATAACCGAAAAGCAGTGTTCTTGTTAATGATGAGACCTTATTTATTTATTTATGTTTATTTATTTGACAAGTTTTATATAGCGCTGGCTAGACCCGGAGGTATCAGAGCGCTTTACATGAGAATCTGTGCATTACAATTTACAAATTACATACGTTAACCAATAAGAAAAAGAAGCAAAGTTATGGTAATTCGTCAGCGGGAGGGGGAGGGGACACAGCATGGAGACGGGGAGAACAGTGTCCAATATCCGGCTTGGTAGGTGACGACCAAGGGGGTGAACCAGGGCTGATCTCCTCTATAACTGTCTAGGCAGCTATACAGGTCATCCAACATATTGCTTGGTCTCTAATGTCAGGGTGATGAACGCAGATTAATCTTTGAGAGTCTGGGGGTAGCACCTCCAAAGACCAGGCAATCAAATTCAACTTTGGTTTCTCTGATGAAGATGCAGTGGAAGCTCGGCTTCCAGAACGGGATTTGGAGATCGAAGCAGGCCTTGAAATTTCATCCAAGCTCCCTTTCACAATATCCATCACTGGAAGTCCGGACCCCAGTCCATGCTCCTGCCCAGTGTCCGTTGGTACAGTCCATCTCCCTCCAGAGGGTCAGCCCATCTTAGCTTACTGCTTGCACAGTCACTGACAGAGGTAGGTGTTGCCCGAGTTCGTTATTTGCAATTTGGCCCCTGGCAAATGTGTCTGTGGCCCTAAGCTGATCAACTGCGGAAGAGCTTCCAATCATACTTCCGTTGCAGGTTCCATTATATTTAGATCCTGCATCAGAAGAGCCATGTCTTTGTTTTTTATTTGTCAATGACTTCTCAGGCAACTCCAAAAACTTGGATAGATGTCACAGACATTACCTCTGACTGAGGAATTATTTACTACTTTATTTCTCCCTTCTCTTGACTTCTTTTCTTGTCTCTTTATCAGTAGTGAGCCCTGCTGTGATCTATGCATTGAAGGGCCAACGTCCTGTTGGGTGTCTTCCCTTACTGTTTGTGCCCCTGGAGACTCTTTTTTAACTTTTAGCTATGTAGTCAGATGTTGTGAATAGGCGGGGGATTGGGCCTCTGCCATCAAGTTAGTCGATTGATTTTGCAACACAGGCTATGTATAATCCGATGGCGGACGAGCTGTTATAGGTGATGCAGTGCTTTTAATGTTGGGTGGCCCAATGAGATTTCCTCTTTCTTTGTGCGCCAGGTCTTTTGTTGACCTGTCAGTATGAGTAGAATGTTTTATCAAGCATGGATTTTATTTCATCTAGTAGCCGCGGCAATTTGCCAATTTTTGGACCACAGGTGCACTTAGGTGGGGATATTGGGTGTGTGCTTTGAGCTCGCGTGAATAAGTTCTTTAGGTCTGGCAGCTTTGTATCAATGGCAGAAGTATGTGCCGCTAAAATGTTCAGCAGGTCAACTTGAATGTCTAATTTATTTGACTGGTAGTTCATGGCGTCAACTCAGGCTTAAAGGGTGGTTAGAAGCGTAGGCAAGATGTTTTATGGTTTGTTGGCATGGATCGTAGTAAGGTGTTCCAGAAAAAGCCTTCCTGTCATTGGGATCCTGATTGGCCCCTTCTTCCTGTTGTAATTGTGACCATTTTGAGGAATTGGGCAAAGAAGTTGCGTTAAGCATTTTGTGGCATGATGAGGCCTAGCGTGGACCTAAGTGCAGTGGCTGTGTTCCCCTATGCCTGATCCTGGGGGCCTAACTCAGATACAATGAAATTGTTTTTTATGGTAGCATGTGAGTTGGGGGGATGCCATCTGATGCTGTGTCATTGGCCCGTGAATAGGCCCCATGTTGATTCGTTAGAGGGGCCAAGGAAAACGCCCCTACCTTGTTTTGCAAGCTTGTGCCTGTTCCTAATATCGCTGTGTTACTCAGGGCCAGTTTTGTAGTACTGCACAAAGGTTCTGAATGAACTTGAGCAGTACCTAATATTTTGCGAGAGGAGCCCGAGTTGATATCAATGATGTGGTGCTGGTCTAGTTCCCTGAGGAGGGTATCGGTAGGCTAGTGCTGAGGTGGTTGCAGACATTTATGCTCCAGATTGCATTTTGCCATGTTATGCAGTTCCCCAACCGATGATGTGCTAGTGGAATTGTAATCAATTTGTTGAGGGGCTGTGTCTCCTATCAGTTGGAAGATCGCAAATCGTATCACTGTTTCTTCGCTTCTAACCCTTATGATCTGTGAGCAGAATGAATGATAGGTGCTGATAGCCAGGTACATCACTTGTGCAGCAAAATGTTGCCGTGGAGGGGTCTTGGAGAAGGGTGAATTTATTTAGGTTATTTGGAACCTCTACATTTTTGATGAACATCTGCGGTACTGGGGAGATCAGGGGCCTGGAGTTCCAGGTTACTCTTGATTTTATATTGCGGGTAAGAGACTCCAACTGCTGCTGTTTCCTCTTACTCCGAGCTCTAGTCTGAGTAGCGGCTACCCTGGGTTTGCTTGACCTCATTATCTTTCGATAGTAGTATGCTTGTATTTCAGAAGGTCATGGTATTTAATCCTCCAGGAGCGTATGAGTTGAAAACTGCTTTTCCACGAGGAGAACGCAGGAGGGGACTGCGTTAATTACTTTCAGCTTGATTTGGACGTTTTGGGGTGGAATTCTGAGGTGCCACCACACTAGCAGTATTGCCAGCAGTTTGCAAGTTCTGAGGCAGTCGACTGGCAAGTGGTGACCGCCCTGATAGTAGGAAAGTGAAGAGGAAGGCGGGGGAGATCACCGCTGCAGAAGCCACACCGAACACTGTGCCTGCCGCCTACGCTCCTTGTGGGACGCAACCCAATGTTCTCCAGGGCACTCTCCAAGAGAGTCCTCCAAAATCTAGTTGTAGGCCCTGTGTCACGAAGATCTGTAATACAGGACAGTTATGGGAGTTTTATCAGCACCTATTTGACAGGCTTCCCGATGTTCCGACTGCAGTCTGTCCCCACAATGCCCCCTCTCCTCCTTCTTGGAGGCTGTAGAGCATATATCTCAGTAGGGCTAGGTAATGCAGATAATGCAGGTGATGCAGAAGAATAGGTTATATGGGTTATGCAGGTGAGTTAATGCATGGACAAAACAGTATCAGTCACGTCCTCCTTGGTTGTTAGTGTTTTTTGCGTCTTTCTGCAACTGAGTCGTTACTTTTTATCCTTTTTTTAGGGTGTGCTCCGCTCCTTCTTTCGACACGTCGTCATGCAGGGCGGATGATGGGGGAGCAAATGGTGGGGAGTGGGGGAAAGCTGGTAGGAGCTGGTAAGGGGCTGGGCTGGGCCAAGGGGCCTAAACAGGGATATAGCAGCAACGGAGGCAACAGCCTGCCGTGAGCCCGAAACGGGCTGCATGTGCGTCGGCGCCGAGTCACCAAAGATGGCGGTGATTGGCGTGGCAACCGCTACACCTGCGGCACAGTCCCAGGCCCGGCCGTGGCACCCTCCCAAGCCATCTACGGTTCCAGCTCTGGCATTATTTTCAGGTAAAAAAAAATAAAACAAAGACATTGTAAGGTTATGTGAGTAAGGGTTACACTCGACTTTCAAAAAAGGACAATCGGCATGCATGCACAATAAATCTGTTACTCTCAAAACAGTAACCAAGAGTTTCAGTGTTGTAAAAACAAAAAAGAAGGCATATGTCACACTAAGAAAAATAGACAAAATAAAGCTAAGGTAGCAGAAACATAGTGCCAATGTAGGCAACTCACCCCCCAACATGGAGACATAGCATGCACAGCAATAAATAACCACATGAGACTTGCTTGTGGGAAAACAGTTTGCTACAGGTTTATTTCATGCAAAATTTTACCAATGTGGTGTGTTCATTTATAGGCAATCCAAGGGCAGGCAGTGGTGACTAACCTAAGCTGCCCTGCCCGCCTGCTGCCAACAGCACCGTGGCCAACCCAATCAGTGCTACCTTTTACTGGGGGTTATCTCACTTAAATACCATGGACCACCAGTCCATCCTTTTACTCATGCCTTTTTTGGGGTGGAGCGTGGCCAGGCAAGCCCCGGTTGCTCAGGCTTACAACCGCCCGAAGGACTAGCGGGGCGCTGTTGTTTTTCTCCAGTGTCCTGCCGTAAAGACTCCTGGGGTTGGTTGGCATATGCACCCCTATTGTGCTCCTGAAGAGGGTACCCCAATGGACCATTCAGCCTCCGGATTGCCCTGTAACTATGCCATAGCCCTGGATGTGGCTCCCCCACAATGGCAGGCTCCATTACCTCCTCCAACCTGCAACTACCAGTCCTTCCAGATCGACCCATTGCCTATCAACCTCTGGCAGGTGTGCCCGCCCCTATCGGGGTACCATATTTTGTGTGCGCTACAGAGGCCATGCCTAATTTACCAAGCCCATCTTATTTTATGTGATTTTGAATCTGTGTTGAACCAAGCCCTCCTACTTGGTGGGCTTGTACTGGCTCATTTTATCCTTTGTAGGAAAGTTCAGTGCCCACCCCAGGAGTTGGGAACTACTCTTCTCCTTAACCACAAACCCAAGATATGTCTCTCTGGTGCCCTCTGTGCTAATGGGCCTTCTCATTGGGGGTTGGCTGGACCCTGTATTTACCCCTCACAGCCCAGGCCCCGACATCAGGACTCGCTGGTAAACGTAGAGAGGACCGCCTTCAAGGCCACAAGTATGTTTGTTTAAATAAGTTATTGTTGTGGTCAACACAATACCCTTATCTTTATCCGCTGACCTCCATTCGGGTAGGATGACAGCACCGACCAGGAATAGGACCCCTTGGGGATACAAAACAGCTCTCTTCTTAACCACAGTTCTGTTTGATCCAACGTATTGCGCACTGTGTGCAAATGTGTGCATTTTTATTGGGGTTTGACTAAGCCTTTGTTTGCCCCCATTACTTGGATGATCACAATTATCAGGGTTCAGACTGATTACCATGTGCCGCACCAGCGAGTGAACATGTAGACAGGGATCGAATGTAAGCTGTTTCAAGTCCTTACGAGGACATCAGGTGAGCCTCCTGACCTACACCAAGAAGAAGGTGGGGGGGGCCTGAGGGCCCCTAATGGTACTCCTAGTATTCTGCTTATTTCAAAACCTTATTGCCTGCAAAACCCATCAGTCTGACTGCAATTTTCAGATGCTGTGTCACCGTGTTGGTGTCCCCACCCCAGCGTATGTTGCCCATAGACAGGTTTTGCTAAAGATATGCCCCAGTGCCAAGGTTAGCCAATGCTTGTGAATTTGAGGACATGGAGTGAAACATATGAGCAAATTTACCTGCCCCTTCTTACAATGAATGCAAACTGTGTTATGGTAATTGTCAGCATTTGTGCTCCAACCCCCTGTATACAGAACTATTGGAGTAACAGCACACCCTTTGTATTGATAAACTTACGCAACCCCTTCCCCGGCTGAAGGGCTGTGGGGGATTATCTAAAATGCAGGAACCCGTCACCTACACTCTTCTATTACAGTATTCTGCTTCATTTCCTGTAATCCTGGCCTGCTAGCCCATCACCGACTGACTATGATATTTCGATGCCGAGTAGCCATGCTGTTGTCCCCACCCTCGTGTGAGTGGCCCATTGCCAGACCTCTAATGATGTATACCAGGATGCAGACAAGAGGATGGAAAGGCTACTGGGATGGTTAGAACAATAAGTGCAGATCACCTGCCTTTTCTTGAATTATGGGAATGCCGGATATCCAATAAATTGTAGCCTTTATGCTGTAACCCAGTATTTCCCAAAACTTTGGAACCCCAACACACTTTTTAGACTGACAAACTTACGCAACCCGCCGGGCTGCAATGGCGCAACTGCGGGCGCATTTGGCTTATCTACCAATTCTGTTGACATGACCAATATGTTTGCAAAACAGTTTTCTTGATAAAACTATGATGAACGAATTAATAATGTGTTTTATCCAGTTTCAGTGGCTGTTGGTCTTAAGTGAACCAATCCCAGTATATGGGCGAATGTAACGCCTATAGCATTGCGACTCCCAACGCAGCGCATTTGGAATGGTGGGAGCAGGAGAACCATATTTACAGATTACTTGCCCTACCTTAAATTGTGGGAATGCTGGGTGTTTTCTAATAACTGTGACCTTGTTGCTCTAACCCAGTGTTTCCCCAGAACTTTGGAACCAGAGCATGCTTTTAGAATCACAAGCCTAAGCAACCCACCCAGCGTCAGTGGCAATAAGGCGGGCAACCTGTAACACGCATTCGTTTATCACATTTTCTGTTGACTGAAATTACCATTGCACCAACCCTTTCATTGATAAAACTATGGCAGACAAGTTATCAATGTGTCAATCCGCTTTTCAGTGACTGTTTTATATACA
Organism: Lissotriton helveticus; assembly: GCF_964261635.1. NCBI lineage: Eukaryota > Metazoa > Chordata > Amphibia > Caudata > Salamandridae > Lissotriton > Lissotriton helveticus. Next base: position 1,797,227,009 of record NC_136057.1, read on the forward strand.
TCTGCCAGTAATGAGTATTTTGATTTGTTTGGCTGTACCACACCCGTTTACAGTGAGCACCTCTCCTTTCGCAACTGACAGCTACATTCGCACGGACAGTTTTTTTTTGTTTTTTTTTAACTTTGACAGACAATTTTTTATGTGTCATGTCCAATTTCTGTGAATTTTTGTCTATAATGCATCTTACAGTGAGTACTTGGCTGGGTTAAAATAGTTGTTCCCGTCCCACTATAGGGTTACAAGACATTAGCTTAATCTTTTAGCATTAACTGCTGAGGGTGCCCAGTCAGCACACAGGTATCAATTTGCAATTACCTATACGGCAAAATGGGAGGAGATAGTCAGCCCCAAACCCCGTGCAAATATAACATTTTATAGCCTGTTCCATCGGGGGGCGTAGCCTTGTGTTATGCCCTCGGTGGTATGATCTGGACTGCTTTGACTATGCACCACTGAAGGCCTCGGCAAGAAACATTGTAATGAATGATACAACACATTTTACTCAGCATAAGACTGTCAGTCTTGTGTTGACGAAGCCCTCCCCCGTCCGTGCCCCTTTGAAATCACCATGGGCCATATGTAGCAAGCAAATTCGCATTCGCAAAGGCCGAAATTCGCAGAATTTCGGCCTTTGCGAATGCGAATTTGCTACATGGTATGTATTAAACAAAACGTGGTTCAAAATAAGGAATCGCAATATTTGCGATTCCTTATTTTGCGATTGCATTTAAGGAATCGCAAATTTAGAGATTTCTTAAATGCAATGTAAGAAGCAAAAAAAATTAGCAAATTGGCCTTTAAGGAATCGCAAATTACCACCAACTTCTAGTTGGTGGTAAGTTGCGAATTCCTTCCAAAATAAATATTTTTTCATTTTTCAAAGTGCCATGTGACGCACATACATGCCCTTATTGTATGTATGTGCGCTACATGTCCACCCATGCAGATTTCAGGGGTGCAACGGGGTGTCCTTTGGACACCCCTGCACCCTTGAAAATATTCACAATTTGCGATTAGCAAATTGCGAATCGCAAATTTCCCCTTCATTCCTATGGGCCTCCCGGCCCATAGAAATGAATGGGAAATTATTCCTTAATTGCGATTAGTAATTTGCTAATCGCAATTAAGGAATTTTAAGGAATCGCTAAAAAGAAGCGAATTTGTACATACATACCATTTTGCGATTTCTAAATAGCGATTCCTTAAAAATCGCTATTTAGGAATCGCAAAACGGAATGTTGATACATATGGCCCCATATATCCTCCCTGCGCAAGTGGCGTTCTCCTAAGAGCCTGGTGGTAAACCCATGGGCATGTTGGTGCTGAAACAGATGTTCATTGATACCCTCACTCAATGATACTCATTTTAACTACCTCCGCAGGGTGACCGGCTGAGCGAACCCCAACGGGGATTGATCGGTGCCAAGAGGTTAAACCCAGGCCCCGCAGTGGAAGCTGCAGTCCACTGAGCCAACAGAACCAGCAATGATAGGTCCTGATCGGCTGCTAGTAAAACCTGAGTTGGATAACAGTTCTGAGCAAAAGTCTGGTATTCCGCATTTTATACACCATCGAAGCTCCTCTGAGATTAGAATCCTGGGGCCTTGGTGGTGTAAGTCTATGTTTAATTGCAATATGACCCGTATTCCATCAAGGAATTTCCCCACATGCAGTAACTACTATACGGATCTGCTCAAAATCCTCCCTGGCTGTTAAAATGTTACAATATGAGTAGTCCAGTGACATTGATGTCAGAATTTTAGATTCTCCATGCATGTTTTAATGTTGCGTGGTGAAGGGGGATTTGAGGCCAATACATACCATGTTCAGTGCTGCTATAAGTACCAGGCTGCAACATATTGGTCGCATAATACTGGCTGTTGGTATTGCTGTGACCTACGTCATTTGTGGCTGTGTGCTGCTTCTGCGTGCTCTTACCTGTGTGACCAGGCTTGTTATGCTACTCTTTCATTTGACTTGCTTGATGCCTTGGTGAGGAGGACCTCTGATGCCATTATAGAGGGTGCACTCTGTGTGGGTGGCGTTTGTTTGCTGTGTTGTTTCCACTCCAGATATTAAAACATTCTTTAAATGCTGACCCCGTAATTTGTAGAGGAGGTTGGAGGAGGGCCTTTTAAATTTAGACTCTATAGAAATGGCAATTACAACAATATAGTGTTATAGCTAGCACTTCAGTTCGTACTTAGCGACCTCAGCGTGGAGTCTGGAGGTGCTACTATCTGTATGTGGTTCCTGTCGGTACCCCAGGATTAGGGAAGGTGGCATATTGGAGGGGCTAGTGACCACCTACAAGTATTGCGATTGACATTGACTGTGCCACACACAACCTGAGTATTCATTCGCACGCCCGCCCGGAAGGTACCGTGGCGCTGCATAACATGTGTTTATTGCTACTCAACATAATGGTACTTATTATATCAACCTCAAGGATGAACGGCTGGGTGGACCTGCTGAGTTTTGAACCTGTGACCATGAGGTCACCCACAGTCCGCTACTGCTTTTTGTAATTCTAAAGCCAGGAGTGGCCGCACACATGCTCCATCACTACTGAATGATCTGCACTGGCAAGTTAAAAAGGAAGAAGGTGCAGAGGAAAGACAAAATCCGTTGAGAAGACACGGACAGTGAGAACTCCATGTGGCCTTCCATGGCATACCCGAGTGGTGTCGTACCATGGGATCCCCTGCTGGTTCGACAATGACCCTTGCCACAAACCAAGGCAGGTATGCTGTGGAGTTGTATTTGTGAGTGCCTGCCCTAGGGAGGGACAAACTGTGTGTCCATGGTGTTAATGCTGTGACACTAAGCAGGCCACCGGGAAATGGTGAGACAACAAGCCATTCATCAGTTGCTAGGTGAGGCAACACGTCAGAATCTAAAAGCTTAAGTATCATCACGGCCACTGCTTTGTTTAGTACAGTGGAACCTGGGTGTGTATGAGCAGTAGGGCAAAATAATCAACAACTTATTATTTGCGGTGCTTGAGTACGGAGCCTGAATGAATTTCCATATCAATTTCAAAGACCCCAGCGTTCAGTTAACGCACAAAGACGCTAACTGTAGCCTCCCGCATAGAAACCTGCTGTGTCCTGCGAGACACGTTCTAGTGTCTTGACAGGCACAGAGTTAGTAGCCACTACCCTATGGGAGTGGGCACACTTGCACCCCCACACACATCCCTCACAGGCGTCACGAGTGACGTGAGCCTGTCAATAAAAGGGCCCGGGTGCACGTGCTTGTGGCTAGTTACTCAACCACATAGCCGGTGTCTGTGTCGTGATTACCGCAGTATGTGGGCCCAGGTCCCACGATACAACATTGGCGACGAGGGTGGGATCTGACCCCGTGCCGTACCCCCTGGAAAGAGACTATTGTGCCTCCGTCTCCTTGCAAACACGGCCGCCGCGAAAAGGGTCCCACAGAAAGACCCGGCTCCAATATCATGACAGCAGAGGTATAGGCGAGGCCTCACCTCTGTGGAGTTACACCACTCGACTCCCCAGGGACCACGCGGGCCATCACTTCACCTCCCCGCTGCAAGGAAGATAAGGCAGCTCCCACAGAGGCCCTATCCTGCTGACGCCCTCCAGCTGTAGCCCCGCAAGAAGAAAACTGACACCTACATGGCGAGTGAAGACCCGCGCTGTGCCGGCATTGCTCTCTGGAGTCCTAAGGAGAGAGGGAGGAAATAGCAGCAGCACAAGAGGGAGAAGCCGCATCACAGCTCCTCATGGGGGGGAGCATCGCCTGAGGCACCCTGCACTTGCTGTCGTAGCGGATCTGACCAGTCCTGTAGTACGTGGGAAATGACTGTGCATCCCTGAGCGGCAGCATGGCCCAGCTGATGCCTGCCTACGGTGCACCGTGTGTGCCCTGAAAGTACGGTGGCTCCATGTGGGACATCCCGCCGCACGCACCTGAGGCTGAGAGTCAGTGCACAGTGTGGAAGAGGAACATATCTGCACTGCACTAACACTCGCAAAGCCCCTGTCTCCGTCTTCCCACCTACTCATCGCCCGCTCAAATCCGTCTGGAATTCGGACTGCAGAAACAAACGGTGGAGAGAAGAGGCGTATACATAAAAAGCTGGCGGAAAATCAGAGACGCTGACCACGGATCCTTAAACGTCGACCTTTGGACCGAACTGTCCATTAGAGACAATTCACCAGCAAAGAATTACCTAATGGACTCACAGGAGGCCTTAGGACTAAAAAACCTATGGGAGTCATCAACTGACCCTGGCACTTTCAAAAAAGTGGTATCGAAAGTCACCAAGATGGTCTCGTCTATTGAGGACAAAGCCACCCTAGCCAAGAGAGCACATGGATGGGCAGTGTTGAAAGGCTATAGTGCACTTAAACCGCAACAGTACTTAACAACGGGCCTCACTCAGAAAACAAAAAACTAATTTCTCAACATGCGCCTTGGAAATATACCCATAACACCTTACCTGGCTCCTTGGAAAAGGGAAAACTCGGCTAACCGTTGTCGTCTCTGTTTTTCTGGGAAAGAGGACCTCATACACATCATTTGCATCTGCACAAATCTTTTGGACATAAGGCGTTCTCTGCTTAGGGTCCTATGGAATCAGAAGGGTATAACAAGCTGTAGAGAGGCTGTGATGCTTTGCTTTAACCCTGAAGAAACCCAGCTAAACTGCAGATTAACAAATTTTTTCGAAATAGTGGCCAGCAGACTAAATGAAACAGTCACAGGGCCTACCCGAAGCACTAGTCAAATCAAAACAACGCTAACCTCCCTGGAGACTCTTGCTTCTTAAATCTGCAAGCACCTCGCCCCCCTAACCCCAAAGGACTTTATTAAATCCATACTGTGACTTTTAAGATTGTAAATATGTGACCCTACCTGCTCCTTTTATGCTTCATTTGCAGCTATTGACGTCTTTTTATACAAATGTATGTTTTAAAATTGTGAGTTTTTATTAACTGTACAATAAACTAAATCTGAAATCTGAAATCTGTCTGTCTAGGCAAGGCCACGGAAGCAACAGAGAGGGGTAAGGCAGTGAAGTGCACCACAAGAAGGGCCAAGGGCTAAGGCACAAAGCTACATGCTGCGCTGGCAATGCGCGCCCCCAACACAGTCCAGCAAGTACTGCCCGCAGCGCCACAACAGGCCATCACCAACGCATAGTGCAAGACTGCTGGGCGGCTACCTATGAGGTACCTCCCTTCCCGTCAGCAACCCTCCATCAGGCTGCCCATGCCTGCCCACACCATCAAGAAAAGGGAGCACCAACCTTGCCACCAGGAGATCGGTCTCCACAAAGTGCTGCCACGCCCGCCTCCACACGCCCGCGGGGTGGCTCAGCACGCAGCATGGGGAAGGATGGTGCATGAAGAGCATTGGGGCCATCTAGTGGCCAAATGCAGTTCTGCACCAGGACCTGTACCTGACCTATGGCGCCCGCATTGGCAGAATGACCGACAGTTCCTGCACCCTCCGCTGTGCCTGCGGGCATTGCACTGCGTGGTACCTAAGGAAATCTGGCAATATGGATGAGCTAGCCCACACCATGAGGAGAGATGTCATGCCTCTCGTAATTCCAAGTCAACCGCAGAGTGAGGAAGCTGCCAGGACTCTCTGAAAACAGACACTGCGCCACCGGGTGGCCTTCAAGAGGTAACGCGTTGGAAAAGGGACATGCAGTGCCACTTACAGACCAGCGGTACCAGAGCACAGCACCAGTCTGACAATGAATGGCCACATTTTGAAAATGCTCTGTACCACCCAGACCATGTTCACCAGAGAGTATGCTAGACTCTGTAACCTCACTGCCGGCAAGCAACACAGTGGCTCCTGGAGCCCTGCAGGGACCAGTTGATCAGGCAGCAACACACTGACCACTGCATGCCTCTAGTGGTGTTAAACAGACGAGGGCTAGCTGGTTGACTTTCTCCCAAAGCAGGAATAGAAGTACTGCATTCTCCGGGTGTGTGTCGGTTGCCACAGAGGTCCCCCAATCAAAGAGGAAACTGTTAATCAGCCAGCAACCACAGTCACCAGGTCCCAGACTGCACACTGCCCAGCGAGGCATGCCCTGAGAGATGAATGCCCTGCAAGTGAGAAGGACAATGGTTCTAGACCTTTATTTCGTACTGGGGTAAGATACCTACTTAGTAGTGTCATTAAATATTTATGAGCTTTAAATGGCAAGTACTATAGCTCAAGGTATTCAATACTTAATCTGAAACAAGAAAACGTGAAACAAACCATAATCTAAATCACCATGCATTTATTTTCATGACAATCGGTGAAATGAAAACAAATTTGGTAACTTTGAAGTAGTTAATGCAAGGGAGGTTGCTCCAGAAGGAACATGCATATGGCAAGGGTGCTCAAGGGTGAGTGTGTGAGTGAGGAGGGATATTCAAAACAGCGACATAGGAAAGTTAGACAAATTTAAACATATGGACTGGGTTTCAATCACCGTCCTACAAAGTGTGGCTGCGTTTATAATATACAATGTAAATCAAAGGGTTTCAAATTAAACTACACATTCATTCTAGTATGGCACGTGAGGGGGAATTACGCGGTCCAGGCTGGACAGAAGGGGGCGTCGACGTTTTGACCCGTCTTAAGGCCTTGAGGGTGTTTTAATCCTGATTGATTGATGCTTTATTTCGATATGCACATATCATAAAAGCAGTACAAAAAGATAAAAACAGCATGTCGAAATAAGTAGGACTGTACAAATAGAATAGTAATTAAAACACAGTATGTCAGAATAAATTAGCTAAAAAAGAATTAAATTGATATGGACAGTCTTCTAAGTCTTATCAACCAAGCCCATTTTAAAAATTTTGCAACAGCACAGACAATAGGAGGGGCTGTGTTCGTTAAAAGAATCCGAAGGGCAACAGAGTGCTGACGAGTCCCCAGTTCTCTGCAAATGGGGGCAAGCCAACGTGATCTGGGGCGACCATAGTCCGGGCATTCGAAAAGGAAGTGTGGCACCGTCTCTGATTTGTCCGGACAAAAAGCACAAAAGCGTGATGTATGCTGGGCTTTATTCCACCTTGAACAGAGATCCGCCAAGGGCAAGGTTCCTAGCCGAAATTTTATATACAAGGACCTATCCATGGCAACTGTTATAATATCCATATATGGTTCATACAGGGCAACGTCTTTGAACAACAGGAAAGCTGCGGTGGTTTTACAATGCTGCTGGCTACTAGAGCGCTTCACGTCAACCCACTCCCAGAAGAGTTTTTTTAAAATCTTCTTTGGTGGAGCGGAGTGACTATGCCAGCAAGAGGCCAGACCCAGTTCCCCTAAAAGATGTTTTATGTCCTTCAGCCATTTGATGCTACTCCAACCATCAGCATGCATCACTTCTGCCAGCCCATTGGCGTAAGATTGTAGCTCCGGGACCCTCCACAAGCGTGCCCAGAGCAGAAGCGGACGAAGCCGAGCCTGGTCCCTTATGGCTTTACAGCCAGTGTCCAAGAGCATTGGGATGGTCGGGCTGCTCGATGGGATAGCAAGAAGGTCCTTGATGAATTTATTTTCGGCCTTACTCAATGCATCGACCTTGCCCAAGCCCCACAGTTCCGATCCATAGAGAGAAGCAGGGACTGCACGGGCTTTATAAATCTCTAGTATGGGTGCAACGCAATGTTTTGAGGAGTTGTTGTACTCCTTAAGAAGGGCGCCCCCCACCCTTTTGTGAACCAGAGTCATTTTATCAATATGGGCGGTCCAGCTCATTGCATCATTCAGACGGATCCCCAGATAATCAAATTCCGCCACTCTTTCTAGGGGTGTAGAGTTCAGAATTGGAGGGCGACCAAGTTTGCGGGGTGGGTGCATGACTAGGTACTTGGTCTTATCTATGTTTATGACGAGGCCTTTAGTGGTACAGAAATCCTGGAAGCGGTTCAGTAAAGACTGTAGACCTTGGGGGGTTTTGGAGATGAGGAGGGTGTCGTCGGCGAACAACGGAGTTGGAATTTTTACTCCACCCAGGCTAGGAGCGTCTGATGGTTCGCCCAATAGATGATCTACCACCCCGTTAATATAGAGGGAGAATAAGGTGGGGGCCAAGACACAGCCCTGCCTTACTCCCCTCTCGACCCTGATTTTATCGGTCTTTTCCCCATTCAACCCCCATCTAACCTGGGCATAGGTGTTAGTGTGCAGGTTAATGAGGAGGTTCAGTAGGTACGGGGGCATCCCTAAACCATCAAGCACCCTCCAAAGTTCCTCCCTAGGTACCAGGTCAAAGGCAGTCTTAAGGTCAATAAAGGCCAGATAGAGACTGCCTTTGCCCAGCACCACCACCTTCCAGTGTAGCAACAAGAGCCTAAAGGCCTGTTCAATAGTTCCTGTACCTGAACGGAACCCAGCCTGCATGTCGGACAGAATGTGATTGTCGTCCACCCATTGAGTAATTCTCCCCAAGATGGTTTTCCCGGCCAATTTCTGGCTGGAGTCTATTAGGCTTATAGGCCTATAGTTCCCTGGTGAGTCCCGACTGCCCTTTTTGAAAATGGGCACCACCTCCGCACCTCTCCAGGAGTCAGGCACAAGCCCTCCCCCCATGATTGCATTGAGGAGTGCAGAGATTAGAGCCCCCCATTCTTCCGGATAGGCACGGAGAATGTCCCCCGGTAGGCCGTCCGGGCCAGCTGCTTTCAAGGGGACCAAGGTTTTGATTTGCTTTGTTACATCGAGGGGGGAAAACAATTCCAGGTCTCGGTCTAGAATAAAGGATGGAATTTTGAAGGGATCATTAAGTGGGCCTTCAACAACAGAGTAAAGATTTTGGAAATGGGAAAACCAAGTCTGGGCATTAATCGCACAGGTCCTCCGGGAATCGTCGGGACGATTCCTTTTGCCCACCATGTCCCAAAAACCTTTAGCATCTTTCCCACGGCTGGCAGCCAGGAGGTCCTGCCAGAAATTATCCTCCCATTCCATCCTTGCATTTTTCTGACAGAGTGTGTAGTGTCTCCTGGCCTCCCTAGTCCTGAGCGGTAATTTGGACTTGACTGCCTCGATAAGAAGTGACTTCGCCTCCCTACACTTTTGGTTGTACCAGCCTTGACCCGGTCGTAGGTTGGGTTTCCTTCCGCTCGGGTGGGCTGGGACTACAAAGAGGTCACCAATGGCCTGAATTATGGCACAAAACCTAGGTGCCACCTCCATCTGCCCTTCCTCTTGGCAGTCAAGATTGGCCAGGGCTTAAACCAGAAGCTGCCTAATCGCAGAAGTTTTCTCCTCCGAAAGAGCTAGCTTCGCCCACTTTAGCCTACGCCCACAATTCGTGACCACTGACAGGTCTGGAGCGGGGTTACAAGAAGACCCACTCACGGTGCTGTTGACGCACCTGTGGGACAGGGTGAGGGACAGTAGATTGTGGTCACTCTCCACCGAAGGTAAAACTACCATGTCCTCCACCATGCCCCACAGATGTATGTCAAGGAGGAAGTAATCAATCCGTGACGTGTGTCCTGGCCTATTGTAGGTGTGCGCCCCTACTTTATCGGACCTGGTCCTGCCATTGGCAGCTCTAAGCCCGAACTCCATAACTAGGGAGTTAATCTGGAGGGCCACTTCTGTCCACTTTTTAACAGGGCCAAGCTCCAGGGGAGGAATCCCCCACCCATTATCAAGTTCCTCTTGATCAGCTAGGATGTCCAGATCAAGAGGCTCGAAAGTGCAATTCAGGTCACCTGCCAACAGTGTACAAGACCTGTATGGAGATGAGCGAAGTTGCGCTTCCAAGCAAGCTATAACTGGGGATTCTCTTCCCCCCTTAGTGCCGCGGGCATAGATGTTAAAAATGTTTAAGATGACTCTGCCCTGGGAATTTCTAAGCAAAATATTTAGGAGGTCAGGGCAGTTAGTGTCCTTCTCCTCCACCCTACAGTTAAGTTCGGTGGCTACCCAGATTAACAGACCGCCAGAGGGGCGGCCCCTACCAGTTGCACTTTCTGCTGCCGGCAAAAAGTGGGTGGAATACCCCGCCTTATGGAGGGGCACCCGGCTCCATGTTTCCTGGAACAGGCATATGGAGTATTGCTCCACACGCTCGTTCCAATCCGGCAACGCCAACTTCCTTTCGAGGCCCGCAACATTCCAGCTGAAAACCCTAATCGGGGGGTCCGTCACAGCTGCAATGCTACAATCCTCGACAGGGGGTGACAAGTCCGCAAAACCCTCGTCAGGGGGACCAGGCGGAGAATTATGGGGAGCCCCGGTCTCCCCCTTCCCCTCTACAGACTCGACCATAGCCAGAGTCTGCAGTGGGGAGGAGGAGCCAATGGATTTGGGGTATGATGTTGACTCAGCGACAGAGCCTGGGGCCACAACGTCCTCCCCCGGATCATAACCGAGTCAACAACTCCCAGGTCCCCAATTTGGTGTCACTGAGGCTGGGCATGGCTGCTGGGAAGGAACTCCCGGGGTCAGAAGGCCGTGGGCAGTGTTTTCCACCAAAAATTGTCCCCCCAGGCTGCCAATGAAAGAGGGTTGACCAAGATGGATGGAGGGGGTGGTCGAGGTAGACCGTGGATAAAAGAATGTCAAATCGACTATGTCGATACCCGAACCAGCCGTGGGTTGACCTTGAGAGCATATAAATTGGGCAACCCTAGCATCTTGGAAATTTACAACCACACAATCCCCTTCAAGCGATTTTTTCCCGTGTCCAATCCAACCCACCCTGCGTACACCAAGAATAATTCCATCCACTCCCGCGGGCAAGGGCCTGTTGGCTTTCAGCCAGTGGATGACCTTATTCTTTAGTGCCTGATGGTTTTCACGCTGGGTACTCCCAAGAGGGGGGACTTTCGAAAGGATGACGACATACGGGTGGCACTCAGGGGGGAGGTTGACTGGGGGGCACTTGCGTCTACTGATCTGAGGAGGACCCAAAGGGGGCCGATTCGTGGGTGAGACGGGAATAGATGCAACCTTAGGAGTTGGAACAACACCACCAGTTGCATCAGATACGGCAACCCCAGGTTGCGAAATAGGGCCCGTCCCTCCCTTCTTGTGTTGCCTTGGGGCCTGGATAGCCACCGGAGATATTAATGCTGGGGGAAGGGTAGCATGCACGTGGGCAACACAAGAGGGAACCTTCGATTTTGTCTGTCTAGGACCACCCTTAGGAGCAGCCAAGATCGTGTTCCCAGGTGCAGGGTACTTGGGCGGCTGCGTCAACTGGTCTCCCAGGGGGGGTCTCACTGGGGCCTCTATCCTATTGGACTCCTCTAACCTATCTGTCCTAACCTCACTGGGCTTGGGCTGGTGCTTGAGAAGGGTCTTCAGGGCATAGAAATTGTCCCTAGTAGCCTGCTCAAAACAGTCAAGCCTTTCCCCCAACCTCTTGACCTGGTCTATAAGTGGGTATACACCTGTTACAACGCATTTTTTACTCCGCACTACCATTACAACGCGACTTTTACTCCGCATACCATTACAACGCATTGCGCTGGGGGGCGCTCTAGGATAGGGAATAAGTATAATTTACTATCCAACACCTTCCCTAGGGTCCACGGGGACTGGAGTTAGAATAGTAAATTATACTTACCACTATCCAGCACCTCTAAGCGCTATGCGTTGTAACGGTATGCGGTGTAAAAGTCGCGTTGTAACGGTCTGCGGAGTAAAAGTATGCGTTGTAACGTCATACATCCCTATAAGTGGCAACACAAGGGACTTGACCATCTTCTCAAACGCCTCCATAGAGTAACCCGCGTTATCCTGAACAGGTGTTGGTGGGGCCGACAAGAAAGGTGGCACTATATCAGTAACAGCTGGAGCGCAAATGGCTGACCCTGAGGATACCGGTCCTACAGTGCTCTGGGGGGGAGGACCCCTCAGGGGCGGGTGCCTGAGATGGTTAGTAATCTTAGATGGGCAACCCTTCCGAGTGTGATTTGCCCTTTTCCCCTTCCTTTTAATAGGCTCCTGGATGGGTTGCTTTTTGGACGGGGCTTGTGGGGCGAGAGCAGGAACCTCAGGGCAGTGTAGGGACTGAGTGCCAGGTGAGCCTGCTAAGGAGAGCTCATTGCAAGGATCTATGAGCACGGCACATGGGCTGGTACCGTGGACACCAATCAGTGAGCTTTCTAACCCCTCTAAACCACCCATTGGAGGTGCAATAAGGGAATCCCCAGGTAAATCTCCAAGCAAGAGTGCAGGGGAAGTAGGATTTGAAGGGGACACCACTATTGCTGGCGATGGACTCTTAGCAGGAGGGAAATCAAGTGATAGGCGCCGTTCAGATATGGCAAGTTCATTGTCTATGACAGCCGCCACCCTTGTCAGGAATTTGTCCATTGAGCCAAACATAGCACCGCTGGGGGCACTCTCCCCGCAACCCCTCAAGGCCTTACCGGAGCGTGTTGACATGCTGAGATGCGGCACCTCAAGTTGAAACCGGTACAGTAGAAGGAAATGGGGTGGCCCTGCCCTGCCTCCTCCTGCCCCGGACGGCCACAGACGGTCCCGCCCTTGTCCCGGGCTTCTCCCGGCGCGCTCCCGCGCGCGACTCGCGGGGCGAGGGGGGTGTCAGCGTTTTGCTGGCGCCTCCTGGCGCTTCTGGCGCGTCACGGGCGCGCTGGCGCCCCAGGGGCTGCTGGGAGGTGTGGTCCGGTGGCTCCGGTTTCCCGCTACCGCCGTTTCCCTCACGGCTTGGCCCGTTGGCCTGGCGAGGCTGGTGTTCACAAAGTCCCCCAGTAAGTTTCTGGTGTTCCCCCAGGTCTCGCGGGGGTCAGCGTTTTGCTGGCGCCTCCTGGCGCTTCTGGCGCGTCACGGGCGCGCTGGCGCCCCAGGGGCTGCTGGGAGGTGTGGTCCGGTGGCTCCGGTTTCCCGCTACCGCCGTTTCCCTCACGGCTTGGCCCGTTGGCCTGGCGAGGCTGGTGTTCACAAAGTCCCCCAGTAAGTTTCTGGTGTTCCCCCAGGTCTCGCGGGGGTCAGCGTTTTGCTGGCGCCTCCTGGCGCTTCTGGCGCGTCACGGGCGCGCTGGCGCCCCAGGGGCTGCTGGGAGGTGTGGTCCGGTGGCTCCGGTTTCCCGCTACCGCCGTTTCCCTCACGGCTTGGCCCGTTGGCCTGGCGAGGCTGGTGTTCACAAAGTCCCCCAGTAAGTTTCTGGTGTTCCCCCAGGTCTCGCGGGGGTCAGCGTTTTGCTGGCGCCTCCTGGCGCTTCTGGCGCGTCACGGGCGCGCTGGCGCCCCAGGGGCTGCTGGGAGGTGTGGTCCGGTGGCTCCGGTTTCCCGCTACCGCCGTTTCCCTCACGGCTTGGCCCGTTGGCCTGGCGAGGCTGGTGTTCACAAAGTCCCCCAGTAAGTTTCTGGTGTTCCCCCAGGTCTCGCGGGGGTCAGCGTTTTGCTGGCGCCTCCTGGCGCTTCTGGCGCGTCACGGGCGCGCTGGCGCCCCAGGGGCTGCTGGGAGGTGTGGTCCGGTGGCTCCGGTTTCCCGCTACCGCCGTTTCCCTCACGGCTTGGCCCGTTGGCCTGGCGAGGCTGGTGTTCACAAAGTCCCCCAGTAAGTTTCTGGTGTTCCCCCAGGTCTCGCGGGGGTCAGCGTTTTGCTGGCGCCTCCTGGCGCTTCTGGCGCGTCACGGGCGCGCTGGCGCCCCAGGGGCTGCTGGGAGGTGTGGTCCGGTGGCTCCGGTTTCCCGCTACCGCCGTTTCCCTCACGGCTTGGCCCGTTGGCCTGGCGAGGCTGGTGTTCACAAAGTCCCCCAGTAAGTTTCTGGTGTTCCCCCAGGTCTCGCGGGGGTCAGCGTTTTGCTGGCGCCTCCTGGCGCTTCTGGCGCGTCACGGGCGCGCTGGCGCCCCAGGGGCTGCTGGGAGGTGTGGTCCGGTGGCTCCGGTTTCCCGCTACCGCCGTTTCCCTCACGGCTTGGCCCGTTGGCCTGGCGAGGCTGGTGTTCACAAAGTCCCCCAGTAAGTTTCTGGTGTTTTAATCCTTGGCCGAGCGGATCTTCATCAGGACAGGATAGGGCAACCTGTGGGAATTCTTTCCAAGTGTGTATAATGAATAAAGGTGGTGATAAGGATGTTGCACTAAAACACAACCTGTAGCTCATGGAGGGCATACAAGTTAGCTTACCCGCTCTGGAATGCGGGACCCAGATCTTCAATCTAAGAAGTGGGGCTATGGTACATTATTCCTGTAGTAGTGCTGGATAGTCAGCTCTAAACGTGTGCCTGAAAATTAAAGTAAGGGACCAGAGTCAGGGTATCTATATAATACAGGTGCATTTGTGTCTTAAGTGCTTGGACTGCTATACAGACACGACAACAACACTACAGATGGTAGCCTATACACCAGCAAACCCTGTCATTAATCTATCTGACTACATACTCAAAGACAGTAAGCAAGAAATCTTGGCAAAAGGACTGTCATTTTGTCCCAACAACTTCAACTTAAACATCGAATTGCACCAATTATTCCGCAAAGTGCGCTTGAAACATTACTTCCTAAAAACTCCCTATTACCCGACCTTCTCAGGCTGTGGCCTGAGACCTCCCTCTAAGTTCAACCCCCCACTCACCTTATGCCGCACAAATTGTTGGCCTTCGAACAAGTAGTCATGAGGGATGTTGATAACATACTAACAAACCGGAAATATGTCAAATACAATGTGAGCAAACAGGAACGTGAGGCACTGGAATCTCTGAAGCCAAGAACACCTCCAAAGACACCAGACAGCCACCAAGGCTGACCGACGGCCGTGGCGACATCGCCAAGGGAGAACCACATGTAAGCCGCAGCAAGCGCAAACCACATTGCTCCCATCGCTTCACAGTGAGACTGTTCAGCCCCGAGTGTCGGCAGTTAGAGTCGAATGCCATCACTGCCCCTGACCGCAAATGCCAGAGGTGCAAGAGAAGATTCAGAAGAGACAGTCAAGTGGCTACGACATTCATCTAGAAATCTCCTGTCCTAGTTCATCATCGCCACCTGAGGTCCAGGCCCAATGGCAGCTACGTCATCAGTGCCATGTGCATGACACTGCACTCAGCTAGAAACGTGAAAGTGTAACCGCAGGGTCTACACCAAGAATCGGACAACCAGCTGAGGTCAAAAGGGGAAGTCGTGAGTGGCAGGGCCGTATGATGAAGAAAACCCAAGCTACAATAGGAGTGAGTCCTGACACAGCGACAGCAAGGGAAGAGGGGGATAACATGGAAGGGAACTGGCAACCGCACACCAGTCAGAGGGTAAGCCGCACAGCATGCGCGAACCTCATGCCTCACATTCCTCAGTGCATTTATCACTCCTCCGTCATCAACGTCTCAACAGCCCAATAAGTCAAAAGTACTTGAATGCAAGTGACTCCCCAGAGAACATGGAGGTACCACTCCCTGCCTCAGGTGATCAACTCCAGACTAAATGCCTGCAACCATCAAGTCAAGTCATCACCCGCCGTTGTTCCGATTCACCACACGGCTGGCAACGCTACCAGGCCAGTCCTCATCAAGTACGTCTACAGACACCATCTCGAATACAAATGGATTGGAGTCCTACACTGTTGTTAAACTAGCCAACAAGAAACTCCGAGGCTACCTGCTAACCTGGTCTGCACCTGAACTGCGGCAGCGAGAGCATGTCCTGACCAAGAACCATACACCCTTGAGGTTAGTGCGAGAGACTGGCTACTGACTCCTCTGTGGTTTGCAGCTGCCCCCAGCCGGAGCACACACAGCCCCATCGCAGCCTACCAGCAGTCCCGGGCAAACCCGACGTAGGGCCTCCCCATACGGGAGAGTTCGAAGAGACATTGTCCCACCCACACGTGAACTAATAAGCCAGTGAACCTTCAGTGAACTCTCACCATGATCTTGACGCACCCAGTTGATGAACTATTGTTACACACCACATACCATCATCCACATCAGCGAAAGGAAGATATTTGGGACTAAAGGACATGCTAACACCGGCATGTTAATAGTGCGCCGCTGACCTCTCCAAGCAAGCGTTCGTGCCCTGAACCGCTCAAGTTAAATAATGAAGACCTGCTGAGATTGTCCTGCCACAGTCGAAGTCGCCAGTCCTTGTCTACTGTCTTCCCGATGCCAGACCGGAGAAAATGATGGACCCTGTGGTGTATATTTCATTGTTGTTTCTCACTACAGGTTGGACTAAGAAGCTTTTGTTTTTATTAAAATTTGGGAGGAATGTTGTGTCCTGCGAGACACGTTCTAGTGTCTCGACAGGCACATAGTTAGCTACTCCCATATGGGAGTGGGCACACTTGCACCCCCACACGCATCCCTCACAGGCGTCACGAGTGACATGAGCCTGTCAATAAAAGGACCCGAGTGCACATGCTCGTGGCTAGTTACTCAACCAGATAGTGTCTGTGTCGTGATTACCGCAGTATGTGGGCCCTGGAGGGAGGCGACAATATTATAAACCAGGAATGGACTTGTTACTAAACATCATAGCGTGTGTCCCAAGGGGTACCCCTAATGGGTAGGCAGACAAAATATCGAAATTAAAATATCGATATACAATAATATTGATGTTTTAATATCGATGGTATAGTATATCGATGTGCCATAATATCGACAGACAGAATATCGAGATTAAGGTATGTATGTTAGTAATATCGAAATTTTGTTGTTTAGTGTTATGTATTTTATTTTGTTGTTTATATGTTTGCTAAATATGTTTAGAAATGTATGTTTGAAAATTAGTAATTTTGTTAACATTTTGCGTTTTAGTATTAGAGCGGGTTGTGGGTTTATAGGGGAATAGGGTGGGAAGTAATTTAATAATAATTAATTAATTAATATATGTTTGTAAATATTTTTAATTAATAATTATTTGGTAATTAATTAATATTAATTAGTTAATTAATTAATATATGTGTGTAAATATTTTTAAATAATAATTAATTGGTAATTAATTAATATTAATTAGTTAATTAATTAATATAATTTTGTACATATTTTTTATTAATAATTAATTGGTAATTAATTAATATTAATTAGTTAATTACATTAATTAGAGTAATGTTTTAATATATATAATTTTTTTTATTGTTGATTAATTATTTGGGAAAAATTAATATTAATTAGTAAATTAAATTAATTATAGCTAATGTGCTAATATATTTACTTTATTGTTATTGTTAATTAATAATTAATTGGTAATTAAATAATGTTAATTAATTTTGGGTAAAGGAGTATTTTTAGGGTTCAGGGTCAGTTTTCAGTTCTTGGGTAAAGGGGTATTTTTTGGGTTCAGGGTCAGTTTTCAGTTTTTGGGTAAAGGGGTATTTTTAGGGTTCAGGGTCAGTTTTCAGTTTTTGGGTAAAGGGGTATTTTTAGGGTTCAGGGTCAGTTTTCAGTTTTTGGGTAAAGGGGTATTTTTAGGGTTCAGGGTCAGTTTTCAGTTTTTGGGTAAAGGTGTATTTTTAGGGTTCAGGGTCAGTTTTCAGTTTTTGGGTAAAAGGGTATTTTTAGGGTTCAGGGTCAGTTTTCAGTTCTTGGGTAAAGGGGTATTTTTAGGGTTCAGGGTCAGTTTTCAGTTTTTGGGTAAAGGGGTATTTTTAGGGTTCAGGGTCAGTTTTGGGTTTTTGGGGTACAGGGGTATTTTTAGGGTTCAGGGTCAGTTTTGGGTTTTTGGGGTACAGGGGTATTTTTAGGGTTCAGGGTCAGTTTTGGGTTTTTGGTAATTAATTAATATTAATTAGTTAATTACATTAATTAGAGTAATTTTTTAATATATATAATTGTTTTATTGTTAATTAATTATTTGGGAAAAATTAATATTAATTAGTAAATTAAATTAATTATAGCTAATGTGCTAATATATTTACTTTATTGTTAATTAATAATTAATTGGTAATTAAATAATGTTAATTAATTTTGGGTAAAGGAGTATTTTTAGGGTTCAGGGTCAGTTTTCAGTTCTTGGGTAAAGGGGTATTTTTTGGGTTCAGGGTCAGTTTTCAGTTTTTGGGTAAAGGGGTATTTTTAGGGTTCAGGGTCAGTTTTCAGTTTTTGGGTAAAGGGGTATTTTTAGGGTTCAGGGTCAGTTTTCAGTTTTTGGGTAAAGGGGTATTTTTAGGGTTCAGGGTCAGTTTTCAGTTTTTGGGTAAAGGTGTATTTTTAGGGTTCAGGGTCAGTTTTCAGTTTTTGGGTAAAAGGGTATTTTTAGGGTTCAGGGTCAGTTTTCAGTTCTTGGGTAAAGGGGTATTTTTAGGGTTCAGGGTCAGTTTTCAGTTTTTGGGTAAAGGGGTATTTTTAGGGTTCAGGGTCAGTTTTGGGTTTTTGGGGTACAGGGGTATTTTTAGGGTTCAGGGTCAGTTTTGGGTTTTTGGGGTACAGGGGTATTTTTAGGGTTCAGGGTCAGTTTTGGGTTTTTGGGGTACAGGCGTACAGGGTAAAAATAAAATAAATTTAAATTTATTTAAAATCAATTAAATGAAATAAAAAAAAAAATTACATTAAATTATTACGTTTTTAATTTATTTTAAATGTATATGTATTACTTTTATTTTTTTAATTATGTTTTAATGTTTTTATTTAATATTTGTTAAATTATATGTATTTTAAAATTATTTTTACATTATTATTAATACATTTAAAAAAACGATATTTTTAATTTCGATATTTTTGTACTACGATATTATTTTTTCGATATTTTTGTACTTACCATTATGTAGATATAATTTCGATATTTTTCATTTCGATATTTTTGTGTCGATATTTTTGTATGTAGATATTCTGTCTGTCGATATTATGTCAGACATTCCCCCTAATGAGCTACGCAAAGTTTCCCATTTGTTAATTTAAACCTAATACAATTCAGCCAGGTTGAGGAATAGTAAAGCAGTGCCACCTTGTGGCCTAAATACCTCATGACCCGTAGAGTCAAACCTGACCGTGAAATAACTCAGAGCCCCCTGTGCAGAGAAGGCTGTGCATTGCCAACAGTGAGAAGAAGTATTCAATACTTGTGAGCCCAGGCAAGATCAGGCAAGTGAATTGTACAGATATCCCGGCACTCAAAAGTAACATCTCCTATTCATAATTAGTCAAAACAAATTACATTATATTCTCCCAGAATATCAATGGCAACAGACAGATTTAGGTTCTCGGAAAAAGTGATTATTTAATTCAAAAAGACAATCAGAGCATCACAATTTCCAAAAAGGACCAAGAAAGGACCAATGCCCCTCAACGAGATATAACATTCAAGAGACTAAATTTGGTGGTTATGCCTTCATGATCTTGATCCAAATGAGCGACAGCCGACACGTGTTTCATCACACCAAGTGACTTCCTCAAGGCTGAGAAGATAATGATATGCTCTCATTTGTTTGATATATACACATATGTACAAAAGATTTGATATGTCCTAAAATTTTCGAGATCTCTTTTTGCCATATCTAGGCAAAGAGAAGAGAAAAAGGGAAGGAAGGAGACGTGAAAAGCCAGAAAAGAAGGTGATTTGGAGTGGGAAGTTTGCACTGCACATTTATTAGTTACCACCGGAATCTGATAAATGTGCAGCGTCTCACGCCTTTAGAATTGAGAATAAGGTCATTGTTCTCAAACTGTGACCTGAAAACTATGATCATGATCACAATTTGTTTTTTTATACTAATCTAAGGCACGGTGTGGTAATGGGTCTATCTCACTCTCTTTAAAGGCGTCAGAATTGGTTTGGTAAATCTTTTCAGGTTTAGGATAATGTTCTAAAAAACTTCCCACCCCAAATTGGGTATTTAAGAGTCTGTATTTACCATGGATTGAAAGCAGGTGGTAACCAGGTGCAGGCTATAAAAAGGGCCCAAAATGCAACAGTGTGACCAGAATGGCGGCATTCTACGTGATAGCAAGGCGGCTACGGCTACAGGCAGCAGGAGACAGGGTCTGGAGAAGGGAGGAGCAAGTCTACAGGCAGAGGATAACGCTATTTCAACTGACTGAGCCAAAGATATTACAAAGGTACAGGCTACAACCCCACACCATCCTGGACTTGATCAGGGACCTGCACCCACTTTTGGAGCACCCAACCTCTAGGGCACACGCCATCCTACCCCATGTGCAGGTGCTCTGTAGCCTACACCTGCTTGCATCTGGGAGTCACCAGAGTGTGATTGCTGCAGTAGGTGTGGTGTCCCAGAGCTGCCTGTCCCGTTTCTTCAGGAAGTTCCTAGAGGCCATGCTGCAGAGAATGCATCATTACATCAGCTTCCCTGAAACTCATGCCGAACTGCTCAAGACCAAGACTGACTTTTATCAAATTGCTCATTTCCCACATGTCATCGGCTGTATTAATGGCACCCACATCCCAATATGCCCATCTGCTGCCACAAAGTACATTTACAGAAACAGAAAGTCAACCCACACAATCAATGTACAGGTATTCTGTGATGCCAAGTACATTATCACGGACATAGTGGCCAAGTTCCCAGGAAGTACCCACGACTCCTAAAACGTTCAGAACAGTGGGATCTACACACGCCTGACAGCGGGGGAATTTGGCGAAGGATACCTGCTAGGTAACACACTGTGTGACACTCCCATGATACATATTGCAGATGTATGTGTATGTGTGCATTTGAGTAATGGATTTCTCATTTTCAAATAGGGGATAGTGCATATGCCGTCCGCTCTTTCATCCTGACACCCTACCTCAACCCTTCAACCTCCAGCCAGAGACGATACAACGTGGCACACAAATCCACTAGGAACATTGTGAAGCGCACCTTTGGGCTGTTAAAAAGCAGGTTCCGCTGTCTCCACAAAAGTGGAGGGGCACGGCAGTACTCACCAATCATCTGCTGTAAGATGATTGTAATTTGTGCAATGTTGTACAACCTTGCTAGTAAGAATGGCACCGAGGTGGAATTGAGCTACTATGAGGACCATGATGATGAACATGCACTACCTGAACCCAACACAGCAGGAGTTGTGACACCAACAGATGGCAGACACAGACAGGCAGAGATGACACGCAACTACTTTTAAGTAAGTAAAGAGACACAGACAGGAGGAGTATGCACCCAACGTAGTTTAATATTTGGCACTACGCAGGTACTCAAAAGCACAAATGTGCAACACAAATGTAATCCATTTAATAATGGTATTCCTGGGTCACTTCCCCATTTACTTTATAAGTCATTTCCACCCACGCTTACCAGTGCCAGATGTAAGTGGCTGGCTCTCTTCACTGTGTGTTTGGGCTGTTGGCTCACCAAGGCACCTGCTGCTCCTCCGTGTCTCAACAACAAGGGGGCTTGTCATGCTGCTCCTACTGGTGCTTTCCTCACTTTCCGGTACATCCAGAGCAGCAGTTTGTGCTGTCTGTGCATTAATCAGCACCTCTACAGCACTGGTCATCCTAGCAATGCCCCTAGACACCCCATTGCTGTTGTGTGTGAGTCCCTCTTGCACGTTGATGCATCGTCTGCATAGCAGGGAAGTGGCTGTGGCCAGGCGGTTCATTGCCTTACTTTGTTGCTGCGCATGCTGCCTCTCCTTGCGCCTTGCTAACATGTCCTGGTCCAGTTTACTGCACAGACGCTGCACCGATTGTGTCATGTCCCGCATCCCTGAAGCCATCTCCTTGTTCACATCAACCAGTTCCCTGATGCCCTTCCCTATGTCTTCCATATTTGTGTTCAGGTTCCTCATCTGGCGTTGGACAGACAGGATGGCCTTCCCCTGCATCCTTTGAATCTTGACCATGCTACCCTCCAGGCCACGGAAGACACTGGGACCCTCCACATGTGCTGCAAAACTGCTATCTCTGTGCCTGCGGCGTCTGGTACCTGTACGGGCAGCCTCTGCACTGGACTGCTGTGTGGCAGTGCTTCCTTCCCCAGCCAAGGTTTGAGTGTCATCCCCCTCCATGTCACCTGCTGATGACTCCATTTGGACTAGTGGGGCAACTACATACCTCTTGTTTTTTTGTGATGCTGGTGTTGTTAGACCCAATGACGCAGGCAGTTCAGTTGAGGACAGTGGCAGAGGGGATCCTGAACATTCTGGGGATGCCTGCAGTTGTGGAGACATTTCAAGGTCTTGGGATGGTGGCTGTGTTGTTGGTGCACCTGTGTCCTCTGTGACAATCTCTGCACTTGTGGCTGCCTCCTGGCTGTCATCTCTCTCTGGTGCCGCGCCTTCCTTCTCCCTGGTACGCCTGCGAGATGTCTCACCTGTGGACATATAAGCGTACATTAGCTCTATGCTCCTGCCTCACAGCCTCTACAATGAAATAATTCTCACTGAAACACTGTACATGTTGCCTGCGCTTGATTATGTCTGAAAAGATTTGCCTAACTTGTTGCTTGCTGTGCTGTATGACATGGTGTTTCATTTAATGACTACATGTCCCATAACGCATTGCTCCTGTATAATGCTACCTCTACTGGACTGGGGTTAACTTTGCCACATAGGGAAAAGGGAAGGTGATTGGGTGGGGGTGATTGCGGTGCATGCCTCTTACCTTTTCTTGTGGCAGCTCTGGCTGAGCTGTCTGCATCTCGCAGTCCACAGACGCTCTCTGCTTCAATGGTGGACCCCACCAGCTCCTCCAGCTCAGTCAGGGGGGGGGTGCACGGTTCTTCCCTCCTCCAGTTTTGTTTGCCTCTTTGTGGAGCTCAGCAATTTTTTTTTCTTAGATAGGCTCCTCAGGTCATACCACCTCTTTTTCAGTTCATGTATGTCCCTTGGAGTCACTCCTACAGCATCCACATTTGCTTGTATTTCCAGCCAAATCTTCCTTTTGGGAGATTCAGGCACAGTCAGGGACAGCTTGCCAAACAATTTCTGGTGTTCCTTCACCACCTCCTCCATGAGGACCTGCAGCTCCATGGTGCTAAATTTAATTTTTCTCTTCCTCTCTGTAAGTTCCTTCTCACTGCTGCTTACCATTTTCAAAGTTTAAAAGCACAAAACCTTTCCTGTAGCTCAGGCACTCAGCTCAGCTTTCACAGCCTCTCTAGAAGCTTTTAATTACTCGCAGCTGTCTGTGTAGCCACTTCCTGGTAGGGAGGGGGAGGGTGGTAGCACCTGATTGGTTGCCTACATAAGTTTCACTTTTAAAAGCTTTCCGATTCGGTATTTACCGAATCGGTATTTACTGAATCGGTATTTCCCATTCATTCCTATGGGCCTTCGGTATTTCCCATTCATTCCTATGGGCTTTTTGGCCCATAGGAATGAATGGGAAATACCGATTCGGTAAAATCCGAATGGCTGATTCCGAATTTTACCGAATCGGTAAAAAATACAGAATTTTTACCTACATTGCATTTACCGATTCTGAAATACCGAATCGGTAAAATTCGGTATTTTAGAGTCGGTAAATTGCAATTACCTACATCTAGCCCAAAGTCTTTTGAATAATATATCTCCTTGAGGGGCATTGGTCCTTTCTTGGTCCTTTTTGGAAATTGTGATGCTCTGAATGTCTTTTTGAATTAAATAATCACTTTTTTGAGAACCTAAATCTGTCTGTTGCAAGTGATATTCTGAGAAAATATAATGTAATTTGTTTTGACTAATTATGAATAGGAGATGTTACTTTTGAGTGCCAGGATATCTGTACAATTACATTGTTTATCACGGTGAATGCTTTTGCAGGACCTGTGCACTTCAGCATCTAGGTAGTCGGGTGCATGTGTATCCTGAGTGGCACCGTATTCAAATTGTTGTTTTGTGATTTGCTAATATTGAAGACAAAAATATTATTCTATGACCCGATCTGACTATATATTTGTTTGAGGTGCGCTCCCCTTACGTTACTACCGTAAAAGTGTTGTTAAAATTCTATGTGGAGAGCGGCACTCCTTATTTCAGATTAGGGAAGATAACAGGAAGGGTAAAAACTTTCCTCAGATACTGTAGTTTGTCAGCAGAGGCAATGGAAACTTTTGAGGAGAAAAGAATTGCTTTGCTTCAAGAATTGTTTACTGGCTCAACAGAAAGGGTTCTCAAAACTAATAAAGTGGCAGAACAAGAAGGTCTGAAACAAAAATTTATTAACTTAGAACGGGCCCGCAAACAGGAATTGTCCAGATGGTGGGACTCTATAATACTAAAGTGTTATCTGAATATAAAACAGGTCCCACATGGATTACGAATTATCATATTTCCCACGTTTGAAGACCAAGATGGAGAGTTACTTAAAGAATGGGAGGAGCCAAACCTCTCATCTTCATACAGAAGGATGGATATTCTAATAAGACATGCTGACAGGAAGAGAGAGACCCTATTGCTAGAAATTGAGAAACTAGAGTCAGAAATAAAGTGTATGAACCTAGAGGAGGCATCTGTTAAAAATTACAAAATCTTGAAGGATGTATTGAGTGCACATCAACTCTATATCAAAGAGAAAAAAATGAGGAAATTAAAAAGGGACGAAAACGACCACAAAAGTGGTAGAGTTTTCACCTTTGCTAAAAAATGTGATAATTTACCGTCTAAACATGCGTTACCCACGAAAGTTACGCAGCCACCGACATTATTACCCTCAACTAGTGAGTCAGATGTTTCCAGCATACATAGTGAGACCACCAATGATGAGGAAACAGAATCCACAGTGGCAGGGCCATCATTTAAAGCAAATTTGTCCTCTTTTTTAGAGGAAATGGCACTATTTTGCAAGGGCAATCTTATCGGACAAACTATGGCCAACAAAACTTAAGAAAACAAGGAGGGGGGGTCAAATGCAAACATAAGGGAAGGGGCAACAACCCGCTCAGTATCAAGGAATCTGAAAAATTGAGTCCGCTCTCCGATTTGGCAAATACAATACCCAATGTCACTGGTACTGACAATGTTGCAATTGTTAATTTGTCTGATCTTGTTCTCTCTGACCAAGACATGAATGTACTCAGTAA
The DNA here is from genome assembly GCF_964261635.1 of Lissotriton helveticus. Lineage (NCBI taxonomy): Eukaryota > Metazoa > Chordata > Amphibia > Caudata > Salamandridae > Lissotriton > Lissotriton helveticus. Next base: position 1,797,251,880 of record NC_136057.1, read on the forward strand.
GGAATTGAGTTTCTGTCCGACTAAACTACCTGATTTTGCTAGTATTCATGTTGATGTGTTTAAATTTGTCCGTCAACTTAAATTGAATTTTTTTTGGAGAATAAGACAGTACCTATATATTCAACAAATTCTGTGTCTATACCTTGTAACAAGACAATAAAGGAAATACAGGACATACATTTACTGTTATCCTTAGATGATTGCTCCAGTGTACCTCCATCCATGACTGACATACTTTCTGATCTGGACATTACGCCAGACCATACTTTGGACAGTGGTCTCAAACGTAAGTCTGTGTTTACCCCCACCCTACAATCTGATAACTTAGTGGATACTTTCTACAAAGCAGTAACATCAGACCTATATAAGCTTGAGGATAAATGTAATCTCTACCGTGGCCGCTTACATTACAATCTAACTAGGGAAGAAAATAAGGCCCTAAAAGATCTGGCAGCCCACCCAGGCTTCATCTTCAAGGAGGCGGACAAGGGGGTAACATAGTGCTTATGCGAACTGCAGACTATGTCAAAGAAATTGAGAGACAATTAACTGGAGACCAATCCTACATTAAACGAAATGGTAACCCTTTGAAGGAAATAACATCACTGATACGTACCAAACTTATAGGATGGCGAGAACTAGGCCAGATCACGGAAATTGAATTCAGATATCTCTATAATCCAACACCAAGGTCACCCTGTATATATATCTTGCCAAATATACATAAACCAGATATCTTTCCTCAGGGTCGACCAATAATTTCCGGCATTGGTTCCCCCACGTAACACATCTCAGAATATATAGATGTGTTCCCCTAACCTTTAGTACACAACCTTCCCTCCTACATCAGGGACACGGGGGAACTTCTGAGTAAATTAGAAGATATTGAATGGTCCAATGATCTCTCAATTTTCACAATGGACGTTTGCTCTTTGTACACCTGTATACCCTTGGATAAGGGACTACAAACTCTAGCAGAATGTCTGTCACATAGAGATGCGAGATTTTATGAACACACGCAGATGTTACTAGATCTAACACGTCTGACACTTTAAAATAATGTATTTTTACATCAGGAAAAGTGGTATAGACAGGCGATAGGGGTAGCCATGGGTTCAAAATGTACCCCATCCTATGCTAATTTGTACATGGGCTTTTGTGAACAATAACATCAGTGGAAAATGCCCAACACTAAACTGACAGAACACATAGTTTACTGGGGTCGTTACATCGATGACATTTTTATTCTTTGGCCGGGTAGCGACCAAGATCTTCAGGAGTTATTGGAACATTTAATGAATAACACATACAATCTCAGTTTTACTCATGAGATCAGTAAACGAGAAATAGAATTCTTAGATGTGATTCTATACTAGAGAGAACAAGATTGTGTCAAGACTATTTAGAAAACCCATGGCATGTAATTCAGTACTGCATGCAAGTAGTGCTCCCCCCAAGTGCTCCCCCCAAGTCCTAAATTAATTCAATCCCCTTAGGGGAAATGACGAGGTTAAAAAGAAACTGCAGTGAAGACGCAGTTTTCCAATTGGAATTACAACGACTTGAGTCAAGATTTCAGAATAGGGGATACTCAAAGACAGTGTTGAATAGTGCCAAGAGCAAAATCCAGAAAAAAAACAAGGTCATGCTTATTAAACTCTGGAAACGATTTCAAAGGAAAGAATAGTGAATGCAAAATCGCACTAGTGACAAGCTTCAACACACATAGTCATCACATTTACAAGATTTTCCGTAAACACTGGCACATTTTGAGACTAGAGAAAACATTAGACAAAAACGTAAATGACCATCCTACAACCATCCTATGATATCACACAGAAGGGGCACAACTCTTAGAGAATTCCTTTGTCCAAGCTATTTACTCCCTAAAAAGAAAGCAGCCACTTGGCTTCCACCTAAACTAGTGGGTTTCTTTAAATGTACCAATTGCAGTGTCTGTTAATTTGCAGCGAACAAGACCCTGGAATACCAATATAACACAACAGTTAAACACCATATAAAACAATTTATCAATTGTAATACAAACTATGTAGTTTACTGTATCATCTGTTGCTGCGGACTAATCTATATAGGGAGCACCATAAGACCCCTAAGGGAAAGAATCCAAGAACATGTGAGAGCAATTCGAAACAATAACTGCAGCTATCCCTTTGTGGTACATTTTAATCAGAACCACACACTAGAGCAATTATGAGGAATCAGATTCCATGGTATTTCTCACATTATCTCTGGACCAAGGGGTGGCGATAGAACAGTCATATTAAGAAGGACTGAGACACAGTGGATCCTTAAACGGCGAGCGGTCGAAATGGGGCTCAATTTTGACAAGGAACTGCATGTGTTCTTAGCAGATTGAGGATGTACATTATCTGTGTTAGTGCCGGACAAGTATAGATTCTTTGTATTCTGTATGGCTGACATAAAAATTCGTATTGTAAGATGTTCTCTGATGTACCTATATTTGAATGTGGTTGCTAGGAATGTTAACTTGGGGGCAATACAATACTTTATGATTATCCATTATCAGTGAATATGCAGTACCTGTGGTTGAAAATGCAAATGAGGGGTGCAATGTAATACTATTGAGATTTGATAACTACTGACTCTGCACGTGTTATGTGGAGACAAAAGTAAAACAATGTTTCAAAGACTATTTACCATATATGACCGACTTTGCACGTTATGTGGGGACAAAAAGGAAAACAATGTTTTGAGACTTTTTATCATATATGACCGTGGTTATGCACACTGCCAAGAAATGTTTCTTCTATAGGATATTTGCAAACAAGGAAAAATCGTATATTAGTATTAGAACCCTCTTTCTCTTTTCACACACCTAATATCTTTCTGTCTCAAATTCTTCGTATATGGATGATAGGATTTCCTTAGAAGTATAGATAACGTAAGTAGGCTTACAATTTAATACCCGCCTTTTTGTTGATAAGGTGGGGCAGGCCACATGATCATTTAAGGTCACACCTAAAAATTCTGCACGACTTAAGAACAGATAACGGATTGTCAAACATTACTGACATATGCAAAAAGATCCCATTTAAATTGTAAATAAATGGTTTGGGACGTATATTCGATATTGCGTGTACATTTAAACACGCTTGAAACTCCACTCAAATATGGCCGCCATTTACAGAGGGCTGGCATAATTATTAGTATGACCATGGGCTAAACAGAAACTAAGGAGGTGACTACCTCCGGGCACAAGGGGTCACTTCCTGTTTTTCCGGCTTTTTTATTTGGTCGCAATGGAGACCGCTGGTGTTACTTTGGACGTGTCCTGTGGAGTCCACGCCATTGGTACGCTAATAGAAAGACACGGTGAGCGATATATCTGGGGTGTTGTACTCTGTCCTAATATCAGGCTACGTGTTAAATAAGTACTGCGCATGATGTAAACTATCAATGGACCGCTTAAGGGTTCCTTGAATGTTTCTCTGAAATGTTTTACGTATTGTTTGTTACTTTTAAATGAGGTTACTAGCAAGTTGATTGTTATAATAAGACACTGAGGCCTAGATGTAGGTAATTTTATTTTACCACTTCTTAAATACCGAATTTTACCGATTCGGTATTTAAGAAGTGGTAAAATAGAGGGGGGATGCCCATTGATTCCTATGGGCATTGAAGCCCATAGGAATCAATGGGCATTACCGAATCGGTATTTACAGAATCGGTAAATACCAATTCCAGCAAGAGTGCAGGGGGTGTCACTTTGACACCCTCTAGCACTCCAAATACAGGCATGTGTGCCATGTGGCACACAGACATGCCCTAAGGGCATGTCTGTCTGTCACATGGCATAGGTGTGCATGCACACATGTGCAAGCACACCTGGATTCTGTATTTTACCACCCAATTGGATTGGGTGGTAAAATACCGAATCTGAAAGGCCTTTGGGACTCAGAAGAGTCCCACCTACATCTAGAAGTTACCGAATCGGTATTTTACCGAATCGGTATTTTACCGAATCGGTATTTTACCGATTCGGTAAATTTACCGAATCGGTAAAATTGGCCCCCTACATCCCAAAAACCCATTTACCGGTCGGTAACGCCCGAAATCGGCCGTTACCGGCCGGTAAATGGCCACCTACATCTGGCCCTGAATGTACTATCTCGGATGGGTGTTTGGGAAAACAATATGAAGGAGCAGGACCTTACTAATGGTCATGCAAACACATGTTAGAGTCTCCAAACATTTTGCCTTACAGACAGCGTAATAAGACGTGGCACTGAAATATTATTGTTTGATATAGATGATACTATTTTGGCATGTATGTGGATACTGAGCTAGGGGCAATTAGAGACGTTTGTTTCTTTTCTTTCAGGGGCCTATCATAGCCAGCCTGATTTATAACGTATGCTCTTGTCGTACAAGAAACAGTGGGAGTAAGTATAACACCAAATCTGGACAGAGACCTTTTGTTGTGATGTTATATTTTATCACACGATATTAGCTCGCATTAATGACTTGCATTATTCTATTTCAGTAACCTTCTTCAAGTTTATGAAAAGTATTTGTACTGTGGTACCAACATGGATAAATTGGACAAGTTATTAACTATTGGACTGATCACTTATCATATGACACACCACTACGTGTTAGTATACAGGTATAGCCAATGTAATACATTTCTTGGCATTACCAATTGACTAGGATGGGATGTTTTACTTACTACCTTCTCATCTGCTTTTTGACCTACTAGAATCCTTCTGGTAAAAGGTCTATCCGAACCATCGTCACAGGCATCTCTCTTGTCAAAATGGAACAAAGAATTAGGTGGACCTTTTGCGTTTCACCAGTAAGTGAGTGCCGGTATCCTTAACTAGATAATGACCTTTCATGCCCAGATCACTAATAGGAAAGAATCTCGGTAGTGAGATAGCATAATATCATTCACTCCTTATTGCAGATTCCCTGGTTACCACCGTCTACAATTGAAGACTTCGGGAATCTAATAAATGTGCAGCGTCACACGCCCTTAGAATTGGGAATAAGGTCAGTGTTTTCTAACTGTGACCTGAAAACTATGACCATGATCACAATTTGTTTTTTGATACTAATCTAAGGCACGGTGTGGTAATGGGTCTATCTCGCTCTCTTTAAAGGCGTCAGAATTCGTTTGGTAAATCTTTTCAGGTTTAGGATAATGTTCTAAAAAACTTCCCACTCCAAATCACCTTCTTTTCTGGCTTTTCACGTCTCCTTCCTTCCCTTTTTCTCTTCTCTTCGCCTAGATATGGCAAAAAGAGATCTCAAACATTTTAGGATATATCAAATATTTTCTACATATGTGTATATATCAAACAAATGAGACCATATCATTATCTTCGCAGTCTTCAGGAAGTCACTTGGTGTGTCGAAACACGTGTCGGCTGTCGCTCATTTGGATCAAGATCATCAGGACATAACCACCAAATTTAGGGCCAGATGTAGGTAAATCCTTTTTTCCGACTCTTAAATACAGACTCATACCGAATCGGTATTTTAGAATCGGAAAATGGGATGTAGATAACATTTCGGTAAATACCGATTTGGTAAATCACCAAATCGGTAAATACCGATTCGGTAAATACCGAATCGGCAGTTCGACACATTGACATGTGAGCCTGCTAACCAATCAAGGACACCCACCACACCCCACAACAAAGGCCCAGGGTAACCAACCAATCAGAATGAAGCACCCCTCCCCAGTACCTGCAAGTGCAGAGCAACTGAACAATTTGCAGAGCAGGAGGAAACTGAGAGGAGCTGGCATTCCAGAGCTTACCTGGTACACAGAATGGAGTCACAGGAAGGGCAAAAGGATGGTGGGGAGCGCAAAAGAAAAATAAAATTCAGCCCAGCAGAACTGTAGGTGCTTGTGGAAGAAATTGTAAAGCACAACACCCAAATTTTTGGGAAACAGTCTCTGCATGTTGCAGAGTCTGTTAAGAGAAACACATGGCTTGACATACAGGCAAAGGTCAATGCCATTGGGGTGAAGCACAGGCAGATCGACGACATCAAGAAAAGATGTTACGACCTGCGCATCATCACCAAGAAGAAGATTGCTGCCCAAACTAAGGAAGCTGGTGTAACAGGAGGTAGAAAAAACAGAGCACCAAAACTAGCTGAGCTGGAGGAGCTCGTCGAATCAACCCTGGAGCCAGAATGCATACATGGAATTGGTGACTTGGATAGTTCTGCCAGAGCAGCGAAGAAACAAGGTAAGATGCATGGACCTTAATCCCCACCCATTACCCTGACCCCCTTCCCCACTGTGTGTAAGCATTATACTCCTGAACAGCTGTTACTGGGGGCCAGCAATGCATCATGGGAGACGTAGTCATAGTTACATACATGCAATGCATACACCATACAAATAAGCAAGGCATGCCACACACAACTTCAAGCACACAATGTACACTAGGCAAATGTGTGTAATCAATTTATTGAAGAAAAACACACAGGTGAGTAACACCATTGACCCTATGTCCATATGTTTTCACAGGAGAGTCCTCACGCAGTACAGCACCAGAAAGGGAGGAGAGTGCACCAGCACCTAAGAGGAAGGAGAAAGAAATAAAAGCGCAGATCACAGCGCTTTAGAGGGAGACAATAACACATCCCAGGAAGCCTCAACACCTGAGCGAGCCACTACACCTCTGCACCAATCCGCTCTATTGTTCGGAACCCCTGAGTTGGAAGCACCACCGCTTTCGCCAACACCAACGAACAAGTCGTCCATGCAGGGAAGGGCAAGGAGGGCTGATGTGCCCCCTCTGAGGATTCTGCAAACCTCAGATGAGGAGGATGAGGAGAGCGAAATACAAAGCATTCCACCTGTGTCTGAGAAGGCCAGGCAGCAGAGTTCAGCAGGCGCTGTGCGGGCCAGTGTCCTTGGCAGAAGGGCACGTGAGAGTGGCGAGGGGCAGGAAGGAGAGAGTGTCTTCTGTGGGCTGGAGTCCACAATGGTGAAAGTACAGCGCCTGCAGGCGAAGGCAATGTTGGCCGTGCACAGGCAGGTGCGCAGCCTCAATTACAAACTGTCACACATTGACAAAGGAATAGGAAACATTGCTGGGAGTATGGAGACAATTGCCAAGGGGATGTCAGACATAACTCAGTACATGGCTGCACTGGCTGACAAGTTGGACAGGGACCACTTAGGTCGTCGCAGACAGCGGCAGTGTATGCGGCAGCAGTCCAAGACCCTTAACCGCTTTGCCACAGCAACATCACTGCTGTGCCGGCGTTCCATAACCATGCAGGATGCAATAGTGCACTGCTGCACAGACTTAACAAGGGGTATGGGTGGAGTCACCTCTGCAATGGAGCAGATGCTCACGAATCAAACGGGCACTGCTGGTGACACAGGTGTGGAAGAGACAGAAGGGTCCACCAGCAGGAGTGGCTCCAGCACACCTGTACCAGAGATGCGCAGGAGCGTCAGGCGCAGCAATGCTGAGTCAGCCCCCAGCCAAGATATGGATACCCAGCATAGAGTGCGTTGCTGTAGTCCAGTCTGCTGCTGACGAGGGCCTGTGTCACCGTTCTTCTTGTTTCAGTCGGGATCCACTTGTAGGTCCTGCGGAGCATGCGGAGGGTGTTGTAGCAGGAGGAGGAGACAGTGCTGACCTGCTTAGCCATGGAGAGGGAGGGTTGCGTGCATGGTCGGTGGGTGTTGGTGCTGATCCCAGTGGAGTTGGCCACCAGGAGTCGTCCCAGGCTGAGGGGGTGGGTCAGAGGAAGAGTACCTCCGTCTTGTCCAAGTTCAGCTTCAGTCGGCTGCTCCTCATCCAGTTGGCAACGGCCTTCATTCCCTCATGGAGGTTGGTTTTGGTGGTGAGAGGGTCCTCGGTGAGGGAGAGGATGAGCTGGGTGTCGTCGGCGTCGGAGATGATGTTGAGGTCGTGCTGGCGGGCCACTTGTGCGAGGGGGGCCATGTAGATGTTGAACAGCGTCGGGCTGAGGGATGAGCCCTGGGGGACACCGCAGATGATGTCGGTGGCATCGGATCAGAAGGGTGGGAGGTGGACGCTCTGGGTTCTGCCGGTGAGGAAGGACATGGTCCAGTCAAGGGCCTTCTCTTGGATTCCGGCTGCTAGGAGGCGTGTCTTTAGAGTGCGATGGCAGACCATGTCGAAGGCAGCCGACAGGTCCAGGAGGATGAGGGCTGATGTTTCGCCGTTGTCTAGTTGATTCCTGATGTCGTCTGTGGCGGCGATGAGGGCTGTCTGGGTGCTGTGGTTTGGTCTGAATCCGGACTGGGACGGGTCCAAGATGTTGATGTCTTCCAGGTAACCATTATCAAAATGGGGTGACTCAAAAAAGTCAAAGACCTGGGTGTTTATGCTATTCAAATACAATGGTCTCTATCCGTTACTTCCACTACAGATGAATAAATCAATACATGTTCAATATTCCACTAGATTGAGGGATATGTCTCACAGATCACCCCTATACACTTAATGTTTTTTTAACTTTTCAAAAAAGGAACAGACATATAACAGCGAGAATTACAATTTCTGTCCGAGCCCGAACGACTTTGGGGATTTACTCCTGCTGGCGAACGTATGGGCCGAGTCTTTTACACTTTAAACTACATCCACTAACGGCGGATTCATTCCTGCTTGCTAAATTACGGGCTGAGTCATTTACATTGATTTCATCCTTTAACGGGATGAGGTTCAACAAAAATTAGGTGTGCAGAGACTATAAGCCTGCTACATCAACATAGCCTAATACTCCAGCCACGTCCTGCGGACAAGGCATTATTCAATAACCGTGGGACAAAAAGAGTGAAGAAATTGCCACTTGGTCCGTCATTACTACTGGGGCCCACACTGCTCTTCTGGTTGGCCAATATTTTAGTCCTGATGAAGACTCGCATGGCCACGGTCCAACTTACCTATAGGCCTTAAGACGAGTCGAAACGTCGACTCTCTTTTTTTTTAATCTCCTGGATGGTGTAACACATTTTCTGGTGCAACAATTTTGGAAGCAAGGTCTCCAATTATTGAAAATTGTGTATAAGAATTTACATCACATGCTAGGGTATCAAAGAATGGTATACTGTGTTAACCGATTGATTGTGAATATTAAATTGTAAATATATTTCTATGCTTTCCTCTTTCTTTTCTTTTTTACTAAGCACTTGATATTTTTTTCACCTTCTGCACGCTCTTCCTTGGGCAACCTAAATAACTCTCTTATATAGAGACAGTTACAAATGCAATGAATTAAAATTGCCCTGAAATTGTAATTCTCGCTGTTATATGTCTGTTCCTTTTTTGAAAAGTTAAAAAAACATTAAGTGTATAGGGGTGATCTGTGAGACATATCCCTCAATCTAGTGGAATATTGAACATGTATTGATTTATTCATCTGTAGTGGAAGTAATAGTTGTCTTCCAGGTGGCGGACCAGTTGCTTGTTGACGATTTTATCGATGACTTTTGCCTGGAACGGGAGCAGGAAGATGGGCCTGAAGTTCTTGAGGTCCTTGGGGTCTGCCTTGGGCTTCTTGAGGATGGCGTTAATTTTGGCGTGCTTACAGCTTTCCGGGAATATCGCTGTTCCGAAGGAGATGTTGATGACCTTCCGTAGTTGGTGTGCGATGGCTGCGTCTGCTTTGTTGAATACTTGGTGTGGGCACGGGTCTGACAGAGATCCTGAGTGGATGGAGTTCATGACCTTGCGTGTCTCGTCGTCGTGGCGTTGGACCGGAGGAGGTCAGGCGGATGGCGCTGGTGGTGTTCGCAGGGGAGGTGGAGTCCGGTGTAGTCGGGGCGGTTGTGGTGTTGAAGCTGTCGTGGATGTCAGTGAACTTGCGGTGGAAGAAGATGGCTAGTGAGTCGCACAGTTCTTGTGAGGGCGGGATGTCGTTGGTGTTGGCGCTGGGGTTGGAGAGTTCCTTTACGATGCTGAAGAGCTCTTTCCTGTTGTGTGCGTTGTTGTCCAAGCGGTCTTTGAAGGAGGATCTCTTGGATAATCTGATGAGGTGATGATGTCTGCGGGTGTTGTCCTTGTGGGCTGCGTGGTTGTCCGGTGTGCGTTCGTGGAGCCATATTTTCTCCAGTTTCCGGCATGTGCGTTTGGAGGTCTGGAGCTCGTCGGTGAACCAGGTGGGTCTCTTGCTGGCTTGGTTGTTGGAGGGTTTCTTGAGCGGGGCGAAGGTGTTGGCGCAGTCATCGATCCACTGTCTGAGGTAGCGGGCTGCGGCATCTGGGTTGGTGGGGTCGGTGGATTGGTTCTGGGCGAGGGTGGTGATCAGCCAGTCTTCGGTGACTTTGCTCCAGCAGCGGCGAGGCAGCTGTTGGGTGCGGTGGTGCGTAGTTGGTTTGTTGAAGTTGAAATGGATGCAGCGGTGGTCGGTCCAGTGATGTTCGGTGGTGTGGTCAAAGGTGACGTGGGTGCCTGTGGAGAAAACGGGGTCCAGCGTGTGGCCGGCGGCATGGGTGGGTACGGTGACGAGTTGTTTGAGGCCGAGGTTGGCGAGGTTGTCGATCAGGGTGGTGGAGTTGTCGTCGTTGTTGTTCTCGAGGTGGAAGTTCAGGTCCCCGAGAAGGATGTAGTCCGTGGAAGTGAGTGCGTGGGTGCTGGCGAGGTCGGCGATGGAGTCGATGAACTGAGCCCGGGGCCGGGGGGTCTGTAGACGAGTGTTCCTCTGAGGGTGGTGTTGGGGTCGGTGTGGATCCGGAAGTGCAGGCATTCAGCAGTGTGGAGTGTGTCGTCTGCGTGGGTGGCGACCTTGAGGGTGGACTTGTGGATGATGGCTATTCCTCCTCCTGTTCCGTTGGCGCGATCCCTGCGGGTGATCTTGTAGCTTGAGGTTAGCATGAGCTGTGCCCGCTTAGGATAAGCCCACGTCCAACTACCCAGCGAACGGGAAGTGTGCCTAACCAGCATTCCACCCATAACTAGCAGGGGCGCCGGACATGAGCGGGCTGCCTGGTCAGCCACTTCCCCGTGCAAGTCCCTGGCCCAAATCACGGCGGCCTCGCCTCTACAAGTTTCCTTGGCTTGTGCGCTGAATCCGAGTTTCACCAGGAGACGCGGCCCCACAGTGAACAAAGGTGCCCCGCCGTCCCACGGCAGTGCTCCCCACAGCGCCAGGTGGCTGAGCCAAGTACAACACAATGCACCTCCACCCGCCATAGAGCAGAGGCAGGTACGCATTCACTTCAAGGCAACAGGGCACACGCCCTAAGAATCATAATTCTTCTGGATCTGAGTCGGAGCCTGCATCCTCCTATCAGCCTGTGGGCATGGATGTTGATGTCCTTCAGGCCATGGTCAATAAGGTGGTGGATTCTGCTTTTGTGGCACGGGAGGGGCCGGTGCCTAAAGTTCCCAGCGTTTCTTCCCAGCCTGACCCAGACTCTGATGGTTCAGATGAGGAACAGTGAGGGTGCTTTGTTAAGGGCGCTGAGTTGAAGGAGGTGATGACTCACTTGAAGGACAATCTGACCTTTCCAACTGTAGTTCCTCTGGATGAGGAGGAGGATGTTTTCTCTCAGTACCGCCAGAAGTAGCCTGATGCTCTTCCCATCCATAAGGCCATCCGGGGGCTTTCATTCAGGGAATGGTCTGATGTTGAAAAGGTGGGTTCCCTTGTTTAAAAAAAAAAGTTGTGGCGTTTTATATAGCGCAAACTAGACCCGAAGGTAACAGATTGCTTTACATGAGCACCAGTTAAGTTACAGACGGAGAGATTCATTTTTGTTAGGCACGGGGAGATTAAGTGATTTCCCCAGAATCACAGAATGTTGAGCGACCCTACCAAGACTGGAACCTGTCTAATTCAATTTTCACCACCTTTTCCTTTAAGACTCGAACCTGGTTCCCCAGCTCTGAGGTCGAAAGCCCTAGCCGTTAGGCCACATTCTCTCCCCTCGCAAAGAAGTACCCTCTTCAAAATTTCCTGACTGAGTTCCCCCCTCAGGTAAATGTAGACTCTGATGGCGGGTCTGGCTTCCAGTGGTTGCATCATCTCGGAGGATGCCTCTCCTGGTGACCCGGTTGATAAAAAGGTGGACAGTGCGGCTAAGAAGGCGTTCTCCGCCGCTAACATTTCCATCAGGGCCGGTGCATACACCCCGTATGTGGTTCAGTCACTCCTGCATGATTTTCAGGCCTTGTCGGAGGACCTTCAGCAAGGGGATGATGTCAATTTGCATCTGTCTCTTATGGAGTTTCAGGTACGCCTCTTGTCTGACATTACCTTTGACTATCTGTCCGCTGCGGAGCCCAATTTTGGTTCCATTATTTTAGCTCGGCAGCACATCTGGATAAGGTCATGGAAGGCGAAGGCCTCCCAGAAGACCCTCATGTCACATTTGCCCTTTGATGCGGCTAAATTGTTTGGCCCTCAACTCGAGGATCTGTTGCAGAAGTCGGTGGAATAAGGTAAGCTCCTGATACCTCTGCAGCCTGCAGTGAGAGTTTGGGGTTTGGTTATCGGCAGGCGTTTGGGAATCCCCCGTCGGCTGGGAAGGGGCACTCCAAGCCCTTCCATGGGAGGGGATGTGAACGTGGCACCCCCTTCTCTGATAAATCCCAGCACCAGCCTGCGGGAGCCACCCTTGCCAGTTCCACTCCAATTTCATGACTATCTCGGTGGGGGCAGCCAAAAAAGACAATGTTTTTCTGCTGCGACAAGCAGTGTCACTGATTCCTGGGTTCTTCACCTGGTAGTCGAAGGTTATCGACTTTTGTTCTCAACATCCACCCAAGTCCTCGGGATCCTCTGAAATGACAAGGTTTTAGGCTAGGGATCTTGGAACTTCTCCAGAAGGGTGCCATCATTCCTTATCTGGTGAGTGAGTTGGGTCAGGGTTGCTACTCTCTGATGTTACTAGTACAGAAGGTGTCGGGGAGTTTCTGCCCTGTCCTGGATTTCAAGACTGTGAATAACTATGAGCCTTAACAGAAATTCAAGATGGTGAGTTTGCATAAGATTCTGCCCCTTATTTCTCCTGAGCTTTTCTGACATCCTTGGACCTTTTGGATGCTTCTTTCTATATCCCTGTGCATCCTCTCTTCCAGAGGTATTTGCGGTTCTTTGCCCTGGGGCAACATTTCCAATGTTGTGCCCTCCCCTTTGCTTTGGCCTCCGCCCCTTTGGTGTTCACAAAGGTCATTGCTGCCCTAGTGGGTCTGTTGCATGCACAGGGGTGCTTTTGTTTTCCTACCTGGAAGACTGGCTAATTTCTTCCTCGTCTTTCCTTAGGAGGATATGGCATTGGTGAGGAATTGCCTGGGGGCCCATGGGTTCTTTGTGAATCTCAGCAAGTCCCACCTCATCCCGTCTCAGGAGTTCCAATTTATCGGCATGCTCTTCAATACACGGTTGGGGATGGTGTTTCTCCCACAGGTTTGCCAGCTCAGGTCTCGTCTGGAGTCCCTCCTGTCTGCCCCGTCGGCTTCCGCAAGTGACTGGTTGCAGGTTCAGGGGGTCATGGCTGCTTCCCTTTTCCTGGTTCCTTGGGCTCACATGCAAATCTTCCATTTATTGTATCACCTTCTGTCTCCCTGGAATTCGAAGTCCCAGGATTTCAGTGCCTCAGTTCCGGTGACTCCCGCCATCTCTCTCCAGCTACACTGGTGGTCGCTGTTTGACAACCTGGCGAAGGGGGTGCCCTTGGATTCTGCTGTGCCCTGATCACTGATTCAAGCTCTTGGGGTTTGGAAGGGCTACCCTCAGGACTCTTTCTTCTCAGGGTCCTTGAAATCCTGCAGAGAGCTGGATGTCTTCGAATTGGAAGGAACTGGCAGCAGTGTTCAAAGCTTTTCTGCACTTTGCCCCTCATCTAAAGCACAAGTGGGTTCAGGCCGGATGGTCAATCAGGTGGCGTGTGCCTATTTGAATCCTTTGGGGGGAACTCATTCTCAACTTTTGGCTCTCCTGGCAGATTAGATTGTGGCTTGGGCGGAAGCCAACCTGCTGGGTCTGACGTCGATCTACCTGCTGGGGAGGGAGAATGGGCGTGCGGATCAGCTGAGTCGCCTACTCCCTTCCTTGGTTTCTCTGTTATTATCTCTTCTGGTTTTTCGGGAGATTTCGGGGAGGTTCGGGATGCCTCAGTTGGATCTCCTTGCCTCCCCTCAGGATGCTCTTCTGCAGAGGTTTTGCATCCTTCTTCCTTGCAGAGAGGCATGGAAGGTGAATGCCCTGAGTTTCCCTTTGCCCAAGGGTCTTCTCTTTGCCATTTCTCCTTTCCCCTTCTCAGCAGGGTTTTGGCAAAGATCAGGAAGGAAGGGGTGGTGGAGCTATTGGTGGTCCCATTTTAGCCTTGCCAGCTGTGGTGTCCCCTGCTTCTCCATTTGGCTGTTGCTCCCCCTTGGAGGTTCTCGCTGTCCCCTTCTCCACTTCGCTTTTCTCTCCTGTCTCGCCAGATGCTCAGCCAGTTGGTGTTTGGAAATTGGGAGGTGAAGGCTAGTCACTTTGGGTTGTTCCTCAGAGGTGGAAATGTCCATTCAGATTTTAAGGAAGGTCCATACCATGCGGGTTTAGGAATGATACTGGACGAATTTCTCTGGTTGGTGTTCTTCGAGGGGGTTTGTCCCTGACTCTTGTGAGAGGGGTTCTATTCTTTAGTTCCTCTGGGATGGTTTCTTGATGGGGCTATCGGTTTCTACGCTCGCAGCCAGTGGTCCGCCATTAAGGTTATCAGGGGGGTCTCTCTCTCCTCTCTTTTGAGTCCTTGACTTCTCGCCTTCTTCGCAGTTTCTTTCTTTGGTGGCCAGCCGTTTCTTCTCCCGTGCCCCCATGGGATCTTCCTCTGGTCCTTCATGATTTGCAGCACTTCGTGTTTGAGCCCCTGCATTCTGTGTCTCTGGAGTTTCCTACCCTGAAGGTGTGTTTTCTGGTGGCTTTCACCTTGGGGAGGTGTTTGGGGGAGCTTGACGCCTTGCTTTGCCATTCTCCCTTGCATTTATTTTCCTGATAAGATGGTCCTTTACCCTGACACGGCCTTTTTTCACAAGGTGTCCTGTCCTTTCCATTTGTTCCTGGATGTTGTTCTTCCTGCCTTTTTTCCTAACCCCTCTACGGCGGAGGAAATGCTGCTTCATTCGCTGGATTTAACAAGGACTCTTGTTATTTACCTTGAGCTGATTGCCTCCTTTTGCCAGCTGTATTTTTTGTTTGTCACTTTTGGTGTTGCCCGGCAGGGTCATCGACCTACAATGGTAACACTTTCGTGTTGGATATGGTCCACTATTTCATTTGCCTTTCTTCATTCGGGGGTTCCTCTTCCTCCTGTTATTCATTAGCGTTCTACCAGGGGTGTGGATTCCTCCTGGGCTTCTTCCAAGGACACCTCCTTGAAGAATATTTATGCAGCGGCGACTTGGTTCTTCCCTCATACGTTCATCTCCCTTTATAAGTTAAGGATGGGGATGTTTTTTTTGGGGATTTTGGTTCTGCTGTCCTTGCTGCTGTCCACTGACTGTGTTTGTCGGCGAATATATTTCCTTGGCATCCTTTTGGTTGTCAGTTTTCTTTTTGTTCCGTCTGGCACTTGGGTATACACTCCTCAGTGACTGTGAAAAGGAAGATGGAGGTTAATTACGGTAATCTTCATTAATCCCAGTCATAGTCTTCCTCATCACAGTCATGTTCCCTCCCTCCCGCCCTTGGGAGTTGGGTGACGTACATATTAGAACCTGATCCATCTAGTCGCTACTCTGCTTGTGGGTTTTACAGGATGGGATCTGGGGTTGCCCCACCCTTATATGAATGCTGTGCCCCAAACACATACTGCTCCTGGCTGACTGTGACGAGGAAGGCTGATTCAGAGTAATAAAGATTACTGGTAAGTAACCGAGTCATTAATACGCATATCTTTTCTCCTAACCCAGTGGCATAGCTAGACATTGTGTTTGCTGCCTGGTGGAGAAATGTAAGGTCCGGGGGAGGGGGGGGGGGGGACTTCTCAGCACATTAAACCCACACTGATGCCAGTGTGGGATTTTATGTAAAATGCACTACAGAGGGCATCTTAGAGATGCCCCCTGAAACCTAACCAACTCCCAGTGTCATGACTGCATGGCTACCGAGGCTGCCACTACCAGACATGTTTCTGGACCCCTAGGTCGAGAGCTTGCCGCTCTCGGGGGCCTGAAACAATGCACATCCTGGGATGAGGTGCCAAGCCTCCTCCCCCAGGATGGGCAGGGGAAGCTTTAAAGGCATGCCACCTTTTGAGGCTTCCCCAGGCCAATTGCTGTACTCAGCAACTGGCCCCCACTGGTTCTGACCCCCACTCTGGCAGGAAGACAGGCAGGAAACCCTAAGTGAGGAAAGGGGGTGTGCCAGCCTCTGCCAACTCCACCCCTCAGGTGGGAGAGGCAAGGTGAAGCACAACTCCGGGCTCCCGCCATCTTGAGGATGGCGGCCCTGCCCAATCAGAGATAGGCTCCTGCCCCCCCTCCCACAGGAGAGGAGCAGGATAGGGGGTGTACTCACCCCAGGACAGGGACCCATTGGTCCCTGCCCTTACCCTACCTGTAACGCCTCTAAATTTAATATTTAGGGGACACCTGAACCTTTCTTCCTCAGATCACGATTCCGAAACAAGAAAGAAGACCAAGAAGAAGAAGACCTGCAGTGCAACTGCTATCAAGAGGATGACACCAACTGATTTGGCCCCAGCCCTACCGGCCTGTTGATCCTTGAACCTGCTCCTGCTAAACCCCAGCGTCTCCTGCAGACAGCAACCTCAAAAACCCCAGAGGACCTGCCTGCCTTGCTCATCTAAAGACTGGGACTCCCACGAGCGGTGGTTCTGCTCAAACAAGCAACACCCCCTGGTGCCAGCCAGGAACCGCGAATCCAGCACACTCTGCACCCGCCCAGCCCAGCCTGTGCCTGAGTGGATAAAGACCACAAGGACGTCCCCCCGGTGATTGTGACCTGAAATCCAGTGCCCAAGGTCCCTCCTCGACGCTCCTGACGACGCCTGCATCCTTACAACGAGGGACCCATCCAACCGCGACCAGCTGAGGGTAAGATGTCCCAACGTCAAGAGACACCCCTGCACCCGGCGCCCCTCGGTCCCCTGTGCCCAACTCCTGGGTGTCTACCTATCCTCCAAGATCCCAACTTACCTCTCGAAGTGGTGGTCGCACCTGAAGAATCTCCGTCCCTGAGCCAGCAGCCTTTGTTCAACCTCCAGCTTTCCCATTGAATAACATTGGGCGCCCGAAGGCCCAAAAGCACCCTGCTCCCAGCTGCCCGACTGCCACTGGAAGTGCAGCATCTACCCTACACTACTTCCCCACTTGCCCTGTGTAAGTGACCAGGAGCTCAGCTCCCACACCAGTGTGGACTGCCTGCTAGCAGCCACAAACCGTAGGCCTCCTATCCTCCATAGGATAACATTGGGCCTACTCTCTCTGCACCCGGCTGCCCCGCGCTGCTGAGGGTGTATCAACTGTACTTACCGGACCCTGGGAGACCCCTGAGTCTATCCCAGAACCTTAACTCTCTCTACCAGTCGAGTCCTTACCCAAAGACCGATAACTTGATTTTCTCCATAGGGTAACATTGCAGGTTTCACTTGGAAATTCTTCTAAGTGTCGATTTTCACAATCTTGAAATATTCCTTAAAAATCGTCCGAATATTAAAAACGAAATTACTCACCTGCAATCCGTAGAGATCGCAGTGCTGTATCTTTAAGCCAGTCATGAAAACAATCCTGATTGTCACTCTATCGGTGAAGATACTAACAAAGGAAGAAGAATCAGTGTTAGAGTTGGGCCTTTAGTTCGTTCCCAATCAACAAACGGATTACACTGGAATGAGGATGGAAGCCACTGATTTTTTTGAAAAATAAGGCTCCAGGCATTTTTTGCTGGCAAGGAATACAAAGGAACTGGAGAATACTCAGGCCTGAATAATAAATCAATACTCGTACCGCATCCCCACAGAGCTCCAAAGCAGATTTTAGCATTTGAGCAAGTCCTGTTATCATCTATCAGTCAACTTGAGAAGCAAAACCTTTTTACAAAAAGGAATATAACAATCCAGCAACAAAAAGCAATCCATAACCTGAAAGAAGATGACACAATAGTCATAAAGCAAGGTGGTGCAGTGGTAATATGGCCCAAAGAAATGTACCTCACGGAAGGAAGAAGCCAAGTCAACAATCGTGAGTGGTATTATCCCATCCAAAAAGACCCCACAAGGCAAATTCAGGAATAAATTGAAGATATCCTTAAAGATGGATTGGAGCATGTTTTTCTCGGACCTAAAGAATACAAGTATCTTTGTAAGAAACATCCACGGGTCCCTGTAATCTATTTTTTGCCCCAAATCCATAAAAGACTTGACAACCAACCAGGCAGACCAATTATCTCCAGTTGCGATTCCGTCATGGAACCAATAGCCAAATATGTTGACATCTTCATTAAACCATTTGTAGAAGAAGTTCCGTCGTATCTGAGAGATACCACCGATTTCATTATTAAAATTGAAGGCCATCAGTTCAACAGTCAATCCAATTGGATGGTTTCATTTGACGTTACCAGTTTGTACACACAAATTCCCCAAGAGGAAGCACTGCAAGCAATAGAGATATATTTGGAAAAAAGAGAGAGACCACACAGGGTGCCAACAGAATTTGTCCTGCGACTGGCTGAAGTGGCATTGAGAAAAAAATATTTTAAGTTTGAGGATTCGTTCTTTATGCAAATAAAGGGCACCGCCATGGGATGTCCATTTGCGCCGGAGATGGTGGTGCTCTTTATGGCACAGTATGAGGAAAAGTTTGTTTTTAACAATAATCCATTCCGTAAAAACATCATACAATGGCATTGATACATCGATGATATTTGGTGCCTTTGGGATGGCATCAAGGAGGATCTGGATACATTCCATGAGTGGCTGAACACTAGGCATCAAGATATTGAATTCAGCATTACTAAAAGTACCACAGATATGACTTTCGTGGACGTTGAAGTGATCCCATGGGATGGAGCATTGACTACTACATTACATCGAAAGGAAACGGATCATAATACAATCTTACACCACAGCAGTTTGCATCCTCGCACATTGAAAGATAATCTGCCATACTGCCAACTACTGAGAATTCGCAGGAATTGTTCAAGGATGGAGGATTTTGAGATTCATGCAGAAATGTTCTGCTGCCAAATGAAAGAAAGGGGATATCCCCAAAAATCCCTGAGTCATGCCTTTAAAAAAGCAAGATTTACTCCACGTGACACATTGTTAGAAAATAAAATAAAAAAAACACTTGAAAAATTGGTGTGCGTATCCACCTATAGTCCTGCCACAAATAAATTCAGGCAAATAATTCAAAAACACTGGCATATGTTACAACACTTCACTTGGAATGCCCGTTTGCCACTCCTTTATTCGCAATGAAAAAAAACGTATCAATTGGTCAACAAATAATTCGAGTTGAATTGCCATAAAATCGTCCAAAAAGCGACTTAAGTACACAACTAAAATTAAAACCAGTTCAGGGACATCATAGATGGGGAAACTGTTCAGTGTGCAATTTGACAATGGAAGGCATAGAATTTTGCCAGAAATGACATAAAGTGGAAACATCTCGAGTTTACTAATTGTAGAACGAAGAACGTAGTGTATGCAGTAAGGTGCCCATGTTCCAAGATTTACATTGGCAAGACAAGCCAGCAAGTCAATCAACGAATGGTCCAACATTGTTCCAGAATTAAAAAGAAGGTCCTAAATGCCCCATGGTGGCAAACTTTTTGGAAAATGGCCATGATGAAAATGACCTGAAATGGACAGTCCTAAAAGCAATCACAGCAGGGACGAGCGGAGGCGATGTGGAAGAGATGCTTCTACGAAAAGAAGCATACTTGATTTTAAAATTGAATTGTATTACTTTAGGACTCAACGAGATGTCCAAGCTCTCAAAAGTGTAATGACTCTAAAATGTACCGGAATGGTCCACAATACAACATAACTTCTGTGTTATAAACACTTATGATGCGGCTTTAGAAGAACGTGAAAAACGACATCTCCCATAGTGCAACATTACTGTAATACCCAAACAACCATGAGTTAACCGGAAGTTCTTTCTTAAAAGACATGGCGGAGAATCAACAGTAATCACAATAGGTGGTCGGCACCTGAACGTGGGAGCTGCTTTGGTCGGCAAAATAAATAGGTAAAAGCTTGCGCCTTTTTTCGTTACATTGTGCAAGTAGAACCGAGAAAACGCACTCAATGGGCTTCGTAATTTTCACAGATAGAAATACTTTGAAGCACGCTGGCCAGAGAAACAAATGGGATTGAAAACGCTGCAGACGCCAGCCAGGATGTTAAATATACGTTTGAAAGCCGTGAACAATATTCAAATCGTTTAAGGTACGATGAAAGGCTTATGGAAAATAGTAACACGACACGATGTATTAGACAAGAATTGTTACAAGGAAAATGATTTGATATATTGTTTTTAGGAGGAACACCTCAAAATCGGCGGCCAGGTTTCCTTCACTTGAGAAGCTAAGAAACAACGTGAAGAGGTACGAGTTACCGTGCATGTGGCCTTAGTCCAATTAATTGTAACTAACGTGAATAGAGAAATAATAGAGCTTTACGCGCTATAATACTTATTTGCAGGATTCAACCACCAACCCCACAGTGTCTTCACTTGGGGGGGGAGAAGTGCACCCCCATGTAGCCCGTTACAGCGAGATTGTTACATAAAGTTACAGGTAAATCCATTAACATGATAATGGTGGCACAGGGAGAAAAGAGGTTACTCTACACACTCTGACACATATTTTTGTTTGTCGTTTTTTATTTAGACAAATCCACACAAAAAGTCAATATTGAAACGAAAGAAGCCCTGATGAGAGTTCCCCAAGTGTTATTGGAACTTGAAACGCGTCAGCATTTTGGCATTTTTGGCATTTTTTCAAATGTTTATTAAAGGAACTCATTTGTTGGCTTTGAATGAAATGAAAAATTCGCAAGTTTTGTGGAATTATAGTGTGGAAGGAAATTGGTGCTCTTTAGCATCATTTGTAATATATATGTAAAGATGCACAAGTCTTTTATTCACGGTCTATAGTCAAATTGTTTGTCTCATGTTTTGTAATTCACGGTGTATAGTTGAGTTGTTTTGTGAATGTTTTGTAAACAATATGTTATCCTTGTCCTGAGACTTCTTTAAGAATCCAAACAAAGTTGAATACGTTTGTAAAAAAGAAGAAAGTCAAATAAATGACTGGATCCGTGCATAATATAGTGCTGGACTCTCTTGTTGTACCTGTTAAAGTAAGGCACAGGTTCATAAATCAGTAGCCAGGTAACCCCCATTTATACAATTGTATCTTTAGGCCCAGAACTGAACTTGAAAAGTAATTCTAACCATGATTTACTGTTAACCCAATTTCCCCCCCCATAGGAATACATTGCCTGGTTTTTGCCAGCATTTCTTTCATGTGTCGATTTTCAAAACGTACAAATATTCCTTAAAAATCGCCTGTGTAACAAAAACGATTTCTTTCAACTGTTTACAGGAAATGCACCAGGGTTGAATCCAGGAGCCAGCCCTGAGTAAGAAAAACATTCGTAAAGTGATTTTATTGCATTTACTTAAAACTTCCCTTTGAGCTCAATGTTATTTGGTGTTTAACTTGTGTTGCATATTGCAACAACTGTAACTATTGCATTTAAAATTCAACTGCTATTAGAAAGTATTCAATTGCAACATCTCAGTCTGAAAAAGTATTTATGATACCTACTGTGGTTCTAAAATAAAGTAACTATATATTTTTATATACAAAACAATTGACCTAGAGTTCAGTTCTTGAGTGTGTGAGACCATTTCCTGACTGAGTGTGTACAACAAATGCTTTACACTGTCCTCTGATACTGCCTTACTGCTCGACCAAGCTACCACTTTAGAGAGTAAGGTTATATCTAACTTTAGCCTCTGCCAAACCTCTGGGGACTGTGGACTCTGTGCACACTGTAAATTACTTTGGTCCAGTATATACCGAGCCACTTTCTTACAATGGGGGGGAGTCGGCTGCCTCCAAAACTCATGCCACCCAGGGCGGCCCGCCCCCTCCACTTGCTACTCCACTGCTAACCTTTCTCCCTGCTTGCCAGACAACCTGCTGGCTTTTTGGAACATGTTTCCCTTCCCGAGTCTAGGGGGCAAAAGGAGATTCTTATTAAACAATAAGAGCAGCTAATAGGCTGTAGGTCAGAGGCAAGACTCCTGGCTGACATGGGCCCCTGATAGAATTCTATGATATCTACAACGTGTTGTTTCAACCAAGTTTTCTTGAACTGTATAACATTTCCCCTAATAGTGGCGGAAGTTGAGTGGTGGTAACTCATCAACCAGATAGGGATCCCCTGGATAGATCCTTGTACTTCAGTGTCCATGTTAAATCTGATCTATTGTTGACTGTACTGTTGTCCTTAGTATGGCTTTGTCAGATTGGACGACGCGTCTGAGGTTTGAAGAGGTATTACAACCTTATCCAATGTTGTAATACCTCTTTAAACCTCAGACGCATCGTCCATTTTATAGCATGTGTAACTGCTGATGCTCCGTTGTCTTCAGTGGCCTCCGTTTGCATGGAAAAGGCATTGGAAATAGAAGACTGAGATAACCTTGGAGAGAGGATGTGGCCTAATGGCTAGGGCAGTTGACCTCGAAGCTGGGCACCAGGACGCTCAACATCCTGTGATTCTGGGAAATCACCTAATCTCCCTGTGACCAACCACACAACTGGTGCTCATGTAAAGCGCTCTGATACCTTCGGGTTTAGTTCGGGCTCTATAAACCCCCCCCACCACAAAACAAGCATTTGCAATGCAATAAGTCTTGCATTTGAAAGAGTTTAATATTGGCATTGTAAATGACAATGCATTTTATTTATCTGTTTTGCTAATTAACACATAAATAAAAGTCATTGTCATTTGCAATGCCAGTAGCTTAAACAATTGTAAATGCGAGACTTATTGCATTTTAAAGAAGCGGCTGCCATTGTGCCGGGCTGCTTGAGAAGTAAAAGCGGGCATGGCGCGCTGATTGTTACAAGAAAGAATGTCGTGCTTGCAGTAGGAGAAATTTGTTAAAGAAAATAGTGCTTAGAGACTAAATAAGACATACCGTGTAACAACAAAGTAAAAGGGCCAGTCCTCATGGGAGGTTACAAATGAAGACAAGGTGGTACTAAGGAGGGGATAAGAAGCCTATTAACGAATCAGAAGCCAGCATCTACAAAGGGCGAAGACACAAGCCAATGACAAATATGGGTGGAGAGTGGACGGGGCTTCAATTCCATACTCCAATACAGCATGCCTCGCAGAGCAGCACATCGGCTGCCCACACTGACGTAACGAAAAGTGAGGGGGCCTCCCTGCACGGTACTTAGGGGGGCCCCCTCCGGGCTCAATCAGGAGCTCTCCCAGCCAGAATTCAGTGCCGAGGGGGCCCCGTGGAGCTAGAGGGCCCCCCCACACTGCGTGGGCTGCGGGGGCCTGTGTTACGCCCCTGGCTGCCCAGGCTCGACCTAAAAAAACCTGTTTGTGGCACTTCATGCAGCGACTTTCAGACCTCAACTGATAGTCTGGATTAGCTTAATGTATACAATGAACGGCTACACAAGTAAGTGTAATAGTGACTCGGGCTGAATCAGTGTTTTACCAGAAAGGGCTGCCCTTTGTTGCCCTAGCCAAAGAACCACACACCTGCAGTGCCTAAGAGGAAGGCTCTACCTGTGGGATCCATTTGGTAAGGGAACACCATCTATTGTCTTTCGATGCAGCCAATGTGCAGTTCTTTTTCTGACCCGGTGACACAGTGGTAATGGAGACAGTGGATAACTGGCCTGACACGGCGCTAGATATTCATTTTTAATTAATGCTGCTAAAATAAAACTTTTTAAGATGAATAAGTATTTCATACAATTTTACTACGGTATTTGGATAGAATTTTACTCATGTTTTCTCTCTACAGATGTAAGACATATTGCAAAAGGGTTTTAAGTAATTGTGCAATAATTAGTTTTTTTTCACTTCAGTTCAGACTGGCCTGACAGTGATGTAGCCAGATTCCTAGGTAAGTGAAATGGACAGGGTTCATGTAGGGAACATGGCGATATATTTTCCACATCCTTTGAAGTCCTTGTTCTCAGGGAAGAAGCTTGACTTGAGCCAGTTGATACAGACCCAGGAGAGAAAGAAGAAGTTCTCCTGGGTCTGCACAAGTCAAGGCAATTAGGCAGTTTTTGTACCCAGTGTTGCTGCTGTCCTTACACACGGAAAAGCCAGATGCTACTGCAAGCTCACTAAAATGACAAGCGCTTAATTTTTAGGCTTTCACTTTCAGGTGTAGTGTGATGAAACAGTCAGGGTTTACTGTTTGAGTTTGGTATGAGGGCAGCTCTTCTGTTTCAGGTAGGACAAATATCACTTACAATACATAGATTGTTCAAGCAGTGTTCCTTTTTTTTTTTAAAGAAAGACGTCTATTGTATTAGGTAAAACAACATTGGTTCACTGTGACTGTTTCTTAATCACACATACAAATGAGCTTAAGTCCACAAAAACTCCGACTGCCCTAAAATATACATTGCATCCAAACGATTAAAACATATTGCATTTTTAAAAATAACAGTCATGATTTTTATTTTCAATGGGGCAAAAACAAAGAGTTTAATAAATCAAGGCTAAGCCAGATGTTATTTATGCAAATCAATATCGAGAGGCTTGTAGTATACAAATTGGATTCAAACCTGTCCTGACACAAAGAACCTAATTTAATAACTTCTTGTCATGCAGCTTTCTTAAACAGGAAAATGAAACCTGACTCTCCAGCCAAAAAGGCTACAAAGACAAAGACGGCTTTCCAAGTAAATACAATATATCCTTTGATGAACTATGGGACCGTTCTAAGAACAGGGGTTATTCTTTAAAAATGAAAGCATGTAGGTATCAGTAGATGTTCACGGGTGAAAGATATTGCACAATTCGGCCTACTGTTTGTTAAATTCAAGAACAAATACAAATTGCCCTTCTAACAACACCTTCTGGCATACATAAGGTGATTTGTTCAAGGGTGTCAGCTGTAGTGAATGAACATATCTCGAACAGGTCATGCTGACTAGCAGTCACAAGAGATCAAACCCAATTCCAGTCTTAGAGTCGGAATCATGACATTCTAGGGCAGCTTTAAGAGTCTTTTCAAACTAGGGTCCTCTAAAATATGCCAGTCACAACAATGATCTGAGAAAAGCAACAACACCTTATATAATACCTGTGGAAAAATCTTTCCCTAAGGCTTTCAATATTAGACCAGATGAAAGCCGAACAAAATAATTGGCAATGTGATGGAGTCTATGTACAGTTGATAGAAACCACGTTTAATAATTTTTAATGTGAATAGAAAAAAGAATACAAATATTATAGTAAAACATAAAACAGTCCATCAGTGAAATAATGTTTTATAAAGAAAGCAAGCACTCTAATATGCAATAACCAATAGTAGACAAAAAGATTACAATGCTTGTCTCAATGCAAATCTGGACGAAATGCAAACTCAGTAAGCTATAGCAAGAAGTGTTGAAAAAAAAAGTAAAGAGAGAAGAAGGAGAGGTGACGAGAGGGAAGAAGAGAGGACAACAAAAGAAGACTAAATATTTATTAATAAATAAAAACTTCTTGAAACATTGTTTTATCAAATCTATAGTTATAAAGGCTCCATAAAGGCAGCATAACATTTATGCAAAATAACAGTATAAGAACAGTATAATAAAGCATATAATAACTTAGGTTGAGTTGTTTGCAAGTGAGGTCAAATATGTGGTGAGTGGTTCCCACAATGTTTTGCGCTTGACAAGTAAAGAGGTAGATTTTAGATTATATATCGATCCAGTCGATCTTTATGACATACCAAGTTTTCACCACTGTTGGATAGTAGTTTTTTCTGTAGATTTTTCGCAGTTAAAGGTAACCACCTGTAAACCATTCGCAATTAAAAGGTCTACCAACTTCCCATGCATTTTATTGTGGAACCAAGAATCATTCAGACCTCCTAGAAAAAAAAAAGATTTTTCCGTCTGCAATGCAACTGGTACTAATGTAAAGTATTCTGATACCTTCGGGTCTAGATCGTGCTTTATAAAACTCTCCCCAAAAAATCCAACAAAAAGAAATCTAGAAATCTAGATAGAGGCTTATCAATGACTTTAAAATATTTCACAGTAATTGTAATGGGTAAAATCATATAGTAAACATTGATGATAGGAAGAATCATCATTTTAAGTGTGTTGAGTTGCCCCACCATGATAAAAATAATTGTGACCTACCCTGTATTAGTTTAGTGATTTAGAAAGAGATTATCCTTATTAAATTTCAATGAGTCACTAATATTATTTCAATATCAGATTCCCAAACATTTGATCTTATCCGTGTTCCAAGGGAGGCCCCTTCCATTGAATGAAGACTTGTAACAAAGCTTATTCGAAGGCATTACTTCAGATTTTTCAATATTTCGTTTTTACCCCGACACCTCTGAGTAGGCTCTTAGCTAGCTCAAAAAAAATTGGAAGGGAGGTTTTCAGTTTAGAAATATAAAGAAGCATGTCATCCTCATAAGCTGTAAATTTAATGTGCATGTCATTAAACTGAAGACCATAAAAGCCCTCAGAGTGTTTCAGCCTATAAAGAAGAGGTTTGAGAACAAGAATTAATAGCAAGGGTGATAGAGGGCAGCCTTGCATGAGGCCTCTCTTAAGAGGAAAGTAGGAAGATTGTATTCCATTAACCATGACAGATGAACGGGGAGAAGAATAAAGTAATGGGACGAGTTGGAGACATTTTGGACCAAGCCCATGCCAACGAAGGTATTGGTGAAGGAAGTGCCAATCTACTCTATTGAATGCTTTTTTCAGCACCCAGAGCTATCGTTATGGTGATTTGAGTTTGAAAGCTTTGCTCAGAATGCGGAGAAGAACACCTGAGATATCAGTTATATTTCTATTTTTAACATAACCTGACTGTTCATTATCAACGAGATTGGGTATAAGATCGTTAAGTCTAAGGGCTAAAGCTTCGGCAAAACTCTTACGGTCTTTGTTGATTAGGGATATAGGCGATCATTTCTGCATTGGGAAAGGTTTTGGCCTTTTTTTCGGAGTGAGACTAATCAGCAGACACCCTGTAATTTAAACAAATCAGGCCCTATTGAGCTAAAAGAAACTCGATCTGCATTAGCAAAAGATGATAACTGATCCCATAAACCACAT
Source organism: Lissotriton helveticus (assembly GCF_964261635.1). Lineage (NCBI taxonomy): Eukaryota > Metazoa > Chordata > Amphibia > Caudata > Salamandridae > Lissotriton > Lissotriton helveticus. The sequence continues at coordinate 1,797,279,177 of NC_136057.1, forward strand.
CGCTTGTGCAGTGTGAATGTTCAAGTTTAATATATACTAATAATATAATAATAACAGAAGCGGGTTAACAAACTCAAATATGATCCATATCGTTCTCTAATAGAACAAGTTGCACCTACATTTTGAGAGGGTTCTGGTAATATACGTTTATGACAAATAAATGAGCCCACAATGTCATCCCCTGGTTAAAACTCAGCCTAATTAGCTAGAGTCCAATTGTAATCCATTTGTAAACGTAAGAATGGCAATAAACATTTGGTTGGAAGTTGGGCTGCCACTATTTAAATGTGATGGATGTTTAGTCAGTAGTGCAAAACTGTCTACCTCAGGGTCTGCAGCCAGGACTCTCGGGAGATAATAATTGCAAAACAGTGCCTGTGCACATCAAAATCATTTTTCTTCAGCATAGTTTTATACCACTAGATGATCCAAATCAAAGAAAATCAAGGGCGCTTGAAGCCATAGTTCTAGAATAAGGACTAAAACCCACAGAGAAAACAACTCCCAGGGAGTCACTGAGCGACCACAGGAGGATCTAGGAGTCCAAGACCCATTTTCCATCCTAAAACCCCTTTGTTCCAATTATGATTTGTTTAGCAACCAGACCTGGATGAAGATGAGTTAATTCCAAACCCCCCAATACTAGGTCTACCTCCAAATGTAACCAAAACACACTAGGCAGAAATGGTTAAGCCTCCACCGCACAGCTGTAGAGTACAGGAACTCAATCAATTTGAAATAGTGCTTACCCTTTTGTGGTATTTCTACTAGGTCTGTCTCCGCCAACCTAATGTCTCATACCAGCCTGAATATATTGTTACCTTTGTTTGTTTCTTGTTCAAGCTGTTAATAAATCGCAACATCTCACATTTTCTGGATTCAATTGCAAAGTCTGGAATAAAAAAAAACACCTGGTTCAACTAGCTTCTATCTAAAGGGCTGATCATCTTATTTTTCATTTGGGCTTCTATAAAACCACTAGACCGACCTGCTGGTTGGGGGTTGGGGTTGGGATGTTGATCCTTTTCCTTCCTGAATCGGACACAACACCAGTACAGAACAGTCAGTTATTTTGTTTTGTGGCCAAATTTAATTTTTGAATTTGTCTACTAAGTTGTCTTTTGCTTTTCCGGTATCATCCTTGCTAGTTGGGGTGATTTTCTGCCACGGAAAGAGTTCAACCCTTTCCAGCTGTGTTACAAACCCTAACAATGTTTTTGAAGTCTTTGAGTCAATCAAGCTCTCACTTATACACTCTATTCTGGGGAACTAGTTCTCCTTTACGTTAGTGGAGCGTTTTTTAATAGGTTCATTTTATGTTCAGAAAATCTCCTGGTGAGGTGAAAATGAAACAGGACAGACCCCCGGCAAAAAGTATAACCTCGTCTCACAGTTAGCATATGTCTTGATGAGATGTAAACTTGCTACAAGGCCACATCCTGCAAAGAGGCCTCAGACCGTCCGCACACACTCTTAGTAGCTTGAATTAAGTAGGCCCATGGTGAGGTGATTTTCTCACAAATTCAGTGGAGCTCTGATTATATGCCTTCTATAATAGAAGCTTGGGGTACTTGGTTACAATTTACTATTACCAACGCTTCAAGCATACCCTGCAGAGTTATTTACATTAACATCAAAACATCCAGGGCCTCATTTATGAGGCTTTGCCATAGGGCAGAGATGCAGGCGTTCCTGCTGCGCTGCTCTACGGCAAAAGAAAAGGGCAGGAATGCGCTGTGTCTATCGGATATGGCCCATTCCTGTCCTTTTTCCCTGCGCCGGCGCACAATGGGCTGCCATGTGCCACCACAGGCACCTTTGCGCCATGGTGCAAGGGTGCCTGCTTTGCGAGGATGATTAATTTTGTGTGGGAAGGGAAACCTTCCCGTGCAACAACAATCACAAGAGTCTTTTTCCTCTTTCTATGTGTGCTGCAGAATGCAGTACACATAGAAAAACGAGGAGAAATAAAGATATTTCTACTTGTTGTGCCTCCATTACGTCTCCCCTTGGGAGGCGTAATTTTTTTGGCGCTGCTTCAGAGTTACAATTTCTCGTAAATCTGGGGCAGTGTCAAAAAGCCATGGATGTTGCTGGGGACGTCCCTAGCAAAACACCCATAGCACGCCTCTTTAACGCAGAAAACTGGGTTAAAGGGTACAATATTTACAAGGCAGCATTAAGACAGAAAAAGTGGCTTAGTTCTGCCCCGTAAATGTAATGCCCCGGAACGTCACAAGAAGTGACATTCCGGCAGCACAAGGGGCCTCCGGTATGGAGGTTGAGGAAAAGGGAGCAGCAGTAAAGAGAAATTTCAATACATTAAGATGCCACCCTCTCGCAGAATTCCATCACAAGTTAGAAAATGGCTCCCATTCAGTCTTTTCCTTAAATGCTGGCCTACCATTCTGAAGCCATCAGATAACAGTCCATCAGAAGTCGGTGAGGACAGGAGAGGGGACAGGACAGTCGAGGAGACCGTTTTGTATGTGGAGAAAGTGAAGAAATGGAAATCACCTCAACTAGTATATTTAACATATAATCGTGATGCTCCACTTGAGAAGCATTATCATTTTAAAAAATCCTTTACAACGTTCCTTTATTGAAGATACCTTGCAGTTTTAAAGTGTTTATCCTCAAATTCCTTAAGGGAATGGTCTGAAGGTTTATGTGACCTTCATAAAACATTCAAGGGATATGGTGGTGGCTCTTCTAGACTGAATTCTGCCTGGGATGACTGCACTGTTTTTTCCCAATTTCAATTTAAAAACACATAAAGAATCTTGATCACTTTTTCCTGTCCGACTCTCTCATTCACAAGTTAGAATCTACAGTGATCTCAGACATATCCATCTCTGATAATGCCCACCTAGAAATTACACTGACGGGTCTTGGTAGGAACCCCACTTCAACTCCTAGGTGTCGCCTACCCCTCATTTCCTCCGGGATCAGGTAGACGTGGCAGAAATACGCCAGGCGATACAAACGGAAACCCATGGACATGTCCTGTGGGACACCTTTAAGGCCACAATCCAAGGTGTCATCACATCCATCTCCATCGCCTGCACGAGGCTCGCCTGGTGAAAAATAAGCTTTCCAGCTAAATAAAAACTGTAGAGAGGCAGACCCACAGGGCATCCTCCAGGCAAGCAAGGAAACAACTTGCCTCGCTACGGGGCCAACTTAAAATCTTACAAGGTAATAAGGCGGAACGCTCTCTCCTAGCCCTCAAATTAAAATTCTATGGAGGAGGCAATAAGGTGGGCTCCATTTTGGCGCGCCTTCTCTGCCTTCAGGTGTCCCGTACTCATATCTCTAAAATCGCTCTCCCGGGGGGGGGGGCTACCTCAGAGCAAGTTAAGCAGCAGGAATTTGGTGATTTTTTTTCTCCCTTGTACGGCCGGGGGATACTTGTCTGGATCAGATAGACCCATTCCTAACCTCCTGTCCCTGGCCGTCGCTCGGACTCTTGACTAGGCAACAATTGGAGGAGAAGAGATCCAAAAAGTGGTAAAAAGCTTTCCCACAGGAAAACCTCCAGGCCCTGATGGCCTTACCCTAGCGATCTACCTCCTTTTCTTCCCGGAGCTGCGAGATCTGTTGCTGAGACTCTTCAACTCTTTTCCAGACCTGAATACTGTCACGCCATTGATGACCGAAGCCGAGGTGGTCCTCATCCCCAGGCCCGGGAAAGATCCGACTTTGTGCTTGTCATACCGCCCAATTTCCCTGTTAAACGTGGACGTAAAATTGTATGCAAAAATCTTGGCCCAACGTCTCGCCCTGCATCTCCCTGGCTGAATCGAGCCAGACAAGTTGGGTATTATCCAGGAGCGCCAGGGGCGGATAATCTTCGAAGAGAGAGCCACCTAGCGGAGAAGGTCCAACGTCGAAACATCCTGGCCTTTCTTCTCTCTCTGGACGCTGGGAAGGCCTTCGATTGGGTTGACTGGTCCTTTCTCAGGGCAGTGCTGCAAAAAATAGGATTGGGCCCGGTCATGATTGCACGAATCATGGCCCCCTATGCAGCGCCATTGGCACTGATTAGAGTTAATGGACTTCTCACCCCTCCATTTTCAATTAGTCGGGGCATGGGCCAGGGGTGCCTGTTGTCACCCCTCCTTTTTGCACTTGTGGTAGAGCCCCTGGCGATAGCCATTCGTCAGTCGGCAGCAATACGAGGCCTTCGCCTTGGGGGGGTTGACCATAGGATAGCCCTCTTCGCTGATTACCTCCTTTTGACACTTACCGACCCTGTGAGCTCCTTCCCCGCACTCCTTGCTGTACTCTCCCAATTTGATTTCGGGGCTCAAAATCAATCTCGCAAAATCACAGGCGCTAAATCTTACCCTCTCTCCGCAACAGCTAGAAGCCTTGGGGGATACTGTTACCTTCCATTAGGCCCCGCGATCTATTCGATACCTACCGGTACAAAAGGGGGTGGTGATGGACAGAGCATCTGAACCAATCAAACACTCGCACCCAGTCAACAGATCTGGTTTTAATCCATCACCGTTCTTTAGCCCACTCTGCCACCCCAGTTCAGACATGGCCATATGCAAATCAGTCTGACCCTGTGCCTCATGGGAACAGTCCAGCCCGAACTGCCAAGCCATGCCTTTCCTGGTCATGAAATAAGCTTCCTAGGACCGGTTTCTGGCATTTCAGCCGTCTTCAGCCAGGCTTGCTTGAATCCAGTGGCAAAATGAGCAAGGGACTCACGTCTGAGCATACCCTGCCAACTTATGGTGAACAAAGCGGTACAAAAGGGGGTGGTGATGGACGGAGCATCTGAACCAATCAAACACTCACACCCAGTCAACAGATCTGGGTTTAACCCATCATCGTTCTTTAGCCCACTCTGCCACACCAGTTCAGACATGGCCATATGCAAATCAGTCTGACCCTGTGCCTCATGGGAACAGTCCAGCCGAACTGCCAGACCATGCCTTCCCTGGACCAGAAACAAGCTTCCTAGGACCGGTTTCTGGCATTTCTGCCGTCTTCAGCCAGGCTTGCTTGAATCCAGTGGCAAAGTGAGCAAGGGACTCACGTCTGAGCATACCCTGCCAACTTATGGCGAACAAAGCGGTACAAAAGGGGGTGGTGATGGACGGAGCATCTGAACCAATCAAACACTCACACCCAGTCAACAGATCTGGGTTTAATCCATCACCGTTCTTTAGCCCACTCTGCCACCCCAGTTCAGACATGGCCATATGCAAATCAGTCTGACCCTGTGCCTCATGGGAACAGTCCAGCCCGAACTGCCAAGCCATGCCTTCCCTGGGCCGGAAACAAGCTTCCTAGGACCGGTTTCTGGCATTTCAGCCGTCTTCAGCCAGGCTTGCTTGAATCCAGTGGCAAAGTGAGCAAAGGACTCACGTCTGAGCATACCATGCCAACTTATGGCGAACAAATTAGATACCTAGGCATTAACGTCACGGCTACTATAAACACATGGACCCAGGCAAACTGGCCGGCTTGCCGAAAATCAGTACGATAAAACCTCTGTCATTGGCAGTCATTACCCATTTCTTGGCTGGGTCGCCTCAACACGGGTAAAATGTCCCTTCTCCCCAAGGTACTCTACCTTTTTCAGGTCCTCCCGAGACCAATACCGCAAAGCGACATCCAGAGCCTGCAGCAGGATGTCATTCATTTCATTTGGGGAGGGGGAAGACCGCGCTTCTCTACGAAGGTCTTAATATTGCCTTGAGCCCTGGGAGGACTGGCATGCTCCGATCTCTTAACTTATTATTGGGCGTCACACCTGCGCTATATCTCGGAATGGGCGGTTCGGGAGAGTGAGAAACACCGGTTCCACATGGATAGGCCCGTGGCTTGTCGACCGCTCCTAGCCTGGTTGCCGCAGTGGGCCTGGCATCGCAGTGCTTGCATTGCTACCCTTACTAAAATGGTCCTGGATATCGGGGACAGGATAGCAGTGTCTCTGGACTTAACCATCTTCCACTCCCCTAACACACCCCTGGCCCGCAATCAGGAGTTTCCACCCGCCCTGTCCCCCACCTCCTTCCCCGTGTGGGCTGCTGGTGAATGCCGGGTCATACAGCAACTTTTCAAAGCAGGACAATTCAAATCCTTTGAGCAATGTAGGATGGATTTTCATCTGCCTAGAACAACGCATTTAAAATATTTTCAAATTCGTCACTGGCTCCAAACCCCAGCCTACGCGGAGGGAGCAACGCAGCCACTTACTTCGTTTGAAAAGTTAGTCCGATCGTTTGATGGTTCCTGAGGGTTTATTTCTAAAACATATAAAGTTCTCCAACATGCAAATGCAGGGCCTACTCACACCTATCAACGTAGTTAGCAGACAGACCTCGAGAAAGACATCCCCCCTGACCAATGCAAACAGCTCAGGCGAGGTAGTCCACGCATCTTTAAGAGCATTACGCAGCAGGAATCAGCATATAAAATTATGACCCACTGGTATTATACTCCCCTTCAGCTCCAAAGGATGTTCCCGGGCTTTGCTTCCCTTTGCTGGCGCTGTCAGGAATCCCAGGGCTCTTTTTTGCACATATGGTGGTCTTGTCCCCTTATCACTATCTACTGGAAAGAGATCCCGAGCCACATAAGGGAGGTGGTGGGCTTTCCTATTCCGGATGACCCGGGGATAACGATCCTAGGGCTCCATCCGAGGTCCCTTAAAGCTATGACACATTCGGACTGGCGCCTGATCGTCCACATGCTCACTGCGCCAAAACAGGTTATTGCGCTCCATTGGAAGAAGGCCTTCACCCAACCCTACACGGTATGGCTTACTTTTCTGTGGCATGTTATGGCGATGGAACTTCTTTCTTATATGCTAGCCCATACTGGTGCTAACTTTGAGCGTACATGGCAGCCCTTGGTCTCACACCATTCTAAACTGGAACACACCCGATCAGTTCCACTTTGCTTGCGGGCCCTCCAACTATTTACCGACCCCATGCTTCCAAGGGGAAAACATGCAATGATGAGGCGTGATGGGGGAGGGGGAACCCACGCTTCCCCCTGCAGACTCTGAATTAGATCCCACCCCAGTGGTACTTGAATTGGTTCCACTTAGGTCACCCCTGCACCACGGAGCCAAGGATTAACCCAACCCTACCTTCTTCTCTTTCTTATTCCCTCCTTTTCTTACGTATTTCTCTTTAAGTCTTTAAATGTTGGGACTGCCCCCATCCCTATTGTTACTTCTCTACAGGCCGACCGCCTAGAGGGGACACACCCCTGACCTTTACGTGTTGGCAGTACTTGACACTCCTACTAGCTGCAGTTTCCCGTTAAACTGCCTAAGGCAGCGTGAGGGCTAATTTGGACAGAACTTAACGAGGTCTAATTCACCTGCTCCTGTCCACTGCAACCCAAGGCTTTGATATATACACCTGCTCCCATAGCCGTAATGTAGTGGACTAATACACTGTACTTTGTATTTTGCTTGCCAAGCTCTGCCTTCATTACTCATGGCCGGATGTTTGTCAATGTTACTTCTTTTGTCGGTGAATAAACTCAATAAAAGAGATGAAAAAAAACAACGCATGGAGGCTTAATGATCCAAATTGTTTACCTCAAATTTGCTTTTTCGAAAGTTTAATCAGGCATCATTGACACATCTTTAAATTACATGAATATTTAAGGAATGCCCTTTCAGAGACCACAGCTTTTAAGCAAATTACTTTAGTGGGTTAAAATGCACAATTTAACCCCATTTAAAAAATAGATTACCCCCTTAAAACGTGTAGAAAAAGTTGGGTCCACTACATTGTAGTAATATGTAATCACGCTGTATGTAGTAAAAATCATTTTTATAAGTTCATTAAAATGGCGTGTTTCAAAACTCAACATCCTTACATTACCTCTCCAAAAAAAAATACTTTTTAATCTCCTTGAAGCGTCAACTGACTCCAAAAATTAAAGCCTTTACTCCCTTCTTGGTCAGAAGAAGGCCTGTTTCTTCTTTAGCTCTCTGTTCCTCCCTTTGCTTCCCTTTATCCCCACTGCCCCTTTCACTGTCACCCGGAGGCACCCCAACCAAGGTCCCCATTAACCATTATGGAATAGTGGTTTTAACAAAAAGTATCGGAACACAGGAACTGTTTCTGGAAAATATAAAAGTACCTGCACCTCTGCCCCCCTGCACCCAGCCACTACAACCTCTGTTTACATGCAGATGTCTTTTCTGGTGAGTCGGTGAGATGGCAGAGAGGAGAACGGCAGGGTCGTTTTCAGACACAGAGCCCTGAACATCCAGACCCCTGAGACCTGCAAGTAATGGCCCAAGAGAAAGCGGAAAAGAGCAAGATCCATGGATAGTGTCAAAGAGATGGCACAGAGGAGGGGCGCCATGTGAGTCAAATGTTTTCTTTTACAAATTGACTAAAGACAGCTTCCTCAGAGAGATGCCCTGAGAAAGGTGGTGAGAGGAGTAGGATCATTTTTATTTTAAATGCCCATCACTACCATTAGTGTAGCAGGTGTAGTGGCAACATCAAGAAGGGCAAATGCGTCACAATTTTGTTTGTGTTACTAGCAAAAAGATGGTTGGGGTGCTGTCAGAACCCCTTTGAGAGGGCCATGGAGCTAGCAGGGGTTACTGGGCCCAGTCGCTGGGGTTGAGCCTTTTAAGCCTGATGTACCGGGCCCGACTTACTATGGATTCTGAGTAATTGGGCCAAGTACCCATTCTGCACTTCACTATCAGGGTTGTGTGGTCCGAACAGTCCAAGACTCCATCAGGAGGATGGGAGGGCGGATGAGGTGTGGATACAGGATGGTAAACACAGGCTTACAACTCAAAGTGTGCACAGCAGCAGCAATAAATAATTGTCCAGCCAAGTGCTCACTTTTATGAACAAGCATTGGCATAGCCAATAGGTCTCGCCTTTGGGACCTTATAAGTGTTAAGAGAGAGCTATTGGCTTTGGCAATGTGTTTAAGCGATGATGTAGAGCAGTTTGGCTGCTGTACAGTAAGCTATGAATTAATAATAAGTGATATAAACATTGTTGTTACCTTAGATATAATTAAGATATTATGTATAACTGAGCAACTGCAAACAAAATTACATAAAAAAATACCATCATGCATTCCAGGGGATTAGTGTGTTACGCAGCGATGCTTTCTATGCTCGGCGCGTACTGTAGCTATTGGGATCAAGTTAGCTCTCCTACATGTACAACAACCATGTCATTGTGTTGTGCTTTTAAAGTGGGGTAGGTAAACATTGCACATACGATGGTCTTGGATACTTACATATTTAGTTATAAGTTCTAGTAAGAACTTCCAAACATGTTAATTGTCTAACCAAAACAGGTATTTGACTAAAGAAATGAATAAACGCATAGGCAAGCTTTGCCGATGTTTATTTTCTTCTTATGACATGGTGGTTGGGGAGTTGAGAGGTCAGCAAACAACGATAGGAGGGTGGGGGGAAATTGAAAAGGACAGGATAGTGGGAGTGATTGAAAACAACAATGGGAGGGTGGGGTTGATTGAAAACAACAATGGGAGGGCCCAGTGAGAGTTCGTGACCAGGTAGGTGTTAGGCGAGTATTAACAGCTATAATGCTCAAAATTCAAATCATTCAAAAAACAATTATCTCAACATGAGTTTTTGTAAACTGGTTGCTGTGCTCCCACTTGTGTCTTTTCAACTCAAGTGTGTATCTCGTAAAGTTAATCATACCTGGAGCAGAGATTCTCCTATTCAAAAGATCTTTTCTGAACTTGGGCATTTAAAGTGTAGACTGATGCCTGTATTAGCATGCACATTATGAAAATTGTGAGTGCTCTTACAAATGAAAGTAAATGGTGGTTGAACTTTTCCGCATGCTATCCATGCCCGTATTTGAAATCATTATTGTCGTTTTTCCAATGAGATTTTATAATTCCCACTTTAACAGAGCCAAATGCTTTCCCCATTTTAATCGCCATCCCGCGAAGGTGCTCACGTTGACTGTAATTACAGTGTTTGCATACACATACTAAAGAATGCTGAGTGCTCTCCGAAGTAAAAGTGAATGTTAACCGAGCTTTTAGTTTTTGTGAGTCAGCCATCCCGTGAAGTTTTTCACGATGACTGTTACTGCCATATTTGCGTGCGCATAATAAAGAGTGCTGAGTGCTCTCAGAAATGAAAGTGAATCCTAACCGAGAATGCTACACTTCTTATTTAGTATATCCGTGCCAGTGTTCAAGTAATTCAAGACCTGCTTACCGACTGGATGTTTTTATTGCCGATTCAAACATCACCGCAATTATCCGCCATACTATTTGCAGTCCAGCGAAGTTGTTTATCCACGTGATTAGGTTGGTATTTATCCAATAGAAATAAACACACATGGAGCGGGGCAGTGAGGAGCATAGAACAGGCAGTAAAACCAAATGAGCAGGAAAGTATAAGACCAGTTTGTCACTGTGTCAAGCGCACTGACAGCATAAGAGGGAAGTACCCACGACAATGAGCATCGAACAAAATAAATGTGCATTAATTTAGAACACGTAGCTTAGGTAAAGATATGGGAAACGTGAACATGGCCACAAATATTCACAAAACAAACGCATGAGGTAAAGATATGGGAAACGTGAACATGGCTACAAATATTCACAAAACAAACGCATGAAAGAAAACACGAAATGCAAACAAGTTTAAAAAAAAAAAAAACACTGGGAGGGGGGAGGAGAAACACGAGAGACGGCCTGCGGCTGTCAAAGTGAAAGTACGGCCGGCATTGCTGTGGGGAGGGGGGAGGAGAAATGCGGGGCCTTTGAAGTGAAGCTTCACTTCAAAGGTGTGGGAGGAGTGCGGCTCGGCTGAGCCAGAGCGTACGCTGGGGGAAGCTTGTGGGGCGGAGCGGGAAGAGCTGCTGGGGAACAGATGGCTGGCGATTTGATGCTGTGCACGCGCATTTTAGGTCAATGCGCTTGCGCATTGACCTAAAAGCGCACGGGCACAGCATCAAATCGCCAGTTAGTTAAAGTCTGTTTAAAGCCCTATATATCTCGCTCCCGCTCAATGCGCATGCGCATTGAGATAGGTCGCTCGACCTAAAAATGAGAAGTATTTTTTCCTACTTGCATTTCACACAAAGGAAAATATGACATTCACAAATAATCACACAATTTCTCCTCGGGTCAAAAATCTAGTGTTTCTTTGGTGATTCTCTGGCCCACTCTATCCTCGTGTTAGAAATAGTAATTATTCCCCATTGAGTATTGGAAACATCTAGGGTATGCCCTACTAGCAGTACGAGTCTCAAGAGTCCACTTTAACTCTGAAATAAAGTCAACAGTATTCCAGTTCTGCAGCACTACTAGCAGCAGGGTCACTGATGATGTCAGGCCCAAAGCCAGTTTTACCTGCACCAGCAGGTTTGAAGTGTTTCTGAGGGCGCTTGGAGCAGCTACACCTGAGTTTAGGTGAGTGGGCCACACGCAGCACAGGCTGCTACATTCAGCAGATGCGGAGCCTCTCACTTGTGGTCCCAAAGTGACCAAAGTTTATGGTTCCTCCTGGGAGGTAAGTGCCCAGGTCCTCTCCCGGAGGGGGGGTCTTGGATCCCTCACCTGGGTGATGGTGTGCAGGTGCCCCCACATCGTCTTCTCTGGATATGCCTGGATAACCCTCTGGATGATTATTGTGCTCTACAAATACTGATTAATTGATTGACTTCTCTGGCGGGCAATAGCAGATCAGGTCACAGTACTTGATGCTACCTGTGAGCCCATCAGGCATATATCTGGATCACCACATCGCACAGTACATGGGTTCCTGACTGATCAGCACTGTGAAGTCATTCGCGGCAACCCCTCCTGGCATATAGGGTTGCCGTCTGCTACCACACAAGGCTGCGACCCTTACAGTATGGCAGTCTTCACAGTGGCCCCTCCTGGCATATTGAGTCCCTACTTGGCGCTACACCCGGGCTCTGGCCAGTTCGGTGCAGCAGGCCCCACATCTTAATTCACGGCAGCCCTCTCTCTTGGCATACGAGAGTCACCAAGCTTGCCCTACAGACAGGCAAAAACCCAATTGGTGCAACAGCTGTTTCCTCACACTTTGCATTGGAAGTCAACTCGGCAGGGTTTCCCACTGGATCTCTCTCCCTCCAATGTCATCCTCCTGCTCACAGGGCACACTGGTCTTGGCTAGCAGGCGGCCACTGGTGCTCCATGGTCCAGGGCAGGTGGTCTTGGATTCCCTGGGTGAAATCTTCTCACCCAGCAGGGAGACTAGCAGGCCTGGGCCCCCATTCATAGTCACAGGCAGAAGTCTTTCAAAGCTTCTCCATCTCACACAGCCTATCTGGGTGCTTGGCAGATGACAGTTTTTGGGGTCTCAAATGCCCCTTTTTATAGTCCATTTCCATACACCAAATGGGATATAGGGTCTGAATTGATGTTTTATGGTATGCTTCTTCTTCTTTTGAAGTATCCACTCCTCTGCTCCCTCATCCTCTTGAAAAGCAGTTTGTCACACCAGGAGTGTCTCCAATGCTGATAGTCCCACAGCATAGGCCATGGGAGTGACTAGAGTTCACACCTGGATGTCAGCCGTAGTGATGTGTGCATCAAAAGGATAGCCCCGGGCCCCCAGCCCTAGTCTGTATAATTCTTTTATCAGTGCTATCTCCTTCCTAAGATGTGCCCCTTCCCCTTCCTTGTGATCTCTTACTGAATCAAGTCTGGCTCTCCCCACCCCAGTGTGTGTCCCACCCAGCTTACAGGAATACAGCAATGCACAGATCTGTCTGGGGGATTTCTCCACCTCCTCTCTGTTTCACCATTCAGCCCTGGCCCTGCCAAAATGAAACTTATAGTCTGCTGTGTATTATACCATCCACAGGCGCACAAAAACCCAGTATGTGCATGTATACGGCATATGCACACTGTACAGTACTGTATTCTCCATCTACTGTACCACACATAGGCACCCATATATCCAGCATATGCATTTAACATGCAGTCATTGCCCAGCACGGTAGCATTTATTCACTGTACCACCAATATGCACACATACATCCAGCATATGCATTTAAGCATGAATGCACTGAACTCTTCATGTATTGTACCTCTCACAGGTTCAGATACAGTCAGTACATGCATTTACCCTGAACGCACTGCACAGCACTACATCCTTTAGGTACTGTGCCACTCATTAGCACATATACATCCAGCACATGCATTCGCTATGCAATCCCTGCTCAGTACTGCTTTATCCCTGTATTGCACCCTTGCCAGGCATACATACACCCAGCTCAGATAAACCACTTCTACGCTGAGCATCTCTTCACACGAAACCAATGTAGGCCAAGGGTGAGTTAAGCACTCAGCAGCAGAACTTTGAAAATGAGTGGAGCCTGTAGGCCTCACTCAAGTGACACAGGTTAAAAAAGGACCCGTTCACTTATACTGATCACTACACAGTATGATGCTACCCCTGTTCGTGTGCTGCTTAACTCCTGGTGAAGGCCGTAGCCTTCCACCACTATGAGGGAAGCTCTTTGGGCACCCCTCCCGGTCCAAAAAGACCTAAATCGGGGAAACAGGTCTATGTCATGGCGAACACGCATGATCCGTGTTTGCCTAGGACAAAAAAAAATAGCATTAGAGATCCAGACATCAGTACAGTTGTGCACTCAGGGCAGAGGTGCATGCCTGTTACCATGAGCACACTTTTCTGGTCTCAAGAACCAGGGGGATGAGATGTGGGGATTTTTATCCTTTTTTAACACACAGGGGCAGACAGCCTGCTTTGGGCATCAGATCTAATAGTGATCGCCCAGTGAAATGTGTAGAGGAGTAGGCATGATTTGCACTGCACCGGGGCCCAGTTATGTGAGGGGCCAGCTAAACCCTAGTTAGTGCTGTTTTACTGTTCTTCTTTGCCTGGTTAGGGCCCAGTGTACCACTGCCATGCCAGTGTTGTTCTTGATCTCAGACCAATGGCCAAAGAGAGGAAAATACTGAAGCAAGGAAGGCACCTTAGCTTAGGCCTCAGAGGGATGGCAGAGCTGGGGATGGGGCAAAATGGAAGCCCTTATTTTCAACAAGGGGAAGAGAGGATTACCTTCATCGCAAGGTAGTAACGCTCATTAGTGAAGCAGGTGAAGTGGCACTGGGACCCAGTATTGCGAGGGGCCCACTGCATCACAATTATAACTATCTTACCTTACAACTGATGCATGAAGGCTCATTTTCCATCCATGCGAGCTTTAGGGCCGAAGGTACCCTTGCTGCAAACAGGCAGGCAACACATGATAGCTAATTTATTTATGAAGGGGACAGAGAATTTGTTTTTAGATTGGAGTGAAGGCCAGACGTGGTAAGGAAGGGGTGAAAGAGGCAGAGGAGACAGCCTGCTTCTCAGGGCTATCATTAGTGTAGCAGTTGCATAGGATCCCAGAAGTGTGAGAGGGCTCACAAACCCCTAATTATTGGAAGTAGTATTTTTGGTCAATTTATGTTTTTGTTTATTTTTGTAAAACTTTTTTATTGTTTTGAATCAGATTCATGAACAGTGCCCAGTAATGGACCAAAACAATCCAATTCATGTAACACATTCCCCGTAGCCATTAGCCACTATACAGGATCCCCTGTGTAGGTAAGTCTTGCCCTCTATTCTGCCCCCTTCCCACCTTGGACATGACGCAGTTCATATGTGGGCATTATTCAACGGATTATTCTCAGCTAACCCTGCCCCCACTTCAACTAACCCCCAGCCTCCCCCCTCCCTCACCACCCTCCCAGGCGTGCCGTGCAAGGGCTCGCCCCTGCAATTCTGGAGAGCTAAGAACTGAAGCTCATAGTGCAAAAGGGCGGTTATTGTCGCCACGGGCCGGACATCTCTCCCAAGGGTCAGTAATAGCTGCGGGCTGACATGATGAGCTGCAGTCAAACCCAAATGTTTGTTAATCAACGGCCACCACGGGGTCATCTACCGGGGCATCATCACCATCCTCCTCAGGGGTCTTAAGTGCCATAACCAACCTCTCCCATGCCCTCGCCCTCTCCAGCGCCCTCTCGCTGCTCGTTCGATGTGAAATTTGTGGTTGAGTAGTACCCTCACACTCAGCCCACTTTTGAAATTCTGCTTTCCACCTAGTTATGCTTGGGCCCTTTTTCACTTTCCAATGGGTGGTGATGCTTCTTTTGGCCAAGAGGAAACCCAAATCGATAAATTTGCTAGTGATTTTGTTCTTTGAGGTGTGGGGGAACGACTGTAGGATACAGTGTGCCATGGAGAGGTTTAAGTCCCTATCAGTAAGGTCCATCAATACCTGTTGTCACCTCCTCCCAAAAGTTGTCAAGGGATGGGCAGTCCCAAAGCATGTGTTTAAAATCCGCCGCATCTGCTGCGCATCTTGGGCAGGACGCTGGGTGGGTCGGAACCGGGCTGGTGTGAGGTACGTCCTGTGGAGGATGTGAAAGTGTCCCAACTGAAACCTCGCGTTTCTCGTACTTTTGCAGGCCCTCTCTACTATTTGGTGCCATGCTCTATCTGGGATGTCACTCCCCAAGTCCTCTTCCCATTGGAGCTTCAGGGCCGTCATTGGGGATAAAGATTCTAGTGTCATGCGTCTATAAAGACATGTCACCGCCTTTATGGTGCCCGCCGCCATCACCACATATTGGCACCCCATAGAAGTCGGCGGCTCTGTGAGGCCCATTTTTCATTGCTTCCCGATGGCTGCTGTGAGGGCAGTATATTGAAGGAAATTCACTCCTGGCAGGTCATATTGGTCCCTCAAAGCGTCAAACAGGATCAAGGCTCGCCTCTTCGCTGAAAAGCGCGTCGTGTTTTCATCGACCGCAAATTTTGTATAGTATTGTCAATTGTCGCTTTTGCTATAATTTAATATTTATATATTTGTCTTTTGTACATATGTGCTGGTATTTATGTTGATGTATATGTTTTGTATATATTAGTGATTTTGTATTAATTACACTATATGTGTGAAAAAATGATTATTGAAAATATCAAAACATAAAAGAAAGGAAAAAAAGTAGAAGAAAAAAATATGATACAAGAATAAAAAATAAAAAATATCTGTGGTCTTACTTGCAGCCGATTGGGCAACTGTACGAGTTATTAGTGATTTTCTAAAACTGATGTGCATATTAATAGTCATGATTGATATTTTCTGTATTGACATATTTGCCATCGTTTGGAACATAAACAATAAAAACAGATTTACAAAAAAAAAAATATATATATATATATCGTTTGTAGGTCATGTGTACATTTTTAAGATATATGCACTCTATTTTTCTATATATTAGTCCCAATTATGATTTAAGCCTGACATAGTTTTGTGGTTAACTATCATATAACTTGTGTCTAGCCTCTCTCTTTACCCCTCATAACTCCAGAGAATGGGACATACTCACAGTGTGAGGGGCTTTGATAGTGGATTCAAGCCCCCAGGGCTGCGTAAAATATTTTCTAGACCAGACTGGATCAGCTGAATCACTCATGGAAAAAATCTTCGAGATGAAAATCTTTCTCCTCGACTAGTAACTTGAACCACATTTGTGCACATCTGGGTATGAAGAATGAGAGAATGTGAAAACGTGCAGAGATATTTTATGGGCTATTAATGAGCCGGAGCAGCACTGCACGGTCATATCTCATCCAAGCAAATTCGCAAAAAAATTGCAAGGAAAACTTGTGAAGTAAAGGTAAGGTGTCCAGATTTTGAAAGCCATAAACAAGGACATTTTTGCAAAAATAGAAGAAGGACTCTATTCAACATCATCCGAGCGGGGACAGAATGACAATATAGAAACACAGGCCAGACACTAAGGACATAAATAAAAAGTCCCTTTTTAAACCCAGTATCTCACATGCTATTTAAGTCGTTTTCTAATAAGCGATGCTAACTAGTACTGCTTTGTGACACATACAGAATTGCCCAAATCTTCCAGGACAGTTGGTGTAAAACTGGGATTGTCCCAGCAAATTCGGGACACCTGGCCACCCTAGGTGAAATGCACATGCAACATGTGCAATGTCTCCTACTCCTGTAACATGCATATTAAGGCAGGTGCCCCATGGCTCATGTATACCTAGCACACTTTAGGAATAACACTAATAACTTGTGATGAATACAGTAACTGGAGAGATCCATGTGTAATACCTGGTTACAGGTTGAGGCATCATAACATAACAAAGAAGGTTAATGTACCAGCGCCAGAGAGTTTCATGTAAGATAAGCTCACATATGTGTATTCTTTTAAGGTAGCTCAGTTGGTTAATGCTTTTGTTGCAAAGACCATTGTCAACCCGCAGATCAAAATGTACATCTCTGTTAAAGTAGCTCAGTGTGTTATGCTGCTGCTGCAAACAGTTGCACTTAACATGCAAAGCATACGCTTCCAATTGTGATTGATTAATGCTTAGGATGAATTGGGCAGTGGAAAAACTTTACTGTTAGGTGCCAAAAAGTCAGCTTGTGTAATGTGCTATATAAATGATTATTATTAGTGTAATAACCAGCATTTGTGCCGTCTACACAGAGGGCACATTTACCTACATTTGACATAGCTTGACAAACTCAAAACCCTTTTAAATCCCTTGGCAACTTGTGAAGTGAACACAATGGGTGTATTTTTGTCTCCTTTGATGAGCTACTGAGTCTGGTGGCTAAACAGATAAACAGAAACCTGCCCAGAGCCTGGAGGCAAGTGAGGTGCAAAGAAAAAAATGCAAATTGCTTGAAGGATCAACGTGTGAGCTAAGGATGGGTACAACTATTTTAATGCTCTTTCTATTCTCTGGTATCATGCACCGCAAATCGTCTTAAGACGGAGAGAACAAAACAGCCAGGGCACAACTCAAACAAAAGAAATGACTTCCTGTACATGAATGCAGTCGTTTGCAGTCACGCCATTCTGGAAGGAAATCCCTCTGCAGCTCGCCTCTTGGCACAGCGCACACAGTGAATGTTACCTTAGCTGTGGCCTCTGGCACCAGGGATACATACCCTGATGCTGCCAAAAATGTATGTTCTTTTCCAAATAAGTCCAAACGAATGCCCCTAATTCTGTGCACCCAAACTCTGCCCATAATCTAACCCCTGCTGCCCAAAATGCCACTTTTGCCTTGTTGTTGGGTACTCTTCTTTGCTTGTTGGGAAATCTCAGCCTCACACCACCCTAATATTACCGACTAAACTCCGCCCCTGGGGCCTCATTTATGAAAAGTGACGCATCGGTGCGTCACTTTTCACTGCGCTCTCCCTGCGACATGATCGATGCGTCATATTTATAATATGACGCATCATGTCGCAAGGAGTTACAGATGCGTCAGTATTTCTGACGTATCTGTAGGCGCAAAAGTGACGCACTGCTGGAGTGTGTCACAAAAGTGACGCAACTCCAGCAATGCTTCCTTTCACATGGGGAAAGCCCCATGTGAAAGGGCTTGCATCAGTCTTACGCCTGCTGTGAGGCAGGCGCAAGATTTTGACGCAACAGCGTCCTAAAAGTGACGCAGTGAAATCTCATAGATTTCACTGCGTCACTATTACGAGGCTTTTTGCAGGGGAACGCCCCCTCTGCATACATTATACCTGACGCAGGTATAATGTAGCGCAGGGGTTTACAAAGTGACGCATCTGCTTAGATGCGTCACTTTGTAAATAGTGCGCATCAGGAGGCATGTTTTACACCGCCGATGCGTCACAAAAAGTGACGCATCGGAAGCGCAAAACTCACGCACAGCCTCATAAATGAGGCCCCTGGAACTCATGCAGGAAGCTGAGAGCTGAAGCTGCGCGTTGCATCCCCAACGTCACAAGGCCCTTGCTAATCCACAGCACAGCTCCAGCTTTCAGCCTCTTGCTTTATCGTCCCACCCTTTACTGTTTGACAAGTTGGAAAAGGGTGGGGCGACCGACTTATAAGCACAGGCGCTGCAGGGCTAAGGCGCTTGGGGCTACCCATATGAGTGATGCCGCATTGCGTCACAGATATAGAGACACTGAGGCGTGGCAGGCCCCCGAGGCCAGGGCTGGGACTTCACTGGACCGTAACAATCTGCCTGATGGCCAGTTCAGGTGCCTTCATGTGACTGCGCCACCCATCTCACAGATGTCACTGCCTGCCTCAGACAGCTGCTTGACTCCGCGGTTTTTCTACTGTACTAACAGTGACTGACAGTTTATGATTCTCTGTTCATAGGGTAGAAAATGTCAGCAAATGAGGACGCAGCTCTGACATCCTTATGAGCAAGCTGCCTTAATAAGGTAGTTTTCATCCTTTTCAACAAGGCTCAGTAGCATGGAATTATTGCACAGTGCCTTTCTCTTTCAGGCAACTACATCTCCATGGTAACCTTTTGAGAACAAAACAGCCACGATGCCACTTATATATTCTGGGTACACATTTTGGGCTAAAGGAAGCACAGCACAGATGACAAACTTGCTCTTTATGTGTGAAATGTCCTCTTCATTGAAGATAAGAGCACCTCACAATGTTAACCTTGGCCTTTGCCTTACAAAACTACACCTCACTATATGTTATGTTATGTTAGCCAATTTATAGGGCGCAGCGTTTATCCAGAGGTGTCTTGGCGCTAGTCCTGCGAACAACAGTGGGCCAAAGTGAAAAGAAAAACCTTCTGATTAAAAAGCCATGTTTTTAAATGCTTTCTAAAATGGAAAAGGGAGGGAGCTGCCTTAAGGGGGAGCGGGAGGAGGTTCCATGCTCTGGATGCTCCCAGCAAAAAACTGCTTCCTCCCCATTTAGCTTTTTCAAATCTGATAAAATTGACTTTAAAAGCATCTTACGATCCTAGATTTCTAGTAGGCATATACCAGGTTAAGGCTTTTCTAAAAAACAAAGGTCCAGCGTTATGAAGGGCTCTGTAAGTAAAGCCAAGTGCCTTAAACGTAATTCTGTGTTTGACCTTCAACCAGTGAAAGTCTTTCAATGCATGGGAGTCTGATTGATGTCTGGGAAGACCCAGTAATAATCTTGCTGGTGAGTTTTGTAGTACTTGCAGTTTGTTTACTCTCGATAATATGAGTGTGGCGATAACTGATTTACTGACTGCAATAGGGAGGAATATCAGTATCAGTATCAGGATTCTTAACATATTATATGAAGACGAGATCACTTCATTGACATTGACATTTGTTCACCTACTGCCTACTCCCCCCCCCCACTAAGCTTCCCACCCTTATATCCTTTCCTTGAAACTGTTTAAAACCCATACTCGATCATTAACTGTTGAACTTTAACCCCGTTAACCTCTTACCTAGTTCAATAAACAGCTAACTATATAAGTATCTCCTATTTTAACTTCTCATTGCTTCCTTCCGGTGTAGTTTGTACACAACCGTAAACGTCACCTTTAACCATGTAAAAACTAGCCACCAAATGCCTTGTACCTGCTTCAAGTGACAACCAAATACAATGTTCCCACCCCTGTGCACCTATGCTCAACCAAACCACCAGACCATGTAGAACCTTAAGTCTGAGGATCCCACCTCACATGTACTCGCATATTCTCATTCAAATGCACCACATACCTGAGGTGGGAAAGTGGTATAAGCAAGAGCCCACTTTTGATCTATTGCTCAGTTTTACCAGGAATCATCATTAGGCAATCACGAATAAGATGTTCATGTAAAAATGCCAAATTCCTGCACCTCACTCGAGAATAAACCGCCACCAACTTTTCATTGTGTCATATCTTGGGCGTGGTGATGGTAGGCGCCCACACTGAAAGAAGCACCACTCTGAGTTGTCCTCAAAAACCCTAAAAGAGTGTTGCTGTCAGTCAGTCAGCAACATCCTATAGTCAGTAAAGCAGTATTCTTGAGGGTCATTACATGGGTCTCTTGTACGTGGAAGACGCGGAACTGATTAGGTGAAGAGCCAGGGTAAAACCCTTGACGAAAGTGTGTCTTCAGGATGACCCTCTCCATCCGGCTCAATTGATATAAAAGATCCAAAACGTACGGGCTGGACCCCAACGGAATAAAAGGGCAAGTATACTCACTGCCCTCCCATTCACAAGGATTGCATGCATGACGTATACTTAGAAAAAAGTACGAAAAACACTGAACGAACTGGGAGGAAAACCATATTACCCTGATGAAAGCCCCGGACCTATTTAGGCCTTGGAATAGGGCTGAAACATGTTTGTGTGTTTGTATGACATTGGGTCACAGGACCATTAAATCCTAAAAAAAACACATACATTGTAATTTTAACATCCCGGACTACTCCACCAATAAAGAGATACCTTGGAGCCGTCGAGGGAATTTTAATCTCTAGTTAAGCCCCTTGGTCTTTTTTTTTGTAAGAGCACCCTGAAGGATGGTTGAGCCCACCCTAACCTTTAGGAGTCAGTGTGAACCCAATGATGAAGCATGACACTACTAGAGTGTGTTTGGGTTATTTAAAGAAAATGAAGTCTTGCCTTCCCCGCATTTAGAAGTGCAGTGCTACTGTGAAGACTAGTTTCCCCCTCCGATACACATCTCACCCGACATTTAAAGTGGGATACTTATAGGTTGTATGTATAATTAGAAAGGGAGAGTGTATCTCCCTGGTCGGTTCCAATAGTGAAAGGGTCTCTCTACCCTCCGGACCTGGGAGAGTTTCCCTTCCCAAATCCCAATCTATAAAAGCGTCAATTTGTTGGCCAGTGACCTTTGTGTGCGCTTTCCCTTCAGCCCGGCTCATTGCTCATGAGACAATTAAGGGCATGTGAACTCATGCAACACTTATTCTAGTAACAGCAGGGTGGACATTCCATAGAGCAGATCAGCGATTGCTTCCAGTTCCACAGCTGTTAACAATGCAACGTGGGAGGGTCACATAACCAGATTAAAGAGTCTGAATGTGGCAGCATGGCTGCTGGCATGCTAGAGTTTGGCTACCTAAACTTGCTAAACAATCTATGGCTATTTTGTCCAAAATGTATGGACAAATGTACCACAGCACAGAATAATGCACAGCCTGTGCAGCATTTCAATGTAGAGTAGCATGTAGTTGTTATTGTGACAAATTAGTAATTTACTAAAGAACCCCCTGACTAAAGCGACATTATTTTTACTTGTTTTAGACATTCAACTGATGAAGGCAGATTGCCGAAATGCATAGGGAGAAGAAAATGTTGTTGCATCGTATGAAGCAGAAATGATGCATAATGGGATATGAAGTTCCATTTTGGATGCAATTGAAGTGTGAAACCAACAGATTGAAATACAAAGTAAAACGCAAGAAAAAAACTTGAGAAGAGTATTTATTTTATTTTCGCTTTAGACACAGCATTCCAACCTGTGCCCAGGGAGACACCCCATGGAGGTTGGGTTGCAACCATAGTGTTAAGTTTGCACACTCCAGAGCGGGGAGTGACTCCCAGGAGCACGGTTTAACAGGAAAACCACGGCAAAAGATAGCGGTGCACGATCCAATCAACTAGAGATTAGTAATTTACCCATAGGTAGTGTAAATCATTAGTGCAAATTGCTGCTAACCAACTTCCTGCAAGTCATTTTGCAATGCGACTTATGTATTGAGAGGTTAGGGCGCAATATGTCTTTTCGTTGATGGTCGCTAAACGAACTCTATAATGAATTAGACAGGTTGCAGTTTTCAGCCCCTGTGAATGGCACTTTACTCAGGCACAAAAGGTACCAGGAAAACCATTGCAAAAAGAACAGATGATGGACGGAATGCTAAACAAATCAAACATCCACTCGCAGTCACATATCTAGGTTAAATCCATCGTTTTTTTGCACACCATGCCATTTCAGTTTAGAACCAGCCATATGCAAATCAGTCTTTAGCCCGCACCCCATAGAAACAGTCCAGCCTGAAATGCTAGGCCAGGTCCTCTCTGGACCAGAAACAAGCATCCTGGGACTGTTTTCGGGGTATCATGCCTCATAAGCCAGACTAGCTTGAATCTGGTAGTGTAGCAAGCACAGGACCAATGTCTAGGCATACCTTCCCACTTAGAGTGACAAATGCAAAAAGAACATATGATGGACAGAATGCTGAACAAATTAAACATTCACCCCCAATCACAGATGCGGGTTAACTGCATAGTTTTTTGCATGCCATTCCAGTTTAGATCTAGCCATATGCAAATCAGTTATGGCCTTCCGCCCCATGGGACCAGTCCGGCCCGAACTGCCAGGCCATGTCCTCCCTGGACCAGAAACAAGCATCCTGGAACCAGTTTCGGGGTATCAGCCCTCATCAGCCAGACTAGCTTGAATCTGATGACGTAGCGAGCACAGGACCCACGTCTGGGCATACCCTTCCCACTTCGGGCGACAAATGCAAAAAAATCAGATGATCGACGGAATGCAGAACAAATCAAACATTCAACCCCAGTTACAGATTTGTGCTAAATCCATCCTTTTTTTGCATGCCATGTCATTCCATTTTAAACCCTGTGAGGTTCTTTGATTTTCGACTTCGTTCCGTATTCGGCCGCCATTTTGTATCCCGTTGCCATTTTGTGTTGCCCTCAGTTAGGCAGCACAGCGAATGGAGTGTTTTTGCCTTTTCCAGCTGCTACGTGTCTCTTCTGTCAAAAAGTAACCCCCTGCCCTTGTTTACGAAGCCGATGTCAGGGTCTGGCCGAGTCCACTAATCCATGTCTAGGCTGAGTGATCCCTGTCTCGACTGACTGTTTGACTCTCCCTATTCTCTCTTTACTTTATCTTATCCGACTGGCCTTCGCTATTCTCTCCTTGTATTCTCTTGTTACACAACTATCCTTTGAGGCACACAAATATGTCCTGCCACCTGCAAATTGGATTGTAGGCACTAGCACTGATTAACTCGTGGGGAGGGGTGACATGCAGGGTCTGAAAGAAGGGCGTATTTGGGACATTTGATAGCTTGTTTTCCAACTTTTCCTATTGGCTGGCCTTGTATGTATTGGGAGTATACGTCGTAAATATGTGTGTTATAAAAGATTGTGCGCCACGAATTAAAGTGGCAGTCTCCTAAGAACCTACTTTGTACTTCTGGGACAACTGTGCTTAGTTGCAGCTAATAAACCTGGTTTTCTACGCCCAACAGAGTGTCTCGTGTCTCTGTCTAACAAGGCAGGTGAACTCGGAGATTTAAGGCGTACCCTGCGCCGACAGGCCCATAAGGCCCGGTTCTTCAATTGGCGCCCAACGCAGGGCGGCTTCAGTGGTAGCGGTTCAGCCCGAGGGTCGTGAGGAGCCTCGCAAGAAAATTCCGGAGGATTCGCGAACCACGTCAAGCAACCCCTGTATGTCGAAGTGGCCCAAAGGTCTTTTGCAGCACGGCTACTCCTTTCTGACGGCTGCTGATGACTGCTGCTATGACTGCCGCCCTGCCTTGGCCTCTTTGGTGACGACTGGTATTGCGAGACGTTAGACTGACCTCTGTTGGCGTGAGACAACACTTAGTTAAGTATTCGTGGGTAGCGCCCACTTCTTTGTTTTGTCTTTTTTGGGGGTTTTGTTATTTGACCATTGCAATAGCCAAAGCCAAGGGGTGAGCACATTTGTGCAGTATTATTTGCTCTAACCCCTTGAAGTTTGTAAGTAGACCAGTGAATTAAAAATGCCTAGTCTTAGCAAAATTATGAAGTTTTTTTGTCTTGATTGCAATAGGGATTCCCGGCTGGAGGACTCTTGTCCGATTCCTCCGGTTGGAACTCCCACCTATGAGCTCTATTCGAAGCATGGTGTTGGCCCCATTGCCTTTAACGAGGCATGGATCCGATACACAAAGAAAGATGGTGTTCTGCAGTGGCCACAAAATGGTAGCTTTGAGCCTGATATATTAGACAATCTAGAAGCAATTTTGTTCAAAAGAAAAGCCCGGCCGGCAATGTTCGACTCTTTCCGCCTCTGGCGTAAGGAAGCCAAACAGAGAGAAATTAAGCAGGCAAAAAGAGATAAGAAAGAGAAAGGTAGGACGATTATACAGGCTGCCCAGCAGTTTAAAGATAATGCGATTGATCAGGCGGTTGAAGTCTCAGAAAGACAGCATCGTATGGCAATAGATAGATGTTACCCTGTGTTGCCTACTTCTTCACAGAGTAAGGAACTTGATGAAGATCCCTTACTGTCCCATTTGTTGAGATTGCCTCCGCCCTATGTACAAGGTGCTAATGCACCTCCATTGTTACCACTTGTCCAGCCACCTGTCATTCCGCCATTGGTCCCGGTTTTTCCACAATTGCCCCTTCCAGTATTGACACCCCCGCCTCCTTTGCCACCCACTCCTGTCTCTCAGACTCCTATACCTCTGTCTCCTTTACTCCCGGTTCCCCCTGAAACTGTCAGCCCCTCTCCTGTTTCGGCTCATCCCTTGTCTCCCGTTCTACTGTCAGATTCTCCCACAGCTCGTAGACGATTGGTCGATACTGTTTCTGGTCTGTTCTCCCCCCTCTTTGGGTCTTTTAACTTGACTCCTGCTCTTTCTCGTAGACAATCCCGCAGTCAACTCCCAGGTCCCGATGAGCGAATTTTGTTGGACCATCTTGCTCACAAATGGATCATGAGTGATCCACAGTATAGTGTGCATGATATCATGAGCACCTTTCACCAGTGGGATGCGCCCCGACAGAGATATGTTTTCAATGTTACGAGTGATACTCTTGCCAAAGGATGGGAGGATATGGATTTGGGTTTAGCTCCCCAGGGTCTGTTGGACGTACAGGCTAAATTTGATAAAGGGCTTATTTTGGGTTCTGAGGTTGAGGACGCCGTAAGGACACTTGTCACTTTCAGGTCTTTATTTTCTTCCCAGGCTTTTCTTGAACCTGATCCTGCAGTCAGACAGACAGTGAAACATTATCCTATGAGAGAAGTTCCTCCAATATGGAGAGATGCGGTTCCACAGGCAGGCAATATTCCGGCTGTCCCTGCTCATTTCCAACGTATATGGATACATGTTCCCTGGAAACGATCCGAAGTTTTGGCGCTTAAACAGTCTTTACCGGACCCTCGCAAAAATCCTGCTGGGTATTATAAAGAGCTGTCCCAGACTGTTGATGCATGTATCATGAATTTGGCCGATATTGATATGCTGATGGGAAATGTAGTCCCACAAGCTCTATGGGCTCGGATTCGTAGGGAGGACCACGACCAAGCTTTAGGTGGTAATTGGGCTGCTATAGCTGCCGCGGATGCAGCACAAGTAAGGGGTGCTAAACCTGATGCTTTGCTTGCAGAATTGCCTGGTAGAATCATCACTTTAATGAAAACGAGGATGCCTGCCTTACGTGTTAATGGGGATAAGTTAGCTGCATGTAAACAGAAGAAAGATGAGAGTGTCTCCGATTTCTTTACTCGTTTCGAGGAGTACACAGTGACCACAGTGGTCAAGATATGAGTACTGAGGGTGGACAGCGATTATGCATGGATAAATGTGTATTTAATTTACTTCCAGAATTATCGCATAAATTGAAAGACTCCAAAAGTTCGTGGGCTGTTTCTTCATCTGCCCAGATATTAGCCACTGCTCAGTATTACGAGAATAGGGCTAAGGAGGAAAAGGATAAACTTGAGAAAAAGACTAAAGAATTAAAAACGAAGGTTCTTTTGCAACAGGCTTATCCTCCTCGCTCTGCTCAGCGTCAATTTCAACAGCCTTTCCAGTTTCAGAGGTTGTTACAGAAACCTGAACCCTTTGTTCCGCGACCTTTGTTAGGTCCTAATCAATGTGCTTATTGTAAAGAGGAAGGACATTTTAAGAATAGCTGTCCAGTTTTATTGCAGTGCAATGGTGGATTTCCAGGGCCACGAGGCCGTGGTGATTTTCAGTCAGCACCCAGGGGTAGAAGGCGAGGTGCGTTGTCTCAGACACAGCGTTCCCTTCCCCCTCAGAATTCTATGAATTATTTTGACCAGCAGAATACTCAGTCTGCCCAATACTACAATGACGACTATTGTGTTGAAAGTGAGAATCAGGATTTTCTCACTAGCTAGGACAGCCATGGACAAAGCAAGGGAGTCATATCAGTTCCAGTGGATCAGAATGGGCCTTATGTTGAAGTTGTTGCATTGGGTGTTTCAGAGCCATTTCTTTTGGATACTGGTGCAATGAGAAGTTCTATCATTCACTCCAAACTCCCTGGGGCATCTTTGTCTGGCTTAACAAACGTTTCTGTAGGATTCTCCGGCACTCCAGTTCGTAACCCGGTTTCTTGCCCTTTGCCTATCTCAATTGGTCCTTATGATTTGGAGGCCCCGCTCATTTTAACGACTGGTTGCGGCGAGAATTTGCTGGGTTTGGACTTATTGAAACGTCTTCATGCAACATTGTACTGTTCCCCCTCTGGTGTACATCTTACTTTAGGTAAGAAATTGTTTTCCCCTATGTATTTGTATAAGGACAAACTTCCACCCGAATTGCATTCCCTTCCTGCTACACTTTGGGCTACAGGTCCGAATGATGTTGGTCTGCTCCAAATTCCACCTTACGTGGTTGCTGTCAAGCCTAATGTTAAATTACCACGCATTCCTCAGTATAAAATTTCCAGTGATGGGGAAAGAGCTTTGTTGGCTATCATCTATGATTTAGTTCAGAAGGGTGTGGTTGAGGAAACAAGAGGAAATATTTGCAATAGTCCTGTTCTACCTGTTCTTAAACTTACTGATTCTTCTCAGCCTCCTGTATATTGATTTGTGATTGATCTTCGGGAGGTTAACAAGATTGTTGTACCCCAGTTTCCTGTCGTCCCAGATATCACGGCCTTGCTCACAATGATACCTGCTTCGGCTGCCTGGTTTTTGGTTATCGATCTCAAAAACGCTTTCTTCAGCATTCCTATTGCTGAGGAGAGTAGGGATCTTTTTGGCTTCTGTCTTGGAGGCCGAAGTTTCGGATTCAAACGTGCACCCCAAGGTTATTGTGAGAGTCCCTCCATTTATAGTCAGGCTTTGAAATCTCAGCTTGATGCTTTCACTTTGCCCCCAGGTGCCACTCTTATTCAGTATGTGGATGATTTGTTGGTTGCTGCTGACTCAGAGGATATTTGTAAGAACGTGACTGTTTCGCTGTTGCGTTATTTGTCTGAATTGCATCACAAGGTGTCACCCTCTAAACTACAATATTGTCGCCAAGAGGTTACCTATTTAGGTCATCTCTTGTCGAAGGAGGGAAGGTGATTGACCCCAGAACGTATTCAAGCAATCGCACAAATGTCTGTACCATCCACACAAAGGGAGGTGCGTGCCTTTCTGGGCATTACCTCTTATTGTAGACAGTGGATCCCGAATTTTTCTTTGTTGGCTAAACCTCTGTTGGCACTTACTCTGAAAAACACACCCCAACCTCGTCCTTGGACTGACGAATGTCAGAAGAGTTTTTCTAACTTATGTACTGCCTTGTGTTCTGCCCCTGTGTTAGGTACTCCGAATTACAGTAAGCCTTTCACACTCTATGTTCATGAAAGAGAAGGTTGTGCGCTGTCAATTTTAACGCAGCAATTTGGAGACAAACAGCTGCCATGTGCCTATTTTTTGGCTACATTGGATCCAGTAGCCAAGGCATTGCCTAGTTGTCTCAAAGCTACAGCAGCAGCAGCGATCTCCATTCGTCAATCTGCTGGATTGGTACTGGATAATACTCTCGTTGTTATGTTATGTTATGTTATGTTAATAACTTTTATTTGGCGCACAGCTGCCCCAGCGAAGGGGCGTCCTGGCGCCTGATCAAATACAGAACATAACAGGTCGGAGCTGAAAAGGGAAGGAATCAGTTAGCCGCAATGAACAGATAGGTTTTAATGGCGCGCCTGAAGAGAGTTAAGCTCTCTAGGGCACGGATATGTACAGGAAGGGAGTTCCACAGATCAGCCGCCAAAACACGGAAAGATCGTCCTCCCATCCTACTCAGTCTGAACCTAGGCTTAATCGCCAGATGGTGAGATTCAGACCTGAGAGACCGCGTGGGAACATACGGGCAGATGAGGCTCGCAAGGGCAGGAGGGGAGGAGAGCTTCAGGATTTTAAATGTCAGACAGAGACATTATGGTACCCCATGCAGTGGATACTCTTTTGAACAGAACGAAAACACAACATCTCATGAGTGCCCGCTTGTCCGGGTACGAGCTGACGCTCTTGGCTAGTCATATACACATCAAGCGATGTAATGCTTTGAATCCAGCAACATTGTTACCCATTCCAGAAGGGAAAGACACCCAAGAACAACATGATTGCTTTCTCCGTACAGAGGAGGAAATGAAAGGAAGAATAGATTTAAAAGATACACCACTCGTGGACCCGGATGGGATCCTATGGGTGGATGGGTCTTGTTTGAAACTTCGCAATGGCGAGACGACTTCAGCTTATGCTGTTACCATCTTGTATACAGTAGTGGAGACAGCACACATTAGACAGAATTCAGCCCAAGCAGCTGAGTTGATTGCCCTGACGAGAGCGTGTGTGTTGGCTAAGGGAAAGAGAGTGAATGTTTACACCGATAGCCAGTACGCCTTTGGCGTGGCTCATAGTTTTGGCCGTTTGTGGAAGGAAAGAGAATTCTTTACTTCCCATGGAACTAAGATACAGCATGGTCAGTTGGTAACTGACCTTCTCGAATCACTTGCTTTGCCTACCCAGATAGCAATTGTGAAGTGTAGTGCACATAAAAAGATCACTGATGATGTGGGTCGCGGGAATGCTTTTGCAGACGAGGTAGCGAAAGAAACAGCGAGAGATGCTACAAGTCGCATGTATGTTGCAGGCCCTGCAAGATGGGTCAGAGAAGGAGGAATGTGTGAAGACACAATAGAAAGTGTGAGATTGATTCAAAAGGAGGCTACAGAGAAGGAATTGAGTAAGTGGAGAGAAAGTACGGGAATGTTGGACGCGACAGGGTGTTGGACGGAATTGTCAGAACACCAGCGGTGGCTGTTACCAAACGCCTATGTATTGCCTGTAGTTACTATGGTGATTGGGCCGGCCCACATCAGTGCGAAAGGGATATGCAAACTTCTGGCTCCAGAATGAAGGAATCCCTAAATGTGCGGAAAATGTGGTGAAACATTGTATCGTTTGTTTGATGCATAATCCAGGAAAGGGAACCCCAACTCCGGCAGGTCATTTTGCTCCCCCTGCGCATCCTTTTGAGGTATTACAAATCGATATCATTCATATGGAACGTTGCAAGTATGTTCTGGTGGTGGTGTGTGCCTTTTCCAGATGGATAGAGACCTACCCCCTAAAGGATAATACTGCTTTGTCCACTGCCAAAGCCCTCTTGAAGGAATTCTTCCAGAGTTTTGGTTTGCCTCGAATTGTCTGGAGTGACAATGGAAGTGAATTTGTCGGCCAAATTATGCAGAAGGTGTGTGCGGGTCTTGGTATTAGGCAGGAATTCCATGCGGCAAACCACCCTCAGTCAGCAGGCTTGGTAGAGTGCTATAATGGCACTCTCAAGCTCAAATTGGCAAAGATTCAGGTCAGCACAGGTCTTGCTTGGCCCGATGCTTTACCTTTGGCACTCCTATCTACGAGAACAGCTGTACATTCTCGCTTGGGACTCAGCCCATATGAGGTTGTTTTTGGGCGCCCAGCTAACGTCTGGGGAGTCCCTCGACCTAAAAAGTACTCCGATATTCAGTAACCTATGTTGATTGACTACTTGCATGATCTCACCACTAAATTGCGTGTTCTTCACCAGCAGGTTCAAAACGCTTTGCCAGAGGCCTCTGCAGATCCAGGTCACTCCATCCAACCCGGAGACTGGGTCTGTCTGAAGAATTTTCAGCGGAAGAAGAATATGGAACCTCGTTGGGGGCCGCCTCGGCAAGTGCTTCTGGTGACACGTACAGCAGTAAAGGTCCCCGGAAAGAAGAACTGGATCCGTGGCGTGCACTGCAAAAGGGTACCTTTGCCTTTGCCTTTTGATCAGTGGGTCCGCAAGGGTGTAGGTGATAGTGAGGGTGAAAGGGTCCCTCGGTTGGTACCTTTCAGTAGTGCACGACTGGATTGGACAAGGTCTGAAAAAGAAGATGACGATGTGTTGCAAGAAGCTGTACCATCACATCTGCGATTGAACACAACAAACCCAGAGACTTTGTTTCGAGAGCAAACAGTACCTGACAAGACCCGGTACAACCTGAGACCTAGACTGATTTTGAACAATTAAACTTTTTTTTCCTTATTCTGGTTACACTTTTAAGGGGCACTTTTTACCATCCGTTAAGTTGCAGGGTCACAGTAGGAGTCTTAGGCTGTGACCTGAGTAGTGGCAGTAGGTCTGCAGGACTTGCAGTGTCATAGGATGGCTAATAATCACAACTAAGTGATCTAGGAAGATTACCGTGAGCAACGCTTTAGAGGATGGATATTGAATTTAAAAAGAACGATAAAAAGCAAGAAATGAAAAGTAAATATAAGAAACTGTTGTTTAGTCCATGTGGCGTAACCTTGTGCATTTTAATATGTTCATGTATTTTATTGGCTTGTGTGGGTTGGGTTGTTCACACTATGCAGCAAGCACCTGTTCCTACTTCTGTTTCTTTGTCTTTTTCCACTACTGCCTCCCCGCATCAGTCTTATACACTCCCAGAACACGAACAAATTAGGAGAACAAAATACTTTAACAATTCATTCATCCAGCTGTTGCATCAGCATCAACTGGCAGTCAATACTACTGACTGTTGGGTTTGTGGACTCATGCCCCATAACACAGAGAAAGGGATGCCTTATTTAGTCCTTCCGTTTTCTTATGAAGGTTCCGCTTAGGCCTATTTGGCTATGTTTTCCAATGCATACCAGAATCGACTTCGACATCCTCTTGTTGGTCCACATGGTGGTGGAGCATATTTTAGTCTATTTTCTGGTTGTTCTCGTTGCCTCCCCCTGACTCAGTACTGGCTCGAGACAACGACGGACAGGTAAGCCTCTTCATGTGAGGCCACTACACGATTTCTTTTCAAATACATTTGTTTATGTATAGTTATGCTTAGTTTTAAGTATGGATTACAGAACCATTACTAAGTAAACTAACTTTTTAGACTGTTTTGGAGGTTTCTCAAGCTAATAATCTGGATTCAGTTGGAGAGGTTGAAGGGGTCTGTCCTATGTGGGCGAACCTTATGGAGTTAGGATGAAAGGGAAGAGTTTCTTTTTAAAGGGAGAATAAATGAACTTGGGCTAACATTATAAATACTACACAGAATAGAAAAGACATGGTCTCCCTCCTGTTGTTTTTAAAGCCTAGTCATTCTTGCCTTTACAGAGCGGGGTCTCACAGTTCCTGAGCTAGGTCCAGGAGAGGTGAGGTCTGTTCCCCGGACATACTGGGTGAGTAGATACTATCCCATAGGGCGATTTTAATGCCACTGGAGAGTTAATTGGGCACAATGAGTTTTCTACTAATGTATCCATCTTGTGATTGTTGTTATAGATGTAAGAAACACCAGTTGACACGGAGAAGTACTAAACAGATGACGGAAAACCATATCCATTTATGTCATTATGATTTATTCTCACACGTTAGTCCCTACACGCAGTAGCATTTACTGGATAGAACAGAGGCCCTGAAGAAAGCCTAGGGTCCTACTCCCAAGAGGCTGAAACATGTTGGCCCCCATGCAGGTATTTGGTTAAACTGCATTTAGTTCTGCACTGTTCTTGTTTTTAATAGGAAGTGACCTCCTCACTAATAAAAAGAATTTCCTACTGGTGGTTCTCTATCCTACTTTAGATTCACCACTTTCACATTTTTCGTTTGCACTGCACTTAATCTCATCAGATCTGTATCATTTGGTCCTAAAGTGATTGTGGACTCGAATCCCATCTCTCTGATAAGGGTACGATCTTTGTCTCAATGATCTAGAGATATCTGACCCTTGAAGGATGACCAAATGATAATATTGATCATACAATCTTTTGATGGGAATCCTGAATGCGTTTCCTCCACAATCACTATTGGTTTACTTTTGGGAATTTTCCGGCCCTTAGTCAGAACTAGTTAGTGTAGGCTAGCCCTGGTTGTACTAACTTAGACACCAAGTGCTTGATGTAGAGGTTCTTAAATATCCTCTCTTCTAGACCCCTAGTTTTTTTGTGTTGTTAATAGATGGAAGGTGTTAACCTTCCTCGGAATGGTTTTGGCCATCATTTTCTCTTGTTGTCTTTGTTTACAGTGTGGCCCTACCATCTGTGGTTTTTGTGCCACCATGTGTGTTCCAAGGCCTGTGTCACAGAAAACAGAGCACATTAAAATGATGTTGCAGCAACAGCTCGACGACCTCATGGCCATTGACATCGACTAACTTGAGTCCTTGGTGTTTTGCCTGAGTAATGGCAAAAGGAGGGTCTGAGGTTCTTTGATTTTCGACTTCGTCCCGTATTCGGCCGCCATTTTGTGTCCCGTCGCCATTTTGTGTTGCCCTCACTCAGGCAGCATGGCAAACTGAGTGTTTTTGCCTTTTCCAGCTGCTACGTGTCTCTTCTGTCTGCCCTTGTTTCCGAAACTGATGTCAGGGTCTGGCCGAGTCCTCTAATCCATGTCTAGGCTGAGTGATCCCTGTCTCGACTGACTGTTTGACTCTCCCTATTCTCTCTTTACTTTATCTTATCCGACTGGCCTTCGATATTCTCTCCTTGTATTCTCTTGTTACACAACTATCCTTTGAGGCACACAAATACGTCCTGCCCCCTGCAAATTGGATTGTAGGCACTAGCACTGATTAACTCGTGGGAAGGGGTGACATACAGGGTCTGAAAGAAGGGCGTATTTGGAACATTTGATAGCTTGTTTTCCAACATTTCCTATTCGCTGGCCTTGTATGTATTGGGAGTATACGTCGTAAATATGTGTGTTATAAAAGATTGTGCGCCACGAATTAAAGTGGCAGTCTCCTAAGAACCTACTTTGTACTTCTGGGACAACTGTGCTTAGCTGCAGCTAATAAACCTGGTTTTCTACGCCCAACAGAGTGTCTCGTGTCTCTGTCTAACAAGGCAGGTGAACTCGGAGATTTAAGGCGTACCCTGCGCCGCCAGGCCCATAAGGCCCGGTTCTTCACCAGCCATATGCAAATCAGTCTTGACCCTGCTCCCCATGGGAAAAGTCCAGCCCAAACTGCCAGTCCGTTTCCTCCCTGGACTGGAAACGTTCATCCTGGGACTGGTTTCAGGGTATCACCCCTCATCAGCCAGGCTAGCTGGAACCTGGTGGCGGAGTGAGCACGGGGCCTATGTCTGGGCATACCGGCACACTTAGGACAACAAATGCAAAAAGAAAAACTAGCCACAAGGCACCTCCTTGATTCCATTGTTCTTTGATTTAGGCTTACAAAGAGTAGAGTATTTGTCTGTTCTGAGACCCCTCAATATATTGGGTTCAAATATGGACACCTGATAAGCTAGTTCCATAAAAGGCGCACTTCTCTGAAATTTTGATATCTTGCATGCCTAACTGTTGGACTAGGCCCTTTTGGCCGGTTCATCCCTAAAACTTTTGCATTCTCCTAGCCTTTTTCTGTGATGTGGTGCAGTGCTTAATTTGTAAAATATTAAGTCCAGGTGCTCAAATTTTTGTAGAAGGCCACAGCCACTTTACCAGCTCCACCCACTGGCTTCACCCACCAGGTTGCCTGAACCCGAACCCCGAACATTGGCATTTATGTAAAACACCTATATTAGTCAACATGGATTGCACATGCTTCATTACTTTCTTTTTTGTTTTTTGTCTATGATGCGATTTCTAGAAAGAACAGCAAGTCAGCCAGATACAACAGACAGCCTTGCCAATTACCAAGCATCAGGGGGCGTGTGTGTATGTGAATGTGCATGTATGTGAATGTGCGTGTGTGTGTAATGACAGAGAAACATAATTTAATCATGGTGCGGTGGGGAATGTGACCTATGTGTAGCGCTACGAGAACCCAGTCTGCAACTAAAAGCATTGCAAATATGCAAGTCGTTTTAAAATAAGGGCAATTGGTTAGTATTAATTTCAAGACTCATTTTCTCGCCCTTTCCAGCTCTGCCCGTCGCAAATGCCGTCTATTTCATGGTTCTCTTACCACAGAGAGAAGTTCCGATGCAGAGCGTATTATATGAGCAGATGCCCCTGTCATTTACACAAAGAGACTAGGGCTTTGCTACTCATCTTCTACAGTGTACATCCCATAGACACCAGAACAGACACTAATGGATGAGCTTCTAATGCACTTTTAGACATACATTCTCTACAAATTATAGCCGGGTATTTTTCAGGGTGGAATAATGGCAATATTTTTAAGACACACATTGTGTTCTTAAACACCTCAAAATAATTAATCAAGACGTCAATAAGATTCTAAGTAGGAATCCATTGCACTTTCTTCCCCCGTCCCAGAATGAAGAAAGTTTTTGTCGTTCCTGGAGGCCACGGCTACACATGTAAACCTAGGAACGAGCCTGGCAGAGAGCAATGTGCAAGTGAAACAGTAAGGTTTAGGCCATTTGAGAACATGAAACTCTATGACGATCTTAAAAATCTTGGAGGTAAGTGCTCAGAGCTAGGCAAAACATGAATGCATATACTTAAAAAAATGGAACGGTGGGTTTCCTTTCAGAGTTTCGAAACATATTTTAATGATTTCATGTAGCAGATATTTTTGGAAGTAGTGTTTTGGGCTAGGCAAAAAATTAATACATATACTTAAGACTACTGCCCTTTCAGAAGCTCAGCTCTACCAGGGCATGAAAATGCATGATGGATTTGTGGATATTCAGCAAAATAGACGAGACTCCGGGATGGGTAAGGAGAGCTGATACACACGTAAAGGAATGAGTCTGCATTATGCGCACAGAAAGAGTTTGATGAGCAACGCCGTTAGCGCAAGCACCACTTTAAATATCGGGTGTTCCCGCAGAGCCCAAAATAAATGAAGTTATTCCTGTCGTACATTACCTCCTCGTCCTGTCTTCCTCGCCACAGTAATTACCCATGAGCCTCCGGCTCCACACAGAACTCAAAGTATAAAACAAAAAACCGCTCTAGTCCTCCTCTCCCTCCTCCAAATTGGCCCCCAGTGGCTCCAGCCAATCCCATAAAGGGATACAGAAATACCAACACGACCTGTTCTTTTTTTCTGCACTACTCCGAGTGCGGTGTTCCCTGTTGGTCAGGTGAGTGGGGCTGGGGTCTTGCTTGAGCAACCCCTTGTTCCCTTGGGTATTTGGATGGGGGGGAAGTTAGTTTTTCAATATTTATTTCCTTCGTGATGTTAGAAGTTGATGTTTAAAATTGTGTTTGTTCCCCTTTTCTATTGCCAGGCGCCTTGCCCTGCTTCAGCGGACTTGTGGTGCTCTTTATTCTGCGAGTTCGCATGGTGGGCTCGCTTCTTGGGGCCGCTCCTGCGCTTCCTGCTGAGCGGGTGGTTATGTTGTGGTGTGCCCCTTGCCGACCGCGCGTCCTGTATGCTGGGATTCACGCGGTCAGCTGAAATCTTTGCCGGTTTCTTGTTTTTGGGCTTCCCTGCTGGCAGATGGTTGTGGACGGCTGGGGTAGGCGCGCTGATGTCACGCTGCTGGATTGTGCATGTTGGGGGTCTGGGGCCTCGTTAGGGAGGCGCGCGTGGCTTCCTCGATGTTTGTACTACTTGGGGGGCGTGCGATGGGTATTTTCCTTTGGTTGCCTGGCAACATCCAGCCTTTTTTTGACCGGTGAAGGGTTTCTGTGCATTGTTTCACTCATGTATTGGGACATCGTGGAGCGTGGTTCTTCGTGTTTTACTGATTCTGCACCCTTGGGGGATTCTGGTTCTGGTGTGACTTTTCCTTATATGGGATGGTTGCAGCATATGGGCAATTCTGCTGTGGTTACTGCTTTGCGGGATTGATTGCCAGTTCCACCTGTCTAATGGGCGTGGATTGTTGATGTTCCTTAGGTTGACTCTGGCAATGATGTCCAGGGTCGCTTTGTGCAGGGTGCCGACCTTAAGGGGGTGCTGTGTCACTTTCGCGACTTTTACTGGGTTTTTCCTGGGTCGGTCGTGCCTCTGGGGGATGACTTTTTCACGGTATCAGCGTCCTGAGCCTGATTCTTTGCCTCTGCATTCTTCTGAATTGAAGGTTTTTGGGCATGGGCTCTTTTTTGCGTTTTCATTTAATAGACGCTATCCTCTGTTGGACTTTGCTGATATTTTCACATCCTCGGTTGGGGTTGATTCATTGTTGGCCTGTATGTCCTCTCAGGGGGCTGTTGTTTCTGAGGATTCCTCTCCTGCGGATCCTGTGGTTCGTATGGTGGATGGGGCGATTTGTCGCACCTTTGCAGCTGCTGGATTTTATATCCGGGCTGCGGCCTATTCCTCTTGCACGCTCCTTTCCTTGATTAAGGGTTTTCGGTCTTTGGCTGAATTGTTGGGCCAGGGGGACTATGTCTCTTCTACTCTGGCTATGTTAGAGCTGCAGATCCCTTTTTCTGAGGTTTGGCTTTTTGGTTCACCTTTGGGGATGGTGATGATGATGGTGGAGGGTCGTGTAGTCCTTGCTCCTGAACGGGATGGTCGATTCCGTTCCGTTTGTTTTCGGAGGGCTTTTGGTCCTTCCGGGTGGGGTTGTGATGGTCGGCCCTTTCGTGGGAGGGGTCGTGTCCGGGATGCGCCTTCTTTTGATTGCTCCCGGTTCTCGGGTGCTTCTTCATCCTCCGCTCCCGCTTCCAAGTCCTGACTGGTTCTCTCCTGGTGTGGGTCCGGTTAGGGGTCGCATCACTTTCTTCGTGGTATCTTGGCGCTGGTCTGTGTCTCATCAGTGGGTGCTACAGGTGGTGTCAGGAGGAGTTCATCTTGGATTTTCCCTGGCTCCCCCAGACGGTTTCATGTCCTCTCCTTGTTCCGGGTACGCTTTGATGCGAGTGGATCTTTTGGGCGGTGTCGAGTCCCTTGTTCTGTAGGGGGCTGTCATTCCCGTGCCTGACGATCAATTGGGGTTGGGGGTTGGGGGTTTGTTCCATCCTCTTTCTGGTGTCAAGACACACATGGGATCTCAGACCTGTGATGGTTTTGTAATGGGTGCGTTCTCTCGTGCATCTTTCGACATTCGTTTTGGTTTACCTCCAGGTGCTCCTCCCTTTGATATCTCAAGGGTTTTTGCTGGCCTCCATGGCCTTGAGGGATGCTTATCTGCATGTGCCTGTTCACCCGGATTCTCAGAGGTTTCTCTGTTTCTGCATCCTGGGTTGTCACTTTCGTTCCGGGTACCTTCGCCCAGGATTTTTACTATGGTTCTGGCTCCTCTTATTGGCCATTTGCAAGGGCAGGGCTTTGGTGTTTTTCCCTTTATGGCCGATATTTCGATCTCTGCTTCTTCTCTTCGAAGGCAGAGTTGCATGTCCAGTAGGTGTGCCTTGTCCAGGTGCCTCCCGGGTTCCTGGTGATTGTTCCGAAATCCTCCCTGGTTCCGGCGCTGGTGTTGATTTTCGTTGGGGCTCTGTTCGGGTCTCGGTTGGGGATGGTGTTCCTGACCCCTGCTCGGATTCTGTCCCTGGTGTCTGCTGTGCCGTCCCTGTTGTCGAGGCCTTCTCATCCTGTGAGCCTGTGATTGCGGGTTCGGGGTCTGATGTCTGCATCTTTGTTGCCCGTGCCATGGGCTCGCCTTCACATAAAAACAGTGGGTGTCCCGCACTTTTGTTGCATTTGGAACCCCTGTTCCCTGGTTATGAGTGTTTTGTTCCCTGTGTCCACGGGGGTTCAGGTGGTCCTGGTGTGGTGGTTGGCCGAATGTCGTCTGTCCAGGGGCCGCCCGTTTCTGGTTGTTCTCTCCCGGGTTATCACTGCCGATTCCAGCCTGCTGAGGTAGGGTACTTCTCTGGGGGATTCTATGAATCGGGGTTTGGCCTCAGGCGGTGTTGTCTTGTTCTTCCGACTACGAGAGGCTGGGTCCTTCCTGTTGGGTCTGTTGACCTTTTCGGATCTCCGCGGGGTCACCGTGTGTGGGTCCGGACGGACTGTCACATTCCCTCGGTTGACTCGGCCGTCGGTTTGTTGTTGGGCGGAGATGAGCCTGGCGTCCCTGTCTGAGCTTTTCCTGACTGGTCAGGAGAGCTTTGTGACGGATTGTCTGAGCCGTGTGTTTCCATCCATGGGGTCTTTGTCCCTGCCACCCTTGATGTTCGGATGGTTGCGGTGGATGTTTGGGTCTCCGATTGTAGACCTCTTTGCTTCCCCGACCTCTGCCACGTTCCGCTGTTTTTACACGTTTATGCCTTGTCTGGATGCTTGGAGTGTGGTCGCTCTGTCGTTCCTTTGACCGAGGGGCCTGTTGTATGCCTTTCCTCCTGTTCCCCCGATTCCGAAGGTATTGCTGAAGTTCAGGAGGAAGGGGTCGTTTATCCTTCTGGTTGCTCCGGGTGGTGCCGTCGTCCTTGGTATCCCCTATTGCTGGAATTGGCTGTATCTCCGGGCTGGGCGTTACCGATCGTGCCTTTTCCTCTGTTGGGTCCTCTTCTACCTCTGCCTGTGTTCCGGTCCCTGGGTCTGCGGGCCTGGCTCTTGAGAGGGGATCGCTGATGGGTGCAGGTTGTTCTTTTGCGGTTGCTGGCGTCATTCAGAAATCTCGGAGGCCTTCTACTCTTAAGTCCTACGCTAAGCATTGGGATAACTTTGCCTCTTGGTGTGTGTGTCGCAGGCTGTCGTTGGCTTCTTTGGACCCTGCTCGGATTCTGGATTTTTTAATTGGTGGTTTCCCTTTGGGATTGGCCATTTCCACTCTCAGGGCTCAATGGGCCGCAATTCGGGCATTTCATGTCCTGCCTTAGTTCAAATTTCTCCTTTGGTGGCTCGGCTTTTTAAGTCCCCGTCCTATCTTCTGTTCTCCTCCTTGGGACCTTCGTCTGGTATTGCGTTCCTTGCACTCGGCTCTTTTCGAACCTTTGGAGTCGGTGGGCCTGAAGTTCTTGACACTCTAAGTGGTGTTTTTTTGTGGCTATTGCATCTGCCAGGCGTATTTGTGTGCTGGGTGCCTTTCTGTGGTCTGCTCCAATTTTGGTCATTTTGTCTGATCGTGTAGTCTTGCGCCCTCATCCTACGTTTATTCCTAAGGTGGATTCTTATTTTCACCGTTCTGCTGAAGTGGTTCTTCCGTTTCTTTGTCCTGATACTTCCTCGGCTGAGGATTGCCTTCTCCGCCTGTTGGATGTGCGTCGTGCATTGTTGGTTTCTATATCACGCACTTCTTCCTTTTGTAAGGTTGACAATTTGTTTGTCTATTTTGGTTTGTCTCGTCAGGGCCTGAAGCCCTCTCTGTCCACTGTCAGTCGTTGGATTGTGAAGGCCATTCTGTTGGCTTATGGTTCTGTTTCTGAACTTCCCCCTCTTCCTGTTCAGGGTCGGTCCACCAGATCTGTTTCTGTATCGTGGGCCGCTTTTAAGGGGGTATCCATGGCGCATGTTTGCCGGGCTGCCACTTGGTCGTCCCCGCATACTTTCATGTCCCATTATCGCCTTCAGATTGGGTGTGGGGGTTCTGTTTCCTTTGCCTCTTCTGTACTGTTCAGAAAAAGGGGGTGGTGATGAACAGAGTGTCTGAATTAAGCAGACCACTCTTACCCAGTCCAAAGATCAGGGCTTGATCCATCACCGTTATTTATCTCACTGCCCCATCCCAGCTCAGAACCTGGCTATATGCAAATTAGTCTGTCCCTGGCCCAGTGCATCATGGGAACAGGGCAGACCAAACTACCAAGCCAATTCTTCACCAGAAAGGAGACAAGCTACCGGGGACCGGTTTCTGGCATTTCAGCCTCTTCGGCCCGGTTTGCTTGAATCCTGATGGAGCAGTGAGAAAGGGACTCATGTCTGAGTATACCCTGCCACACCTATAGTGGCCAAAAACGATACAGAAAAAGGGGGTGGTGATGAACAGAGTGTCTGAATTAAGCAGACCACTCTTACCCAGTCCAAAGATCAGGGCTTGATCCATCACCGTTATTTATCTCACTGCCCCATCCCAGCTCAGAACCTGGCTATATGCAAATTAGTCTGTCCCTGGCCCAGTGCATCATGGGAACAGGGCAGACCAAACTACCAAGCCAATTCTTCACCAGAAAGGAGACAAGCTACCGGGGACCGGTTTCTGGCATTTCAGCCTCTTCGGCCCGGTTTGCTTGAATCCTGATGGAGCAGTGAGAAAGGGACTCATGTCTGAGTATACCCTGCCACACCTATAGTGGCCAAAAACGATACAGAAAAAGGGGGTGGTGATGAACAGAGTGTCTGAATTAAGCAGACCACTCTTACCCAGTCCAAAGATCAGGGCTTGATCCATCACCGTTATTTATCTCACTGCCCCATCCCAGCTCAGAACCTGGCTATATGCAAATTAGTCTGTCCCTGGCCCAGTGCATCATGGGAACAGGGCAGACCAAACTACCAAGCCAATTCTTCACCAGAAAGGAGACAAGCTACCGGGGACCGGTTTCTGGCATTTCAGCCTCTTCGGCCCGGTTTGCTTGAATCCTGATGGAGCAGTGAGAAAGGGACTCATGTCTGAGTATACCCTGCCACACCTATAGTGGCCAAAAACGATACAGAAAAAGGGGGTGGTGATGAACAGAGTGTCTGAATTAAGCAGACCACTCTTACCCAGTCCAAAGATCAGGGCTTGATCCATCACCGTTATTTATCTCACTGCCCCATCCCAGCTCAGAACCTGGCTATATGCAAATTAGTCTGTCCCTGGCCCAGTGCATCATGGGAACAGGGCAGACCAAACTACCAAGCCAATTCTTCACCAGAAAGGAGACAAGCTACCGGGGACCGGTTTCTGGCATTTCAGCCTCTTCGGCCCGGTTTGCTTGAATCCTGATGGAGCAGTGAGAAAGGGACTCATGTCTGAGTATACCCTGCCACACCTATAGTGGCCAAAAACGATACAGAAAAAGGGGGTGGTGATGAACAGAGTGTCTGAATTAAGCAGACCACTCTTACCCAGTCCAAAGATCAGGGCTTGATCCATCACCGTTATTTATCTCACTGCCCCATCCCAGCTCAGAACCTGGCTATATGCAAATTAGTCTGTCCCTGGCCCAGTGCATCATGGGAACAGGGCAGACCAAACTACCAAGCCAATTCTTCACCAGAAAGGAGACAAGCTACCGGGGACCGGTTTCTGGCATTTCAGCCTCTTCGGCCCGGTTTGCTTGAATCCTGATGGAGCAGTGAGAAAGGGACTCATGTCTGAGTATACCCTGCCACACCTATAGTGGCCAAAAACGATACAGAAAAAGGGGGTGGTGATGAACAGAGTGTCTGAATTAAGCAGACCACTCTTACCCAGTCCAAAGATCAGGGCTTGATCCATCACCGTTATTTATCTCACTGCCCCATCCCAGCTCAGAACCTGGCTATATGCAAATTAGTCTGTCCCTGGCCCAGTGCATCATGGGAACAGGGCAGACCAAACTACCAAGCCAATTCTTCACCAGAAAGGAGACAAGCTACCGGGGACCGGTTTCTGGCATTTCAGCCTCTTCGGCCCGGTTTGCTTGAATCCTGATGGAGCAGTGAGAAAGGGACTCATGTCTGAGTATACCCTGCCACACCTATAGTGGCCAAAAACGATACAGAAAAAGGGGGTGGTGATGAACAGAGTGTCTGAATTAAGCAGACCACTCTTACCCAGTCCAAAGATCAGGGCTTGATCCATCACCGTTATTTATCTCACTGCCCCATCCCAGCTCAGAACCTGGCTATATGCAAATTAGTCTGTCCCTGGCCCAGTGCATCATGGGAACAGGGCAGACCAAACTACCAAGCCAATTCTTCACCAGAAAGGAGACAAGCTACCGGGGACCGGTTTCTGGCATTTCAGCCTCTTCGGCCCGGTTTGCTTGAATCCTGATGGAGCAGTGAGAAAGGGACTCATGTCTGAGTATACCCTGCCACACCTATAGTGGCCAAAAACGATACAGAAAAAGGGGGTGGTGATGAACAGAGTGTCTGAATTAAGCAGACCACTCTTACCCAGTCCAAAGATCAGGGCTTGATCCATCACCGTTATTTATCTCACTGCCCCATCCCAGCTCAGAACCTGGCTATATGCAAATTAGTCTGTCCCTGGCCCAGTGCATCATGGGAACAGGGCAGACCAAACTACCAAGCCAATTCTTCACCAGAAAGGAGACAAGCTACCGGGGACCGGTTTCTGGCATTTCAGCCTCTTCGGCCCGGTTTGCTTGAATCCTGATGGAGCAGTGAGAAAGGGACTCATGTCTGAGTATACCCTGCCACACCTATAGTGGCCAAAAACGATACAGAAAAAGGGGGTGGTGATGAACAGAGTGTCTGAATTAAGCAGACCACTCTTACCCAGTCCAAAGATCAGGGCTTGATCCATCACCGTTATTTATCTCACTGCCCCATCCCAGCTCAGAACCTGGCTATATGCAAATTAGTCTGTCCCTGGCCCAGTGCATCATGGGAACAGGGCAGACCAAACTACCAAGCCAATTCTTCACCAGAAAGGAGACAAGCTACCGGGGACCGGTTTCTGGCATTTCAGCCTCTTCGGCCCGGTTTGCTTGAATCCTGATGGAGCAGTGAGAAAGGGACTCATGTCTGAGTATACCCTGCCACACCTATAGTGGCCAAAAACGATACAGAAAAAGGGGGTGGTGATGAACAGAGTGTCTGAATTAAGCAGACCACTCTTACCCAGTCCAAAGATCAGGGCTTGATCCATCACCGTTATTTATCTCACTGCCCCATCCCAGCTCAGAACCTGGCTATATGCAAATTAGTCTGTCCCTGGCCCAGTGCATCATGGGAACAGGGCAGACCAAACTACCAAGCCAATTCTTCACCAGAAAGGAGACAAGCTACCGGGGACCGGTTTCTGGCATTTCAGCCTCTTCGGCCCGGTTTGCTTGAATCCTGATGGAGCATTGAGAAAGGGACTCATGTCTGAGTATACCCTGCCACACCTATAGTGGCCAAAAACGATACAGAAAAAGGGGGTGGTGATGAACAGAGTGTCTGAATTAAGCAGACCACTCTTACCCAGTCCAAAGATCAGGGCTTGATCCATCACCGTTATTTATCTCACTGCCCCATCCCAGCTCAGAACCTGGCTATATGCAAATTAGTCTGTCCCTGGCCCAGTGCATCATGGGAACAGGGCAGACCAAACTACCAAGCCAATTCTTCACCAGAAAGGAGACAAGCTACCGGGGACCGGTTTCTGGCATTTCAGCCTCTTCGGCCCGGTTTGCTTGAATCCTGATGGAGCAGTGAGAAAGGGACTCATGTCTGAGTATACCCTGCCACACCTATAGTGGCCAAAAACGATACAGAAAAAGGGGGTGGTGATGAACAGAGTGTCTGAATTAAGCAGACCACTCTTACCCAGTCCAAAGATCAGGGCTTGATCCATCACCGTTATTTATCTCACTGCCCCATCCCAGCTCAGAACCTGGCTATATGCAAATTAGTCTGTCCCTGGCCCAGTGCATCATGGGAACAGGGCAGACCAAACTACCAAGCCAATTCTTCACCAGAAAGGAGACAAGCTACCGGGGACCGGTTTCTGGCATTTCAGCCTCTTCGGCCCGGTTTGCTTGAATCCTGATGGAGCAGTGAGAAAGGGACTCATGTCTGAGTATACCCTGCCACACCTATAGTGGCCAAAAACGATACAGAAAAAGGGGGTGGTGATGAACAGAGTGTCTGAATTAAGCAGACCACTCTTACCCAGTCCAAAGATCAGGGCTTGATCCATCACCGTTATTTATC
Organism: Lissotriton helveticus; assembly: GCF_964261635.1. Taxonomy (NCBI): domain Eukaryota; kingdom Metazoa; phylum Chordata; class Amphibia; order Caudata; family Salamandridae; genus Lissotriton; species Lissotriton helveticus. Next base: position 1,797,323,884 of record NC_136057.1, read on the forward strand.
TCACTGCCCCATCCCAGCTCAGAACCTGGCTATATGCAAATTAGTCTGTCCCTGGCCCAGTGCATCATGGGAACAGGGCAGACCAAACTACCAAGCCAATTCTTCACCAGAAAGGAGACAAGCTACCGGGGACCGGTTTCTGGCATTTCAGCCTCTTCGGCCCGGTTTGCTTGAATCCTGATGGAGCAGTGAGAAAGGGACTCATGTCTGAGTATACCCTGCCACACCTATAGTGGCCAAAAACGATACAGAAAAAGGGGGTGGTGATGAACAGAGTGTCTGAATTAAGCAGACCACTCTTACCCAGTCCAAAGATCAGGGCTTGATCCATCACCGTTATTTATCTCACTGCCCCATCCCAGCTCAGAACCTGGCTATATGCAAATTAGTCTGTCCCTGGCCCAGTGCATCATGGGAACAGGGCAGACCAAACTACCAAGCCAATTCTTCACCAGAAAGGAGACAAGCTACCGGGGACCGGTTTCTGGCATTTCAGCCTCTTCGGCCCGGTTTGCTTGAATCCTGATGGAGCAGTGAGAAAGGGACTCATGTCTGAGTATACCCTGCCACACCTATAGTGGCCAAAAACGATACAGAAAAAGGGGGTGGTGATGAACAGAGTGTCTGAATTAAGCAGACCACTCTTACCCAGTCCAAAGATCAGGGCTTGATCCATCACCGTTATTTATCTCACTGCCCCATCCCAGCTCAGAACCTGGCTATATGCAAATTAGTCTGTCCCTGGCCCAGTGCATCATGGGAACAGGGCAGACCAAACTACCAAGCCAATTCTTCACCAGAAAGGAGACAAGCTACCGGGGACCGGTTTCTGGCATTTCAGCCTCTTCGGCCCGGTTTGCTTGAATCCTGATGGAGCAGTGAGAAAGGGACTCATGTCTGAGTATACCCTGCCACACCTATAGTGGCCAAAAACGATACAGAAAAAGGGGGTGGTGATGAACAGAGTGTCTGAATTAAGCAGACCACTCTTACCCAGTCCAAAGATCAGGGCTTGATCCATCACCGTTATTTATCTCACTGCCCCATCCCAGCTCAGAACCTGGCTATATGCAAATTAGTCTGTCCCTGGCCCAGTGCATCATGGGAACAGGGCAGACCAAACTACCAAGCCAATTCTTCACCAGAAAGGAGACAAGCTACCGGGGACCGGTTTCTGGCATTTCAGCCTCTTCGGCCCGGTTTGCTTGAATCCTGATGGAGCAGTGAGAAAGGGACTCATGTCTGAGTATACCCTGCCACACCTATAGTGGCCAAAAACGATACAGAAAAAGGGGGTGGTGATGAACAGAGTGTCTGAATTAAGCAGACCACTCTTACCCAGTCCAAAGATCAGGGCTTGATCCATCACCGTTATTTATCTCACTGCCCCATCCCAGCTCAGAACCTGGCTATATGCAAATTAGTCTGTCCCTGGCCCAGTGCATCATGGGAACAGGGCAGACCAAACTACCAAGCCAATTCTTCACCAGAAAGGAGACAAGCTACCGGGGACCGGTTTCTGGCATTTCAGCCTCTTCGGCCCGGTTTGCTTGAATCCTGATGGAGCATTGAGAAAGGGACTCATGTCTGAGTATACCCTGCCACACCTATAGTGGCCAAAAACGATACAGAAAAAGGGGGTGGTGATGAACAGAGTGTCTGAATTAAGCAGACCACTCTTACCCAGTCCAAAGATCAGGGCTTGATCCATCACCGTTATTTATCTCACTGCCCCATCCCAGCTCAGAACCTGGCTATATGCAAATTAGTCTGTCCCTGGCCCAGTGCATCATGGGAACAGGGCAGACCAAACTACCAAGCCAATTCTTCACCAGAAAGGAGACAAGCTACCGGGGACCGGTTTCTGGCATTTCAGCCTCTTCGGCCCGGTTTGCTTGAATCCTGATGGAGCAGTGAGAAAGGGACTCATGTCTGAGTATACCCTGCCACACCTATAGTGGCCAAAAACGATACAGAAAAAGGGGGTGGTGATGAACAGAGTGTCTGAATTAAGCAGACCACTCTTACCCAGTCCAAAGATCAGGGCTTGATCCATCACCGTTATTTATCTCACTGCCCCATCCCAGCTCAGAACCTGGCTATATGCAAATTAGTCTGTCCCTGGCCCAGTGCATCATGGGAACAGGGCAGACCAAACTACCAAGCCAATTCTTCACCAGAAAGGAGACAAGCTACCGGGGACCGGTTTCTGGCATTTCAGCCTCTTCGGCCCGGTTTGCTTGAATCCTGATGGAGCAGTGAGAAAGGGACTCATGTCTGAGTATACCCTGCCACACCTATAGTGGCCAAAAACGATACAGAAAAAGGGGGTGGTGATGAACAGAGTGTCTGAATTAAGCAGACCACTCTTACCCAGTCCAAAGATCAGGGCTTGATCCATCACCGTTATTTATCTCACTGCCCCATCCCAGCTCAGAACCTGGCTATATGCAAATTAGTCTGTCCCTGGCCCAGTGCATCATGGGAACAGGGCAGACCAAACTACCAAGCCAATTCTTCACCAGAAAGGAGACAAGCTACCGGGGACCGGTTTCTGGCATTTCAGCCTCTTCGGCCCGGTTTGCTTGAATCCTGATGGAGCAGTGAGAAAGGGACTCATGTCTGAGTATACCCTGCCACACCTATAGTGGCCAAAAACGATACAGAAAAAGGGGGTGGTGATGAACAGAGTGTCTGAATTAAGCAGACCACTCTTACCCAGTCCAAAGATCAGGGCTTGATCCATCACCGTTATTTATCTCACTGCCCCATCCCAGCTCAGAACCTGGCTATATGCAAATTAGTCTGTCCCTGGCCCAGTGCATCATGGGAACAGGGCAGACCAAACTACCAAGCCAATTCTTCACCAGAAAGGAGACAAGCTACCGGGGACCGGTTTCTGGCATTTCAGCCTCTTCGGCCCGGTTTGCTTGAATCCTGATGGAGCAGTGAGAAAGGGACTCATGTCTGAGTATACCCTGCCACACCTATAGTGGCCAAAAACGATACAGAAAAAGGGGGTGGTGATGAACAGAGTGTCTGAATTAAGCAGACCACTCTTACCCAGTCCAAAGATCAGGGCTTGATCCATCACCGTTATTTATCTCACTGCCCCATCCCAGCTCAGAACCTGGCTATATGCAAATTAGTCTGTCCCTGGCCCAGTGCATCATGGGAACAGGGCAGACCAAACTACCAAGCCAATTCTTCACCAGAAAGGAGACAAGCTACCGGGGACCGGTTTCTGGCATTTCAGCCTCTTCGGCCCGGTTTGCTTGAATCCTGATGGAGCAGTGAGAAAGGGACTCATGTCTGAGTATACCCTGCCACACCTATAGTGGCCAAAAACGATACAGAAAAAGGGGGTGGTGATGAACAGAGTGTCTGAATTAAGCAGACCACTCTTACCCAGTCCAAAGATCAGGGCTTGATCCATCACCGTTATTTATCTCACTGCCCCATCCCAGCTCAGAACCTGGCTATATGCAAATTAGTCTGTCCCTGGCCCAGTGCATCATGGGAACAGGGCAGACCAAACTACCAAGCCAATTCTTCACCAGAAAGGAGACAAGCTACCGGGGACCGGTTTCTGGCATTTCAGCCTCTTCGGCCCGGTTTGCTTGAATCCTGATGGAGCATTGAGAAAGGGACTCATGTCTGAGTATACCCTGCCACACCTATAGTGGCCAAAAACGATACAGAAAAAGGGGGTGGTGATGAACAGAGTGTCTGAATTAAGCAGACCACTCTTACCCAGTCCAAAGATCAGGGCTTGATCCATCACCGTTATTTATCTCACTGCCCCATCCCAGCTCAGAACCTGGCTATATGCAAATTAGTCTGTCCCTGGCCCAGTGCATCATGGGAACAGGGCAGACCAAACTACCAAGCCAATTCTTCACCAGAAAGGAGACAAGCTACCGGGGACCGGTTTCTGGCATTTCAGCCTCTTCGGCCCGGTTTGCTTGAATCCTGATGGAGCAGTGAGAAAGGGACTCATGTCTGAGTATACCCTGCCACACCTATAGTGGCCAAAAACGATACAGAAAAAGGGGGTGGTGATGAACAGAGTGTCTGAATTAAGCAGACCACTCTTACCCAGTCCAAAGATCAGGGCTTGATCCATCACCGTTATTTATCTCACTGCCCCATCCCAGCTCAGAACCTGGCTATATGCAAATTAGTCTGTCCCTGGCCCAGTGCATCATGGGAACAGGGCAGACCAAACTACCAAGCCAATTCTTCACCAGAAAGGAGACAAGCTACCGGGGACCGGTTTCTGGCATTTCAGCCTCTTCGGCTGGGGTATACGCTTGGGGTATACCCTGTCCACCCCAAGCGTGGAAGGGTATACTCAGATGTGAGTCCCTTGCTCATTGCACCATCAGGATTCAAGCAAGCCGGGCCGAAGACGCCTGAAATGGCAGAAACCGGTCCCCGGAAGCTTGTTTCCTTCCCAGTGTAAGAATTGGCTTTTGTAGTCTGGTCTGCCCTGTTCCCATGATGCACTGGGCCAGGGACAGACTATTTTGCATACAGCCAGGTTCTGAAACTGGGATGGTGCAATGAGCTAAAAAACGGTGTTGGATCTAGCCCTGATCTCTTGACTGGGTGAGAGTACTCTGCTTAATTCAGAGACTCTGTCCATCACCACCCCTTGTTGTAAATTATTTTTTTGTCCACCCCAAGCGTGGAAGGGTATACTCAGATGTGAGTCCCTTGCTCATTGCACCATCAGGATTCAAGCAAGCCGGGCCGAAGACGCCTGAAATGGCAGAAACCGGTCCCCGGAAGCTTGTTTCCTTCCCAGAGTAAGAATTGGCTTTTGTAGTCTGGTCTGCCCTGTTCCCATGATGCACTGGGCCAGGGACAGACTATTTTGCATACAGCCAGGTTCTGAAACTGGGATGGTGCAATGAGCTAAAAAACGGTGTTGGATCTAGCCCTGATCTCTTGACTGGGTGAGAGTACTCTGCTTAATTCAGAGACTCTGTCCATCACCACCCCTTGTTGTAAATTATTTTTTTATCCACCCCAAGCGTGGAAGGGTATACTCAGATGTGAGTCCCTTGCTCATTGCACCATCAGGATTCAAGCAAGCCGGGCCGAAGACGCCTGAAATGGCAGAAACCGGTCCCCGGAAGCTTGTTTCCTTCCCAGTGTAAGAATTGGCTTTTGTAGTCTGGTCTGCCCTGTTCCCATGATGCACTGGGCCAGGGACAGACTAATTTGCATACAGCCAGGTTCTGAAACTGGGATGGTGCAATGAGCTAAAAAACGGTGTTGGATCTAGCCCTGATCTCTTGACTGGGTGAGAGTACTCTGCTTAATTCAGAGACTCTGTCCATCACCACCCCTTGTTGTAAATTATTTTTTTGTCCACCCCAAGCGTGGAAGGGTATACTCAGATGTGAGTCCCTTGCTCATTGCACCATCAGGATTCAAGCAAGCCGGGCCGAAGACGCCTGAAATGGCAGAAACCGGTCCCCGGAAGCTTGTTTCCTTCCCAGTGTAAGAATTGGCTTTTGTAGTCTGGTCTGCCCTGTTCCCATGATGCACTGGGCCAGGGACAGACTAATTTGCATACAGCCAGGTTCTGAAACTGGGATGGTGCAATGAGCTAAAAAACGGTGTTGGATCTAGCCCTGATCTCTTGACTGGGTGAGAGTACTCTGCTTAATTCAGAGACTCTGTCCATCACCACCCCTTGTTGTAAATTATTTTTTTGTCCACCCCAAGCGTGGAAGGGTATACTCAGATGTGAGTCCCTTGCTCATTGCACCATCAGGATTCAAGCAAGCCGGGCCGAAGACGCCTGAAATGGCAGAAACCGGTCCCCGGAAGCTTGTTTCCTTCCCAGTGTAAGAATTGGCTTTTGTAGTCTGGTCTGCCCTGTTCCCATGATGCACTGGGCCAGGGACAGACTAATTTGCATACAGCCAGGTTCTGAAACTGGGATGGTGCAATGAGCTAAAAAACGGTGTTGGATCTAGCCCTGATCTCTTGACTGGGTGAGAGTACTCTGCTTAATTCAGAGACTCTGTCCATCACCACCCCTTGTTGTAAATTATTTTTTTGTCCACCCCAAGCGTGGAAGGGTATACTCAGATGTGAGTCCCTTGCTCATTGCACCATCAGGATTCAAGCAAGCCGGGCCGAAGACGCCTGAAATGGCAGAAACCGGTCCCCGGAAGCTTGTTTCCTTCCCAGTGTAAGAATTGGCTTTTGTAGTCTGCTCTGCCCTGTTCCCATGATGCACTGGGCCAGGGACAGACTAATTTGCATACAGCCAGGTTCTGAAACTGGGATGGTGCAATGAGCTAAAAAACGGTGTTGGATCTAGCCCTGATCTCTTGACTGGGTGAGAGTACTCTGCTTAATTCAGAGACTCTGTCCATCACCACCCCTTGTTGTAAATTATTCTTCTGTACTGTTGGCTGGGATTCCTTGAGGTGTATGTTTCTGTGGTATATTTGTACCTCTTGCGATTAAATATGTTTCTCTGCATGATTTCTGTGGAGTGTTTTCCTTGCATGAAGCTGATTGCTTTGGTATCGGCTCATGGGTAATTACTGTGGCGAGGAAGACAGGACGAGGAGGTAATGCCCCGTTACTTACCGGTAATCTTCATTACTCCGAGTCCATGTCTTCCTCGCCACAGTATAGTTTCCCTTCCCTCCCGGCCCTGTTGGTGGCTTCATGTCTGCGGCTTGGTTCTTCAGGTCGTGTTGGTATTTCTGTATCCCTTTATGGGATTGGCTGGAGCCACTGGGGGCCATCTTGGAGGAGGGAGAGGGAGACTAGAGCGTTTTTTTGTTTTATACTTGGAGTTCTGTGTGGAGCCGGAGGCTCATGGGTAATTACTGTGGCGAGGAAGACATGGACTCGGAGTAATGAAGATTACCGGTAAGTAACCGGGGCATTACACATATCTGCGTGGAATCAGGGCTCCCGTGACCAGACCTCCGTTTTGAACTCAAGTAAGCACATGGTTGGGAGTTCATACCGGCGTCTCCTTGGCTCTCAGTGACACTCTATTTAAATAAATTCACTGCCCCGAACTCCCCGGGGTCTCGCGCCTAGGAGTCTGGGAGCAGATCTCCTCTATCTGCCGTCTCAGCCCTGGATCAAATAAGGAAGCCGGCTGCAGAGCGGGCCTGCGTTGATGCTGTGATTAGATTTGAAGATACTCTCTCCACAGAAACGATACATAGCTGCCAAGTTTTCAGATTGCTATGTGTGACATTTATATAACTTCAGTGTAATTATGAGTGACATTTCAACGACTATGAGTGACACTGTCTCCCGAGCAAAATCAAACAATTAAGACGATGGAAACATATAAATATAAAAAATGACAACCATTTGAACAATGAGAAACTCTAAGCAGATCTTAAAAGAGTGAGTTCTGGTACCTGCAGGTCTGTGGGCTGATGCTGGGCTATAGCTGTTTCCGGGGCATAAGAATATAACATGGACTGTTATATCCTTCCACATTTATTTAGCAAGAATTACTTTTCATTTATATCACTCAACAACACTAATGCAGGTTAGAATTTTAAGTGCTATAGTGCTTCAGGATTGTGAATTCAAAAGCTGAAAAGCTAATAAAATATAATACAGAACTTGCTTTAAATTAATTTAAAAAACAGTCACTGTACTTGGGACATATTCCTGAAAAACACCAACCTTTTCCTCGTAAAGCTCAAGGTTAGCACATCTCAGTATCCCCATCACAATATTAACTACTTGTGAAGAAATTCTCTTACCATCATCCAGGTATGCATCATGTCAAGTGCACACTGACGACCCTGGACACCTTCAGAGGCAGCAGATTGATTGCCGAGCTCCTAAACCCTCTTAACCAAATGTTGAACTTTTTGGTGCTCCATATTTACAGGCCGCGACTTTGGTCTGCAAGGCTGGCTGAAGGCAGGCTTAGGCCGTGAGCTACCGCGGCAGCCGAGGCAATTAGAGTTTGCCGTCCGGCCCGCCTCCTGTAATAGACATCCAGGCCTGCCCGCAGTCCTGTCACGCTTGTGCGTCCCATGGTGGGGGTGGGGGCGGGGGGGGGGGGGAGAAGGGGCATCCAGTGACAGACGGCTTGCCCTGGCGGCCGTTGATCCACTGAATCCGTCTGCTGGTTAAAATACTGAATGCAGGGGGTTGGTAATAACAGCTGGTACGCGGCCACACGGCGGTCCGGGCTGGTGCGAGCCAGTGGCCGCCGCCGTGATTTAGTACTGTGCTCCCTCCAGGCATGATTATGTGGAAGAGTACGTGCCGTTCTGCCCACAAACTAGCCAGCCGCCTTCTAACACCCAAAACGAACTTCCTTGGCGCCCAGGCAGCAAGCAGGATGTGACGTCCCCCCAAAATAACGTCAGGTTGGTTGACAGGAAGAGCTGCGCCTCGGCAGTTGTAATGTTGATACATTGTTGCAGCTGAGCTAAAGCTGCCAGCAGCCTTATCTCAGCTGCGAGCCTCAATCCTGCTGGAGCAACGTGTGTAAGCCACAGCCAGGCGGTGCTGCCACAGACTCTCAGTTTTAGTCACTGCTAAGTGCTTTCAGTGACAGCGCAGACACCCAGCATAGGCATGACTATGCAGAGGGTAGACCCGGTCCTGAGAGATAAGTGCCGGTGCTCAGCACCGGAAAGCACCGGCACAAATTAAGCTCTAGGTGTTGGTGGTTTTAGGCCTCTGGGCACTTTAGCACTGTGGTCCAGTGTAAAGTGCGTGCACTCTCTGTGGTACATTGGTGAGATTGGCCTTCCCTCCCATAGGAATGCATTGGAGATTCCCTGATCAGTGTGTGTCGGTGGTAATTTCTGGTATGAGAGGAGCAGCATGGGTGAGTTTAGTATGTATGAAATTGTAATAATAAATGCTGCACAATGGTGTGCCCAGATTTATTATAATGATTTGAGAAATGCAACTTTTAGAAGTTGGCATTTCTGTGTGCTATGTGTCTGCCTGCCTGATGTGGCTTGTGAGTGGCAGGGGCTGGGAGGCGTGTGTGGCTCCAGAAGGGGCAGGGTGAGTCAGCACTAGGCTGAATGGGACATCTGTGCTGGGAGTAGTGGGAGGAGTAATACCCTGACCCTGAATAGGACTGTGCCCAGCCTGGACAATACTGGCTCCGCCCCCTGTGGTGAGTCTGATCAACTAGCCCCAACTGACAAAGAGGAAGAGGAGCTTGGAAAACAAAGTGCCCCAAATCCCCCCTGAACCAGTTGCATCTAGTTCCCCCATGCCCTGTACTACAGACAAAAGAAATGGTGTAGTATAAGTATATGGGCTGTGACCCTATGAAATGGTTCTTGTTCCTGTCCTGTTCTGTGCTGGGGACTTTCTGCTGCTGGGGCCCAGGAGGAACCGCCACAGGGGCTTACCTCCCTGATGGAGGGCCCCGTGTGCTGGCCTCCCTGTACCCAGCTTTGCCCCCTTGATCCCTAATGACTTCTTGTTAGCTTTGCGCCCTGTGATGTGCTTTTCTGTTGGCTTCCCCAGGACCTTCAGGACTCCTAGCTCCTTTGGATCGCTATATTTTACCCTGCCAGGAAGGAGGAGCGTGGGCTGCGCAGCGCTGCTGCCCTTTTAGAGGAAATCCCGGCGTGAGGGATTCCCCTGTGATGCTGGAAGTGGCGGGTGCCCACCCCGCTTACCTTGATATTAATTCCGGGTGCCCACCCCGCTGAAGTTTTTATCTTAATTTTGGGTGTCCACCCCGCTTATGCGTTATTTTATTTGTAGGTGCCCACCCCGCGTTTGTTGCCTTAGCGGGAGCCCACCCCACATTCTACTTTCGGGAAATCACCGCCGCAGCCCGGCGTGACCAGGAAGCCAGGCGGCCTTGATTGACTGTGGGCGGGGCTTCAAACATGTCCGGCGAGCCGGGAAAGAAAGTCCTGCCCGCCGGAGAAGCCGAGAGAGAAGGAGAGCATCCCCGAGGAGTGGGGGCTCTCTTCAGCATGCAGCCTAGAACGGAGGAGATTTGCGGCATGAGCACCGGCGAAGAAGAGATCCTGCCAGGCCCCGGTGAGTGGAGCTGCCACAATTGCCAGTGCCAATTCCTAGTCTGAGCGGACCTGTGAGAGGAAACGGGCCTCTCCTATGAGTGGGGGCCAGATAGTTTACCACTCGGTGTGGTTAGTGCCAGTACCTATTTTCCATGAGCGGACCCGCCGTTGCAGGCCACTCCAACAAGGGGGCGTCTTTGTGTTATGAGGGCCTAGAGGGGCCTGTGCTCTGCAGCTGCAATAATAGGGCCATTTTTGATAGAGTCCCAGCGGGGGATAAAAAGGCACAATGGTGCCAGGCTTTTTACCTTGCTCTTGGCTGCGCCGCACCAGCGCATGCAGCTGCAACGTTTTTACCTATTTGTTCCAAGGACACAGTGAGTGCCCGGGCACCATTTGCATCACAGCCGCACGGCAAGTAGCGTCAGCTGCAACGTTTGGTCCACAGTTCTATGGGGGCATTTGTGATTCGTAATGGATCACAAAAGACCCTAGACGAGTCCTCAAGACTCTTCCAAATCATGGAAGGGCTTGGATAGATTGTGAAAAGGTGTTTGGTTTCATAAACCAAGTGCTTTTGCGAATCACAGACTTTGTGGCTACAAATACCTTTGTACATGAGACCCTAGTTTCTTTATTTCATAATGGCTTTACAATCAGGGTGTAAAATAACTGATGCGTCTGTCAAGGGAAGCTTCCATTATTAGAACAGTTTTGTGGGGATCAAGTTTTATATTCTTAATTAAGACAAATCTGCTCGAATCAGCGCATTACCAATAATTCTGTAACCTTCCCGCAGACCCTGTAAATATTACATTTTCTTTTGTTTTGTAAAATGGGGACCCCTATAGACTTTTTCTCAAATTAATATTAAATTTTCTTACATTCTTTGTCATCTATTTTGGCAAGTGTGGGATTCATGGAGACAAGTTCCAATATAGTGCTTTTCATTCATATCTGGGACTCTCAACTTCTACTTTGGTTTCATTGCTGTTTCCGCAGCGGATCCTTCTGAGACTGACTTCTTGTAATTACACTCATTGTGTAACACAGGTCGTGAATCAGTCTTCCCCTCTCGCAGCACAACAATTGACCTCATAGTGTTGCAAAATATGATAATCAGATGTTCACCGGATCAATAATGTATTAGTCACCGAAGACATCAAGGCAAGACTACCATGCTTGAGTTTGTGGTCCAACCTTTTATTGAAAATCAATGTGTGTAGCCCTCAAGTAGGCAACCTAATATTAATCTATGATTGTCTTTCCACATTGATCCAGGCATTTCAGTGTAATAGCCCATGATCAGGAGCTTCATATAAATCAATTGAGGTGATAAACCATAATTAATTATATCCATTGTCATCACATTTGCTTCTCATTAAGAGACCACAATGGGCCGACATCCAGGACCTTCTTCCACACAGTGAGCTTTGAAAGCCGTCTCACCACTGGCTGCCTTCTCAGTTCCCTTTTGTTATGGTATCAGATGATCTGGGATACGCCGCTCTTGATTGCGGCTCATTTAGCCTTTAGATCCAAGTTTGGGCATTTTTGGTGTTTCTTGTTGTGTCCAGTTCTGCACTATGTGGATTGCAAGGCTCTCAATGTTATTAGTGTCTTTTTCTTGATTTCAGCTTGTACATTTATTTTTCTTTGGTGTATTTTTCCCCTCGTGTAGATGGCACATGAAAGTGAGCATGGCTTTTCCATCGTCAGCCTTGTAATTCCAAAACAAGAAAGACAACGATTACTCTTTCTCTGATGAAACCACGGAGGCTTGGACTTGGAGGAGGAGGCAAAGGAAGCACCAGAAAGGGAAGGTTCGGTCTCGAAGTTTACATTTAAATTCACTGACAGATTTCTTCATCTTCAAGGGAATCAGTGGTGAGGAATTAAGAGGCTAATTTTGTTGGTTCTCAGAAGTGGCGAGGAGGTAAGAGGCACATTTTTTGGGATCTCCTTTAACTGCACGTATGTGTGTGGGTGGGTGTAGGGTTATGCAGAAGCACTGAGGAAACTTTGGATCAATATTTGTAAAGGAGAATTGATTTACTTATGGGCACTAAGAAAGATAAAGTAATTTTTATAGTAACTCATATTTATAATTGTTCTGTCACCTGGTGCAATCTAATGTCTACCTGTGAGATAGAGGGCTCCCCTTTTCAGGAAACCTACCATGTCGAGATCACCCTCACTGGCTCTAGGCAATAAAACTGGCAAAGATGAAATGATTGCATTGCAAGACTGTTTTCTCTGGCTATTTGGCATCCTATTTTTGGCTGGATGCACTGTCACTGTACAGGGAAGGCACCCGGTCCTAATCCAGCCTCTTGTCTTGAATGCACTTCCCTCACTCTAGCTGTGCATTTAGTGATGGTGATGCTCCTGTGAATGCATCTCACAGGTCTCCTCCCCGCAAGAGTTTGCACTGGGGAGTACTAGGACATCAAACTGTAGGCCACAAAGGCCTGTAGTCCCCAACGTGCTACCGTCCATATAGGGTCAAGTTTTTGGAAGCGCTGTTCATTGCGGTCCACCTTAGAATGGGGGCCTTTATGCTGCGATGACAGCAACAGCTCCTCTACTGAAGCATGCCCCATGCATCGAGCAGCAAGTTCTCCTACATGTGTAAGTGACTTGGACGAACCTATGAAGCTTTTTACTAATACTGCAATCTCAGAGCTCTTAGACAAAAATGACTGGGCATTTAAAGATATCCCAATCTTTGTGATGGGAAATTCCCAGCTCAATTTATCGTATTGCGGGATGGTTCTCTAAAAGGCAAGTGGTTGTCTTTCCATATAATTTGTATTTGTGAAGCACATGTTCACCGCAGAGGTTTTCTTGGTGATGGATGTTGTTGTTACCCATCTCAGTGGTACTGATTTTACAGACCTCAGGATCCTGAAAGTCTAAATGGATTCACTGGCATTTGAAGCTGTAATCCTGGGGTCAAACACAGATCCCTGCAGTGACACCTGCATCTCCTTGTCCCAGACTGCACTGGAGGAGAACAAGGTAATGTTCAACGTGGGAATACATCTGTAGAAAAGTAACTCCTGATGCCTCAGGAACTCATTGGCACTTTCAGGACCATGAGCTATAGTATATCAGTGCACCAGTAACTGTGCTTACATTTCAGATTTTGAGTCTGAAGAAGCCAAGAAATAATCAAGGCCCTCTGTTTCAATGGTCATAAAATGTTTGATTCCTCAACAAATGAGCTAATATAGGAGTGCAAGACCGGTATGGTTGGAACCGAATCACTGAGTGCCATCCAAATAGTTCAGAATCTACTTTCTCCCATCTTTCAGTCATTCAAGACTAGGTTATCTTTCACTTCAAACCCTCATCAAGAGCCTCCGCAGCCACCAACAAGCAGTCAATGAGGAGATGCTTCATAGAGTCGAGCAAGCCCACTCAGTCAAGGCTAAGAACTCTTAATGGCTTCTTGCTTCCTTACTCTGTGCCAATTCTGAAGGCCTACTCCAATAACACTGAGAGTACTTCTAATTTATCTTCATAGGAGGCACCAAAGGGACTTTTATTGTGTGTTTAGGAGCACTGGGGATAGCTCTCACATATTTCGCAGTAGCGAGGCGATTGGGTGTATAGGGACACTATCGTAACTTCTTGTATGAGAGACACACATTGCGTTATTCCTAAATAAATAAACATGTGTTTAGAGGAACAGAGAAATCCTCTTATATGTGTGAATAGGAGCACTGGGATGACCTTAGGAGCACTGATGAGTTGTTGTGTGAGTGCATTGAGACCTTTCATATAGTATATGGGTATATTAGCACTGGGGAAACCTCTTTCGTGGTTGTATAGGCCCACTGAATAGTTTTCTTTTGAATATAAGATCACTAAGAAGACCTCGTACATATGTGTGTAGGAGCACTGAGGAGACCTTATATGTGTGTGTGTGTGTGTGTGTGTGTGTATATATATATATATATATATATATATATATATATATTCAGAATATCCACACCAAGGTCCAAAACTCCAAGGACGGTATGAATTACGGACACAATCGGCGTTTTGATCAAAAATTATTTTATCCAGCGTTTCTCGGCAGTAGAAACATTAGTCGCGTATATATATACATATGTGTGTGTGTGTGTGTATATATATGTATATATATACGTATGTATGCATATGCATGTATGTACAAGAGCTTGCAGGAGACCTCTTTCATATGTGTATAGGAACAACGAGGAGACCTCTGATGTACGAATGCCATTTTCTATATGTTAATAGGAGCACTGAGGAAACTTCATGTCTTGTGTATGGACGCACTAAGGAGACTTTTTGTATGTGTTTATAGAAGGACTGAGGAGACGTCACATATGTGTGTATAGAAGCGCTGAGGAGACCTTATGAAACTGTTTATAGGAAGACTAAGGAGACGTCATGTATGTGTATATAGTAGTGCAGAGGAGATATTTTGTATGTGTTTATAGGAGGACTGAGGAGACGTCAGGTATGTGTGTATAGAAGCACTGGGTACACCTTTTGTATCTGTTTATAGGAGGACTGAGGAGGCATCATGTATGTGTCTATAGAAGCACTGATGAGACCTTTTTTATCTCTTTATAGGAGGACTGGGGAGGCGTCAGGTATGAGGGTCTATAGAGGCGCTGATGAGACCTTTTGTATCTGATTGTAGGAGGACTGAGGAGAAGTCATGTATATGTGTATAGGACTGCTGAGGAGACATTTTGCAGGTGTTCATAGGAGTACTGAGGAGATGTCATGTGTGTGTGTATAGGAGTGCTGAGGAGACATTTTGTATGTGTTTATAGGAGCACTGAGGAGACATCATGTATGTGTGTATAGAAGCGATGAGGAGACCTTATGAAACTGTTTATAGGAGTACTAAGGAGACGTCATGTTTGTGTATATAGGAATGCAGAGGAGACATTTTGTATGTGTTTATAGGCGGACTGAGGAGACTTCACGTATATGTGTATAGGACTGCTGAGGAGACCTTTTAGTATGTGTTTATAGGAGGACTAAGGAGACATCATGTAAGTGTGTATAGGAGTGCTGAGAAGACACTTTGTATGTGTTTATAGGAGTACTGAGGAGATGTCATGTATGTGTGCATAGAAGCGTTGAGGAGACCTTATGAAACTGTTTATAGAGGACCAAGGAGACGTCATGTATGTGTAAATAGAAGTGCAGAGGAGACATTTTGTATGTGTTTATAGGAGGACTGAGGAGATGTCATGTATGTGTGTATAGAAGCGATGGGGAGACCTTATGAAACTGTTTATAGGAGGACTAAGGAGACGTCATGTATGTGTATATAGAAATGCTGAGGAGACATTTTGTATGTGTTTATAGGCAGACTGAGGAGACTTCATGTATATGTGTATAGGACTGCCGAGGAGACCATTTGGTATGTGTTTATAGGAGGTCTAAGGAGACATCATGTAAGTGTGTATAGGAGTGTATGTGTTTATAGGAGTACTGAGGAGATGTCATGTATGTGTGTATAGAAGCGTTGTGGAGACCTTTTTGAAACTGTTTATAGGCGGACCAAGGAGACGTCATGTATGTGTATTTAGAAGTGCAGAGGAGACATTTTGTATGTGTTTATAGGAGGACTGAGGAGACTTCATGTATGTGTGTATAGAAGCATTGAGGAGACCTTATGAAACTGTTTATAGGAGGACCAAGGAGACGTCATGTATATGTATATAGAAGTGCATAGGAGACATTTTGTATGTGTTTATAGGAGTACTGAGGAGACGTCATGTATGTGTGTATAGAAGCATTGAGGAGACCTTATGAAACTGTTTATAGGAGGACCAAGGAGATGTCATGTATGTGTATAGAAAAGTGCAGAGGAGACATTTTGTATGTGTTTATAGGAGTACTGAGGAGACGCCAGGTATGTGTGTATAGAAGCACTGGGTACACCTTTAGTATGTGTTTATAGGAGCACTGAGGAGGCTTCATGTATTTGTATATAGAAGCGCTGAAAAGACCTTTTGTATGTGTTATAGGAGGACTGAAGAGACATCCTGTATGTGTGTCTAGACGTGCAGAGGAGACCATTTTGTATGTGTTTATAGGAGAACTGAGGAGACGTTATGTATGTGTTTATAGTAGGACTGAGGAGACCTCATGTATATGTGTATAGAAATGCTGAAAAGACCTTTTGTATGTGTTATAGGAGGACTCAAAATACCTCATGTATGTGTCCATAGAAGCGCTGACAAGACCTTTTGTATTTGTTTATAAGAGGACTGAAGAAAACTCATGTATATATGTTTAGAAGCGCTGGGAAGACCTTTTACATACTTTTATACTAGCGCTGAGGGAACCTCTTGCATGTGTGTATAAGAACGCTGAGGAGACCATTTGTGTACATTTATAAGACTGCTGAGGAGACTTCTTGTATATGGGTATAGGAGCACTAGGGAAACTTTTTCTTTACTGTTGTAGTAAAATTCATTCAACTTCTTAGAGGAGCACTGAGCAGACCCCTTCCATGTTTGGATAACAACAATGACCAGTCTCTTTTATGCGTTTACAGGAGCATTTAGGAGGCATTTTATAAGCATTCATCGGAGCACTGAGGAGTTCTCTTATATGTGTGTGTGTGTAGGAGCACTCAGGATGCCTTTTATATGGATTCATAGGAGCACTTGTGTACATGTTTATAGGAGAACTCTGGAAGCCTTTTCATTGTGGGTATCAGAGCACAGAGGAGGCTTTTTTATGTGTGTATAAGAGCACTGAAGAGACCCCATGGGTGTGGTATGTTATAGTGTATAGTGAATCCTGCTACATGATCTGTTGTTAATGTCCTCTGCTGGAAGCCTCCTCTACGTCTGTTCTTTGTTTTCAAAGAGAAGAATGACTTACTTCTTCTGATCTCTTATTTCTTTGCTCATAGATTTGTTTGCACGGAAGAACACTGACTTCACAAACCAGGCAAAACACTGCATAGTGCTGATCCAGCTGCGTACCAGCAACAGATATTCCAATACCATATACTCACCTGGGCCCATAACACTCACAATTTGTGTAAACCTCTACCTGCACCCCAGGGAGAAAAGGAAGGGAGCACAACAACTGAAGGAAGAACTCATGAAACTAGTGAAAACTGAGTCCACGAATAATCTAATCATTACAGGGGACTTTAATCTAAATATGCTCAGCCATACGGACACGGAAATCAAATACGACGAGGATCCATTCGCCTGGGAACCTAACTGTCAAGACCGCACCTCGGGAGGTAGAAGTACAAAAACCACAAGGACCCTGCTGGCCAAACTAGAGGAGCTGGGCCTCAGGGCACTCAACGGAAGGTTCTCCGGAGATCGACCGCAGTCAGCAACACACCACAGCACTCAGGCAAGCTCCACTACCGACTTTACTTTTGTCTCGCGCAGTCTATTCTATAGAGTTAAAGACTTCCGTATCGGCTCAATGGACTATAGCGACCACTTGCCCCAGGAAACAACGATGAACATATCAGCAATACCGAACCCACCCAGATCCAACAACTTAGGCATGGACTTTATATCAAATGAAAGATGGGTAAAATGCAAAGTCACCAACCCACAAAATCTACTAGAGCTAGCGAAACGCTCTCTTATCGAAGCGCAATCTACCACACAAAATCCCATAATAAGCTGGGAAGCGTTCATAAAAAAAATGAGTCTCAGCCGAAAGAAAAGACCACGCAATACGAACCAGGAAAAGCTGTAACACGACACAGAAGACTCACCACAACTTCCGTAACAATAGTAGGCTAAAAACACTGAAGACCCTGATTAATCAGACCCAACGAAGAGCAAAAATTGACCCCTCTTTCTACCAAGCTCTCAGACAGTTAAAAGGCGAGCGTAGGAAACTAATATGGCATCTAAAAAAGGACGCCGACGAGGCATTTTGGGCAAAACTCCTATATGACGCCAAAACAAATCGCAGCGCACAGTTCTGGCAAAAGATCAATGGCCTGATCAATGAACAAAACCGAGGGACTGAATCCCACGTAACGGAAGAGGACTGGATAACCCACTTCAGCACTCACTTCAGTGTCACTAACGAAACAGGGAAGGAAACAGGCATAGCTAACGCAACGATCAAGGAAAATCCGTCCCCAAATCAAGAACCCTCGACATCTAATGAAGCAGTAGTAATTACGACCGCACAAATAGCTAACAGGATCAAGAAAGGGAGAAGAGATGGAGCCCCCGGTCCAAACGGAATACCTCCAATAATATTCAAACAGGAGCCAAAATACTGGGCGTCCATTCTTAAACCAATGTTCGAAAAAAATCGGCAAACTTTGACAATCCCACAGTCATGGAGGGGGGCAATAATATCACCAATATACAAAAAAGCGATAGAAAAGACCCAAGAAGCTATCGGCTAATAGCCCTACTAGACAACGAGGCTAAGTACTTTGCGGGCCTCCTACTTCAGGAATTGACACTGTGGGCAGAAGAAACCTCAGCAATCCCGTTTAACCAAACTGGCTTCAGGAAAAGCATGGGGACGTCCACCAACATCTTAGCCCTGTCACTATTGATCAACTCAGCGCTAGCGGGAAATCACCCCTTGTATCTGTGTTTCATAGATTACAGCGCCGCATTCGACCGTGTAAATAAAAATCTGCTGTGGCAAAAACTGAAGAGAATGAAAATTCCAGCAGCCCTACTGAATCAACTTATCCTCCTGCATAGCGACACGTGGGTCCAGGTCAAACTATGTCCCGGAGACTTCTTAACTTAGAAAATTCCAACCTGCACAGGTGTAAAACAAGGGTGTGTGTTAGCGCCACCTTTATTCAATCTTTTTATGGCCGAACTATCAACTAAATTAAACGACAACAACTCACATGCTCCAAAACTAGGGGGCATACAGTTGTCCAACCTATTTTACGCCGATGACCTGGTGTTAATCAGCCGGACTCAGATCGGCCTACAGCGGCTTCTCGATATCACCGCAGAATATTCCAAAGCAAACAAACTCAGTATCAACTACAGCAAAACAAAAGTCATGCGCCTCAATCATCGCAAGAAGAAACCATCATTCAGTTGGTACTTGGACTCAAATAAACTGGAAAACACAAACAAATACTGCTACTTGGGAGTGATCATTGACAACAGGGGTAGCTTCAAATCACAAGTGGAGGAGATAAAGAAGAGAGGCCTAATGATAGCAGTTTCTTTAAGGAACCTTAAAAACAAGATCACTGGTCCAAACTTCACCCCACTCCTCCAAGTGATCCAAGCAAAACTGATTCCGTCCATCACATATGGAAGTGAAGCTATGAGAGGCAGGGACATAGGAACTCTGAATGGAGTAGTCACAAGAGCAATGCGGATAATGTTCGGTCTCCTGAAATACACCTCTCCGGCGCAGATCCGACTTGAATTTGGGTTGGTCAAGGAAGAGCTTGCACGCAAGGGATCATACCTCAAGACCTGGTACAAAATAAGTAGAGGTGAAGCATACACTCTTAACGCACTCCTCTGGAAAGATCTACAAAACAAAAATGACAGTCCAGCAAGACTCTTTCTGGAGGAAGCCATCAACCAACTGGGGGCAAGGCAGCTATGGGAACTGCATGGGAACCTGGCAGGCTTTAAAGAAACGTAAATAAAATTGTTAAGAAAGAATCCCTCCTTCAAGATAAAGCTTCATTAGCTAAGCGAGCACATGGCTGGCTGACTGTTCAAACTTATAACAAACTCACTCCATAGGCGTATCTGTTGACCAGTTTTACCAAAACAACCAAAGAATCATTTCTAAAACTACGATTGGGAGTACTACCATCAGCGGACCATATGGCCCCGTGTCTGCGCCCCTCAAAACCAGCAAAATGCCGCCTATGCGGTACGCACGAGGAAAACATCACACACCTCATTACCATCTGCAAGGAGCTGCAGCAAGTCCGCAAGAACTTATTGAGACCTCTATTTATAAAAAATGGAAACAGAACCTGCAGGGAAGCAACTCTGGCCTGCTTCAAACGGCCTGCTGACTGGTTAAATATCTTGGAGCAGCAGAATCCAGGCTAAAAAAAAATGAAAGTCCAAACGCACACCGTCACTACTCCCTCAACGCCGTCAGCTCCTAAACATCAGGTCGGCCTAGAGTCTTAAACTGATCCGGAACACTGAAGCACTTCCTCCAAGAGGTACGAACATTTAGGGAGAGTCTCAGCCCGTCCTTCAAAAGGAAAAAAAAGGGGAATGGAGCTGATAGAACACACCGTACTTCGGGAACAAGACCCAGGACAGATTAACAAAAACCTCTTCGTAGAAACACATGAGTATCTCGTGGTGGACTGGTACTTCACCAATTATTTTTATCTTTTATTTCTTTTTTTTTAACTGTTTTCAACTATCTTCTTTTACAATCTGCTCTCTTTTATTGCTGATGGCTATTTGTAATGGTTTTTATTAACTGAACAATAAAGCATTTACTTACTTACTTAAAAACCGCTGGAGTCAAAGTATATCATTTTCATTCCTCAGGATTGATTATTCCTTATTCCTAACGATCCTTTCACTGATCAAAAAGTTATTTCCTCTGGGCGATGGACCATTAGTTGAACTAGTTGATAGTGAAAATTAACTAAATTCTAACTTTTGTACCTTGAAGGAAATAACCACAGACTCAGGAACATTTTAAGATCTTTATCTAAATAATTTGCATATGATCCACTTCAAAGTACAGCACATTCACCAATACTCATAGGAGAGAGGGTTCAATTAATCATATCCTCAACACATACTTCAAACTTGCAATGACATGCTCAGAAAGGAGAGGACAGAGAGAAAAGAGCACCTGCACATTCACAAAATTTATATTTACCTAGGATGGTGTGAAGACCAACCCCCTGGCCAAAGGGCTGGTAGGGGTCCCCCAGGATAGATCAGGAGACAAAGACTTCAGGACAGGATTCAGGACAGGCTAGATGACCTCTCTAACACCGACGATCACATCTCACCCCTCTCTGACACTCTCTTCCTCTTTGAGATTCTTCAACGATCTTCTTTCTAAGCCTAATAATTTAGGATATTAAGCTCTGCATTCATTTCTTAATCACCATCACTCGCTACTCCGACAGCATCCCGAGCTCTTTAGCATTCAGCATCGACGTCTCCCTAACTAATTAAAACTACCTCAATTATACCTTTTCTTTCCTCATGTACCACCCGTTAATGTTTCAATATTGTAAAAATAATTTCTCTGATTGGTCAGGCAGGGGGGAAGATGATCACACCATGCTTACATATCACTCTTTTCAGTTAGCCCTTTGTCAATAAACCCATCCCATTAATTTGTATTCATACTTTATTTCCCCCTGCATTCACATTACATCCGATACAAATGTTTAACTTTAATATGTGGTCTTATTCATTCGGGTCTTGTACTGCCGATTCCCAGGCTTCAGGCAGGCTGTGGCCTTGCACTCTTCTTGAACCACACGTCATCCTTCCGGACTGACTTCTACTTGTCATGCGCCAGAATCATGTGACACGGCTCACTCCAGACATACCCAAGAGGCCCAAATGCGCACTAGTAATAAAGTCAGTAAGACAGATGTTATTTTCAAGAATAAATGGTTCCACTGTATACCACCTACTACTCTAATTCCCTTTATTCTTTAATACTTTCCCTGCATTAGCCTTAGTAAATTCATTCCATTTAGTTTCAAGCAAGCAGACGCAATGCATGTGAGTCTTCAAGATTCCATATTAATACCTTCTGCTCATGCGTAATAATTTCCCTCCAAGCGAAAGCTCGTCATACTGCGTAGATGCAGTTGACGCATGCGCAATAGAGATTTCTGGATTGCAGCCATTTTCGGAAGCCACTCGAGTTATTCATGTTAACAAACACATACGCAAGCTTCACTAACCCTTGTTTTTATGTGGTGCTTATTAGTTTTACACAATACGTAGTTAATAACATGTTAGAGAGTTAAATGAGAGGATTGCTCCTGAGCAAGCCTCTTGTCTACAAGTCCTTGCTCCATCAGTGCCACATAAGTGTGTGTGTCTCTCATAGTTTGACACTGTTTCAGAATGGCAAGTCTTGACCTCTGTTCATCTCAGAGGACACCTTCCTCTATGCCTATCCCTCCAAACCTGGCCATAAAATGCCAGATTACACTTCTGATTCATCCTTCCACCATTTTTAGATTTTCTTTCAATGTGGCTGTCAACGTTTGCACTCGCTATGCTTGGTGGAAGGGAGTAAAGAAAAAATAGTCCTTTGCTTCTAGTACATGTTGGTGCCCCTCACGAGGTACTTACTTTTACCCTCTTAGGTCCACCCTTCTTGCCAAGTACTCAGACCTGTACTGACCCTTCTTTGTGCATACCTGGCTTTGCTGCCTCACTATTGAATACTGCACTGGAAACATTGAGGTTTTGTCATCTACCATTTATTGCTGTAATTCTGGGGCAACACATTTACATTATTGTTGTAGAGTAGATGTACTACATTAGAAGAAGCAATGTACTCCACGATGGGGCTATAAATAGCTTTACTAGGGAAATACCCTGCTTTGTAAGAAAATACTCCCAGCCCAAGTATAATTTCTGTAACAATCTTCTCTCATTGTTCCTCACAGACTAAGTTTAAGTAATAAGCATCATGAGTTAAAGTCACAGACAGTTGTCCAGAGACTAAGCAGAAGCAAATTGCTGAAATTTCCCAGACTGGCTACCAACTGAATCCCTTTTCTATTTTGTATTCTTTTGTTTATCATTGTATGAAGAAGCGCTTACAAGATAGTGTATATAGATATAAAAAATGTTTCTTTGGGGCTATACTTTTCAATAAAATAGTATGGTTTGCTCTCTTGCAAGCACTTTCACCATAAAACATGACAAAGGATTATGCTCCTGTCAGAATTCAATTAATCTATCTGATTTCATGTGAATCCTTGATTTCAGATCAGCAAATGTATTCTTTTTAAACATTGAAATCAGCATATGAGTCCTTCTTTTGGGGATTTTTACAAATAGGTTCTACCCATTTAGTCCACTAGTATTTTTCGCCTTTGATCACCCCGGTTTTCAACCTTTAGTGTGGGTGTGTCTGAATACCTAGGGCCACTGCTGCAAAGCTAAGATATGGGGTACTGGGATGGTTACCTTTGACTACGTGTGCATACTCGTGAGTGGGCTGTCATGTGAGATTCCTGTTGTGCACAGTACAGTGATTCCGCACAGGTAGCCTGTTGCACAAAGGATTTTGCATTGATAAATTCTGACTTGGTTAGGTCTTATAATATTAGTGAGCATTCATATATAGGTCAGTAGGGTTTACTGGAAAGTCTGTAGTGCTTTCTCAGTATTATACATATAAGTGAAGAACAATTAATGTGCAGTTTTGCTCCACTTAAGCCTACACAGTCCAGCAAAATGTCAAACTGTGGTAAAACATGCACTCTGAGTATGAATTTGCAGGTCCCAATAGTACACTTGTACTTCTCATGGGACATCAAGACTTGACTAGTCATATTTCCCAGGCTCAACTCATTAACAAATACCTGGTCTTCGTCCCGCTTGCTGGACCAAGGTAATTACTGTACTCC
Organism: Lissotriton helveticus; assembly: GCF_964261635.1. NCBI lineage: Eukaryota > Metazoa > Chordata > Amphibia > Caudata > Salamandridae > Lissotriton > Lissotriton helveticus. The sequence goes on from NC_136057.1 coordinate 1,797,347,500, forward strand.
CCAGCAGAAGGAAATAAGCCTTTCCCACAATGTAAGAGCAATCATCAGTGATTGACCCACTTCCTGTGAGAGGAGGGACATGAGGAAAATCTGCATCTCAAAATTAGTTGTCACACAGCACCTGGGCGAAGTTAGCCCAGGCCCAATAAACAAAGGAGGAAGCCCCGACATCTGGAGCCAACACAGGTGAGGCTTGTTTTTGAAGTTTTGGGAGGAACATGAGTGGGGGGGATGATGTAGAATCCCGGGATCGGCCATGGGTGCCTCCTTGCATCTGGAACTTTCTGCCCCCACTTATAAACACTTGCACAAGGTAGAGATAGGGAAGAAGATCCTGGTCCCAGGCGGCAATGATGGTGGAAGAATAGCCATCTGGAAGGAGGAGCCACCTGAAGTCTTGCAAGATGAACTAAGGCTGTTGTCTCCAGCTAACCCTCAGGACTAGATGGTTCTTTCCAGGGCCTGTAGCTCTGACTTCCTTTTGCTTCCGAGGACCAGTCGGGGACAGGCCTGGACTACACTGCCACTCTATGTGCTCTGCAAGATTGCCAGGAGGCTTTGGGGCCTGGAGTGTGTGGGACTTCGTCCCCAGACTTTTTCTTGATCCTGGGACTCCATTACTGGGACCCTAAGGCATGAAGACTCAACACTGTAGGGGGAGCCCCACTGCACTCCCTCATGTACTTGTACTATCTCCCGCTCCTTGTGATCACGACAGTGGGATTGGGGAGGCACAGCACCAGCAGCAGCCCTCTTGCGAGGACACAGGTGGGGAGAGAGCACTGAGACAATGTCAGCAAGGCAGAGCAGGAGTGGGCTCCCTGGACTGCCCTAACCTTACCTGAAAGTGTGGATGCCCCAGGTAGGACTGGGACACCCCAATAGGAGAAACTAGTTACGGCGCGAGGCCCCAAAAGCAGAGATAGGCCTGAGCTATTCATTAATACCAGTGGCGGCCAACAGAGACAAAAACCAGTGGGGCGGGTGGAGGGGGTGCCGGGGGGGAGAGGGGTCCGGCGGGAAGCATGTGGGAGGACAGCATGGCAGTGGAATTGGGAGTTAATCATTTTCTTTTAAAACAAGACTTACCTGGTGCTGCCGAACGCCATGCGCTCCTCTGTTCCTGGTCTCAGCAGTCCCTGGGACAGCATAGGACTCCCCATCCAATCCCCACGCTGCTCTCAAGTATGGCTCTAAGGCTTCTTGGTAGACTGGCCTCCTGCATCCTGCTTCCTGACAATGCCAGATGTTACATGCAAGCTCTGCAGTGGGATCTGAAGTGGGCCCAGCACTAGGGGAACTTGTCATATTCCGTCCAGATTTCGGAGTAGACTGCAAAGCACCTGCAGTGGTGGCTGCTCAACTGCAATTGGACCAGTGGAAGACCCCTCTCCCTATCCCACCCAGAGCTGATAATGGTGACGGACGCATCACTCCTGGGTTGGGGAGGTCATATAGGGGAGGTAGAGATTAAAGGGCTCTGGTGGAGACCCACGTCCACTTCAATGTGCTTGAGTTACGGGCAATTTGCTTGGCGTCGCAGGCCTTCCTGTCAACCATCAAAGGGAGTCAGGTACAGGTTCTCACAGACACCACCTGGCAGCTTAAAGCGGATAATGAATGGCAGCTTCACCCAGGGGTGGTGCAGAGTGTCTTGAATCAATGGGGAGAATTAAAGCATTGTCTTAAGGCAGGGTTTGGTGCCAAACATTCACAACAGTCTTCAGTTCTTGCTTTTTCTGGCGGCCCTCTGTGTCCTTCTCTTCTTGATCCATTGAATCTGAGTTTCTGGCATCAGGGGTGCCTCCTTAATACTCAATTAAGGGGCATTACGGGGAGTGGCAGGTATTAGCCAATGGGCTACTTACCTTTAGGGTAGCTACACCTTCTATATGACCACTTCATGTGGGAAGTGGGCATATCCCTGACCCAGAATTCTAAAAGTCAGGACCACACCAGGTAGCCCACCTTTGGTGTGGTACTAGCCTGAGAGGGTAACACGCCTCCTTACAAGCTGATTTTCCCACCTGTCCTGGTGCCAAATGTGCCAGTTGAAGGTGGTGGCATATCCCCTGTCTGGGGAAGCCTTGGGTTACATATCAAAGGTGGCAGGGGCCTTGGAAGTTTCCTGCCTTGATAACTTGATCACTTAGCCATCCTGATTTGAGGAGGTGACAATCCCTCCGGCTGGAGCAGGCATTGGATCGGCCCTCAGAGAACATGGGCTCTCACCTGCAGGAGGTCAGAAACCAGTCTGTGGTGGCAGGCTGGTCTACACCAGTCAGCCAACACACTAGTAGTCGGTAGGTTGGGTGCATATATTAATAAATCCATCACAGGAATCAGTAGGAGAGTATTAATATGTGATATTTGATACCAAACATATCTGGTTTCAGTTAAGTCATCATGTAGATGGGGAACTCGCATTTACCAGTGTCTAGCACATGTACTAAAAATGGCTTCCTTGCTCACTTCTAACATCTAAGAATCGACTTAGACATCACAGTGGCATATCTGCTCCAGCAGATATGCCCACACATGTAGTATAGTACACCCTGCCTAACGGTTATACGGCTTGCTGTAGGGATGACTTACCAGTACTGCATACAGTGTCTGCAGACATGGCACACAGGAGGTGTGCCATGTCGTGTCTTCACCTTTCTCTGCACCATGGCATGCAGCCTAGGTCCCAGGGGCTCCATTTACTAGGGACTTATGGGGAGTGCTAAAGGTATTGCCAATCTGAGAACAATTGTATCATTTTAGGGAAAGAGATATGGCACTGGGGACCTGATTAGCAGGAACCCAGTGCACTTTTTGTCAAAATTGCATCAGATATCAGGCAAAAAGTGATCGATGACCTTGTCAAAAATTAGCACTTTCCTACACAGACCATCTGTCCTTGTTCAAATCACCTGTTGTGATGAGATTTCTTAAAGGTGTGCAATACATGTTTCCCCTAAAACTCTTTGTGATGCCACAGTGGGACTTAAGTTTCTTTCTCACTTTCTTAAAGTATACCCCTTTTGAGCCCATGCACAGTTGTCCAATACTCTTGATCTTGAAAACAGAATTTCTGGTCAAGATAATAACAGCTTGTCTAATGAATGAGCTTCAGTCCCTCTTAGTTTACTTGCCTTATACCACCTTTTTCCAGACAAACTTGTGTTGAGAATCTGCGCTGCATTCCTGCCGAAGGTAGTGATGCCTTTTCATTTCAGATAAGCTATAATTCTTCTGAAATTCTTTGCTCCACCTCATCCCTCAAAAGAGGAAGAGAGACTCCATTGCTTAGACCTCAAAAGAATTCTGAGTTCTTACATCGGTCATACAAAGGACCAATGTGAGAATGATCAGCTCTTTTTGGGGTTCTCTGGAGTAAACAAAGGCAAGGCAGTGCAGAAGCAAGTCAATCATAACGATTAGTCCTTGGTATTAGGATCTGCCACACATTGGCTAAGAAGCAGCCTGCAGAAGGTGCAAGGGTTCATTTCACCAAAGCCAAGGAGGCTACAACTGATGGAATCTTTGCCCTGGATATCGGTCAGGATGCTGCCTGTGCATCAATGCACAATTGCCAGTTTGGCAACGTTCATGCGTGTTGGGATGGGCATTTTGCCCATTCAGTCCTGCAGGACTTTTTGATCAGAGTCATTCCACAGCCCCACCATCTTGGTAGGTACTGCTTTGGTATCTATGCACAAGGTGAGGAATCTGGGGTTAGAAGTATCAATCAGAGGAGGAAGTGACTTACCTCCGGTAATTAACCTTTCTGTGGTTAGGCAGACTATACACCAGAAAGATTCTTAATTTCGAAAGATGATTCCTGAATTCAGATCACAATGTCAGTTTGTAATTCTATTTTGCAAACATTGAAATCAGGTCTCATAAGTCAACCTCATAAATGAGTCTTCATTGAAGTGGATGAGTGTTGATTTTGGTAGAGGAGTCTCAAATTCAATTCAGTAATCTTCAACTTTATTTTGCAAAGATCAAATTCATCTGATGTGCTGTGAGTTTATAGATGATTTCTGATTGCAGGAGTTATTATTATTATTATTTTTAATCAGCAACTTATTTTGTAAAAATCGAGTTAAGCAGATAAACCCTGAGCCTCCTTTACAAAAACGGACGCATCCCTGCGTTGCGTCATAATGACTTGCGATTCACTACGTCATTTTTAAAGGCCATGGATGCACCGTATTTACGGTAAGGTACAGACTGCGTCAAATAATTTGGATGCTTCGGTGGGCGTGATGTTGCAGCGGAAACTGACGCATCGGGAGCAAAATTGACGTGAGGCTGGTTAGCGGCACGTAAAGCAATGCTAACCACCTAAGTATCACTTTTCAGTGCATAAAGCGTCAAAAAGCATATGAAAAATAACGCTTTGGTAAATAGTGGCACACTTCACAGAAAGCAGCCATGGAGCGGGGAGAAGAGAGCAGCAGCCAGGACAACAACCCCAGCACCAGCCAGGATGTCTAGACAGACTCCCAGGGGAAGAGTAAGTGCAATTTCAGTGAAGAGGAGAATGACATCTTGATCACTGAAGTGACAGAGCACCAACCTCAGCTCTTTGTCATCTCAAAATTGTCATTACTGATGAAAGAGGCCATGTGGGCATTCCATTGTGGCCAAAATCAACAGCGTCGGACAAGCTAAGAGGACAGTCTTCGACTGAAAAAAATTGCTGACACGGCTATAAGTGCAGGACAAAGGAGAAACTGGCCAACAACCTGAAGGCAGCCATGCAGACCAGAGGAGGAAGCCTGGCACCCCAGGATGAGCTGAATGCCTTGGAGGTGTGGGAGGCAGCTGTCATCCCAGAGGAGTTGATGGCAGGAGTTCCGGGACAGAATAGTGCTGCTGACAAGGAACAACAAGACCTACAGGGTAAGTCGCCACAAGGGGCAATGTGGGCAAAAAGGACATGATGTGTAGTGCAGCTAGCTATGTCCCAGCACTGCACTGTGTGCAGGGCAAAGAGCAGAAATGTGAGTCATCTACCGTTAAACATCACATAAGTGTAAGTCACACTGCCCACTTACATGTGGCACAGCTCAGTCCAGCTCCGGCTCCATGCCATTTTTCCTTCCATGTGTGAAGTGCAGCAAGAGTCCAGGTTCACCTTTGTATACTGGCACTTGTAGTGGAATGTACATGAGTCACCAGAACTACAAGTCCTAGAATACAAAGCAAAAAATATGGACTGGAACAACACATCATGCATGTATATATTAACCCTGCCCACCCTGACTGTTACAATGCAGGCCGCCTTGCACCATGAGGCCACTGTGTCTAACTTGGACCCATTTTTACAAATCTGGACTGTAAAGCAAAGAACTGAAATGGGCCTGTCAGAGGAGAAACTGCACACATGAGAGGGGGTCAGGTGTGGGGCATGTGAAGGATCAACACATAGGAACATGGCAAGAGCCATGTGTCTATTAAACTGCATGAAAGTACATAGCACGCAGCTGTCCTGACTCGCGGGGTGAGAGCACACAGGTGTCAGCTACAATGGCAGGGAGCAGCCAAACTCCTGTCATGCACTAAATCAGACTGGGTGTGGGGGTGAATGCAAGTGATGCACACCAGAGGACCATGTGTTTTGAAAATACCCGGAGGGCCCCTGGTAGCGCAGTGCATTGTAGGCACTGGCTGAGCATGGTGAACTGCCACTGTGTCTGAATGGGGAGACATTGCATAGCAAGGAGGTGAGAAGGGATATGTATACGGCAAGGTAGCCTGACCAATACACATGCACTGCTGCCTCTGACAGTGTCGTACTTGTTTCATAGCTGGGAGGGGGTGACAGAGAAGAGACCATTGTGGTACTACATCCTGCAGTTGATGTGACACTGGATGAAGATGTAGCATGTGGCAGCAGGGAGTCTGAAGGTAAATTGTCTTACCGTGCCACATATGTCAAAGTCAGAGGATGTGAATCAAGGATCTTTCAAGGTATAGGATGAACTAGTTTGTTCATCCTATATGTTGGGATGACAGCACATAAGGTTAAGACCCTCATTATGGAACATAAGAGCTACATAAGATGTAAGAAACAAGCTCTGAAACTTACTAACCATTTCATTGATAAAAGGCATTAGGCAGATGAACAGAGATGGACGGTTCTTGATAAACCCAACATAACCCACATCTGTCTCCGATGTGACCAATTTTCTATTTGTTAAGGAACAGAAGTTGGTGTACAGGTTACACAATGATAGAGATGGGCTAATCGATGTGATCCTATGGTCTTCCATCCACTGACATGGGACTGCTTATGTTAACGTATAAACCTAAAGCCACTGAGCTAAAAGATATAAACAGTGTCCACCTACATTATTTAGTTATCCTCTACATTAGCTGAGGTTCTCTCTATGCACTGCACCCTTTAAACATCCTGCATAAGGTCACACATCTTCTCCTGCACTGTGCCAATACCTTCTGACGCAGTACTCGCCAATATCCCGTGATTTTAGGGACACACAATCCCCCCCTTCTTAGAAAACCATGCCTCCAACTCTTATCTGAGCAAAACACTGATGGACAAAGTTAGTGACATTGGGCTAAAAGATAGAAACATGGTCCAACTACACTTCTATTCCCCACTGCTTTATTTCAGGTTTTCTTTTCACTGGGCACTTTACACTTTAACATCCTGGAGTGGGCCCTTCATCATCTAATGCACTGTGCGCTCATATCTTTTTGACACATTATGTGCCAATATATTGTGATTTTAGAAATACCCTAACACCCCAATGATTCATCTACATGCTTCACTGACTAAGCACATTCTAGCTGCTCTGACTACACCTTCACTTAAATAGCAGTGCAGTTAGCCGGGCTGGGATCACCATCTCTTCTACCTGGTTGCCCTGTCCAAGCAACAAACATGCTATCTTCTTTTAGGGTTTACGGTTACATAGAAACTAGGCCTGGGACTACATTTCCCATGAGCACTGGATCACATGACTGCATGCACAAGACGCGGTCACGTTGTGAGGAATTAACAATTCCTCACCAGTTCCAGCTTAGGAATAATGCCGGATCCGGTACTTAAACAGCAGCTGCGTCCCATGACACCTTATCCTCCTCCCACTGTGGCACCACGGCCGGCCGGCTTGCAGCCACCCGGTACAGATGCTTGCTATTGTGTTTTCCTGCTTTACCTTCTTGCACTAATCTCACTAAGAAATCCCATCTTTCAGGCGGGGCCGGCTACCCTGTTAGTGAGGCTTTTTAGGTTGAGGACCGAAGGCTGCGTTTGCGCAGTCTCCGGGAGGAGATTTAATGATTTCTAGTATGGGGGCTTGTTAGGTCGAGGACCGAAGGCTGCGCTTGCGCAGTCTCCGGGAGGAGATTTAATGATTTCTAGTATGGGGGCTTGAACCCGCCTCTCTCCTCCATTGGCTGGCTTCCTAAATGGAGGCCAGCCATTGGAGGAGAGGGGCATCGCTCCAATCAAGCCCCGTCTCTTTCGGATTCGGGTGCGTGTTTTTTGCGTTCTTTCGCCCTGTGACGTCATCTGTCACTCAGAACGCCAAAACACGCCCCCGAATCCGAAATTTTCGGATGTTTGCGGCGGGCATTTTTTTTCTTGTTTCCCCTCTTGTTGGCACTGTGCTCTGGCGCATTTCGTGTTGGTTTGTTATGCTTCCGCGACTTGAGTCCAAGTGATGGCGCATTTCGTGTTGGTTTGTTATGCTTCAGCGACTTGAGTCCAAGTGATGTTGGAGTTACGCTTTCCTGACCTGGAGATGGCCGTCACCGTCTATGGAAACAGTCGGGCGGCGCCTGGTATTGGCCGTCACAGTCTATGGAAACAGTCGGGCGGCGCCTCGCCTCATAACCGTCTTCGCTCTATGATTGGTTTAGGTCGGAGCCCCGTCCACCATCAGTCAGCCGCGTGGCGTGCCTGCTTGGAGTGTGTGTGAAAGGTCGCGCAGGGAGGGTCTGAGGCTGCGGTGAGACATGGCGCCCAAGCAGCAGCAGCGGCAGCTGGAAGAGGAGCCCGAGCAGCGCCCCCTGCCACGCACCCAGGACCCTGGAACACAGCTCCAGGCCGCGCAGGACTCACGGGCTGCGCTCTCTGGGGAGGCTGCTCCCTTCCCCGTGTATTTTCCGTCTATTTCCACCCCACCCCTCTCTCCCGACCCGCCGCAGCGCCATGTCCGCTGGAGGAGACTTCGGGAATCCGCTGCGCAAGTTCAAGCTGGTCTTCCTGGGGGAGCAGAGCAGTGAGTACGAAGGGGAGGGGCTGGAAGGATGTGGGTTGTTGCCTCCCCTGTCAACTGGTGTTCAGCTTAGACACAACTAGTACAACTCTTCTCCGTTAGGTAAGAATCCCAAAGACCACGCCCCCCCCACCCCCCCGAGCCCGCCATGCTGCCCACGCCCCGGAGGATGAGGGCGCGGGAGCCGGTGTGGAGCGGAGTGTAGAGGTGAGTTGCCTTGCTTCCGTTGGGCTCCCATGTATTGTCCCGTTGTACTGCCTGCTTTGCCTTTTTCTGTTTTGCAGCCACTTGCCCTGCAGCTTGCAGACCCCTCACAAACCCCCACCCCAGGCTAACCCAAAGCAAACCCTAGCAGTGCTCCCCGCTTATTCTGGCCTACTCTGTCCGTCCGCGCCCCCCCCCGCCCCAGCAGCCCGCCATGCTGCCCCCGCCCCGGAGGATGAGGACGCGGGCGCCGGTGTGGAGCGGAGTGTAGAGGTGAGTTGCCTTGCTTCCGTTGGGCTCCCATGTATTGTCCCGTTGTACTGCCTGCTTTGCCTTTCTCTGTGTTGCAGCCACTCGCCCTGCAGCTTGCACCCCTACACCCATGTTTTGTAGGCTGACACCCCTTAATCTGTGTGCCCCACCCCCCTTAATCTGTGTGCCCCACCCCCCTTAGTACAGAGGTCGCCCTCATCCCATTAAATTAATACCATTGTAAGTAATATTGGAAGGGGAGGCGTCGTCTCCAAATACACTCGACCCTCTGGCTTATTACACGCTTCTGCTTTTGAAATACATGTTGTCTGTATCGATATCAATCTGCTGCTTTCTTTACTGGTTTCATTTCCTTTGTACATCTGCCATTCTCTTTAACCCAGTGCGCTCTTGAAGCTAGAACCCTGCGCGGTAAAAGAAAGGGGCAGCTATATTACTAGTTTGATTCTTTGTACTTTGCAAGACACGTTCAACTGCCGATCAAGCATATGTCGGACTTATACACCCCCCTCAAAACACCTTTTTGCTTGCCCATCTCCCCAGATTCGATGCTGTCGAGTACGTTTGTTTCCTACTGCCGAGTCTCAGGTGAAGGGCGTTTTCCTCCCCTGACGCCATGCTTCTCCCACCTCTCGTGAGCCCAAGACAACTAAGTGGCCCTCGATATTCCAGAACATAGAGACTGGAAGTGGAAGACGCACGTTAAAAACATTTTCGGAGAGGTTACCTCGTGTGCAGTTGACTTGCGCATATTTACTTGGAAGGTGTCTCCAAATAAACCCTGTCATGAGGATGCAGGTATTCCTCAATAGTAGGAAACTAACGAATAAACAAAAAAATCTAGCAGTTTCTAAACCAGTCAAAACGGTATACAACCTTTACCACGCAACTTTTACCACGACCTACCTTTACCACGCAACTTTTACAACGCAGGACCCTTTACCACGCATACCATTACAACGCTGGTATTTACAACGCAGGTACCTTTACAACGCAGTGACACATCCTTTACAAGCAGAAAGTCCCTGGTGGTCCGGCAGAGACTAAGCTCAGAGCTTCTTCTGTTCATAACCCAGGTCCAATATAAGTTCTTTAATACTGTCTTGGGGTGGGGCAGACCGGGAGTGCCAGGCGTCACCAAGCCCAAGCTCTATGAACAGGCTTTTCACATCCTGAAGCCACCTTATTTTCGCCCATCCAGATGTATCTAGTATCTCCTTCAGCCCTTCGGCGTAACTAGCAAGTTCCGGCACCTTCCATAGGCGAGCCCACAGAAGGAGGGGACGCAGCCTCACCTGATCTTGAATGGGGCGGCAACCCATGTCCAACAACAGGGGAAGAATAGGAGTACTATTAGGGAGAGACATCAATTCCCTCAGAAACTTATTCTCTGAGAGAGCCAACTGACTCACATTCTGGGCGCCCCAGAGCTCTGCTCCATAGAGCGCCGCAGTAAACACCTCTAGCAGCATAAATATCTAGCACCAGGGCAATAGGTTTCAGGGTGGATGCCCTCTGTTCCTTAAGAAGAGCCCCCACCACCCTTTTGTGACTCAGAAGCATTTTGTTAAGGTGACTATCCCACTTCATCGTATCCAGGAGGCGAATACCCAAATAATCAAATTCCTTAACTCTTTCCAATGGGACATACTGAGCAGTGGAGGCCGCCCGATTTTTTGGGGGGGATTTAAAACAAGAAACTTGGTTTTGCCAGTGTTGATCTTTAAACCCCTAGAGACACAGAATTGTTCAAAACTCATCAAAAGACTCTGTAGGCCAACCGGGGTCTTTGAAATTAGGAGAGTGTCGTCTGCAAATAATAATGTGGGTATCCTCCGCCCTGCCAAGGATGGTGCATCAGCCGGGACTTTTAAAAGGGTAGGATAAGCAGCACACGAGTCTTTAACACATACAGAACAAGATCCACACCCCCACAAAGAGGTCCAGCTGCCGCATCAGCGGTGCATATTGCTCTCTTTCACAGAACAGGTACTGATGGGGCAGCAATAGAGGAACCCGAACCAGTCTTTTTCAGTGCTCAAGTACAGCAGTGTAAGCTTCCCTCCCTCACATATCAGATACAGCTTTAGCGACAGCAGTGCACACTTCACAATCACAGGTTGGGTGCAAATCGACTAGCAGCAGTGCAGACTTACTTCCTTGGCTAACAGGTGCACCATGGCAGGAGCAACACTTGGTTCACTCACTCTGTCATAGAAAACTGCTCCAGTGCACGCTTCTTTTCGTTGCAGAAGAGATTCAGCATGGCGGTAGTAGTGAAAGCTTCCAACACTTGCAGAACACGTACAATTAAGCCATTAGTGGCTTCTAGGTTACCCACAGATCTGAGGAGCGGGTGGTTAATTCACTGAGCTGGGTGTAGATATACATGGATGAATGAGTGAGTGAGTGATACCACTACTTTTACTCTTGTGACATTGCATATCCCCATGTTGGCTGTCATTCTCTTTCACAGCTTCTATATTAAAGTCAACGATGTTACTCATACTGAGGACACTCTAAATCCTACTGTTGACATAGTTTGCGTTATTGCTGCTGTTTATATTTGTGTTTACTGTCCCTATACAGAAAAATTCTCTTCTTTTGTTATGAAGGGGCAGGGGATTTAGACAGTGCTGTCCATTAGTCTCATATTTAGATAAATGGCAAGAATTGTGCCTCTGTATTGATTTTCTGTTTACTCCCTCCATTGCCACTTGTGATCGCCACATTTTCACTGTTATCTATTTTCCCTCTTTCTAACCTTTCCTTATCTACCTCTTTCAGGCTTTTCTCTCTCGCATGTTCATCCATTTGGCTTTCAATGCTTTCTCTTACCTTCCTCTTGTTATACTTTCATTTCTCTTTGCACTTGCTTCCCCTCACCTCCTTCTTACTCTTCATTCACTCCTCCCTTCCTTGCCCTCTTTTATCACACCAATGTTTTACACACTCTTCTCCTTTTCCCCCTCATATACCCTCTATCCCTCCTACCTTCTCTGGTACTTCCTTCTTGAACCTGTTTCTATGTCCTGCTCCACCATCTGGGGCCAGTACTAGTATTTTTGCCACCCTGGTGGAAGACACATCTTTTTGCACCATCCCCCTCTAGAGCCAGTAGCGCCCCATGTACTGGTAATATCAAACACACAGACGGTGATGGGAAGAATGCTTGCATTAAGTCTGACCACTAGCAAGTGCTTGGGTAGCATTCCAACCCATTGTTCTTTTGCCCATCATGCTACCTCCGATTAGACCCAGGCATGTGCAAATCATTCTTGGTCCTGCTCCAGTGGGACAGTCCATCTCGAACTGCCAGACCCTGTATGAACTGGACCACAAGCAAACTAAGACTGGTTTTGCTCTGATTGAGGCTCTTTAGTCAAGTGTAGCTTGGTTCCAATGGCACAGTGAGTTGTCTTACCCCACGTCTCTCCTTTCTCTACCACACGCTTACATGCACGCACACACTTCACTCTCCTGACAGTCATCTCACGGTACTTTCCTCTACATTACATCCTCACTTTTTTCCATCTTCTAGTCTTACCAGACTGTGGTCTAGAACCTCTTTTGTGTTCCACACACTTAGCATTTAACTCACGGAAACGTGCTGAAACCCTCCTCTGACACTCCCATCACACAGTTTTTAATTCTATCCAAGTACTCATTTTATTTGCAATCCCCTTTTACTTGCCCTTCTGTGTGTGTGTGGGGGGCTGTGTGTGTGTGTGTGTGTGTGGGGCTCGCTGTGTGTGTGTGTGGGGGGGACTCGCTGTGCATGTGTGTGCGTGAGGCTCGCTGTGTGTGTGGCTCTGTGTGTGTGTGTGTGTGGCGCTCTGTGTCTGCGAATACTCTCTACTACTCTCTAATGCTCACCTATTGCCATTGTAAATGACAATACCATTTATTTATTTATTTTTTAAATGAAAAAAAATGTCATGAGCAATGCCAATAGCTCTCCCTTTAATAATGCCGAGACCACTGCATTGTAAATGCTTGTTTAACATGTGTTTCCCCCCCACATTGGATTATCCGGTTTTAAGCCATACTGAACCTTAGCTGTGGCTGCCTCTGAGCACACATGCAATGGTCTACCTCACATGTATAGAAATGTGTCTGCAACCCGCCACAGATGCCTGTCATAATGTCTCTTAATATTTGCTTTCACGTAAACCCTGCTGAGCAGTCCAGTGCATAAGGCACAGATCTATCACCCTACTATCAAAGTCTTTAAGGGCATTATCTACTACATCAGGACTTCAGTCCAAACACCAGCTGGACTACAGCTGCCGACTCCTCTGTGCGATGGTTTGCCCTGCATAAGACCTACTGAGTTATTGTCCGTGCTTTGATGTGCACTGGCACACACTGCCTGGCCTGAGAGCAAACCCAATTGGACGTGACTACTGCGGGAGTGCAGTATGCTAGTTGTCTGTGTCAGCTAAATGTATCTCCCCAATTAGTACTGACACAGTTTGGTTATGGAAGGATAGTTTCTTCTGCTTTCTCCCACTATCACTTTAGAACACCCATTCTGTGTGAGGCTATCCAGCAATTTATTTTTCTATCAAATGCAGACATCATCTCTGCATCATTCGAACAGCCTTTTCTGTCTGGACATGCCTTATCTTTTTCTCGCTTTACCTTTATGGAATACATTGATGCCTACTGGGTAAATGTTATTTTACAATGCTTTCCTTTTTATGATTTTTGTAGGATGGTGAATCCCCTGAGCCACATAACAGGGTGAGTTGAGGCGCGTTCCCCCACATCAGCGGGTAAGCCCTCTTGTAATTCACTGTATCAGGACTGGCTCTCCTATCTCTTTTTATATTATTTTCCTTGATCACTTGTACCCAAGATTTCATTATACTAAGTACATAGTAGATACATGTGGCATGTTGAGATTCCACCGCCTTGTGCCGTTAATTGTCTAGCCTTTCAATGTGAAGCAATTGTAACTGTTTCTATGTTTGACCTAGCTGGATCTTATTTTCGCATGAATATGTTCTTCTTTCAGGTACCGCCAGTGAATCTACTACCTGATGACGATTTGATAGGATCACTGGCTGGTTTTGTATATTTGAAATTCTTACACACTTCACACTTTGAGCAGCAGGACTTATGAGTAGGTCCTGAAGAAAGCTGCTACACCTCTGTATCAGGGTACTAGGCTGAAGCATGTCAACCGCATATTGACACTCACTGCGAGTATATTGTTTCCCAAGAGTGCCCTGTTTTTAATACTGGTCCAGGGGTGCTTGAAAAAAGGAGTATTGCATACCCTGTTGCTAGTTGTATTATCACTTTCACTTGCTCTGCTGCCCTCACTAACCTGAGCTCATCACTGTGGTATTTAGTATACCGTCACTCTACATTAAAACATCCTGAGTTCCTCCCTCTCAGTGAAAGGGTTGTAGCCCATTTTGTGACTAGGCATCACAGTATGAGGAGAGTCCCAATGATGAAGCATGGCACCTCTGGTGGGTAAAGGAATTAGTTGTTTAGAAAGGATATCCCTTTGCAGCTAGGTCTTCATTTGCAACAGTTGTGTATACATGTTTTCTGTTTTAGACCCAAGGGTTCTTGTTTGTGGTAGATACTCTGCAAATAGCCAACAGGGCTCTAAAAGCATAAAACTGTTACTAGACCTGCAGGTCTAGTTACTTGAATAATCTGCTCTACCTAACTGTAATGTACTTGACCTGTGAACTGGTCTCAAATTGTGTGATCCTATGCCAATATTCTGTCTTAAGTAGCTGCCTTTCTTTATTATCATATAAGAGAGCACCTTCAAATATGCAAGTTCACTATTTCTGCTGTACAAAAAACTCTTTTTATTTACTAGGCTAAATATTTGCTCCATGTATACAAGAATTGAGCCCATATCTAGGGTACACATGATCCCTGGCTTGCCTCTTAGTTCACTTAATAGCATTGTCATCTGGGCTGGAGCAGTAATAATTCCCAGCTCATGTTTAAAAACTCACTTTTCATAAATATATTACTAAAGCATGATGTGGTAGTGCACTGTCATGTACATATAGCATATTTTCCATTTAAATGGCCACAAAATGTTCCCACTAACATGCCGTTTTACTGATATAGTGCATAAACAATGTTTGGAAATTGGGTTTCAGTAAAACTATTTAAAATTTGCACATCACCAAGTAAAGGGTTCTAATTTGTTTGGATCCTATAAAAAATATTTTTCACCACAGAATTATAAAAAGGTGTCTTCATAACTAGTGAAATATATTTGTAATGTTTGACAGTTCACTTAGCTATTTCAGTGTTGTGTTAGAAATAAACCTGACATCTTACAGCGTTTCATTTCACATGCTTTGCACAGTTCAATTGTCACACAGGTCACTTTACAAAATCCTCTAACTTCAGTCACATAAAGAAAAATAAATGTAGGAAGACAAACCGACTTTTTGACCTCTGAAAGCCAGCAAGTGTGACAAGATAACAAGATGTAATGGCATTTTTATTGCTCTTTCACTTTGTGAGCAATAAAGATGCCTTTAAAACTTGTTATCTTGTCACATTTGCTCTGCTTTCAGAGAAAAAGGTCAAACGTCAGTTTGTCTTCCTACATTTACTTTTTGTTCTGTGACTGAAGTAAGAGGATTTTCAGCACCCCGGAAAGGGTGAGTAATCCCTAAAAATAACTCATCCTGATTAAATCTTACTCGACAATGCGAGTGGGTGAGTGGATTTTTCTAGCCCTGTCCGACTCTGGCAATGATGAAATTGGCTGAGCGTCAGGGCCAGCAATCTACCTAGTCTGACTTAGCCCATCCCTTCAGAGTTGTAACACAGTACCGGCTGACCACAGATATGGAGCCAACTGTGTGCGCAATGAAATCACATGAGTAGACACAAATAAGAAAACCATGGTAAGTACATTCTCTCACACATTCCTGCAGGGTAGCAAGGTTGGAAGCTGTGTAGAGGTGTGCAGGGTATGTGTAAAAACTGAGCCCTTTGCCACATGAAAGCACAATGTGGATGCAAGACAGCACAACAAGGCAAAGTGCTATGGTGTACTGTGTGAAAGTCAGACTGCTGGATCATAACTAAATCATGACCAAACCCACATCACCTTCACACGAGCTGTGGGCTGAGTACTGGTCACGGAATGCAGGCAACCCAGGGACTAGGTGCAATGTGCACAGTAGTGCTGTCAATATATCAAAACACAATCAGTATAGGCATCATGAAAAAGAAAGAAAATCACCAAGGCAGAGGTGGACCGTACCTCATATCACATTTGCAGGAATGGCAGTCCCCGCCTAGCTGTGTAACTGTGTTACAATGTGTCATGACACAACATGTCCTCCTTGTCACACAATGGTTGTTTGAACAATACAGAGATACTACCATCTGAAAGGCAACTACAGTGCAACTTGGCCTCAAATCTATGGGTAATGTATGTCCTAAGCATCAATATTAACCTGAAAGTGAATTAGTAGTAAGTTTGAATGTCAACCAGATTTCTCATGCCACCATCTAACATAGACCCCCATCAACATATAGTTATTTCATTGCAGAGGATGTACCAACAACCCCTGGCCAGCTGCCTGTCCTGGATGAGGATCCCGCTGATGATGACAGCCTGTCAACCTTCACTCAAGACACCCTCCAGCAAATCCTGTACGCCATTCAGACACCATCTTCAGTCGTAAGAAGGGCCAAACGCGTTGTATGGTCTCCAGAGGATCTGCCTATCACCCAGCAAACACCACCAGACAGCCCACCCCCAGCCCTGGACTCTGAGGACCTCCATGTTGAATTCCAACTGCGTGTAGTAGGAGTCCAGCGGGAGCTGGTAGAAGCGGTGGCTGGGATGAAGATCATGGCCGCCACCCTAGAGGGAGTCCATAGGTGCCTCAGTCCCAAAATTGACACCTTGGAGGATATAAGAGGCACCTACAATGAGCCAGAGGCACGAACAACTGAAGTGACACCAGCAAGGTTGCTAACCAGCGGGGAAGGGGGGGGGGTGATATAGAACATCCTGAAGTCCATGGAGCAGAAGCAGGACTCATAGCAACAATGGATGCTTTTCACCGCAACGTTGTTGCTGTGCTGGCAAACCAGCACTACCCTTCTTAATGCTGTGCTCCCTTACTTGTTGGCACAGGGAAATGCTGTGGATCCTTATCTTCAGCCCCTGATGTGTGTCTGCCTCTGTTGCCTCTGGCACCAACACCATCCCCCTCATGGGAGGCACCACACACATCAGAGGACGAAGATGTGCACTTCTCCTCATTCCACCGAAAAACTGTCCAGTATGATTTTTCTGTGCTATATGGCCACATGGTACTGTTTTCTGTTTTCTTTCTCACCTGTTGATCTCACCCATTTGTGGACTGTTGATGTGGCCTATCTTCCCTAATGGCAATTTGGCCTCCTTCACACTGGAAGTCTCCTCTGCTCCACATGTCCCATGACATGTATCACCCATGGACTCTGTGCGGATATTCTATGGCTCATAAACTCTGATGGGGTTGATGCTGCAAGGACTGACACTTGCTCCTTGGTTCACATGTCAATAAAATCACTTAGCGTAACCAGCATGGTGTATGCCTATTCATGATTGGACTAAGTAGACCATGGTGAATATGCTGAACCTAAAGACACTACCTACTATAAAAAGGGAATTGTGTTTCATAGACCCATGGGCAAATCTGCACAGACCAAGTGAAATAGTTTGAGATTTCTTTATGCATCTGAACTAGTAAGTAGTTACCCAAGGTCACATGCATGAAGTGCTACAATTAGCAATCAGTCAATGGTAAGATTGAATCAAGTTTCTGCGCGGTGGTGGATAGTTCCGTGTGCACTAGCCATCAAAGAACAGTGATATGAAAGCAAGAGTGCCACTTACAGTGCACATTCATGTTTGAAGATCCCTTAAGTGACTCCATTGCAAACTCAACATTATCTACTCCTTAGGTTCTCTGCCTAGTAACATATGTATACAAACATTGCCAGGAATTCATATAGCATATGCTTAACCCAACCTAAGCAGATATGACAACTGTCATGCAGTTAATATGTTAATATGTACGCAGTTGTGAATGTGCAAACAAATATTTATTTAACACATCTTTAAATTATTAAAATATAAAAATCAATAAACAACACTAACTTTAGATATCTAAACTATGCCTAAACTAACCTATGCTAAATTACCTACAATGTCCTAATTTGGAAACTAACCTAGTCTTAACTTATCCTACTCTACACATATACCACAACAGACAGGTTAAACATCAACCACCACCCCCCTTAAAACACATTTGCACATGAGACAAACATAAACTACATCTATATACAAACTACCTAAACATTAAAACCTAAACAAATACATATATATTTTACTTTTGTTTTGTTTAATAGGCATACTAAACATTAGGCCCCCCCACATCCCCACCTAACAACAGATAAATATTAAAATCTATAAAAACTCTAAAACTAGCCTCACCTATCACTATGCTAAAATCTATCCTAACGTTAGCTAAATCGCTATACATTAAAAACAACCAATATGAACTGCTGAGGGGCAGAAAGTTGGAAGGAGGGCTCAAAGTTGCTGCTCAATCCTGTCCACAGATTATTGCAAGGTGGGCACCAATTTCATCAGTGTCACTTCCTGCAGTTGTATGCCTGTCATCCTCATCTTTGTGTCCGTTTTGTCCTTCAGGCACTGCCTTTCAAACTCCATTTGCTGAGCTGGTGTTGTGGTGACCATCTTTGGTACCACTGCTGGCGGGGCTGTTGAGGGTCCTGGAACTGCCCCCGGACCACCACCATGGGAAACCTCTACATGCGGTCTGGTGCTTGCTCTGTCCAGGTCTTTCTGTCCCAGAATTGGTGATTTCTGTGTCACTGCTGCCTTCGATTTGTCATACTGCCTCTCTATGCGCCTGTAGGCCTTGGCTATGTGCCTCCAACCAAATTCAATATGATTTCTCCAGTTCAGGGGTCATGCTATCTGTTCGAGAGGAAGGACATGTATTAAACTGAGCAGGATTTGGCCAAGTTGTCACCAATTACATACATGAATTACTATTAGCAGCACAAGTGGCATGTTCAGACAAAAAACAGACATCTACAGAACGAATCATGACCAACAGTCATAAGAAATATGTACTTCCCCTTAAATTACAATGCAAAAACATTCAGGTCTTGGCCTTGTAGGTACAGGAAATGGCAGTGTCTGGCCTCATAACCGCATGCCTAAGTGCATGTGAAGACAGATTCTGAACAATTATGTTGTGTACACATGGAATGGTACACATGGTCGGGTATTCCCTGTGGATCGTCATGCAGCATGCAAGAGTGTAAAACCTATGGCCAGTCACCCATGTGAAATATGTGTGTAGCAAGTGCATGTATTCTGCCTCAGCAATGCTTCACTGTTATGGAAAATACACTAGGCCACACACATTGCAGCATAGATTGACTGTGCTAGGTAGTTGAAACGTAGACAGAGTGTGGCTAGCTACCTCTAAATCAACAGACCTGTTGGACACTTCTCCAAGAATGACACATGGACATACCTAGAACACTTTAACATAGATCACGTAATGAAATTCAAACAACAGCAGGTGGTCCTTTACATATGCAAGAGTCTGTCTAAACATTTCTGTGTGGATTGTTACTTAGCTTCACATCAACTCATATGTAATCCATGTGATGAGTGTGTGAATGCATGCTGTAGATCTCATATATTTGAGTATATTGTGCTCTATCTTGCAGGTAATTGGCCAAAATGATTCAATGGTGACAATTCTTGGGGGAGGCTGTGGGTAACAGCAGCAGTAGGTGGACTGAGAAATAGTCTGTATGCTGACAACACAGGGCCTCATTTATGAGAAATGACGCATCGCTGCATGAAAGCAGCGATGCGTCACTTCTCAGTGCGCACTCCTTACGACATGATTGATGCGTCATATTTACAGTATGACGCATCATGTCGCAAGGAGTTACAGATACGTCAGTATTTCTAACGTATCTGTAAGCGCAAAAGTCACGCATTACTGGGGTGTGTCACAAAAGTGACGCAACTCCAGCAATGCATCCTTTCACATGGGGAAAGCCCTATGTGAAAGGGCTTGCGTCAGTCTTACGCCTGCTGTGAGGCAGGCGCAAGATTTTGACGCAACAGGATCCTAAAAGTGACGCAGTGAAATCTCATAGATTTCACTGCGTCACTATTACGAGGCTTTTTTGCGGGGGAACGCCCCCTCTGCATACATTATACCTGACGCAGGTATAATGTAGCGCAGGGGTTTACAAAGTGACGCATCTGCTTAGATGCGTCACTTTGTAAATAGTGCGCAACAGGAGGCATGTTTTACGCCGCCGATGCGTCACAAAAAGTGACGCATCGGAAGCGCAAAACTGACGCAAGGCCTCATAAATGAGGCCCACAGTGTGTACATGCCTGTGGTACTTAACACATTGGCATTATTCTTCACAAAATACTACAAAGGTATGTACATGTGTCCATTATAAGGCATTGGGTATATGAGGGCATACGTCAGGCATGTAACTACATTGGCATGTGTAGACTGGTGACACCCCACGCCGACTCATACCTATTCAGTCTGCACTGAGGTAGGAATCATCACAACCTGTGTGGACCTGCCACACAAAAGTGACCATACATTGCCATGTGGATGTATACACTAGCAATGAGCATTAGACAGGCAGATTGAAGTTCACCCTCCAATTCTATGTGCACATTGAGTTTTGTGACAACATCCTTTATACCACCATGCCATTGTGGCAATTGCTCCTCTGTTACTCCATCTAACATGTCACTTATAAGCAGTACTCTGAAGGATGCGCAGGTACCTATGATGCGAGATGACAGTCGCCACATTTCATGATAAATGTGGGTTAAGGGGTGAACTGAAGTCATTGGTATGGACAATGGACTTGCACACTCACTGCAACAAATGGGGGAATGTAACTTGCCCACTGGTTTTGCTATAATGAATTATACATTTTAACTATGCCACCTCACAAATACATATGTGGCATCTATAGTAGTAAGGAATTGTGTTTTGGTACGCCGAGTCTGCTCACATGGTCACACAAGTCCATTGGAGTCCACACTTTGGCTAGACGCTACACTATAGGCACATGTATGGATCCAAGAACAATTTGCTGTTGGAATGGCCTTCAATTATTTAGATGGAACCAGTATTGGTAGGGTGGAGGAATATATTCTGCAGGCACTGGCATGGTATGATGTGAACACACAATAGGAGGACAAATACATTGGAAAAGCTGTTCACATGTCAACATTAGATGTGCTGATGACAATTGGTAGCATTGTCTGGGATATGTGTTACCCCTCAACAACCACCCCTGTGCCCTGCTCATATTTGGACATGGCCAAGCAAACTGTGTCAAGAAAATCACAGCCTACTCCATGCAACATTTCTGCCACATATTTCGGGTAACATGTTGTCACTTTCTGTCCATAGTATGGGTGAGAGACATTTTATCTACTGACCATCGGTTGGTTTTGAATGATGCAGGTAATGGTACATGCGCCAAAAGCATCCACACCTTTGTTGGCACAACCTTAGCACAGCAGATTCAGAACCATCCACCTTGTGGGCATGCATACATAGGACATTTTTCACATAGCAATTTGGCCCTGCCAATTGCACATGCAACTTTGTCCTACTTCTGTTGTGAATCTACACGTAAGGTAAAGCTTGTTTCCGCTGACTGATGAAACCCCTTACACATCTCACTGCAACCAATGTAGGAGAACATTCACAATCCTTACAGAGCACAGAAACAAGCAGATGACACTCACTGGTAGCACTGGGATCTCTGAAGCTCTCCATCTTGCCACAGTTGAATGGGTTAGGCCAAGCTACAATACAAAAAGATAGTTCATTGCTCTGTGAATGCTGAACATGTACACTGTGTACATATGAAGCACATTATATTGACTTCACTAATGCCTGGTATTGCCTGTGCATTGGACTCGTGGCATAAAGGAAAGTTGGATTACCCTATTGCTGGACATATGTAAGCCATGTTGCAGTGTATTCCGAGAATACCACACACATCACATATCAGGTGCACAGAGTGCAGACAAGGTACAAGACTAGCCTACTACTAGACTACTAAAGCGGCACCTTTATTACTAAAGGGTCTTGTTTCCTAAAGCATCATCTTTCCTACTAAAGTTTCACATTTACTACTAAAGCATCTCATTTCCTAAAGCGTCACCTTTACTACGAAAGCGTCTTGTTTCCTAAAGTTTCAACTTTCCTACTAAAGCAACATCTTTACTACTAAAGTGTCTCGTTTCCTAAAGTGTCACCTTTCCTACTAAAGCTTCAGCTTTGCTACTAAAGCGTCTTGTTTCCTAAAGTGCCACCTTTCCTACTAAAGTTTCACCTTTACTACTTAAGCGTCTTATTTCCTAAAGCATCACCTTTCCTACTAAAGTGTCTAGTTTCCTATAGCCCCACCTTTCCTACTTAAATTTCACCTTTCCTACTAAAGCGTTTCGTTTCCTAAAGCGTCACCTTTATTATGAAAGCATCTTGTTTCCTAAAGATGCACCTTTCCTACTAAAGCGTCACCTCTCCTACCAAACCGTCACTTTTATACTTAAGTGTCTCGTTTCTTAAAGCATCACCTTCATTACTAAAGCGTCTTCTTTCCTAAAGAGTCACCTTTCCTACTAAAGCGTCACCTTTACTACTAAAGAGTCTTGTTTCCTAAAGCGTCACCTTCATTAGTAAAGCGACTTGTTTCCTAAAGAGTCACCTTTACGACTAAAGCTTTTTGTTTCCTAAAGCGTCACCTTTCCTACTAAAGCGTCTCATTTCCTAAAGCATCACCTTTTCTTCTAAAGCGTCACCTTTAATACTAAAGAGTCTTGTTTCCTAAAGCGTCACCTTTCCTACTACAGTGTCACCTTTACTACTAATGCAAAAACTACAGTTGATGGACAGAATGCAGAACAATGTCATACATTCACCTCAGTACAGAGATCTGGGCCTAAATCCATAGTTTTTTTGCTCACCATGCCATTCCAGTTTGAACCCAGCCATATGCAAATCAGTCTTGATCCTGTGCCCCATGGGAACAGACCAGTCCGAACTGAACAAGCCAGGTCCTCCCTGGACTGGAAACAAGCATCCTAGGACCGGTTTCCGGCTTTCAGCCAGGATAACTTGATTCCAGTGGCATGGAGGACACGGGACTCACGTCGGAGCATACCCATCCCACTTTGGGTGACAAATGCAAAAACAACAGTTGATGGACAGAATGCAGAACAATGTCATACATTCACCCCAGTACCCACACTCATGCCAATGTGGGATTTAATGAAAAATGCACTCAGAGGGCATCTTAGAAATGCCACCACCAGACATGTTTCTGGACCCCTGGGTCGAGAGTCTGCTGCTCTTGTGGGTCTGAAACAACGCACATCCTGGGACGAGGTGCCAAGCCTCCTCCCTTAGGATGGGCAGGGCCCACAAAGGCTTGCTGCCTTTGTGATTCCCCCAGGCCTTAGCTGCTTCCAGCAACTGGCCGCTACCGGTTCTGACCCCCACTATTGGTGGGAGAATCGGCAGGAAAACCAAGTGAGGAAGGGAGGTGTGCCCACCTTTGCCAACCCCACCCACATGTGGGGTAGGCCAGGTGAAGCATAACTCTTGCAGGTGGGGGCACCCAGCCAACCAGAAAGAGGCATATGCCCCTTCCCACTGGAGGCTGCCATAATAGGGGGTGTACCCATCCCAAGGAAGTGACCGATTGGTCCCAACCTTTACTTACCTGTAACACCCCTAAATGTAGTATTTAGGGACAACCCTGAACCTTGCCTTCTCAGACAAGCATCGACAAGAAGAAGAGAAGAAGAAGGACCGAAGAAACTGTGCTGAACTAAGAAGAGGAGGACTCCCACAGACTTGGCCCCAGCCCTACTGGCCTGTCCCCACCTCGATCCAACTCCAGAGAAATTCTGGTGTGTCCTGCAGCCAGCAACATCAAGAACCCGGTGGACCTGCCTTGCCTTCCCAGCCAAAGACGTTGTCTCCTGTGAGTAGCGGGTTTGCTAGCCAACAGACTCTGGCCCCAGCCAAAACCGCGAGTCTGCACCACTCTGCACCCGACGTCCCGAGTTCGAGTGGCCCAAGACACAAGGAGGTCTCCCCGTCAATCTTGACCTGAGATCTGGTGATCTCTAACCTGCCTCGAATCTCCAAGCGAAGCCTGCAGCCTCTTTCTGCAGAATCCCCCCGACCGCGACCGGAGCTAATAAGAAAAACCCTATGCCTAAAGACACCCTTGTAGCCAAAGTACCTTGGCCTTGGCTGGCCCAACTAACGGTGTCCCAGCAACCTCAAGCATCCCAACATACCTCTCCAACCGGTGGTTCAACTCCAGAAGATCTTGGTCCCCGAGCCTGCAGTCTTTGTTGCAACCGGAGAATTCCCCTTGAAACCAACAGGGCACTCAACACCAAAACATCACCCTGCACCCAGCCGCCCCAGCGCTGCTGCGGGTGTGCTTTGGGTGCTATCTCGGATCCCCCTTTGTCCTGAGCCTATCACCAGGAGCTTTGCTCCCACAACCTTGTGGCCTGCTCGTGAGCAGCCACCAACCAGAGGCCCCCAATCCCCCATTGGATTACATTGGGCCTCAGCACTCTGCAACCGGCCATCCTAGTGCCCCTGAGGGTGCTTTGAAAGTGCATCCTTGACCCTGGGGGGACCCTGGTTCTAACTCTAGAATACCAACTCCCACAGACAAGAACTTACCTGCAAACCGTTAACTTCATTTCTCTCCATAGGAATACATTGACTGTTTTCCTTTAAATTGAAAAGTGTGGAGTTGGTTTTGTATGTGAACTTGAAAAACTGTAAATAACTAAACACTGATTTACTTACCTTTTCTCTAGGAAATGTCCCAGTGTGATAGCTAGGCATATCACACTGAGTAGAAAAAGTTATCCAAAAAGTAATCAAAAGTAATCTAACAGTAATTTCCACTGTATTGAAAATATTTACAAACCTATAACAAAGTCATTTTCATTCAGGTTGCTTGTATTGTTCAACCTGCCTTGAAAAGTACCATTTACACTTACCTGTACCAGGCTTGCTTGGTTCTAGAAAATACTCATAAGTAAATATTATTTTTACACTAACAAATTGGTCTGAGTTCAGTCTTTGAGTGTGTGACATCATTTGCTGCCTGAATGTGCCCAACACATGCTTAAAACTACCCTCTGATAAAGCCTTAATGTTAGCCCACATTCCCACAATTAGAGAGTAAGGTACTATCTACTTTTACCTCTGCCTACCTTTGGAGTTCCACTGGACTCTGAGCACCCTATACCTCATTTTGGTATAGTATATACAGAGCCAGCTTCCTACATTGGTGGATTAGCGGTGGGATATACAACGGTGCATTTGTTGGACTGACTTGGTCGACAGCTGATCACACAACAAAACTCTTACATTGTCTTTAGAATTCTGAATTATTGCATTGACAATTTTTTTTCAAATTAGTCAAATTCTTGTTAGGGCCTTGGTTAACTCCCTTTAGAATTTTGGAAAAATAAAAGCTCACGTTAGTTAGAGGTAGGAGGGGTTAGAAGGGTTTCTTTTATTATGTCTTTTAACAAGAACCTAGCTGTTAGTGAAGATAACAATGACATAGAGACCTCACCAGTTAGCTCCACTTAGAATGTAGGGAGTTACGGTCGCTATGCAAACTTAAACATATCAACATGGTGTCCCATCCCTCCAAACAAAAGCTCTAGGAGCTGTTGGCAGGGTGTGCTAAGGACCATCCATCTGAGAATGGTGAAGACCTCTCAGAAGGGGAAGAAGATAAAGGGGATGAGGATACCTTCCACCCCCCCCCCCACTTCATAGGGAGAGAAGGGCCCCAGTGGCCCTGACTCCAAGAATAAACCTCTCAGTACCTAAAGCCCACACAGGTGGGTCAGGTACTTCTGAGGACATTGAGGACAGCCTCAATGAGGAGACCACCCTTTTAGTAAGGTTGACAGATTAGTTCTAGAGACCAGGCTCCTGGCTCTGGAGAAAAAGAGAACAGAGATGGGCTTAGTTCCCATCAAGAGTGGCAGAAATTTACTAAAAAAGGATATAGACTAATCTTATGAACCTAAAATCATAACCAGGGCAAAAGGTGTGGGCCTTGGAGCCTGTGGCACCAAGGGCACTACAGGACAGATGGAGTGGCCCTTACCCCATCTTAGAAAAGAAAAGTGAGGTCACCTACTTGGTTGAGCTAGGCACAAGCAAGACCCCCAAAAAGATGATCCATGTGATCCGCCCTAAGATTTTCCATGACAGGGCTGACATAACCATCCTGACGGTGACTGATGAGAATCAGGAGACAGAGATTGAACCTCTCCCTAACCTCCTCTCTTACAGCCCCAAAGATAGGTCAGTGGATGGAGTTGTCTGCTCAGAAACCCTCTCTGCCCAACAGCAGGCAGACTGCAAGCAAGTCTTGCAGCAGCATGCTAAGCTCTTTTCCTTAACCCCTGGTCAAACAAACTGGTGTACCCATGATGTGGACACTGGAGACAGTGTACCTGTTAAAAATAAAATCAATCGTCAGACTGACCAAGTTAAGGAGAGCATCAGAGCTGAAGTCAGCAAGATGCTGGAGTAAGGGGTTAATGAACGCTCTGAGGGCCCCTGGGCCAGCCCAATGGTTCTAGTCCCCAAACCTCATCCACAAGGTGGAAAGAGAGAAATGACTTTTGTGTGGACTATAGAGGGCTCAACTCTGTCACCAAGACAGATGCTCACCCCATTCCAAGAGCAGATGAACTGATAGACAGCCACATTTCTAAGTACCTTTTACTTAACTGCAGGGTACTGTTAGATTGGCATGGCACCAGAAACAAAGGAAAATGCAGCATTATCCACACTGGATGAGCATTTTCAGCTTACTGATCGCAGAACGAAGGAAGCGTGAGTGAGAGGAGGACGCGTTGGCAGGCAGTGCGTGGTTTTCACCGATTTCGGCCCCTCCGCCTCTCTGCCTCTCCCTGGTGCAACCGCTGACCGGCTGACGATCTGCCTGCTGCCTGCTGTACACTGCTGTACCCTGCCTGTACCCTGTGCCTGTACCCTGCCCCCCGTGCAGTGAGGTGCAGAGCGCGGGGGACGTGAGCGCAGGAGGCCGCCAGAGCTTGCAGTCTCCTTAGCCGCCGCGCCGGGCAAAAAACGGGAGCGGTCCGGTAGCGGCGGGAGCCGCTGTGAGGCTCTTTGCAGGTTCTCTGCAGGCAGCCGGCTGGGGCCACGGGAGATCTTGAATAGCTTTGGGACAGTCCGGAAGGCAGTGGGGGATTGCAGTGAGGCAGTGACTCCAGCGAGGCTCCACAGCGGAAGGAGCATTTCAGAAGCCAGAATCTTTTCCTGTTTCCAGTCTCCAGTCCGTGTTTTGCTGCTGGTTGCCAGTGCCAGTGGTCAGTTGAGTTGTGCGAGTAAGAAGCAAGGGGCTTGACCGTGCCGCCTCAGCTCTCCAGCGTCTCGCCGCGAATGTGACCGCAACAAAAGCTACAGGAGCGGTGGCTCAGTGAAAGAGAGGAGAGTGGAGAATGCTGATCGCCTAAACGTTTAACGCCACACGGTCTCTACCAGCCTCCACTGCTATAGAGCTGTAACTGCCAGAGAACGCCAGAAACCTCAGAAACGTGCAGCGTGCAGGTCATGGTCGTGGGAGCGGATCGTGGGAACAGATCGCAAAATCGGATCGCAAAACCGCAAAACCGCGAGTGGTTTGCGAGTGGACTGCCGCGGACAGCAGCGGACAGCAGCGACTCAGTTGTACCTATTGGCACGGGGGCGGCGGGCGCCGTGAGGAGCCACTGCGGAGCTGAGGCAGAGAAAGCAGAAATTGCGGCTGTTAAAGCAGGCACGGGTGCCGGGAGGCACAAGCCGGCACTGGATAAAGCGACAGGGAGCTTGGAGCCGGTGGAAGCTAACACCCAACTGTCCGGGCCAATGTTGCAAAAATGCGAAAAACGAGGATTTTTGGGCTTCCCCTATGTGCCACAGTGCACCAGCTGACAAGGTGAGAGGCGGCAGCGAGCTGGGCGCCGGGTGCTGGGGTGCCGGGTGCTGGGCATAGGCGAATCGCAATTTTTTTTTAGCCAAACTAAACCCTAGGCGTGGGTGGGATCGTCGTAGATCCATTAAGACCACGCTAGCCAAGTCCTCAGCTGAGACCCCACTGCTACGAACACGCAGGAATACGCAATAGAGCACCCGAGAGCACTTGTGAGGCCACAAGGAGCTGAAGGCAGTTACAGGCGCCTCCAAAGTACCATCCTCGTCCTCACCATGAGATCAGGGAGACTCAGAACAGACCCAATCGCTAAACCAAGCAAAAGCAAAAAAAGCCGGATAAAGAGTGAATAACTAAATGATTCATCTGACGAGGATTCAACAGAGGTCATACTAGAGATGCCTGAGATCATTACCAGCGCCGACACAGCTAAAACACTACAGAAGACTGTAGGTCTTAAAAACACTAAGATCACAGACTTTTTAACTCCTTCTACATCATCCGCCCCGACAGCGCAGCATGAGCAGAATTTAAAAACAGCAACTAGCACCAAAAGAATGTCGCAGTCAGCGACCTCCCCAGCAAAAACCTTGCTGTTTCAAAATAACATCCAGAGCAACAACTTCCAAGAAATTAAAAAACACCCTTGGGACATTCTTCGAAAAAACTTAAACAAAAAGATGAATCAATTTACAGTGAATGCCCAAATAAACATAAGAGAGGAAGTGGGCATCACTAACTCCGTTATAGTGACAAGTGATGAGCGTTTTGAGAGCACAACGGAAATATCAAATGTACAAATGACACCTACCGCGCCAGTGACACGGCGCTCCCTAAGTTTAGGTTCATACTTCGACTATGACCACGGGACCCCCATACGCCCGGCTCTAAGAACGGACAACAAAGCCTTATTGGATCCAATTGTTAAGTTCACCATAGAAGCAGATAACAAGGATCAGCCTTCAAGTGAAAGCTTGACATCAAATGGCCAAACACAGCAAATGGAGGGCCTGTTGGTCACCGAGGTACAAATTAAGCCCAATGTCACTCCAAAATCGTCCGCAGGCGTAGACCTGCAGGAGGATTACAGCCCGAATAGCGCTCTCACCTCAACTACCAATCCAATGAGAAACCACGAAACACCAAACTTGCAGGAGGGTCACAATCCAACTAACGCTCTGAACACAATAGCTAATCAAAGGATCACTACTAAAACACTAAATCGCCCATCTGGGCTATTCCCGCTCCACTTCAATATTTCGTCACCAAGTCCAACAACCTCACCAATAACTTCACCAAAGGGCTTCAATACAAGGCATAGAATGGCAAGCCAAAGTATCATCCCAGATATGGGTCCAGGAGGAGATGCACGAGTACCACCTGACTTTCGAGATCCACAAGCTCCGGCTTCAGCAAGGGCCAAGTTAAGGGGCAATGCTCGGAGTACTCCCCAAGACCTTAGATATCAAGCAGATAACAGCCTACCAGTGCACGCACAGCTGTGGCCACCGTTCATAAATATGATGGAAACTATATCCGCAGCCTTACTCCAACACTCAGAAAAGCTGGAATTACAGATAGATATCTTGCAAATTTTGGCCTCACATGTCGTGGGCATCGACAATAAGATTTTCGAGTTAAATTCCTTTATCGAACGAGTCCAGAAAGACCCGCGCACAATGTATCATGAATGTCAGTGCTCTGATACAATGAATCAGCTTAAAGTCTTACCGGTCATCTTAACTGACATCCTGAAAGAGATACATAGCAAACCAAACAATGCCCACAATTCATCTGAAATTCCAGGGATTGAAAGCTCGCCCGGAAACTTGACAAGCTCAATCAGCAACGCCATTATATCCAGGGAGGATCTGAGGGCGGATGAAATAGAAGGTAGCCTACTGCCCTGTTCCTCTGTCTCAGTCAAACAGACTACAACTACTGAAGCCATCATACTACATCAAAAAGATATTCCGATCCTAGCTCACCCAGGAAAAGAAGTCCCCTGGCCATCGCAAATAAATGGGCACCAAACAAATAGATCTATGGTTGAATTGGAAAATCCGCCCAGAGAAGAACTGGGGACAACAACAAAGGGGCAAATAAAACAAAACATGCCGCTGACAAAACGTGAACGTAGGAGACTAAGGAAAGCAAGACATAACAAGGCACAGGGGAAAAAAGATGCTACTAGATCCATCAAGCCAACCTTAATTATAAGAATGTCATCGCAAGGAACGAGCAATAAGGACATGCTTAATGCGGAACAGGAAGAGAATGTGGACTGTGGGCAGGCGGCCCCTCTAGTGACTCCGCACCAGGAAGTTAATGCAACAGCCGAAACAAAGAATTCAAATACCTTAAATTCAATACAAGCTCAAATAACTAGGCAACCGGTGGTTGGCTCTCCCCCACAGAAGCCGCAGGTAGCACAGAAAAACATTTTGCATTATTTCCCGAAAATGGTACAGGTACCAAAAGACTACTCCCCAGCATTGGGGCAACAACAGAGACTTACTCCACTAGCCCCGGTGGGCCAAAAACCACAGCAGACGATTCGTGATATTGAGCCGGCGCTTAAAAATAAAAATAATCTCCCATCAACCGAGCAACAACAGAGACTGACTTCACATGTTCCAGTGGGCCTAAGACCTCAGCAGGCGGTCGTTGAAAATACGCCGGAAACTGAGCTGATCGACTCAAAGCAGGGCACCCAAGCCAGACCAGTAAAATCCAACAACCAAACCTGCCCTTTAAAGCACAATGAGAGGCAAGACGCAAGCTATCCGGCGGGCTCAATCACGCTGGAAATAATACCACATTACAATTCAAGGGGAAACCATGATATCTTAAATCGGAGTGCCATATTAAAACTCATTAACTTGTTCGAGACGCTAAAGCATGTGCATACAAATCACATAGAAAGCATCAAATTCAGAATAATTCCTAACTTAAACGGGAAAGAAATGACAGTGGCCACATGGAACGACCCCGAAATAGCCAAAGAAGTCTGGCGATACAGAGAAGAGTTCGCAAACTGGGGAATTGAAAGTAGGCCAGTGGCGCCAGAAAGATATCCGGGCCCTTTATCAATATTTGCGGAAGAAAGACCAAAACCAGAAGGGGGATTCTCCGGGGGGCCGTCGGGGGCACAGACACGAACAAGGGGGATGGGCCAACCTCCGCATAACACATCAAGGCCAGCTAGGGGGGGTCCAAATAGGGACGGTCAATCCTAGCCCCAACACGAAACATATCAGTGGCAAGGATAGCAGAAGCGTGAAAACCGACTCTGAGAGCCTGTTCGTGGAATATCAACGGTCTGGGGGGGCA
Organism: Lissotriton helveticus; assembly: GCF_964261635.1. Taxonomy (NCBI): domain Eukaryota; kingdom Metazoa; phylum Chordata; class Amphibia; order Caudata; family Salamandridae; genus Lissotriton; species Lissotriton helveticus. The sequence goes on from NC_136057.1 coordinate 1,797,378,669, forward strand.
AAACTAATGACGTAGAATTAATGGCATTTTTTTGAAAGATTTTGACATCATTCTACTTCAAGAAACCTGGTTAACTACAAGCGATTAAAAGAGGCCCCTCGGGAAGGGCAGGCGGGGGCTTATCCATCTACCTCAACACTAGCATTGTTTGGACTCCCTTCACCATTGACACAGGACAACAATGGATCCAGTGCATTAAACTTGATATAAAGAAAGACCCCTGCAAAAGCACACAGAGTGCGCAAAATTCCTCGCCAATGATAATCTGTAACGTATATTTACATCCAGACTCTAGGAACAAAGTGGAAAAGATTTTGATTCTCAAAGCCTTAATCAAATCTATGCAATCTGCCTACCCACAGGCAGGGCTGGTTGTGTCAGGTGATTTAAACATGTTCTTGCTTGAAAAGGACCAGGCCCAAACCATGACTCATAACAAATGGAACGGCAGATTCATCCCAAGCATCATTACAAATCACCGGAAAAAGGATAAGTTCGGTCTACAGTGTGCATCAATGTTTGCCGAGGTCGGAATGATTGCTTTGAAGGGCCGGTTTTCACAAGATCAACCAGCGGCCCCCACTAGAATTGCTAAACAGGCTCAATCAGTGCTGGATTACACTATGGTGGACTTAGAGACCCTGCAAACTATTGTGAGTTTCAAAATCATCCACAAACTGGAGAGCGACCACAGCCTACAAGCTTTCGAATTCAGTGTCCAATACAAAAGGGCCACCGCATGCAAAGCACTGATCGAACATCCAAGTCTCTACAATCTTAAGAGACTAGTTTGGAATGGCAACAACTTCAAAGAAATAATGATGTACGTGAAAAAAGTACACACTGAAGTTACCGAAGCAGATGCATCCGCCCTCCGGGACAACTGGGAAAATCTGATCACAAATTTAATGGAGAGATTTTCGACTCAAACCCAAATCATTAAAAGGAAAACTGGAAAATCACCGCATGTGCCTTTTGGCCCAATATTGCGTAAGAAAAGGTCACTCAATCGAGAAATCAGAAAGCTACATGCAATAGCCAAGACAAAGGGTGAAGATATTGGCAAACAAATTTATAGCTTGAGACAAAACTACAAAAAAGAAGTGTGGTAAAAAAAACGAAATACCAAAATGACATCTGGCAATCACTACTAGCATCTAGTAAATCTAATAACAACGGGAAATTTTGGGCTGAAATTAACAAAGTGGCAAATGGAGCGGCACAGGTCTTCAATGCAAACATTCTCGAGGGCGATTGGATACAACACATCGAGCAAGCCCAAAGGAAAAATATCCCGGCTTGGTGCACTGACCAGCAGACTTCGCTACTAATAAATACCCAAGAAGTGGAGCCACAATCATACGGAAACTGGATAACGCCATCTCAGGTAGCAATGGTCCTTAAAAACTTGAGGTCCAAAGGCGCCCCAGGCCCAAATGGCCTACCGAACGGTTTGTTCAAACATGACCAACAGTTTTGGGCAGAATACCTCACCCCACTATATAATGATGTATTTCAAACCGGAAGCATTCCCGAGTCATGGAGAGGTAGCATTTTACATCCTATTTTTAAGGCAGGCTCAAGGTCCGACCCAGGCAATTACCGCCTCATTGCACTCATAGATGTCGAGGCCAAAATCTATGCCTCAAATCTTCTGAGGGACCTGGAAGCTTGGGTGAGTGCGAATAAGATTCTGCCGATCACGCAGACAGGATTCAGGCCAGGAACCAGTACATCATGCAACCGGCTGGCACTAAATCTCATGGTGGAAAAAAGTAGGGAAAACTCAGCGAAACTGTACACATGCTTTGTAGACCTCAAAGCAGCGTGCAACACAGTTCTGAGGGAGGCACTATGGCGAAAGATGGCCAACTGGGGAATAACAACAAAGCTGCTGTTGGCCATTATAAACCTAGACTCGAATACCTGGGTTAGAATAAAACTAGCCAACGGCGATAGAACGACAGGTAAAATCTTCACCCATGTTGGCCTCAAACAGGGCTGTGTATTGGCACCAACGCTCTTTAATATTTTCACAGCGGACCTGGACAAGTGCATTGCGGAAACAGAAAGTGATCCACCAAAGCTAGCCAACCACAAAATCAGGAGCATACAGTACGCAGATGACATCGTACTCTGCAGTCAGACCCCGTTGGGCCTTCAACGTTCCATCACAAAGCTCAACGATTACATCTGTGCACAAGGGCTCCAAATTAATTATAAAAAAACGAAGATTGTCTGTTTTGCCGCTCGGCCAGGGAGGAAATCCTTTAAATGGCAAATTCCAGGCAACACATTAGAGCAGACCTCCACGTACAAATACTTGGGAGTTGTAGTCGATGCTAGGTGGTCGCTGAAAGATCATCAGTCTTACAGAAAGGCACAGACTGTCAAACTGCGCTTCGCCCTAAACTTGTTAAAAAGAAAAATGAATTGTCCATCCAATTCGCATTTGTTGAAGATAATATCTGCAAAATTTCTCCCATCTCTCACGTATGGATCGGAGTTGTACAAGGGAAAAGATGCTAACTTTTTGAACACACAACAATCCGAGTTGTTCAAATACATCTTTCATATTCCGAGGTTCGTATCTCAATCCCAGATCCGCTTGGAATTCGGTCTACTAAACCAGCACCAAATCAGACAAGCAGCCATATTAAAAACATGCTGGAAACTAAGAGCTGCTGAAGAGGACACCCTTATGGGCCATTGTTGGACTGAGATAAATAACCAGAAAAAGACAAAAAACTCATGGAAAATGGTATGGGAGAACGCCGTCTCGAGCCTTAATATGGAAAAGGCATGGAACACAAATCAATAATTTGTGGCGTTTAAAAAAGAGACTAACGCAGCAGCAAAGCAAATATCATGGACAGCAGATAAAGCTGCCACAGCAAATAAAAAACATGGATGGACTGTGTTGGCCACATATGGGAAGCCGGAGCCACAACCATATTTAGTCAACCATATATCCCCAGCTGCTCAAAAAATACTTTTAAAATTACGGCTGGGAACCACCATATTAAAAAATCACACACCTGCATGGAAGCAAACATGGCCGACACCCTTCTGTAGACTATGTGGGGAAATGGAAGAATCCTTGATGCACATATTGTGTATTTGCCCATCTTTAACAAATTTGAGACGTTATTACCTGCTTCATGTTTTTCGTCTTTCTCAAATTAGATCATGCCGCCCGGCCGTCATGCTGGCCCTGAACAGCTACAAACTGCAGACAGCTTGTAGGGCCGCTAGATTTTGCCAAAAGGCACTTCAGCTAATCATGAACACTGAGGTAAAGGACAGCAAAGGTCCGAATCCGACTGTGCGAAGTGCAAGTACAACTGCAAAATCACTATGTACACAGACATTTTAGAAAGTTTCTCTATTTTAATGTATCTCTAGTTTGTACACTTTAATTTTAAAGTACAAGTTGCTTTTTTTATATGACTCTTGCCGCATTTGAAAAAGAACGGAGGGTGTGTTCCTGATTACCCAGCTAAGCCAGTCAGCCTGAGAAGGGAAACTGTTCGCCGGACTCGCTCCGCGGGTCCCGCTTCACCTGGGCTTGATCTGTGTGCCGGGCGCGAGGCGTGCAGGGCTGCGAGCGTGACGCGGGGGACTTCAGCAACCAGGAGTCCCCGCGAGGCCGATCAACACCACCTGGCCCGCTCTCCCTGCAGGGCACGCCCACAGCACACACGTACATTACCAGAGCAATACCACCGCGCACGCGGGACGCGCGCGGGACTTAGCCTGGGGCTAAGACCGGGCAAAGAGCGGGGCGTTTGAGGCCGTTCGAGGACGGCAGAGACCGGTCCGGGCCACCCCGCCATCGAGGCCGGTACATCACCCCTCGTATACCATCATCAGGATTCTGTCAGCCCATATAAGTAGTCTTGCCACAATGAGTCAAATGGAGACTAGGAGTAAATCAAATTTGGTTACGGCTGGACCTTCCACGGCTGGAACGGCTCAAGGTAAAATTGACAACTATTTCCTTAGAGCGGGTTCTTTGCTGATCGATGACATTACTGTATTGGAAAGACGCATTTCCCAGGAAATTGAGTGGGCTAGGAGATCATCCATGGGCACTCTAGCACTGGCCAAAACCCCCGAGGAAAGGCGGAACGTGAATGGCTCACTGGCTGGAGCTTGTGGGGGGGATCCACCATCTGTCCACCTAGATCTTTCTGAGGAAACCTTAAGCGACCTTGAAGATATGAGTCTACTGACCCTCCCACTGACCCATCCCACACAACCTTCGACCTCTATTACTGTGGAGGTTCCTACCGAACAAATTCTCATCTCACCCAGGGAGGAACCCCCATTGGTAACGTATACATTAGACAATATAGTTCCATCAAGCAGAGCTAGGGGAGCAAGGGAAGGGGCAACACAAAAAAGGAAGATGGGGGGACCAAGCGAAAGAGAAAGGAAGGCCAAAACACCGAGACTAGGCACAATACATGATAAAGGTACCCTTGATAATACCAGATCGGAGACCCCATTATCAGGCAGAATGGAGCCTCCCGTATTAGTAAACGTTTCTATCGACCCTCCTCCTTCCACAGTAGATTGTACTATGGAGGTAGAAGAAGAGGATATTACACTCACAGACATAGGGAATCTGTTCAGGTAACTCCTCAGTCCTATAGAAGCTCGCTTGATCAATATAGAGGCAAGGCTTACCAAATTTGAGAAATCTACCATCCAGTTTATGGATAGTTGGAAAGCCGCGAATAATCGCCCTACAGTACCAAGCGTAGACCCAAAATCCAACAAGGGTCCTGAGCCCCAGACCTTGTTTAATAAAAAGGGCGCAGAAAATGGGAAACCCTCAAACTTAACTGCAAAATCTAATTCGGCTACCCACCAGGCATCTAGCCTAAAGCAAAATAATCCCTCCTCCTGTTCACAGCAACCAACAACAACTGTAGTTGCAGCTCAATCACACCCCCCCTGTACACAGCAAACATTAACAGCTACCGATGTACCATACTCACAGTTACCGACTACAACTATATCCAAATCCTTATTAATCAATACACAAAAACCTCAAAATCTTAACACAATACCACAAAAAACACAAAGAACAGTAACAGTAAACCTTCCACCAGAGGTAGCTGCATATACTGTTATTTTAGCCGGGGTACCGGAATTAAAACCAGCGACCAGTGAAACAGGGGCCTCATTAAAAAACAAAGTCATGAATTGGCTATCCACATTTAGGCCACTCCCCAGAGGCATGACCGGCGACATTCGCATGGTGAGAAGAGTCTCATGGGTAGGGAAGAGTCCCAAAACAATCAGTGGTGACTGTATACTGGTCAGTTTTAAAGAACCAGGAACAGTTTCCTATATTTGTGGCTGTTTTCCAGATGAGGAGGGGAACAATATCCAGCCACTTCACCTCTCATTTTTTTATCCATCAAACAGTCACATAGGCAATGATCAGAGATGGGAATATTCACATGAGCCACTGGGAAATTGGGGGGGAAATCAAGGAGGGAGGAGGAATCCTTATAATCAAATGCGAATGGCATCGGGCCATGCTCTGACACATGACGAGGCTCAGGGTTGGGAAACTGTCACTAGAAGAGGGGTGGGAAGGGGCGGCCGGGAGCGAGGAGCAATCTGGCCCCCGAGATACTATCAGCCCCCATTTCTCCCAATATTCAACCGTTTCGATTGCCTTGAAATGGTGGATTGACAGTACGACTCTGAAGGTCGGGCATATCTCCACCTATCCGGGCAAGCCGCACCCAACACCATCGGGGGAGGAGGGCATAAACTTCCCAAAACTAACTATGGGGGAGAACCCTCCTCCCGCATAAACTTAGAAGATCCCCCACAGAGAGCAGACAGGGAAACAGAACTAGTGGGCGCCCACAGGGGACAAGATCCTATACGAGGGATGCCCCCAAAAGATTACGCCAATCCAATGGTAAATCTAGGTAAAAGGAGAAACAGCCAGCACGCTCCTTGTATATTAAAACTGCTGTCATGGAACGTGGCTGGATTGGCGAACAAAATAGATTCTCAACCGTGGGCCGATTTAACTGATTGTAGAAGTGTCTGTCTCTTCCAAGAGACTTGGGCAAGGGAGGAGTATACCTCTCGAGGTTTTGAGATATTCTCTATACCGGCAAGATGGGGAGGGAGAGGTCGTCCATCGGGGGGACTGGCAATCTGGGTGGCATCGCATCTGGGTTGCCTAGCTACACGTCAAAGTGTAGACTCAGAAGATATATTAGCTGTCCTCCTTGAATGGCCTAGATCATTTAAATTACTTATAATACATGTTTATTCCAGACCAACCCCCATATCCAGCACCTCAAAAACCATTAAAGAACTGTCCTCTTTCTTGGAGGCTATTCCGGAGGGCACTTCATATCTAGTGGGGGGGGATTTTAATTCACATTTTGAGCCATTACCGGGCCTACTTGATGGACCCTCCCTAGAGGAGGATTCAAGTTGGCAGGTTCCCGCGACAGAGGCCCCCCCTCTGAGAGCATGGACACCAGTAGCTGTGCAGATAAATATGCTCACCCTCGCTCACGGCCTTAGGGCTTGCAACGGCGGTGTTAAATCCGACATCCCGTGCAAATGTACATACAATAAAACTGGGAGGGAATCTAGATTAGACTACCTACTGGTACAATTATTCGCTTGGAAAAGGGTGATAGATTTTAGAGTAACAGTCAGAGAAGACAGTGATCACAATGCCTTGGAATTGGAATACGCCATCCCCCATACTGAGGACAGGGCATCGAATGAACAAAAGCCCCGGGAAGGGTACCTCCTAGAAAACAACAGAAGGAGGATAAGATGGGAAAAGCTGTCCACTAGAGAAGATAAGTTAGCCATCCTCTATGCTAGGATTACACCAATCTTAGCGGAGGCATTTGCCTCGTGGGTCCCAGTGAGTACGCAGGAAAACAGAGAGCACCTCCTGCGCTTACATGTTCAATTAATCAAAACTCTGGAGTTGGACCTCTTTAGCAGTGGACCCTCCAGGACCCGGGGACTTCATAAAGATACCTGGTTTAATATCTCATGCCGAAACGCCAAACGTGACCTTCTACTTACTATTAAAGCTGGAGGATCAAGGGAGGAGATCCGTAGTAGAAGGCGGGCGTATAAGACACTTGTGGCAAACGCCAAGATAGAGTGGGATCTCCAACACTGGGAGAATCTCTCGGAGCAATTAGCAACGAGGGATTCCCGCAAATTTTGGCGCATAGTCAATCATGGTTCTGAAGACCTTCACTCGGCAATTGAACCAAACATTGCCCCGAGTGTCTGGCAAAATCATTACCAGTCTCTATATTCCACGGAGGTCGGAGGGCTGGAATTCCCATTCTATAACATGAAAAATAATCAGGCACTGGACCCTTTTACTGAGAAAGAGGTGAGGATGGCGATAGCAGGGTTATCCTGTGGAAAGACACCTGGCCTGGATGGGGTGCCGGGAGATTTATTTAAACAGGAACCAGGAATTTGGGCACCTTATCTTCTGCTGATGTTCAATGCAGTTCTTGAGGGGATGGAAATACCTGATACTTGGCTGGGGGCGGAGGTGGTCCCGATTTTTAAAAAGGGATCTCCCCTGCTCCCAGCCAACTATCGCCCAATTAGCCTCATTGACGTCTCGCAGAAGTTATTTGGCAGGCTAGTACTTAACAGGTTACTAGCCTGGTTGGAGGAGACTGACACCCTCAGCCCATTGCAGGCGGGATTCAGAAAAGGAGTTTCTACAGTCGACCAAATACTCCGATTAAATATCATTTACTGGAAGACAGTACTGATCGAGGGCGGCACTCTTTACGCGGTCTTCGTGGACCTTCGTGCCGCCTTCGACCTGGTCCCTAGGGCCAAACTGTGGGAGGTATTGGTAGAACTGGACGTCCCGGGTGAAATCCTCCAAATCCTAATTAGACTGCACAAAGACAATTATGCCTGAGTTAGATGTGGGAAAGAAGGCAGGTTGACTGACAGGTTTCCCGTTCGCAGAGGGGTACGGCAGGGTTGTGTACTAGCGCCGACCCTGTTTTGCCTCTTTGTGAACGGGATGATAGAACACCTGAGCAGGATCCCCAATATTGATGCACCAAAATTGAACAGCAGCAGGGTGCCCGCGATCATGTTCGCGGACAACACCCTGCTGCTGTCCAAATCACCCATGGGGCTTCAGAGGGTCTTGGATGGTTTTTTGGGCTTTTGTAAGGAAAGGGGTCTTGAAATCAATCCCTCAAAGACAAAATTCATGATCCTCAACCCCAAGCCTAAAAATTCCCCAAATCCCCGCCTGGGTACAACATCTCTGGAAAGGGTCTACACAATAGAATATCTGGGCATTACCCTAAACCAGAACCTAACATGGTCGGCCCATATAACGAAAGCGAGCACAAAACTAGCTCAGAGGGCGGGAGGCATCACAAGAATTGCCAGGAAATCCCCACTGCATCCGCTGGCACCTGCTATTCATATTTATAAAGCTCAAGCCCGGGGGGAAGTTATCTATGGGAGCGAGCTCTGGGGACATACCCTGCCACACACTATCCAGGCCATAGAAAATAAATTTATCAGACAATTGGTCGCCCTCCCCCCGAGCACCCCACTCCTCCCATTAAGACTGGATCTGGCACTGCGACCCATCACTGAAGATCTGGGCCTCAAACCTCTGATCTATTGGCGTCGCCTATGGAGCAGCCAGGATCTCGTCAATTACAGAAATGAGTTGCAGGAATTTCTAAAGTTACCCAACGCCACCAAAATACCTTGGCTAAGGTACATCAGGAGTATGTTCATGACTCTCGGAGTGCCAGAGCTATGGACAGATCCGGAATATGCGTCCGTGAGGATCTCCAGGAAAACACTTTCCAATTTATTTTACAATTTTATGCTCCAAAAAACACTGGACACTACCCGGGAAGGGTCTCTAACTGACCTCTTCATTAAGGTAAAAGACTCATACAACCATGAATATGTATTAGATGGTATCTTCCCGATGTTCACACGGAAGATCTTCTTGCAATGGAGGTATGGGTCTCTCCCCCTAAGATCTTTCACAAAGTCCTGGGCTGGCCGACTGGAGACAGGGGCATGTCCGGCCTGCGCATATAAACTGGAGAGTGACTTGCACATGGTATTGTTCTGTAAAGCCTATACCAGAATTAGGAGCTATTGGCTGGTGCCACTTCTAAAAAACATGGGATTCAGAACATACGCCCCGGCTTACAGAGTCCTAAAGACAGACCTATCTGTGCCAACTGTGTTCGCAATGGCAAAATTCCTGACTGCAATGTGGCGAGTCCGTGCACAAATAATGGAGGACACTACAATTGTATGAAACATTCTCCTCTTACCCCCCTTGCATTTGGCCTAGTTGCGCTCTTCAAAATAACATTAAATTAGCATTTGTATAACTATTTTATTAAGAATTGCATTTTAATAATAGTATACTTGTATAATGTTTGTTATTGTTTTTAAAGACTAAATAATGTGTATATCTTTTATGATCTTTCATGATCCAAATAAGGATTTTTGAATTATTATTAATATGAACAATATTGTAAAGGTTTGAATTAACTATATACAATAAAAAATTTACTTACGAGCTTACTGTTATGCCCTTTGGTTTAAAGAATGCCCCTGCCACCTTCCAGAGGTTGGTGAATCAAGTGCTTTCTGGACTGGAATACTTTAGTCCAGCTTATACAGATGATATTGCTGTCTTCAGTTCCACCTGGCAGGTTCACCTGATCCACCTTGGGAAGGTTTTAAATGTCCTGGAAGTGCAGGCCTATCTATCAAGGCATCCAAATGCCAGATGGGGCAGGGAACTGTGGTGTACCTGGGCAACCTTGTTGGTGGAGGCCAGGTACAACCCTTACAGCCCAAGATCCAGGCTATCCTGAACTGGGCAGCTCCAGCAACCCAGACACAAGTCAGGGCATTCCTTGGCTTGACTGGATACTACCGGATGTTTGTGAAGGGATATGAGTCCATTGTAACTCCCCTCACAGAACTCACCTCCATTAAGATGCTGAAAAAGGTAAACTGGACAGTTAGCTGTCAAAAGGCTTTTGACACCCTGAAAGAAGCAATGTGCTCAGCACCAATTCTCAAGGCTCCAGACTATACCAAGCAACTCATTGTGCAGACTGATGCTTCTGAGCTAGGGGTAGGGGCACTCCTATCCCAGATCAATGATGAAGGCCAAGATCAACCTCTTGCTTTTATAAGCAACTCTACCAGGCTTGCTTGGTTCTAGAAAATAAATATAAATGAATAATATTTTTACAGGTGTGCAGTCTAAATCTCGAGTTTTTAATATCTACTGGACAGAATTTTGACTCCAGAATATCAAGATGTAAGTAATATCGAGGTAAGTAATATCGATGTAATTGTTATCGATTTTTAAGTGTGTTAAAAAATATCGAAGTAATAAATATCGAGTAGTTAATATGGAGTGTTCAAAATATCGTTTAATTGTATTAGTTAAAAATATCGAAAGTCAAAATATAGTGTGTTAGAATATCGACAGTGAAAATATAGAGGGGTCCATTAGGATGGCGGGCGGATTGCCCCCGCCAGGCAGGCGGTAGCCACCGCCGGCCTGGCGGGGGCAATCCGCCCGCCATCCTGACACAAAACACCCCCTGCCATATTACGATGGCATTGTTGGCCACGGCGGACGGAAAGACCGTCCGCCGCTTTTCCGCCCCGGTCGCCTTGCGGCCGGGCGGAAAAGGGTTTATATGGTGGCGGTGTAGACACCGCCCGCCATATTAGGATAGGCATTTGTGAATGCCTTTCCGTGGCGGCAATGCCGCCACGAAAAGGCATGCGCAATCCCCCTGCTGGCGCCCGTTGCGGGCCCCCAGGGACTCCATGGGGGTGGGGGGTGCACATGGGGGTACCTATGGTACCCCCTGCATTTCAATGCACAACATGACAGGCACCTCGCGGTGCCTGTCATGTTGTGCATTGAAATGCACAACGTGTATTTTTAGCATTGCAGCGGGCGGTGCTTTCAGCACCGCCAGCCGCAATGCTACAAATGCGGGAAGCGCCCGACACTGTGGTGGGCGCATCATAATATGTGGCACGGGACCCCCGCCCTTATGGCGGGTGGTCCTATACACCGGGAGATGTCCGCCCGTCATCCTGATGGACCCCAGAGTGTTAGAATATCGATTTTTGAAAAGTAGACTGTTTTTAATGTTGCAATAGTTATTTTTTGGACTAAAATAATTTTTATGTTTGTAATTAAAATTTTGTAAAGTTATCAATACATATATTTTTTTTAAATATATTTTATTTAAAATTGTATAATACATTTTAGGAGCGGGTTGTGGGTTTTTAGGGGAATAGGGTGGAAAGTGTTTTAAAATATTTGTAATGTAATTTTTGTAAATTAAAATAATTTTAAAAATTTAGATATTTATTTAGTTTTAGGAGCGGGTTGTGGGTTTTTAGGGGAATAGGGTGGGAAGTGTTTTAAAATGTTAAAATTCAAATTTTTTAATTATTTAAAAAATTTGGAAAAATTAAATGTTTTAGGAGTGGGTTGTGGGTTTTTAGGGGAATAGGGTGGGAAGTGTATTATAATATTTTAAATTTAAATTTCCAAATTAATTTGAAATTTAAAATTTGAATATTATTTTAATTGTTTTGTTCAAAATATGAAAATTCAAATTTTTGTTTTTTAAATGTATTTTATAAATAATGAAGATTTAAATATTTTTGGAGTGGGTTGTGGGTTTTTAGGGGAATAGGGTGGGAAGTATATTAAAATATTTTACATTTAAATGTTGAAATTAATTTGAAATTTAAAATTTAAAAATATTTTTTAAAATGTTTACAATAAGATTTAGAATGTAATTAGAATTATTAAAAAAAAATTATGTTTTAGGAGTGGATTGTGTTTTTTTGTCTAATAGAGTGGGAAGTATTTAAAAATATTTAAAATTGAAATTTAAAAATGGAAAAAAATGTAAATGTAAATATTGAAATTAAATTTTAAATTTACATTTTTTAATAAAAATTTCTTTTAGGAGTGGGTTGTGGTTTTTTTTAGGGGAATAGGGTGTGAATTGTTTAGAAAATTTATAAATAAATTTAAATTTAAATTTAAAAAAAATATATTATTATGAAAACATTTTAAAACATTTTCTTAATTTTTAATTTAGGTTTATAAAAAATATAAATTAAAAAATAGAGAAATATATTTTAAATGTACTAATTATAATTATAAAAAACAAATCTATACTATATCTGGGGTTGGCGGTGTGGGAGGTCCTATAGAGAATGCTAGTAATATATGTAACAATGAGGAAGGAGGGGACGGCATGGTCATTCTAGTTCAAAGTACTGATAGAGTAGAGGCTCCCTATGGGTCTCACCCCCTTTTGTTGGGAATTCCCGATAATTCAGATTCCAACATCAGTCTTGCGAGCCTTTTAGAGTCAAGCAGTTTGGATGAGACAACAGAGGGACTAGAAGATAGAAAGGGTATTTTCATGAGCTCCTTAGCAAATCTTATTAAATCTCTACTCGCACCCTTGGAAACTAGATTACAAGGGATTGAACTACAGTTACAGGCTATATACCAAGTGGGGAAAAACAATTCCAACGTCCCAGTTAATATAGCCCCGAAAACTCTGGTGCCAGCTAGTACCAAATCGTCAATACCACCCAAACAGATAACAGGGGGATCTGTAAACTCCAAATCATTACCATCCAAGACACCTACCTCTAAGAGTACTAATAGTAATACACCTAACCTAACATCTAATGCTCCTAATAAAATCCAGTCCTCTGATCTACCCCAAACCTCAGTGTCCAAACCACCGACCCTTAAACCAGTTAAGCCAAAGGCACGGCGCAATATTAATTTACCACCTGATGCCACTCCTTATGTAATAGTGCTAACTGGCGTTCCTGAGCTTGCCCCTTCAACATCTGAATCTTTTTGGGCCCTTAAGAATAAAGTCTGCCATTGGTTAGACCAAAATCACCCTCTACCTCCAAATATGAATAGTAAATTACTCATGGTAGAGAGAGCCCCCTGGGTAGGCGAGAACCAAAAAAATATACAAGGAGACTGTGTGGTTGTGTCCTTTGAGGACTTAGGTCCGGTGGAACACATAACTGCAGGGCCCCCATGTTCCACTAACTCGTCAATCTCTGCCAAACCTCTATCCTACTTCTACATGGTCCCAGACCATCGTGGTAATAGATGGAGCTGGCTGAGAGGTCCAAACCGTACAGGAAGAGGAATAAGAGGAGATTCTTGGCAGGATCACAATTCAAACTGGTGGAATGGGAGGAATTCACCACATCCTACAAGGGATAGTCGTTTTCATGATATTAACCTGCAAAATAGGACATGGTCTGGGAATCATAAACATAACACCATGAGGCAGTGGGATGGTGGCGTTGATGAAGGGTGGAGTGTAGTTCCGAGGAGATCGGGCAGACCAATGTATGGGCCAGACCCCCCTAATAGAGTATGGCCAGGACCCCAATTTCATCCCCAATCTATACCTTGTTTTAATCGTTACAGCGGGTTGGAAAATACAGATTGACTTCCAATCACTTCTTCGGGGGGGAAAACACTAAGGGATATGACAGAACCATTAGGGTTCCGAGTTTCTGTGACAGGAGAGACCCAAGGTCACCTAGAAACTCTTAATTCTGGGTTTGGAAATAGGTTAGCCGACCCTTTTCACCTAAAGGAATCAGGAAAAGCAGTAGCCAGGGAAATGATTGTACCCGAAGCAGGCAGTGATAAGCCAGATGAGTTATACCTGGAAGTTGGTAATTTTAGTTGTACTGCTACAGAAACCGCCCCTATCCATTTATCAACCGTACCAATTGTAGACGGCACCCCTATTAATATTCTTTCCTGGAATATAGCAGGGCTAAAAAAAAACGTGAAATCCCAGAATGGAACGATTTTATCGAACCATTTGATATATGCATGTTTCAGGAAACATGGTGTCTGTCTCCACAGTTTAAAAATGGGTATTCCACTTATCATGTTCCGGCTGTTTCCTCAGGGAAAGGGCGCCCATCTGGTGGCCTACACTTATGGGTGAAAATAAACCTTAATTATGTAGTCAACATGCTCAATGTTCCCTCAGACAACATATTGTACGTCACATTGAAAACCCCAAAGGGGAGCAAAATACATATTTTTTGCATTTATGCAAGAGGATCGCAGGGTTGTCAAATCTCACAAACAATAGAGCTACTAGATTCCAAGTTATTAGAACTGACTCCGGGATCAAAAATTTTGGTGGGTGGCGATTTTAATTGTACTTTCGAACCTCTGGAGGACGAGGATATCCTGGGTTGGTCCACGGAGGATTGGAGGTACTCGATACCCACCCTAGATCTGGCTCCCATTAAGAGATGGTATCCCAGAGCAATACCGCTGAATGCTCTAGCCATGGCCCATAAATTACGAGCTTTGAATGGGCGGACCATTTCTGATCGCAATGGGGCGATGACTTTTAATAAGTTAGTCTCCCCTTCGCGAATTGATTACATTTTTTTAGATATTCATTCTTGGTCCAACCTCATAGACATGGAGATTAGGCAGTCCATAGACAGTGACCATAATCCTTTATGTATGGCAATAAACTGGCCAAAGGGGCAAAGTGAGTCCATAGGACCGAAATTGATCACCACGGAGGCTATCCCATCCAACTGTAATAGGAAAGTGAGATGGGAGGTGATCAAGTTTGAGGAGGAGATTCTTTCTCATATTAGAGATTTAGTCACCGTGGAATCCTCTACTTTGGCAGTAATAAAGACGGATTTGCCTAATTTTAATATCCAAGGGCCACAACTACTAACCCACTACCAGGACCTTGTAGACAACATAGGCAAGGTTTTTCAAAAACCTACCAAGGGAAATAAATTTGCTGAGAAGCAAACTGTAAAATCGAATCCTTGGTACACTGCTGATTGCAGGGAAAAGAGAAAGGCAATCGCATTGGCAATAAGACTAAAAGACCCCAGGGCAGTAAAAATGGCCAGAAGGAACTATCGTAAAATCTTGGCATTATCCAAAAAGAATTGGGAGGAAGACCATTGGCAGAAACTTAAAATTGCAGCATGGGATAAGAATTCCGTGTCCTTTTGGAAACTAGTTAACATTTTAGATCGAAGAGGAGTTGATCCTATTTTAAATCACATAAATGATCAGCAATGGCATACTCATTTTTTTAAAGTTATATTGTGAAGATGAGACTCAAGTCCATCTATCTCCAGCAATATTGTCCCTTTTAAAAACAGATTTATCCACAGAGGCAGTCCCATTTGAAGCAAGAGAGGTCAATGACGCTATCTCCAAAATCCGTCCTGGCAAAGCAGCTGGTCCAGATGGCCTCCCCGGAGACTTGTTAGCTCATGATCCTTTGATATGGGCAGACTTCATAGCTAGTCTAATGAATTTGATCCAACAGGGCCTTCCCGTTCCAGATTCTTGGAAAGGGGCGGAGGTAATCACGATATACAAAAAAGGAGATAGAGAGGACCCCGCAAACTATAGGCCAATTAGTTTAATCGACACTATACAAAAGGTAGTAAGAACAACTGTGCCCCTGCACTAACACATACATAGAAAAATTTCAAAGTTTGAATTAAGTTATTCACATGTGATAGTAAGATTTGGCACATCAATCTCAACAGATAGTAGAGCTTCGTGCTTTAGTGACCAAGAACAGAGTGAAAAAATGTAATTCAATTGGTAGTCTGTTCATCGAGTATCCATTTTCTGTTTATTGTTCCGTTTCATAAGCCAACACGTGTTTCATCGCAGGGAACTACTGCGAATCTTCAGGGCTGGAAGAAGTGGCTTTCGAGATAGGACGAGCTTATTCAACGATAACAGAAGAGAGAGGGGGAGAGAGCCGGTCAGTACGTAGACTCGGGAAAATCAAAAAATTGTATTTTCGATTTTTGTAGCAAAAAGTATTAGCCACGGTTGGGGCGTAGTAAGGAATCCCAAATGTCCAAATTTTTCGAACTTTGAAATTTTTCTATGTATGTGTTAGTGCAGGGGCACAGTTGTTCTTATTCATTGCAGACCAGTCTTCTGGTCTAATTGAGTGGTTGTGAGGTATTACCACTCGCCCCATTGCCTACACCATCTAATTCTGTTTTCCACTATCTAGCGGTTACTCAGGTGTGCGCCTTGTTTTTCTGGATCTCCTAAAAGACCTCAGCAGTTGTATATCGTACAAAAGGTAGTAGGCAGGGTCATTGTAAATAGAATTGAGACATGGCTCATGGAAGAAGAGGTACTAACACATTTTCAAGCAGGGTTTAGACAGAATGTTGGTGCAATAGATCAGGTGTTCCGGTTTTGTGCGGTCTATTGGAAGTCAGTAACTATAAACAAAGGCAGTTTGTATCTGGCCTTCATAGACCTCAAAACCGCATTTGATGTCATCCCTCGCTCAAAATTGTGGGAAGTTTTATTGGTAATGGGGTTTCCTAACTACCTCCTGCAATTTATTATTAAGCTCCATGAGGACAATTTTGCGAGGATCCGGTGGGGGAGTCAAGGGCAATTGACAGGGAGGGTTCCAGTCAACAGAGGAGTGCGGCAAGGATGTGTGATGGCACCGACGCTGTTCTCCCTCTTTATAAATGGGGTGGTGGACCATTTGAGGGAGGACCCCGCGGATGCGCCCGTCCTTGCCGGTGAGAAGACCCCTACACTCCTCTTTGCGGACGATACCCTCCTGATGTCCAAGACCCCACAGGGTCTGCAGAAACTACTTGACCGTTTCTCGCTTTTTTGCAGGGGGCGGGGTTTATCAATAAACACAACTAAAACAAAATTAATGGTTTTTGCGCCAAATAGGAAGTCTAGGAAGGTAAATATATCACTCTACGGATCCCCTCTTGAGGTAGTAAACAAATTTGACTATCTGGGGGTTAGATTATCTAACAACCTGTCTTGAGGACCGCATTTATCTAAAATGATACTTAATCTTAAAAGGGTTTCTGGAGCCATATTAAAAAATCAGCGCCAGTCAATTAGCAGATCTGTTGCTCCAGCACTTTCAGTCTATGAGGGGAAGGCGGTAGCCTCAGCTGTCTATGGTTCTGAAATATGGGGCGCTGATAATACTAGAGCCTTGACAGTTACAGAGAACAAGTTTATCCGAGATTTGGTATCTCTTCCTATGTCAACACCCCTGTTACCGTTATTTTTCGACATAGGTAAGAAAAGTATTGCTGACAAAGTCCATCTTAGGCCCCTACTATTTTGGGTGCGACTCAGAAGGACTGAAGAATTAAAAGATTATGCTCGAGTCCTGGATGAGTTAATCACCCTTAATGGGAATAACAAGATAAAGTGGCTAAACAACCTCAAGCTTTTGGCAAATTCGATAGGTTTGGGGTTGTCTTGGATCTCGCAAAACCCACCCACCAAACAACAAGTGAAAAAGTTATATTGGGATTGGGTTGATTCCAAAGTGCATGCTAATTCGAACTTAGGCTCCTTGACAATTAACTTTCTAGAACATAAAGCAGTGTGTAAAATTGAGCCCTTTTTGGATTTTATCCAATTGCCTAGAGATAGGACTTTGTTTTTGAAATTTAGATATGGAAACTTGCCTGTTAGAGAAAATACGGCAGGATGGAAAAGTATGGAGGGGAAAGACTTAGACTGCCCAGGTTGTAGCTGCCCGAAAGAAACTTTGGGCCACTTCATATTTGCATGTTCAGCTTACAAACATGTTAGGAACAAATGGCTGAAACCAGTGTGTAAGTCCTTGGGCGTGAAAGACTATAGATCTGCCCTGCGTATTATGTCAAGTAATACTACCTCATTGTATATTGTTTGTGGGGTGTCCAAATTTCTCGCGGGTGCCTGGATAATTCGATCCAGATTGTTAGGTAATGTAGCAAACCCATCTGAATTGATTATTTAGCTATATTATTTTACTCCTTTAACTTTTAATATTATTACTTTGGGTTGTAGTACTTCAGGACGGACTGTTTTTTTATGTATTTTCTGTATGTATGTCTGTACTTTTATGATGAATTTTTGTCGAATAAAGTATTACAACAACAAAAAACAAATCAGATTTTCTTTTAATTTAGCAAATATTCTTTTTTAATACTTTTAATGTTCAGCACATTTCATGACTAAATATTTAGTGGAGTTGGAATAGTGATTTTTAGGGTTTTACTGTCCAGCACCTTTCCAGACTTTATACTTGGTGGAGTAGGAATAGTAATTTATATGGGTTTACTGTCCAGCACCTTCTCAGAGTTTATATTTGGTGGATTGGGAATAGTAATTATAATGGGTTTAGTGTCCCGCACCTTCCCTGACTTTATACTTGGTGGAGTAGGAAGAGTAATTTCTATGGGTTTAGTGTCCAGCACCCTCCCTGACTTTATACTTGGTGGAGTAGGAATAGTAATTTATATGGGTTTAGTGTCCAGCACCTTCTTAGAGTTTATACTTGGTGGAGTAGGAATAGTAATTTATATGGGTTTAGGGTCCAGCACCTTCTCAGAGTTTATGTTTGGTGGAGTGGGATTAGTAATTTATATGAGTTTACGGTCCAGCACCTTCTCAGAGTTTATACTTGGTGGAGTGGGAATAGTAATTTATATGGGATTAGTGTCCAACACCTTCCCTGACTTTATACTTGGTGGAGTAGGAATAGTAATGTATATGGGTTTAGTGTCCAACACCTTCCCTGACTTTATACTTGGTGGAGTACGAAGAGTAATTTCTATGGGTTTAGTGTCCAGCACCCTCCCTGACTTTATACTTGGTGGAGTAGGAATAGTAATTTATATGGGTTTAGTGTCCAGCACCTTCTTAGAGTTTATACTTGGTGGAGTAGGAATAGTAATTTATATGGGTTTAGGGTCCAGCACCTTCTCAGAGTTTATGTTTGGTGGAGTGCGAATAGTAATTTATATGAGTTTACGGTCCAGCACCTTCTCAGAGTTTATACTTGGTGGAGTGGGAATAGAAATTTATATGGGTTTAGTGTCCAACACCTTCCCTGACTTTATACTTGGTGGAGTAGGAATAGTCATTTATATGGGTTTAGTGTCCAGCACCTTCCCTGACTTTATACTTGGTGGAGTAGGAATAGTAATTTGTATGGGTTTACTGTACAGCACCTTCTCAGAGTTTATACTTGGTGGAGTGGGAATAGAAATTATAATGGGTTTAGTGTCCAGCATCTTCCCTGACTTTATACTTGGTGGAGTAGGAAGAGTAATTTATATGGGTTTAGTGTCCAGCACCCTCCCTGACTTTATACTTAATGGAGTAGGAATAGTAATGTATATGGGTTGAGTGTCCTCCCCTTCTTAGAATTTATACTTGGTGGAGTAGGAATAGTAATTTATATGGGTTTAGGGTCCAGCACCTTCTCAGAGTTTATGTTTGGTAGAGTGGGAATAGTAATTTATATGAGTTTACGGTCCAGCACCTTCTCAGAGTTTATACTTGGTGGAGTGGGAATAGTAATTTATATGGGTTTAGTGTCCAACACCTTCCCAGACTTTATACTTGGTGGAGTAGGAATAGTTATTTATATGGGTTTAGTGTCCAGCACCTTCCCTGATTTTATACTTGGTGGAGTAGGAATAGTAATTTATATGGGTTTAGTGTCTAGCACCTTCTCAGAGTTTATACTTGGTGGAGTGGGAATGGTAATTTTTATGGGTTTATTGTCCAGCACCTTCTCAGAGTTTATACTTGGTGGAGTGGGAATAGTAATTTATATGGGTTTAGTGTCCAGCACCTTCTCAGAGTTTATACTTGGTGGAGTGGGAATAGTAATTGATATGGGTTTAGTGTCCAGCACCTTCACTGACTTTATACTTGGTGGAGTAGGAATAGTAATTTATATGGGTTTGGTGTCCAGCACCTTCCCTGACTTTATACTTGTTGGAGTAGGAAAAGTAATTTTTATGGGTTTAGTGTCCAGCACCTTGTCAGAGTTTATACTTGGTGGAGTGGGAATAGTAATTTATATGGGTTTAGTGTCCAGCACCTTCCCTGACTTTATACTTGGTGGAGTGGGAATAGTAATTTATATGGGATTAGTGTCCAACACCTTCCCTGACTTTATACTTGGTGGAGTAGGAATAGTAATGTATATGGGTTTAGTGTCCAGCACCTTCCCTGACTTCATACTTGGTGGAGTAGGAATAGTAAATTATATGGGTTTAGTATCCAGCAGCACCTTCCCTGACTTTATACTTGGTGGAGTAGGAATAGTAATTTATATGGGTTTACTGTCCAGCAACTTCTCAGAGTTTATAATTGGTGGAGTGGGAATAGTAATAATTTTTGGTTTACTGTCTAGCATCTTTTTTGAGTTTATACTTGGTGGAGTGGAAATAGCAAAAACTTTGTAGAGAAGCACATTTTTGTTGGTAGAATACTTCAATAATTATTTGTTTTAAAATATAATACCTGTAGTAGTAATCATAATTATTGTTAGACTAATAATACATTGATCAGTAAATCGTAATATTTATGACATTTAAAAAATAATCAATACATAATAAAAATAATATTTTATTTATATTTTATTTCAATATTAAATAAAGTAGACACACACATGGTTAAATGAAAAAATGTATAAACATTTTATTAAGATGGAAAAATAAATGGGAAGTAGAAGGAAATGTTTTATTTGCAGTCTAATTTCATAAGTAAATACTCTTTATTAAAAATAAAATTAAAGCTAGTAAATATTTACATATTAACAAAATGAATAAATTGCAACTTAATAATTTTTATGTTTATTCACATATGTTCAAAATGTCATTTTTCATAACAAACATAATTACATAGTGTACATTTGATTTAATAGCAATTATTTTAAATCACATACAAAATGTAAACATTTTAATAATAAACATGTTGAAAATAATTGTTATTTTTGTTGTACATACAATTTTTCATATTTTAAATTAGAGCCCATTGATAGATACATTTTTATTAAGATTTTCAAATAGTAACATTTTTGTGGGTTACAAAATGTTAATAGGTTAATCTAGAAATTAATAAAATTAATATTGAAAATATTAATAATATTCATTTTTACAGAGGTAAATAATCAAAAATAATTTTAAAACCATAGGTAACTTTTTATAATTACATTAACATATTTATAAACTAAGGGGTCCATTAGGATGGCCACCCTATCGGTAAACGGGACCGCCCGCCTTAAGGGCGGGGGTCCCGATGCCAGCATTAGGATGTGCCCGCCACAGTGGTGGGCACATCCTGCATTTCTAGCACTGTGGTGGGCGGTGCTCTCAGCACCGCCCGCCACAATGCTAGAAATGCATTTCTGCATTTGCATTAACAAAGCGGCAGGCACCGCGCGCTGCCTGCCGCTTTGTTAATGCAAAGGAAGGGGGGTACCACAGGTACCCCCACATGTGCAATACCCCCCTCCTTCACTCTGGGGGCCCACATGGGGCCCCCAGAGTGAAGACCGCTTGCCTTTCCATGGCGGCATCGCCGCCACGGAAAGGCATCACCCTCAGCCCATCATAATATGGCTGGCGGTGTCTGCTTGACACCGCCACCATATTAATCATTTTCCGCCCGGCCGCAATGCGACCGGGGCGGAAAAGTGGCGGGCGGTGTTTTGCTCTGCCGTGGTCCCCCCACCATTCTAATATGGCGGGGGGAATACAGGGAAAGATGGTGGGCGGATTGCCCCCACCAGGCTGGCGGTGGCTAACGCCAGCCTGGCGAGGGCAATCCGCCCGCCATCCTAATGGACCCCATAATGTTTAACATAAAGTCAATTGTAAAAGTAATTTCAACATTTAAATTAATTACAATGTGTACATATAAATAATATTTTCTTTTCAACAGTTACTTAAATAACAGTGTAAATAATTTTTTTAAATATATATTTTTATAACGATTTAAAAAAATTATTATGAAAAATACCATATAATGTAAGACTATATTTTTAATTTTTAAGTGTTGGAAAATAGAAAATCAATAGCCTCTTCACATATACAGGGACTATTTTTTAACCGCGTAATGTTATTTTGTCACATTTAGTACCAGAACAGCTTGCGGTTCGATGCTGCGTCGCGTTGGAGAGGGTAAGTTTGTTTTGAATTCATTTTATAAGTTAATAAAGTGAATTTAAGTGTATGGGCCCCATTAGGATAGCGGGCGGAAAACCACCCCGCCCGCCATGGAGGCGGGAAACAACCGCCCGCCATGGAGGCGGTGGAACCGGCAGACAAATTAGGATCGACCGCCACTGGAGACCGACCGCGGCGGTAGCGGTGAAAATGAAACCGCCCGGCGTGTGCGGTGATGACAAAACTCTGACCGCGGCGGTCGGAAAAGCTGCGGAAAATACAAAACCGCACACAGGGAAATCGGAGACACCGCACAGGAAATTACGATATCCCCGAGGGTGGCGCGTGCGGAACCGCAGGCACCGTCCGCCGCGGTCGAAGGCAGGATTGCATGGGATAAATGGCGAACAAGCACCAGCAAAGTTACCGCAGCGGACGACCATGAAATCCATGGCGGTCGATGTCAAAGCACCGCAGCAATGCCAAATACTGCATGAACAAAGTAGCCCAGCCTCAAATACATACAACACACACACACAGATACAGAAATGGCAAATAAATATACAATACTACATAACCACACCCACAACACACCTGACAACCACTATCCAATTGGACACACCCACACAGCTGAGTACAAAGCCACACCCTCCACTCACCACAATCCTTTGCATCTTTCCAGAACAGAAGGCCACACACCACATCTGAGAGGAGAGGCAAAATCACAAACCACACCCACCCACCCACCCACCCACCACCACCATCAACACCACCATCACACCATCACAATCAAACCCCCAGCACAGAACACACCTCATCACCACACCCCTCCACCCACACACCCCTGCACCCACAAACACCTCAACACCCCCACACCATGACATCACAAAAAATGCCAACATTCACAGAGAGTGAGTTGACAGTCATGGTCAACGAGATTGTGAGAGTAGAACCACAACTATTTGGGAACCTAGTCCAACAGACACCATTAGCCACCAGGACACAAATGTGGGAAAGGATTGTCCAAAGGGTGAATGCAGTTGGGGCCACCCCAAGATCCAAGAAGGAGATCATGAAGCGGTGGCATGATCTCAAGAGGGTTGTCAAGGAGAAGAGGAGCAAGAACTGGAATCTGGCAAACGTGACTGGCAGTGGCCCTCCCATCCCACTGAAGACATTCACACCATGGGAGGAGAAGGTGCTTGCTATCCTGCTACCTGAGAGTTACACAGGAGTAGCCGGGGGAGCGGAGGCTGGTAAGTACAGACAAATGTTTAACACCACATTGACTATTACCTCCTTGCAATACCCAACCACCAATACACTGTCCATCCCTAAGCAAGATGTAGCCAGCCATTCTGCTGAGGAGGCCTGTATGGGGCCGGAATGTCAGTACAACAACTCCCACCATAGCCCCTGTCCCACAGCCCAGCAGCATGGAGGCCTCCCCCACCCAGGAGCAAGTGTCAGCCATTGCACTGTTTAACAAACAAACTTACAGGTTGGTAGCCATCTTCACTTGGAGCCTGTTTGTGGGTGTGAGGGTGGGAGGCCTGTCTCACTACTCCCAGCATGCCCCCCTGTCCCACAGCCCAGCAGCATGGAGGCCTCCCCCACCCAGGAGCAAGTGTCAGCCATTGCACTGTTTAACAAACAAACTTACAGGTTGGTAGCCATCTGCACTTGGAGCCTGTTTGTGGGTGTGAGGGAGGGAGGCCTGTCTCACTACTCCCAGCATGCCCCCCTGTCCCACAGCCCAGCAGCATGGAGGCCTCCCCCAGCCAGGAGCAAGTGTCAGCCATTGCACTGTTTAACAAACAAACTTACAGGTTGGTAGCCATCTTCACTTGGAGCCTGTTTGTGGGTGTGAGGGAGGGAGGCCTGTCTCACTACTCCCAGCATGCCCCCCTGTCCCACAGCCCAGCAGCATGGAGGCCTCCCCCACCCAGGAGCAAGTGTCAGCCATTGCACTGTTTAACAAACAAACTTACAGGTTGGTAGCCATCTTCACTTGGAGCCTGTTTGGGGGTGTGAGGGAGGGAGGCCTGTCTCACTACTCCCAGCATGCCCCCCTGTCCCACAGCCCAGCAGCATGGAGGCCTCCCCCACCCAGGAGCAAGTGTCAGCCATTGCACTGTTTAACAAACAAACTTACAGGTTGGTAGCCATCTTCACTTGGAGCCTGTTTGTGGGTGTGAGGGAGGGAGTCCTGTCTCACTACTCCCAGCATGCCCCCCTGTCCCACAGCCCAGCAGCATGGAGGCCTCCCCCACCCAGGAGCAAGTGTCATCCATTGCACTGTTTAACAAACAAACTTACAGGTTGGTAGCCATCTTCACTTGGAGCCTGTTTGTGGGTGTGAGGGAGGGAGGCCTGTCTCACTACTCCCAGCATGCCCCCCTGTCCCACAGCCCAGCAGCATGGAGGCCTCCCCCACCCAGGAGCAAGTGTCAGCCATTGCACTGTTTAACAAACAAACTTACAGGTTGGTAGCCAACTTCACTTGGAGCCTGTTTGTGGGTGTGAGGGAGGGAGGCCTGTCTCACTACTCCCAGCATGCCCCCCTGTCCCACAGCCCAGCAGCATGGAGGCCTCCCCCACCCAGGAGCAAGTGTCAGCCATTGCACTGTTTAACAAACAAACTTACAGGTTGGTAGCCATCTTCACATGGAGCCTGTTTGGGGGTAGGAGGGAGGGAGGCCTGTCTCACTACTCCCAGCATGCCCCCCTGTCCCACAGCCCAGCAGCATGGAGGCCTCCCCCACCCAGGAGCAAGTGTCAGCCATTGCACTGTTTAACAAACAAACTTACAGGTTGGTAGCCATCTTCACTTGGAGCCTGTTTGGGGGTGTGAGGGAGGGAGGCCTGTCTCACTACTCCCAGCATGCCCCCCTGTCCCACAGCCCAGCAGCATGGAGGCCTCCCCCACCCAGGAGCAAGTGTCAGCCATTGCACTGTTTAACAAACAAACTTACAGGTTGGTAGCCATCTTCACTTGGAGCCTGTTTGTGGGTGTGAGGGAGGGAGGCCTGTCTCACTACTCCCAGCATGCCCCCCTGTCCCACAGCCCAGCAGCATGGAGGCCTCCCCCACCCAGGAGCAAGTGTCAGCCATTGCACTGTTTAACAAACAAACTTACAGGTTGGTAGCCATCTTCACTTGGAGCCTGTTTGTGGGTGTGAGGGAGGGAGGCCTGTCTCACTACTCCCAGCATGCCCCCCTGTCCCACAGCCCAGCAGCATGGAGGCCTCCCCCACCCAGGAGCAAGTGTCAGCCATTGCACTGTTTAACAAACAAACTTACAGGTTGGTAGCCATCTTCACTTGGAGCCTGTTTGGGGGTGTGAGGGAGGGAGGCCTGTCTCACTACTCCCAGCATGCCCCCCTGTCCCACAGCCCAGCAGCATGGAGGCCTCCCCCACCCAGGAGCAAGTGTCAGCCATTGCACTGTTTAACAAACAAACTTACAGGTTGGTAGCCATCTTCACTTGGAGCCTGTTTGGGGGCGTGAGGGAGGGAGGCCTGTCTTACTACTCCCAGCATGCCCCCCTGTCCCACAGCCCAGCTGCATGGAGGCCTCCCCCACCCAGGAGCAAGTGTCAGCCATTGCACTGTTTAACAAACAAACTTACAGGTTGGTAGCCATCTTCACTTGGAGCCTGTTTGTGGGTGTGAGGGAGGGAGGCCTGTCTCACTACTCCCAGCATGCCCCCCTGTCCCACAGCCCAGCAGCATGGAGGCCTCCCCCACCCAGGAGCAAGTGTCAGCCATTGCACTGTTTAACAAACAAACTTACAGGTTGGTAGCCATCTTCACTTGGAGCCTGTTTGGGGGTGTGAGGGAGGGAGGCCTGTCTCACTACTCCCAGCATGCCCCCCTGTCCCACAGCCCAGCAGCATGGAGGCCTCCCCCACCCAGGAGCAAGTGTCAGCCATTGCACTGTTTAACAAACAAACTTACAGGTTGGTAGCCATCTTCACTTGGAGCCTGTTTGGGGGTGTGAGGGAGGGAGGCCTGTCTCACTACTCCCAGCATGCCCCCCTGTCCCACAGCCCAGCAGCATGGAGGCCTCCCCCACCCAGGAGCAAGTGTCAGCCATTATACCCTGCACGCTCACCTTACAGGTATGTAACTACCGTTTATCTACATGAAGTGTGTGTGTGTATTAATCTATTTACTATTGTACAAAATGCATAGACAATCAACCTTTAGGACACCATGATCTAACTATCCACTATGTAATGTAACACGATGTTGCCATGATTTGTACAACTGATGACAGCACAATGCACTAGTGTACAGACAGCTGATGATACACAGATGACACAAACACTGACCACTCCCCATCTACTCCACAGGTGATGAAGAACTCACTGCTGGGGACAACACCAACGACCAGCAGAGCCAGTCTCCACCTCCAGCACATGGACTCACAGATGCAGACTCCCAGGACAGTTTGGACGATGAGCTCCAGGCCGGCCCATCCGGTGTTCCACACACCCAGAGGTCCCAGGCCCCCATCCTCCCCACCACCACCTCTGCTGCAACGACAACGCAGCAGACCCCTGCTGTCACGGCCTCTGCCTCCACCGCAACCACCACCGCAGCCACTGCCACCAACACCACCACTACCACCAGTACCACCTGCAGCACCCTCCCTGTCCCTAGGGATGACCAGCCCACACCAACAACTGTGGAGGGCAGGGAGCCAGTGCGTGGCGCACCAGTGGTGAGGGAAGAGGTCCGTGGCAGCAGAGCAGGTGGGAGGGCCAGGGCCAACACCAGACCTCGGGAGGAGTGGACACCATCCCTGGACCACTTCACCAGAGTTGTGGATGCCTACCAAGAGGTCCAGGGACAAAGTGGCCGGTCGGATGAATTTTTAAGGGAGCTCATCCTGCTGATGAGGTCCATCGATAACCGCGTGGGACAGATGGTGGACCTCATGGGCCAGCAAGTGGCGTTGCAGAGGGACAGGCCTGTGTCCCAACCATCACCGCCGTCCCCTCCTGTTGTGCAGCAGGATGACAGTCCACCATCCTCCCCTGCGCCAACAGAGAGGGGCGAGTCCTCTGACGCCGCTGGCCATTCAGCAGGCCCCCCACCGCCAAAAAGATCTAGGGGGCGTCCGAAGAAGAGCCTGGGAGTCTCTGGAAGCCAAGCACCTGCCACACGCCAGTCACGGAGCCAGCCTTGAAGACAACCCTCTCCCCAACTGCATTGACTTTTTGGACTATCTTTCCCCACATTGCCTTGGCAATGGCACCTGTCTGTTGGACTGGGTCACCACATTCATGTGGTGTCTACTCTTGCATCTCAGCGACCATGACTGTCAACTCACTGCTCATTCCCCACCTTCCTGTAAATATTCACGCACAATTCACATGTCCACCCCGTAAATAAAATACCTTACAATCCAGATTTTGTGTAGTGAATTCTTTAGTGCATTATTTACAATGATGATAATGTCCATGATATGTAAACATGATGTACAGTATGCAGGGCAGGAACACGCTGGAGCACCTAGGGAGACACAACAGAACTACAGTCACTGGTCTCATCGTGGCAACACACACAGATCACTGATCCACAAATATCCTAATTATCACAGGTACCCTACACAGTGTCTATCTGATATGCTTTAATACCGTCCATAATACATCTCAGGACGTAACGTCCATTCCAACAATACCATACATAGGTGACAGAACATGTGGCTATTGGGAACATCTGCGCATATCCATTCACAACATAAGCTAACACACTAGACTATGTAGACGTTGTAACTCGTCACACACCTTCAAGTGAAGTAGCGTTGGATTAGCTGCTGCCGTTGGTCAACTCCTTCCTCCTCTCCACTCTCCTCATCACTGGATTCAGGTCCCTGAGCAGGTTGTGGCCTTGGTTCCTCACCGTCGTCCAGGAGCAGGGGGACCCCCTTGTGGATGGCCAGGTTGTGTAGCATACAGCATGCCACAACGATCTTGCACACCTTCCCAGGCGAGTATGCAAGTGCGCCTCCAGTCCTTTCAAGGCACCGGAACCTTGCCTTCAGCAGCCCAAAAGTACGTTCAATTACCCGTCGTGTCCTGCCATGGTCCTCATTGTAGCGGATCTCTGCTGGTGTCTGGGGATTACGGAGTGGGCTCAACAGCCATGGCCTACTGGGATAAGCAGAGTCCCCTGTGAATAAAAAACACACATTGCAATGTTGTACGGCCACAGTAAAGGCAGTGACACACAGCACGTGATAGCAGTTGTGTAACTCACCCACAATCCAGGCACGTTCGGGATGCAGATTCTCCATCATCCGTGGCACCATGCTGTTCCTCATGATGAAAGAGTCATGTGCCGAACCGGGATACTTAGCACACACATGTGAAATTGTCATGTCTGCAAGGCACACCACCTGCACATTCATGGAGTGGTAGTGTTTCCGGTTTCGATAAATGTGCTCCGTCGCCTGCGGTGCCACCAGAGCCACATGGGTGCAATCGATCGCACCGACTACATGTGGGATGTGCCCAAGTGGATAGAAGTCCCCCTTAACGGCAGCCAATTCACGTCCCCGGGGGAAATGGATGTAGCGATTCCGATAGATCATCATGGCCTCGAGTACATCCCTCAGCACCATGCTGAACATGGGCTGCGACATTTCCCCAGCGTTAGCCACGGTCTCCTGGAAGGAACCAGTCGCAAAGAAGTGTAGTGCTGCCATTACCTTGTAGGTGGGTGTGAATGCCGTAGGATAGTGACGGCGAGGCTGCAGGTGGGGCTCCAATAGATCACACAAGATCTTCAATGTCGGTCTGTCCAACCGGAATTTCCTGATGATTGCCTCATTCTCCATGTCCTCAAGCACAATCAACTGACGTAGGAGATTTGGCCTCCTCCTAGTTTAGGATTAAAAACAATAGGTCAATGACAAGCTTCATGAGATGGCCATAGCACAAAGCATCAATGATGTAATGGGAAAACAACAATGGCCAGAGAGATGCATGGCACATCTGGTTACATGGCTGCCCAATAGCTACACACAGAGGGCAGGCCTCTCCAGTGACAATACCCAAGTGACATTAATGTGGATACAATGATTGAACTAGTGACATGCGCAGACATGGAGCTACAAGAGCCACAAATCTAATGTGACTTAACATGTCTGTCATACCCATCTGCCGTACCTGCCAGACCTCAATGCATCATGTACATTGTGGAAGCATTCATCCACACAATGATCACAATAGCAGGGACACTTCTGGTTGTGTGCATGATCAGTTCTGAATGCACAAGTCAGGTACGATACAATGCAGTGCCCCCAGCCCGGTCAAGGTCTGCACTGACCAACAACACATTAAACCTCACTACATCTATGTAGAGCACCTGACGTCTGTCAATCATCACCCATCAAAAGCCTTACTAAAATGGCACAAACACATGCTAAAGTGGCTCAGACTGAACGTGCGTCCTCCTGTGGATGCAATGGCTCTGTGGCATCGTGTGTACAATGATGTGCCCTACACCATGTAGCTGCATGGCACTTATACATTGTCCATGATTGACATACACAGCAATGTGTACGAAAATGCCAGAACCTACCGCCGGTCCCCAGCGGTGCATCACCCCAGCACCACCATCTACCCAGCCAAGGTAGCCATTGGCACATGGACTTGTGTACATGCCGCTGGCTAGGCTCCGCCGCATCAGTCGCGGTACCTACCGCCGGTCCCCAGCGGTGTGACCCCAGCACCACCATCTACCCAGCCAAGGTAGCCATTGGCACATGGACTTGTGTACATGCCGCTGGCTAGGCTCCGCCGCATCAGTCGCGGTACCTACCGCCGGTCCCCATCGGTGTGACCCCAGCACCACCATCTACCCAGCCAAGGTAGCCATTGGCACATGGACTTGTGTACATGCCGCTGGCTAGGCTCCGCCGCATCAGTCGCGGTACCTACCGCCGGTCCCCAGCGGTGTGACCCCAGCACCACCATCTACCCAGCCAAGGTAGCCATTGGCACATGGACTTGTGTACATGCCGCTGGCTAGGCTCCGCCGCATCAGTCGCGGTACCTACCGCCGGTCCCCAGCGGTGTGACCCCAGCACCACCATCTACCCAGCCAAGGTAGCCATTGGCACATGGACTTGTGTACATGCCGCTGGCTAGGCTCTGCCGCATCAGTCGCGGTACCTACCGCCGGTCCCCAGCGGAGCGTCACCGCCGTGGAGCATTGCATACAGCCAATGGCATGGGTGTTCAATGTGGCATGATGCAGATTTGAAAAATGCGGAAGTGGCGCGCCGCCGCCGCGGTGGCGGTCATTGGATGCTTTTGAATGATGCACCATCGCGGTAGCGCACCCCGGACACCCGCGATGCGTCACCGCCATGGTGCATTGCATACAGCCAATGGCATGGGTGTTCAATGTGGCATGATGCAGATTTGAAAAATGCGGAAGCGGCGCGCCGCCGCCGCGGAGGCGGTCATTGGATGCTTTTGAATGATGCACCATCGCGGTAGCGCACCCCGGACACCCGCGGTGCGTCACCGCCATGGTGCATTGCATACAGCCAATGGCATGGGTGTTCTATGTGGCATGATGCAGATTTGAAAAATGCGGAAGCGGCGCGCCGCCGCCGCGGAGGCGGTCATTGGATGCTTTTGAAAAAGGCTGACCCAGACAACCAATTGTAGCACCTTATCAGCTTCCTAACGACCCCATGGGCCTATAAATCTGTGGGAGTGAGCCACACATTCCCACTGCTCACAGAGCCTGCTGCCTGGGACCCTCTCCTGCTGCTGCCTGAGACCCTCTCCTGCTGCTCACAGAGCCTGCTGCCTGGGACCCTCTCCTGCTGCTGCCTGGGACCCTCTCCTGCTGCTGCCTGAGACCCTCTCCTGCTGCTCACAGAGCCTGCTGCCTGGGACCCTCTCCTGCTGCTGCCTGGGACCCTCTCCTGCTGCTGCCTGAGACCCTCTCCTGCTGCTCACAGAGCCTGCTGCCTGGGACCCTCTCCTGCTGCTGCCTGAGACCCTCTCCTGCTGCTCACAGAGCCTGCTGCCTGGGACCCTCTCCTGCTGCTGCCTGGGACCCTCTCCTGCTGCTGCCTGAGACCCTCTCCTGCTGCTCACAGAGCCTGCTGCCTGGGACCCTCTCCTGCTGCTGCCTGGGACCCTCTCCTGCTGCTGCCTGGGACCCTCTCCTGCTGCTGCCTGAGACCCTCTCCTGCTGCTCACAGAGCCTGCTGCCTGGGACCCTCTCCTGCTGCTGCCTGGGACCCTCTCCTGCTGCTGCCTGAGACCCTCTCCTGCTGCTCACAGAGCCTGCTGCCTGGGACCCTCTCCTGCTGCTGCCTGGGACCCTCTCCTGCTGCTGCCTGAGACCCTCTCCTGCTGCTCACAGAGCCTGCTGCCTGGGACCCTCTCCTGCTGCTGCCTAAGACCCTCTCCTGCTGCTCACAGAGCCTGCTGCCTGGGACCCTCTCCTGCTGCTGCCTGAGACCCTCTCCTGCTGCTCACAGAGCCTGCTGCCTGGGACCCTCTCCTGCTGCTGCCTAAGACCCTCTCCTGCTGCTCACAGAGCCTGCTGCCTGGGACCCTCTCCTGCTGCTGCCTGGGACCCTCTCCTGCTGCTGCCTGAGACCCTCTCCTGCTGCTCACAGAGCCTGCTGTCTGGGACCCTCTCCTGCTGCTGCCTGGGACCCTCTCCTGCTGCTGCCTGGGACCCTCTCCTGCTGCTGCCTGAGACCCTCTCCTGCTGCTCACAGAGCCTGCTGCCTGGGACCCTCTCCTGCTGCTGCCTGGGACCCTCTCCTGCTGCTGCCTGAGACCCTCTCCTGCTGCTCACAGAGCCTGCTGCCTGGGACCCTCTCCTGCTGCTGCCTGGGACACCTCAGAACTCACTTCCGCCACAGGTCTGCCATATCCACAGGGATGTCAAGAACAGATAAGATCCGTGCCAGTCCATTCACGAGTGAGGAGCTGGATGTCCTTGTGAACGAGGTGCTGGCACAGTACCCACGGCTGTTTGGTGGCCCCAATGTCGTGGTAAGTCACCATGTAGGGAGCAGTAGGGCAGGGTGGTGTCAGACGTGTATTCATGATGCTGCAGTATGTTATTTTGGATGTGGGGTGCAGACAAACACTGACAGACAAGATGTTTCCAGGTGGTGGGAGTGTGTGTTTTGCATTATGACTCTGTCCTAGGCCTATACTTGTATGTGTGAGTGGGATGTGCTACTTTTTGGGGCAGACATGACCAACGGTTGTTTGCCTTGTAGCTGGTTGGACAGTGTCCGCTTGTGATGTAATTTCAGGGTGCCCCTGTAGTCATAGTCAGTGTGCCCCACAGAGTAGGTTCAGTGGCTGCCCTTCCAAAGTTTGTCCATCAGCCAACTTACATGCTACAGTTGCTGCACACTGATTAGTGGATATGCCACATCAATGCCCTGTACAATTTCTGATTTACACAGTGCTGTCGATGCATTTGTGTTTAATCATCATTCTTCAGTGTGATAATCATGGAGACTACGAAGCTCAATGTGTGCATGCATTCACTAATGTTTATGCCATGCAGAGTGGCCTTGTGAGGGTACCCCCCAGTTCTGGAGGGAGGGAGGTCACTGTGCGTCCAGATTCAGTGTCTGGCTGCTGTACTGATAGATGCTGACATATGACAATGTGTAAATGTTCATTAGTCCTTCTTTACTCTCATACCTGCAGCTCAAAGTACACCAACGTAAGGCTGTCTGGAGGGCCATAGCAGCAAAGGTGCGAGCCCTGGGGGTATCAAACAGACGACACACACACTGTCACAAGAGGTGGGACGACATCAGCCGGCTGGCTAAGCAAGTGGCAGAGATGAACTTGGGGATGGTACCACGCACAGGGCGTGTGGCACGCCGCACCATGACTCCGCTGATGGCACGCATACTGGCAGTGACCTATCCAGACCTGGATGCACGTCTAAAGGGGCTTCAGCAGCAAGACAGAGATGGTGAGTATCCGGGGAGGGAGAGTTTGTCTGGGAGTGGATGCATGTGTAGAGTGCCTGTGTCTGCGGTGACACATGTGATGTGCGTGTGCTGCCATGCTGTGATATGTGATGTGAGTGGCAACTGTGATGTGTGTCTGTATGAGGCATTGGCCCACCATGGCCTTACTCTGCAGCTCCTGGCTGCAGTTTTCAGTCCTTGACATATATTTTGTTGTCCACATGGTCACTCTTCTTTGTGATGGTGGGTGTAGTCCCTATTATGCTGTACAGCTGTGTCCACTTAATGAGTGTTACACCATGTCAGTCTACTTTGCATGCACCTGCATGGTAGTGGCCCACACATCTGACAACAATGTGAACCCACATTGGCACATGGTGATTGTAATGGCCTATTTGACAATGTGGCATGTGTAGACAAAACAGGTGTGTGTATTCCCCTCTGGATCCCTTTAGGCTCTGTAAGTGGTGATGTTAGTTGCGGCTACATCATGTCCATGGGGCAGGTCCATGTGGGCTGGGGGATCACCATCCATGGGCAGGGTGTAGTGCTGTGTGTCATCGACATTGGTGCACTCCTGCCTGTTTGTCCGCATGACAGGCACAGTTGTGGTCTAAATGGTGTGTAGCTGCACAATGATTTGAGGGTGTGGTGGTTACCATGTAGCTCTAGGCCTCTCATGTGTTGCATTGCTCTGATATCGTGTGACCAGACAATGACACTTATACAACCATGTTTCTGTCGCTAATGCAGATTCGCAAGACACCACGGCGGAACATGATCCTGAAAGTGGTGGCGAGACCAACACGACAGCGGCAGCAGAGCAGGGTGAGACGGAGCAAAGTGACACTGACCACACCAGCGCTGATGAGGGTGACAGGAGTATGCATGAGGAATCTGTGGCTGAGACACAGAGTACCACTTCATCTGATGGCAGGGGGGATGAGTCCCTGTTAGCAGCCACAGGGGATGGGGACTCTGCTGCTGCATCTGACTACCAACGGCCACTGCCCACCCTCCCATCCACTTCCTCTGGGGCTGGCCGTATCCGTGTCACTAAGAGGGGACGTGTGACATTCACACATGGCACCGCAGCACCTGCACCTGTCCCCCCTGCTGCCCTCAGTGCAGAGTGCGTAGAGCTCCTGCGGCAACTTTGCGTGGGCCAGACCGCCCTGCTGAATGCCTTCAGTGCACACGATAACAAATTAGGGCAGGTTCTGGCATTCATGGAGGGCATACACTCTGACGTGGGTGGCCTACATCGTACACTCCTGTCATTGTCAGGTACAGTGACGTCAGCCCTCCAACAAGCACATGCCCCCTTTGCAGCTCAGGTGCCTGTGACGTCCACCCAGACATACATCAAGTAAACGTTACAACACTAGGAGCACAGCTCAGACCCAAAGCAAACAATCCCGTCCACAGACTCCATCCCCAAAGAAGGGCAGGGACCCCCCAATATGCACAGACAAGGTGAAGTCACAGAAGAGCAAGGCCAGAAGAGCATTGTGTCAGACATCAGGCTCACATGCTGCTGAGCCATCACCAGAAATTGACTCTGCTATGCCCACAGAGGATGTGTGGGATGTCATGACTACACCTGGGGAGAACACAGGGACACACCCACCTACCACATCAACCCCAGAACAAAGTACATCGAGGCAGGTGGAGGGAAGCCCTGTCGTGACCAGCCCAGTCATTGTGGCAGTGGAGACCCCTGTCGTGACCAGCCCAGTCATTGTGGCAGTGGAGACCCCTGTCGTGACCAACCCAGTCATTGTGGCAAAGAAGGGCAGTGTAGTGGCCATCCCTGGCAAGAAGGGACAGGAGGGCAGTGTAGACACCACCCCTGGGGTAAGTGGGAAGGTGGTCACTGTGGGAGGTACACCTTCCAGAGAGGGTAAAGTGGTCCGGAGGCGTAGCCAGCCCAAGCGTACTGCAGGATCAAGCACTTCTCCATAGGGAGTGGCAGTGTCTGCCCCTGATGTGGAACAGTTGGGGGGTGTGCAGGTGGTGTCAACGCCACTTCCCATCAACCCCATGACAGGGAAGCAAATTCATATTCCAAAGAAGTGGAAGGGCACCCCTCCTACCTCTCCCACCCACACTGTGTCAAGGGCGTGCATGACTCCACCTCCACGTGCCACGGTGCCACCTGGTCCGCACAGCCCTCCACCTTGCAGGCCCTCTGCTATAGCCACATCACATGTCCCTCTGTCACACCAGTCAAGTGGACCTGCAGTCCCTGACACACAGCCAGGTTCCACTCCACATGACAGCCAGGAGTGAGTTGTCAACACCCTCAGACGCCTGTGCCACACATAGGTGTGCTACAGTAGACCATTGTTAGCGATGTGGGTGTGTTCCTGGGCCTGTTGCTCTGATGTGCTGTACCCTGCCAAGGACTCTGGGCCTGTTGCTCTGATGTGCTCTCCCCTGCCCTGCCATGGACTCTGGGCCTGTTGCTCTGATGTGCTGTACCCTGCCAAGGACTCTGGGCCTGTTGCTCTGATGTGCTGTACCCTGCCAAGGACTCTGGGCCTGTTGCTCTGATGTGCTGTACCCTGCCAAGGACTCTGGGCCTGTTGCTCTGATGTGCTGTACCCTGCCAAGGACTCTGGGCCTGTTGCTCTGATGTGCTGTACCCTGCCAAGGACTCTGGGCCTGTTGCTGTGATGTGCTGTACCCTGCCAAGGACTCTGGGCCTGTTGCTCTGATG
Source organism: Lissotriton helveticus (assembly GCF_964261635.1). Lineage (NCBI taxonomy): Eukaryota > Metazoa > Chordata > Amphibia > Caudata > Salamandridae > Lissotriton > Lissotriton helveticus. The sequence goes on from NC_136057.1 coordinate 1,797,414,520, forward strand.
TGCTCTCCCCTGCCCTGCCAAGGACTCTGGGCCTGTTGCTCTGATGTGCTGTACCCTGCCAAGGACTCTGGGCCTGTTGCTCTGATGTGCTGTACCCTGCCAAGGACTCTGGGCCTGTTGCTCTGATGTGCTCTCCCCTGCCCTGCCAAGGACTCTGGGCCTGTTGCTCTGATGTGCTGTACCCTGTCAAGGACTCTGGGCCTGTTGATCTGATGTGCTGTACCCTGCCAAGGACTCTGGGCCTGTTGCTCTGATGTGCTCTCCCCTGCCCTGCCAAGGACTCTGGGCATGTTGCTCTGATGTGCTGTACCCTGCCAAGGACTCTGGGCCTGTTGCTCTGATGTGCTCTCCCCTGCCCTGCCAAGGACTCTGGGCCTGTTGCTCTGATGTGCTGTACCCTGCCAAGGACTCTGGGCCTGTTGCTCTGATGTGCTCTCCCCTGCCCTGCCAAGGACTCTGGGCCTGTTGCTCTGATGTGCTGTACCCTGCCAAGGACTCTGGGCCTGTTGCTCTGATGTGCTCTCCCCTGCCCTGCCAAGGACTCTGGGCCTGTTGCTCTGATGTGCTGTACCCTGCCAAGGACTCTGGGCCTGTTGCTCTGATGTGCTCTCCCCTGCCCTGCCAAGGACTCTGGGCCTGTTGCTCTGATGTGCTGTACCCTGCCAAGGACTCTGGGCCTGTTGCTCTGATGTGCTCTCCCCTGCCCTGCCAAGGACTCTGGGCCTGTTGCTGTGATGTGCTGTACCCTGCCAAGGACTCTGGGCCTGTTGCTCTGATGTGCTCTCCCCTGCCCTGCCAAGGACTCTGGGCCTGTTGCTCTGATGTGCTGTACCCTGCCAAGGACTCTGGGCCTGTTGCTCTGATGTGCTGTACCCTGCCAAGGACTCTGGGCCTGTTGCTCTGATGTCCTGTACCCTGCCAAGGACTCTGGGCCTGTTGCTCTGATGTGCTGTACCCTGCCAAGGACTCTGGGCCTGTTGCTCTGATGTGCTGTACCCTGCCAAGGACTCTGGGCCTGTTGCTCTGATGTGCTGTACCCTGCCAAGGACTCTGGGCCTGTTGCTCTGATGTGCTGTACCCTGCCAAGGACTCTGGGCCTGTTGCTCTGATGTGCTCTCCCCTGCCCTGCCAAGGACTCTGGGCATGTTGCTCTGATGTGCTCTCCCCTGCCCTGCCAAGGACTTTGCACTTCCCGATTGTGATTCACCAGTGCATAGTCTATGGCATTTGAACATGATTTTGAGACTTGCTGGTGTCTAATAATGTTGTGTAGCTACATCTGTGCAATATGTGAATAAATACAGTACATTATGGTGTGTTTTCTCTGTCTCCTTACTGATTAAAGTCATTTTCTTGTTTGACTGAGTTCCATGGTCTATTTTGTACATCACCATTGCAAGGTTCTATGTGGCCATATGATTTTTAGACAGGGGGACAGGTTCTTCAGTCCATTGTGGCCCTGCTGATGTTGTACTCTGTGATGGTTATTTGGCAGGCCATGCAGTTTTCGTGTGGGTGAATTGCTATTGCTGCATACACTGTTCACAGGTCACCTTGGGGGACACTGGCAGCACAGGGTGTGCAGCTGTGCTGTGGTGTAGTCGATGTTTATGATGTGATGAGGTGTGTGTTTCCCTTTCTGTGTGCCCTGGCGTGTATGTGTATGGTCGTCTTGTGTTGGCCCTTGGTCCTGGTGGCATGGCTTACATGGCATGTGTGGTGTTGGGTGTGGCAGAGGTGTGCAGTGTGAAGGGTGTTAGTTTGTAGTGTATGTATGTGTGCCCCTGTATGGTGTGAGACACACATGTGTCAGGCAGGAGTTGTATGCCTGTTGTATGTTTTGTCTTGCCCTGTGTGGATGTTTGTATACAATTGTGTGGGCTGTGGGGAGTGCACTGGTGTTGTGTGTCCGTTGTCAGGCAATCCTGCTGTGCCTTTGTCCCTGGTTGTGTGTCGCAGTGTGTGTGTATTGTGCTTGTTGTTACAGTGCTTGTTGATGTGCATGGGGGTGCACGGGATAGGCACCTGGCCTGTGACTACTTCGGGTGGTGTGCAGTGTTGGTCGGGGTGGTGTGTCGCTGTGATGTTTGGAAAGTGTCCATGCCTTGGTGTTGCCCTGCCTTCTGCATAGTGCGCATGTGTTGACCGCGGCGGTGACGTGTCCGTGACCGTGACGTTGCTGCAGGTTGGCCGACGTTGTGTGTTCCGGATGCCGTGGGGTGCCTTGTTGTGAGGTGGGTGATGTGTGGGTGCCCATGTGGATGTGTTGTGCCCCCCAGCAGGATGCCAGTGTGGTGCTTGGGCCCTGTGTCGGCATGTGTGTTGTGTGGTGTATATGTGTAGTGACGTACCTGCGGCGGCGTCCGCGGCGGCCCATCTGGCGATAGTGTTGCAGCAGGTACATGACCGGATGCATGTGGAGGGCTGGGTCCATGGGGTTCATGTCGGGTCTCGTCGTGCGTGCTCCGCTGTAGACTTTCCGCCTGCTAGAGCTGTGCGGTGTCTCCGCTGCGGTACATCAGCTTGTTTGGCCCATCCTAATTTGTCGAGCGGGGCGGACGTCATCGGCCGCGGCGGAGGGTCTCGATTGGCTGCAGCCACCGCGGTGGCGGGCGCACCTTGATGGCGGAGCGCGGCGCTCCGCGGCGGACGGGAAATGACCTGTGTTTACATATCCTAATGTGGCGGACGTGAATTCCACTGCTTGCGGTCGGAAAAAGCTGTTTTTCCGCCCCGCCATCGTTGCGGTAGTGCCACCGCCCGACATCCTAATGGACCCCTATGTGTGGTGTGTTTAGGTTTACTTAGATTATATTATCGATAGTAGATTGTGTTTTAGGTGTTAGCTAGAGTGTACGATATTTCGTTTTTACCGCGTTTTAGTCCTAGGTGTGTGAGGTGTGCTAATATGTTTAAATGTTAGTAAATGGATATGTCTATAGTACAAATATGTATTTTTATATGTGTATGGGTGGGTATGTTTATTTATATTTTTCAGGTTGTTGTCGCCCTTTAAGTTTTTGGAGGAGGTCCGTTTTTTTTTTTAAAAGTAGTGTGACGAGTATTATATACTCTTATTTTTACACACATACTTTGTTTTTCGGGTTTTCCAGGAGCGTTTCTTTTTTTAAATTACTATTTTCGGGTTTTGAAGGGTATACCACGTGGATTACATTGGAAAGGAGTCGCCATGGATTTGCTTGTATTTTTTCTTTTTTTTGGGGGGTTTCTTGGATTGTATGGCTATTTTGAACGCTTTGGTATGGATTTTTCATCATTGAATTACTTTTAAAGCAGCGGTGGAAACTGTAAGTATTTTACAAAATATTTTTGGGTGGGAAAGCTGTTTTAATTTATTATGTTGCTTCGTTACATGTAACATTTTGAAAATAAATTATCATAATACATTTAATTTATCTGTTTATAATGTATTTGATAATGTAATTACAATTTGTTAGATATAATAAAGATAGGCACAGTTATATTTAGAAGTGTCTAATGTTGGATGTTTAGTTATGATATATTTTAGAGAATCGTTTTAGCTATAATTGAAAGATATTCTAGTCCTCTGGTAGTTGGATAGAGGGTAACTGGGCTTTGGAATGTGTTCTACATTTTTTTTGTTTCTTTAGTTAATTTCGGTCCAATCAGGGTTATTGATTGCTCCATTCGGAGCTCTTGGTAACTCTGTTCTTTTTGTAGAGATTGTATTAATTTGTGAAGGGTAGGTGTCCCTCTGCCTGTGGTTGCTTGGAAGGCATTATGCCATCCTTCAACTGCATTGTTTGTTTTTGCTTGCTTATTTAGGGTGCTAAGGTAGACGTTCCACCAGACACTTTGATATTTAGGTCGTCTTCTGTGACCAGATCGGTGTAGCCTTCCTACCCATGTATCTTCGAAGTAGTCAAGCATAGGGCTTACTCTTTCTTCGTTTCTTTTATAATAAGGGCTGTCTATTAATAGGTTATAGTGTTCAGCAACGTCTGTTACAGGAACATAGGCTAGGGCAATTCGTTTTTTCATTTGGTAAGCAAATGTGCTGTCTGTGGCGTATTGGACACTTAGGGGGTCATTAGGATGGCGGGCGGACTTTGTCTGCCCGCCACCCTAACGGAGAACGGGACCGCCCGCCATAAGGGCAGAGGTCCCGTATGGGGGGGAATTAGGATGTGCCCGCCAAAGTGGCGGGCACATCCTACATATTTAGCATTGTGGCGGGCGGTGCAAACATTACTGAACGCATTTGCATGCGCAAAACGGCAGGCACCTCACGGTGCCACAGCACACACCGCCTGCCTTTCCGTGGCGGCATTGCCGCGGAAAGGCCCCTTACACCCACCATTGTAATATGGCTGGCGGTGTCCATTGGACACCGCCACCATATTATTCCCTTTCCGCCGCGGTCACAAGGTCTTTCCGTCCGCCGCGCTCCCCCCGCCATCCTAATACGGCGGGGGGGGAATCCGGGCATAGGTGTCGGGCGGATTGCCTCCGCCAGGCCGGTGGTGGCTACCGCCAGCCTGGCAGAGGCAATCCGCCCGACATCATAATGAGCCCCTTAATGTAGATTTTTGTAGATGTCGCCATATACATTGATTGAAATGATAATAGCAACCTTGTATTGCTGTGTGTGGATATGTTTTAAGGATACTGTTTATCATTGCTTTTTCGAAATCAATGATCATTTTTTGTGGAAAATAGTCATTAGTTTGCTGTTTGACTTTGGTTAGGATTTCTTGGTAGGTAGATTGCTATTTGTTTGGTAGGAGGGCATATAGGAATGGAATATTTGCATTTTGGAAATGACCATGGATAGTGTACAATTGGTAAAAAGGTTTAGGACAGACTGCAAAAGTACCATCCATCATCCAAGTATGGCATTGGTGTAGTTTAGTCATGTTGTCTGCAGTGGCAAACAGTATTACTCTTTTATCTTTTGATTTGTTATCATATAGTATAAATGGTTCATTACTATGTGTTAGAGAGAGTTCAGGGGGAATTTGTACTTCTTCAAAAGTTGTAGGTGTGGGAGGGGTGGCTGATGTAGCTCTTTTTTGTCTAGCTATAGTTCTTTTTAGGGAATCAATAGATGGTAGTTGGCTAGAGGCATGTTGGGGTAGAACACTTAAATGCTGTTTCAGAATAGCAGTTGTTGCTAAATCAGTACTAGTACTAGCTTCTTTAAGGGAATCAAGCATTTCTCTCATCTCTATTTCTGTGACATTGGGTGGGTGGTTATGTTCCTTAGTATAAGTCACAGTAGTTTCCTGAGTTATAGCTCTCCCATAACATTTGCTAGAATAGTATTTAGTGCATTTCTAAAAAACTTTCATATCTTTCTGTTTCTCTTGAGTATACATAACCCATGTAACAAAGAAGCATTCTCCCTTTCTGAGAATAAACTAATTTTGCTCCTTCAGTCATGCTTGCTTTTTGGTGCTAGGAGAAATTAAACATTAACAGCCTGATTCATGAAGCTGAATGCGCTCGCAAAAGGGCCAGATTCTGAGAATCTGGCCCTTTGCGAGTGCAATTTTTGCATTTGGGATTCATCATCCCAAATGCAAAAATCGCTAATAAAGAATTAGCAAATATGCGAGGATTAGCATTTAAGGAATCTCTATTAGAGATTCCTTAAATGCTATTCATGACACATTTTAAAATTGCGAAATTGTAATTTTGGGCCGCTATTTACCGAGAGGTCAGACCTCGTGGTAAATAGCAAAAACTTAGAAAATTGCATTTAAATGCATTTTTCTAAGTTGCATGTTACACACACACATGTCCTTTGGACATGTGTGTGCGCAACACCAATGTAGATTACATTTCAGGGGTGCTACAGGGTGTCCTTTGGACACCCCTGCACCCTTGAAATCGCATCCTTATTTGCGATTAGCTAATTGCTAATCGCAAATAAGGAATAACTCCCCATGCATTCCTATGGGCCTGTAGGCACATAGGAATGCATGGGGAGTTATTCCTTATTTGCGATTAGCAATTTGCTAATCGCAAATAAGGAACATGTAGGAATCGCAATATTTTTTGCTATTCCTACATGAATCCCGTTTTGCAAGTCCTTAATAGCGATTCCTTATGAATCGCTATTAGGGGCTCGCAAAACGGGAGATTGATGAATCAGGCTGTAAATTATTAGGAAAGTATTTAAATTATGTATGTTGTTTTATAATAACACTGCTTTGCACGTTCATTATTTACCTGTTTATTTCTTTGTTGAATTCACGTGTTGCTTTTCTTCAAATTTTTCTTTTCTGTGTATTTCTTTAGTGCCTGTGGAGATGGACAAGATGTGTTACGATATTTTAAATTTAGTTATGTTTATTTGGTTGTGCTCTGCTAACTACATTGTAGTTTGTTTTCTATTTATTAAGGTTTTTAGTTATGTTTTAAATTATATACTTACTTTTTGTTTGTAGTGGAGATCTTGTACAGTTCTTCTTTATGTTTTTTTCTCTGTAGAAAATACAGTAGAAAAAAAGAGATGTTTTAGTTATTTGTTTTTTAAATATAGGTTTGCAGTTTTAGATATACGTTTTGCAAATGTATTAAGGTGGTAGTACTTACTTTAGATAGGTGTAGCTGGTTGTTTGTTGAAGTCAATCAGTTTTCTCTCAGCAATCCGGCAGAGTTTCCCCTTCCTTTTCTCTGGTGGTTTAGATTGCAATTTTAGGTGGTTTAATTCTTCTTTTTATAGCATTAGTTTAATTGTTTCTGAAAGTTTATTGGTTGATCAAATTGATAACTTTTTCTTATTTGTTTATTTGAATTTTATTGTTTGTTTTGCTAATTGTTTTCCTTATATGGGTGACGCCAATTATTATTTTTTCTATGTGTAAGGCACTTTTTTGCTATGGGTAAAGCTATTTTTTCTGATTTAAAGTGAAAAAAAATTATAATGTGCATTAAGAAATGTTTTATTATTAGCAATGCTGTTTATGTGTTTTAAATTGTTTGTTTGATGTAAATGTTTAATTTAAATTGTTTGCAATATTTATTGTATGGCGTATTAATAAAAAAAAAGTTTATTGTTATTTGTGCTGTGTATAATATGTATTTTTAATTAGAAAGTGTATTTTGTATGTATTTTGTAAAGTCGATATTCTATAAGTAACGATATTTTTGTAGTCTATATTTTGGTATTCGATATTTTGGCTTTGTGTAATGTTAAGTACTGAAAGTCGATGTTTTTTATATTCGGTAATATTGATGGTCGATAATGTTGTAGTAGATATTTTTTATTATCGATATTGTGGAATCGATAATTTTGTGTTTTGTTGTCTAAGTATTGGGAATCGATATATTTGTAGTTGATTATTAGTCACCGATATTTTGTCTAGTCGATATTCGGTCTGTCGAGGTTATGTCAGTGATTCCTTTTTACAATAACAAATTGGTCTGAGTTCAGTGTTTGAGTGTGTGACATCATTTGCTGCCTGTGTGTGTACAAAAAATGCTTAACACTACCCTCTGATAAAGCCTTACTGCTCACCCACACTACCACAAATCGAGAGTAAGGTGCTATCTACTACCTACCTACCTACCTACCTCTGCCTACCTTTGGGATTCCACTGGACTCTGTGCACACTACACCTCATTCTGGTATAGTATATACAGAGCCAGCTTCCTACAGCAATGAGTTTGTTTTCAATGATGCAACTAGCCCCTTGTGTGTGGTACAGTGAATTGATTGTTGCAGTGTTGGTAAACACTCCCAGGGATCACTTTTGTTGCTCATATTTAACTCTGCTGACATGCTTGTAGATGTGGGATGTGTCACATTTGTATGTTAATACAGTGCATATGTGTGAGTGCTTGCGTTCATGGTGTGCCCACTAGGCCAGCCAATATATTGCTGTGAAATACACAGACGTATTGTCTAATGTGCATATCTTGACATAATAAATTTGTATTACATTTTGTATTATTGATGCAGATATCTGCGTAGTAGGCATTTTTTGTTCACGGATTTTCCTTTCCTGTGCAAATGATATCCACATTGTCATACGAGATGATGCCCATACTTGAAGATCATACTATCTGTCTGCATTACTGACAAAGGATGTGTGTGTTACCGGCTCAATACACACTCTGGATGTCAGGATTTGACGAAGTAAGGCGCCTGCATTACGGGGCACGAAGCTCCGAACTACATTACCAAGAAGGCCTTCTGGAGAATACCGATTTCCTTAAATCACGTACAACGCATGGGAGCGTTGCACGTGATTCTGGATTAGTTCCTATTGCAGAGTGTCTGCTCTGTTCCCTCCATGCGTACTTTGTTTTCTGGCGTTCCAGTCTCTGAGCAAGAGACTTGTTGCTGGTTTCCTTGGCTTGTGCCTGAGCCGTTCTTGATTTCCCGGCGTCTCACGTTTGCGATTGAGGACGCGACCTGCTATCTGAATTGCCCACCCGCGGCGGGCTTTCATCTTCTTTCCGCTCGGCTGAGCGAGAACACGCTGATCAGTTTCACTACCCGCTCACGCTGCGGTGAGAGTATCCGGATTCCCCACTGTTCTTTCTTGTGGCTGTGGTTATCCTTATAACCACGAACTTATCTTGAATACTCTGGTCAGTGGATGCGGTATCACCGGAGAAGGCTCAAGGAAGAGGGCTAAGTTCATCTTACAAACTTCAGATCCTGGTAAAGCAGTTTTTCTTTCTTTATTCTCTGGGTTGACACACAATGGGTCTGCTTTGAAATTCCTAACTTTGTTCTCTTCCTGGAGGAGATCGTGAAGTTCTTCTGGGTATTTTTGGTCGCCTTGAATCTGGTGGAAAAACCTGGATTGGAGTTTTACCTAACATTTTGATGGGTGTATTCTAGGAACTACTTTTATTCTGGGATACAAGGGGGTGTGGAAGTGAGTATGGATGTGTAGCAGAATACATATATCTGATGTATAGCAATATTGTTTGGTATTAATGCAAGGGCTTTGGTTTCTAAGTGGCATAATTCTCCTGGCAGTAAGAGAGGTATCTTACAAGGTCGTTCAGGAAGACATTTCAGGGAGGAACTTAATAAGGTATTGCTTTGTCTCTAGTGAGAAAATGATGAGTGTAGTTAGGATATATGTACAGTATTAATGTTATGCTTTTTTGATGCAGGTTATCCCTTTCCACTGCTGCACCTACCCTATCCCTATCCCTCGCTTGATCGCCTCTATACTCTGTGTACTGTTATTAGTCAGAGTGTGGGGAATTCAGGAGGTGGACCCCTGTTGAGCATTGCACTGATCCTGAGGAGCAAGGTGGACATGACATAAAGTGGCTATTTCAGCCTGCTACCAATGTATGTGATTTCCAGCTCACAGATTGACTGTATAGATGTAAAAGGTATGTTGCTAGGTCAATAGCTCACCTGTTGATATGTCGATGACATCATATAGCAGACTATGAAACCCAACAATCACCATATGATACAGGGGTACACACACATCTGCTGTCAAAGTTTGGTGTCTGGCACTATATGTGTGACACATGCACATTATGCCGGAAGAAAAGCATTAGCCAAAATTGTTAGCCAATATCTTGTTCTTCAAAAGTCAGGCTTGAGTGGACATAACAAGTGTGATGACTTCCAAGTAGACATATGTTTACATTTTCATGCATTACATTATTTGACAACAGAGAGGGCTTACATGAACTAAGAATGTGGATAGGCATTCACACCAGATCGTTATATGTGTATTTATTAACAGGTTACACCACTCTGACCTTGAAAGCGTCAGTGCATGCTACCTTTCCAGGAGTGTCATCACATGTAGTTATACCTTGACATGTATTTGGCAATTAGATTAACAAATTAGCACTCATAGATGGAGCTGTATGAGTCACAGCATTGCTTGTTTCAGAGTAAGACAGAGCTACACGGTCACATCCATTCCTGCATGTAACAGTTGCATCCTTGCCTAGTGGGTCAAGTGTGGCTGCATTGTGGCTAGGTAGCCAATCCAGCACCAGCACAAGTTAGGAGTCCACATTTACATGTGTTACATGAGATGCCACACTGAATGTGGTATGTGCTTGAAAACGTTTGTGTAGCATATGTAGGCTAACTGGGTTGCACTGTGTGCCCATGCACAGCATATGGGCCACTGTTCATAGGACCATTTGGTCAATATACTGGCCTCCACGAGTGTAAAGCAGTGGAAAAAGTAATGCCTTATAACAACCACACTCAGTCATTGCACACTGTTTACATTGGCTTGTGGTAGGATGTTTGATAGCCATTGAACAGTTGCACCACACATACTCACGAAATGTGCACACTGTTCCACATTGCCACCTTTGTTTGGTGCAAGTCTTCCACACGCACATGTGCTTGGCACAAGTTGTTGATATGCACACATGTTTTGTACCACATGATGGTGTCCTGGGGTGAGAATGACACCTAGCTACAGAACTTTCTGATTGGCCAAATATAATCAGGTGAGATGTGAATGTATTGATGTTTACAGTGACTGTTAAATGAAAGGGTTTACACAAAGAAAGTGCTTCAAATGTTTTCTTTTTTTTTTTTAAATAAAACCCATCGGAGTGAGTTAGGGGATGGGACAGCACGTAGGGAAGGAGAGCGGAAAAGAAGGACATGGTGTGGGGATAGAACATGCAAAAGACAATGGGGAAATATATCCACAGCAGGACATGCCGGGGAGGCAAACAAACAATGTACAGTGGGCAGGAAGGGATGGGGCAGCAAGGTGACAATGGTGGGCAGGCATACACAGTAGCAAACTGACCAGAGAAAATAGGCAGGTGGCACTGGGGCAGCACTGGGCAGCACACAGACAATGGAGGACAGGAGGGAGGGGATATGGATGCACTCGGATACTGGAGGGTGGGCAGGAAGAGCTGGGCAAACGGAAACTATGAAGGGTGTATGGGAGCAGATGGGAAGCAAATGGACAATGGACGTTGCATGTTAGGAGCTGGGGCAACAAACAGACATGGGTGTGGTAGAGAATCAAGAACGGGAAGGCAGGAAGCAAGAACAGCAACTGTGGGAGAGCAAGAAAGAGGAAAACGCAGGGTGGAGAAATGCATGAAAAAGACAGCTGGAAAACACACACACACTCATAGAATACTTGAACTTAAACAAAAAAGTAGGACCTGAAAAATGAGCAGTGGAAGAATAAAAGTAATGTGTCCATGCTCTAGGGGAAGGACATACTCAAGAAGAGGAAGGAAAGCCTACATAAGCTGAATTATAAGAAGCAAGCAAATGAGCTTGACAATGAAATCAACCAATTGTAAGCAGTGGGTGGGATCCAAGCCCACTGTAAGCTAACACCATGTCTCACGACAAATAGCACATGCACTGCCTCAGCAAATACTTTAAAAAGGGCCATTCCTTGTAGAGAAAAAATGTTCTCCCTGCCTTGTGCTGCATCTATAACAATCACTGACAATAGACATTGTAGAATATGTGTTTGTCTGATGATGGCAGGGGGGCGTTTTGAGGTCTGTTGTGACGTCAATCACAAGATGGCCCCTTTAAGTTGTACCTTGGTACGTGGCTCTCCGCAGACTAGTGGCGAACAGGTCCATCACTCAATGTCATGGGTAAACTCAACTTGAGTGGTTGTGCCCGGATAGGTAGAACTTACCCCCCATCTTCTGCAGCTATGGGTCTGCGGTTGAAACCCTCTCTGAATCCCCTAGTGAAGAAGAGGACGAGGACAATGTTATGGAAAGCTTAGACCTTTGAGTTTACTATTCCTTGATGATGTTTAGAATGCAGTGTACATTGTTCTAATTTAGAAATTGTTTTATATGTGTCTTCACTACCATGCAACAGCACTGATCCTAATGATCTGCCTTTTAATGAACCAATCAATAATTGCTCAGTGGATTTATTCTGGTCATCAGTAACCCCGTTACTAGTACACACTCATTGCAATGGCGATCCACCTGGTCCATTCTTCATTGTAACCTTTGTTACCCATTGCTGCCATGCCGGTGATCTTCCAAGTTCCACTGCTTCTTCATCTGCATGTTAATCTTGTGTGACCCTCAAAAAAAATCCCACTATTTAGATGCAGATCTGCTCCTGTACACTTCCTCTTTCATGAGTCAGTTCCAGAATGAACTTCTGGTATTTCCACCTCTGAAGCCACACATCACCAGAGCCTCACTCCCTGCTTGCAAAACCTTCCATCCCCTTCATACCTCAATAGTCAAACATTTTTGGAAATACCTTCAAGTGTTTCAGCAAGACATCTGAGTCAAATGCCTTCTCCACACCATGGAAGTCTCAGTAGGGTCAACTCCGCTTTTCATTCTTCTGAGGTTGGTAAATTGTGCAAAATTAAATTGGCTAGTGGTTATTTACACTGCTTAGAAATGACATAAGTGTGAAATAAAGCAACACGTAAATACCCAGAACTCCACAAAAAGACAGAAATACTATGAATTGGCTCTTCCAGGATGGGCTCTCTTCCACAGGAGTTGGGGCAATAGCGGTACTCCCTCGGTTTGTGTTGTCATTTAATGACTGTCTCCTTTTAGGTTACTTATTGCTGTAACTATTGTGAGATCGAAATCTGTGCATCTGCCTGGCAAATTATGGTGTGCACGGTTGGTGTGTTAACCATAACTGACTTATGTAAGTGGCTTTTAGTTTTTTTTTTTTTTGACCATAGTTCACTTGAACTGTATTTTTTAAGTTTTTTTTTTTGTAAACCTATGTTAAGGTGGTATAACCATAACTTAATTTTACCTGTAGTTTTTTTCAGTGAATTTCAGTTTTTTCGATATTGTACCACGCCAAAAAAAGCACTTCAACACCCCATCAGGGGTTACAAGCGCTATATAAATACAAACCTTCTTTCCTCTTATATCCTTCTGCTATCCTTCCAAATCAAAATAACTGACTAACATATCCACCACTTAAAATTTACTTGCATGTTTCACTATACTAATTCAACACTAATCCTCTATGGGTCCTGGAGTAACGTGCTACTCTCTGCAAAAGCGCTTCGATGCCTCGTCAGGGGTAGTAAGCGCTATACAAATGCAATTACAATACAATACAATACATCTGTATGCACACATATGTTGTGCAATATACATCAAACAAGGATAATTTTGCAAACCATCGGGGTAAGTATAGAAATCGGACCCTGGACATGTCCAAAAGCAGAAGTGAGACTTCAGTACCCTGAAAGTCCTCTCCTCGATACCCCTGGCCTTGCCCAGTGCATTGTTGTAGATGCACCTTGCCTCTGCCTGGGGATGTGCAAACAGGGTCATGACCCATGACTGCAGATCATATCCTTGGTCAGGTAAAAAGACAAAGGAAGAAAATTCACTCAATGCTCATGGGGATTGCTCAAGCCACATTCAAGTACATGTGTGTGATTTATTGCTGAATGACTCTTATACATATCGAGCACTATGGTATGCAATTGGTTACGTGAAGATTCACACAATTAAATCCACATGTCTATTCCTGTTCTCTATGCCAGATTGATACATGTGCATGGCCTGCTACTTTTGGTCGTGACACAATGGCTCAAACACATTTGGGCTGTGGCTTAGTGTGATAGGTGTTTTGTAAGTCCATTGCCACACTAAGTAAGTGAGAGTATTTTGATCACAAATTGGGGTGTGTTGTCATCCATGAGTAGGCTGTACCAGTAGGAACCTGTTTCACACCCACACATACATGTGTCCCTGTAGAATCACTGATGTAGTTGCTGCATTACCTGTCAATGACAGAGCATTAATTGTTAACTTCCTTTAGGAAGTGTAATGTGGTGAGTACATGTGATGCATGTTACAGTTAAACACACAGACAGCAGCCATGGCAGTCCTTCCTTGAGCACAATGTTGCAATACGGCATTTGTCCAAGTGTTGCATTGCTCAGGTTCTTCCCACTATTGATAGACAAACGCAGTGGCTTAGCACATCTTGACATATGTAACTTGCAGGTTTGCATTCAACATGTGCCTGATGAATTGTACAAATATGAGATCCACCCCTCCTACAGATGCACTGTCTCAGGTAGCACACACAGATCTGTCATTAGGTCATTGATTATTTACCGTTGTTAGGTCTGACATGTACTTCAGATGTACTTACCAACCAGTAAGCCATTCCCATATTTGCCATTCTGGAAGCGCTCATTGATGATGGAGCACCTGAAGAAGTTGGCACCAGACATGCTCGCGGGGTATTTGGCCAACACGTTGGTGAAAATGCCCAGATGGTCCACCTTGAGTATGTGTGCTTCTGGTTCCTGTAAAGATGGGATGTAGCTGCACGGGGAAACAGTTGCACATGTGTGCAGTCCATGGCACCCAGCACATGTGGGAATACACCGATGGCATTGCCTTGCTTGATCTCCAGCTTCAGTTGTTGTGTGTTAGGTAATGGTAGGTACTATGATGTTAGACAGATGATGGTGTCCAGGACTAAGGGTAGGAAAGCCACGAAAGATGGCTGGGAGATTCCTGCCACTCTGGCTGTTGTTATCTGGAATGATCCAGATGCCAACGTGGAGGACAGCCATAGGCTTGACCTGTGGAGGGATGGTAGTGGTCCTGGGGGTTGGTGCCTGGAGTCTTGGCACTATCTGGTGTAGCAGTTGGACGATGGACTCCCCCCTGAGACAGTAGTTCGTCATGGCCTTATCTGCCCTGAGATCAATGAGATAAGTCCCTTCTCCTGTGCTGCCTTAGTGGTGGTGGGGGAGAGGAGTAGGTGGTTAGGGGGGGTGATGGTCCTCTCCTTGAGACTCCCACCTGCAAAATCAGCACCTCCAAGGTGTAGTTGTGCTTGCCACACTATTCTGTCTGGCTTCTCTTTATATGTCAATGTGCCATTTCCTACGCATGAGTTACTCAGGCACAGGGGTTTTGACACTTATGGGCCTCTGCGTGACATTTGCCGGCAATGCGTCACTTTTCAAATAACTCATACATTTCAATGCATCGGTTTTACAGGGGGAATTTATATGGAACGCCTACCTTGCCTATATTAATACTTAAGTGACGCAGCCGGTTCTGGCGCAGTTACATTTTGACGCTGGACTTTAAAAAGTGACTCATTGGCTAGATGTGTCACCTTGTAAATGTGGAGTACTGACAGCGCCGCCAATGCATCAAAAATGATGACGCATTGGCGGTACAAGCTCCTTGTAAATAAGCCCTCCATTTGCATAAGATGACTCCAAATTACAGCAGGGTCTGCTTCTTGTTGTGCAATTTTAGTTTGCAAACATTGAAATCAGTTCTCATCTTTTGAACTCTTAGATGAGTCCTGATGGCAGAAGATGAGCCTTGATTTTAGGGGATAAGTCCTGAATTCAAATCAGCATACTTAATTGTCACTTAATTTTTGCCAAGATTGAAATCCGATCCAATATGCCGAATCTACAGATGAGACCTGATTGCAGGAGATAAGCCTTGATTTTAGGAGATGAGGGCTGAATTCAGTTCAGGTTGCTGATTGATTACCTTATTTTGCAAACAATGAACCAGGACATCTTTTAAAGTTATAGATGAGTCCTGATCGCATGAGATGAGTCTTTATTTCAGGACGAGTCCTGAATTCAGATCAGGATGTTGATTTTCAACTTAATTTTGTAAATATTTAAATCTGGTATCATCTGCTGAATTTTTAAATGAGTTCTTTTTGCACTTGGTAAGCCTTGCTTTCATAAGATGAGTCCTAAAATCAGATAAATGTGCAAATTACAACTTTATTTTGCCAACGATGGAATCAGGCCTCATCGACTCTTTATTTCAGGACATATGTCTTGAATTCAGATCAGAATGTTGATTTGCAACTTAATTTTGTAAACTTTGAAATAACGTCTAATCTGCTGAGTTCTTAAAGAGTCCTGATCACAGGAGATTGGTCTTGATTTGGGAGATGAGTCCTGAATTCAGATTAGACTGCTAAATTGCAACTTTATTTTGTCAACACAAATCGGGGGATAAGTCCTGACTGCAGTTCAACTTGCAGATTTGTAAGTTTATTTAGCAAATAATGAAATCAGGTCCAGCCCTAATCTGCTGTATTCATCGATGAGCCCTAATAGCAGGAGACGAGTCCTGAATTTAGATCTGTATGCCAAATTGCAATTTTGCAAACGTTGAAATCAGGTATTGTTTGTTGAATTTTCAGATGATTAGTTATCACAGGAGAGCAGTACCAAATTCACTTCAGTTTGCTGATTTATAACCTTATTTTGCAAACATTGAAATCAGGTCTAATCTGCTGAATTTATAGATATGTCCTAATAGCAGGAGATGTGTATCGATTTTAAGACATCAGGCCTAAATTCAGATCAGCATGCTAAATTGCCACATTTTTTTGCCAACATTATAATCAGGCTTAATCTGCTGAATTTATAGAGCAGTCCTGATTGTGGGAGATAAGTCTTGATGTTGGTAGATGAGTTCTGAGTTCAATTCAGCTTGCTAATTTATAACTTTATTTTTTAAATAATTAATTGAGGTCACATCTGCCACATTTATAAATGTGTCCTGATTTCAGGAGATGAGTCTTGATTTTAGGAGATGAGTCCTGAATTCAAATCAGCATGCTGATTTGCAAGTATGTTTTTCAAACATTAAAATCAGGTCTGATCTGCTGAATTTATAGATGTATCCTAATATTAGATACGTTTTGATTTAACAAAAATGATTCCTAAATTCAATCCAGCTTTCTAATTTATAAATGTATTTTGCAAACATTGAAATCAGGTCTCATCTGCTAAGTTCATAGATGAGTCCTGATTGCAGAAGATGAGTCTTTATTTCAGGAAATGAGCCCTGAATTCGGATCAGTGTGCTAAAATGCTACTTTATTTTGCCATCATTGAAATCAGGACTCATCTGCTGAATGTAAAGGTGAGTCCTGAATTCAGTTCAGATTGCTGATTTATAACTTTATTGTGAAAACATTGACATCAGGTCTCATGTACTAAATTCATAGATGAGTCCTGATTGCAGAAGATGAGTCTTGATTTCATGAGATGAGCCCTGAATTCAGATCAGTGTGCTAAAATGCAACTTTATTTTGCCCACATTGAAATCAGGATTCATCTGCTGAATTTATAGATGAGTCCTGATTTCAGTACAGCTTGCTGAGTAAAAGGTTTATTTTGCAAACATTGAAATCAAGTCTCATCTCCTAAATTCATAGATGAGTCCTTATTGCAGAAGATGAGTCTTCATTTTAGGAGATGAGCCCTGAATTCAGATCAGTGTGCTAAAGTCAAACTTTATTTTGTCAACATTGAAATCAGGACTCAACTGCTAAATTCATAGACGAGTCCTCATTGCAGGAGAAGAATCTCAAATTCAGTTCAACTTATTGAAGTATAACTTTAGTTTTTCAAATATTGAAATCAGGTCTCATCTGCTAAATTCATAGACGAGCCCTGATTACAGAAGATGAGTCTTGAATACAGTCCAGTATGTTGATGTGCAACAACATTTTGTAAACATAAAAATCTGGTCTCACCTGCTAAATTCATAGATGAGTCCTGATTGCAGAAGATGAATCTTGATATCAGGAAATGAGCCCTGAATTCAGATCATTGTGCAAAAGTGCAACTTTATTTTGCCAAAATTGAAATCAGGACTAATCTGCTGAAGTTATAGATGAGTCCTGAATTCACTTCACCTTGCTGATGTATACATTTATTTTGCAAACAATGAAATCAGGTCTCGTCTGCTATATTCATAATGAGTCCTGATTTCAGAAGATGAGTCCTGATTGCAGAAGATGAGTCTTGATTTCAGGTGATAAGCCCTGAATTCAGATCAGTGTGCTAAAATGCAACTTTATTTTGCCAACATTGAAATCAGGACTCATCTGCTGAATTTTTAGATGAGTCTTGATTGCTTGAGGTGAGCCTTGAAACTGGAAGATGAGTCCTGAATTCAATTTATCTTGCTGATTAAAACGTTTAGTTAGAAAACATTAAAATCAGGTCTCATCTGCTAAATACATAGATGAGTCCTGATTGCCGTAGATGAGTCTTGATTTCCGTAGATGAGCCCTGAATTCAGATCAGTGTGCTAAAATGCTACTTTATTTTGCCAACATTGAAATCAGGACTCATCTTCTGAATGTAAAGGTGAGTCCTGAATTCAGTTCAGATTGCTGATTTATAACTTTATTTTGAAAACATTGACATCAGGTTTCATGTACTAAATTCATAGATGAGTCCTGATTGCAGAAGATGAGTCTTGATTTCATGAGATGAGCCCTGAATTCAGATCAGTGTGCTAAAATGCAACTTTATTTTGCCCACATTGAAATCAGGATTCATCTGCTGAATTTATAAATGAGTCCTGATTTCAGTACAGCTTGCTGAGTAAAAGATTTATTTTGCAAACATTGAAATCAAGTCTCATCTGCTAAATTCATAGACGAGCCCTGATTACAGAAGATGAGTCTTCATTTCAGGAGATGAGCCCTGAATTCAGATCAGTGTGCTAAAATGCAACTTTATTTTGCCCACATTGAAATCAGGATTCATCTGCTGAATTTATAGATGAGTCCTGATTTCAGTACAGCTTGCTGAGTAAAAGGTTTATTTTGCAAACATTGAAATCAAGTCTCATCTGCTAAATTCATAGATGAGTCCTCATTGCAGGAGAAGAGTCTCAAATTCAGTTCAACTTATTGAAGTATAGCTTTAGTTTTTCAAATATTGAAATCAGGTCTCATCTGCTATATTCATAGACGAGCCCTGATTATAGAAGATGAGTCCTGAATACAGACCAGTAGGTTGATTTGCAACAACATTTTGTAAGCATAAAAATCAGGTCTCACCTGCTAAATTCATAGATGAGTCCTGATTGCAGAAGATGAGTCTTGATATCAGGAAATGAGCCCTGAATTCATGTGTGAACCCCTCTGTGTCTTTTTTTATGTTTCTTGTATTTACCCTACCGCCCTGAAAAAGAGACTAGAGGAACTGAACCAAGAGATGACTGATTTTGAACTCACCCTGAAAAAAAGTAAATACAAGAAACATAAAATAGACACAGAGGGGTTCACACATGAACGCATATATCCCTATATCAAAAAAGATTATGTGTCCAAGAATCACAACAGCGATCAGGACACGAATTTTTCTGATACAAGCTCGAACAGTTCGGGTTCAAGTAGGAACAGCAATCAGGGGGCAAGGGGAGGGACACCATCCTTCAGAAGACCGTATCCACAAAGCGGTAGAGGTTGGGCACCCTATCAGGGACCACCAGACTATATGCAATACCCACCGATGCCACCCTATATGGGCAATCAATTCCAACCTTGGAACCAACAGGCACCTCCATTCAACTACTATGGCCCACCGCCTTTTTTAGGCCAGCGCCAAGGCCCCCAAACGGGAAGAAATCGAAAAGGCACACAGGTCCACTGGAACCAACAACCAGAGGTGCCCCCAGGTGTGTCAACCCGGAGCCAAACAGCATTAACCAGTCGGGGAACCTAGTGGTGAACCTGTCAGAACACCAATTAACAGATGCCCAAGAGAATGTTTTGTCAAAGGGGTTGGGCTTTGTCCCAACCAATAAGATGGATAAATTCAAAGTTTGTCAGGAAATGAAAGAGCTTATGCGAAAATTGAAGCTAAGAGCCTTTTTTCAGAACTCTGACAATGAGACCACTGACCAATCAGACACAGGTTTAAAGAAAAAGTCCACTTTTACCCCATTAGACTCTACAATACCAGTTGAACTTCTGGCGTTTGAGAAAGCGGTTATGAAGGATCTTGAGAACTTGCCCACTGATGCAAGTGATACTTACCAAAACACTTCCAGATTGGAAGGAGTTGCCCTCCAAGAACTTGCCAATAATCAAGACATCGTAATTAAACCAGCCGATAAGGGCGGAGCCACGGTCATACAGACCTATGCTAATTACGATAGAGAATGTAGAAAACTGTTGGAAGATAGACGCAACTACCAAGTACTCAGAGAAGATCCAACAGAAGAGGTCAGGATCTGCATTCTGATAATGATTGAGGAAGCCAGAGCACATGATTGGCTAACCAAGAAAGAGAGTGACTTCCTAATTCAGGATAACCCCAAAACACCCTATTTTTACACTATACCAAAGATTCATAAGGACGCCCCTTATCCACCAGGTCGCCCTATAGTATCCGGCATTGAGTCAATCCTAGAACCTCTGTCAAAATTCGCTGACGCATTCCTTAGACCTATAGTGCAAGCGACCAATATCTACTTGAGGGACACCAAAGCTGTCCTACAATTGGTTAATGAGGTACTTTTCGACCCAGAACAGGACCTCCTTCTGGGCTTAGATGTGGAGAGCCTCTACACAAGCCTCCCCACCAAGAGACTTTGGAAATAATAGAGGAAGTCCTCTTTTCCACACCCTGGAAATACCACACTCCGAGACATGTGGTACTTGAATGTATCTCTTTATCCCTGAAGAAGAACTTCTTTCAGTACGAAGATACGTACTATCTACAGAAACACGGCACGAGCATGGGGAGCACCTGTGCCCCAGTCTGGCCGGTTTGTACGTGCACCACCTAGAGACATCGAAGATCCTCAGCAACCAGAATCCCTATAGGAACCATGCGGTGACATGGAAAAGGTACATTGACGACGTGCTAGTCATCTGGAGGGGCGACCATGACTCAGTCAACCATTTCATGGCATGGCTGAACCAACAAGACCGGTTCCTTAAATTCACCAATACAGTTTCCAAAGAGAACCTTGTGTTTTTTGATTTGAACATCTATCCCATTGATGGGAAACTAGAAAGATGCACTCATTTCAAACCCACGGCTAAGAACAGCCTGTTACTTTACAGCAGCTTCCATCCGCGACACCTACGCGATAATCTACCTTATGGACAATTCCTTTGTCTGCGGCGCAACTGCAGTAACATCAAGGATTTTAAAACCCAAGCAGCTGATCTAGAGTGCAAACTATTGAACAGGAACTACCCAAAAACTATTGTTAACAAAAGCCTAAAACGAGCCCGCAATAACAACAGGGAGGCCCTACTAGACAAAACCCTGATCAAAGAACCTGATCCATGCCCCATTTCCGTAACAACTTATAATACCAACTCCAACCGCATCACAAAGATTGTGAACAAGCATTGGAGAATGCTCAACTGTGGTAAACTTGACTTTCCTAAACCCATGTTTTCACATAGAAGAGGTAAAAATCTTAAGGATCTGTTGGTCCACACAAGACCAAAGAACATTGGCAATGATGATCCTCCAAAACTCACAGCGGTTAGTGGTCATCATCCATGTGGCTCATGTGTGTCCTGTCAATATACGCAAAAAAGCCGCATTGTCACCTTCTCCAATCAAACTACATGGGAACAACGCTCTTTCACTAACTGTAATAGCCGCAACGTGGTCTATCTGATCACCTGCCCCTGCAAAAAAGAATACGTAGGCATGACCACCAGGCCAGTGAAAATTCATAAGGGAGAGCATCGCAGCAATGTACGCTGCAAAAAAACCACGACCAGAATGGCGACACACTATGTGACAATGGGACACAGCATCCATGATTTGAAATGGACAGTCATTGAGGCTTTCAAGAGTGACAAGGACCTTTTATCAAAAGAGCAACGCTGGGTGTACCGGCTAGGCACACACCAGACGGGCCTTAATGATGAGATACCCTGGTCCCAACTCAAGATCTAATCATTCCTAGTATCACCTTGCTATTGTGTCCAATATCTGTCACCCTTTCTAGGACCTCAACAATGGCCCGTTCTCCTATCATTGGCGCCCCTTTCCATTTAGGCCGTTTTTCTATAAGATAGTACCACAATATGCACATGCGCGCAGGTGTAATAACTGTTACTGGTCCCACGTGTGCCACACTCCGTAGGACCTCTTAGAATTGCCTGGTCACTTCATCGATGTCCCTATTCCAGACCCGCCGCATTTCCAAAGCAATACTCCGATACGCGCATGCGCGATGATGCAACACTCTATTGCACATACGCGATTGTGCTACACTCTATTGCGCATGCGCACAACAGTCGGGTTGCCGGATATACAGAGGCGAACGCCTTTTTCTCTAAAACAATGTCCTAACAATCTACCGAAGTAGCAGTTAGCCGAGGCTATTATAGATGCTAACAGAAGGTCCTCAATAACATTAGATAGGAATCAATACCCAGCCAACAATGGCGGCCGCAGTAACCATGATTTTGGACTCATTTTCAATGGCACACCTGCCCCGAGTCCGAGGCCATTAACCAATTAACCTATCATTTTCAATTAACCCAACCATATAAATACCCGCCCGATCCTTTCTCCTCACAAACACGGAAGCCACGGACGAAGGAGGAAGCACCGACGTGCTGGGGGTTGAGTAAGTACGGCATAGCCGACTAGGAAGGACAGCTTAAAACCTACTTTGCAACCGAACATAGCTAAAACGCCAGGGCTGCCACAGAAAATACAGGAACAAGAAAACATGTCTTTTCCTTTCTCTATTTATTTTCTACCCATCTGCAGTTGGACCCTCAAATACCCTTTGTCTAGAGCTGGCTCATGGGGCACTGACTCCATCCTTCCTAAGTATGTATTTACAAACAAATACATGCCTTCTTAGGCTAACCTACTGCATTGTGTTCTAAATGTGTGTGTGTCTTACTGTATTTTTCTCAGCACTTCACTGTCTCACAATTGAGTACTTCTCAATTCATCCAGGATTCCAAGTACTACATTCTATGTATGTGTTCGTTTTTCTCTTTTTCACTCACAGGTGACTTAGAGTCAAGCGCAATGGGATCCGCGCATTAATTACCACGTGCTCTTGTTTTTCAGGCATACTACATCCAAAAATCTGACTGAGCTAGGGATACGTATAAATATAAAATATATATCTATACACATTGATAAGAAAAGTTACATCACACTCGTTTGTACATACACCTTAATATATATCTTTTATTCTGGAAAGACATTAGTGAGTGATCCGAATCACATTTTTTAACAATACCAGCCAGTGCCTATTAAAAAGTTTTTTCTACCACCAGGCCAGGTATTTTTTAACATCACTTATTTGTATCACCCATGATCCTACTGACACTCACTCCAATTCACTCACATAGCACCCACATTAAAAAGGTGCTCCAGCGTAGTCGCTTGTCGCAGCACTGCCCCGTCCCGCAGCGGGGCGGGAAGACCCCGATGATGAAGCATGACACCAAGGGCCCTTTTGATGTGTGAGGGGTATTTTAACACACATTGTGTATTCCACGAACATCAGGATACACACTAACTCTACGTGAGGTGGACCTTATTGATTAGCTGAAGTTATAGATGAGTCTGAATTCAATTCAGCTGGCTCATTTATACATTTACATTGCAAACATTAACATCATGTCTCATCTGCTAAATTCATAGACGAGCCCTGATTACAGAAGATGAGTCTTGAATACAGACCAGCATGTTGATTTGCAAAAACATTTTGTAAACATTAAAATCAGGTCTCACCTGCTAAATTCATAGATGAGCCCTGATTGCAGAAGATGAGTCTTGATATCAGGAAATGAGCCCTTAATTCAGATCATTGTGCAAAAGTGCAACTTTTTTTGTCAAAATTAAAATCAGGACTAATCTGCTGAAGTTATAGATGAGGCCAGAATTCAATTCAGCTTGCTGATGTATCATTTATTTTGCAAACAATGAAATCAGGTCTCATCTGCTAAATTCATAGATGAGTCCTGATTTCAGAAGATGAGTCCTGATTGCAGAAGATGAGTCTTGATTTCAGGTGATGAGCCATGAATTCAGATCAGTGTGCTAAAATGCAACTTTATTTTGCCAACATTGAAATCAGGACTCATCTGCTGAATGTTTAGATGAGTCTTGATTGCTTGAGGTGAGCCTTGAAACTGGAAGATGAGTCCTGAATTCAATGTATCTTGCTGATTAATACCTTTAGTTAGAAAACATTAAAATCAGGTCTCATCTGCTAAATTCGTAGATGAGTCCAGATTGCTGTAGATGAGTCTTGATTTCCGGAGATGAGCCCTGAATTCAGATCAGTGTGCTAAAATGCTACTTTATTTTGCCAACATTGAAATCAGGACTCATCTGCTGAATGTAAAGGTGAGTCCTGAATGCAGTTCAGATTGCTGATTTATAACTTTATTTTGAAAACATTGACATCAGGTCTCATGTACTAAATTCATAGATGAGTCCTGATTGGAGAAGATGAGTCTTGATTTCACGAGATGAGCCCTGAATTCAGATTAGTGTGCTAAAATGCAACTTTATTTTGCCCACATTGAAATCAGGATTCATCTGCTGAATTTATAGATGAGTCCTGATTTCAGTACAGCTTGCTGAGTGAAAGGTTTTTTTTGCAAACATTGAAATCAAGTCTCCTCTGCTAAATTCATAGACGAGCCCTGATTACAGAAGATGAGTCTTTATTTCAGGAGATGAGCCCTGAATTCAGATCAGTGTGCTAAAATGCAACATTATTTTGCCCACATTGAAATCAGGATTCATCTGCTGAAGTAACAGATGAGTCCTGATTTCAGTACAGCTTGCTGTGTAAAAGGTTTATTTTGCAAACATTGAAATCAAGTCTCATCTGCTAAATTCATATAAGAGTCCTGATTGCAGAAGATGAGTCTTGATTTCATGAGATGAGCCCTGAATTCAGATCAGTGTGCTAAGGTCCAACTTTATTTTGTCAACATTGAAATCAGGACTCTTCTGCTAAATTCATAGATGAGTCCTCATTGCAGGAGAAGAGTCTCAAATTCAGTTCAACTTATTGAAGTATAGCTTTAGTTTTTCAAATATTGAAATCAGGTCTCACCTGCTAAATTCATAGATGAGTCCTGATTGCAGAAGATGAGTCTTGATATCAGGAAATGAGCCCTGAATTCAGATCATTGTGCAAAAGTGCAACTTTATTTTGCTAAAATTGAAATCAGGACTAATCTGCTGAAGTTATAGATGAGTCCTAAATTCACTTCAGCTTTCTGATGTATACGTTTATTTTGCAAACAATGAAATCAGGTCTCATCTGCTAAATTCATAGATGAGTTCTGATTTCAGAAGATGAGTCTTTATTGCAGAAGATGAGTCTTGATTTCAGGTGATGAGCCCTGAATTCAGATCAGTGTGCTAAAATGCAACTTTATTTTGCCAACATTGATATCAGGACTCATCTGCTGAATGTTTAGATGAGTCTTGATTGCTTGAGGTGAGCCTTGAAACTGGAAGATGAATCCTGAATTCAATTTATCTTGCTGATTAATACCTTTAGTTAGAAAACATTAAAATCAGGTCTCATCTGCTAAATTCATAGATGAGTCCTGATTGCCGTCGATGAGTCTTGATTTCCGCAGATAAGCCCTGAATTCAGATTAGTGTGCTAAAATGCAACTTTATTTTGTCAACATTGAAATCAGTACTCATCTTCTAAATTCATAGAGGAGTCCTCATTGAAGGAGAAGAGTCTTACATTCAGTTCAATTTATTGAAGTATAACTTTAGTTTTTCAAATATTTAAATCAGGTTTCATCTGCTAAATTCATAGATGAGTCCTGATTGCAGAATATGAGACTTGATTTCAGGAGATGAGCCCTGAATTCAGATCAGTGTGCTAAAAGGCAACTTTATTTTGCCAACATTGAAATCAGGACTCATCTGCTGAAGTTATAGATGAGTCCTAAAATTAATTCAGCATGCTCATTTATAAATGTATTTAGCAAACATTGACATCAGATCTCATCTGCCAAATTCATAGATGAGTCCTGATTGCAGAAGATGAGTCTCGATTTCAGCAGATGAGCCCTGAATTCAGATCAGTGTGCCAAAATGCAACTTTATTTTGCCAACATTGAAATCAGGAAGGGCTCATCTGCTGAATTCATAGAGGAGTCCTCATTTCAGTTCAGCTTGCTGAGTAATAGATTTATTTTGTGAACAGTGAAATCAGGACTCATCTGCTGAAGTTATAGATGAGTCCTGAATTCATTTGAGAATGCTGATTTATAAATGTATTTTGCAAATATTGACATCAGGTCTCATCTGCTAACTGCATAGAAGAGTCCTGATTGCAGAAGATGTGTCTTGATTTTAGGACACAAGCCCTGAATTCAGATCAGTGTCCTAAAGCGCAACTTTATTTTGCCAACATTAAAATCAGCACTCATCTGCTGAATTTATAGACGAGTCCTACATTGCCTGAGGTAAGCCTTCAAACTGGGAGATCAATCCCCAATTCATTGGTGAGTCCTGATTGCAGAAGATGAGTCCTGAATACAGACCAGCATGTTGATTTGCAACAATATTTTGTTAACATTAAAATCAGGTCTCATCTGCTAAATTGATAGATGAGTCCTGATTGCCGAAGATGAGTCTTGATTTCATGAATTGAGCCCTGAATTCAGATCAGTGTGCTAAAATGCAACTTTATTTTGCCAACATTGAAATCAGGACTCAACTGCTGAATTTATAGATGAGTCCTGATTTCAGTTCAGCTTGCTGATTAATAAGGTTATTTAGCAAACATTGAAATCAAGTCTCATCTGCTAAAATCATAGACGAGCCCTGATTACAGAAGATGAGTCTTCATTTCAGGAGATGTTTACAGGTGGAGCATCATCGGTTTCCTCCCCCAGTCCGCAGATTCCATTATGGTAATGCCTACATAGATGACAGTTAAAATCTCCACCCCATATGCAGCACGATTCCCCAATTGGTCTCTCTCGGAGTTTCCTCAAGTCACATTATAATTGGTTCACGACACTATTGATTGTTTTTTTTGGAACATTGTTATAAAAATTGACAATTATCAAGCAGCCATCATCCTTCCCTTGCAGCTCCACAAGCTGGGAAAAAACATTAGTTCTTACAAATGTTACTTTACTCACATTTAGCGTATTTGAGATATAAATAGATAGGCCACCTTTAGGTCAACCCGCTTTACTAGGAAGAGCTGGGGTATGATACGTCCGGTATCCCTCAATATGGTACTCACTAATCTGCCAGGTCTCTTGTAGACAGATTATCTGATGCTCATCCACAGTCATCAACCAAGCTGGGTCATGTATCTTTCCTGCCAAACCCGCTATATTCCAAAACACTATGTTACAATATTGATTCCCTGATGATTGGGGCCTAGCAGATGGGTTCGGGTTCATGGGGTTTGAGATGTCATTAGGGATGCTTTTATCTGGTTGGTCCATTCCATGAGTTACAATTACTAAGTATACCATTGCTTGATTATTAGAGGGCTGAGAGTCGGGCATCTGGCGGCCGTCCACGGGGTCATCTGCCTCATGTTCGACTCTAGAGATGGTTAAGAGCTTTTTCTCCAACCCTCTATCTGAAGCTGTACAATTAGTTGGGATATGATCCTTGCTGGTTATACTTAATTCCGTGCGTAATGGTCAATCCACATTCCCCAAGGATGATAATGGGTCAAATCTATTTTGTATGGCCACATTAAAAGGGTTCCGCCTTGATACATAATTCTGTGCCAATAGTGTGGATTGTCCTTCGAAACTTAGGGGTTTGTAGAAGAAGCCTAGTGGGAGTACACACATTTCTAATTCATTTATGTGTGTATTACCTATTCGGAACAGTAAAGCTCGGATAAGTCTAGGATCTCTAAATGTTAGGACAACACAATCCCCGGCCACCATTTTCCCTCTATTGCCTACCCAACTAACACGGCGGGCCATTTTAAAATTTGCAAATAGGGCTTCACCCAGGCCAGTTTTATCCCCTAACCATGAAAGCGACTTATTGCGCTAGGTTTCCCATGATTCATGAGCCGCTTCTGGTAATAGTGGGACATTTGCTATTACGATGACATATGGTGATGCCGCCAGCGGCAGGTCTAAATGACTGCCGTTAATTTTAGGTATCGGCCTCTCTGTTCTTTGACTCACGTCTCGTCCCTTAATTTTTTGTGAATCCTGGGTCTACCTCAAATTGTCCTGGTTGGCCATGGTATTACTATTAAAAATATTGGCTGACTGTATCTGGTCATTTTTCTTTATAGGGCCATTCGTACATAAAATTACCGGATTCAATGGCTGTATGAAGCTACCCTGTACCGGTAAATTAGTGTTATTGCTATTAAGCCTTAGTTGATGGTCATTTTTTAGTTGAATCTCAATGGCCTCCACTTTTTCAAGTAGGTTTCCCATTGTGCCCGTTAGGAAAGTATATATTTTATCTAGGGTTTTATATTAACCAAATCCTTTCTATATTCCTCTACAGGGTATCCATTTTTTTCCGTTCCAGCTCCTGTCTGTTTCTTATTTTGATTTGGCCTAGCCAGCTAATTAGTCACTTTTCTATTTATCCCTGTAGTTTTTCTATTTTTAGCCAAATTTGTATTCCCATCTTTGTTCGCGGCATTATTGGCTTCTTTTGTTGCAGGATTTTTTGCTCTTTTTGATGGGGGTTCAATCTCCTGTTCGGAGTCAGTCACCTCAATATGGTCTGAAGTATTCAAAACATACCCGTTTATTACGCCCAACTTCGCTGCTCCTACATTTGTTGTTTCATCCTGACTTTGTTGTGGTTCTCCCCCAGCACTTAAATCTACGGGTAAGGATAACCTACCCTGTGATAGTGTCTCTTCTACAGATATTATTTGTTCCTCAATGGCACCCATGGCCCCTTTTAGGTATGTCATCAGAGACTGTTGCCCTCCTCTCCCCCAGTTCCTGAGTTGGTGCTGGTACTAGGGGAGGAGGAAGCGTTCTTTCTTTTTCCCATGGTGTAAGGATGATACTATCTCGTATACTCAGGCGAGATTATACTAATACAAAAGCAACACACCACTGGTGTAAATTACAGGGAATACTAATGTATCTGTAAATGGAAGGGAAGTATAGGGAGAATTTATGTAGCAGTAGATGACCGATGTTATATTTTATCAGTGCAGAGTACTATATAAGGTTGTGCAAATTATGCTGGGGTTGGGGCAGGGGTGATAAAGTGCCACAATTCCAGCTGCTATAATGAAGTGCAAATTGTGCTGGGGTGGGGGGTAGGAGAAAAAAGTGGCAACGTGCTATAGCTATGGCTAAATGCCAATATGGGCGTGGGATTACTTATGGTTTGAGAAATGTGCAAATATGCGGAATTGTACCAGGGCAGGGATATAAGGAATAAAGTGCCTAAGTGCGAACCACTTATCACGGGAGTCTAAAAATAGTTATCTAAAATATACCCACGATCTGTAAAAACAATGTGCAAAAATAAATGCCAAACAGTACCAAATTCGGGAGTATGAGCATAAGGTGCCTAGGTGCCAATGCTATAGTACGTAAGTTCCACGAATATTAATCAAATACACATAAGAAATTAATACTATGCATCAAATATTGTAAATCATCCTCCCATAAAATACCACAATACGGCAGTTAAAAGTTGGTCCTAGATGCTATCTAAAAAATTTTTTTTTTTAAAAAAGGACACTAATTTATGCCAGTCAATCTTGATTGCGCAGGGGCCTTTTGTCCACCGGCAGTACAAGGAGCAGTTCGAAACGTTCACCAACTTTCCCAGTTATGCGGGACAAGAGTCAGAAAAAATAAAACAACGTCTATTAAAGGCTAAGGGTCTCACCATCCATGGGCGTTGCACCAAATGCCAGTCCTCAAAAGCAAGTTTCCCAGACGATAATGGGGGGCCCAGCCCAGCCTCAAACGGCCACAGACGGCCAAGGACAGGCCCGCCCTTAGCCTGGGCTTTGCCCGCGCGCGTCCCACGCCGAGGTAGCCCTCGGTGGAATATATGGCCACTTGACACCAGGAACAGGAAGCTCCCGCCTCACGCGAGACCGCGCTGCCCTCTGGGTAATGTAGTCCAGGCAGCGCGCAGTCCGCGGGTCCGGCGGGGGCTGTGCAAGGGGCCAGTACTCTTCAAGCGGGCAAAACAGGGACCCCTCGCAGGCAAGAAACACCGGCTAGACAGCAAACACAGGAACTCGGTAGAAGGGCTTCCCGCGCCACGGTAGCCCTCGGTGGAATATATGTCCACTTGACACCAGGAACAGGAAGCTCCCGCCGCACGCGAGACCGCGCTGCCCTCTGGGTAATGTAGTCCGGGCAACGCGTGGTCTGTGGGTCCGGCGGGGGCTATGCAAGGGGCCAGTACTCTTCAAGCGGGCAAAGCAGGGACCCCTCGCAGGCAAGAAACACCGGCTGGACTGCACACACAACTCGGTAGATGGGCTTGATTTCAGGTGATGAGTCCTGAATTGAGATAAGTGTGCTAAAATGCAACTTTATTTTGCCAACATTGAAATCAGGACTCATCTGCTGAATTTTTAGATGAGTCTTGATTGCTTGAGGTGAGCCTTCAAACTGGAAGATGAATCCTGAATTCAAATGATCTTGCTGATTCATAACTTTAGTTAGAAAACATTAAAATCAAGTCTCATCTGCTAAATTCATAGATTAGTCCTGATTGCAGAAGATGTGTCTTGATTTCAGAAGATGAGCCCTGAATTCAGATCAGTGTGCAAAAGTGCAACTTTATTTTGTCAACATTGAAATCCGGACTCATCTGCTGAAGTTATAGATGAGTCCTGAATTCAGTTCGGCTTGTAGATGTATACATTTATTTTGCAAACATTGAAATCAGGACTCATCTGCTGATTTTATAGATGAGTCATAATTTCAGTTCAGCTTGCTGGGTAAAAGGTTTATTTTGCAAACATTGAAACGAAGTCTCATCTGCTAAATTCATAGAGGAGCCCTGATTACAGAAGACGAGTCTTCATTTTAGGAAATGAGCCCTGAATTCAGATCAGTGTGCTAAAGTCCAACTTTATTTTGTCAACATTGAAATCAGGACTCATCTGCTAAATTCATAGATGAGACCTCATTGCAGGAGAAGAGTCTCAAATTCAGTTCAAATTATTGAAGTATAACTTTAGTTTTTCAAATATTGAAATCAGGTCTCATCTGCTAAATTCATAGACGAGCCCTGATTACAGAAGATGAGTCCTGAAGACCGACCAGCATGAGTCTTGATTTCTGGAGATGTGCCCTGAATTCAGATCAGTGTGCTAAAATGCAACTTTATTTTGTCAACATTGAAATCAGTACTCATCTGCTAAATTCATAGAGGAGTCCTCATTGCAGCAGAAGAGTCTCAAATTCAGTTACATTTTTTGAGGTTTAACTTTAACTTTCAAATATTGGAATCAGGTTTCATCCGCTAAATTCATAGATGAGTCCTGATTGTAGAATATGAGTCTTGATTTCAGGAGATGAGCCCTGAATTCAGATCAGTGTGCTAAAAGGCAACTTTATTTTGCCAACATTGAAATCAGGACTCATCTGCTGAAGTTATAGATGGGTCCTGAATTCAGTTCAGCTTGCTGATTAATAAGTTTATTTTGCAAACATTGAAATCAAGTCTCATCTGCTAAATTCATAGACACGCCCTGATGACAGAAGATTAGTCCGGAATAAAGACCAGCATGTTGATTTGCAACAACATTTTATAAACATTAAAATCAGGTCTCATCTGCTAAATTGATAGATGAGTCCTGATTGCCGAAGTTGAGTCTTGATTTCAGGAAATGAGCCCTGAATTCAAATCATTGTGCGAAAGTGCAACTTTATTTTGCAAACATTGAAATCAGAACTCATCTGCTAAATTCATAGATGAGTCATGATTGCAGAAGATGAGTCTTTATGTCAAGAGATGAGCCCTGAATTCAGACCAGTGTGCAAAAGTCCAACTTTATTTTGTCAACATTGAAATCAGGTCTCATCTGCTAAATTCATAGATGAGTCCTGATTGCAGAAGATGAGTCTTGATTTCTGGAGATGAGCCCTGAATTCATATCAGTGTGCTAAAATGCAACTTTATTTTGCCAGCATTGAAATCAGGACTCATCTGCTGAATTCATAGGTGAGTCCTGAATTCAGATCAGTGTGCAAAAGTCCAACTTTATTTTGTCACCATTGAAATCAGTACTCATCTGCTAAATTCATACATGAATCCTCATTGCAGGAGGAGAGTATCAAATTCAGTTCAATTTATTGAAGTATAACTTTAGTTTTTCAAATATTGAAATCAGGTCTCATCTGCTGAATTGATAGATGAGTCTTGATTGCTTAAGGTGATCCTTCAAACTGGAAGATGAATCCTGAATTCAAATGATCTTGCTGATTTATAACTTTATTTTGAAAACATTAATATCAGGTCTCATCTTCTAAATTCATAGAAGAGTCCTGATTGCAGAAAATGAATATTTTGATTTCAGGAGACGAGCCCTGAATTTGGATCAGTGTGCTAAAATGCAACTTTATTTTGCAACATTGAAATTAAGACACATCTGCTGAAGTTATAGATGAGTTCTGAATTCAATACAGCTGGCTGATTTATAAATTTATATTGCAAACATTAACATCATGTCTCATCTGCTAAATTCTTGGATGAGTCCAGATTGCAGAAGATGAGTCTAGATTTCAGGAGATGAAACCTGAATTCAGATCAGTGTGCTAAAATGCAACTTTATTTTGCCACATTGAAATTAAGACACATCTGCTGAAGTTATAGATGAGTTCTGAAATTAATTCAGCATGCTCATTTATAAATGTATTTAGAAAACATTGACATCAGATCTCATCTGCCAAATTCATAGATGAGTCCTGATTGCAGAAGATGAGTCTAGATTTCAGGAGATGAAACCTGAATTCAGATCAGTGTGCTAAAATGCACCTTTATTTTTCCAGCATTGAAATCAGTACTCCTCTGTTGAATTTATAGATGAGTCCTCATTTCAGTTCAGCTTGCTGAGTAATAGGTTTATTTTGTCAACATTGAAATCAGAACTCATCTTCTGAATTAATAGATGAGTCCTGAATTCATTTCAGAATGCTGATTTATACATTTATTTTGAAATATTGACATCAGGTCTCATCTGCTAACTTCATGGATGAGTCCTGATTGCAGAAGATGAGTCTTGAATACAGACCAGCATGTTGATTTGCAACAATATTTTGTTAACATTAAAATCAGGTCTCACCTGCTAAATTCATAGATGAGTCCTGATTGTCGAAGATGAGTCTTGATTTCAGGAACTGAGCCCTGAATTCAGATCAGTGTGCTAAAATGCAACTTTATTTTGCCAACATTGAAATCAGGACACATCTGCTGAAGTTATAGATGAGTCTGAATTCAATTCAGCTGTTCGATTTATAAATTTATATTGCAAACATTAACATCATGTCTCATCTGCTAAATTCATGGGTGAGTCCTGATTGCAGAAGATGAGTCTTGATTTCGGGAGATGAACCCTGAATTCAGATCAGTGTGGTAAAATGCAACTTTATTTTGCCAACATTGAAATCAGGACTCATCTGGTGAATTTATAGATGAGTCCTGATTTCAGTTCAGCTTTCTGATTAATGAGTTTATTTTGCAAACATTGAAATCAAGTCTCATCTGCTAAATTAATAGACAAGCCCTAATTACAGAAGATGAGTATTCATTTCTGGATATGAGCCCTGAATTCAGATCAGTGTGCTAAAGTCCAACTTTATTTTGTTAACATTGAAATTGGGACACATCAGCTGAAGTTATAGATGAGTCCTGAATGCAATTCAGCTTGCTGATTTATGAATTTATTTAGCAAACCTTGACATCAGATGTCATCTCCTAAATTCATAGATGAGTCCTGATTGCAGAAGATGAGTCTTCATTTTAAGGAGATGAGCCCTGAATTCAGATCAGTGTGCTAAAGTCCAACTTTATTTTGTCAACATTGATATCAGGACTCATCTGCTATATTCATAGATGAGTGCTCATTGCAGGAGAAGTTTCTCAAATTCAGTTAAACTTATTGAAGTATAACACTAGTTTTTCAAATATTTAAATCAGGTATCATCTGCTAAATTCATAGACGAGCCCCGATTACAGAAGATGAGTCCTGAATACAGACCAGCATGTTGATTTGCAACAACATTTTGTAAACATTAAAATCAGGTCACACCTGATAAATTCATAGATGAGTCCTGATTGCAGAAGATGAGTCTTAATATCAGGAAATGAGCCCTGAATTCTGGTCATTGTGCAAAAGTGCAACTTTCTTTTGCCAAAATTGAAATCAGGACTCATCTGCTGAAGTTATGGATGAGTCCTGAATTCACTTCAGCTTGCTGATGTATACATTTATTTTGCAAATAATGAAATCAGGTCTCATCTGCTAAATTTCTAACGAGTCCTGATTTCAGAAGATGAGTCCTGATTGCAGAAGATGAGTCTTGATTTCAGGTGATGAGCCCTGAATTCAGATGAGTGTGCTAAAATGCAACTTTATTTTGCCAACATTGAAATCAGGACTCATCTGCTAAATTTTTAGATGAGTCTTGATTGCTTGAGGTGAGCCTTGAAACTGGAAGATGAGTCCTGAATTCAATTTATCTTGCTGATTAATACTTTTATTTAGAAAACATTAAAATCAGGTCTCATCCGCTAAATTTATAGGTGAGTCCTGACTGCTGAAGATGCGTCTTGATTTCAGGAGATGAGCCCTGAATTCAGATCAGTGTGCTAAAAGGCAACTTTATTTTGCCAACATTGAAGTCAGGACTCATCTGCTGAAGTTATAGATGGGTTCTGAATTCAGTTCAGCTTGCTGATTAATAAGTTTATTTTGCAAACATTGAAATCAAGTCTCATCTGCTAAATTCATAGACACGCCCTGATGACAGAAGATTAGTCCGGAATACAGACCAGCATGTTGATTTGCAACAACATTTTATAAACATTAAAATCAGGTCTCATCTGCTAAATTGATAGATGAGTCCTGATTGCCGAAGTTGAGTCTTGATTTCAGGAAATGAGACCTGAATTCAGATCATTGTGCGAAAGTGCAACTTTATTTTGCAAACATTGAAATCAGAACTCATCTGCTGAATGTATAGGTGAATCCTGAATTCCGTTCAGATTGCCGATTTATAACTTTATTTTGAAAACATTGACATCAGGTCTCATCTGCTAAATTCATAGATGAGTCATGATTGCAGAAGATGAGTCTTTATGTCAAGAGATGAGCCCTGAATTCAGACCAGTGTGCAAAAGTCCAACTTTATTTTGTCAACATTGAAATCAGGTCTCATCTGTTAAATTCATAGATGAGTCCTGATTGCAGAAGATGAGTCTTGATTTCTGGAGATGAGCCCTGAATTCATATCAGTGTGCTAAAATGCAACTTTATTTTGCCAGCATTGAAATCAGGACTCATCTGCTGAATTCATAGGTGAGTCCTGAATTCAGTTCAGATTGCCGATATATAACTTTATTTTGAAAACATTGACATCAGGTCTCATCGGCTAAATTCATAGATGAGTCCTGATTGCAGAAGATGAGTCTTCATGTCAAGAGATGAGCCCTGAATTCAGATCAGTGTGCAAAAGTCCAACTTTATTTTGTCACCATTGAAATCAGTACTCATCTGCTAAATTCATACATGAATCCTCATTGCAGGAGGAGAGTATCAAATTCAGTTCAATTTATTGAAGTATAACTTTAGTTTTTCAAATATTGAAATCAGGTCTCATCTGCTGAATTCATAGATGAGTCTTGATTGCTTGAGGTGATCCTTCAAACTGGAAGATGAATCCTGAATTCAAATTATCTTGCTGATTTATAACTTTATTTTGAAAACATTAATATCAGGTCTCATCTTCTAAATTCATAGAAGAGTCCTGATTGCAGAAAATGAATATTTTGATTTCAGGAGACGAGCCCTGAATTTGGATCAGTGTGCTAAAATGCAACTTTATTTTGCCACATTGAAATTAAGACACATCTGCTGAAGTTATAGATGAGTTCTGAATTCAATACAGCTGGCTGATTTATAAATTTATATTGCAAACATTAACATCATGTCTCATCTGCTAAATTCTTGGATGAGTCCAGATTGCAGAAGATGAGTCTAGATTTCAGGAGATGAAACCTGAATTCAGATCAATGTGCTAAAATGCAACTTTATTTTGCCACATTGAAATTAAGACACATCTGCTGAAGTTATAGATGAGTTCTGAAATTAATTCAGCATGCTCATTTATAAATGTATTTAGCAAACATTGACATCAGATCTCATCTGCCAAATTCATAGATGAGTCCTGATTGCAGAAGATGAGTCTAGATTTCAGGAGATGAAACCTGAATTCAGATCAGTGTGCTAAAATGCACCTTTATTTTTCCAGCATTGAAATCAGTACTCCTCTGCTGAATTTATAGATGAGTCCTCATTTCAGTTCAGCTTGCTGAGTAATAGGTTTATTTTGTCAACATTGAAATCAGAACTCATCTTCTGAATTAATAGATGAGTCCTGAATTCATTTCAGAATGCTGATTTATACATTTATTTTGCAAATATTGACATCAGGTCTCATCTGCTAACTTCATGGATGAGTCCTGATTGCAGAAGATGAGTCTTGAATACAGACCAGCATGTTGATTTGCAACAATATTTTGTTAACATTAAAATCAGGTCTCACCTGCTAAATTCATAGATGAGTCCTGATTGTCGAAGATGAGTCTTGATTTGAGGAAATGAGCCCTGAATTCAGATCAGTGTGCTAAAATGCAACTTTATTTTGCCAACATTGAAATCAGGACACATCTGCTGAAGTTATAGAGGAGTCTGAATTCAATTCAGCTGTTCGATTTATAAATTTATATTGCAAACATTAACATCATGTCTCATCTGCTAAATTCATGGGTGAGTCCTGATTGCAGAAGATGAGTCTTGATTTCGGGAAATGAACCCTGAATTCAGATCAGTGTGGTAAAATGCAACTTTATTTTGCCAACATTGAAATCAGGACTCATCTGGTGAATTTATAGATGAGTCCTGATTTCAGTTCAGCTTTCTGATTAATGAGTTTATTTTGCAAACATTGAAATCAAGTCTCATCTGCTAAATTAATAGACAAGCCCTAATTACAGAAGATGAGTATTCATTTCTGGATATGAGCCCTGAATTCAGATCAGTGTGCTAAAGTCCAACTTTATTTTGTTAACATTGAAATTGGGACACATCAGCTGAAGTTATAGATGAGTCCTGAATGCAATTCAGCTTGCTGATTTATGAATTTATTTAGCAAACCTTGACATCAGATGTCATCTCCTAAATTCATAGATGAGTCCTGATTGCAGAAGATGAGTCTTCATTTTAAGGAGATGGGCCCTGAATTCAGATCAGTGTGCTAAAGTCCAACTTTATTTTGTCAACATTGATATCAGGACTCATCTGCTATATTCATAGATGAGTGCTCATTGCAGGAGAAGTTTCTCAAATTCAGTTCAACTTATTGAAGTATAACGCTAGTTTTTCAAATATTGAAATCAGGTATCATCTGCTAAATTCATAGACGAGCCCCGATTACAGAAGATGAGTCCTGAATACAGACCAGCATGTTGATTTGCAACAACATTTTGTAAACATTAAAATCAGGTCACACCTGCCAAATTCATAGATGAGTCCTGATTGCAGAAGATGAGTCTTAATATCAGGAAATGAGCCCTGAATTCTGGTCATTGTGCAAAAGTGCAACTTTCTTTTGCCAAAATTGAAATCAGGACTCATCTGCTGAAGTTATGGATGAGTCCTGAATTCACTTCAGCTTGCTGATGTATACATTTATTTTGCAAATAATGAAATCAGGTCTCATCTGCTAAATTTCTAATGAGTCCTGATTTCAGAAGATGAGTCCTGATTGCAGAAGATGAGTCTTGATTTCAGGTGATGAGCCCTGAATTCAGATGAGTGTGCTAAAATGCAACTTTATTTTGCCAACATTGAAATCAGGACTCATCTGCTAAATTTTTAGATGAGTCTTGATTGCTTGAGGTGAGCCTTGAAACTGGAAGATGAGTCCTGAATTCAATTTATCTTGCTGATTAATACCTTTATTTAGAAAACATTAAAATCAGGTCTCAGCCGCTAAATTTATAGGTGAGTCCTGACTGCTGAAGATGCGTCTTGATTTCAGGAGATGAGCCCTGAATTCAGATCAGTGTGCTAAAAGGCAACTTTATTGTGCCAACATTGAAATCAGGACTCATCTGCTGAAGTTATAGATGAGTCCTGAATGTAGTTCAGCTTGCTGATTAATAAGTTTATTTTGCAAACATTGAAATCAAGTCTCATTTGCTAAATTCATAGACGAGCCCTGACGACAGAAGCATGTTGATTTGCAAAAACATTTTATAAACATTAAAATCAGGTTTCCTCTGCTAAATTCATGGATGAGTCCTGATTGCCGAAGATGAGTCTTGATTTCAGGAAATGAGCCTTGAATTCAGATCATTGTGCAAAAGTGCAACTTTATTTTGCAAACATTGACATCATTACTCATCTGCTGAAGTTATAGATGAGTCCTGAATTCAATTCAGCTTGCTGATTTATATATTTATTTTGCAAACATGGAAATCAGGTCTCGTCTACTAAATTCATAGATGAACCCTGATTGCAGAAGATGAGTTGATTTCAGGAGATGAGCCCTGAATTAAGATCAGTGTGCTAAAATGCAACTTTATTTTGCCAACATTGAAATCAGGTCGCATCTGCTGAATTTATAGATGAGTCTTGATTGCTTGAGGTGAGCTTTCAAACTGAAAGATGAGTCCTGAATTCAATTTATCTTGCTGATTTATAACTTTATTTAGAAAACATTTAAATCAGGTCTCATCTGCTAAATTCATAGATGAGTCCTGATTGCAGAAGATGAGTCTTGATTTCAGGAGATGAGCCCTGAATTCATATCAGTGTGCTAAAATGCAACTTTATTTTGCCAACATTGAAATCAGGACTCATCTGCTGAATTCATAGGTGAGTCCTGAATTCAGTTCAGCTTGCTGATTTATAACGTTATTTTGAAAACATTAAAATTAGGTCTCATGATCATCTGCTAAATTCATAGATGAGTCCTGATTGCAGAAGATGAGTCTTGATTTCAGGATATGAGCTCTGAATTTAGATCAGTGTGCTAAAGTGCAACTTTATTTTGAAAACATTGAAATCAGGTCTCCTCTGCTTAATCCATAGATGGGTCCTGATTGCAGAAGATGAGTCTTCATTTCAGGAAATGAGCCCTGAATTCAGATCATTGTGCAAAAGTGCAACTTTATTTTGCAAACATTGAAATCAGGTCTCATCTGCTAAATCCACAGAGGAGTCCTGATTTCAGAAGATGAGTCCTGATTTCAGAAGATGAGTCTTGATTTCAGGTGATGAGCTCTAAAGTGAAACTTTATTTTACCAACATTGAAATCAGGACTCATCTGCTGAAGTTCTAGAGGAGTCCTGAATTGAATTCAACTTGCTGAATTATACATTTATTTAGCAAACATTGGGCCCGATTCACAGAACTAACTTAAGACAAAATCCTAAACTTACTACTTTTGGTATTCACAGAAGTTAGGATTTTGTCTTAAGTTTGTCTTAAGACAGTCTTAAGACAAAATCCTAACATAAGTCTGTCTTAAGTCAAACTTAAGACAAAAGCCTAACTTCTGTGAATACCAAAAGTAGAAAGTTTAGGATTTTGTCTTAAGTTAGTTCTGTGAATCGGGCCCATTGAAATTAGGTCTCATTTGCTAAATTCATAGAGGAGTCCTGATTGCAGAAGATTGAGTCTTGATTTCAGGATACGAGCTCTGAATTCAGATCAGTATGCTAAAGTGCAACTTTATTCTGTAAATCTTGAAATCATGCCTCGTCTGCTGTATTTATCAGTTCTGATTGCCAAAGATGAGCCTTTAAACTGGAAGATGAATCTTCAATTCAATGATGAGTTCTGATTGCAAGAGATGAGCCATGAATTAAGATAACCATGCTAAATTATGGATGAATCTTGTTTTCAAGTGAGGAATCTGTTATTTTAGGTGATGAGTCCTGAATTCAATTCAGCTTGCTGATTTATAACTTTATTTTGCAAGCTAAAATCAAGTCTCAACTACTGAATTTATTATCCATCTGCATCATCCACCGTAAGTGACATCACTGGATTTTCCTATCATCCATCAGCACAGGAAATTACATCACTGGAATTCCCATAATCTGTATGCCTCCTGAGGTGTGGCATAACAGAGAAATATGATTATTTCTCCTTGTTTTTTCCTCTTTCCATGTGTGCTACAGAATGTGCATGTCCATGTATGGTGCATTCTGTAGCACACATGGAAAGTGGAAAACACATTTTAGGATTGTTTTTGTGCAGGGAAGTGCCCCTTCCTGCACAAACACAATCAACAATGCAACAGAGGCCCCCTTGCACCATTATATATGGGTGCATACATTGGCACTAGGCTGCTGAAACAGCGCTAGCGCAGGGAGACAGAACAAGAATGCATTGTGTTACTTCAATATAGTGCTTTCCTTACCCTTTGATTAGAATGAGCTCAGCACCAGGATACCCACCCAGGTGATAGTCCGCTCTACAAAGGAGCACTGATCACAGGAGACGAGCCTTGCACATTTATTTTACATATATTGAAATCTGGTATTATTTACTGAATTTATAGATAGTCTTCATAGAAGGAGAGGAGTCTCGTTTTTGAAAAATGAGTCCTGAATCAATTCAGCTTGCTGACTTTCAACTTTAATGGCTTTCAGGTATTAAAATCTGTCAGCCATAATTGTAGGAGAGAATTATTAACCTCAATTCAGCCTGCTGTTTTACAGGATTACTTTGTTTTTTGAAATATTTTTATATAAACAGCACAGAATCATATGACAAATTAAATCATGAGGGCTGATCAGTTCTTCTTAACAGTTAAAACAAAATATGTCATCCTGTTTCACAAGACAATCAAGAGAGGCAAATAAAAATCACAATTTATCCAACAAAATTTACAAAGGCAAGATTTGATATGTCTTGTAATAACAATAAATTCCACAGCCTACAAATTCAAATAGTTCAGGGGCCATTAAGAACCCGAGACTCCTTCCAGCTCAAAATAGGAGCCCAAATGCGCCTACCCAGTAGTCCCCCTCTTTTGCCTTTTCTCTCGTAAATAGCTCTTTCCAAATTAAACATGGACAGCAACCGCGCAAGCCAATGCTGGAATGTTGGGGCTGCTGGGTCTAACCAGGCAGAAGCGATGCATATCCGTACTGCAGCCATAGCCAGGAAGAGGAAGCAAAAAGATGGGTCTTGCGCTCCATTGCTACTAACCCCAAGAAGGTTCAATGCCAGAGTTAGCTTGACTTTCACGCCCACTGTCAGATAAAGACATTGCTCGATGGAGTTTATTAAGGTTTCAAGATGTGGACAGGACGCAAACATATGAGCTGAATCAGCATCCAGCGAGTCACACCGAGGGCATCTAACTCCTACCTGCCCCCCCATTGTGCAATCCTCGCCGGGGTGTAATAAAGTGCAAAAATCGTCTTACAATGCTGAGCTTGAAGCCCAGCAGAGCACACAATCGTCTGACCCAGTTTTGAGGAATCAAGAAACTTCTCCAGTTCTACACCCAGCCGTTCAGCCCATTTTCCCCCATGTTTTTCCAGATCATCCTGCTTGAGCGCTACTAATTCAGCATATATTATCTTTATAGTGCAGTTCCTACCATCTCTGATAGCATCTATGACTCTAACTTTGCCGAAGCCATTGAGCCCTCCTACCTTCCTGCTAAAAAAGCTTCGTAACTGCATCTATTTAAAATAATTACTCTTTTCAAGGCCAAACTCAGTCTGGATATCGCTAAATTGGCGGATTCCATCCGTCCGTATTAAATCCCCAGCATTTTGGACGCCTCGCCCACTCTGCCATAGTTACATCAGAGAAAATTCCAGGATGCATAGGGTTTTTGTACAACTGAGTAGAGCAATTTATCCTCCCGAGGCCCGTCTTCTTTTTAAGTGCAGCCCAAATTTTAAAAGCTGCCAGCAAGGTCTTGAATTTTGTTTTCTTATAGTAGCTAGGCTCCCTAAATTTCATAAAGCAGTTCACTGCTTGTTCGCCCGCCAATAACTTTTACACATTCGGGAGCCCTGAATTGGCCCAGGGATCTGTAGGGCACCCACCAAACAAACCACTCACATATTGGAGGGCCGGCACCCAATAATAGGTTTTAAAATCAGGAACGGCAAAGCCACCTCTTTCCCTAGGCAATGACATATACCTAAGAGCCCTTTTGCTTTTCCCACGCGCCCAGATAAACCAATTTACTGTATTCTCCAGTGCCGCAAACCACTGTTTTTCAAATTCTAAGGAAATTGCCCTGAACAGGTTAACTATTTTAGGTAAAAACACCATATTTACCACATTACAGCGGCCTACTAATGACATATGTAAGTTGTTAAATCTGATTTTGTCTTCCCAATTACGGGCTCGATGTTCCTTGCCACTAACTTCCCCAGTTCCGGCGTAATATCGATGCCCAAATAAACAGCTGATTCGGTCACTTGCGGATCGTCCAAATGCACATTCCCGTTCTTGATTATCTGGGTTTTTTGCTTATTTACGGCATACCCAGAGAATCTGCCAAAGTCTTTTGGTACTAGCTCAACTGCAGCTAGCGCAGTTGGGGGATTTGCAGTAATGATGGCGACATAGTCCATTTAAGCCAATACTTTTGTTTCCAACCCCTGACAAACAATAGGCTTGATTCCATTAGTAGCCTCCAGCAGCCATATTAGAGGATCAATATAGATGGCAAAAAGGAGAGGGGAGGGTCCCCTGAGACCTCTGTTTCATCGAAAAGAGTTATTACCTGATGAATATGCCCCTCCCAGGTATAAACCTGTGCTGACAAGGATTAATTGTTTTCCCAATAATAAACTTTAATCTTGTTGCCATAGCTTTGGAAAAGATTTTAACGTCACTATTCATAAGTGTTATTGGTCTATATGACCCAGGTTCTCTGGGTGCCTTACCCTTTTTCAAAAAACCTATAATGCTCCTGCCCATGACTCGGGAGCAGAACAACCCTTTTGAACTTAGCAAATAATATCAACCAGGTCCGGTCCAACTATATCTACAAAAGGTTTGTAAAACTCTAGAGGGATCTGATCCGGACCAGCAGCCTTGCCAGAGGTTATACTGCACGGTGTACCAAAGATCTCATCCTGGGTCAGCGCGGCCTCAAGAATCTCATTATCTTCCGGGTCAATGCTCTGCAAGGGTATTTTACTTATATACTCCTGGATTAACCTCCATCGGAGGTTCCTCAATGTATAGGCATTGATAGAATTGTCAGAACACTTCCCGGATGAGTCAGCCGTTATGTTCCCACTATCATTAACAATTTCAAGTATCTCCACTGCTGTGCTCTTTTGTCTTAATCTAACTGCGAGAGTATGCCCCACCCGCTCACTGAACTCATAGCAATGCTCTCTTTTGGCCGGTAATCAGTCAGAATAGCGAATTTTTAATATCGACATGGCAAAATATTGAGTCTAAAATATAGAATGGACACAATATATACTTACAAAAATATAGTGGTGCAGAATATCGAAATGCAGGTAAAATTTTTTTTTTTTTAATAATATCGAAGTTAGTAATATCGACAATCATAATATAGTTGTTAAAAATATCGAACTTTTTATAGTGTATGAAGTGTTAGTGTATGTGTTAAAAGTATGTTATTATTTTTGTAATGTATGTTTGAATTTTTAAAAAATAATGAATTTTAATTAAATGTATTTCTGCGTAATTGAAATCCGTAGCAGGTTGTGGGTTTATAGGGGAATAGGGTGGGAAGTAATTTAATTATAATACATTTTCTAGAAATATTTAGAAATAATTAATTATATGTTAATTATTTTTTGAACAATTTAATTCTGTAGCGGGTGGTGGGTTTATAGGGGGAATAGGTTGGGAAGTAATCTAATTGTTTTATTAATTAAGAATTTAGTATTTAATAATGTATATTGTTAATTAATGTAATATTAATTATAAATTGCTTAATAACAATTAATTAATAATTATGGTAATTGTGTTAATTTGTAATTAATTAGATATTATTAATAATTAATGTGTAAATATGTTAATTGTGTACTTTTTATTAGGAGTGAGTGGGGGTTGATAGGGGAGTAGGGTAGGAAGTACTTTAGTTTTAATGTAATTATTTTTTATATTTATTAAAAGTTATTTTATAGAGTTAATTTTGTGAATGAATTTAGATTTGATGGTTATTAATTTTATTGTTAATTTTAATAAGTTAATTAATTTTTAATTAATTATGTTAATTCATTGATGTTTTACAATATTGTAGGTGACATTTATAGGGGAAAATGGTGGGGGTAAATTATTTTAGAAAAAATATTTACTTGTTAATTATATTGCAGGAGTGGGTATACTAAATTATTCCCTAACACTATCCAACATTTTTCCTACTGTTAAAATTGGTGGAGTGGGAATATTCAATTATTCCCACCCGCTATCCAACACTTTCCCTACTGTTGCACTCACTGGAGTGGGAATAGTA
This sequence comes from Lissotriton helveticus, assembly GCF_964261635.1. NCBI lineage: Eukaryota > Metazoa > Chordata > Amphibia > Caudata > Salamandridae > Lissotriton > Lissotriton helveticus. The sequence goes on from NC_136057.1 coordinate 1,797,458,979, forward strand.
ATTTTTACCCTCCCGCTATCCAAGACTTTCCGTACTGTTGCACTCTCTGGAGTGGGAATAGTAATTTTTACCCTCCCGCTATCCAACACTTTCCCTACTGTTGCTCTCGGTGGAGTGGGAATAGTAATTTTTACTTGGACCCGCTGAACCCCGACAACTACAGACCCATTACAAATGGACCTTTCCTGGGCAAACGGATAGAAAGAGCAGCGTTCGCCCAGATGTCACAATTCATTGAAGAGAATGACATACTTTCAGATTTCCAAACAGGATTCCGTCCGGGAAGAGGCACTGAATCTGCCCTCCTTGCCATCTGGGATGACCAAAAGAATACAGTTGACCGCAACAGGGTTGCTGCGCTACTTCTCTTGGACCTCTCAGCTGCCTTTGACACGGTTAACCATGACACTCTGAAACAAAGACTTTATGAAGCCGGCATAGAGGGAACTGCTCTAGACTGGATCGCTTCCTACCTTCGAAACAGAACTAATGTCATCCACACCCCACCTTTCTCGTCCAAACCGCACTCCACAAAAGCAGGGTTCCCTCAAGGTTCTATCATGTAGATGCTTTTCAACATCTACATGAAGTCTTTACCAGTACTGATCAATAAATTTCACCTCACGTGCTACAACTATGCAGATGACACGCAAATACTCCTTCAACTGGAATGCCCCAGAGACATTGGAAAATCACCAATTTTCAGCTGTCTCAGAGCCGTGGATCAGTGGATGACTTGGAGCCATCTCAAATTGAATGCTTAAAAAACTGAAATACTCACGTGTGGCGATTGGAAAAATGACAACCCGCTTGCCGCATGGCCTGATGAACTGGGATCACTGCCTAAAGTATCGAAGGAAGTAAGAAACCTCGGAATGACCATGGACTCCAAGCTGTTGATGAATGTTCAAGTGAATAAACTAGCAAGATCAAGCTTTGCTACTATAAAAACACTGCAACGAATTTTCCCTCATTTGGGATTTCCACACAAGGTCCAAGCTACCATCGCCCTTGTTCTATCCAAACTCGATTACGCCAATAGCCTCTACCACGGATCACCTTTAACGACCATGAAAAGACTACAATGGATTCAGAACTCGGCTGCCAGACTACTCTTGCATATCAAACCACGCGCCACATCTCCCCTGCCTTGAAAGCCCTGCATTGGTTACCGGTTGCCAGAAGATCCACGTTCAAGCTGCTTTGTATTACCCACAAAGCAATACATGGAATAGGACCACTCTTGATCAGGAAAAAAATCAGCATACACATTCAACAAAGGAACCTACGCTCTAAAGGAGCATCTTGCCTCAAAATCCCACCATACAAGAAAAAAACAATGGGTGGCACATCCTTCTCTGTTCAAGCACCCAAACTATGGAACTCTTTAACCCCCAACATAAGATCCACCGACAACCACCTTATCTTCAGAAAACTCTTCAAGATCTGGCTCTTCCCCCACATTAGCACCATACGGAAATAGAAATTTACAGCATATCCCTCTGTATATAAGCATTTGTTTTCACTATAGATATGTACCTATCTTTGTGTATTACTTTATGAAACATGTAAAGCAATTATGTTGTTAAGAAAAAAAAATTCATAATAATATTCATCAATAAATAAAAATCATTTTTGGTCTACATGTACATACTTCCATTGTACATCTATGTACCTTCCATGTACTTGGGTCTGTGTGTCTGTTACTTTTCTCCTGAAAAAGCGGATCCAATGCACTGCCCTATTTCTCATCCTGTGCCTCTATCAATATATTTAATCTAAATATACTTACTTCTTTTATGCATCTATATACTTTCAATTTACTTATGGATCTATATATTTATCACTTTCTTCTTATTTAGCATTTCCAATGCACTAACCAATTTCTCAGCCTATACTTCGCTCAATATATCTTCTAGCCCAACCTTCTGACTCATCTCAAACTTCTTTCTACTACTCCTTCTAATGCACTACCCTATATCTTATCCTATAGATCTATCAATATATCCTCTACATCCACTCTCTCATTTATCCCAAACCCCATACCACTACTATGATCGCCAAAATAACCTTTTCTAGACTCTCTACTGCTCTACCCCTCCTTGCATCATCTGACACCTCTTTTTACTACCGATCCCCTAAAACAAACATTTCTAAACTCTCCCCTCTGACTCCTTCCCTCCAAAACTCCTTTTTACTCATCCAAAAGCCTCTTCCTACTGCTAAGACATAAAATCCTTCACTCTTTTATCCCTCCACTATCCTTTTTCAATCAAAATTAACAGACTAACATGTTTCACTTCTCAAATTTCATATTCCATATTCAACTATACTAATATACTGCCCAAATAACTGAATAACATATCTATTACTCAAATTACTTCATATTTATACTATACTAATATTCAACACTAATCCTTTATGAGTTCTGGAGTGGCGTGCTACTCGCCAGAAAAGCGCTTCAACACCCATCAGGGGTAACAAGTGCTATGAATGCAAATCTTTCTTCCCCTTTTATCCATCCGCTATCGTTCTCACTCCAAGTAACAGAATAATATCCACCATTGAAATTACCTCATATTTCACCATAATAATTCACCACTAATCCTTTATAGGCTTTCTGAATAGCATGCGTCAACAAGCGAGCGATAAATAAATACAAACCTTTGTCCTACTCTATCCTTCTGCTATCATTCCAAATCCAAATAACTGACTAACCTATCCACCACTTAAAATGTACTTGCATGTTTCACTATACTAATTCAACACTAATCCTCTGTGGGTCCTGGAGTAGCGTGCTACCTGCCGAAAAAGCGCTTTGACGCCTCGTCAGGGGTAGTAAGCGCTATATAAATGCAATTACAATACAATACCCGCTATCCAACACTTTCCCTACTGTTGCACTCACTGGAGTGGGAATAGTAATTTGTATCCACCCGCTATCCAACACTTTCCCTAGTGTGCCACTCGAAGTGGAAATAGTTATTCTATCCCCTATGCTATGCAATGTTTCCAGTAATGTTATATTTAATGTAGTGTAAAATATTATTTTGTAAAAAAAAATTATTTTAATGTTTTAACTTATTATATAGAATTTATTTTTATATTTATATTATAGGTTTATTTATATATATATATATATATATATATATATTTAGTTATATTTTATATTATTTTTAATATGTTATAATTAAAAATATACATTATTTTTAATATTGTTAAGTTAATATATATAAAAAATTTAAATGCATATAATTAACGTTTAATTATTTGTAAGTATGTTTTACTTAATTATATTGGTTATTTATTTAATTTGATATTACTTTTAAGACATTTAAAAAAGTCAATATTTTAGCAAACTAAATTATTGACAACAATATATAGGATTCAATATTTTTGTACTTACCTGTTTGTAGATAGGAAGTCGATATTCTGTCATTCTATATTTTTTCAGCGATATTTTGCTCCTCGATATTCTGTCAGTGATCCTTTTGGCCAGGAAGCTTTCCGCAGCGTTTACAGCTATCCGATATCAGACTTCGGCCTTGGCTAGGACCAACCAGAGCAATATATCCTCAATTGGTTTACCCCTATTAATAGCTATGGCAAGCTCCTCCTCTATCCCAATCAGAGTGTTACTAAGTACTTCCTCTCACTGTGCCGCCTTTTTCTGCCGGTGCAAACTGTAACTCAATGTCTCACCTCTAACCCCTGGTTTAAACGCGTCCCAGACTATCCCTGTGCGAGCGCTCTCCCTGTTGATATCCCAGAATTCCTTAATCCAACCTTTCATGTGGAGTATATATTCTGGATCTTTTAGAAGCCCCCTTTCAAAGGTCCAGACCTGCTCGGGCCTCAACCCCCCAGTAAAGGCAACTGTGAGAACTAAGGGGTTATGGTCTGAGAGTATCCGGGGATATTTCTGTATCCTAAACCTTGAGATAAAAAGAGTGACACAAAGAAATAATCAAGTCGAAAAGCAGCCTTATGGGGAGCAGAAAAAAAACGTACTACCAGGGTCTTCGGGCTTTGAATAAGCCCACGCATCTGTAAGTCCATTATTCCTTACTAAAGTTGTGAGAGCTTTAAAAACCCTCCTTTTTCGACCGGAGTATCCACTTCCCACATTGCCCCAAAGCCCACCAAGCCCATTAATATTAAAATCCTCGCACATTACAGGCGTGGACCAAGTTGCAAACTCAGTATCCAAAAATTCAAGGACCTCAGGGTCATCACCGGTCGATCCATAGACTGAACAAATTGTAAACATTTCACCTCCCCATGAGCATTCGACCACAGCCCAGCAGCCCCACCTATCAGATAATTTTATTTTTACCATTATACCCCTCCTCCAAGTAAGGATAGCAACCCCTCTTGTTCGAGTACCTTGCTTGGTATTAATCATAAGCTTATATCCAAGTTGATCCAGGATGTTACCTCTGGTGCCCTCTATGTGAGTTTCTTGAATGTATAGTACATCAATTCGTAAAGTTTTAAATAAAATTGGAGCCTTTTGCCTTTTACCTTGGTCATTTAGCCCGCAGACATTAATTGAAGCAATTTGAAGACTCATTACAACATATTAATAACATTTCCTTCTAAAGACAGACATGATTGCCTCTTTAATTCAACCAAGACTGGTCTATGAACACTCATGTCTTCCCATTTCTATAGCACAGCACAATTTTACAGGATTATTTTGCACAAACATTGAAATCATCTCTCTGAAATCAGCTTTCTGGTTTTAGTTATTTTGCAACCATTGGAATCTTGTCTCATCTTTTAGTTAAGAAAGAAGTACTGAACAAACTGTTTCAAATCGCGCTTGCTATTTTACGCCATTAATTGACCAAAAATGAATTAATCAGGAGTCCTTTTTTACTAGTCATTTGATTGTAAAAGAGAAGTCCTGGACTCCAATAACTAATTTCATATATATCCTTGATTTCAAACTAACTTTATTTAACATAAAATTCTTCTGATGATTCCTGAAAACAAAAGTTGAGTCCAAAGTTATCCAATTCAATTTTCTTGACGTTCTAAGGACAGATATCTCTTGGTCATGCTTACACCACCTTTAGCTAGTTATTAAAGGTACTCCGAGGTCCCAAAGAACTGCTTGGGGTATTTACTTCACTAATGTAACAGCATATTTATATTGGTTTTGAAATAAAAGTTTTTTTAACACCCCTTACAGCTATGTTGAGGCAACTAAAAAAAGCTTATGTGATAACTGCACCAATTTTGAAATTTAAACTACAGCACCTTCAAGCTAATCTCTACAGTTATTGTGGGGTCATATTTGAGTTATTCTTCAGGCATATTCACAACTTGTTTATGTCTATCATGGGTGTTAATAAAGGATTTGATTTGGGGGGCCACTCACAGCTTTGCAGTAGTCTTATTCAATAGTTTAGTGAGCCACAATTTTGAGGTCATTAAAGCATTTGTGGGGTCATATTAAAAGCTCTTTAGAGACTGATTGATAACTATTTTGGGGAATCTGTTTTATAGACATTCACAGCAATTACTGGATCAAATTTACAATCTTTTACAGGTTACTTATAAATCAGGTTACAGCACTCTGAATGCAATCATTAAAATAGTTTGGGCTCACTAGTGAAAGTTTTTGGGCAATATTTACAGCTATTCTTAAGCACATTTCTAAGTGCTTACAAATATTTTCTGGGCAAACAATACTAATTTTGTTCTCTAGTTTTAAGGATCTGCGTAGCTTTTTCAATGGAGTAGAGGTAACACCTATTATAGGATCATTCAAAGAACCTTGGTGGTGGGGGCCAGGTTTACGGCAAATTTTATGTAATTCTAGTTTTTTTTTTTCATTTTAAGAGTACTTTGGGGGTAACTATTTCACATACCTTGATGTCAAATTTTGAGATCAAAATTACAGGAAATTGAAGGTCATGTATAACTTTTTCAGGAGAGTCCTTGCCGCTATTTGTTTGTCAAAATGTACATCTTTTGCAATGCTGTATTTACAGCTATTTTGGAGATCTTCAGAACAGTCATTGTAGATTAACTGTAGTTCTTTAGGGATAATGTGCAGCTATTTGCTTGACATTTTTGGGAACGGACATCTTGATGACGATTCAGCTACTTGCAGTGTTTAGTACAACTTAGAAAGTGTTTTAAGATATGTTGAGAGTTAATTTCCTATACAGTGCACTTGTTAGTTCATCACACCGGGCTGAGAAGTTGTCAAAGGCAGTAGGGATATGAAGAAAAAAACATAAGGACAACGAATTCTGGAGGTAACTGTGTTTCTTAAGTCCCAGCTCTTCCCTTTCTCAGCCTATGGGTATACTCCCTAGCCTTTGAGAGCAGGTGAGGGATGAGGAAAAAGAAGGCTGCATATAACATGTTAAAGCCAAGGAAAGAAGTAGCGCAGCATGTCCTGGTCAAACATAGCATCACTTTGGGCGGTAGACCTGAGAGCATACGGCCATCCTTCATACATCAAGCACAGGTATATTCCCGGGGAATGGTGCAGACGCCATCTTAGCTCTAATGTACTGTGCTAGCATGATTCCTTCCAAAGTTCAAACATTTGTTTGACAAGGAAACACTTCACCGCTTTGATGAACATGTGCAACACCAAAAGGACATTTAAAAGGCAGAACAGTCTCTTTTAAATGCACCTATGTCCACATTTTGTTAGGTGGTTAAATAAAGTGCGATGATTTTTTGGGACAATTTTCTGTGAATGGAACCACAAAGGACTTGCACCTCTGTAACTTTACGACCACAAGACAGAAATCTTCCAGTGAAGAGGCTCCAGCTAACGAGGCTGATGGCTCAAAGGATTAATGCACTAGCATGGTCAGCAACAAGTGGAGACCATCAGAGCATGAGCCCCCTGATCAGAGGTATCAAATGTACAGGGCCATTAGATGCCTTTTAACGGCCCCACTAGCCACCGAAAAACACCACCAGGACTTCTCCAGTGGACCTTCAGTGTCCGAGAGGCAAGTCTTGCAGATCGCTATCTGCACCTCTCCCCGTTTCATTAAGAAGAGGAGAAAAGGACGTCATTCACTGACCAACCAAGGGCGCTGATGCTCTTTGCACAATGGCAGACTCGGCTGTTTCCTCCTGTAATGTACTCTGGTCGAGTACTTCCCAGCAGATGCAAGGATATACAGTGGCTCTGTGGGGAAGCTTAGGTGTGCAAAGGCTAGCTCTGCTTGAACCATGTTCATAAGTTAATTGATGGTAGGGAGCAGTGCAGCTCTTCTCTCCCTCAATAGACAGGTGGCTTCTCCTCTGAAGGTGGTCCTTCCCATATCAATGGCGTACCTATGAGAACCAGACAGAGAGGACAACCGGAGCCAAAGGATGACTAAATACCTGGGCTGTCTCGCCTTCTGCTGGATTCCAGAACAGAGGAGTCGGGAGTAAAGGCAGATTTGAAATGCCTGTATCTGGTTGAACATTAGGCAAAGGCTTCACGGCCGATTGAACCTCTGCCTCTAGGATGGGGGTGGCCGAAGACTTCTGGAGAATATCCTACTCATAAGGGAAGTGGAGAAGCCTGCTTAGACTAGCTGCTCATGTATTCAATCAATGTAAAGACTAACAAGAGCATGCCATGCTATAAGACCTCCCCACCCCCTCATGTCCACTGCTACTGATGGGTGCAGAATGTAGATGCCCATTCATTTTATTTACATTGAAAAGGAGTGCAATATTGTTCATATACATCTCCATCACTTCGCAAACATGCCTTCCAGTAGTTGCGATCCAATGGTATTAAAATCCTCAACAAGTTTATGGGAAAAATGGGGGGCATTGATTTTTCTCAGAATGCACTCAACGTGAGCGCCTCAAATTGTGCCTCCAACTCTATATTTGTGACAGCGAGTTGGAGGTAGGTAAGGCATCCCACCAAAAAGTTGGAGTGAGCGCCAACCATTGTATGACTAAGAATGGAAAGAATGGGCTTGTCTTCAACCAGTGACACAGCAGCTGGTCCAAAATGTCTGTGAGCTTAAGCAGCAAAAAATGCATTTACTACTTTGTACTATGCACCTCCCCTATTTATGATGCCCACTGCCCCAGAAGCTCCAGGAACCACCAATCATGAGAGGGTTTTGTTTTTTATGAAGTAATCTGCTTCCCGGTAGATGGCAATTACCCTCTTTCAGGAAGGAAAGGCCTTCACAAGGCTGGAGTTAAGCATTGTCATGATTAACTGAATCCTACTGGAGGGTACAAAGGAGGACCTAGAGTAGTTGATAAAGAACCCCAGATTAAATAGGGCCCTGTGGATAGGCGGCAAGACAGGACCTGTCTCCATCTTGGATGCTACTCTGGTTAGACAATATTCTAGGTATGGATAGCTGCTGACACTTTAGTTTGCATCAGGCCACAATCTTGGTAAAGACATGAGGGGCAGCATCAATATCAAATTGTTCTGTCCAATTACAGGTAGTATTGGTTTCCTCTTTAAAATGCTGTTTACTTGTAAAGCACACTAATCACCCGTGAGGGTATTTAGGCGCTTGAGCGGGTGTGTGGGTGAGTGTCCCCCTCAGATTAATTCGAAGAGCCAGGGCTCAAGCTTCTTGCAGAACTCAAAGTGAGGAAGAGGATCTAATCTTGTGTGGGAGGCCATTCCATGTTTTTGGTTTGATGTATGTGAACGAGAGAGATCTGTTCTGCTCTTGTGAATGCAGGGAATGTGTGCGAGTGAGCGTAGGTGTCTATTAGACTAGCGAGTGTATGCGGCTATTGAGGTATACTGTTCCAGTGTTGTGTAAGGCTTTGAATGTGTGTTTGAGGAGTCTGAATTGCCTTGGTTTGTGAATGGGGAGCCAGGGGAGCTCTCTGAAGTGAGGTGAGACGTGAGTTTGGCATGGGAGGTAGAGTACGAGTCTTGCAGCAGCAATCTGGATGGTCTGCAGTCCAAGACCTACTTGGAGATTCTGGCAGGGTGCATTGCCGTAGTCGAGCCTGCTAGTGAGGAGTGCTTTCGTGAGGATACATCAGTTTCACTGTGGCATCCACTTGAAGGTTTTTCATAGAATACCTAGGATGTGGAAGCAGGCAGCGCTCACCGCGTTAACTTGTGCAGTCATGTTGAGCTTGTCATTCAATATGATCCCCAGATTCCTGGCATGGTCAGTGGGAGTTGGTCATAGCTCTGACAGCCAAGTTGGTATACATTCTGGATTTTGCCTAACCACACTGGCACAAGAATCCTACTCAAGTCCGCACAAGCAGCTCTCTCCAACTTGAACTATTGTCAACTTGGAACCCTGCTACCTGCAATGAAGTCATATGTAAACAGGCATGCTTATTAAAATGTCCTGAAGATGATCCCAATATTTTCTTAAGGGATCGAAACGCTGTCAACACCTTGTACACCATATACGCGTTTAAAATGTCCTAATTTTCGTGTAATGATGTCTACTGTATATTCGGTTTGTTCTATGAAAAATGTGCTGAAAACAAACATTTTCCCTTGCCTGAACCCTTCACTTTATGTTGTACGTCTTCCTTGCTAAAGTTGGATACAGGCTTGTGTCCCACTTATAACTGCTTCTTGTTTACTCTTTGTAAATATTGAATTGATTGCACATTAAGTATCTATCTATCGTGTCTATATTTATGGTCTTTAAACTATTTTTTGTCTGGGGACCACTGTCTTTAGAAAAAAGTTAATTACCCAAAGGTCCCTGAACAATTACGAATTGGGTCTCCTTGTCCTTTTACAATACTTGGTTGCGGGAGCAAAGCTCCTGGACTTTAGCTCAGGGCAAATGGAGAAACAAAGTAGCACCAAAGGTGCACCTCAGCAGCACTAGGGCGGTCAGGTGCAGGGTGCTGTTTTGACGTTGGGCACCCTGTTTGCAATGGGGAACCTCCGGTTTGCAAAGTCACTGCAGGTTCGGGGACACCACTTCGAGAGGTAAGTTGGGATGTTGGGGGTTGGTTAGGCACAGTTGTTTTGGCCACCCAAGTCCGTGGGGCATCGGGCCTTTTAGGGTCGGATCTTCTTACCAGCTCCTGGTCGCGGTTGGGGGGACCTTCCGGATTTAGACTGCAGGTATCAGCTGGAGGCTTGAAGCAGGTTAGGGGTCGCAGGATCTTGGGTCAGGATCGCCGGGGAGACCTCCTCATGAGGTTTGCCCACTCGAGCTCGGGCCGTGGAGGGCAGGTGCAGAGTGGTTTGGATTTGCGGTGTCCGGCTGGAGCCAGAGGTTGGAGATTAACAAATCTGGTGTTCACGGGAGAGACAGTCTTTGTGGTTGAAGGCAGGCAGGTCCTCCGGGGTTTTTGAGGTTGCTGGCTGCAGGACACACGGGGAATTTGCAGGAGCATGTTTGAGGTGGAGACAGGCTGGTAGGGCTGGGGCCAAGTCAGTGAGCGTGTTCCTCTTGTTAGCTTCGGCACAGCTGTTCGGTCCTTCTTCCTTTCTTGTAGTTTCTTCCGGTCTGAGGAAGCAAGATTCAGGGGTGCCCCTAAATACTAGATTTAGGGGTTTTACAGGTAGGTAAAAGGTTGGGACCAATGGGTTCCTTCCCTGGGGTGGGTACACCCTCTATTATGCCACCCTCCAATGGAAGGGGGGCATAAGCCTTTCCCTGCAAGATGGCGGGGACTGAGTTGTGCTTCACCTCGCCTCCCCCACCTGAGGGGTGGAGTTGGCAGAGGTGGGCACACCTCTCTTCCTCACTTGTTTTTCCCGCCCAAAGTAGGGGTCAGAACCAGTGGGGACCAGTTGCAGAAAGCAGCAAGTTGCAGAAAGTCGGCAAGCCTTTGAAGTTTCCCCTCCGTGGACCCTGCCCATACTAGGGGAGGAGGCTTGGCAACTCGTCCCACGCTGTGCATTGTTTCATGTGTGCCATATCGCTCTCCACTTTGTTCTGCACCAAAACCCGCAGCCTGCAAAGGCAGTGTGTGAGTGTGAAGGTACAGGACCTCTAAGGGTGGCACAATAAGTGCTGCAGCCCTTAAAGGCCTTCTCTGGTCACAGGTACCTGTGGTACCATTTACCAGGTGCTGACCGGTGGCCAGAGATGCCAATTGGGTTTAGGCTTCAATGCAGCTTTAGGCAAAGAACATAGGCCCTGGGGACCTGGTTAGCAGGAGCCCAGGGCACACTCAGTCAAAAGCACATCAGCAATTCAGCAAAAAGTGGGGGCAACCATGGAGAAAGAGGGTACTTTCTCACAGGCAACAAAGTAAGTGAGGAGGCTGCTGAAGGTGGCTCGCTGTCTGGTTGGTCGGTTGGCAAGGGTTCCATTCAGGGTGAAGTTCTCAGGGATTTATAACTTGAAGTGCGGGTATTCAATGAACGGAGTGGCGCTCTCCGTGGATGTTGAACACTCAATAGAGTCCTTGTAGATGACTGCAAGTCCTCCTACTGGCTTGTGAGGGCTGTCCTGTCGTGCAATATTGTAACCCACTGGGATTGCTACAGCGATGTTGGGTGCCGATGTGGAAATGAGCCCAGATTCTGCAAGGAAGAGAAGGTCCTGTGCGTTGCTACTCTGAAGATCCAAGATTTCGATCTCATGTTTGCTGAGAAACCATGTCTTAAGTAGCATGGATGCGGGTTTTCAATGGCATGTTGTGTTGGTTGGGGATGTGCATAGGGTGTGTGTGTGCGTAGGTGACTGCAGAAGAACAGTTAGTGGGTGCACGTAAAGGCTCCTACCACGGTGTGGCACAGCAGCCGTGGGGGAGTGGCATCCCAGGTCAAGTGACCTGAGGAGCACAGCAGAGTATTGCTTGAAGGTGACTGGACCAGGGTTTCTGCCGCAGGGCATGGACCAGCACAGACTGGCCTTCCTTTGGCATACCCGCTGCACATACCTACAGTGCAGCTGACATTAAGTAGGTCCTGGGAGGGGGTAGGAGTGCAGTGATGTCACTTCCAGTGCAGGTGGATGATGGGAGATCCAGTGATGACTTCCTGGGCTGATGGGGAAAATAAGGTACACTTATGCTGCAGCACGACAGGTACATGAAGGCTGTTAACCTGTCCACCAGAAACAACTAGATGTTGTTTTGAACAGCTACCAGGACCGGATTCTAAATCAACATCGTGCACAGTAATTTGCTCTTTTTCCTTTTAAGGAAATAGTGCAAGCAGTAGTCCTACTCCATCTCGGAGGATGGAACGGGTTCATTACTCCTAAAAGGCAAAGACTGTAAATCATCCAAAGATGTGGTGATGCTGATTGGAACAGTGGTGGTCAAGATGGGGACTGTAAAGCGTAGGATCTGTGCATGAGAGGTTACTTGGTAGTGAAGAATAAGCCTTCTAAAATGCAGCTGCTGAGGGCAGCCGATCTCAAGCAAGTCATTGGTACTTTTCACTTCTGCTAAGGCCAAGAGAACAGGCTTGGCTGAGGAAGATGTTCCTATCAAGGTTTGAAGCAAAAGGGCTGAAGACCTTCATATGGTAGCAAAGAGGTGGTAGACTGGGCAGAACTGTATGGCATGCTTTCAGCACTTTTGGCTGTGATCTGTTTGTATTCGTGCACAATCACATCAGCTGATTGATCAAATATGTTGTTCTCCTCAAAAAGGAGGTTCATGGATTTTTCTGAATATGGATGCTATAATATCAAGCAACTAGCCAAACCAGATTTCATGCTTCTGGTGGAAGTATTAATTAGGAACTGGTACAGCAGTTTCTGCGCTGCAGCCACCTTTCCCAGTTTAGGCATGTACTTGTACTCTCCCAGACACAGTTTCCCATAGGTGCCATGATGGTTTTGAGACTGGACTGTTGGGGAAAGACCACCTGAAAGGTACATATTCTTTTGGCATGGCTCGGGACACATAATGTTCATGTGATAGGATGATGCCTTGCCCATTAAGAAAGCCGCCATTACCATAACGGGTTCTGCACGGAGTTGGGAAGTTGCAGAGACAAAGACTACAGATTATGAGAATGCAGGGTTTGGGACTGGCTTCTTTCCAGGTCTCATGATCCTACTTTAGTACCTGGGGCTCAAGGGCGCTTCTGGTAAAGCTTTATTTGCCAGAAGTATAAATGCCTTTTTTCTCATAGCTTGGACAATGCAATTTCTAGGGACATCACTACCAGAGCTTTAGTCAGGGAATGTATAGTAGCACTTGGTCATATACAGGTCTTTGGGGTCTCCGGCACCAATATCCAATTCCCTCAAATAATCTGCTGTGGGAAGGAGGCCTGGTGAATGGATCCACAGGAGCATCACACAGCCATGCTGGACTAGTTGGAAGCCAATCTGGCACCAGCAGTTGGATCAGGACCAAGAGTGCTGGTTGTGACCCAGGGGATTGGAGCTGGTGTTCGGGACCTACAATTGGATTGGCAGCAACTACACTTGGGTTGTGGGGGCCACAGTTGTATTTAAAGCAGAGTTATCACAACAGAATCCCATGGCCGCCGCTGCACACTAGGGGTGTCACTAAACTGAGGACTGCAGATTGCATCAAAGCAAAGCCTGAACCAAGGCACACTGACAAAAGCAGGGAGTTTTTTGGCAGTGCAGGTTCTTTTTGGTGCTGGGTCAATGGATGATATAATTCAGACCTATTGTTCATGGAGTCTGCATTACCTTACTGTTTGGCAAATGGGGTAAGACTCAGGATGAGCTCTATTCCAAAGTGTTCAAACCAGATAGCCCTGCAACAGTAAATAGACCAGTGCAACTTATCTACCTCAAATATCTGGTACTGTAGGAAAGATAGCAGTGGTTAAGCGTTCTTGGGAACAGTGTGCCTTCAGCATTTGAGTGATATCTACAAAGGTTCCTGGTGCTGGAATTTCACTAGCAGTAAAATGCTGCTTCTTTTGAGACTTCACATTCATGCTGGCCTCCTGTGCTGCTTCTACGATGATGCCGTCTACATACTAACTGAATGAGGCTGCCCTTCAAATACCACCTGAACAGCATGCACGCTGGAGTAATGGAGATGGGACTCCCTGGTTAGACATAGACTGCCACAGAGTATCCCCATAGAAGGTGGACTACACTCCCTTATGTCCAAATCTCTGGAGACACTGGACAAAAATTGAGACTTTGTGATCTGATGAGCACCCTTAATGGGAGAAGTAGTTTAATATCCCTGCAGAAACATGCTGGTCTTGATACCCACATTCAGATGTTAGCTTGGGACCCTGGGCTCAGATGATGGTCTGAATGTGACATGGTGGTGGAGTCCTCAAAGCTGAGGAGTTTGGTCACCAAAGGACACATGGCGCCCCTTCCCTGGATCTCAATGTGACTAAAACAGGTGGACTGGTGCATGAGGATTGACAATCTTAAAATACAGTACTTTCTGCTTTCATGGGGTTACTCACACCACAGCAGGAGAGTAGGGAGTGCCTTTATAGGTAAGCTGGACTGGCAGAAAGTGTGCTTGGAACCTCGCCCAGTGGCTGAGACAGTATACTCCCTTCCAATTATGAAATTCAATGCCTCCTTGCACATTGGTTCATCATTACGCAGCATGCTACCCATGCAATCAGAGGAACCTCTGAGTTAAGCAGGTCAGATGCTGCAGTTGGTGTTGGCATACACATGACCTAGTGGCAGATGATTGTCGCATAAGCTATGTGAGCTGGGAGAAGAGAAAGAAGGAAAAGAACAGCAAAAATGTAAAAAAAAAAAAAAAAAAGTGTTGAGGGAGAGACCTTAAAAGAGAAGCAGTTAGCAGTGCACTACATTTGGTAGAAAAGAGTAACAGTTAAGGGAGTGCACCTATAAGAGGGTTATGGGGAGTAGGTTATTGTTCTGAGGGTTTAAACCTTCATTGATGGAGAAGATGACTGACACCTATCACAGTATTTAAATCGCTGTGGGATGGCAGTAAATATTGTGTGACAGCGCTGGCCTCCGATGAGGACTTGGTGAGGAGGTTCACTTTTTCCTGGCAAATCCGAGGACGTGGCAGGGTTGTGTTGACCTAATGTGCGTTTCTATGGGGCAGAAATATGGTGACGATCTATGGAACATGATAACCCACAAATTCCAATTTCACCAATAGGTGATGAGGGCTGAATAGAGTGCTCAAGAGTTGCTCTTTGGATGGAGGCATCCCAGTTGGGTAAAAAGGCTGTAGATAATGGAAGGTGAGATTCTTGCTAGATGCGGGGCTGTTTGCGAGAAGTAGTAGTGGCTGTGTACTAGCTATGCGGAAAAGCATGGATACCTAGGCTGGGATATCCTGTGATGGATGAGGTAGGAGATGTGGTTGTGAAGATGTTGCTGATATCTTCCTAGAGTAAAAAGCAATGAGTCTTTCTCTGAGACTGCTACAGATAAATTTTGACCATATCATGAAGTGTTTTACCACATCAGAATCCTCCAGATCAAACAGTTGAGTATTCCTAAAGATGGGTACACTTCCTACTGATCAAGTATACTTGTATAAAAGTGCAGCATTCCAAGTATTACATTTTTAGCTTATGTGGTAGCAGTACACTAACTCCCACAAATCAATAATGCCAGATAAATTACTAAGTTGAGTGTGCTGCTTGTCCTACTAAGTTAGATATATGTACTGTTAGGAAATGCTGAATCCTAGCTGAAGGTCAGGTATTCCTTAAAACGTAAAATCACAGACACTTAAGAGTGTACTTTCTTTTTTCACGTGATATTCTACAGTCACCCAGGTGTAAGCAACTCGGATTTAAACAACCTTAGAAACAATTTCCAGTCCCCACTGTTGGCTATTTAAGTCACTGCAATACAATTGGTGACAGCTCTTCTGGGCCACTGTGGGTAATCTTTACAGCTATTCTGGGATCAAGTGAGTATTGCAGATATTGTGAAGGCATGCACAACAATTTTGAAGTAATGGATATACTCGTTTTAGGGTAGGATTCACAACTTTTGTATTTATCACACATATTTTGATAGCATTTACAGCTTTGTTATATCTATTTGGGGCCACTTGGAGATATTCTGTAACTATTACAACTAGTTTGCCATTCTTTACAGCCAGTGAGGTCACAATGAGGCATACCACGAGGCCAAACTGACATTTACTTTGGCGGTTTTCATTACAGCTTTCTTGTGGTCGTAGTTACAACTATTTCAGGGTAGCCGGTAGGTATATTACTGTGATAATGGGTTTTAGAGCCTATTTAAATAGCTTTTGAACAATCCGTACACACACAGCAGAGACAGAGAACATCACTGGGGTCATATTTACAGCACATGACTGGAGGCGAGGATCAGACATTAAGATGCAATAGTATTAGTGACCACGAACGTCCCATGACTGCCAGTACCAGAGCACTCAAACTGTCTAAGTCACTTTCTTCGGGCACTTGACTCTCCAGGGGTAGCCTGAGCAGTCAAGGTTACTCTTAAGCAATGGCAGACGCTAGAACAAAGGATAAGCAAGACAAAATACTTCTCAATTGTGTTACTTGGAGAACTGGAGCTTCACAGTGATAAACCAACATATACAAAGTTAATTTTAATGAACTCAACTCTCTAGCTCAAAAACCACAGCTGCACTGCCTTGATTTTACACAGTTCTCTGCTCGTAGTCTACACTGCTGGAGACATACACTTTTCTTGTCTGTTTTTGCTCTTTAGGTGATGGCAACAGGAAGAGAGGTATTCTAGGATGAGCCGCAAGACATACAAAAATAATTTATTTGTGAAATCCAACAAACTGTGTTCATAGGGAGTTGTTAAGCCACAAAGTGAGTCATTTCTTTATTCTGATGGCAAAACAGCAGACATGACAGGAAGAACTAGACAGTGTAACTTGCACCCTGCAAACAACCTTTTCCTGCTGGTGAGCCCACTGCAGCAAGTTCCCAACAACAAGTGATGATCGTTGGCAGACATCTGTTGCGGTTCTTGGCATGAACTGCACTTGTACAAATCCAACTATTTACATAAAATATGCAGAGATCATGAAGATGGAAACCTCTTCTTACTCTTACACACTTGTCCTCCAGAGATGATGGGGTCTTCTGACATGAGGGAGACATATCACCCTAAAGTTAAGAGTATGGATGGGGTATGAATGTGACAAGGGACATCGGTATCCAAAATTTCCTCAGCACGCTAACCAGAGTTAGCTCATCTCTTGAACACAAAGAGGACTCTGCCAAGTTTGGCCTGTAAGTGTTAAACAAGTTGAGTCTATGGCTTGTGCAGTCCCTCAACTCCGGGCGAAGAGGGGGGAAATGTCCTATGGTAACCGCTTTAGCTGTCTTGGGCTAGTGAACTTTTCGCTTAAATTTCCCGCCTGCCACCTTCTTGCGGACGCCCAAAGAGCCCTCAGCGTCCTCCGCTGTCTCCTCTCGTGGTCGCTTCTTCTTGCCCTCGCCTTGTTCCCGGAGCTCCTGCAGAGAGAAGAGGGATCAGATATTACCCAAGTAGAGAGCAAGGGGGTGGAGAATACTACAGCAGCCTGTTTACAGACAGCATGGTTCTTTGGTTCAAATCCTTTTTCTTACTGTCTCATCCAGAACTATCTTCATGAGCACTGTCTGAGCAATTTAGGACCCACTAAGTACAGAGGTTGTTGGGGGAAGGAGGATCACTGAAGGAGCAAATGAAGGGCAGAAATCTGTACTGCCAACTGGCCTTTCCTCTGAAGTGACAGAACTATCTCAGATCAATGGTTTAAAGTATCCATCACCACTGGACTGGGAAACAAGACTGCTAGCAATGATCTGATCTTTATTGGTGGATGGCGAGTTAAACACTTAAACTATTCAGTTCAGTTAACTTGAGGCTCCTTAGAGCAAACCCTGTAACACCATTCCTGGTAAATGGCATCTAATCTGGCCTCTAACTGTAAATGTACTGGGTCTTGAGTGGTATTAGATTATTCTGAAGGCTTAAATCTAGTGATCCCATGCGCTTGCTCACCAATGTGAGGCCTACTTTTGGAGTCTTGAGGAAGTGAGTGGCTTTTTTTTGCATTATCTGCTGTATCACTAGTGTCCCTGGGCCACCAATGCTACTACACTCCTACTGGATAATTCCCTTTGGGCACTTGACTCTCCAAGGCAGTGTGACCAGTAAACGTTTACTCTAGAAAGTGAAGAAATTAAAAAGTGCTGTAACTTCAAGGAAAAATAGAAATAAATAGATACTGAAATAAGACAGTTAAAACTATGATACACAAATAAAAACAAAAGGTGCTAGCATTTTCTGGGTCGAGATAGATCCCTAAAACGACTTACAACATTTATGCAATAGTTGTTCATATAGCATTGAACCCTAAGGCCAATGCTATTCTATAGGGCAGCGTTTGGGTGCTCTTAGACAAGTCATGTTTAGTCTACGACAGAACACAGTGAATCGGTTACCTTATGAAGCACACACGGCATCCCCAAATGCACACAACTGATTAAACAGACTTCTAGGCTCTCTCTCAAACAAACATAACACACACACAAGAAAAGGACCCATGTTGAGGGGGTCTCATCCAACGTTTTAAGGTGAGAGCAGGTACACATCCTCCCAGCCAGGGGTGCAAGCTAAAATACCTACATATCCCTGGTCAATGGTCTGCTGGCACTGCCAGCACTCACCACTATAGACTAGTGTGAAGGTACAATAGCCTGTTCAGAAGAGCTACCTTGGCTTCACTGCGGAGCATCACAAACTGTTATGTCCAGGGAAGGAAAAACAAATCAGGTCAGAAAATAAACAGTGAAACGGAGGACAATATTTTCCAAGCTAGTCTCTGGCTCGGAGGACCCGTTCCTACTGGGCTAAGAAGCAACAAAGCGAGGCATTACATTTTGTAGCGTCCGCTGGGTGAAGCCATTTAGCTATACTAATCTCCTTTAGATCAGTTAACTTGCAGCTCTCCATTACAAGACTTCTCCCCACACCATGTTATCTGCCACTTTAAATGGCCTCTTATTGGAAATAAACTAACATCTTTAAATGGATTATATTGTCAAGATGTTTGCATTCCCATTGTTTGGCCCATCTCTATGTGGCTTTTTAAGGGATCCTCGGGTAGTCAGAGATACAGAACACTATAGTGGTGGGCACTGCTTTTTATCACTTATGTCCCAGAACTATCTGGAAAACGAAATTCCTTCCTTTGGGTACATCGCTGTTCGGGTTTGTGAAGTTGAGTAGTCAAGGGTTTTTTCCAGGAGGGAAGGACAGTACATACTCAAACAATGCCCAGACAGCGCTGTAACTTCTAGGAAGAATAGGAATTTACTAACAGGGATTTAAGAAGGGCTGCTAAAATTATGATATGGGGAAAAAACAGTAGGTCCAAAGGCTTTCTGGGGCCGAGATGCAAGCTTAACCGTTTTTATAGCCACAGCACTCTAGATATTATATCCTAGAGTCCTGTGGCTAACCTTATCCTATGGGACAATGGTCAGGTGTCGCAAACAGCTTCTGGTTTGCTTGGCTTTATAAGGGTGTGTTTTTATCTAAAGCAACCTCCAGGGGAACCCGCCACCTCTGACAAACAGTGCTGAAAATGGATGCAAGTCATTAGTCTCAGGATCATACACACATGAAATACACTTGCCTTACTAAAAGGAAGCTAAGGGCACCAGTTATGGATGACTGAACAGGCTTTACAGAGGAGGGCCGGTAGGCAGCCTCACCGTCAGTGAGTGATGCATGTAAAAAGGCCTGTCCCTCTGAATAGTAACCCCTTTCCACCACATCAAAACCTGGTTCACTATAATGCAGGGTGCACTTGGGATGTACATCCTTTCAAATGTATCTGTATAAAAGGTGGAACACCTTAGCAGACCTGCAGATTGTGAAGTAAAATATAGGAAAACCAAAGGAGGTGAAAAAACTAACATTGCAGGGCAGCATCACTTTTCAAAACCATAGAGGACTTCTGTTCCCACAGTAGGGTGTCAGACGATACTACCATTGACGCAAACACAGAATAAGAACCAGCAAAAAAAACCAGAGAAACAGACAAAGAGAGAGCGAGAGAAGAAACCAGACAAAGTCTTTATCAGCCCTCTGAAAATTGTTCCATACCAACTGCAATAATGACTACCATCTTCAAAGCAGCAGAACTCCTATCCGTCTTTCCTCCCTTATCAGCTTGTAGGTTTAAGATGATCAATTCCATCCTATACGCTGTACTTACAATGCGTGCAAATCTCTGGGCCTCTGCCACCCTCTCTGCCAGCATCATCACTTCTTCTTCCTGCGTGGGGAATTCAGGGAGCTTCTTTCCAATCAAGTGTTCAATTCTCTGGAATAACTCCACATCGTATCTAGGGAAGAGAATGTTTTATTTTTCATTTAAAGAACTTGCAAGGGGTACATGTCCCACAATCATCTGACTGCACAAGGGACAGACCAGTCTTAATGCAAGGAAAGCACGGAGTCCTTTGTTGTTGATGGGCAGGAAATTTTCAGCAACGCTTTAAGTCGTTCCTGTAGGAGATAAGGAAGGGAGTTTGATAGATTACAAGGCTCTGCCTCTGTGCTTGGCGGTAGCAATAGCTGCAGGTTGATGGATCTGAGATCCAAGTTTTTTGGGGGCACAGAAAGGCGATCTTACAGTGAAGCGAGGAAGGCCCGGGGTAGTGAGAAATATCACTGTTGAACACCAAACCTTGAACTCACGCGGGTCCTTGTATCATGGTACTGCAGCTCTGCAGGCTAAGTTACGAGTTGGTCACATTGAGAACTTGCACTACAGCTGCATGTCCAGGAAGGGGGCACAAGAGTCCAAGGATGCTCTTACAGTGACACCTGCTGGAAGGGTTGGAGTACTGTTGAAATGATACAGTACCTGGCTTATGAGCACCCAGGGCTACTTTTACAGTGACACCTGCTGAAGTAGCTCAGTCCCTGGAAAGGGAATGCCCTTTTAGTGGCACCTGCTGGAGAGGGCCGAGGTTGCTGATGAAGTAACACTGCCTCTGGGATGAGAGCCAAATACCATTCATACAGTGACACCTGGTTGCGTGGACTGTTAATATTCTCATGCTTGTGATCTGGTATCTACTTACTGTGTCACAAACGTGATGGACCTTCCAGACCGCCCGGCTCGTGCTGTTCTTCCCACACGATGGATGTAGTCCTGGTTAGATCAGAGAAAATAATTTCACTGTATAACTTGGATACACAAATGATCTTAGCACTGACAGGTCTCGCAGACACTACCACACACAGAGGAGGTCCCAGGGGTAAGTTTATAGACCCTAACTGTTAAGCCCCCTGTACATGATTGACACCAACCTAAAATTAACAGAGAGTCAAGAAACAAACAATGTACCCAAATATAGATGCAAAGGAAATAGTTGTTAAACTATACGAGTTCCCATCAGTCTACCATCGAGACCGCCCTTCATCATCTGGGATCTCTTGTGCATAAATTCTGTCACATTTAAGGGTAAAAAAACCTGTGCTGGCAGATGACTACGCCAGGCGCAGGAAAAACCACAGTGTTGTTTACAGATTTAATAGACACCCTCACACTCCTAAATCAATAAAAACAGTGCAAAAGTGGTTTAACAAATAACCACTAATCTTTAGTGGTTATTTGTTAAACCACTTTTGCACTGTTTTTATTGATTTAGGAGTGTGAGGGTGTCTATTAAATCTGTAAACAACACTGTGGTTTTTCCTGCGCCTGGCGTAGTCATCTGCCAGCACAGGTTTTTTTACCCTTAAATGTGACAGAATTTATGCACAAGAGATCCCAGATGATGAAGGGCGGTCTCGATGGTAGACTGATGGGAACTCGTATAGTTTAACAACTATTTCCTTTGCATCTATATTTGGGTACATTGTTTGTTTCTTGACTCTGTTAATTTTAGGTTGGTGTCAGGTCTCGCAGACAACCATAAACACTGCCATAGAACTGCACTGAACATTACAGATAAGCAGGCCAACAATGAGTCATTCCAAAAATAGACAGGAATATAATTAGAGAGAGAAAAGCCATTAGTGCAGACCTAGTCAGAGAGAGGGATAGGGGAGGGGGAGTTGTGTTTTGAGAGTAGGAGATTGTAGCAGAAATATTGGTGGTAAACAGTCTTACAGCCTACCAAAGGTTACTTACTTTCGGTAATTATAATTTTAGAGGATACACTGTCTTCCTAGAGATTAATTCCCAAAAATATTCCCCTACCCAGCTCTCCAGCTGTGGAAAAGTAAATTTTGCCATGTTATATGTGCCTACGTGTTCCCCATCCTAAGCTATATGTGCATGACCGATATGCATGTATCCCCCTATGATCGATTAAAGACGCAATCACAGTTGTGTCCAACTCTAGTATGCCAGTTTCCAGTTCTCGTGAAAACAACGAGTATTAGGCCTATGTTGCCACGTTTCACAGTGTGCACGTTAATTCATCGCATTGTCCCCGTTCCTAGGCCTCAAAAGGGCCCGGACATCAGATTCAGCTCCAGTTTCCTGAACCCTCTCCGAGGAGCGATGCAGCCCCCACCTGCATCCCTGACCCTTCACTTACTTCCTGCCGCGCGGTGCCCGGCCCGGCCTGGCTCTGCCTGCCTGTCTGCCAAGAGTATGTTATGCTTCTAGTTATCAGTCCAGCCCTCCTTCTCTGCATTCCTAAGCTACTGAACTGCATCAACAGTTCCAGCTATGGTCTAGTCTTTCTGTCTCCATGTAAGAGAAATACTGTATTAATATTCATAGAATATTCCTAGCACACGCAATACATGTAGAATAATGCATGCACCAGTCCTAGTGTCAAGTAGCCTTTGCCCTGATAACTTTTGGATTCTATCAACATGTACTCCAAACACCAGATACCAGATATGCTATAGGTACATGTCGTCCTGACACCGCAGACTTTAGTCTCCTCTTCTAGTGCAGAAGTCATAGCCCCCAGTTCTCCCTGGTAAACACGTCATTGCCCGTTTGCGCGCACCACTAGGTTAAAGGTCCCAGCTGCTCAGGAAGCCCCCTCCATGTTTCCGCCCCATTCATGACACTTCTGTGACGTTCATACCACATGTCTCAGTGTACGCCCTGTACACGCCTTCTTTCTCCACCCATGCACTCTTATCTTACGTTTGTCATAAGTTACGCCTACTGTATGTAATGTAATGTAAATGTATTACTATATATATGCTGCACTGTCGAAGCATTGCAGCTGCCTTCCGTCCTACCTGTTTTATTTCAGGCTGTCCCGTTCCAGTCCCTTCCCTTTTGCCTGAATAAATCCTTTTGACTCGGACACATCGGATCCTGCCTCTTATTTATTGAGCTATCTGTTATTGTTAATATAGTCAAAAATAGTCCCGGTATTATTTATTTATATACCACATAATGGCGCCCGAACAGGGACGAGCCCCTTCCTCACGCGCTGGCGATGCCACGCAGGTCCCCATACCCTCTACAGCCGTGACGGAACTCTACTGCGCACCGGCAGATATTTCTGCTTCAAGTCTCCCTCAGGCCCACGGAGGAAACGGAGTCTGCGGTCCGACATCCAGACGAAGCGGTGTGGAATGCGGTTCGTCCCGACCAGAGCCCAAGCCGAGAGAGCAAGGTCCGAAGTATCCGGAGGCCCACCTGTAACCGAAGTTTCCGAAGTTCGTAGTCCGACGTCGTAGCAGTCCAGTCCAGTCCGAGGCCTTCCAGTTTCTGCTTTCCCGGTGAGTACCGTCGCAGGGGAAGTATCTAGACAGGACCATTAGTTGGTCCTGGTCCGATGGGTTTGGGTACGCAGATCCAGTACGAAGTATTCACCTAGGTGGATACGGGTCCTGACGTGTCTCTTTATGGGACCGGTATGTTCTGTACTGTTTTAGCAGTGCATCCAGTAATTCTAGAAAGTTTCGTTCACGAGAAATTCATGTGTTCTGTTTTCAGTGTATCTGGTAATATTCTGTTCGAACTGTTATTCATGTATTTTTATGTCGTGGTATGAGTGTTTTGTTCCCCGTTTTATTACTGTGATTATTGTGTATTGTGTTTCAAGTATATTCCAGTCATGCCTTTATTCTCGAAATTACGTCAGTTAAAGACCAGAAAAGGGTTGCTCGAAGAAGCAGTTCCTGTCCCTCCTAGGGACAGTCCAGGACATTTTATGTATCACAAGCATGGCTTAGATGCCATAATATATCTAGACTTATGGGCGGACTATACCAAGGAATTAGAAGAGAAATATAGATGGCCCGTATCAGGTACATGGGATGCCGAGTGCATCATGCGAGTAGAAGAAGCATTATGGAAAAAGAAAGCCAGACAGTCCCAGAAAGATGCCATCGAGTTGTGGCGCAAAGAATCTCATAAAAGAACCGAAAAAGAATTCAGAAAAACAGAATTAAGTAGGGAATCCTCAGAAAGAGCCCAAGAAAGGGAATTAATCGAAGAAGGTGAACGTGTTAGAGCAGAACAGTCAGACAGACAGAGAAATGCCCTTATTAAAGGTATGTATCCTCTTCTTGCCGAGGGCTTGCCAAAAGCAACCCCGGAAGCACCCTGTAATTTCCCGCCACCATTGGTCCCGATTAAGCTACGTCACAAACCGACCGCAGCTGATATTTTTTTCTCTCGTCCTATTTGGACGATACAGTCCCAGAATATGCAAATCCTATTCCGCCTGTTCCCGTTAATAATGTAATTCCTGCTCCTCCAGTCGCTGGTTCCGTGGGTTCAGTTCATATTACAGCACCCGTTACAGCACCCATTACAGCACCCCCGGCCCAGCCCACAGTACATGTACCCGCTTCGTCAATCACTCTCCCAGCACGTACAGTATACACCGACGATTCTAGTTTAGGAGCCGCGGGGGGAGGTTCTCTTCGTACCCCGCCTCAAACCAGACGGCTGACGCTACATGAACTAGCGTTACAGCGTACGCCAAAAATTACTACATACGCAGATATCAAGCGAGCACTTACTGAATGCCGTTATGATCCAGTTCCAGGCGAAGGTCATATGGTCATATATTCATTACGTTTAAGACGGGTTGTCGACTATTTGGACACCCTGCCCGATATGGGAGGACATCTAGACAGAATATATCGTTTTATCCGTACAGGAGTGAATCCAGAAAGTATTCACGAAGCCATGGTTCAAAGAAAAGTCGAGACTCAGCTCATGCTTTTAAAGTTTTTGATTAACTGTTTAATAAGAGAGCAAGATTGTCCAGAAAAAGATCAAGAAGAAATGAAAGTCCTGACTAGGTGGAGTGACAATATAGCCGAGGGAAAACACAAGACACAAAATTGTATAGAGGTTATGTACAAGAAAATTCGTAGGGAAATCATAAAGATGCACGAGAAACTAGGAGAAAGACAAGCAACCGAGAAAGACTCTTCTACTGAAGAGGTAGACGACGAGAATCCCTCCAGAATAGCGTATGTAGGTAGAACTAGACTTTCCGACCGACATTCACGCCCAGATTACAAGAAAGTTTTTCCTCCTCCAGCACCAGAACAGTGTTCTCTTGAGCAAGTATTCCAAGCTACCGATCACATTCTGAAATCACGAATAGGTTATAGCGAGCTTAGTACAGTGCATGAACAAGAATTAGCCCGATCAGCAGTCCGGTGGACTACTGATTCTACCACTTTTCCAGACGAAATAGTGGCACAAATGTTTCTGAAACTGCCCCCAGCCGAGCAACGTCTGGTGGGTATGTATATGATCCAACACCTCATTACGCTGTATGAGGAACAACATTCTGATCCAGGTCCTCTACATGATGTATTGAACGAGTTACTCCAGTACAGATGGAAGGGTCTAGGTACCGATTTAATTAGTGTCATTCTAGAACAGCGCCACAAATACCGAACGTTTCTGAATCCACATTTTGTTCACGTCTCACCCCCAGAAAGTAAACAATTCTACATAGACAGACAGAATCCGTTACGAGAAGTACATCCAGTCAAGAAAGATGGTGGTGGTCTAGAACGAGTATTTGTTTACACCCCTATCACAAAGATGGAACTCTTAGAGATGAAAAAGTTAATTCCCTGTCATGATAAAGATCCAGCAGGGTTCCACCGTGAATTAAAAGACATGCTCCGTATGGGAGAATACACGTATCCTGATATCATTAAAATGCTAAAGGTCCTGTTGCCTGCGGGCATATATGAAAAACTCAAAGAAAAAGAATGGGAGGTGGGAGAGAAAAAGATAGATTGGACAGCTTTAGAAGCTGAAGATAATATACGAGTACCAGGTACCGGTCTTGGGGATAAAGCTAAAGAATTGCCCGAGTTATTGATACAAGTCTTGCCAAGATTACTAGCCACGAAAAAGGAAGATTGGGATGCCATCTCAGCCTGTAAACAGAAACAAGACGAAGATACTAGTGATTTTTATTCTAGATTTGAAAAATGTTTTATTATTAATAGTGGTCTGAAAACAAGTAGTGAATCGTACCCTCATCTTTTTGTTACCAAACTAGTCGAGAATTCAAGTCCACAAGTTAAAAATCGAGTACTGAAAGTCGAAAGTACCTGGCAAGCTAATACTCCGTCACAGATGCTTCAAATGCTCCAGTATCACCAGAACAGAATCAGGGAAGAGCAGGAACACGAGAGGAGACGTATGAAGGACACGAAAATGAAAGTACTAGTTGCACAATCTGTGCCACAAGACAGTCAGAAGAGGGGTCCGAATCAAGCCAGTCATCCTGCAACTCCCGTTAAAGGGACATGCAGCTACTGTAAACAGCCAGGTCATTTTATAAACGAATGTGCAGTTCTGAAACATAACATAGCTACTGGTAAAACTAAAGAGAGACCACGTCCGCCTAGACAAGAACAAGTTTCACAGACTTCCCAGCCACCACAGAATGCACAACAGTCAGTTACCGCACCACAGCCTATTGCTGCAACACAGCATGTTACACAGCAAATGTACCAGTATGCACAGACAGAGTATCCAGATTATCAGCCATATTCATGAAACAGCCTAGAGAGGGAGGTAGGCTTGCCTCTCATCGAGATACCTGTAGATCAAGAGGGTCCCTATGTACACAGTCAAGTATTAGGGAAAGACAGAAAGTTTCTGATTGATACAGGGGCAAGTAGGACTACCATCAGTCATGACGAGGTTCCAGGGGCTCCACTCTCAGGCTCAAGAAATGTTTCCCTTGGATTTTCAGGAAAGCCTATTGTTAATGAAATATCGAAACCAGTTACTCTAGAAGTTGGTCCATTGTGCCGAACTACCGATTTTTTACTTACGAAGTCTTGTCCAGAAAATTTGTTAGGCATTAAGACATTAAAAGAATTAGGAGCAGTCATTTGTTGCTCCCCAGAAGGGGTCCGTCTGTTCTTGCGAGATTTCAAAGGTCATTATGTATTACGTGATTTTGATCCAAGATTATTGAATGTACCACAGCATTTATGGGCGCAAGGTCCAACTGATGTAGGTTGTATGCATATCACACCCCATCGTGTGACTCTGAAGCAAGGTGTTGTTTTGCCACGAATCAGACAGTACAAATTGCCACCTGAGGCTGTAGCAGCCTTATCCAAAATTATTGACGAGCTTATTGTTCAGGGAGTGGTTGTAGAAACTGACTCCAATGTATGTAATTCTCCTATCATTCCAGTCCTGAAACGTACTGATCCAAATGCACCTCCAGTTTATCGATTAGTGATTGACCTTCGAGAACTTAATAAATGTATTATACCTCAGTACCCAGTAGTCCCAGATATTTCATCCCTATTGACAGCCATTGATTCTGAAGCCACGTTCTTTACAGTCATCGATCTCAAGAACGCATTCTTCAGTGTCCCCATTCATCCAGACAGCCAGTTCCTTTTCGGATTCTGTTTAAATGGAAGAAGCTATAAATTCACACGAGCACCTCAAGGTTTCACAGAAAGTCCTAGCATTTACAGTCAAGCACTCAAGAGACAACTAGACAATATTCACATGCCAACTGACACTGCCCTGCTCCAGTATGTCGATGATCTACTGATCACAGCCCGTTCTGAACGTGACTGCGAACGTGCGTCACTTACAGTTCTGTATTTTCTGGCCGAGATGGGGCACAAGGTGTCCCCTTCCAAATTGCAATTCTGTGTCCAGCAAGTGGTCTACTTGGGACACTTACTGTCCAAGAGGGGTAGGCAGTTGACACCTGACCGTATCCAGTTAATAGCACATCTTCCACAGCCCAAGACACAGAAGGAGGTACGAGCTTTTATCGGCCTCACTTCTTACTGCAGACAATGGATTCCTCAGTATGCATTTCTAGCCAAGCCACTGATACAGTTAACGACACAGGAGGCAGCCGCATCGACTGTCCTCCCTTGGACCCAGGAACATACACTTGTTTTTAATGAATCAAAGAAAGCTTTATGTAATGCACCTGTTCTAGCAACACCGAACTACAGTAAGCCTTTTACACTTTGTCACAGAACGTGATGGTACTGCATTATCTGTTCTCACACAAGATCAAGCAGGACAATACAAGCCCTGTGCTTATTTTTCTAGCACATTAGATCCAGTGGCCCAGGCTCTGCCTGCGTGCCTCAAGTCCGTTGCAGCCACAGCTCTAGCTATCAGACAAAGTGATTCCATAGTGTTAGGACACTCCCTGACAGTACAAGTTCCACACTCCGTGGAAGTTCTTTTAAACCGAACACAGACTCAGCACTTGACCATTGCACGTTTAACAGGTTATGAACTGACATTATTTCAGCCACACATAGAAATCAGACGCTGCAACATTTTAAATCCAGCTACACTGTTACCGTCAGTTACTTCAAATCCTGCCACACATGACTGTGTGGAAGTTGTTAACATCATGACAAAGCCAAGACAAGACTTGACAGATATTGCATTACCTGACCCCGACCTGACACTTTATGTGGATGGTTCATGTATGAGAACAAGTACAGGGGAACTAGTAGCCGCGTATGCAGTGACTACTGACACCGAAGTCTTAGAAACACATCGTATAGACACCCTGTCTGCTCAAGCAGCAGAGCTTATCGCTCTGACCCAAGCCTGCATAAGTGCCAAGAACCTGAAAGTAAATATATACACAGATTCACGTTACGCATTCGGAGTCGTACACGACTTTGGAGTGCTCTGGCAGGAACGAGGTTTTATGACCTCTCATGGAACCAAGATTCAGCATGGTCTCCTCATTCAAGCTCTGTTAGATGCAATACATTTACCGACAGCTATCGCTATCATGAAGTGCAAGGCACATACGAAAGTCACTGACATCATTTCCCAAGGTAAAGATCTAGCAGATCGAACAGCCAAGCTTACAGCCCAGACTCCAGACATTCCAGTTAACACAACGCTGACATGCATTCCAGAACAGACTACTTGTATGACAGTTAAGGACCCTACCCAAGATGTCATAGACATACAGTTACATGCTACTCCCGATGAAATCAAGAAATGGTCCGAACAAGGAGGGGTCCAGACAGATCAAGGATGGTTGACGAAGGGAAAAGCCACATGGTTTCTCCCCGACTCTATGGTTCAAGTCATTATCAACACCGCACATAGTCCAGCACATTTAGGAGAAAAAGCCATGTTAGACAGTATCCAGAACCTTTGGTTCAACAAGCATTTACGAGCAGCAGCCAAGCAGAAAGTACGTACCTGTATGATATGTTGTCAGTTCAATCCAGGTAAAAGTGTCCCGGTGGAACAAGGTGGATTCCATCCTCCTGACCACCCTTTTGAAGTCCTCCAAATGGATTATATTCAGATGGAGCGATGTCGAGGTTTCAAGTATGTCCTCGTAGTTGTATGCGCTTTGTCCAGGTGGACAGAAGCATATCCAGTTCCAGATTACACAGCCGCGACCACTGCCAGGCAGTTGGTTCGTGAGTATTTTCCCCGCTATGGATTAACTAGGGTCGTGTATTCAGATAACGGCCAGCCATTCTCATCCGAGCTCATGAAACAAGTATCCCTTCTGTTAGGGTACCAGTGGAAGTTCCATTGTGTACGCCATCCTGAAGCAGCCGGTCTCGTAGAGAGACATAACCAGACTTTGAAAATCCGCATAGCCAAAGTGTGTGCAGAGAAAGGTGTAGATTGGATAGTAGCACTGCCAGTTGCCCTTTTCTATATGAGAATGGTCGCTCACTCCCGTTCAGGTCTATCTCCCTACGAGATAGTATTTGGCCGCCCCCCTAACATGTGGGGTACACCTAGACCCCGTAGTATTACCGATATTGACAGTAATATGTTGACAGATTACCTTGCCTCCTTGATGTCTGCACTACAATCTTGTCGTTCACAGGTTGCCGCTGCATTTCCCGACAACACCGAAGTGAAACCGCATGAAGTCGTTCCGGGGGATTTTGTTTTGGTTCGCAATTTTGATCGTTCAAGTCCGCTGGAGCCCCGTTGGAAGCAGCCCCGTCTGGTCCTCCTTACCACCCGGACTGCAGTGAAGCTCGAAAACCGCAAGGGGTGGCTACATATGAGCCACATCAAGAAATTTCATGGACTCAGAAATAAGACATTTCTCAAGGACTGCCCCGTCCCCAAGGACTGCCCCGAATATGAATCTAAAATACCCCTGTTAGAGAAAACTCCGCAGCAGGAGTATAAAGCAAAGCTCCGGTCTAGTAAGTCAGCCAGTTTAATTGTCTAAGTCCCTCTCGGGTGAAACGGTTAGACAGGTTCCTGACATGTATGAGACAGACCCACACAGTGAGAGAGTTAGTCAAAACTCCAAAAGATGTATTATCGTTCTATTCTTTTTATTGTTCCTAAGTCTTATGGTTACATGCATAAGTTATGCGTTACATTTATGTTTTCCTATTTCACATGTACTTATGTTTTCTAATATTACAGTAGAGCACACATTTAGTGATCTGCCTCCTCACGAGTTATCCTATCGTCTTGCTATGCGTAACAACACTTTTATCCGAATGTTGCATTATTCACACCAGACCAGCAATGACACTAATTGTTGGGTGTGTGGTCGACTCCCCCCTTTCCAGACACCGAAGGGAGTTCTGCCACTCTTCCCCTATCCATTTTCACATAATGGTTCGTGTGGAGCATGGTCCACGTTAACGTCATCCTCAACTGATATGTCCCTTCTGAATCGAACATGTTTCCCAGACAAACAAGGTCTTTCCCATAGAACAGGGTTAGATCTAGAAAATGAAGTATATGATTTAGGTAATTATTCCTCGAATTTCATGGTTCTAAATGTTCAGTCCGATACTACTCCAGATTTGCCTGCTATTTCAGTACTACCAGTCAAAGGCGAATTATGTGTCAGAAAGAATGGTTCCGCACATGTAGGACATAGTGATTGTACTACTATTGTCGAGTATAGTGACAGTGGGAAATCTATTTTCAAAGCCTCACGTCATTCTTATTTTGTTTGTGGTCAGACCGCATATGTTCGTCTGCCCCTCGATTGGGATGGAACATGTTACATTGCCTTCCTACTGCCACCAGTTTTTCTAGCCCCATCTGATTATCACAGAAACACACATCTAGTACACGTTAGACATAGAAGGGAGACTGAGTCCCCAATTGTCGATCAAACTGAAACTGCTCTAGAACAATATCAAGACTTCAATAAAGGTTTCTTTTTCTTTATAGGTCCTGTCCAGAATAGTAAGTTAATACGTAGGTTAACCAGAACCCTTGAAGCAGTAGTGAATGAGACTACTTCCGCTCTAGGTAACTTAACTGAAGAGCAATCTGCTATGCGTTTTGTTGTGCTCCAAAATCGTCTCGTTCTTGACGTCATACTGGCCGATAGAGGAGGAGCTTGTAGAGTCATCGGATCTAGTTGCTGCATTTTCATTCCAAATAACGCGCCGTCTGTTTATTCAGCTATAACCAGACTTCATAAAATTGCCCATCAGTTACACCAGAATCCAGGCACCTGGACATGGTCCGGTTGGCTCTGGAGTATCATATCTGCCTGGGGATGGAAAGTATTGTCATTCCTAGGTATAGCAGTAATGATCATATTCAGTTGCTGCCTCTGTTTACAATGTGGCCCTGCGATTTGCGGCATGTGTGCTACCTCTTGTATTCCTAGTCCTAAGTCCCGTTCCAAGACAATTCGAGACGAGCAAATGATGCTATATGAACAGATAGATGGTATCATGAATATTGATGTTTCCTGATGGAAACGTAGGGCACAAGGAGGGAATGTGGAAAAGTAAATTTTGCCATGTTATATGTGCCTACGTGTTCCCCATCCTAAGCTATATGTGCATGACCGATATGCATGTATCCCCCTATGATCGATTAAAGACGCAATCACAGTTGTGTCCAACTCTAGTATGCCAGTTTCCAGTTCTCGTGAAAACAACGAGTATTAGGCCTATGTTGCCACGTTTCACAGTGTGCACGTTAATTCATCGCATTGTCCCCGTTCCTAGGCCTCAAAAGGGCCCGGACATCAGATTCAGCTCCAGTTTCCTGAACCCTCTCCGAGGAGCAATGCAGCCCCCACCTGCATCCCTGACCCTTCACTTACTTCCTGCCGCGCGGTGCCCGGCCCGGCCTGGCTCTGCCTGCCTGTCTGCCAAGAGTATGTTATGCTTCTAGTTATCAGTCCAGCCCTCCTTCTCTGCATTCCTAAGCTACTGAACTGCATCAACAGTTCCAGCTATGGTCTAGTCTTTCTGTCTCCATGTAAGAGAAATACTGTATTAATATTCATAGAATATTCCTAGCACACGCAATACATGTAGAATAATGCATGCACCAGTCCTAGTGTCAAGTAGCCTTTGCCCTGATAACTTTTGGATTCTATCAACATGTACTCCAAACACCAGATACCAGATATGCTATAGGTACATGTCGTCCTGACACCGCAGACTTTAGTCTCCTCTTCTAGTGCAGAAGTCATAGCCCCCAGTTCTCCCTGGTAAACACGTCATTGCCCGTTTGCGCGCACCACTAGGTTAAAGGTCCCAGCTGCTCAGGTAGCCCCCTCCATGTTTCCGCCCCATTCATGACACTTCTGTGACGTTCATACCACATGTCTCAGTGTACGCCCTGTACACGCCTTCTTTCTCCACCCATGCACTCTTATCTTACGTTTGTCATAAGTTACGCCTACTGTATGTAATGTAATGTAAATGTATTACTATATATATGCTGCACTGTCGATGAAGCATTGCAGCTGCCTTCCGTCCTACCTGTTTTATTTCAGGCTGTCCCGTTCCAGTCCCTTCCCTTTTGCCTGAATAAATCCTTTTGACTCGGACACATCGGATCCTGCCTCTTATTTATTGAGCTATCTGTTATTGTTAATATAGTCAAAAATAGTCCCGGTATTATTTATTTATATACCACATTGCCATGTGGCCCATACTGCTTTAGCCGTTACTCTTCTCACTGGATGTGACAACAGAGTATATTAGGTGCCAACTTGCACATTAAAATCAGCTCCTGGTACCTTTGCCGCACCTCATTAAGGTAAGTAGATGGTAACCAAAAAAGCAACATCGAAAAAAGCACATTTTTGCCGAGCTCTGGGTATCACAGCACTAACTCCAAGGGGAGTCGGGAGGAAATAAGGAATCTGCAGAAAGATTAAATACCCACCAGATCTATGTTACTGAAGATTAATAACTTTCTTCTGATGGAAACCTCTACCACAGATTCCTCACCTTCTTAATGAGTTCCAATGTAATGCTCTATGGAAGGTGAGAAATTAAGTGCCAATGAAACCCAGAACCTATGCAGCAACCATGGCAAAGCATGATCGAGCTATGAAGCTGTAAGGTGCAAGGGTGGCCATGCGCAGATTACAGCTACTGAATGCCAATGGTGACAATGGAAGCAGCCATGGAACTGAAGTGGGCACAGCTGCCTTCTGGCAGATCTTTATTAGGCGAGGCATAACCATGTTTGAAACAGAGGATGATATAACGTGAAATGGTGCATTTGGTCAATGCTTTGCCCTTCTTAGCACCAGTGAAACCCACTAAGAGCTGATCATCCATAGAGGGGTCAACGCAAGATACTGCAACTAGTCTTCAGTCTATGAAGGCACTCTTTGTCCATGGTGGGGGAAACAAAAATAGTAATAAACTGGCCCTTATGAATGGCAAATTGTACCTTAGTTTGAGAGGATAGGCAGGACCAGCTTATTTAGGTAGAACAGCTTGAATGGTGGAAAGTTAGAGAGGTTTATGTTCTCTAACTACTGGCTGAAGATATTGCCACCAACTGAATAGTCTTCAGAGTGAGAAGTTAACCCGTTGGCCGCGGGGGTAATTCCCCCGCTGTGCTAGGGGGCAGGGCGCGCACAGCGCACCGGTGCTCGTGACGAGCTCAGCACGTCATGAGCCACGGTGCCAGTGTGCTCATGACGAGCTGAGCTCGTCACGGCCCCTCCGTTTCTTCAGAACGTTCAGCACATCGGGGGAATTAGCCCCGCGTGCAAGCGTTCTGACCGTTATGACAAGCTCGGCAGTGGATAGGCTCAAATAGGGTTGTCTTAGAAAAGTCAATAAAAGAATCAAATCCCACTGAGGCACATCGAAGAGGGGGAGGGTAACAAATATACCATTTCAGAAACAGTACCACTAGTGGCGATCTAGCCAAAAATTGCTAAAGTAGGTAAACATGAAGGCTCACAGAGTAGCCAAATACCCTTTTATTGTAGGCACTGCTGGTGGACCCCATGATATCAGAAAGCCGATGCCGAAAGGGATTCAGGAATTCTGACTCACGCCACTGAAAAGACTTGTTCCAGCAAGCTGGAGAAAATGATTTAAAAATAATTTCTCAGGCATCCAGGATGATCTCTGCAACTTCAGAAGGAACGCAAAAAGACTGACTGGCACTGCACAATCTCTATATGTGGAAACTGAGTGTTGGCGGATTGGATGATCAGATCATCCTACAGCGAGAGAGGTCAACTACCCTTTGCAGTAGAGGAAATTGCGGCTGAATACTAGGAGCTAACAGTTCTGCAAATGAGTTCCTCCTCACCCATACTGGGTTGATCAGGATCAGCTGTGCTTGATATTTTCACACCTTTAGCAGTAGCAGAATTGGTAGAAACACATACAGTAGTCTGAGATCAACTGAACCTGAAGGAATTATGATTTTTTTTTTGTCAGAATATAGAGGAAAAGTCCCATGTATTTGACTCTA
The DNA here is from genome assembly GCF_964261635.1 of Lissotriton helveticus. Classification (NCBI taxonomy): domain Eukaryota; kingdom Metazoa; phylum Chordata; class Amphibia; order Caudata; family Salamandridae; genus Lissotriton; species Lissotriton helveticus. Next base: position 1,797,494,004 of record NC_136057.1, read on the forward strand.
ATCTTTTCACTGTGCTTGTTCATTTTTTCATGTTTTCTTAACTTCAATGCGGATACGTACATTTGTTGAAAGTTTATGAAATATCTGTATACGAAATAGGATCTTGATATAAGACTTCTCAGACATTAGGAAGTGTGATTTATGAATTGTTCACATTAATGTTTATTTAGATTGTGTTGTTTAATGTTTTGTTAATCACATGCACACATGTTCTGTATATAGACATTGTCTTTTTCTGTCCCAAATATGCAACAAAGAATTGTTTTAAAAGCTGAAGAAATAGGTATAAATAAAATATCAGATAAAATAAAATAAATAATTTGGTCTGGCGCTAATTTAAGACATAAAAATAACACAGGTCCTGGCCCACTACCTTGCTACAAATTTTCTAAAAGTGGCATTTTCTGACCTGAAATTTAAAACCCAACTTCGCTAAAAATGTGTTTTTAAGGTGTGAGCCCAAGGACACCAAAACTCCAATTTATTATCTGCTACCAATTGGAAGATACACTGCTAACCTATGGTAGAGATTGGTCTTGCATTAGTGAAAAATGGATTTAGCAGTTTTCACTACCAGGACATGTAAAACTCATATCCTACCTTTTAAATACACAGCATCATGCCCATGGGGCTATCTAGGGCCTACCTTAAGGGTACCCTACATGTAGTAAACGGGAAGGTTTGGGCCTGGCAAGTAGATGAATTTGCAAGGTCAACATGGCAGTTTAAAACTGCACACACAGGCCCTGCAATGGCAGGCCATTGACATATTTGAAAGGTGACTTGTGTGGGTGGCACAATCAGTGCTGCATGCCCACAAGTAGCATTTGATTAACAGGCCCTGAGCACATGTAGTGCACAGTAATAGGGGCTTATTAGTAAATCACATATGCCAATCATGGATAAACCAAATGCCGTTACATTTTAGATAGAGAGCACATACATCTTTTGCACTGGTCAGCAGGGGAAACCGCGCGGAAAAGATGCCAGGTCTAACAGTAGGTCTGTACATTTCTGTATTTCTCATGCAACTGCACCCCTGAGGAGGCTAGTGCAGGCCTTGCGAGCAAGTGTGGCAGTGCAATTTTTGAAGAGCTCTTTCTAACCGAACAATCACTATCCATTAAGGAGCATGTCCATACAGTTGCCTTGACACTGAAAAGCCAGCATAATGCATGCAAGTATGGCAGTGCAGTGTGCTGGTCATTCCTATGGATTGGAGGAGGTGGACAGTGTCCAGAGGTGAAATACAAGGACTGTATTTTTACCCATAAAGTTCTCTCTCTTTTATGCTATATCTGAAGGGGAAGACAGTTTGGTTTAATTCTGAGACAGAAGGTTAGGCCACTAGGCTTTCTGGCAAAGGGTTGACAAGGACTTCAGGTCATGTGGAGAAAGTCAATACTGCCTTGTTATTGTCATTATACTGCAGTTCCGAAAAGTGTTTTTTCCAGGTAGCTAGGAAGGCCTCTGGTAATGCCTCACTGAAAGGGATCCAAAGCTCAGCTGCTGCAGAACAAGTTTGCTTTTCATACCACTGTGAACAAAGTCACTTCATCTGATGATGGCCCCGAGGGTGAAGGGATATCTTCTCCTAGTGGAGGATCTAAGCAACATGCATATTGTAAATTAAAATAAAGGCTAGCATTGAAATAGTAAGGAGGAAAGAGGTTGTTTGCCTCAGCCATCTTCTGTCCTGCCTGACAATTCAGAAATCATGGCACTGGAATATGAATCAATTAATTCTCCCATCCGGGCAAATCTTTGGACCCTACAAAAAGACTGCCAACGGTAGGTAATGTTCTGACCTTCTTTTTGGTCACTTATCAGATCAGTGTAGCTTATATTTTTTGAGGGCAGCACAGACCGAAGCTTTGAGAACGACTCATAGGCAGCACCAAAGGCGGCCCCCCAAATGGGTGACGGCTTGGCCAGAAGCCTCTTTTAAAGTGCCAAGGGCACAGGCTGTGTAGGAGTGAAATCGGGGCGGGAGGCGCAAGAGTCATTAAACACATGGAAGCGGCCTCAGGGGTGCCAGAGCGGATATGAAACCAATCCAGCATAGCCACACGGAAAGTCTTAACTTACTCAGTCAGTCAATAGAGCTTGGAATTCTGGTCTGATCTTTTTTAATGTCAGAAACTAATAGTTTACCTGTCGGTGTAGTTTTGCAGCTTGAAGATCTTTCTGGATTCACTATGCGTCGACGTCCCACCATTTGGTGTCCCTTCGGTGACGTCGGCATGCTTCCGGCGGAAGCTACCACCCTTGGGTGCCATCTTCAAATTCTTTTTTTCGGTCTCTTTTTTCTTTTCTGTGTTTGTAGTGAATCCATGGCTATGTTTGTTAATCCTTTTTTCAACATAATTCTTTTCACGTATCTTGTAAGCTTGAACATGCTTTCTTTTCTATGTGTTTCCACCTTCTTCTCCAGCCTCATCTTTCTGGCGGAGGCGGGTGGGTTCGCTAGTGAATCCAGAAAGATCTTCAAGCTGCAAAACTACACCGACAGGTAAGAAAATATTCGTTTTGCAGCGTGAATCTTTCTGGATTCACTATGCTGTGCATAGATTTTGTAGCGGTTTTCGTTACTTTTGTGGAGGCTGGGTGGAAGATGAGCGTTGGTTGTTGAATATATGTTGAAGCACCTTTTGTCCTACTTGTGCTTCTTTGTTCATTTGTACATCCACGCAATAGTGCTTAGTGAACGTGTGCACTGAAGCCCATGTTGCCGCCAGGCATATGTCCTGAATTGGTGTGTTGGCCAGAAAGGCAATTTTTGCTCCTTTCTTCCTGGTGGAGTGGGCCTGCGCCCCTCCTGTTAGCTCCTGGCCCGCTTGTTTGTGGCAGAATTGTATTGTCTGTGCGATCCATCGGGCTATGGTGTTTTTAGTCACTGGTTTGCCCATGTAACTGTTTGCGAAGGATACGAAGAACTGTTTTGTTTTCCTGTGTCCCTTCGTCCTTTCAATGTAGCGCATCACAGCCCTTCTTGCGTCTAGAGTGTGGAGCGACCTCTCAGCGCTTGTAGTGTGGTTTTGGAAGAAGCTAGGGATCTGAATACTCTGGTTCATGTGGAACCTCGACACCACCTTTGGCATGAAGTGTGGGTCTGTTCTCATCACGACCCTGTCACTGTGTATCTGGATGTAGGGCTCCTGCAGTGTGAGTGCCTGCAGTTCGCTCACCCTCCGTAGCGAGGTGATTGCTACTAGAAAGGCCGTTTTCATTGTTAGCATTTGCAGTGATACTTTGTGGATGGGTTTGAAAGGTGCTTTCATGAGCTCCGTTAGTACCACATTTAGGTTCCAGGCCGGTGGCGGCATTCTCTTTGGTGGCGCTATTCTTTTTACGACTTGGGATGTAAAGAAGCTTCTCCCTGTTTCTCCTCTTGTGTATGCCACAATCGCTGCCAGGTGCACCCTCAGCGAGGATGAGCTTAGCTTAGCTTTAATTAGGTGCGTGAGGTACCTTAGCACCGTAGATTCCCTGGTCAGTTTTCTATGGAGTTTTTTCTTGCAACACCATTGAGTGAATCTTTTCCATTTTTCCCCATAGCACTTGCGTGTGCTGGGCCTTCTTGCCTCACGCAGCACCCGCAGGGTGCTCTCTGGTAGTTTTAGATGAGCGAACTCTAAGTCCTCAGGAGCCAGGCTGAGAGGTTGAGGCTCTCCGGCTCTGGGTGTAGAACTTCTCCGTTTTCCATGGAGAGTAGGTCTCTTCTTTTTGAGAACTTGTGGGGGGGGCGGGGGGGGCCTGCGCCATCTCCATTATCTGAGAGTACCAGGTCTGCCTGGCCCATTGTGGTACCACCAGGATGCGCGTCATGTTGCTCGTCATGCACTTGTTGAGAACCCTGGGGATCAGAGGTATCGGGGGAAAAGCGTAGGCAAATGTTTTTGACCAGCTTATCCATAGGGCATTCCCCTGTGATAGTGCCTCTGGTTGCCTGGATGCAAAATATTGGCATTTTGCATTCCGGCGTGTTGCAAACAGGTCTATTGTTGGTTTGCCCCATCTCCTGAATAGTCTCTGTTTCCTGAATATTGAGTTCCCACTCGTGGGACGCTGAAGTCTGCCTGCTGAGCCAATCCGCTTCTACATTGTCCTTCCCTGGCAGGTGTATGGCTAGCAGGTATATTTTGAGTGGTATTGCCCATCTCCAGATTTCTTGTGCCAAGCTTGACAGAGGAAATGATTGAGTTCCCCCCTGTTTGTTTATGTAAAACATTGTTGTGGTGTTGTCTGTTTGTATCAGCACCTTCTGGCTGTACAGGTGTTTCTGAAAGGCCTTGAGGGCTAGCAACACTGTTTTCAGTTCCAGGTAACTGATGTGTCTGACCGCATCAGTAGGGCTCCACAGACCCCTCACTCTGAGCCTGTTCATGTGTGCGCCCCATCCCTTCTGGGATGCGTCCGTGGTGATGGTCACTGTTGGGTCCGGTGGTGTTAGAGGCTTCCCTACTGTTATTCTTTCCTTGGTCCACCACCTTATTTCTTCCTGCACCCTGTGCGTTACAACCACTAGATCCTCCCAACTTCCTGTAGCTTGTGACCATTGCTGTTGCAGCCACTCTTGGAGTGGTCTCATCCGTAGGTGTACATTGGGGACCAGGTGTATGCATGACACCATCCTCCCCAAAATCTTGCTCACAGTCCTCACTGTCAGAGCTCTCCCCTTCTGGTAGTGACGTTTCTCCCTCAGTAGGCTGAGTGTTCTCTTCTCGCTGGGTAACACCCTGCATTGGACGGTGTCGATTTGAGCTCCCAGGAAGATTTTCACTTGCTCTGGTTCCATTGAGCATTTTCACCGGTGTATGGAGAATCCCAGGCTTGCTAGCGTTCTTGTGACCTGCTCTGCATGATCCTTGCATGTCCTGTAAGAGCTTGCCTTTACGAGCCAGTCGTCGAGGTAGGGGTACACGTGTATCCCCTTTCTTCTTAGATGTGCGGCCACTGCCGCGAGGCATTTGGTGAACACCCTTGGTGCGGACTTTAGGCCGAACGCCAGGGTGGTAAATTGGTAGTGATCCTTGTTCACTGTGAATCTTAGCATGTGCTTGTGCTGCCTGTTCATGGGGATGTGCAGGTACGCATCTTTGAGGTCCATGGTGGACAAGAAGTCCCCGGCCTTTATCTGCGGGATGGCCTCTTGTAGGGACGTCATCTTGAATTTTTGAATCTTTACGTATTTTTTTAGGAACCAAAAGGTCCAGGATGGGTCTTAGACTTTCGTCCACTTTTGGAACCAGGAAGTAGTTGGGAGTATACTCCCCTGTTTCGTTCTTTGAATGGAACCCGCTCGATGGCTGCTTTGAGGAGGAGTTCTTGAGCTTCCTCTTAGAGTAATCGCAGCTCTCTTCCAGAGTGCTCTCTTTTCTTTGGCTTTCTGTTTGGTGGTCTCTTTTACAACTCTATGCAGTATCCAAACTGCATGATGTTGAGTATCCACTTGTCCGCTGTTATTTTTCTCCACTCCTGGAGAAAAAATCTCAATCTTCCTCCTACTGGCTTCACATGTTCCTTTGTGTCTTGTCCGTGTAGCCCTCTCCTGTTTGTTTTCCCGTGCTCCTCCCCCGGAGGGTTCGAGTGGGAGAGCACCTTTTTCCGTGTGAAGTCACTTAGAGGGGGGTTGCTCACCGCCTCTCCTTCTCTGGCCCCATCCATTTCCTCTTGATCGAAAGGACTGGCCCCTGCCCTGGTAGTTCCCGTTTTGCCTCTGCTGGCCCTGGTGACTTTGGTTGTCACTCTGTTGTCCCTGGTGGAATGTCTGGTGTGATTGCCCTTGCTGGCTTCCACCCCTGCCGTTAGGCCTCCGTGTAGGAGTGCCCCTTCTCATCCCCCTGAATTGCAGGGCCCCACTGGACCTTGCCGTCTCGTTGTCCTTCTTCAGTTGGGTGAGCTTCTCATCAACTGGGGCTCCGAACAGTGATTCACCGTTGAAGGGTGTGCTCAGGATGTTGTTCTGAACCTCAGCCTTGAAGCCGGAGATCCTGAGCCAGGCTTGCCTTCTCTCTGTGATGCCCATAGCCATCAGTCTGCTGGCTGTTTCTGCCCCATCCAAGGCGGTCTTGAGGCACGAGTTAGCGATGCTTTTCCCCTCTTCCACAAGGTGTGATGCCCTCTCACGGTATTGTTCCGGGAGGTGCTTGAGTAATTGGCCCATCTCGTCCCAATGCTGGTATTGATATCTGTTCAGGAGGGCATTGGAGTTCGCCATCCGCCAGTGCGTTGCGGCGTTCCTCTCTATTTTCCTGCCTGTTAGATCCATCCTCCTGCTTTCTTTGTCAGGTGGAGGTCCTGATGTTTTTGGGACGTTTGCCCTTTTTCTGGCCGTTGCAGCGATTATTGAGTCTGCTGTGACAGATCCCTTGATGTAAGCTGGGTCCTGGGAGGAGAATTTGTATTTCTTCTCCGTCCTCGGCGTTACTGATCTGCATGTAGCCGGTTCCTTGAAGGCTTGCTTCCCCTGGTCTGTGACACTCTTTAGCATGGGCAAGAACTGGCTTCTTGTCTGTGTGGGGAGCAATGTCTCCAGCAGGAAATCTGCTTTTGGCTTCTCCTCCTCCAGCTTAACTCCATAGGCTGCTGCCGCCTTCCTGACCACCTCATTGTATGCCCCAAGGTCGTCCGGTGGCGAAGGCCTCGAGGGGTATGTTTCCTCAGCCTCCTCCGGGTTATCGGCCTCGATGTCCTGCCATTCCTGGTCTTGGGCTGTCGAGGAACCTGAGCTGTAGCTTGACTGCTGCTCCCCGTAATCCCCTTCTGTGTAGTAGAGGTCTTCTTCCTCTTCGTGCTCCGAGGGTTCCGGAGTTTTCGGCGTCGAACTCCTCGTGCTCCTGTACCTCAGCGACGGTCGGTGCCGGCTTCGAGGGGATCCTGTAACTTTTCATTTTTTCGTCGAAGTCCTTCTTTCTCTGAAGGATATTCTCCATTTCGGCCTCGAGCCTTCTTTTCTTTCTTGGCATCTCTGCGGCCTGCTCGTCGTCGAGCGTTTCGGCTGCTCGTTTTGGCTGCTCTTTTCGGCGGCGTCGTCGAAACTTTCTTCGGCTCCTTTTCCTTCGAAGTCGAGGTCGAAGCCGAAGGCCCTATTTCGGGGGCTTGCTTCGATGACCTATGCTTTTCGCTGGTCTTCGGCCTCCGGGAGTCCTTCTCGAAGGATCAGCTGGGCTCTTTTTCGGAGGCTGCTCTTTTCGGCGGCGTCGTCGACGTCGAAACTTTCTTCGGCTCCTTTTCCTTCGAAGTCGAAGTCGAGGTCGAAGCCGAAGGCCCTTTTTCGGGGGCTTGCTTCGATGACCTATGCTTTTCGCTAGTCTTCGGCCTCCGGGAGTCCTTCTCGAAGGATCCGCTGGGCTCTTTTTCGGAGGATGCAGCTTCGGTCGTCGAAGTTTTCGGCGCCGGTGCTCCTTTCGAGGCTCTAGGCTCTGACTTTCAAGAGTCTGCCTCTGGCTTTCGAGACCCTGTGGGGGTTTCGGGGTCGTAGAATCTCCTACCTTGTCAGGCGTTTTCTTATCGGTCTCTGCGACCGTGAAGTCATCTGGACCTTCGGCGATGTTGTCCTCGTCGTCGGTGGAGAGGCCCAGTTCGTAAAGTGTCGGGGACTGGCCCTTGCCCTGCATCGTGTGGTGAGCAGTCCTCTGTCTCTCTCGAACTCGGAGTGTCTTCGGCTTGAAGACTGAGCAGGCGTTGCAGTCTCTGCTCTCGTGGTCGATTGGCAGGCAGAGGTTGCAAACCGGGTGCTGGTCCTTCTGCGCGAACTTGTGGTGGCAGTTTTTGCAGAATTTAAAGGGTGTCTTGTACATCCCTGCGCTCAGGGGGCCCCCTGTGTGCGCATTCCTCCAAGGACGTCGAAGATCTCGAAGTTCTTTCCTTTCTTCGTCGTCTCTTCTCTGATGGTCATCTTCTCCCAATCTTCTCCGGTCTTTACCGTCGAAGAGTTGCTGTATTTCCTTCTTTTCTCCTCCAAAACTTCTGGAGCTTCACACGACGATCCAGACCCAACGGCGGAAAAAAGAATCTGAAGATGGCGCCCAAGGGTGGTAGCTTCCGCCGGAAGCATGCCGACGTCACCGAAGGGACACCAAATGGTGGGACGTCGACGCCCACCTGGGCTACGAAAAAAAAAAAAAAAAGAGAAAAAAAGATTACGATTCCGGACCCAACCACCAGATTGCGGAATATGCACAGCATAGTGAATCCAGAAAGATTCACGCTGCAAAACTGGCACTATTGACAAAGAACCCTGCATCAGGAATGGTGTCAAGGACCCGTACCAGTCCTGGGAGCATGACTGTTGCCTCCAGGAAGAACAATACTTTTCCTTCGTTTTTCCTATTTGTGGGAGGTCCTATCTAGAGCTGGACATGTGTCTGAGGTACTTGGCCAAAACAGATTCGCCTCCTGCTCTCGGATGACCCTTGGATGTATCAGACAACATGAGTCGCAGGCCTAGGCGTTCTGATCAGAAACCACACAACAAATGGATGCTGTCAAAAAGTGGAGGAATTTCCGCCAGTGAGGTACCCAGAGAGCTCTGTTTCAATGAGCTGTAGAGATACAGGAAATGAGGTAGCTGACTGGATGGAGTCTAATATATGCCAATGTCTTCACCTGTGGCAGCCAAATTTACAGCTGAAGCTGCACGGCGCCACCAAAAATGTTGAAGAGCTATTGTTACAAAAAAGTTTCATTCAAACAAGTTAAGGTGTAGCAGAGTGGTTGCCAAAGGAGGTACTCAGCACGGGTTGTGATGGTTTCAACTAGCACTGCCCCTGCTCCTCATTGGAACAGTCTATTTGGAACTGCCAGACAAGCCCCCTCCAGAAGGAAACACAATCGATCCCATGCCGGTTTCAGCCTGGTCAGTGAGGAAACAAGCTGTAACCAAATGAGGACGACTAATCAGGCTGAAACCGGTCTTGGGCTGCTTGTATGCCAGTTCAGCGAGGATCTGGCTTTGCAGCTCAAGCTGGACTGTACCTACTGGAACAGGGCCAAGACTGCTTTGCATATGGTTGGGTCTAATCTGAGGTGGCCTAGTGGGCAAAAGAATAATGAGCTGGAATAATACCCTGACCTATTGCCAGTGATTAGACAAATTGCAAACATTCCTCCCTTCATATTGTGTGTGGGCTTGATGTAACAGACAGCCTAGATATTTCAGCACACGGTAGAAGTCCAATGACTATTTGGTAACAGACACATTTGGCACAGTTGCTTAAGTTAGCCAGAGATAAAATACTTATATTCAGAAGTGCCACACTGTTTGCATCAAGGACATTTTAAGGTTTTCTAAAAACAGGAAACTTTTCAGAACCATATCAATGTTCCAAAAGTTGCTTGAAAAAAAAAAGGATAATGTTACTTATCCAGTAAGCATCTGTTCTTGGCATGTAGTGCCCAATAGAAATAAATGTGTCCTCACTGGCGCTATGTAAAGTGCTCTGATACCAAATATCTTCGGGTCTAGTTTGCGCTATATAAAACTCAAAAAAGCTCTAGATTCACAAGCTTTGACTACTCCTGCCTTGTAGTGTTGGGTCCGGAAGTTTGCATGTTATTTTTGTTTGAAGAAGTCTTTCCAGTTACGAGGTAGGTGACTCCTCCTTTCGGTGCTAGTGCACATGGGCATCAACTCCATTGTTAGATTGTTTTCCCGCAGAGGGTGAGAATGGAGTAGTATGTGGAGAATAGAGCTGTCCATGCGTATGAATGTGAATTAAGAACAACTACTACAGGAGACCGAGGTGGTTGGTGGGCGCATGTGAATCTACAGCTATACATGCCAAGAACAGATGCTTACTGGGTGAGTAACATTATCTGTTTGAGGTATGCGAGCTGTAGATCACATGCTTGCATTGGACTATATAGCAGTAAACTCCCAAAGCGGTGGCTAACCTGTAGCAGTTGTAGTTGTTTAAAATAAGAGTTTTAAGTACTGCTTGGCCTACATTTGCCTCTTGTCTTGCTAACACATCTACACAATAGTGTTTGGTGAATGGGTGAGGTGTAGACCATGTTGCTGCCTTACAAATATCAACTAAGGGAATACTTCCCAAGAATGCCATAGTAGTCCCTATTTTACGAGTAGAAGGCGCTCTAGGGGGTACTAACAAAGTTCTTTGCTTTAGCATAATATGTTTGTATACATTTTACAATCCATCTTGCAATACTGGACTTGGATATAGGATTGCCCTTGTGAGGTGGAGAAAAAGCAATAAATAGTTGCTTTGTTCTCCTAAAATCTTTGGTTCTTACTATTGAGTAAAGTATAGCACGTCTAACATCAAGTGTGTGTAGGGCTCATTCTGCTACAGAATCAGGATGAGGAAAGAACACAGGTAACTCAACTGATTGATTGATATGAAAAGCAGAAACTAATTTCAGGATAAATTTAAGATTGGTGCGAAGAACCACTCTATCTTTGTGAAGTTGAAAGACAGGCTCTTGTACTGCTAAAGAAACCTTCCTTAGACCCTGCTCTCCCAGAAAAACTGAGACCTATGTCTCTGCTATCCTATGCTGCTAAAATCGCAGAGAAACATTTAAACAGTCAACTGTCCATGTTTCTGGAAGGGAAACAGGTTCTCCTTGAAACCTAGTCGGGATTTAGGCCACGACATAGTACAGAGTCGGCCCTTCTTCTTGCCTCAGAGGCCCTGAAAACCGCAGCCGATGAGGTAAGAACTACTGCACTGATCCTTCTGGACCTAAGTGCTGCTTTTGACACGGTCTCGCATGGCCTTCTGATGGAACGGTTGGGGGAGGCCGGGGTCGGTGGGCGGACATGGGAGTGGATTAAACATTTCCTGGAGAATAGACCCTTCAAGGTTTTTCAACATCCTTTTAAATCCAGAGTCTGTCCTCTGTCTCAAGGGGTGCCTCAGATATTGTGCTGAGACGCAGGTTAAAACTGCTGTCATATGCAGATGACACACAGTTGATCGTTACCCTGGGGCAAAAGGAGGCAGGAACGGCATCTGATTTTAAGGTCTGCCTGGGGGAGCTTGCCAACTGGATGAAGCCCAGCTGAATGCAAGGAAGACGGAGGTGATGGTAGTTGGTAAGCAGCCCTCTCTATGGTCACATTTGTGGTGGCCGGAGGAACTGGTACCTACTCCGACCCCTAAGGCTAAGGTCAAGAATCTGGGAGTATGGTTCGAGGACACCAGCTCCTATTCCGGGCAGATATCTGTGGCTGGTGCCTGCTTTGGTATGCTTAAAATGCGGCAAAAGATCCTGGACCTGCTCCCATTAGATGCCAAACAAACCATTGTACAGGCCCTCGTTACGTCCCGTCTAGATTATTGCAACATCATGTACTTAGGGGTGACTACAAAAAATCTGAACATCCTGCCGAAGGTTCAAAATGCTGCAGCTCGGTTAATTCTAAATATTCCTAGGCAGGCCTCGGTGGGGGAGGCCTTGAGGAAATTACACTGGCTCTCCATACAGGCTAGAGTCACCTTTAACTCCTTGTGTTTTGGCTTCTGATTTTCAACAAGAATGGTCCAAGCTTTTTGCACCCCCTTCTTATCGCATATAGACCTGCACGTTACCTAAGGTCCTTGGGCATGGCCAAGATGATTGTGCCTAAGTTGCGGAAGGTATGGGCTGGTGGGAGCTCCTTAGGCTTCCTTGCGGCTAAGGCCTGGAATGACCTAACTGTTGACTTAAGGACGTGCCCGTCTGAGACCTCGTTCCGGAAAAAACTCGAGACAAGGCTCTTCCAGCACCCCCTGGTGGCCGTAAGTAGGCCTCTGTAGCTGTTCCTCGGGGGACCTAGGCTGTAGGGAGGGTGGGTGGCTCAGGCCAGTTGTCAAGGCATTGTTGGTGTTCTAGCACGGGGACACTCCGTTGGAGTTGCCAGGCGCTCTATAAGCTGTATAATAATAATAATATTTGTATAGTTAATGCCTGAAGTTCACCAACTATCCTTAGTGAAATTATCACTATGAGGAAAGCAACTTTCCATGATAGGAATTGTAACTGACATTTGTGCATTGGTTCAAAAGGTGGACACATTAGCCTTGTAAGGACTGTGTTTAAGTTCCACTCTGGAACAGGAGGAATTCTTGGTGGTATCACCCTTTTTAATCTTTCATGAAAACTTTAATCACTGGTACTCTGAATAGAGGTAAGTGGTGTCTATTTTGAAAGTATGCAGCTACTGCTGCTAGATGTGAGCGAATGGATGTGTAAGCTAGTCCACATTGTTGTAAATGTAACAGATAACAAAGGAAGTCCTGTACAGAAGCATCAAGTGGATTGACGCTGTTACAATAGACAACAAATAGTTTCCATTTTGCTGCATAACATCCTCTAGTAGTAGGTCTTCTAGCCTCTGAGAATATTCATACAGTCCGGTAGCAGTTGTAAATAACCAAACTAAGACTTCAGGAGCCAAATCCTTAGGTTCAGTTCTCTGGGATTTGGAGGTCTGATTTCTCCATGGCTCCGAGTGAGGAGGCAAGGTGTGAGATGTAGCTTTTGATGTGGAACATGGTGGTTTCTGAGGTTGCCAAGCCCAAATGGGGGCTACAAAGATAAGTGTGAGGAACATTTGTCTGAGCTTCCGAACCAGTAATGGAATTAGTGGGAGAGGTGGAAAAGCATAAGCAAAAATCCCTGACCAATTCATCCATAGAACATTGCCCTTGGATGCTGGGTGTGGGAGCCTGGATGAGAAGCTTAGGCATTTTTCGCCGTGTACTGTGGCAAACAGATTTATCTGTGGAAAACGAATAGTTTTCTTACCCGTCGGTGTAGTATTGCAACTTGAAGATCTTTCTGGATTCACTATGCTGTGCTTTATTCCGCGGTCTTGTGGTTGGGTCCGGATTTGTAGTCTTTTCTTTGCTTTTTGTTTTTTTTTGTAGCCCAGGTGGGCGTCGGCGTCACACCTCCTTGGGTGCATTTCAGGTGACGTCGGCATGCTTCCTGCGGAAGCTCCCACTCTTGGGCGCCATCTTCGGGTTCTTTTTTTCAGTGTTTCTTTCGTTTCTGAAGTAATGGCAATGTTCTAATTAGGTGATATTTTACCGCTTTGTACTTTTAAGTCCTTTTTTTTTTTATCCACCTCTCCTCTCGCCAGCCTCATCTTTCTGGCGGAGGTGGGTGGGTTGGCTAGTGAATCCAGAAAAATCTTCAAGCTGCAAAACTACACCGACAGGTAAGAAAACTATTCGTTTTGCAGCGTGAATATTTCTGGGTTCACTATGCTGTGCATAGATTTTGTAGCGGTTTCTCATTTCTGTGGCGGCTGGGTGGAAGATGAGCGTTGGTTATTGAATATGTGCTGGAGCACCTTTTGTCCGACTTGTGCTTCCTTGTTCATCTGTATATCCACACAGTAGTGCTTCGTGAACGTCTGCACCGAAGCCCATGTTGCCGCCAGGCATATGTCCTGTATGAGTGTGTTAGCCAGGAAAGCTATTGTAGCACCCTTTTTCCTAGTGGAGTGGGCACGTGTCCCCTCTGCTAGCTCTTGTCCTGCACGTTTGTGACAGAGTTGAATTGTCTGTGCGATCCATCGTGCAATAGTCTTTTTGGTTACTGCCTTTCCCATGAAACTGTTGGCGAATGACACAAAGAACTGTTTTGTTTTCCTGTGTCCCTTCGTCCTCTCAATGTAGTGCATGACTGCCCTTCTGGCGTCCAGGGTGTGCAGAGCTCGCTCTGCGCTAGTGGTTGGTTTTTGGAAAAAACTCGGTATCTGTATAGACTGGTTCATGTGGAATTTGGACACCACCTTCGGCATGAAGTGTGGGTCAGTCCTCATCACAACCCTATCATTGTGTATTTGTATGTAGGGTTCTTGTAGCGTCAGCGCCTGAAGCTGGCTTACTCTGCGTAAGGACGTTATTGCAACCAGGAAAGCGGTTTTCATAGTTAGCATCTTTAGGGAGGCCTTGTGAAGTGGTTCAAAGGGTTCTTTCATGAGTTCCGTTAGGACTATGTTCAAGTTCCATGCAGGTGGCGGCACCCGCTTGGGTGGTGCGATCCTTTTCGCTCCTTCTAGGAATCTCTTCACCACCTGTGATGTGAAGAAACTCCTGCACGTTTCTCCCCTTGTGTAGGCGACTATTGCTGCCAAGTGAACTCTTAACGAGGATGAGCTAAGGTTCTTCTCCAGCAAGTGTGTCAGGTACTTAAGCACTGTGGAGTCCTTCTTCATTTTATTGTGAAGTCTTTCTTTTCTGCACCACATTGTGAATCTTTTCCATTTCGCAACGTAGCACTTCCGAGTGCTGGGCCTCCGTGCCTCCCGAAGGACCCTCAGGGTGCTTTCTGGCAGTCTCAAATGTGCGAACTCTATGTCCTCATGAGCCAAGCTACTAGGCTCAGGCTCTCTGGCTCTGGATGTAGTACCTCTCCGTTCTGCATGGAGAGTAGGTCTTTCCTCTTGCCGAATCTGTGGGGTGCACACTGTGTCATCTCCATGATCTGCGAGTACCATGTCTGCCTGGCCCACTGTGGTGCGACCAGTATCAGGGTCATGTTGCTCGCTCTGCACTTGCTCAGCACTCTGTGCATCAGTGGTATCGGGGGAAAGGCGTAAGCAAATGTCCCGGACCAATCTATCCATAGGGCATTCCCCAGTGACCCCTCCTCGGGTTGTCTGGATGCGAAGTTTTGGCATTTTGCATTCCGGCGTGTGGCAAAGAGGTCCACTGATGGTGTTCCCCATCTGTCGAACAGCCACCTTGTCTCTTGAGCATTGAGCTCCCACTCGTGGGATGCCGATGTCTGTCTGCTGAGCCAATCTGCTTGTATGTTGTCCTTCCCTGGTAGGTGTATGGCTAGCAGGTCTATCTTGAGAGGGATGGCCCATCTCCATATCTCCTGCGCCAGTGTTGAAAGCGGGGCTGACTGTGTGCCCCCCTGCTTGTTGATGTAGAACATCGCGGTGGTGTTGTCTGTTTGTAGCAACACCTTGTGCTTGTACAGTCTTGTTTGGAAAGCTTTCAGTGCAAGGAAGATTGTCTTCAATTCTAGGTAATTGATGTGCTTTGTGGCATCTGCTGGCGTCCACAGTCCCCTCACCTTGAGCTCCTCCATGTGAGCGCCCCATCCCTTCAGGGATGCGTCTGTGGTGATGGTCACTGTTGGCGTTGGGGGCGTTAGAGGCTTTCCCCTGGTTATGTTCTCCATGGTCCACCATGTCATCTCCTTCTGCACAGCATGCGTTACAACCACTAGATCCTCCCAACTGCCTGTAGCTTGTGACCATTGCTCCTGTAGCCATTCTTGAATGGGTCTCATGTGGAGACGTACATTTGGTACCAGGTGGATGCATGATGCCATCATCCCCATGATCTTGCTCGCAGTCCTCACTGTCCGAGCTTGTCCCTTCCGGTAGAGGCGAGTTTCCTTCACCAGCGCCCTCGCCCTCTTCTCGCTGGGGAACACCTTGCCCTGTAAGGTGCTGATCTGTGCTCCCAGGAAGATTTTCACTTGTTCCGGCTCCATTGATGATTTCCTCCAGTGGATGGAGAACCCCAGTCTTATGAGCGTGCTCGTCACTGTATGTGCGTGCTGCTTGCATTTCTGGTATGAATTTGCTTTCACCAGCCAGTCGTCCAGGTAGGGGTATACGTGTATTCCCTGCCTCCGTAGGTGCGCTGCGACTGCTGCGAGGCACTTTGTGAAGACCCTTGGTGCTGATTTTAGCCCGAAGGCTAGTGTCGTGAACTGGTAGTGGCTTTCTCCGAGGGTGAACCTGAGCATATGCTTGTGCTTTCCGTTCATTGGGATGTGCAGGTAGGCGTCCTTGAGGTCTATCGTGACCATGAAGTCCCCGATCTGCAATTGCGGGAGCACCTCTTGCAGGGAGGTAATTTTGAATTTTTGCGTTCTTATGAATTTGTTCAGGAACCTTAGGTCCAGAATGGGTCTCATTGTCTCGTCTACCTTTGGTACCAGGAAGTACGTTGAGTATATTCCCTTGTTTCTTTCCTTGAAGGGTACCCGTTCTATGGCCTGCTTCTGCAGGAGTTCCTTTGCTTCTTCCTGAAGACGCTCTAGCTGTTTGCCTGCTAGTGGTTTTCTTTTTGGTTTTCTGCCTGTTGGCCTCCCCTCCAACTCTATGCAGTATCCGAATTGGATGATGTTGAGGATCCATTTGTCCGATGTGATTTCTCTCCATTCTTGGAGGTAAAATCTTAATCTTCCTCCCACTGGTGTTATGTGGTCGTAGATGTCTAGCTTGTCTTGACCCATCTGTACGTGCTGCCCCCTGGGAACTTTTCTGTGGGTGGGCACACAGAGTTTTTTGAAGTCACTTAGAGGCGGGCTGCTGTCCCCCTCTTCTATTCTGTCCACGTCCATTTCCTCTCCCTCGAAAGGACTGGCCTCTTTGTTGGTATTGCCAGGACTGCTTCGGCTGACCTTGCTGAGCCTGCGAGTCTGCCTGGTGCGTTTGTTGGAAAGCCTGGTGTGATGTACCTGGCTGGTTTCCACCTCTCCCGCCAGGCCTCCGTGACGGGGTGCCCCTTCTGTTGCCTCTGAACTGCAATGCTCCCATGGACCTTGCTGTTTCGTTATCCTTTTTTAGTTTACTGAGTTTCTCATCAACTGTTGTTCCGAAAAGCGTATCGCCGTTGAACGGTGTGTTCAGGATGCTGTGTTGCACCTCTGGTTTGAAACCTGAAATCCTGAGCCAGGCGTGTCTTCTTTCAGTGACACCCATCATCATGAGCCTGCTGGAGGTGTCTACTCCGTCCAGGGCCGTCTTAAGGCAAGAATTTGCCACGTTCTTCCCATCTTCAACCAGTTTTTCGGCCTTCTGTCTGGCATCCTGGGGCAGGTCCTTCACCAACTGCCCCAGCTCCTCCATGATCTGGTACATGTGCCTGTTTATCAGGGCGTTGGAATTAGCCATGCGCCAGTGGGTCGCGACATTCCGTTCGATCCTTCTGCCCACCAGATCCATCCTCTTGCTCTCCTTATCCTGTGGTGGTCCAGAAGTAGTGGGCACGTTAGCCCTCTTCCTTGCTGTGGCCGTGATAATGGAGTCTGCGGAGACCGTGTCCTGAATGTAGGGTGGGTCTTTTGAGGAATGTTTGTACTTCTTCTCTGTTCTGGGAGTTACTGCCTTGCATGTTGCAGGCTCCCTGAATGCTTCCCTCCCTTGAGCCAAGACGCTGTCGAGCATTGGTAGCTACTGGCTCCTTGTTTGTGTGGGGAGCAATGTCTCTAGAAGAAAGTCTGCTTTCTGCTGCTCTTCGTCGAGCTTGAGTTTGAATGCCGCTGCGGCAGACTTTATCACCGAGTTGTAGGCCCCGATGTCGTCCGGCGGCGAGGGCCGCGAGGGATATGTGTCGACCGCCTCCTCCGGGCTGTCGGTATCGACATCTAGGTAATCCACCTCCTGTAAGTCAGAGGGGCCGACTCTGCGTCCGTCCTGCTGTCCTCTTCCTCCCCATAGTTGTAACTATCGTAGGGATTCTCTTCCTCTTCCTGGTCGTCGACCACCTCGACGTCCGGGTCTTGCTCCTCGGCGACCTCGTCTTCCTCCTCGACCACCTCCACCACTGGTGGCTTGGTCTTGTGTGGAATCGTGAAGGTTTTCATCTTTGCATCGAATTCTTTCTTCCGCTGCAAGAAGTTTTCCATTTCGGCCTCGAGGCGCCTTCTCTTTTTCTCCATCTCGGCTGCGTGTTCCGCGTCGGACGGTTCGGCCGCTCTTTTCAGTGGTTGGCTCGGCGTCGTGCTTTTCAGTGCCGAGGTTTTCGACGTCAAACCGGATTTTGGGTCTCTGGTCGGCGTCGGTAGTTTAGGGTCCTTCTCCCTTGGCGTCGATCGATCCTTTTCGGAGACGATTTTCGACGACTTCTGCTGTTCAACAGCTCTCGGCGCCGGGGACTCCTTCTCAGAGGATCCGCTGGGCCTGTGAGTACTCGCGGACGCCAGGTTTTTTGGCGTTGGCGCTTTCGGGGCCTTGTCCTCGTTTTTTCGAGACTCAGAGTCTCTCGGGTTCTTGGGGGCCGGAGAGTCTCCTACCTTATCAGAAGTCTTCGTGTAATCGGTCTCTACGACCGTGTAGCTGTCGTCTTCGGCGGCAGCGTTGTCCTCTTCCTCGGAAGACATCCCCAGCTCGTAGAGGGACGGAGTCGGGGCCTTCCCCTGCAGGCTGGCGTGCGCTACCCTCTGTTTCTCCCTCACTCGAAGGGTCTTCGGGGCGAAGGCGGAGCAGGCGTTGCAGTCCTCGCTTTCGTGATTTACCGGTAGACAAAGGTTGCATACCGGGTGCTGGTCCTTCTGCGCGTACTTGTGGTGGCAGTTACGGCAGAACTTGAACGGCGTGTTGTCCATCATCGAGCGCTCAGGGCCTCCCTGGTCGCGTGTTCGGCGACGTTCGAAGATCTCGATGAATTCACCTTCTCCTTTGCGGACTCCTGGTCGATGAAGTCTCCTGGAGTCTTCAGATGACTTTTCTTTCTAATTTCTGTATTTTCCTTCTTTCTCCAAAAATGTCTGGAGCCCAAACGGGAACGATCCAGACCCGACAGCGGAAAAAAAGAACCTGAAGATGGCGCCCAAGAGTGGGAGCTTCCGCAGGAAGCATGCCGACGTCACCGAAAATGCACCCAAGGAGGTGTGACGCCGACGCCCACCTGGGCTACAAAAAAACCCAAAGAAAAGACTACGAATCCGGACCCAACCACACGACCGCGGAATAATGCACAGCATAGTGAATCCAAAAAGATTCATGCTGCAAAACCCCATTATTAAAAGACAGGAAGAAGAACTTGGGGATGAAGTTCCGACTCGTGTACTTGCTTCCTGTGTCTGCTGAGGAGGTCTGCAATCTGATTGTCTACTCTTGGAAGGAGTTCTGCAAGGAGAACATTTTGTGGTGAATTGCCCAATTTCAAATGCTTTGAACAAGGTGCAATAGTTGGAGAGAGTAAGTCCCTCCCTGTTTCTGTAGGTAGTACATTGCTGTCATTTTGTCTGTGCGAACTAAGACAGTCTTGCCTATAAGTTGGGTGAGAAAAGCCTTAAGTGCTAGGAACACTGCTAGAAAGTCCAGGTAGTTGATGTGGAGACATTAGTGATTGTCTGACCACAGTTCCTGTACTGTGTAATGTTCAAGACAGGCACCCCAACCTGTTAAGGATGAGTCTGTTGTCAGAGTAGTCTGTGGAATCAGATCTATGAAAGGCCGCCCTTTTGCTAAGTTTTGAGGGTTCCACTACTGCAGAGAGTGATGAGTGCGGCTGTCTACCAACACTAGATTGGTTAATAGACCCTGTGACTGATTCCACTGACTCACTAGACATTCTTGCAGAGGACGCATGTGAAGCCTTTCATGAGGTGCGATTGCAATGCAGGATGACATAGGGCCAGATGTATTAAGATACCCTTTTGCGATTCTCAAATAGCGATTTTTAGGGAATCGCTATTTGAGAATTGCAAAATGGTATGTATGTAGAAATTCGCAATTTTTTAGCGATTTCTTAAAATTCCTTAATTGCGATTAGCAAATTGCTAATTGCAATTAGGGAATAATTTCCCATTAATTTCTATGGGCCAGGAGGCCCATAGGAATGAATGTGAAATTATTCTCAATTTGCGATTCGTAATTTGCGAATCGCAAATTGAGAATAATTTCAAGGGTGCAAGGGTGTTAAGGACACCCTGCTGCACCCCCCCTGAAATTGACATGTGTGCGCATATGGCGTACATACATGCCCCAAGGGCATGCATGAGCGTTACATGCCAACTTTACAAATTGCAAAAAGTGCATTTGTAAAAGAATTTGCAAATTACCATCAACTACAAGTTGGTGGTAATTTGCGATTTCTTAGAGTGAAATCGCAAAACTTTCTTCTTTCTTACATACCATTTAACGAATCGCTTTTTGCGAGTCCTTAAATGGTAGAGCAAAATTAAGGAATCGCAAATTTTGAGATTCCTTAATTTTGAGAGATGCGATTTTTTTCATACATCGCATTTCCCATTTTTTTGTCGCTAATGCTGCTATTTTGGATTCGTAGCGTTTGCGACAAAAAAAAAACGCTTGATACATCTGCCCCATAATTCCCACAAGTTGCATGAAGACTCTCACTTAATGAATGGTTGGGTTGGAACTGTAGTAGTGGCCTGAATATTGTGAATTCTGGCTACATTTGGGAGTGGCTGGAGCTTTGAGTGTCGAGGGAAGCTCCCAAATAAAACTGCACTTGTGCAGAGCACAGGTTAGACTTCTGTGTATTTATTGTAAAACCTAACTGGTGAAGTAGGTGCACTGTTGTCGGAGTGTGTAGAATACAGTTCTGGTAAGTGCCTGCTTTGACAAGCCAGTCATCTAGGTAAGGGAAGACATGTATAAGTTATCTTCTGAGATGAGCAGCTACTATTGCAAGGCATTTGGTGAACACTCTGGGGGCTGTGGTGATGCCAAATGGAAGTACCTTGTACTGGTAATGTTTGCCAGTCATCACAAACCCAAGGTATTTGCGATGAGCAGGATGGATCGGAATATAAAAGTAGGCATCTTTTAGATCTAGAGTAGACAAAGTCGCTTGCTGCAAGAGAGGAAGTACTTGTTGAATAGTTACTAAGTGAAAGTGTTCTGACAATATGTATTTAACTCTCGGAGATCTAGAATAGGTCTCAAGGAGCCATCCTTTTTGGGAATAAGAAAGTAAAAGGAATAAACCCCTGACCCTTGGTACTGAAGTGAGACTGTTTCTATAGCCCCTTTAAGTAATAAAGATTGCACTTATTGATGAAGCAAATGCTGGTGGTCTGGTGATATTTTGTGAGATTGAGGAATGTTTGGAGGATTATTGATAAGCTTCAGGCAATAACCAAGTAGGATAATTCCAAGCACCCATTTGTCTGATGTTATTGATTTCCAAATGGGGAGAAAGTCTTGAGGTCTTCCTCGACAGGTGTGGAATAGTCAGAGGGAAGTGTTGGGAAGTCACAGTTTGGTTTAGGAAGGGGAACTGTGAGGTGTGTTTTTACCTCTGCTCCTGGGACTGTTTCCTCTATAACCTTCCCAGAAAAATCATCTTGTAAAAGAGGATTGAGAATTGCCTTTGTAGGAGTAAGTGTTCTAGTATGTGCCTGTGGACTTGGATCTTACCCTATAAAAAAGATCGCCAAATAGAACCTCTATTGGAGAGAGATTGAAGCGCTCACATCGATTTGCTACATCAGTGTCCTTTTTTATTTGAGCTTGATAGATTTCAGGGCCAAAGTGATGTTTTTATCAAAGGGTATAGCCAGGATGGATTGTTGGACTTCAGGTTTGAATCCTTATATCTGCAACCATGCGTGTTGTCATAGTAAGATGCTAGAATTTACTTCTCTAGCTGCGGTGTCAGCTGCATCTATATCGCATCTGATAGAGGCATTACAAATTCCTTTGCTTTCCTGGACTAAATCCTGAGCCTTTGCCCTATGCTCCTCTTGGAGAAACTGAAGTAACTGTTCCATTTGCTACCAGTGGGCTCTATCATTTCTTGCTAGTAATCCCTGCGTATTAGCCATACACCATTGGTTAGCTGCCTGCGCAGCAACCAGTTTACCTGAAACATCGATAAGCTTTGATTCTTTATCTGATGGAGGGGCAATCCCAGATGCTTGAGAGTTAGCTCTCTTTCTAGCACTTGATGCCACTAAAGAATCAAGTGGTAACTGACCCGTATTAAAAATAGGATCTCTGGGGGAACATTTACATTTTTGTCTACTCTAGGAGTAAGGATTCTGGCACAGACAGGATCTTTAAAAATATAGTCTGTGTGCCTTAACATACCTTTGAGCATAGGCAGTGTCTGAGTAGACTTATGGGATCCTAGAGTATCAGAGAGGAAATCCTCCTCTAAAGACTTTTATGTAACTGAACTCCATGGTATTCTGCTGCTCTAGCAATAAGGTGTTGGTAAGACAGATTGTCATCAGGTTGAGATGGCCTGGCAGGATAAAGATCTGGGTCTGTGTCCTGTGGAGGATCAATTGTGTAGACCGTCCAAAGGTCTGATAATTGTGCATGGTCATAGTCAGTGTCACCTGTGTAAAAATGAGGTAGAGGAGACTGACTCGGTGTAATTTGTAATGGATCAAGTTGTGGTGGAGAGGGAGGAGGAGGAGATGATGCAAGTGTATGGAAAGCACCAGTGCCTACACTTTTTTTCTTGAGAGTAATTTTGCATGGGATATCAGCCTCAGAAAGCTTGTACTTATATGGTGTTTTAGCATGGATTAGCATTTTTCTGACAAACCAATAGATGGCAGGAGCATGCAAAGATGCGACTAGTGTAACTTCACGCTGCAAAACTGTTGCTGCATTTAAGTAACTGCTTTTCATTGAATAGTTGAAGCTTCAATTTGGGAACAAAATGAGAGTATTAACCCCTTCGATGCTGATGACGAGCTCAGCTCATCATCAGTTACGGCGCTCGTACGCTGATGACGAGCTGAGCTCGTCATGTAACGCGGCTTTTCGCAAAACGCAGCGCACAGCGGGAAAACCGCTAGCGCGCATGCGGTTAAATTGAAAAGGAATGTTAACATACGGGTATCAGTGTATATTTACAAAATGACAATCACAACATGAGTATTTAAGAAAAACTAAATCCTGTATCTAGGGGAAAAAGATCTTGCTTTACTGAGAATCACAAAATCATTTTTCGAGACAAAATTATTATATTACCGAAATGCCTCGAGTTGACATTCGATTGATAATACTTGCTGATTGGGGACACTACTGATAGCTTGGTGCTACAAGGCACTTTCTTGTGGTCATGGGAGTTCCTTCATGATTTAATCAGAGGCATTTCATGAGCTCTATTGACAGCGTTCTATGTTGATATTTTTACTTTAAAAAGTTGCTTGAATGAGGTCTGAGCTTGCACGTTTGGTATACCCCAAGGTCTCCGTCTGTTGCCCGAACTTCTAGAATATGAGCCGTCATTCGTGTAAGGGAAGAGGCAAGGAGATCTGGGTGCGTTTTCAATTTCTTCTTAGACGCTAATCATGGTCCGGATGACTTCAGTTGGACGGTATTAGAACAACCGTTCATTACTGAACATGTCACATGTTTCGCGGTTCTTACTTGTGAAGGAACAAACATGGGTCTTCAAACTGCAGAGTGACATACTGGGATTAAATGATGAAATACCGTGGGCGTGGTTATGATTATGATCTGGATTGAATATCGACATACAGGGGCTACTACAGTAAAGGTAGAATATACGGTGCCTGAATATATGGGGTCTAAACAGAATGACATATCAGTAAGGACAGTCTCGCACTTTTTAACACCGCTGGTTTACATACTGTTATGATAGCCAGGGGGAGGGCACAATAGACATTACCGTTGAAATAGGAAATAGTGGGTTCCTTTGAGAATATTGAAAAGGAGTTGGTATAACTACAAAGGTGGCGAAATGTTAGCGATAACTGACAGACGACTCCATCTTTGTGACTAATGATGGCAGCATTCCAATACTGAGATATGATGTTCACCTTTATGGGGTTTGTTTTGCAGCACTTAACCACGAAGGAGGTTAAATGTTGGCGATGACTGACAGAGGACTCCATCTTTGTGATTTATTATGCCAACAATTTAATACTGGAAATGCTGTCCCCCTTGACGTAGTTTGTTTTACAGCATAGAATACATCATGGTCATGTATACACTTGGGGTACATGGTTTGGATACACAGTTTGAGTGCAGTGTATACCATAGTCTGCACCTCCTTCAATAACATTTACCGGGGAGGCACGACTCGCTGTTTCCATAGACACTGTATCACGATTATGGATTAAATCAGGGCCGTAATATGGTTTGGGTGAGAAACAACACAGTTTAGAAACACCAAAACCTATTGAGAATAAGTTGCACTATGCGTTCTAATGTTTTTAGATGCGAGTTAACAAATTTTTTGGAAAGATTCAGCTCTAAACTATAATCCCCATACTACCTACGAGTCGCATTACGTGAATGGGCGGAGACAGACGCGAACAACATGGGAATTTCTCTTTTTAACGATGGGCGTGTCTAACGCCCGTTACCTCCCCAGGCGGTTTGGTTGACCGCCAGAGGTACCAACGGATAGATAGGTGAGCCCTTTGATAGTACCTCTGAGCATTGTTGCGTTAGAAACGGTCCGCGCGTTCCTCACAAGCCGTGAGTTGCGATATGTGCGAACATATTATACATTTGTTCGCGCGTACATGAAAGAGTGTGTCTTGAGGTTTGGTTGCGTATTTTAGAAACACAAGATGAATGGGAACGATCTCGCAGGTGCCGTAGTGTGCAGAATGTGGACGCACAAAGCTATAACCTTGTTATACACTTAACCCATTTGTGAACAACAGGGATAGGACCCTTTACACAAATGGTAGACAGCTTATGACACTGATATTATGAGAACGGGAATGCGAGTTCTCAGCATGGTCTATTTGTATAGTACTGTGCCATAGATAAGTACTCAGTATCATGTGTTACTTTTACCATTTATATATACATGAATTTGACAAAATAACAGACAGCGTCCATCAGGCTGTAATATATATGATTTTTAGACATAACCTGGCAGTTCCCCAGATAGACCTGTGTGGCAGTTGTGAATAAATAACTTGCGATTTTAGAAATGAATCAGGGTAATAAGACAAGTAGGGTACCATAATGTTTGTGGTCCTCTACTTTTTCTCAGAGTGGTGCCTCCTTTTTCCGGAGCCCAAGCCAGGTGAGGTGAGGTCTTCTCATGCATTACGGGTAAGCATGTAATGCCATTTTACTAGTATGTAATATGATAGATGATGAGTAAATACACCACTATAAGGAATGGACTGTGTACATATTTGTTTCATGAACATGAGAGGATTGTTTATTAATGAGTGTGTCAACCCTAACGCTATGATTAGCATTTTTATTCATTATTTTTTGTTACAGAAGCCATTAGCATTTCGTCACTTGCAGAGCACATGGTGTACATTCCTGATTACAGGTGATAAGGATGTATTGGTTCCAACCGGTTCTTACTGATTTCACGTTTGCAGTAGCAATCTCTTTGTGGTCCTGAAGAAGGCAGCGGATAAAGGTTTTCCTCAATTGCTGAAACATTTTGACCCATGAGACAGTTATTTGCTGAAAACTGTCTATTGCATTTTATTTAGGTTTGAGCATTGGGATACATTAATACAAGTGTTTTTCTCTCCCTGCTCAATTTTAATTCACTTTTTTCAAACTATCTCCGCACTGCACAATTCTTTTCCCACATAAAATAACTGCTCATATCTGCAGGTCCATCAGTAAAGCACACTATTTTTGAGAGCACAATTAACAGCTCTTGTTAAAAAAAATACGCGAGCTCCCTTTCCTTCTGAAAGGGTTGCAGCCCTTACTGTCACTAGTGTGACACTAAGAGGAGACCCAGATGATGACGCATGTCGCCATTGGTGAGTGATGGGAATCCGTCCTTTTGAGTAGGACTCTAAAAAACTCATGTCAAGAGAATTTCTTTCACAGTTTGTTAGAGGTTAGGGGTCACGTCCTTTCAGGTCTCTCATGTTTGTTTATTTGATTGTTTAGACCTGTGGGTAGAAGTGTGTTGTATGCGTTTTCAATTTCCCATCTGATTTTCAATCCAATTCACAATAATTTCAAGACCAGTATTCAGTGTGGAAGACGCAAAGTAGTAAAACGTGAAGTAATGTGGGAGGGGGGTAGGATCCGAAAACATTGTTTTACTCTTTGGAAAAAAAGGAAACATTCCAAACTGTATTTGGCTTGCAAAAATGGTTTTTTAACGACATTTCTTTTTTTTTTTTTTTTAAATTGTTCTGTAAAATGTATAATTTCGCTCAATTTTCTTCGGATGACAAACATTCCAGGGATCTGGCATGATCGCCTGTTAAAAAATAACCAGCTACCGACGCTGAAGTAGCCACAAGTAAGAGGATGTCTGTGTTTGAAGTGAACACACTCCTAAGAGTGTGGATTTTGTGAGAAGCAAATGCAGCTCGCCAACAAACACCAAAGCCTGGCGAGGCACAGTGCCTTGAGACTTTGATTACGTGCTACAATGGACCGGTCCTGCGCTGCCCAGGTGGCGAGCCATGGCAGCACCACTAAAACTTGGTTTGGCTTTGAAGGCTTCAGATGAGCCTCTACTAGTGTGGGACGGATTGTCTGGCATCAGTGGACTGGCCGCTACCATAAAGCTACTCTGTGCCTCACTCTACGGCAGTTACTTGTGCAACAGGCACATTATTACAGCCAGCTGCCGAGGTCTACACCGCTTTTTAAAGGGCATGAGCCCGAGCCTATAACTAGGGAGAGGGAATTTAACAACCGGTATAGCCCGAGGCAGAAGAGCTATAAGACTATTGGAAGATTCCACCCACAGAGGACAGAATGCACTAAATGACAAGCATTTGCAATGCAACAGGTCTCGCATTTAAGCGAGTTTGAGCTATTGGCATTGTAAATGACAATGGCTTTTATTTATGTTTTAAAAACCAAAACATAAATAAAAGGCATTGTCGTTTACAATGCCAATAGCTCAAACTCGCGTAAATGCGAGACCTATTGCATTGCAAATGCTTGTTTTTACGAAGCCTTTATTCCCCTTGTTATTACACTGCAGAAACACACAGCATCTTGGGGGCTATTCAAATAATTCGCCAGGCTTGTGTGGGGCATCAAATAACTACGTCTCTGTAAAGGCGCAAAGATCATGGTCATTTTAAAAGGCTTCTAAGGATTAGATGGCGCCGCCCTCTGCAGCAGCAAACAAGCATCTGCTTCCACGACAGCACAACAAGGATAGCTAGGCGCTAGTGCTAGTCCAGTGCCTAGCTGTGTCTCATGCGGGGAGCAGCCGAGACTCAGGGTTGCGACAAGACCACCGACCTCGCCACAGGCACTTGAAATGACAGGGCAAAGTCCAAAATCTAAGAAAGGGGGAAATTCTGATTTAAATAATATTAAAAACACACTATTTACTCTACTTCTGTTATTACAATACACTGTACAGCGCTCCGAATCATTGATAGGTGAGTTTGCACAATAAAAATGAAATGAAAATATAAATACCATGGTCCTGCTGGGTGGCAGTTAAAGCTGGAAGCGACGCGCCAGTAGCATTCCCAAGAAGTGAATCTTGTCTGGTCGGCTCATGTTGCCTCAGTAGTGATCTTTAAAGTGTTAACCCACCTCCCCCCTCCAGCCTCGTTTACCCCACCTGAATGCTCCCCTTTCCCAGGGAGCAGTATTTTGCATTTCAACGACTCTTCGTGGGTAGTAGGCGCTATATCAATATAATTTAAATACCATACTACGCCGCACCCAGTTTCTCATGTAGCACCGCCAGGCAGAGCGAGGGGAGATGTGTAGTTTGGTCAGCACCGTGCCCCCTCGGGCTGGTCGGCTGCATTATTGAACAGCGCACAGGACACTCTAGTGGCATCCACGACACACCTGCCAGAGCTGGAAGGGGATTTTAAACCCAGGTGATGTGCCCCTCTCGGCTCAAAAGAAGCAGGTAATAAGAGGGGCAGGGGTCCCTGAAGTGACGTGATGTGTAATACATGCAAAGCCAGAGATAGTTATTTACGTGTGCTTAAGGCCAGAGTGGGGAGCCGTAAGCAGGGATGGTAAGACAGCTCAACCCAGCCTCTGCCTTTGTCTCCTCGAACTAAGTCTCTCTCTCCGTCCGTCCATCCCTTCTCTCTCTCTCGCTCTATCTCCTTCTCCTCGAACTAAGTCTCTCTCTCCGTCCGTCCATCCCTTCTCTCTCTCTCGCTCTATCTCCTTTTCTCTTCTCCGTCTCGGATTCATTCTCTCTTCTTCGCCTTCTCTCGTATACCTCACTGGTCCATTTTCTCTCTCCATCTTCTTTTCTCTTCTCCGTCTCTGGTTCATTCTCTCTCCTTCTCTCGTCTCCCTCTCAGGTCCATTCTTTCTCCTTCTCTCTTCTCTCTCTCTGATCCATTCTCTCTCTCTACCTCCAGATCTCTTCTCCCTCTCTGATTCATGAGTGAAGAAAATTAAACATGTTCACATAGTTAGTGCACAGCTTCACTTGAAAAAAAAACCAGCCAGTCAAATCAGCGAGTGAATGTTTATGCATGTGACGCATTACCATTCTGGTGTTGTATAGAATAATGAACCCTTATTGGAATATATCTTAAGGTGTTTTCAAAAGTCACCTCTGGGTTCTGAACCTAGATCAGGTGTCACCCAGTGTTTGACGCTAACAAACAGAACGGCAAGGATGCGTAAACGATCATGTAACATATCATTTCTTACCTGTCAGTGTAGTTGTGCAGCTTGAAGACTTTCTGGATTCACTAGTTTAGGCATACCCTTGCTTTGTTTTCAATTTGCAGTTTTTTATATATAGTGCGAACTCGACCTGAAGTTATTGGAGTGCTTTACACGAGCACCAGTTACACTACACAAGGACACATCCATTTGTGTTAGGCAGGGGGAGATTAAGTGAATTGCCCAGAATCACAGGATGTTGCACCGAAGCAGAGTCTTGAAACTTAAGCGACATCGCGACAACCTCTCCCCCGTTCCCCTCGTCATACATATATATAGATTTGTCTATTATCTGGAAGGGAGAGGAAAGTCTAGCATGTTCCTTTATCAAGGAGTTGAATTGCAACTCACTGAATCTGCATTTTACCTCTAACTTGAGTGCCACGTCTGTTAACTTTTTGGATGTGGAGGTTTACATTGATAACAACACTATCCAACCAACGTCAATCGTAAGGTCACTGCAGGAAACACTGTGCTGCACGCCTCTAGCCATCATCCAAGACATCTAATCCATAGCATCCCCTAAGGGAAAATGCTGCGCATTAAGAGAATATGCAGCACACAAGAGGATGTTAAAGAAGCTCCGGCATCATGCCGTTTACGTTTCTTAGCTAGAGGCTACTCAGATAAGACAATTAAAGCAGCCATGAAACGTACAGATGCCCTAACTAGAGATGAGGCACTCACAACTAAAACAATGAAGAAAGCCACCAGTCCTATGTCAAACTCGGAACCAACTAGATTAGTGGTTACATACAGTTACATACAGTAAACAACATTTTGCCATAAGCAATATCATGAATAAGCATTGGGCTCATCAGAAATGATCCTAGTCTCAAGATGGGATCTTGTATATCTCCCACTATTACATATAGAAAAGCGGCCTCAATGCAGAATAGCCTAGTTAGCAGCAGTCCAGAAGTCTTGGCTAAGACGAACTGGCTCAGCTCACGTACAGGATTTTTTAAATGCACGTTCCTGTAAGGCATGTAAGCATGGAGTCAATATGCTTTCTTACACTACACCTTTTAAAGATAAGGCCATTCCAATCACTAAATATCTCAAGTGTAAATGTAAATGTAAATGTACATGTAAATGTATACTTGTAAAGCGCACTGTTACTCCATCACGCAGTGTCCTGGCGCTGTATACCGCTGGGGAACCTGTCCTGGCTTTCCCTGTGAGATGGTCCCTCCTGGGCACCCCCAAGGTGAAGCCAGGCATCCCCGGCACTGATATGGCCATTGAGGTGATTAAGCAAGCTATTGCCCAGAGTTGCAGAGTGGGACCCATGGTTAGCTTAGGCACCTAGGCATGAATTATAGAGTCCGCGGACATTGACCCAAGACCCTGCCGCGACGGAAATTGAACCCTGGTCCAGGGCCGACCTCCGCTTCAGGGTCTGCCGCTTCTAACCTGTGAGCCACACTTCTCCACATGTAAAACTGAGTATGCCATATGCACAAGTTACTACTTGTGTAACGATATATCTGTAAGAGACATTAGTTAGTATTAGATTCCTTACCTTAGAATATCCCCAGGCGTCAGACTGGATCCGGAAATTTTTGCGTAGCAGTACCCTTGCGCGTCGGTAGGCGTCGTCTGCGGCTCCGCGTCCGTCGTCGTGATGATGTCGTCGGAGTACTTAGACGCCGCCTCCGCGTGCTGCAGTCAGTTCTTAGACACAGCTTTTCCGCGCCAGAAACGCAGAGCCATGTTAAAAACCAACACTGGTGCCATTGAAACTAGGGCCCTGAAGGGGACAACCCTAACCCTAGATATTGGTTCGCAGAACGGGGAGGATGGGTGGGTCGGTAAGGAATCTAATACTAACTAATGTCTCTTACAGATATATCGTTACACAAGTAGTAACTTGTGCATCTGAAAGAGACACGTTAGTATTAGATTCCTTACCTTAGAATAGATACCCCAGCAATACCAACCCCGGTGGTGGGTCTGCGAACCAATACTTACACCAGAAAGTCCTGGAGGACGGAACGGCCAAAGAAGCCATCCCTCCGGACTTGGCTGTCCAGGCAGTAGTGTCTTGCAAACGTGTGCAGCGATGCCCACGTAGCTGCCTGACAGATGTCTTGTAAGGGCACACCCCTGCCCAGGGCAGTGGTAGTCGCCGTGGCTCGGGTAGAATGAGCCCGCAATCCAGCAGGGGGCTGCTTCCTAGCCAAAGAGTAGCATGCCTGGATACACAAGATGATCCTCCGGGAGATGGTCCTCTTGTGCACCGCTTTCCCCTTCTTAGCGCCCACGTAACCAACAAAGAGTTGGTCATCCACCTGGAACTGGCGTGTGCGATCCAGATAGAACGAGAGCGCACGTTTTGGGTCCAGACGATGGAGCCGCTCTTCCTCTTTAGAGGGATGCGGAGGCGGAAAGAAGGTAGGCAAGGTGATAGACTGCCCAATGTGGAAGGCCGTAACAACCTTGGGCAGGAAAGATGGTTTGGTACGAAGCACCACTTTGTCCGGATGGACAGAAAGGAAAGGTGGAGTACAAGAAAGAGCCTGGAGCTCACTCACTCTCCTGGCAGAGGTGATGGCAACCAGGAAAGCAGTCTTCAGAGTCAGAAGGCGAAGAGGGCAATTGTGAAGTGGCTCAAAGGGAGCGCACATCAGAAAAGTTAGAACCAGGTTCAAGTCCCACTGAGGCATCACAAACGGAACAGGGGGAAATGTGTGAGTGATGCCTTTAAGAAATCTGTTCACAATAGGGGACTTGAACAAAGAAGGCTGATCAGGTAGCCTGAGAAAGGCTGAAAGGGCAGAAAGGTAGCCCTTGATAGTGCCCAGAGCAGAGCCCTGCTTGGCAAGAGAAAGAAGGAAGAGAAGAACCTCTGAAAGAGGGGCAGCAAGAGGATCCACAGCCTTTGCTGTGCACCATGCCACAAATCTGTTCCACCTGCAGGCGTATAACGACTTTGTGGAGGGACGCCTGGCTGCCAGAATGACGTTACAGACTTCTGGAGGCAAGTCAAATGGCCTCAACTGTCGCCGCTCAATCTCCAAGCATGGAGGTGGAGACTGGACAGGTTCGGGTGGAGGACCGTCCCCTGCTGCTGCGACAGAAGGTCCTCCTGAAGAGGCAGACGAACCGGGGGATCGACTGACATACTGAGTAGCTCGGGATACCAGTACCTTCGAGCCCAGTCCGGAGCCACAAGGAGGACTTGGGCCCGGTCGCGCCTGATCTTCTTCAGCACTCTGGGCAGAAGTGGTATAGGCGGAAAGGCGTACAACAGACCGCAACTCCACTCGCTACGAAAAGCGTCTTCGAGCGAGTGCTGCCTTGGAAATTCCAACGCGCAGAACTGATGACATTGCGCGTTCTCTTCGGTGGCGAATAGATCTAACCAAGGCTCTCCCCATTGCTGAAAGAGGCCTTGCGCCACTCCCGAGTTCAGACGCCATTCGTGATCCATCATGCACCGACAGCTGAGCTCGTCCGCCCTGGCGTTCAGAGAACCTGCCAGGTGTTGAGCCACCAGGGTCACGCCCTGGCGTTCC
Source organism: Lissotriton helveticus (assembly GCF_964261635.1). Classification (NCBI taxonomy): domain Eukaryota; kingdom Metazoa; phylum Chordata; class Amphibia; order Caudata; family Salamandridae; genus Lissotriton; species Lissotriton helveticus. The sequence continues at coordinate 1,797,525,816 of NC_136057.1, forward strand.
AGCCATTGCCAAAGGCGAAGAGCCTCTTGACAAAGGATCCACGACCCCACACCGCCTTGTTTGTTGCAGTACCACATGGCGGTGGTGTTGTCCGTGAACACCTGCACTACACTACCCCGGACAGAGGGGAGGAATGCCTTCAGTGCAAGACGAATCGCCCTGAGCTCCAACAGGTTGATGTGGAGCCGGGACTCCGCCGGAGACCAGAGGCCTCTGATCTCCGCCTCTCCCATGTGGCCTCCCCAGCCCTGGAGGGACGCGTCCGTCACAACTACGTGCTCCGGTTGGGGTAGGGAGAGGGATCTGCCGCTGACCCAATCGCGGTCCGTAAGCCACCACTGCAGCTGTCTCGCAGTGCCCTCCGAGATCAGGACATGGTCGGATAGGTTGCCCTGATGCTGGGCCCACTGAAACTTCAGGTCCCACTGCAGAGCCCGCATCCGCCAGCAGGCGTGATGCACCAGCAGGATGCAGGAGGCCATCAGCCCCAGAAGCCGCAGCGTCAACCTGACCGAAACCCGGGATAACGGCTGAAAGATGGGAATCAGAGCCTGAATATCCCGGACCCGCTGCTCGGGTGGATAAACCCGAAACTGCGCCGAGTCTAGAACCGCTCCGATGAAGAGGAGCTTCTGAGAGGGGCACAGGTGTGACTTTGGCACATTGATCGAGAACCCCAGCTGATGCAGGAGGTCTGCCGTAGTCTGGAGGTGGCTGACGACTGTCAGGGGCGAGCCCGCCTTCAACAGCCAGTTGTCGAGGTAGGGGAAGACTGAAATCCCCAACCTGCGCAGATGAGCTGCGACCACCGCCATCACCTTTGTGAACACCCGTGGGGCGCTGGTAAGGCCGAAGGGGAGCACGGTAAACTGAAAGTGCTCGTGGCCAACCATGAACCGCAGGTAGCGCCGGTGGGCCGGCAGGACGGGGATGTGGAAATAAGCGTCCTGCAAGTCCAACGCCACCATCCAGTCTCCTGGATCCAGGGCAGCTAAGACCTGAGCCAGTGTCAGCATCTTGAACTTCTCCTTCCGGAGGAAGCCGCTGACGTTCCGTAGGTCCAAGATAGGGCGCAGGCCCCCTTTGCCCTTCTTGGTCACCAGAAAGTAGTGGGAGTAGCAACCACACCCTACTTCTGGCCCAGGAACGCGCTCGATGGCCCCTTTGGCCAAGAGGGCCGTAACTTCCTCCTGCAGAAGTCGCAAGTGATCCCCCGATACACGGTGGTTCTGCGGTGGCATGGTTGGAGGAGTCGCCTCGAAGGGGAGGGAGTAGCCCCTTCGGACGATCTGCAGCACCCACCTGTCCGACGTGAGTGCGCCAGTGGAGGTGGTGATGGCGAACCCTGCCCCCCACTGGCGTCACATGGGCCTGAAAGCACGGACTAGGAGGGTTTTGAGGCGGATGCTGCGGGGGAAGGTGTGGACTGACCTCGCCGCTGCCCACGACCGCCCGGACGGCGGTTCCCACGGCCGCCACCGCGTTGGGAATTGCCCTGCGGCGCGTGGCTGGCGGCACGTGCGGGCGCACCCCTTCCGTGGTCACGAAAGGAGTGATAGGCAGCCGGTTGCTGGCGTTGGCCCGAGAGGCCTAAGGACTTGGCCGTAGCCCTGGAGTCCTTAAAACGCTCAAGCGCATGGTCTGCCTTGTCGCCAAAGAGGCGACGGCCATCGAACGGCATGTCCATGAGCGTGCTCTGGACATCTGCCGAGAAGTTGGCAGACCTCAGCCAGGCGTGGCGTCTGACCGCCACCGTCGTTGCCATCGCTCTACCCAGCGAGTCAGTGGTATCCAGCCCACACCGGATGGAATACTTGGCTGCATCCCGGCCCTCCACAAGGGCTTGGCCGAGTTTGGCCCGTACCTCCAACGGACACTCTGGCAGCACTTCCGCGACCTTATCCCACACAGAGTGGGTGTAACGTCCCAAGAGGCAGGCGGTGTTGGAAGACCGCAGGCCCAAACTAATGGATGAGAAGATCTTCTTCCCATACTGGTCATACCTCTTGGATTCCCAATCCGGCGGGGCCGACGGGAATGCGGTTTGGGAATTGGAGGCCTGGATAACCAGGCTCTCGGGGGTAGGGTGGGAGGACAGAAAACATGGGTCGCCCGGGGCGGGGCGGTGGCGTCTGGCCACGTTCCTATCTACGGGCGAACCCGTAGCGGGCTTGGACCAAGTACCCAGAAGAACGTCACTCAAGGCCTCATTAAAGGGCAGCAGAGGCTCGGCCGAGCTTGACTGCGGTTTAAGGACCTCAGTGAGGAGGTTAGTCCTCACGGCCGCGACGGGGAGCTCAAGGTTTAAGGCCTTGGCAGCCCTCATCAGCACCACACTATATGTTGCCCCCTCCTCCGAAGCCACGGTAGGAGGGGAGACAAACCCAGGGTCTGGAGAGGTGTCCAGGCCACTGGCCTCCCCAAGGTCATCTGTCCAGTCCTCACGAGACTGACACTCCCTGGTCAGAGGGTCCTCAGACCCCTCCCAGTCCTCTCCTTCACCCATCTCCTGAAATTCAGGGTCCTCAGCCAATGGGGCCTGTTCATAAAAGTGAAATTCACCCAACGGCGTCTGGAGCGGCGCCCAACGGGGCCGCCCCGACGGCCGAACAGGAACGGAAGTAGAACCGGGGTCGGCGCCGTCCTCGGGCGACACCTGAGGGCCCGACGCCGGGGAGGTCGTCAGATCCACCGGCGACGAACCAGATCCCGAAGGAGGACCAGCGGCGTCCTGCGGCGCCGGGCCCGAAGGCACCGGCGGCGTCGGAACAACTGGACCCCTCGGCGCCGGGATAACAGGGGCCTGCGGTGCCGGGCCCGAAGGCATCGGCGGCGTCGGGGCCGAAGCACCAGACGGCGTCGGGCCGGAGCCGCCGACCCGCTAGGGCTCCCAGACGGGTCCGCTGGGCCCGGAGGCGCCGCGGAGCCCGTCGGAGGAGAGAGTTTCCTCATGGCCATGAGGAAGCGCTCGACCTCCTCCGGCATCGCGTTGAGCCCAGGGACCGTAGGGTATGGGGCTGGACGCGGCGCCCGCGACTCCAACGGAGCCGCGTGGGCGGTGTCACCCGAACCCCCGGCCGCATCGCGCGAGCGTCGGGGGGAGTCCGAGGAGCGATGACGCCGCTTGGACTTCTTGTGCCGCTTACCTGACGACGACTTCGACCCGGAGGAGTGCGGCCTACTCTCGGAGCTGTGGAGGCTCCGGGCCCGCGACCTGTCCCTCGACCTCCCATGGGATCGGGACCTCTCGCGGCGCGGGACCGACTGCCGGAGTTCGAGTCGCCTACGGGACCGCTCCCGCCTGGCTTTCGAAGAGAGGGCCCGGCAGTCGGAGCAGGCCTTGTCGTTGTGGTCGACGCCCAAACACGACAAACTCACGCGGTGAGGATCCGTGACCGACATCAGCCGGTCGCAATCGTCGCAATGCTTGAAGCCGGGCATCCCTATCGGCACCGTTTCGGAGTCGAGAGACTCGAAATAGTAATCAAAAAGGATCAAAAAGTTTAGTCAAAATTGACTAGGGTTACTGCTTTTTCCAGATCTGCGCTTGCTGGCGCGGAAAAAAGAAGAACTGACGTCAGCACGCGGAGGCGGCGTCTAAGTACTCCGACGACGTCATCACGGCGCCCACGACGCCGACGACGGACGCGGAGCCGCAGACGACGCCTACCGACGCGCAAGGGTACTGCTACGCAAAAATTTCCGGATCCAGTCTGACGCCTGGGGATATTCTAAGGTAAGGAATCTAATACTAACGTGTCTCTTTCAGATATGTGCGGGAGTGCCCTTGTGCCCTTAGATATGTAGGGAGCACCAAACTTCAGGTTCATAAAAGGGTGCTCCAGCACATGAGGACAATTACCAACTGTGATGAAACATATCCAGTCGCCAGACACTTTAATGACTGTCATCAGAGGGATCTGAAATTTTTCAAGTTTTATGTGATTGATGCAGTCAGTCCTCTCAGAAGGGGAGGAAACAGAGAGGGGATCCTACGGAAACTTGAAACGCATTACATTTTAGATCATGATAGCAAATACCCATCAGGTCTTAATGCCAGTGAGGATTTTTACACGTGTCTATAAATGGTTGGCTTTATGCGTACTCTGCTCTTATGACAACTCACTCAATTGACAGGGGTTTTTAGGTCTTACATCATTGACTTGTCTCAAATATGAACATAGTTATTTTAACATCTATGCCTTTTCCGTTGTTGTATATATATATATATATATATATATATATATATATTAATTTTCAAAAAAAGTATTGTGTTTTTGCACATTTTTCATACTTTGCACAGGTTGGTTTGCACTACAATTTTAATATATGCACATTTTGCACTTAATCAAGAGCTTCATTTTTGACTGCCCACTTGGGCTGAATACTGGTTCACATACTGATTGTTAGAGTGTGGATATTTACACACTACAAAATATGCATGAGATGCGTCAATTCAAATATCTGCCAACGCAATATGTATTTAACATTGTTACACATATGCATAACAAGATCAGTGCAATTTTGCACTATCAATGTTATAATGGTTTTTGCACTATCAATGTTATAATGGTTTCTAATTACTATTTTAGTATTAATGTACGTTTTTAAGCCATGCATAAATTATTCGTGAACATTATGAATGTTTTGTAAAAAGGCTACGTTTTAAAATAATATTTATTTTAAATTGTAGGAGATAACCAGGAGTCAAATTGGTAACTTCTATGTCTATGATGACGCTCGATGTTGGGAATCAGCACAATGAATGCACTGTCACTTTAAATAGCCTGTGAGCACTCCATAGCGTGTCATGTGATCAAGGGCCGTTGAGGCTCGAAACGCGTCATGGCGGAGGTGCGGGGTTTTCCACAATAAAATAATAGCACTTCTCATTTTGAATATATATATATATATATATATATATATATATATATATATATATATATATATATATATATATATATATATATATATATATATATATATATATATATATATATTACACTAAAACACTAGTGATACGAGTACCAGGCTTATGTTAAAAGTAACATGAGAATGAAAACAATAGAAATGTCAGCAATAACCATATGGTAAACGTTTTCTGTTGCTATCACGCCTATGTGGATAAGAACAAAAACAATTATTTGGATTATTATTATTATTATTACTATTTTACTAATATTACTACTATTGGTACTAACACAACAGTCTTTGAGTATATTTAAATTAATTCGCCTTGCGGCACAAGACATCAATGTTGGGGCCTCAATATAATCTGAAAATGTATTTAATAAAAAAAACACTATTTCCGGGCTCTGGATATGTATTTAAAATACACGTACATTGACATTTAAAAAAACAGGGACACAAAGGTGAGCTACATAGAAGGACAATAACACAAATACATTGTGAGTGGGGCACGTCGGCAATGATACGAGGACTTCAAGCATTATTACTCCAAGCATTACCAGTTAATATCACGAGTGAGCGCTCGTGTGAGTGTCATGTTCCGGACGGACATCAACTTCTCGGCGGCCGCGGACAGTATTTCAAGGATTATGACACAGCGTGGAGTTTTGTGAGGGTTTAATACAACATGCAGTTAATACCACGAGTGAGCGCTTGCGCGAGTCTTAATCCGGACAGATATCAACTTTTCGGCAGCTGCGGACAGTATGTGAAGGATTGTGACACAGCATGGAGTTTTATGAGGGTTTAACACAACATGCTGAGAACACACACCCCGGAGACAATGCTTAGTGTTGGTGTCTTGCTGCGCTGCATAACATACATCGACTCCAGCATGCAGCTCCGCGATGAACCAATAGAGAAACGTAAACAAAACTAGTGTACACAAACACTACCTTCCGGCTGCAGCTGCGGAATGGAATAAAAAAAGTGCATCCCCACGGATTAAAAGATAGTGTGTACCGCTGCAAGTAAAAACTCCAGTCCGGTTGGGCAGTAACCAGGAGGGACTAAAAAGCCTCACTTACAATGTGAAGCCAGTGTTTAGCATGGGGGATGATGCAAGCCTATAGAAAGAAAGGTCGGAGCCTACACTCCACTTCTCAAAGTACATCAATCACAAGAAGCCTTGCAGAGTGAGCAGCGTGCATGCGCTGCAACGCAGGTCTTCGAGACCTAAAAAAGGGAAGGGATTAAACCCACTGGCAGCCTCACTTTCACTCGAGTTACTCAGAACACAGTATGATATACTTACCTTCATATTCCCAATGAAATACCAATGTTTTATCAGCATGAATACTATCAGGCGAAAACAAAAACCCTTTACAAGAAACATTTGTCACCAAATGTTTACATTAGAAGCTCTCCAAAAATATGCAGATCATGTTTTTCTGACAGTTTTCAACTGAACACAAAGTGATGCTCTTTTGTTAGCTTAGAATTATTTAACCCAAAATGCTAACATGAACTTGAAGGATGTCCCCTGTACACTTCTCGAAGAGTTAACGTCCCATACCCGGGTAACAAAGAGGGCTGTTCATTCAATCCTGATGGTAGCCTACTACTAATATTGCCGAAGTTGGGGCCACTCAGTCTGATGCAATCTGGAATCTGTACTTGTGTGTACAAGTACCGATCCATTTTTGATTGTGGGCACCATTTTGGGAGCCTGGCACGGGTCCCCTTTTCTAGATATCCTTTTCCTTCAGGTATCACCTCTTCTACAGGATGTTGTCTGCAAGCATCCGTGGCTTCCGACTGAAGCTGTAGAACAAAAGGAGCCCTGCTTGGCCTATAGAAGCACCATATATATACAGTAATACCTTCATCTTATGTTTTCAGAACACTTCTTGGAAGGCTAATCTTCTGATATCCTCCTAATAACAGGCATTTGGCTCACTAATGCTCATACAAGCTGGTAAGATACCCAAGTGCCCTACACTTACTGGTCCAGGTGACTGCGCAGGCATTGACAGAATTAGCCTCTCACAATACTCATTCATACAATTTCTGATATGGAGCTGTGTCTTGGGTAGTAAGTCGCCACCATTTATTATTACCAGATGCCATGACCGAGACTTTGTTCTCGCCACTGAGTGTAACAATAACAACAAATTATTTACCTTTCTGGTTACACGCTATCCAACAGCAGATTCTTCACCTTTTGAATATTTCCTAAAGTGTCAGACAGGATCTGGAAATTTTTCCAGCAGTACCTCTGCATGCTGGTAGGTAGCGCTGAGCAGCTCTGCACGGAAACCGCTAGGCTTCAGAAATGATGCACAGAGACTATATAGGTGCCACTACCTGGTGCTGACATCAGTTACTTTCAATACTGTCCATGCCACCCAATCACAAAGCCCCAAAAGTCAACCGGTTGTGGCCAGTGTGCATATTCCTAGACCTGGGATATTAATAATGAAGAGAGACCAATTCGCAGAATGGGGAGGATGGGAGGGTATGTGAGAAATCACAAATTTGTTCCAAAAATTGGCTTATACAGTTTTCGACAAGCGCTGCCTCGCTGCCAAGGAGACATCAGCCACCTCTGGAGGAAGGTCAAAGGTGTTCAGCTGTCCACCCAATCTTCATGCATGAAGGCCCAGGTGCAGAACCCTGCTCTGTTGCTGTAACAGCAGGTCCTCCCAGAGGGGCAGCCTGATCGGAGGACAGGTTCTCAAACCCAGGAGTTATGGATTACATACTCTGTGTCCAATCTGGGGCCACTAGGATTACTTTGGTCCAGTCGGTCCTGATCTTCAGAACTCTGGGCAGAAGAAGTTTCAGCAGTATGAGTCTCTTAGCAAGAGACCCCATGAAAAGTCCAAAGCACACACCTGCTGACATTGCACATTCTCAGCAGTGGCAAATAGAGGGAGCCAAAGTCACAAAGAGACCTTGCACCACCTAAGGGTGTCACTGCCACTTGTGATCTGCTAGGCATCACAGGCTTAGTTTGTCTGCCTAATTTAAAGATCCTACCAGACGGTTCACCACCTGGAAAACCCCTTGATGGTTCAGCTATTTCTAGAGGATTGTGCCTTCTGACAGGTACAATTATTGAAATATCTGCACACGCTGCTCAATTGTTTCTCTTCATTGCCAAGAGCTAACAATTGACACATTGCTTTTATCTCTACCAAAGGGACCCCTGAATAAATTCGTTTTTTGGTACTCCTTAGGTATTTTTAACTCACAATTTCACCTATACCACACACCTGCACTCACCATCACAGCTATTTGATTAAAAGATCTCTGCCAAAGAGTCCTCTCCTGAGGCCTGTAGGGAATTGCAGTGCCAATACCCCGAGGAGCAAAAACCCGCCGATGAAGCATGACACACTCACGGGTGTGTGAGGGCATTACTTCCTAAATAGGAAGATCTCCTCACATGCACCACTTTTTCACCCAGAGATGCACTCTTACAGGATTCACTATCAGGATTTTTACTAAATATTTTGAATATTCTTACTTGTCATAGTACATCTTTCTGCTCAGTAGATATTTGCATCGGCAGGAGCACTTCCGTCACAACATTGATTTTGACCTCTAAGGTAAGGAGCTGCAGGTCAAGGACTTTGGCCACCCTACACATGACCATTGACCATCCTCAGTAGCCGGGTCGGGTGTGAGAGGAGTCTGGACTCCGGGGAAATATCAAGGCCGATTGAATCTTGAAGGACACTATACCATTTTTCTTCATGCTATGGTTGCCCTTCTCAACACCTGCATCATAATCGTTGTCTGAATATGTAGCAAATAAGGAATTCAACATATGTGTTCTTCCCTGTAAAGGTGGTAAGTCAAGTTAGGGAGGTAGCGCTTTGACAGAAATAAGTGTGACCTCAGTCGATGTTGTGGCCGCACCGACTAGGAGTCCGAGAGGACCACAGTCACCTCGTCCTCAGTTGGCATCAGCATCAAGGCTCCAGTGATCAGCATGGAGCAACACACTGGGCCCTTCTTATGAGAATGGGAGAGGTGGGAAGGGGCTACATCTTGCTTGGATTTTTTATTGTTTTTCTTCGACTTACCTGAAGACTGAGTGCAACAACAATCAACCTTGGAAACTACTCCTGCTATTTAAGGAATGGGAATGAGACAGACCCTTTGACTTGATCCACGCTTGTTAAGAAGTTTTAGGGTGCTTGGGTACAGAGTTTGACCTCAGTGTTGTATGGCCTTCGGGTTCATCAACGTACAGTCTTTGCAGGCCTTAGAGTTGTGGCTTGATCCCAGGCACCACAGGCAAACCGGATAGGTTCTGTCAGACGTTTGTGACAGTCCTAACTTGCTTAAAACCTGTAGTTTTGGGAGGTGACTTTCCGTAAAGAGTCTCAGAGACAAGAGGTAGTTCTGAATCCGCATCTGGTAGCGCAAAAAGAAAGGAACGGCCGTCAGCTCTAGGGAGTGGGTCCTATAAAGGCTCATTTCCAGAGAAGAACAGCGTTAGTGCAGAGCTGCACGGGGCCATCCAAGCGGTGCACAGAGGTACTGCTGAAAAGATTTCCAGATCCAGTCGGATTCATGGGGAAATATTCAAAATGTGAGGAATTGGAGATTAGAAGTCTTATATCAGAAACTCTTGTTTCTGCTGTGCTTCGGGTCAGGCCAGAGCGGTTTTTGCACTAAAGAAATCTCTACAGTCCTTACCTGCACCACCAGCCTTTCCCTGTACCTTCATTTGTGTTCGCACCAAAAAACATCTCATCTGTGCTTGTGTCACAGGATGAACACTATGATCAGCCACAGGGGCTGTAGTAGGGCAGCATGGAGTCCTCCCCACACGGTCATAACGGTGTGTAATGTCGCTGCTATAGGAATGAGCAAGAGTATCTACACAGTTATTAGAGCACCATCTGGGGTGTGTGAAAGCCAGTTTGGTTATGTGTTATAGTGCACCAGCGGCAGTATCTTTGTGGTGACATGTGTGAGAATGCTAGAGTGGGAATGTGCTTCTGAAGTATGTGTGACTGTTTGTTGGGGTTCTGAGATGATGATCGCTTCTTTGGCTGTGATAACTGTGTGACTCTGAACGTGTTTGTGCTGCCAAACTCACCTTGGAGTGCGTTGGAATGTCGAAGTTGATGACCACGTCCACGTGGGGAATATCCAGCCCGCGGCTCGCCACGTCTGTTGCCAAAAGGATGGATCTCGTCTTGGCTTTGAATTTATTGAGCGCTCCAAGGCGTTTATTCTGAGAAGAGAAAGCGGGTGATATGTTAGTGTGTGTAGACAAGACCGCAATATTAACTGTAGGGCAGCAAATATCATAGTGTGAGAATAGACTTGATAAATAGAGCAGTGAAAGGAGCTCCATAGGATTATATACTGGTGACCTGATCAATGGTATATGAATTCAGGAAGATATTTACACAGCAATCTATCCAGTAATCGAACTCTACAAAAGGTGGATCATAACGAAATGTGGTTACTTTGAAGGGGAGCCAGCACTCTGAATACCCACTGGAACATTTCAGTGGGTGCCCTGCCACCTCTGCTGAATTCTTGTGAGATCATGCCTTGAACCTCCATTAACAGGCCCTGTCTCTGCCAGTAATGCACCAACCATCTCCTTGGATTGGATGGGATGGGATGGGAATTCCCCGCATTACATCTCTCTTCATAGGTGCAAAAGCATGAGGAGCTCCTCTTCATATGTCATAATATGAAGTATATATTGGACCCCCAAAGAAAAGCTCCGATGAATATCTTGGAACCTTGGCTTACCGACCTGCCCCAGTACTACATATTTTCTGCTTATTGTTCAGGAACTTAAGTGGTTAGAGTGTAGCAACCTTTGGTATGAACCATGGAACAGACAAACAGTGGGACCTGACCACAAATAAAAATAAAAATCACTGCCTGCCTGTGTCTTCAGCACAAGTAGCATGTAGTATTAGAGCTCTTTAATATGACAGAGAAAGGCATTGGGAAGGCAGGGCCTATCTTGGACCGGTATCAAGCAGCTCAGAGTGTCCAAGGGCAAGACAGAAAAAGCAAAGACATGTTAAGTTCAAGGAATCTATTCCAACACTAGTAGATATGAGCATGTGCAATTACACAGATGGTGCAGCTGTTTTTATAACCCTTACCTCCTGAATAAGATGGTGGACGCTCACCAGTATGTCTGCACAGGTTTCTTATTCTCAACAAAACAGCGTGGAGGAGGAGACACAAAAGATGCCAACTACTGTGTCCCACCCACTAAATAATTATTTTTTGGGGTGACAAGTGTTCTGGTAAGGCAATGTTAGATTCTATGAGATAGCGCTCAAGTGTCCCTTGAATCTTGGCCCATGCTGCGGGGAGCAATTATTTACTCGGTTCTTCTGACCCCACCCATTGCACCGTCCCATCCATCCGTAAATTAGATAGGCGTAACTCCCACATTCTGTCTGCCTGGACCTACTTATTCCAAACTCCATGCAGTCCTTTAGAAGGATGATCCCATTTATGCGGAACAAGTTTCTATAAACAACTTTACATGCTACGCACATAGCCAGACATTAGCCCCTGAGACTCCTGATCTCAAACCCATTTGTACCTGTCCCATCTGCCCGTGCAGCGGGATGGCAGTGAATCCCAAGTTCCGCAGCACCAATGCAGTCCTCTGGGTGTTGTTGCAGGTGCTGCAGAAGATCATAAAGGAGTTTCCAGCCAGCTCGTTCAGGATGTATACCAAGTAACTGTCCTGGTGGGAGAAGCACAAAGAGACAAGAGGAGTCAGTCATCAGACCTACTGTTGAAGTTTATTTTTGGGTCAATAAGGATGGAAGAAACTAGTTACTTATCTGTAAAAGTAGTTTTGCAGCTTGAACTCTTCTAGATTCACATACTATGCATATATCCCATCACCTAGTGGCTGAAGTCGGAAAGTGCTACTTGTTTTGTATTTTTTTTTCTTCTAATGGGTGTGTGAGAAACCGGATCCTTCTGGCTTCGGCTACCACCCACCTTTGTGTAACAACCCCCTAACTCTCAGACTCTTTTCTCCTTATGCCTTGCGATTGTGTAAGCCAGGTGAATAGGTTTAATATTATGTGCAGGTATTTATCGTAGTGAGTGTGAAGGGTCACCTTTTCCCTAGAAAAAGGGGCAGTGCTTGTTGGGTGTACCACATATTGAAGTATATATATATTTTTGGCCCACAATCAAAAGAGTATTAATATCTGTATTCTTATGCTTGGTTTATGGATTCTTCTATTCTCATGAAAAAATACATCCTTATTTTGGGTAAAGTTGAATTTGGTTATTTTACGTCTGCTCTATGCGTGGATTTAGAGATCCCTGATTTTACTGTTACCAACCATTTGCGGGTTGTTTAGTTAACCAGACTGTTTGTAGTTTATGTGATGTAGCGGGCGAACCCTTAATGCTTTGTGTAGATGTGTATTATGGGTTACTGGGTGCTTGGTATGTATGTTCTTTTTTATTTGAAGCCTTCTTTAGTAGTAAGCATAAACTATGTGGATTCAGCAGACGCGTTATAGTCAGTCCTTTCCTTTCTAGGTTTATGGTTTTCCTGTAACATGGAAACCATGGTGTAGGATCTTTCTGAATGGGTACCCCCACTTTTTGCCTGATACTAAGCTGTGTTTTGTCTAGTCTGACTGGGATCCTACTAATCAGCCTGTGTAAGTTGGTGCATGCATCACTTACTAGAGATATAGGTTTACTATATCCAAGGGTCATTGCACTTAAAACCTATAAGTCACCCCTATTGCAGGCCTTTACAATCCAGAAGGCAGGGTGCCCCTGCATGAGCAGGACGCCCTAGCAGCTTACGGAGTCCATTCTCCCGGATTGTCAGTGAAGCAGCCATACTAATAAAGACGGGCATTAAGTGACTGCGTGATGACCAACGCGAAAACGGCTGCAACAAACCCTATCGTGTTTGGTGTCAAATATGTTAGAATCATAACCCCACATCGGTAACCGGTGTGGGTGGTATGATTCTACCAACCAAGAAGGCCCTTTGTGGGGCTCTCGGTGTTCCCAGTACCAGTCTTCTAGCTCCGGACGGCCCAAAATGGTTGCTGCCGACCTGAGACACATTTCTGCCCTCCTACTGCTGAGCCAAGCTCAAGCAGGAGAAGGCAGAACAATAGTCATCCTGTCACAGGGAGGTATGACCACCTCCCAGACAGGAATTAGTGTATTAGGACTGGGTGGGTGCGCTTGCCAGCGCCTGGAAGTCTGCAAGAGAGTCACCTTTGGTGTCCCTGTCCAGTTCAAACCAGTCCTTGGAGCTGTTAACTCCCTCTATGGCCAGAAACTGGACAAAGGACATGGGAGTAACCTCCCGCTGTCCAGGCCCTCCCCTGACAGGGTCCCCCTGAATCTTTCCAACCCTCTCCCATGGGTACTTAAGGGCTTACCTGGCTGTAGGACCTTTGATTTGTCATGGACAAGATTTAGAATTGAAACCACTGCACTTTTGCCGTCTGTGCAATCTGGACTTCGTTTGAGACCTACTTTGTCTCCCTTCCAGTCTGTGCCTGTACATCCTCCAGAAACCTTCCAAGGCCTGTGAAGCATCAAGGACAACCAAAGTAATCTCCCTTGAAGTGAAGGAGTCACTCACCTGCATTCGCAGGCACCGCAACGAAGATGACCGGTCTGCAGATCCCGAGCTCCTCTGCACTCCAAGAGCTCTGCAACTCAGCCCCCGAGGCCTGCTCTCCCCTCTGACCAAGTATGAGGCCAGCAGCTCGAGTGGGGGGTACAATAACCAAACCCCTGGGTACCGAGTCACCTTTGGAAGTTTTAAAAGTTTGTTGACTTCTCTGCAAGAAGATCTTCGGTCTCCAAGTAGCCTCAACCCAGAGCACCTCCTATGACCAGAATCATTGGCCACACCGCATTATGTGCATCGTAGCCTGCCTCTTTTGGTTAGCTGCTCGAGGTCCTCTCGCGACTCCGGTGCCGTTGGCCTGTGGGTGCATTTGAGGCTCACCTTTGATTTCCATAGGCTCCCAGATTGCCTCGGGCCTGCCCTGACCCCCCTGCTTGTGGTGAGTCTCCTGGACGTGGCTGGTCTGAACCATACACTTTGACTTTCTGCGTGGGTTGCTTTAGCCAAGGCTTGTTGGGGCTCCCGCCAGACCCAGACCCCATAGCTCTCGACTTCCTCGTGGGACAGCTCGTATGAGTCTCCTGGTCATCCTCATTGTCGCCTGTTCCCCACAGCTGCACAGTCAAGGTCATCACTGTCAACTATCCTAAAGCACCAGACATCGGTGGGCATTTGTCTACCGAGCCCCTGGTCACTCTCCTGTGAACCAGACTCTGTCCCCTCTGCTTTCAGGTACTCTTCGACAAGAATTCACGTTTGGATTCCCATGGACGCTTTCTCCTCTTCTAGCAGTGGCACTTTCCTGAAGTCCTCCATTGGATCCGACGGTGGTTTCCAACACCACTCCACACCTAAGTAAAGGCCCCGATGTCAGTTTTTGGGTCACCACCGCCCTGCCCGTTAACCAGGTATGGAAGGTCTTTAGTGCTTGGAAGATCGTCTTGAGTTGTAGGAGATGTATGTGCTTTACAGATTCTGTGGAGCCCATAGGCCTGTGAGTTTCTTGATTGCGGAGGTATGCTTCTAATTCAGTGGGATGCATTCCTCGATATGGTTATAACGGGGGGTGGGTATTTGAGATACATCAATCTGAACTATATGCATATGTGTTATACTGGTTTTTGGCCCAGCATAAGAGAATTGTGAAAAACGGTTTATGCTGTGTGGCAAAATGTGGATTAAAAATGACTAACACGGGAGGAGCTACGCTAGCAACCAAGATGGCCGCATAAGCTCCCGGCTCCGTCGACCTCCGTCGCTGGCGGATATATCCTGAACTTAATCCTGACCTCCCGCCGGACTCCCGTGTGTCTGAATCGTCTGAGTCCAGGGGCGCAATCCCGGAGTCTTTATCACCTTTTTTGACGAAGTTAAACCGTCTGTCATTTTCGGGCCTACTCCAGACTATAAGCCGGGGGCTCGAGTACTGACCCAGCCGGGTTTCAGTTGAACAATATGGGCCGCGGGTACCTGGCAGGGTCCATTCTCATCAGAGTGACACGAATTCTCGATCCTGGTGGTGGTCTCGAGTCCCTGCGTACACTGGCCAGACGGCGACGAGACGTGGATGCCGCGGTGAGTGGGGGTCCGGTTCCTGGGACCCTGCGGCAGCCCTCAGGGACCGCGGGGGGAGGGGGGGCCCCGCTCTCGGCAGCGGTGTACAGAGCGCCAAGCCTGAAAGTCGCCAGTCACCTTCGCCCACCCCACTCCAGTTGGTTTCCCCGGAGTAGCCGGCCTCCGGGGTTGATGATTTGCTTTGTCATCGATTAGCGGAGATGGATCGGACGACGTGTGGACCGACACTGGGGACTGTAATGGCCGCCATCGGGGCTCTTCACTGGCAAATGGAGGCTGCTCTCCACAACTTGACTGTACGCATCAAGACTTTTTGTCCGAGATCGGACCCTAGCCCAGAGTCAGACCCGCAACATATTGTGACCCCCGCGAAGCTTGATTTTATCCGAGAGGAGAGCCCCGAGCATCATTATAATCTGATGCCTATTGTATCTGCGCACCTACAGCAGCCCGCGACTGGAGCCCCAGACCAGCCAGCAAGTTCGGCAAAGTCCTCGCCCGCACAGGACTTATTTCTTTCTTCGTTTCCGGAGACCTCCATTGATATTCTTTGGATTGACTTTCGTGTTTCTGATGGACTTCGTGACTTGACTCTTCTGACCCTTTCATGCTATATTGATCTCCTCCCTTTTCTACAACGTCTTGACTCTTTTGCTGTTATGCTGGTCCTATCGAATAGTGTTTGTGTGATGGATCGTAGAGGCCAGGGCTGAACTTGACTGTTTTGATTCTGTACAGGGACTTCCTTTGATACTGCTGGGTGGTATCGGTGGAAGTGAGGGCCAGATGGGATTCTGCTTTTTTGGGTTTGGTGTACTGACTGTGTTCGACAATGGGATTTGCTGCCTCTGTGGTGTCTGGGGCTGGGCGGGATGGTCTTTTCTCTTTTGGTGATTTCCCCTATCAGTTTGTTTATAAGCCTGCTTTACCTCGCTTAGTACCATGGTAGGGAACATCTGCTCGCGGCGGGGGGGGGAGTGGAGTCCGGGAGCCCGCATCATATCGTAAAACATTCCTCCTCCATCTTTTCCCTTCCTTGGGGTGTAGTTTAGGGGGCGACAGGCACGCTGCTAGTGGGGTTAGGTCGTAGCCATCCGCAGGGGTGCAGGGTGGGGGGTTGGGGGGGGGGTTATTTTTCCTTTATTTTGTTCTATGACCTATCTTTTTCCCTTTTCCCTTCTTCACAAGAGATGTGGCATATTCTCCTGAGCTTGTTGTTATGCATATTCGGGTGTAGAGTGTCCATTTTTATATCCTGTATCCTTGGTGGGCAGATTCTGATAATGTTTGCTTATGATTATTTGTATTGTATTGTTTTGACCCAGCTCCGGCTGGTACTGATACTTTTCGGATGCCTACAATTGTAGTGTATTTCTCGAATTCATCTGCCCGTTCGCCACTGTAATATGTACTACCAACGATACCCGAAATGGACATTTCTACTCGTGTTATGATTAATAAAAATATATATATAAAAAAAAATGACTAACACCTGCCTATTGGGTTACGTTACCCTTAATTTTCCCGTGCACCGTGGGCTTTGGACCCACTAATTGCACTAGTATGTTCTGTCCCAACTCTGTAAGCATTTATTATTTTGCAATACAGTTTGAAAGGTGCACTTTTTAATCCTCTAAAGATGTACATGTATGCGCGTTGTAACAAAAAAGCAAACCAGTAAGAACTGAGTTTGCAGGTTATTGCCCGAATAGAGTATGCTGAGCAGAAGGCCCTGGTCGGAGGTTGTAAGGGACCCTAAAGTATGGCCCCAGTAAGCTTTACCTCGGTATATAATATGTATGCTTTGAGGTGGTGATCGTTCATGGTTTGTGTATGGGTGAATGTGCTTGATGTGGTGGTGGAGTGTCATCCCACCATATTTTTGTGGAGCATTTAGAGGTCGGATTCAACCCCAGTTGCCGACCCCCTGTGGCACATTTGGAGGTCGTGATGAAACCCCTTTGAAGACTCACCGGCCTATTATGGTGTCAAGATCAGTGTCTCTGAAAGGAGCAGACTTGCACTTTTTGGGGTCACACGCCCCATTTTGGCTGAGATCCGTCGCCCTCATTAAAGCTCTTGCTTTTTTTTCTTTTCCCCCCTGTGTGAACAATCATAATTGTTAGGGATGCCACGCCCACCATGTGGTCGAAAATACTATTTCTTAACCAAAGCTGAAGAGCCCCTTGTCTTTAGTGATAAACACCTTGTTTAGTAATAAATTAGCGAGGTACAGCCTTGCATGTTTACTTTGTGTGTGGGGGGGTGGGGGGGGGGGGGCAGGCTCCCTTGGTAAAAAAGGTGCTGTGTGGCCTTTGTGGATGTAATCTGTTACTAGTGGTCGGTAAGTCTTCCCATGTCAGTGAGGACCATCCCCTCACTAGAAGTATACTGAGTAGATGTATTCGGATAGTGTATGGAATTGCCATACAAGCTTTTCCCCGGAAAGAAAGGTTGAAATCAAAGTAGGTGCAAACAGGTTTGCGAACAACATTAGTCCATGATCTTTAACTGCTGTACATGTGAATGTGTAGAGGCAGAGAGTTATTACATGTCCTCATTCTGTGTAACTACATATATGAAAAACCATCCATGCATGCCTTGGAATCTGCGATTGCCTACAGCAATGAACTTGTGTAAAATGAGGCGTGCAACTGATAAAAATGTATCCATCTTTATCCAGGCCTTATTGTTGCTTTCTTTGGTGTCCCCATTCACGGGTCATGAGTTTTCCCTATAGTTCAGCTTAATAGTGACTTCTTATGTTGGGATTAGAAAACAACCCTTCTATTGTTACCCAGATTTTCCCCTGGGATGTTATTCCAGTTTGGTATTATGTAATCTAAGGACTTTGTCCCATCCTGGAATAAATAACTACAGAATCTATCTTGTAGATTATGTGGATAGAACAACGAAACATTAATTCATTTACTATGTGTCTGTACCCTTGGGGCAAAGGAAAATTCTTTTGAAATCATTATTTAAGGGCATGGGAATACGTTCATGCCGGCAAGCCGTTATCATCTAGCTAAGTGGATGTTCAGTTGCCCTCGACTGTAGGGGAGTAAAGTTCATAACAACTCTATTTAAGGAAATTTCAAACATTGGGTTACAGGACTAAGAACTGTCCCTATAATCTGTAGAAAACTTCTGGGAGAAATTAATTATTGATGGTTTTAAAAATGTGCTGTTATACATCAAAATTGTGACCGTGAATGATCATTAAGAAAAAATCAATAGTGTATATAAAGAATATGAAGTTTTAGAAAATCAGCAACTGGAACTCAGAATGGTGTAACATTGGGGATGCACCTAATGAACAGTGATATTTTTAGTTGTAAATAACAAAATGTTATCAATTATATTCTTTTTGTACTGTTATAATGGTTTTAAATAACTAAATACAATAAAGATTATTCTTCTTCTGTCCCATGGGTATAAAATAATCTGAACTGTGCTTGCCTACAGCAATGCAATTAGGCATATTGCAGTGTGGAACTTGTAAAGATTACTTTATTTCTATATAGGCATTACTTTAGCTTTGTTCCCTATAGCTGAGCTTAACAGTGACATTTTGTCCTGTTGGGAGCAGAAACAACCACTCCTGTTATTACCCAGAATGTTAACTGGGTGTACCTATGATTTGTAGAAGGCTATATGTGTGCTTGTACACATCTGGGGCCCATGTACCTATGGGGGTGTACCTGTGATCACGGGTTGTTAGGTGATTTCTTGTAATGCTTATTGTACAGTAGGTTACGACACAGAAAAGATACCAATGCCACTGGTTTACAGAGTTCTTTGTGGTTCGCTTGAAAGAGCGTCCCATGTGCGAGCATTAGTACTTGCCTTACGAACTTTTGTTCTCCCATTGCTTGCGCTTTATACTATGCAGCAAATTATTTTACCAAATGGTTGTAGTAACTGGTAACTGTTGCAATTGTCAATATAGTGTGTTCTTTAGGCACACATGTTCTTTTACTTTGAGGGCTACATGTTATCTAGTATAGCTGTGGGAAAGAAAAAACACTTATGTGCATGTAAAATATACTTGTGGTTAAAAAGTGTTAGTCCCTACTTTGCCTTTGAGAAGCCAAAGTTCAACAGAATAATGCAGCCCTCTCTTCCCTTTTCTGGAACTGTAATTCTGGCCTCCTGCCCTTGGTTCAAGGGCAGATAGGTATGCGCTTCCTGGAAATAAGCATATGATTTATGAGGTATTTGCGCCAGACTTGAAAGCCAATTTATGGAGTATTTTATCCCTTGCTGGAGACTTCCCCGTTGTGGAGCACCCATGTTTGTCCGACATGAAGGTAATTTTTACGATCTTCACAGCCGCTTGCCATAGCCTTCCCGATATGAGCTCCATATGGGCAGCATGGAATTTGCTTTGTGACTACATGTTTATTGCCTGTGCAACAAAAGTGTCTTGCATACAAACTGAATGTTTCTTATGCCAACATGTCTGATGCCTGGGGGGAAACACCACCACTGAGATGAAATTGTTAGAGATCCCCAAAACTCTCTTTAACCAGCCATATTCTCTTGTCAATGTTAAAGACTGTGAAGGCTAGAGCACATCCTTGGACTAAGCCTTTAGTAATGTTTGCAAACTAAGGAAAGATTGGGAAGCAAGTAAATATCCCCAAGAAATACTGTAATACATTTCAAATGCAGCTACAAAAAACCCTTGAGTGCGTTGAAAAGCAAGATAAAACAGAACACAATGTGTGTACCAGCACATTGCAGTAAGAATAGGCATGTTTGAGATTCTGATATTTACAGAATTTGTTAAATAGATTTTTATTGCATTTTAAAAATGTCTTTGCTCAAGCATGGAACAGGTCACGTGGGTTCCTGCTCCTATAATATAGTAAAGAGTAAATTCTTACTTTGTCCATTATGGTTTCCGGTGCAGCATGAGTTTCTTGCATCACATTTTCCAAATACCTCGAGAGAGAATTTTAAAAAGGCAGGGAATGGCTACTTAATTTACCCCCTAATGCAATCTTCCTTCACAACACCTATGTCCCCTCTGGTAGGAGTCCTTTCTTGCATCTTTGTGTTGCTTCATTTTCGCAGCAGTCTTTAAGGCACTTCCAATCTCCATGGCGGAAAAAATAATCTAGCACTCACACAAAGGGGGTGGCAGCCGAAGCCAGATGGATCTGGTTTCAAACACACATTAGAAGAAAAAAAATCTTTTTTTAGCACTTTCTGACTCCAACCAATAGTTTGAGGGATATATGCATAGTATGGGGATCTAGAAGACATCCATGCTGAAAAACCTACATTTCCCACCTAGGTACAGGTTGGGATGAGGGAGAGTAGGGGGGAAAACTGCAAGCATTCAACAAGGAGGATATTGGGGATAAGTTAAGAGAAGAAGTCCCCACCTTAAATTTGGAAGGAATGAAGAGGTAATACTGTTGAAGCTTCTCCACGGTCTGGTACTTCGAGGACACAGCACACTTTACAGGATCCTTTAGAGCTGCGCGTTGCAGCTTTTGCACCTGGGATGAACAACATCAGATTAGAGGGTGACAGAACATTAGGAAGAGAAGGGACAAATAATGTAGCTGTGGAAGTATAATTTTGTATGCACTGCTTCACTTACATCAGTTCTGCATACGATTACCATAATTTCTATAGGGCTGTGGAGGCCAGTCAGCCATATTCATTTACCATCGAGGCCACTTAGTCATACCCTACATTGTTGAGTGTTTGATTACTGGAACAGAAGACAGTGATGATGTCGGGGGTATTAGTGGAATGGCAGATTAATGAGTGTGCCTTCAAGTGTTTGCTGGACAATTCAACAACATACTAGAAGATCACACTAGACAGAAATTACATAGCATAAACAGTGTACATAAAGGATAGCCAATAGATGCATCATGCTTTTCCTCAAGCATAAATATAACCAGATCATAGTCAATATAGAGCACTGACTGCCTCTCCGATGAAGAGTTGCTGTAACACCAACAAGCTCCCTGCCTTAATCCAATCCCCTTAGTGATTGCAAGGTGGACAGCTCAGCCAGTTGAATGACCAAAACCGTTAACATTTCCACTCACTGTTTTTTTTGGGATAATCCAGTTATGGACCCAACTAGGCTGCTTCTCCAGCCCCCTGAAGTGCAAATGACAACCACTGCCTCCTGGATTAAAACAAAAACTATTGTGGTATCACAAACCCCAATAACATTCTTGCCTTAGTGCAGACTGCTAAGCTGCTCACCTAGGCCTGGCTCTTTAGAGTGCCACACATAAGTCAGACATAATCACCACAATTAACCAATGAGAGCAATGGAGATTCTAAAGGAAGAAAGACCATCAACAACAAGGAAATGCAGGGGCCCTAAGAAGATGCCGGCTTCCTCGTAACTCGCGGTGAGGAGGCGCAAGACGACTGCTTCTTGCGCAGTCCTGGGAGCCTGCAGACTAGCCAAAATGCAGGTCCGGCAGACAGAAGCATTCGGCAACAATTTAATGAGGACTGCAGCACGCCGCTAGTAAGGAGCGGTGTTTTTCTCTTATCTATGACGTCCTCTCCCTCAGAAGCGGCTGCCATTTTGAGAGGCGACCGCTTCTTACTAACGAAGCAGAGTACTGAGGTGATGTTCCTACCAGTTATAGGGTCTTACAATGTGGGAGGATGCCTAAAAATAACAAAAGACTTTAAAGGTACATTATTAATGTAATTTTAAAGGAAAAAATCCAAAAAGCTTTGCTTGCTTGTTTTTTTCATTTCCTTGTACGGCACTACAAGCACCGTGCCAGGCTTTTGACATCTGGATTTATTTTTGACATAAATCTGGATTTATTTTTGACATAAATCTGTCCTATCAAACTCTGTTTTCATCCTTTTTTCTAACATTATCATAATTGCTTGTATTCACTAAAGAGTTGGTGCTATTCAATGAGTTTTTGCATCACCTATGGGAAGAGGGAGGAGATTTAGTCCCTCTACTTTGTCCCCAACACGTAGATACATTAACAATTCCACAGTCTTCACAAACTTTGCTGCAATGGAATCTTGTTGAGCATCTCAATCAAAAAATGCAATGTCTGCCGTTGCATCAACCACAGCTACTGTACCGCCGAGTTCTGGAAAAGCCTCCACGAAACGTCTGAAAAAGGACCCACCCTCCCCTACCAAGTCTCCCCCTCCTGCTTCCATGGACCTCTTATTCGAAGAAATGTGTGCCCTACGTCCTTTTATGGAGGAAAAGAAAAATAAGCTACATCACCTTACTGAAATGTAGTCTCAAACAGATGAACGTCTACAAGTGGTGGAACAGTGTGTTTCCTCTTACAGTCTGACAGCAAAGTGAACTCTCTTCAATCTCAAGTTTCTTCTCGGCAGAAACAAGTTGAAGACTTGGAAAACAAACAGGAGAAATCATCTGCACATATATGGTTTAACGGAGAAAACGGAGGGCCCAGACCCTCTTACTCTCTTAAAAAAAATGTCTTCCCAAAGTGCTAAAGCTACCTGAAGGCACCTCTCTGAACATTCAACTTGCACACAGATTAAGTCGTCAACAAGTAAATACTTCTGGTTCAAAACGTCCAAGAGGTGTCATTTTATACTTCTTGGGAGTATACAGATCTTCTCCAAGTCCTTTCTGCATTCATATAAAAAACCAGCATATCTTGGTCAGGTCATGCATTATTTTTCTCTCAAGATTATGCCAAGAGTACGGCAGATAGACGTAAAGAATTTCTAAATTTAAGACCGAATCTTCTCTCTCTTGGTGCTCATTATGGTCTTTTTCATCCTTGTCTTTTAAAGGATACCTACAGGAACAAGACAATCACACCTTACAGAGAGAGTCCTTAAAATTGAAGAGAGATTGGGTAGGTGCAGTCTTCTCCCCAGGGGATGGTAAAAGAAACAGTGTTGTCACTTTGTCACAAATCTCTCTGTGTTAAATTGATCTCTCAAGAAACTGATAATTTTGGTCGTTGGTTGTTTACTGATTTGCCGATTGGGAAGGTTCCAATTTCCTTGTTTAACATTTATGCCCTAACTACTGGAAACTCCCTTTTTTGGTCTCACCTTACAAAGAAACTCTTGCAATGTCCCCAGGACAATCTCACTTTAGCAGGTGACTGCAATCAAATTGTAAATCCCTTTATCGACCGTAATTCTCTGATCTCCTTCATACCAAATAAAGCCATAAATCATTTTTATAGTCTACTCAATAGCGAAAATTAGTAGACCCAATCACGTATTGACTACATTTTTGTATCCCACAACATTTCTCAATCCTTACAATCTGCAAAAATTGGTTCTATATTGATATCTGATCAAACGCCTGTCTCTATCTTATTGGACATACTTAATAAGTCAAATATTTCCACCCAATGGCGTTTTAATAACTCGGTACTTTTAGACTCTATATTCACCTCCTCTTTCACCTCCTTTTTTAAAGAGTTCTTTCAACTTAATGAAACAGAAAGCTTACCCTTTCATATAATATGGGATGCTTTTAAAGCGGCTGCACATGATTTTATCATCAACTACGTTTCTAAGAAGCAAAACTTTACCCGTAAACATGCCACAGATCTTTTTGCAAAAATAAAGAGATTGTAACATTCCTACAATACTATCAAATTGAAAGAATGTCTGTCAGATTATAGCAACTAAACTTAAGTTCAATAAGGATTCTAAGGAAAATGCATCACTAGATTTATTAAAATCTAGTGCAAAATGTTATGGTGGCCAGAATAAATCGAGGTAAAAAAAAAATTCAACATTGAATCAATCATAGACTATCAAAAATCTCCTAGATGCAAAGACTCTGAAATCCTACAAGAATTCCATCGATTTTATGAATCTTTGTACACACCGGAGTCCATGCCTACAGACTAGGAGATTTCAGAATATCTTTCTTCTATTGAAAAATCCTTTGATACACAACTACATTTTGATTAATTGGAACTTGATATCTCATCGAAAGGAATTACGCACTGTATTACATACACTCAAAAAAGAGACTGCCCCAGGACCGGACTTTTTTACGGTAGATTATTTTTTTTTAAACATTTTTCTCATCTGCTTCTTCCCAAGCAACGAGATCGGATAGTCTCTTTTTCACGTGCTGGTACATCATCTGGATCCTTTGTGAAAGCTTTAATAGGTCTCATACCCAAGGAAGATAGGGAACCTCATTTTTGTAGAAACTACAGACCCATATCTTTAGTAAACATGGATTATAAAAAATGTTCTAAGGCCTTGTCCTTGAGGTTGGAATCCTTTCTTCCTGACTTACTTGGTAAAGGATTCAGAAAAGGGGGTGGTGATGAACAGAGTGTCTGAATTAAGCAGACCACTCTTACCCAGTCCAAAGATCAGGGCTTGATCCATCACCGTTATTTAGCTCACTGACCCATCCCAGCTCAGAACCTGGCTATATGCAAATTAGTCTGTCCCTGGCCCAGTGCATCATGGGAACAGGGCAGACTACCAAGCCAATTCTTCACCAGAAAGGAGACACGCTTCCGGGGACCGGTTTCTGGCATTTCAGCCGTCGTCGGCCCGGCTTGCTTGAATCCTGATGGAGCAGTGAGCAAGGGACTCATGTCTGAGTATACCCTGCCACACCTACTCAGAAGCTTGTTTCCTTCCCAGTGTAAGAATTGGCTTGGTAGTTTGGTTTGCCCTGTTCCCATCATGCACTGGGACAGGAACAGACTAATTTGCATATAGCCAGGTTCTGAACTGGGATGGTGCAGTGAGCTAAAAAACGGTGTTGGATCTAGCCCTGATCTCTTGACTGGGTGAGAGTATTCTGCTTAATTCAGAAACTCTGTCCATCACCACCCCTTGTTGTTAAATATTTTGTCCACCCTAAGCATGGAAGGGTATACTCAGATGTGAGTCCCTTGCTCATTGCACCATCAGGATTCAAGCAAGCCGGGCCGACGACAGCTGAAATGCCAGAAACTGGTCCCCGGAAGCTTGTTTCCTTCCCAGTGTAAGAATTGGCTTGGTAGTTTGGTTTGCCCTGTTCCCATCATGCACTGGGACAGGAACAGACTAATTTGCATATAGCCAGGTTCTGAACTGGGATGGTGCAGTGAGCTAAAAAAACGGTGTTGGATCTAGCCCTGATCTCTTGACTGGGTGAGAGTATTCTGCTTAATTCAGAAACTCTGTCCATCACCACCCCCTTGTTGTTAAATATTTTGTCCACCCTAAGCGTGGAAGGGTATACTCAGATGTGAGTCCCTTGCTCATTGCACCATCAGGATTCAAGCAAGCCGGGCCGACGACGGCTGAAATGCCAGAAACCGGTCCCCGGAAGCTTGTTTCCTTCCCAGTGTAAGAATTGGCTTGGTAGTTTGGTTTGCCCTGTTCCCATCATGCACTGGGACAGGAACAGACTAATTTGCATATAGCCAGGTTCTGAACTGGGATGGTGCAGTGAGCTAAAAAACGGTGTTGGATCTAGCCCTGATCTCTTGACTGGGTGAGAGTATTCTGCTTAATTCAGAAACTCTGTCCATCACCACCCCTTGTTGTTAAATATTTTGTCCACCCTAAGCGTGGAAGGGTATACTCAGATGTGAGTCCCTTGCTCATTGCACCATCAGGATTCAAGCAAGCCGGGCCGACGACGGCTGAAATGCCAGAAACCGGTCCCCGGAAGCTTGTTTCCTTCCCAGTGTAAGAATTGGCTTGGTAGTTTGGTTTGCCCTGTTCCCATCATGCACTGGGACAGGAACAGACTAATTTGCATATAGCCAGGTTCTGAACTGGGATGGTGCAGTGAGCTAAAAAACGGCGTTGGATCTAGCCCTGATCTCTTGACTGGGTGAGAGTATTCTGCTTAATTCAGAAACTCTGTCCATCACCACCCCTTGTTGTTAAATAATTACTTGGTAAAGAACAATCTGGTTTTATTAAAGGACGCTTTATTACAGACAATACTCGTTTGCTTTTTGATATACTGTCCAAAACATCTCATATCCGAATCTATCGCTGCAATTGCATTAGACGCGGAAAAAGCGTTTGATAGGGTATATTGGCCATTTATTTTTTAAATGGTTCAATGGTTTGGTTTTGGTCCAAAAATTATAAACTCAATTTCTCTCCAGGGATGTGGAATTCCTATAGCCCGACCCCCAGAACATATTGTTTGGGGCCACGGGCAACAGGTTTTCATTTGTATTTTGTCCTTGGGACAAGTAGGCCCAACCCCCTGCAGCACAAACCCTTTGGATGCTAGTTTGCAGTACCACATTATGGAACAGGGAAGGGCACTGTCTGCAGTTAAGGTAATATTTTTATCCATATATTAATGCTGTTCAAGCTTGTATTTATGGTTAAGTAATTGAAAGCATGTATTATTAGGGTGAGCGCTCTAAGTAAATGTTGTAAGCTCCGACTGCACTTCTGACTGTGGTTCCAGTATAGAAACATGTACACACGTTTTCAAAGTTTAGCAATATGAGGCTATGTATAATGCTCCAAGAATGCTCTCGGATTTGATGCAAATATTTGAAGAACCTCGAAAGCAATATTGATGATTCTTTGCTTTCAAAATAAAATGTTCATAAAAAAATGAAAGCAAGAAAAAAAAAACATTTAGCTAAACTACTGTAAAATTTCAGGTACCATTTATTTGCAGCTGCAGCATCATTTAGTAACATGTGTTGATGCACGCTAGTATTTCCCAAAACTATTCATTGTGGAAAATCAGTGTAACCAGTTTCAGTAACATTATGGGAAACAAAAATAAACAAGCATCGGCAAAGCCAGTAGGTGTGAAATTGGTGGTCAGCTTTTTAGTTTTGTCAAGGTGCGAATTGTTTTGGCATGGTTTTTGTAAAACCTTATTGGTGTGGGACCTGCCGGGCCCTCACCATTATAACAAACATTAGCAAAAGCAACAATTGTTTTTGGTCTTAAATAGCATATTCTGCCACAGTAGTTACTGGCATTGAGAAAAACTACTGTGTGCCGATATACTCATCTGAAAGAGCAGAATGCTATCACTCACAGTGAAGCCAGCCGATACAGAGAGAGAGACAACATTTTAATAAATGCAAAACGTCATGGTCAACGCCAGACCAAATTAGGGGACCAATTATTAAAGAAAGTCTCAAAAGTGCACCCATGTTATATGTACTTGCATTAAATGCAGCTAAATGGCTTTCGTGAATTCCCAAGAATTTACATAAGTAGGACAAAAAATAGTACTCCTAGAAAATATTTGTGAAGTGCATTTTGGCATGAGCAAATATGCATGTGTATCTTTGCTCATGCGAACATCTGTGCGTTTGCAAGTTCACTTTCCCTCCAATCACCCTTTTCCCAACTCTGAAAGAAGGTTTACGTCTGCCATTGTAAGGAGTACATTTCCAAACTTTCTCAGTATGGGAAAAGATCAGAGAAGAGATGTTGAAAACCCTTAAAACATGCAAGTTAGTAGGTTTGCACAGAATCAAAAGGGCATTCTAACCCTGGAACTATTGCGTACCACTACCTTCAGCCCCAGTATGTAGATCTGCTGAAATGTGGCAACATAAAGGGATCGCAAGTATTCAAATACTCCCATGGTATGAGCCCTGGCATAATCAGAGAGGCTATATCAGAGCTCTTATATACGGAGACTGCTGCCATCATTTGTCGCCACACTACATGGCACTAAAGGGACAAGTGGATTTTGTTACTGGACAAGTAGATTTCTGAAGCAACCTTCCCCCTGGACAAGTAGATATTTTATTAAATTCCACACCCCTGTCTCTCATTTATTCAAATTGCAGAGCAACAATTTTTGCCAATAGGCTTACTTCCACATATTTTAACTTGGTAAGCGGTGTCCGACAGGGTTGTCCCCGGTCTCCTTTTCTTTTTAATCGAGCGTTAGAACATTTTTGATCTAAAATACGCCAAAACTTAGACTTTCATGATTTTTCATTTAACAATGTACACCTTAAATTGGCAGCAGATGATATTTTATTTCTCTTGAAACCACACTCATCCCTTCCTGCATTTCTAAAAGACGTGACTGCTTACTCCTATGTTTCCGGATATAAATTAATGACAAATGCGAGACATTGCCCTTAACCAAACTTACATTTAAAGATGACTTTAACATATCCAACTTTAAATGGAACTCCCAGCATATAAAATATCCGGGTATGTACTTTACTTTGTCAATGAAATCACCAATCTCCATTAATATAGACAAATGTTCACTGAAAATATCTGCTTTACTAGATGAGTGGCATTCCCTCTATCTTTCCTTTTGGGCACGTTTGGATACTATCAAGATGAGGTTATTCCCCATATTATTTTAGACTATTTCTAATATACTAATAGATATATCAAAAAACAAATAATAAGAAAATCAATTCCTTATTACCTTCTTTTCTCTGGATCAATAAAAGGGTCTGTATGTCTATTAAAACTCACACAGCCAAAAACTAGAAGGTGGAGCAAATTTCCTGTCTTTCCCCCAGTTATCACAAAGCGTTTCTACCGCGTCAATCTTCTAGGTGGATCCCGGGATCCTCACAGCACTTCCCACTGTGGGGCTTGCTTGAACAATCCTACCTTAGTCCTTTCTCCTTTCAAGAGCACTTATTCACTCAGAAACCCAAACAATTATCCACTCCCATAGTTCAACACACAAGTAAATTACTGGACATAATTACGCCAGGTCACGCCTGGGAACAGGATCTGGATACGGAATGGTCCATTTCCATGTGGAATAAAATCTGGACCAAAATTAGAATAACTTCTAGAGGGGCAACCACAACACAGACATCTTCTTTATATATATAATAGGTTACTTCTCTCTCCGGTGACTCTACACAGGATGAACGTTGACATATCTGATGCTTGCTGGTCCTGCTCCCATATGTGGTCCGATTTAAAACATTTACTATTTACTTGCCCTTTTGTTCATGATTTTTGGACGCAAGTTTGGGGCCAGATCACCCTTATATTTGACCATACTATTTCCCTCTCTATTACTAATATTGTTTTAGGCGCTTTATCTTATTGGACTAATTGCTCACTAAATATACACTTTTTTTATATTTATTTTTATTGACAATTTTCATACAAAACAGCAAGGCAAGAGGAGACATCATTTACAGTACTGATTCCAAGACGGGGAAGGAAAAACAACACATTATAGTCAATATTCAATGTAGGTGAGGAAAAGGGGGTGGGGGGGAGAAGGGAGAAATCAACTGCAGAACACATGTAAAACGATAGTGGAATGTAGGCTCAGGGAGATAGCAGACCATCTGGGACATCTAGTACAGGTGGTGTACATATATTTCCGCTGTACTCATTCCAGGGTCCCCATACTCTACTCCATTTTCGGGGTTTACCGCGAGCTAGGTATACCGTCTTTTCCCTAAACATTTTTCCTTCCATGCCGCAATCGTGGGCGCCCTCGGGGATCCCCACAACTGGGCAATATCCCTCTTAGCAATCATGGCCCCCAGGGTGACCCATAACGTCCGAGTTACATTATGATCAGTTGGTTCCCATACATTCAGTAGACAACGCCTGGCCTCCGGCCGAAGGGTAATCCCCATGACTTCATCCATCACATCATGCACCTCACTCCAGTAGGTAGAGACTTCACAACATTCCCAAATAATGTGAAGGAATGTCCCCACCTGCCCGCAACCACGTTTACACAGACCATCTTTAGAGAAACCCATATGGATCAGACGAGGGCCCATGACGTAAATCCTATGTAGAATCTTAAGCTGGACCAACCGGAGCCGAGCTGGGATCACGACCTCCTTTGGGGAGGAGATCGCAGATTGCCAGTCATCCAGTTCAAGGCCGTCACGGGTCCACTGCTCTCGGAGATATGTGAGGAGGTCTGTTCTATCATTAATCAGTTTTTTTATAAACTAGGGAGATGGTACTATCCGGCACATAACCATCCAATAACCTGTCCTCGAGTGGAGATGACTCTGGAACCACCTCCCCAACCTGGAAGGCCGAGCGCAGGGCATGTCGAACCTGTACATTACGGAAATATTCAGTGCTATTCAATTTGAACTCCTCCTGTAGCGACTCAAACGATTTTACCTGCCCCTTAACCCAGAGGTCACCCACCTTGCGAATACCGATAAGGTCCCATTTGTCGAACCCTTTAGTATTCCAGAGTTTACCAAGCTTATCTGAACAAAAAAGCGGGGTCGCCCGAGTCAGACGATCAGTCCACCCCGTCGCGTTGGTCGCGTCTCGCCATAAGCGTACCGCTATCTTCGTGGGGCCGGACAGCACCCCGATGACAGACCTGGAATACAGCGCCCTATAATAATCGCCACCAGGCAGTAGCCATCTATCCATGGCGAAAGCGGGGTGTGGTTCGGGACCATATATGCCATGGTTTATAGCTCCCAGATGGGACGCCCAGTAGTAACGCTTTATATCCGGGAGGGCTATACCCCCGTCGTACCACGGGAGCGTCAGCTTAGCAAGAGAAATACGCGGTCTACCGTCCCAGATCAGCTTTCTCTGAAGGTCCTCGATCGCTCGAAAATAGCTAGCGGGGATGATATCATAGGCATTCTGTAGAGCATAGAGAAAACGAGGCAAAGACATAGTTTTAAAGCGTGCAGCACGACCTAAAGGTGAAAGTGGAAGCCTTCGCCATCCCGCGACATCCTGTTTTAATCACGACAAGGGCTGAAGAAGATTTTGCTGATAACGAATTGCCAGGTCCAGGGAAATGTAAATACCCAGGTATTTAAACCCTGTGTGAGCTATCTGAATGGGACAGTTACGCAGGAGAGAGGGAACATCGCCCGAGAGGACCTATAAATAGGATTTCGTCCAATTGATAATGAGGCCAGAGTTCCTACCGAACGAGGCCAAGACATCACACAGTACCATCAGAGATTTCCGCGGCGAGGTCAAATGTAATAAAATATCGTCCGCGTAAAGCGAGATACGATCTTCAAAGGTAGAAGACCACCGAATACCTTTCATCGAAGGCTCCCATCTAATCCATGCGGCAAGGGGCTCGAGCGCCAGGGTGAACAGGAGTGGCGATAAAGGACAACCCTGACGAGTCCCCCTCTCAAGAGAAAAAGGAGCAGACACACGGCCATTGACAACAGTTTGCGCAAGGGGGTCCACGTAGAGCAGCCTGACCCAACCAATAAAACCAGGTCCAAATCCAAACTTAGCCAAGGCGGCCCACACGTAAGGCCATTCAACAGTATCGAAGGCCATCGTGGCATCCAGAGACGCCAAGATGGCCGGCTCACGCAACGTCGATGCTCTCGCGAGAACACCATGTAAACGCCTAAGATTAAGAGCGGTGTTTCTGTGCGGAATGAAACCGGACTGATCCGGATGGATCAAGTCTCCGATAACAGTGATCAATCTGTTCGCCAGGATCTTTGCCAGGATCTTAGGTTCAGCGTTCAAGAGGGATATGGGACGGTACGATGCACACTTGTCTCTGGGCTTTCCCTCCTTGTGAATCACCACAATGGTCGCTAAACGCTGATCACGAGGGAGACAGCCACACTCCCGGGACTCCAGAAACATATCTCGCAGATAGGGAGCAACTCTATCAGGCTTCAACTTGTAAAGTTCAATAGGTAGGCCATTAGGACCCATCGCCTTCCCCGAACGCAGCAAACGAATCGCAAGAGCCACCTCGTCAGCCGTTATTGCAGTGTCAATCAGCTCTCTATCCATGTCAGAGAGACGAGGCAAAGAGATATCCCGTAGCAAGAGATGCAAATCCTCCTCCGGCCTATCTGACACTGAATATGCTACTTACCAGTATGCATCTGTTCTTGGCATGTAGGGCTGCTAGCATTCATATCTATTGCATAGATCGCCGCCTAGTGTTGGGTCCGGATGATTGCACATGGTTGTCCTGGAAGAGTCTTCGAAGTATCACGAGATAGGTGACTCCTCCCCTGGACTACAGTGCGCATGGGCATCGACTCCATCCCCAGATTGTTTTTAGCCTTTGTGGCAAAGATGGAGTGTGATAGTAGAAATGATGTCCATGCTAGTGATGAAATGTAAGAAGTAATCTGCAGCTGCTACAGGCGCCGGGGAGGAGGGTGGGCGATATGAATGCTAGCAGCCCTACATGCCAAGAACAGATGCATACTGGTAAGTAGCATATTCAGTTCGAGGCATGTGGGCTGCTAAATTCATATCTATTGCACAGAATACATAGGAGTCCCCTCATTAGCGGCGGCCGCCCGTGCCAGCTGCAGAAGTCTGAAAAAGAGTTTTGAGAACAGCCTGTCCTACAGCTGCCTGCTGTTTGGAGTGCACATCTACACAGTAATGTTTGGTAAATGTATGTGGTGTAGCCCACGTGGCTGCTCTACAAATGTCTTCCAAAGGAATGTTACCTAGGAATGCCATGGAGGCCCCCAACTTGTGTGTGGAGTGCGCCCTGGGGGGGACCGTTAAAGTGCGTTTAGCCTTCTGATAACAAATCTGAATACATTTAACGATCCACCTGGCTATTCCAGCTTTGGAAATAGGGTTGCCTTTGTGCGGTGCTGAGAAGGCAACGAAAAGTTGCTGTGTCTTTCTAAAGTGTTGTGTTCTGTCGATGTAGTACATTAATGCCCTTTTAACATCCAGCGTGTGGAGCATTCTTTCCGCTACTGTTTCTGGGTTTGGAAAGAATGCGGGCAGTTCAATCGTCTGATTGACATGAAACTGTGACACCACCTTTGGAAGGAACTTGGGGTTAGTGCGGAGCACTACCCTGTTTGAATGGACTTGAATAAATGGCTCTTGAATTGTGAGCGCTTGTAGCTCACTAACACGTCTGAGAGACGTGATAGCAATGAGGAAAGCCACTTTCCATGTCAAGAACTGAACCTCACACGAATGTAGAGGCTCAAAAGGCGGGCCCATCAACCTAGTGAGGACCACGTTGAGATTCCACACTGGAGCGGGTGGGGTCCTGGGAGGAATGACCCGCTTCAGCCCTTCTAGAAAAGCTTTAATGGCAGGCACCCTGAAAACAGAGAGATGCTGCCTGTTTTGAAGATAAGCCGCTATGGCGGATAAGTGTATTCTAATGGAAGCGTACGCTAGATTGCATTTGTAAAGATGCAGCAAATAGCAGATGATGTTAGGAATGGAGGCATCTAGCGGGTTTATGTTATGTGCTGTACAATAAATGACAAACCGCTTCCATTTTGCTGCATAGCAAGCTCTTGTAGTGGGCTTCCGAGCCTCCCTGATGATGTCCATGCATTCTGGAGGCAGGTTAAGGTAGCCAAACTCTAAGACCTCAGGAGCCAGATCGCCAGATTGAGCTGGTGCGGATCTGGATGCTGAATGTCGCCATGGTTCTGCGTCAAAAGTCTGGGTGTGAGGTGCAGCCTTTGATGCGGTATCACGGAGAGTTCTAGAAACGTGGTGTACCATGGTTGGCGTGCCCACGTTGGAGCAACCAGGATGAGCGTCATCGAGTGTTGCTTTAGCTTTCTTGCCACCAGCGGTATTAGAGGTGCTGGGGGAAAAGCGTACGCAAATCTGCCTGACCAGTTCATCCATATCGCATTGCCCTGCGACTGTGGGTGAGGGAACCTGCCGGCAAAGCTTTGGCATTTTGCGTTTTCCCTTGTGGCAAACAGGTCTATCTCTGGATGACCCCACTGCTGAAAGTACGGGCGGAGTACTGATGGATGTAACTCCCACTCGTGCATCTGGTGGCTGTACCTGCTGAGCAGATCCGCCATCTGATTGTCCTTGCCCGGGAGGTGTTCCGCCATGAGGAAAATGTTCCTCTGAATGGCCCACTTCCACATGCTCTGAGCCAGATGAGACAGCTGTGGAGAGTGCGTACCCCCCTGCTTCTGGATATAGTACATGGCAGTCATGTTGTCCGTCCGGATCAACACGACTTTGTTGCACAGATGTACCTTGAAGCACTTGAGTGCCATGAAGATTGCCATCAATTCTAGATAGTTGATGTGCATCTTCTTCTGCTGTGTAGTCCATAGCCCCTGCACCGTGTAGTGGAGCACATGAGCTCCCCAACCCTGGAGAGAAGCGTCCGTCGTCATGATGATCTGCGGCACAGGCTCTTGGAACGGTCGGCCCTTGCAAAGGTTGTGTGGATTCCACCAATGCAGAGAGCTGTATACCCGACCGGTTACCAACACTAGGTCTTTCAATTGTCCTTGAGCCTGTGTCCACTGACGTGCCAAGCATTCTTGGAGCGGACACATATGCAACCGTGCGTGCGGGACTATGAAGATGCAGGAGGCCATCATGCCTATCAACTGCATAAACACTCTCGCTGGGAGTGAGTGTTGCGGTCTGAACCTTTGGATGAGCGACTGGATGTTGTCGATCCTCACCTGGTTCGGCTGAGCCGTAGCAGTCAAAGTATTTATTGTCGCGCCCAGATACTGCCGCACATGGGCTGGCTGAAGGTGCGACTTTGGATAGTTCAGTGAGAACCCCAGACTGTGAAGGAGGTGAATTGTGTGGGACATGTATGCGGCGCACTGCTGTTCCGACTTTGCTTGAACGAGCCAGTCGTCTAGGTAAGGGTAGACATGTATTTTCTGTCTCCTGTGGTGCGCCGCCACAGTCGCCAGACACTTCGTGAACACTCTGGGGGCAGTGGTCACTCCGAAGGGTAGGACTTTGAACTGGTAATGCCTGTTTTGTATGGTGAACCTGAGGTACTTTCTGTGGGATGGGTGGAGTGGTATGTGAAAATAAGCATTCTTGAGGTCCAAGGTTGCGAGGAAGTCTCCCTGGTTTAACAATGGAAGAACCTGCTGTAGTGTTAACATGTGAAAGTGTTCTGAGAGTATGTACAGGTTGAGGGGGCGTAGGTCCAGAATGGGTCTGAGCGAGCCGTCCTTCTTTGGGATTAAGAAGTACAGGGAATAAACCCCTGTGCCTTCTTCCTCCACCGGCACGAGCTCTATTGCGCCTTTTTGCAGCATTACAAGAACCTCTTGCTGCAATAAGTGCAAGTGCTCTGCTGACATAGGTCGTTGTCTTGGTGGTATGTTGGGTGGAGTGGACGTCAACTCCAAACAATAACCGAACTGGATAAGTTTCCTCACCCACCTGTCTGTGGTGATGGACGTCCAGACTGGCAGGAACTGCTGGAGTCTCCCCCCGACAGGTGTTGGATGGTCGGGGGGTAGTGACAGAGAGTCACTGTTTGTTGGCAGCAGAGGAACGGGAACTATTGTTGCCTCTGCCTCTGCCCTTGGCGCTGTTGCCTCTGTAACCACCTCTATGCTGTTTTGGGTACGAGGCCTGGGCGCCTCCTCTGCCGAAATGTGACTGCTGTGCCAAGTGTCCTCTGGTAGCACCCCGCGCACTTGAGCGACGAAAAGTGTTTCCTCTGAATTGCTGAGACTGAAGTGCCCCCATGGACTTAGCCGTCTCAGTATCTTTTTTGATCTTCTCGAG
Source organism: Lissotriton helveticus (assembly GCF_964261635.1). Lineage (NCBI taxonomy): Eukaryota > Metazoa > Chordata > Amphibia > Caudata > Salamandridae > Lissotriton > Lissotriton helveticus. The sequence goes on from NC_136057.1 coordinate 1,797,561,370, forward strand.
GGTGGTGTCAACCTCCGGCCCAAACAGTCTGTCTGGATTGACGGGCTGGTTGAGGATAGTCGTCTGTATTTCTGGCTTGAACCCTGAGATGCGGAGCCATGCCTGACGCCTCAACATAACACTTGTGTTGACTGCTCTCGCCGCTGTATCTGCCACGTCTAGCGCACATTTAATTGCAGCGTTAGAAATGAGCTTGCCCTCTTGTATCAGCAACTCGGCTCCTTCTTTAAACTCGTCTGGAAGGTGTTGTAAGAGCTGCTCTAAGGTGTCATAGTGCGCCCTATCATACCTGGCTAATAGGGCTTGTGTGTTAGATATGCGCCATATGTTGGCTGCCTGCGCAGCCACCCTTTTGCCCCCTGCCTCCAGCACTTTTGACTCTTTGTCCGGGGGAGGAGCTTCACCCGTTGTCTGCGAATTCGCCCTTTTGCGGGCATGTGAGACCACCAAAGAGTCTAGAGGCAACTGGCCTCATATATAAGTAGGGTCCCCAGGTGCCGGCCTGTACTTTTTTTCAATTCGTGGGTTCACAACCCTCGCTCTGGTGGGTTCCTCGAAAATGTCTGTGGCATGCTTGAGAACCCCCTTAAGCATTGGAAGTGTTTTCACAGTTTTTTCTGATGCAGAGAAAGTATCAAACAAAAAGTCAACTTCCACAGGGTCGGCATGCATCTCCACCTTATGGTTTGCAGCCGCCCTTTCAATTAAAGCATTAAACGCCGCAGAGTCTTCAGTTGGAGAAGTTTTCACCCCATACATTTGTGGGTCACCGACCACCTGTTGGTCCCCCTGATCACCAGAGTGTACCCATGAGTCCTGCTGCTCATCAGGGTCAGTATTGTCTGGGAAGTTATACCCCTGATCTTGTTCATCCTCATCTCCATTTGAGCAAGTGGGTGAAGGGGTAGGACTCCGCCTAGGCCGTTGTGGAATGGGTTCAACAAGTTCTGGCGTGTCTGGTGCAGGCTTTTTCTTCTTTAGAGGTATTACATAGGATTCCACAGGCTGGGATGTAATTTTCCTCTTGTAGAGCGTTAATCTACCCGTGTCGGCGTCGATAAAATGCTCCTCTTGTTCGTCAGATAAAGGTGGTCGACCAAAGCCTCCACTTAGCTGAGTCTGCCTCAATGGCTCCGAGTCCTCGGGCACCGTACGAGGTGCAAAAGCCTTCGGCGCCACCTTCGGTGGTAGCGTATAGAGGATCGGCAAGGAAGTCTTCTTCAGTGGAACACATGTCCTCGGTACCGAAGGCGTGGTCGGCTCCGACGCCTTGTCTCTCAACCGTTTCAGGGAGTCCGAGACATGCTTCGTAAAAGAAGCGGACGGCTTCGTCGATCCGACCGACGACCTCTGTCCACCCGCAGGGGAAGAACCGAGCGTCGACGATTTTTCCTTGGGTAGCGGAGGCGCGGACGCGGACGCACCTTCGACAGCTGCGCTTTGCTTCACCGTCCCGGCCTTAGTCGTCGACGTCGCAGACTTTGGAGCAGCAGATTTATCTGTCTGCGTCGGGGCTCCAGACTGCGGCTCGGTGCCCCTCGCTGACTTCGCTTCGACTGTCCGTTTGCCTGTCGGTGCGGCAGTCTTGGAGGAAGGTGTCTCGACAGTCTTCTTTGACTTCGACTCGACCATCTTACTCGACACTGGCTCGACAACCTTCTTCGAGCCGGTCTCCTTGGCCCCTTTCGGTACCTTAGCCTGTTCGACAGCCTTCTGCGGCTTCGAGGGCTCCGAAGACGACGGTTTCGATGTAGTCCCAGACGTCTGCGGTGTCGATGGTTTGTCAGCCATCTTTGTTGTTTTCGATTCTGATGGTTTCGGTTTCGATTTGTATAATGGAGGCTCCACTGGTATGTCTGTAGCCGGGCCAGGAAGCGGGGCCGAGGACTGAGGAGTAGGGTCGTGGGTAAGGCCGTGTGGCGATCCCGTGACCTGAGCCTTAGAAAACGTACGCACGGGGCATAGCTCTTCCTCCGAGCTATCTTCCGCGGCCCCATAAACTTCCTCGTCGTCCCCTAACTCCTCGACGTGTTCGTCTAGGTCCAGGTCCTCAACGGGTTCTCCGTAGTCGGCCTCGACCTCCGCCGATGTAGGTGAGATCTGCAGTTGAAGCTCTTGCTCGTCTGCTTCGGGGTCGCCAAAGATGTCTGCCGGCGCCGATCGCTGGGCCTCGAGGCGCGCCACGTGCCTAATCTTGAGCGTCTTCTTCAACCTGAATCTCGAGCAGGCCATACAGTTGGCCTCGTTGTGGTCCGGCGACAGGTACTTGTTGCATACAGGATGCACGTCGATGTGTGGGTACTTCGATCCACACACGGGGCAGTACTTGAACAGGCTCCGTTCCATCGTAGCGTCGTCCGGGTCTTGCTGCGTCGACAGGGCCTCGATGACCGAAGAGTCACCCGACTCCTCAGATATCCGACTCGAAGAGTTGGAGTACACACGAGACCGAACGCGAACAATACCGACGAAGTAAAGAAGGCCTTTTGGCCTTAAAGAAATTGTTTTATCGATTCCGAACAGGAGACGTCGAAATCACATCCGAACCCAATGGCGGAAAAAAACAATCTGGGGATGGAGTCGATGCCCATGCGCACTGTAGTCCAGGGGAGGAGCCACCCATCTCGTGATACTTCGAAGACTCTTCCAGGACAACAATGTGCAATCATCCGGACCCAACACTAGGCGGCGATCTATGCAATAGATATGAATTTAGCAGCCCACATGCCTTGAACTGAGGAGTATACCATCTGGAAATGATCCGAAAACTGCTGAACAATCTCTATAGGGTCTGAAACCCGAGCACCACCAGCCGTCTTAATCACTGGTACCACTCTACTGGCCCTATTCCTCTTGTCTAGCCACGCGATTAATTTACCGGCCTTATCGCCATCATATAGGCGTCCCTGCTGCTCCCTACTCATGGCTTTAGCTGCGTCAGTGACCAATGTCTTGTATTCAAGCTGTTTTAACCGTAGTACATGCGTCACAGCACCGGTGACCCCACGCTCAAGCTCCAAATCAGAAATCTCCGTCTCAATTTTAACCACCTCCTCATCTCTCTGTTTCGTGACACTCGCTATCAATGACAGGGCCTGGCCCCTGAGAACCGTCTTAAAGGCCTCCCAGAGAGATACAGCCGAGGAAACCGAACCCTCATTCTCCAAGAAGTACTGATCAATAGATTTCACCAAAGCTCTACGAGTTGTGGGGTTCCGAAAGTACCAGGGGTTAATCGGAGCCACACGGCCCTCCGTCTCAGAGCCCAGCTCCATCCTAAGCCATAACGGGGAGTGATCGGAGATACCACGGGCCAAATGTTTAACCTCAGTGACAGAGAGGGCCTGCCCTGCCGGTACCAAGAAATAATCAATCCTATAGAGGCTGCCGTGTGCACCAGAAAGGAAGGTATATTGGCGCTGCGTTGGGTGTAACAATTTCCAACAATCGACCAGACCCAGGTTGTCTAGGAAATCAAACAGCCAATTCTGCGTACCCCCGAGGTCCCTGGGTGGGTGTCGATCTACAAGACCAGAGACAACCGCATTGAAATCACCACCTATAAGCAATGATCCCTCAGGGAGAGCCAGAATAACCGGCCCCAGGTCTGCAAAAGTATTTGATTGAAGGCCAGGCGGGACATATACAGAGACCAGGGAAATGGTCCGGCCCTCCCACCTACCCGTGAGGGCAGCATAACGCCCTCCGTCATCTAGTACAGTGGCGTCAATTTCAAGCGGGAGAGAAGTCTTAATCAGGACACCCACCCCCCCTGGAGTCAGAGGAGAACCCAGCATGTGCAACCAGACGGTATCCTCTCCTGTTCATAGCACAACAGGTGTTACCAATCAGGTGCGTCTCCTGAAGGAGAACTATATCTGGAGAGAGACCTTTCAACAGCTGTAACACAACACTACGTTTTACCGGATCCCCCAAACCGTTCACATTCCAACTCATCAATTTCAGCTACCAACCCCCCATCCCGGAAAGGAAAGAAGATCCAACCCCTGATAGAATACAGCACTTCGTTCAAAAAGGATAGATATACGTTGCCTTGCAAAAAGTAACAAACTGTCCCCAACAAAAACCCCCAACCCCCCCAGCAACAACCCGTTACAATACCCCCCACCCTGCAACCCTGCGTAACACTAGAAAACCTCCCAAACTTGCAGTGTGCCTGTCGCCCCCCCCATCTAACTAAGCTACAAGAAGAAACACAGAGGAGGAAAAGACCCGCTACTGACCCTGCAACCCCCGAAATATAATGATCAAGTCAATTGTCAGAGTTATCGAACCACAGTTCGAGGTCAGCAAGAGACCTCAGGACACCATCCGCCGGCACCTATTCTTGTTCTGGCTGTCCTTCCTCCGCTCCACCAGGCTGGCTCTCCGGAGAAGACTGATTCGGTAGAGTATCAAGCCAGTCAGTCACAACATCTGGACAATCGAAAAAAATAGGTCCGCTCTGCATGCTCAATTCTTAACTTGGCTGAAACAGCATGGCGTACTTGAGACCCATGTCTCGCAGTCGTCTTTTCACACCCATGAAGCCAAGTCTTTGTCTCTGGACTGATTGAGTGAAGTCCGGATAAAAACTGACCGTGGTATTTTCAAACCGCGTAGGGCCATTAGTTCGTGAAGCCTGCAGCACAGCGACCCTGTCTCGAAAGTTGAGGATTCTGGCTATTATAGGACGTGGAGGAGCTCCCTGCTTTGGACGGCCACCCGGGACCCTGTGGGCACGTTCAATAGTAAAGAATGTACTCAGTCCCTTGGGTGCAAGATGGAGAATGATTAAGTCCTGCACGAAAAGGTCTGCAGCCGGGTCCTCCGCTTTTTCCGGAACCCCTATGATGCGGACGTTATTCCGGCGAGCCCTCCCTTCATAGTCTTCGAGACGGCGTACAATGAGATCGCTGCTGTTCTTCAAGCGATTGACGTCTGTCTGCAGTGCGGTAACATCACTTGTTAGGCTGGACGTCTTAATGTCTAAAGATTTGACTTTTTCATTGGTTTTGCCCAAATCCGCACGGATCAGATTCACATCAATTGCCACGGTATCGAGTTTATGTGCAAGGGCCTCAATTTGGTGTCCCAATGAGGATTTGATGCCATCTATGGCGGCCATGACATCTTGTTAAGTCGGTTCGGTCGACGATGTAGGCTGCTCCTTCGTGCCGGCTCCCCCGGGAGAACCCTTCACCTGGGTATAGCGGTCCATATTGTTAGATTGCGTGGAGCCACCTCGACGAGTGGTCTTAGATTTCAGCTTGTCCCCATCAGGTTTCCCCGCCATTGGTGGTGACGGGTCACCGTGACTCCGTCGAGCTGGACTGGAAAAAGGCGACCCCCGGTCTCATAGGGCGACAACAACCCAGGACTGTGGGCACGGGTCAAAAGTTCTCAGTATCTGGTGGGAACAGGCGGTATCACAGTCGCGGGTGGCCCAATCGTTATCCGCGAACTCAGGGGTAAGCCTATTCACAGTCACCAGTCACTTTGGGATCAAAACCGAAAGTGAAACCAATCAGATCGGTCGCACCAGTCTCCTGTAAGCCGCTGTTGTTCAATTACAGATCGGGCAGCGTGGCAACTGCACCGCCGGGCATCATGGAGGGATAGGCCGCAATCTTCAAGGCGCCATAACTCCGGATCCCGAGGTCCGATTTAGGATCCAATTGCAGATTTTGCCTCACGCGTGGTTCGTCTTCACGTAGACAGCAGTGAGAAGCAGGATATAAGACAGGATAATTGCGGGAGGTTGCGAGGGTCTCGGGAGCCCTAAGCTCACCCGGCCATCTTGGTTGCGCGCGAAGCTCCTCCATAATAAACACATTTTTTACTTATTAATAGCAGTAGCATTTCAACACATAACTAAATATTGGAAAGACTCGTCCAAACTACCCATTCAAGCTTGGTGGTCTGCAGTTTGCCATAATCACAGATTGGATACAGCTTGTGTATCGAATAGTTTCTTACCTGTCGGTGTAGTTTTGCAGCTTGAAGATCTTTCTGGATTCACTATGCTGTGCATATTCCGCAATCTGGTGGTTGGGTCCGCAATCGTAGTCTTTCTCTTTTTTTTTTTTGTTGTAGCCCAGGTGGGCGTCGACGTCCCACCATTTGGTGTACCTTCGGTGACGTCGGCATGCTTCCGGCGGAAGCTACCACCCTTGGGCGCCATCTTCGGATTCTTTTTTCTGTCTCTTTTTCTTTTTTGTCTTTGTAGTGAATCCATGGCTATGTTTGTTAATCGTTCTTTCAACGTTGTTCTTTCCACGTATCTTGTAATTGTTCCAACTTGCTTTCTTTTCCATGTTTTTCCAGCCTCATCTTTCTGGTGGAGGCGGGTGGGTTCGCTAGTGAATCCAGAAAGATCTTCAAGCCGCAAAACTACACCGACAGGTATGAAACTATTCGTTTTGCAGCGTGAATATTTCTGGATTCACTATGCTGTGCATAGATTTTGTAGCGGTTTTCGTTACTTTTGTGGCGGTTGGGTGGAAGATGAGTGTTGGTTGTTAAAAATATGTTGAAGCACTTTTTGTCCTACTTGTGCTTCCTTGTTCATCTGTACATCCACGCAGAAGTGCTTCGTGAAAGTGTGCACTGAAGCCCATGTTGCCGCCAGGCATATGTCCTGAATCGGTGTGTTGGCCAGAAAGGCAATTGTCGCTCCTTTCTTCCTGGTGGAGTGCGCTTGTGCCCCTCCCGTTAGCTCCTGGCCAGCTTGCTTGTGGCAGGACTGAATTGTCTGTGCGATCCATCGGGCTATGGTGTTTTTAGTAACTGGTTTGCCCATGTAACTGTTAGCGAAGGACACGAAGAACTGTTTCGTCTTCCTGTGTTCCTTCGTTCTTTCAATGTAGTGCCTCACAGCCCTTCTTGCGTCTAGGGTGTGGAGCGACCTCTCAGCGCTTGTAGTGGGGTTTTGGAAGAAGCTAGGGATCTGAATGCTCCGATTCATGTGGAACCTTGACACCACCTTTGGTATGAAGTGTGGGTCAGTTCTCATCACGACCCTGTCACTGTGTATCTGGATGTAGGGTTCCTGCAGTGTGAGTGCCTGAAGTTCGCTCACCCTTCGTAGTGAGGTGATTGGCACCAGGAAGGCCGTCTTCATTGTCAACATTTGCAGTGATGCTTTGTGGATGGGTTCGAAAGGTGCTTTCATGAGCTCTGTCAGTACCACATTTAGGTTCCATGCCGGTGGCGGCATTCTCTTTGGCGGCGCTATTCTCTTAGCCCCTTCCAGGAATCTTTTCACGACTTGAGATGTGAAGAAGCTTCTCCCTGTTTCTCCTCTTGTGTATGCCACAATCGCTGCTAGGTGCACTCAGTGAGGATGAGCTTAGCTTTGCCTTAATTAGGTGTGTGAGGTACCTTAGCACCGTGGACTCCTTGGTCAGTCTCCTTTGGAGCTGTTTCTTGCAACACCATTGAGTGAATCTTTTCCACTTTTCCCAATAGCACTTGCGTGTGCTGGGCCTTCTTGCCTCTCGCAGCACCCGCAGGGTGCTCTCTGGTAGTTTCAGGTGTGCAAATTCTAAGTCCTCAGGAGCCAGGCTGAGAGGTTGAGGCTCTCTGGCTCTGGGTGTAGAATTCCTCCGTTTTCCATGGAGAGTAGGTCTCTTCTTTTTGAGAACTTGTGGGGGGGCCCCTGCGCCATCTCCATTATCTGAGAATACCACGTCTGTCTGGCCCATTGTGGTGCCACAAGGATGAGCGTCATGTTGCTCTTCATACATTTGTTGAGAACCCTGGGGATCAGTGGTATCGGGGGAAAAGCGTAGGCAAATGTTTTTGACCAGCTTATCCATAGGGCATTCCCCTGGGACCGTGCCTCTGGTTGCCTGGATGCAAAGTATTGGCATTTTGCATTCCGGTGTGTTGCAAATAGGTCTATTGTTGGGGTGCCCCACTTCCTGAATAGACTCTGTTTCCTGACTGTTGAGTTCCCACTCGTGGGATGCTGAAGTCTGCCTGCTGAGCCAATCCGCTTCTACATTGTCCTTCCCTGGCAGGTGTATGGCTAGCAGGTCTATTTTTAGTGGTATGGCCTATTTCCAGATCTCCTGTGCCAAGTTTGACAGCGGGAACGATTGAGTTCCCCCCTGTTTGTTTATGTAAAACATCGTTGTGGTGTTGTCTGTTTGTATTAGCACCTTCCGGTTGTGTAGGTGTTTCTGAAAGGCCTTGAGGGCTAGCAACACAGTTTTCAGTTCCAGGTAGTTGATGTGCCTGACTGCATCTGTAGGGCTCCACAGACCCCTCACTCTGAGCCTGTTCATGTGTGCGCCCCACCCCTTCTGGGATGCGTCTGTGGTGATGGTCACTGTTGGGTCCGGTGGTGTTAGAGGTTTCCCTTCTGTTATTCTCTCCTTGGTCCACCACCTTATCTCTTCCTGCACCCTGTGCGTTACAACCACTAGATCCTCCCAACTTCCTGTAGCTTGTGACCATTGTTGTTGCAGCCACTCTTGGAGTGGTCTCATTTGTAGGCGTACATTGGGGACTAGGTGAATGCATGATGCCATCATCCCCAAGATCTTGCTCACACTCCTCAGTGTCAGAGATCGCCCCTTCTGGTAGTGACGTTTCTCCCTCAGTAGGCTGAGCTTTCTCTTTTCGCTCGGTAAGACTCTGCATTGTATGGTGTCGATCTGGGCTCCCAGGAAGATCTTCACCTGCTCTGGTTCCATCGAGCTTTTGCCCCAGTGTATGGAGAAACCCAGGTTTGCTAGCATTCTTGTCACCTGTTCTGCATGCTCTTTGCATGTCCTGTAGCAGTTTGCCTTCACCAGCCAGTCGTCGAGGTAGGGGTACACGTGTATCCCCTTTCTCCTTAGGTGGGCGGCCACTGCCGCGAGGCATTTGGTAAACACCCTTGGTGCGGACTTTAGGCCGAAAGCTAGGGTCGTGAATTGGTAGTGATCCTTGTTTACTGTGAACCTTAGCATGTGCTTGTGCTGCCTGTTCATGGGGATGTGCAGGTATGCATCCTTGAGGTCTATGGTGGACAAGAAGTCCCCTGCTTTTATCTGAGGAATGACCTCTTGTAGGGACGTCATTTAGAATTTTAGCGTTTTGACGTATTTGTTTAGGAACCGTAGGTCCAGGATGGGTCTTAGGCTTTCGTCCACCTTTGGCACTAGGAAGTAGTTTGAGTACACTCCCATGTTCTGTTCTTTGAAGGGGACCCTTTCTATGGCCGCTTTGAGGAGGAGTTCTTGGGCCTCCTCTTGCAGTAGTTGCAGCTCTCTTCCTGAGTGCTGTCTTTTCTTTGGTTTTCTGTTTGGTGGCCTTTTTTCCAATTCTATGCAGTACCCGAACTGCATAATATTGAGTATCCACTTGTCTGTTATTTTTCTCCACTCTTGGAGAAAAAATCTCAATCGTCCTCCTACCGGAGTTGTATGTTCCTTTGTGTCTTGTCCGTGTAGCCCTCTCCTCTTTGTTTTTCCGTGCTCCTCCCCCCGGAGGGTGTGGGTGGTGGAGCGCTTTCTCTCTTGTGAAGTCACTTAGAGGGGGGCTGTTCACCGCCTCTTCTTCTCTGTCCCCGTCCATTTCCTCTCGACCGAAAGGACTGGCCCCTGCCTTGGTAGTTCCAGTTTTGCCTCTGCTGTCCCTGGTGGCCTTGGCTGTCACTCTGTTGCCCCTGGTGGAAACTCTGGTGAGAATCTCCTCGCTGGCTTCCACCTCTGCCGTTCGGCCTCCGTGAAGGAGTGCCCCTTCTCATCCCTCTGAACTGCAGGGCTCCCATGGACCTTGCCGTCTCGTTGTCCTTCTTCAGTTGGGTGAGCTTATCATCAACTGGGGCTCCGAACAATGTTTCACCGCTGAAGGGTGTGTTCAGGATGTTGTTCTGGACTTCAGCCTTGAATCCTGAGATCCTGAGCCATGCTGGTCTTCTTTCTGTGATGCCTATAGCCATCAGTCTGCTGGATGTTTCTGCCCCATCCAAGGCTGTCTTCAGGCATGAGTTGGCGATGCTCTTCCCTTCCTCTACCAGGTGTGCTGCTCTCTCACGGTATTGTTCCGGGAGGTGCTTGAGCAACTGTCCCATCTCCTCCCAGTGCTGGTATTGATGCCTATTCAGGAGGGCGTTGGAATTCGCCATCCGCCAGTGCGTTGCAGCGTTCTTCTCAATCTTCCTGCAAGTTAGGTCCATCCTCCTGCTTTCTTTGTCAGGTGGGGGTCCAGACGTCGTTGGGACGTTTGCCCTTTTTCTGGCCGTTGCAGCGATGATAGAATCTGCTGTGACGGATCCCTTGATGTAAGCTGGGTCTTCGGAGGAGAATTTGTATTTCTTCTCGGTCCTCGGCGTTACAGATCTGCATGAAGCCGGGTCCTTGAAGGCCTCCTTTCCCTGGTCTGTGATACTCTTCAGCATGGGCAGAAACTGGCTCCTTGTCTGTATGGGGAGCAATGTCTCGAGCAGGAAGTCTGCTTTTGGCTTCTCCTCTTCCAGCTTAATTCCATAAGCTGTTGCCGCCTTTCTTACCACCTCATTGTATGCCCCAATGTCATCCGGTGGCGAAGGCCTCGAGGGGTAGGTTTCCACCGCCTCCTCTGGGTTTTCGGCCTCGATGTCCTGCCATTCCTGGTCTTGGGCCGTCGAGGAACCTGAACCGTAGCTTGACTGCTGTTCACCGTAATCCCCCTCTGTGTAGTAGAGGTCCTCCTCCTCTTCGTGCTCCGAAGGTTCCGGAGTTTTCGGCAGCTCTTCGACGTCGAACTCCTCGAGCTCCTGTACCTCAGCGACGGCCGGTGCCGGCTTCGGGGGAATCTTTTAACTTTTCATTTTTTCGTCGAAGTCCTTCTTTCTCTGAAGGATGTTCTCCATTTCGGCCTCGAGCCTTCTCTTCTTTCTCTGCATTTCTGCGGCCTGCTAGTCGTCGAGCGTTTCGGCCGCCCTTTTCGGCGTCGAAGCTTTCTTCGGCTCTTTTTCTTTCGAAGTCGAAGGCCCTTTTTCGGGGGCTTGCTTCGATGACCTTTGCTTTTTGCTGGTCTTCTGCCTCCGGGAGTCCTTCTCGGAGGATCGCTGGGCTCTTTCGGAGGATGCAGCTTCGGTCGTCGATTTGGTCGGCGCCGGTGCTCCTTTCGAGGCTCTGTGCTCTGACTTTCGAGAGTCTGCCTCAGGTTTGAGGCCCTGTGGGAGTTTTCGGGGTCGTAGACTCTCCTACCTTATCAGGCGTATTCTTATCGGTCTCAGCGACCGTGAAGTCATCTGGTCCTTCGGCGATGTTGTCCTCATCGTCGGTGGAGAGGCCAAGTCCGTAAAGCGTCGGGGCTTGGCCCTTGCACTGCATCGTGTGGTGAGCCGTCCTCTGTCCTTCTCGAATTCGGAGTGTCTTCGGCTTGAAGACGGAGCAGTCTCTGCTCTCGTGGTCGATTGGCAGGCAGAGGTTGCAGACTGGGTGCTGGTCCTTCTGTGCGAACTTGTGGTGGCAGTTCTTGCAGAATTTAAACGGCGTCTTGTACATCCCTGCGCTCAGGGGGCCCCCTGTGTGCGCATTCCTTCAAGGAGGTCGAAGATTTCGAAGTTCTCTCCTTTCTTCGTCGTCTCCTCTCTAAAGGTCCTCTTCTGTCGATGTTCTTAGGTCTTCACCTGTGAATATTTGCAGTATTTTCTTCTTTCCTCCTCCAAAACTTCTGGAGCTTCACGCGACGATCCAGACCCAACGGCGGAAAAAAGAATCTGAAGATGGCGCCCAAGGGTGGTAGCTTCCGCCGGAAGCACGCCGACGTCACCGAAGGTACACCAAATGGTGGGACATCGACGCCCACCTGGGCTACGAAAAAAAAAAAAAAAAAGAGAAAAAAAGACTACGATTCCGGACCCAACTACCAGATTGCGGAATATGCACAGCATAGTGAATCCAGAAAGATTCACGCTGCAAAAATCCTATTTCTCAAGCTACAAAACGTCTGCAGCTATGGTCACCAGTTACTAAGTTTATTGATCTTCATGCCAGACTTTCCTGCACAAGTGCTCCCTCGGAACAAGAAGTTTCAAAGCCTTCTTGACTTCTGTATTTTATACTTCTGACTAATTGAATCTGTTTAATAGAGTTATACTGTTGTAATCTTAAAATAGATTGCCACACCTTGTATATATTCTTATCAACCTTTTTGCATAAATATAACCTTATGTATGACTTCATGGGATACTATGTATTTACATTTTAATGCCTTTTTTTGTCTTTTCTTCTTGAATAAACTTTTTTTCTGAAGCTTAAAAACAACAAGGAAATGCTACAGCAACTAGTGGAGGAGATTTCAGCAATGGTGCAACACGCCAGAGAAGCACAGAGAGACTGGAGACAGGATGCCACAATCATTAGATACATGAGACACCTACTTGAACAAGCATGTCTCCTATGCCACTGTCAAAGTTCACCTAGCAGCCATTGTAGCATACATAAGAGGCACAATATGGAGATGTTTCTTCACCACACCAGTGGTAGACGCTTCTTGAAGAGAACAAAGAAGGTGGCACCTCCAAAGAGCACGCCCATGCCTACATGGAAACTGAATATAGTACTCATGCAACTAATGACATCCCATTCAAACCAATGCACAACTCAAATTCCTAACTCTCAAGACTGCATTCCGCATTGCTATCACCTCACTGAGGAGAGTCAGTGGAATACAAGCGTTCACCAACCAGGGACAGTTCTCTGTAGACACATAAAGGTAAAGTAGCAATGAGGACAAAGCTAAAGTTCATACCAAAAGTACTACTGAAGTTCCAGGTTACCCAAGCCACCCACTTACAGACCTTTTGTGAGCAGAAAATACAGGCAGGGACAGCGTTACACACACTAGACATCCACAGGGCAATTATGTACTGTACGGAAAGAACCAAACCGATCAGGAAAGGAGAACAATGTGTTGTGTCCTTCACACACGCAAATAGGGGATTCCCGGACACCAAAAGAACTATTGCAAGATGGATATTGCAAACAATACAATATTGTCACAAGGCAGGAGGAACAATGCTTACATTAAAAAAAACAGGCAGATTCAACAAGAATGAAGGGAGCAATTTCCTCCTTTTGAGGCAGCATTGCACTCGAAGACATTTGTACAGCTGCCACATGGTCATCAGTACATACCTTCACAAAAAAATAATGTGAGTACATCCAGATCAACAAGGAGGCAGACATGGTGCAAAGAGCGCTGAAACATTTGTTTGTAAATCCACACTCTAAAGGACTCAGCCTACTAACTAGAAGAAATACTGCTTTATAATCAATGTAGAAGCAAAAGGACCAAATTATGTACGGAATGCTGAACAATGCAAACATTCTCCCCCTCGTCACAAGGATCTGGGTTTAATCCATAGTTCTATTGCTCACTATGCCACCCCAGTTTGGACCCAGCCGTATGCAAATCAGGCTTGACCCTGTTCCTTATGGGAACAGTCCAGCCTTAACTGCCAAGCCAGGTCCTCCCAGGACCGGACAAAGCATCCTCGGACCGGTTTCAAGCCATCACCCCTCATCAGCTAGGCTAGCTTGAATCCAGTGGCGCAGAGGGCACGAGACCCATGTCTGGTCATACCCTTCCCACTTAGGGCGACGATGAAACAAGGAGAAAGAGAGCAAGACATTGTGAAGGAAAGGGGAGAGAGACAGCAAAGGGAGGGAAAAGAGAAAGTGAAGAGAGTAAGTGGAACGCCACCAGGCACACAAGTGATTAGAGCAGAGGGCTTCAAACTTTTGGATGCTGAGACCCCCCAGTCAAAATTTTCAGGCGTAAGGACCCCCTCCTGACAAACAATTCTAACCCTATAGGCAGAGCTACTGGAATTATGAGGCAGGTGAGGACCAAATTATGCGGCAGGCTCAACTAAATTGTATGGTAAGAAAAAATAATGTGATGCCGCATATTTTGGGATAGTATTGCTGCATTATTTTGACATTTTTACACACAGTAACACTGAGGAAAGATTTAATCTCATCAGTACCAGTTTATAATGAAAATACATCAATAAACAGAAAGATGTCTAGTCAACCTTTGTGAAGGGCCTTCCACTCCTCAGGAATAAGTGCTGCCACACTAGAAGCTCACCTGGCACTGGCCGGGAGCAGCAAGGGTCCCTTAAAACCCTGGCAGCCTTATGCAGAGTTAAGCAGTTTACCCATGCCACTTTCCTCTCACCCCCTCCCTTCCATCCCTCTCTCCTCTTCCAACCCTGGATCCCTCTCTTACTTTGCAAGCCATTTTCTTTCACCCCTATTTACTACTTCTGAACTCTCCCCATTCAACCTCTCACTTCATGTTTAATCACCTCTTGCCATTCTGTCTTTTCACTGTCTTCCTCTCTCGAATGTATCTCATGGCCTCTCTGTACACATCACCTCTCTCTCCCCTCAACACCTCTCCTTCACCTCAAGTCTCTTCCTTCAAATTTCTGTCTATTTGTATCTTACACCTGTCAAGTCCACCATTCATCTTTCACATCTCCCCTTTGTTCTTCCACACCTTCTTGAACCAACGTCCCTCTCCCCTATTACCTCAGCAACCTCAGTACTCCCTCTCTTCCCTCATCGCTGTTGTCCCTCACCCACGTCGAACCAAATTCTCTTTTTATGTCACAGATCATCACTCAGCTATCGTCTCTCACCGTTTAACAGTATCCCTCCTCTGTGCCCTCACCTTTCGCTCACACTCACTTCTTCTCTTGCGTTTCTGCACTTCTTCGGCACTTCACATTTCTCCTCATCCCTGACCTCATAAATCTAATTCTCTCGCTCCCATGCTGTCCTCTCTCATCCCACCAACTCTCACCCTCTCATCTCTCCTCACTGGGCATACCCGTATGCTCCTCTCAGCCGGTGCCACTCTTCTTGTTGTTACCTACTGCAAAAAAACATGAATAGTCGGCCTCACTGTTTTTGTGTGGGCCGCACAGTTATGGAACTTTCACCTACCTTTGTTTCGCTCCACCATTGATCTATTATCCTTTAGGAAGCTATAAAAACCTGGCCCTATACCCTGTAGGTTACCCCATTTGGCTGGTTCTCCTTCCCCTTCTGTGTCTTTATTTGCCATTTCAGCCAGAATATGGTTATTAGCCCCAGGACACTTTTTTGGAAATAATAATAATAATAGACAGAAGTGTGACCTGGATGGTGGGACCCACTTTCTATCACTCCATGACCCCCCAGTTTGAAGACCCCTGGATTAGAGTGAGATACAAAACATGAGAAGCACAGATTGAGACAGCAAAATTCTCCTAGTAGACAGTTCCAGAGGGGTGACTTATTTCATGGCAGCTCACAGCTTGTTTGTCACCTTCTTTGTCATTGTAGCAGAGAATAGAAAAGTCCTTCGGTCTCTTGGAATAACTTTCAGGATTTTATCCACCTGGAGATAATAAAACACAAAGAAATATTAAGACAGAAGAATCAAGTGATCAGTGAGAAGAACAGACTGAACCAATCGAAGCAGGAGAAGATAACCAGACTCCGAACTGCGGAAACATATAAAGGAACTTTGAGAGTTTGAAGGGAATCTGGGCAGAGAATCTGGAGGAATGTAAGGGAAGAATAAATTAAGCTATAGAAGAACAAAGGCAAAGTAGCAGACCCACTGTAGAGCTCAGGGAAATGGGGCTGGGAATACAGGAAAAAGAGGGAACCAAGGGGAACTATAGAAAAACCAAAACTACCCAGGAGACACTGGGAAATGAGGAGATTAAAGGGGAGAAGTCAGGGGAACAAGAATACAACTGAAGTCTACATGGCACTAGACAACCAAACACTGCAATTTTTCCACCTGCCCAGAAAGTTCACCCTTTCAGCCACTTTAACAATTCTCCTTCTCTATAAACAAACAATATACACCATAACCCCAAATGAAAGTCGATATCAATGAAATGGGTAGATGCAGACAACCATTCTATCCTGCCCCCACCTCTGTCTCGAAGTCCATGTTCAGGATGCGGTCAGCTTCATCCATCACCAGGTATTTCAGTGCCCGCAGATTGAAGCCCTTTGTGTTCTCCAGGTGATCGATCAGGCGTCCTGGGGTGGCTGTCAGGAGAGAAGGGCAGTCAGGGATAGGTAGCACAAAAGGAGACCACTGGGGCATAGGAGCAAGGATAGAGAGAGGAGACAATAGATGGAAACAGAGAAACAGGAAGCAGATTGAGTGGCGATAAACAGAAGATGTGGAAATAAAAACATGAGGAAAGGCGAGTGTGTGTGGAGAAACATGGTAGGAAAGAGGAAGAAGTAGAAAAAGTGGTAGAAAAGAATGAAGGCAAGTGGAGAAGAAACGTGCAAAATGTGAAAAACAGCAGCTTAGTGCATGGAGTAAGAATATTATATGCGAGAGGAAGGGTAAAAGGGGGACAGTGTGATAGAAGTACAACTTAGAGACTCCTATGAAACTAGGATTGAGAATGGGATGGAGTAAGACTGATGAAAATGCAAGAGTGCGAAATCCAGCTTAGCTGAATGTAAAAATCATGCATAGTCTTCAAACTGCAGTTTAATATGGATGCTATCAACTGGTCTAATGGTGAAATCATATAAAGAGCTGAGGAAACCGCTCAAAGAAGGAAGGATAGAAGGGCCTAAAAAGGGGGAGCTAAAGATTAAAAGATTCATGCTAGAGAACAGAGGCTCACCAATCACTACATGTGGCTTTTTGGCAAGTGCAAGGGACTGTGACATCATATCGATCCCACCAACCACGACGGCTGAAAGAGAAGAAAAAAGAAGTACAGGTCAAGCCAGGAAAGCTTCATGACAGAACTCTGTCTGTCCTAACAGTGCAAATGAAGAAGTGAAATAATCCCCAATCACCTTAGCCAATGAAATGTTTACTTCCTGTCCAGAGATCCAGAGGTTAAAAAATACAACAGGTGCAAACAACATCTGGGAACATATGCCTTTTCAAGTCCATTATTGTTCCTCCCAGCTAAGGTCTAGCCCATGCCCTTACCACAGCTCCCATAGTTTGCTTATTCCACAACCTTAGGAGCAAGTCTTCTGTCTGACACAAGATGCCAACACTGCATCCTCTCTGCAGTTGAGAACAAGCATTGGTAAAAGTGAACAGGTAATGCTTTAGTAATATAGATTGGCTTTGTCAATTTTATTTGGTCATGTTGTACAACTTTTGTACAGAAGGATTCATAATAAAATAAAATCTAAATACAATAAAGTAAAAGATAATTGTATGATACCTTTTGCATAGTATGATATGGACCGTTGTTTTATACTATAGCATGGTATGGCATGGCCTGTCATTGTATATTAGTATAATGTGCCTGGCCGGTCATTGGATAGTATGGTATGGTATGGCACAGACTTTCACTGCATGGGATGGTATGGTCTGTCATAGTATGGTACAGTTTGGTACAGCCTGTAATTGTATACTATGGTATGGCCTGTCATTGTACAGAATGATTAGTAAGGCATGTCATAGTATACTATGAAATGGCCTTTCACTGTAAAGTATGGTTTGGTATGGTCTGTAAGTGTATAGTATTGTATAAATTGCCACTGAATAGTATGGCATGGCCTGTCGTTGAATAGTATGGCATGTCTTTTCATTGTATAGTTTAGTATGGTATGATATAGCCTGCCATGGGATGGTATAGTAAAGCAAGTCAATATACGGTACATATGGTATGGCCTGTCGAATAGCAATTATATCCTGTAGTTGTATAGTATGGTCTGTCATTGTATAGTATGATATGGTATTGCCTATGACTGTGATAGAGCAAGCTTCGCATCGCGACTTGCTCGAGTCATGAACCTCGCCCGTGTGTAATCAATTAATAAATTTTGTACATCTTACTAATCTTTATTTTTATATTCGAACGAAGTAGATGAAGCTTGCCTATGTGTTTTCTAATACAACTAATCCATGTCTCTAAAACATGGCCGCCGCTTGGAAAATTGCTTCTGCGCATGCGTCAGTCACACTCACGTGACCTGACGTAGTTATAAGTTTGGTGGGAAAGGGTGCGCATGCGTAATACACAGCTTTGGTAATAACGTGGTGCTGTTCGTGCAGTTGCTCTTGTGACAGTGTATATTTTGCTAATTTCTAATTGCATAGTATATTTTTTATAGTGATAAGAATGAAGTACAAAATTATGACATGTAATGCATTCATTTATTTCTATGTTTTAATTTGTTCTCGCTTACTTTTCATGTACTGCGGGAAATGGAGGTCCGAACCGGTTGGGAGCCATATTGAAGGTCCCTTCTGCGCATACTCGTGGTGCACTGAAAGGTGGCAACATTGGACAGTGGAACTCAGCCAGCTGGCAGCCACAGTCAAGATGCTCATGGGAAAGCCACCTCTGCCCTACGAGAACGGAGAAAGTTGCTCCTTATATGATACATTGTGTGTTGCGCTATTGTTTGCTGTACAGCTTCCCATGGGAACCCCAATCTTGCTAGGCGGTACCCAGAGATGCAAATTAGGCCTCCAAATAGTCTGTTCTGATTGGTGTGTTACCCAAAGCCTACCTTAGGACCAATCCAAATTGAGGGATTCTGACACTTTGCAACATTGGGGGGTGGTACACCGTCCCAAAACAGTATATCTACCCTGGGTTCACCTAGGGAAAACGTCCGACTTGTCTGGTTTAGCTGACCTGTCACTGACCCAACGCACTCAATAGGTGACTAAAGATACAGAGTACTGCGGAGCACTCTGTCCGAAATTGACCATAGACTAAGGTTTTACTAAACCTTAAAGTGCTGGCGGAGCACTTTGCGGGGAGTTCGCTGACCCAATCGGGGTCTTGATCGATAGCTGCAGAGAGGGTGGAGCGCAGGCGTTGCTTCCGAACTGCGGGTGCTGGTCCTGTCCTGAGGGTTCCTGTCCTGACGGTCCTGTCCTGATCCTAATCTGGTCTTCCTGTCCTGTCCTGGGTGTCCATTCTGCACCTGCTGTCCATTGAGGGGTATCCTTCCTTGAGGGGTTCCTGTCCTTAACTGACCCGTGGCCAGGGTTTGGTTTTCACACCAGTCTAGGTAAATATCACTCTGAAAACTCTGAATCTTGCACCTTTCTGAATTTCTGTCTTTTGCTTCAATAAAGACATACCTTTGCATATGTAAATTTTCCATGCTTTGCCGCAACCATTGAATCATAAAGTCATTTGCATTTGTTTCGTAACGTGTTCCTATGTTACCCTACCTGTTAGAAATTATATTTTGCATTGCAGTTTGTCATTTCCTGATATGGTCTAGAACCTCCTTACTTAAACTGTCTAAAGAACTTTTGCCTTAAAGCATAGCGTGTCTCTCTTCATAGACTCTCCTATAGATATAAATGTCCCGAACTCCTGTCTCATTTTTCTCTGAGATAATTCTAGAATACTAGTCCTAATCGAAGCCTATCCCATCTTTAGTGATTCATCTTAAAACGTTCTAATTCCTGATCCTTCATTTTAAGTGTGTCCTGGTTCCATTAGTTTATAAATGGTTGCACTGACTTATTTGCTATTCAGCTATGTACTTTCTGTCATTCTGATTATCGATTGCTTAATTACTGTGAATTTGATGATTTCTGAATTTTACTAAATTAGATAAAGACTTTAAAACTTCCAGTTGTCCGTGGTCATTTTACAAAGATTATTGAATGTCATTTGTTGGGTTTGTATTTTGCTGCCTTTCCTTTTACAGCTAGCTCCCTGATCCATTGTGGTCATAGGTACCCGCGTCGGTGGATGGTAAGTCGGGTACGCTGAAGAATAACGAAAGGAACACACAAATATTTGATAGTAGACCGTGAGGTCATCCGATCAATGTATATGGTGATTTGAAATATATGGGCCCGAAGCCGGAAGTGGCGAAATTATTGGTCGGGTGACCCGCGCGCTCGATCAGTATTTTCTGGTAGCAGAGTTATGGTTAGGGAATAGTTAAAGGTTAGGTAGGACTAGTTAGGCTAAGTCAAGTCGGTAGCTGCTAGTATATTGATACTGCTACAAGAGCGGCCGTTTCGAGGAATTGATCACTCTCTTGAAATGTGTTGCTTTTGAAATTTATGAATTGTTTGAAAATTGTTATTCTTGTTCTTATATTGTTATATGTATTAATCCATGCGTATGTAAAACGTTTTGCTAAGTGTTGTCGGAACTCCCCGGGGAATTGAATGGCAAAGTGGTGAATAGAATCCATTTGCCTTAAGGTCGCAGGCTCAAGGAAAGTTAGGTGCAGGTTAGGTAGAACCAGAAGCACTAACTAGGGCTTTTCCTGAATACATGTGTGAATAAATGTTAGTAACGAGGTTCAATGGCAAAATTCCAATAGTGGCATAACCTAGTAAGGGTCACATCGGAAGAGTAGCAGGTTCATCGGAGCTTGGGTGAAAGCAAAGGGGTCCGCTGGGAAACCTTAGACTCGGATATATCCCGGAAAGAGTGGATGGGTCTAGGGAAGTAACAGGTTCACTGATGCTAGAGTGAAGGGTAGGCGGAAGAGATCTACCCGCAGCGTGTGAAAAGTAAATGGAAGTAGTTTACTTGCAGTAAAACAACTCTTTCCTGTCTAGACACTTGAGCACTGTGGCGAATGTGTATTCGTTGTAAAATAACCAAGCACTAGCACTTTAGAAAGAAAGAAAGTTTCCGTTACCTTGTGAAGGGAGGGAGTCAGTCGCGAAGCTTCTCTGACGTCACTCTGTGCCGCGCTGGGATTGGTAGAAACAGCGGGCGGGTAGCGGGGCTGGAATAGTGAAGGAGGGGTGAGCGCCGAAGCGTGAGAACTGTCTCGCGAAAAGGCCGCGCACCCATTGGCCGAAAATATTTGAACTCGTGCACCCCATTGGTCGCACGGAATTGCAAGACGCATTCTGATTGGAGGTAATTTTGTAAACAAGGTTAAGCGTAGAAATCGTATGTGGCACTCGTATACTCCAGAGACTAGACCCGATGCAAGAAACCTAGGTTTTGAAAGGGATCAGTGGAAGGCTAATAGATACGGCATTATGTACGGAAATAAGCGAAAAATGTCCCTTGTAAATAAGGTAAAGAATTACTTCAAAAAGGACAAGCCGATTCAAACTAGAGAGGGCATTGTTTTGACCCATGAAGAGAATTTCCCTCCTTCTAGCTGTAAGTGCTTTGAGCTCCTTGCTGACACGCTATTGAACCTTGCAGATTAATGCATGTTGTCGCTCTGGTTTCCACATTGTGAGGCCCCCCCTTTTGCCGTTTTATGAGTCTCCAAAATAATATATTTTGTCTGCTTTAATTATTGATTATATACCCGGCTTAAGTATAAACTATGGAGGGGTAAGAAATCCTTAGCCTTTCTAAAAACTTTAGCCCAAAATACGCTGATTTAAATAAATCTACTGCGTTTCAGGAACCTCCCTCTTTGGTTCCACTATTCTAATATGAATAATTTTTTGTTTAGAAGTCTGTAACTAAACATCCCTCTATATCGAATTCATGATTATGAGGGTACTTTATCCTACCACTCTAATAGGGTGTTAAGGAAACAGAGGTGATGTGATAATTCTCACGTTACCTTGCTACATGTTGTAAAAATGGATAACATGTTGATTTGTGTGTCTATGTGTTAGTGTGTCCCTCTCCTTTCTCTACAGGTAACTCGGGCTGCTGTGAATCACAGTGTGCCGACACGGGCAATATCCGTGAGTAATTACATCATACTCTTTCAATTTTTTACATCAAGTGCCTCACGGGAGGGTGTACCTTAGTGTGTACATACCACCGGAGTGCTATTGGTCTATGGTCCTGACGAATGCTGTGCGATCCTGCATTTTTACAGCAGAAACATGTTGACCTTATATCTCACTCAAGGACACAGGTCTCCAAATTCAGAACCTATTTTGTCCGCCTTTTTAATCTGGATACAGGTTGGCCCACATTGAAGATTTTGTGTGGGTTTCAACCTAGTAATTTTTAAATTCTGCACTCACTTATTTTGCAACAATTTCTTTTGAGTTAAACCACTGTCACACTCAACACCAACCCGCTCCGCTGTAAATCAGGCGTTGTAGCACGCTGGGGGGGCATTCGGCCACCCCAGCGGGGACCCTATGATGAAGCATGTCACCAACTAGTGGTGAGTGAGGGTCCTTTTAACAAAGAGGTTTACTTGTCCTTTCCAGTTATGTGTAGTTATACTACTTTTCTGGGTTGCGACCTCCTGATTGTTAGGATTGGATTTTTCCAACCTTACAGTTATGCCAACCGGGTAGGGACCATTGCATAACCTAACACACCTTGTTTTGTCTTATTTTGTTTTCATTAAGTCACTCCTTCGTTGTTTAAAATATTGTTATTCCACCACCAAATACTCCCGCCTCTTTCATGATGTTTGACAGAGGGTACAATACATGTGTGTGGTTAGAAAATTGGGTGAAATACACAAAAGACGACGGAATAATGGCCTTTCCGTTAGAAGGTACCTTTAATGGTAGGATCCTATTCAATTTAAGAACCAGAATGAATGAATTACATCCCAGACCGAGACTAACGCAGTATGAGGCATTAGAGGAATGGGAGATTGAGGCTTTCCAAAGAGAAAAGCCCCGAATGGACAAAGGGCTGACAAAGTATTACCCAAAACTGAAACAAGAAACCCGAGATAAAAAGATGAAACAATGGAGACAGAGCATGATTGTTGAGGGACTGTTTCCCATGATGCCAGCAGAAGATCCTCCTGGGGGGGGGGGGAAAGGACAGAGAAATCCAAACACTGGGGGCCCCTGGGAGAATCAGATGACGAATTGTTAGATGACATATGCATGAGAAGTCCGCCTCCTTATAATGAGGGACACCGACCTTCGAGTGCAGGAGATATTCCCCGGAGACCCCTACAGAGGGAAGAGGTCAGGTCCGCAAGTGTAGGAGGGGATTATCCAATTCCTCCTTATACTGAGAATCTAGGACCCGTAGAAACCAGAAGTATTTACCCCAGGAGACCCGTGGGCGGGGAGACGGGATATTCACGTGAAGGAGATCTTTGCTCTCGTCCCCCCTACGGAGGTGAGGTGAGGTCCTTGAGTTCAGGAATGCCACGATTGCAGCCCCGGGATGAGGAAGATCAGAGAATTCTAGGCACAGGAAGTCTGTTTCAGAAACCTAATTATGGCGGAGGACCAAGTGAGACACATCCCACTGCCCCGAGTTATGCTCCCATTCTAACCCCGCAGGTGTTACATGGAAACACTTTGGACAGGTTATTAGAAGAAAAAGAACGAGAAGCGTTAGGAAATCAGAGAGCTGAGATAATACAGAAAATGTCACCGCTAAATGCAAGTCCTGAAGCCTTGACGATCCCAGTAACAATCGGACCGGTGGTTCCGTTGTATGGGGACCGTCAAGGAAGTCCGAAACCTCCCGTAATTACTCCTGTCATTGCATCGACCAGACCAGAACCATTAATTGTGGATGACCAGACAAGTGAGTGCGAGTCGGAGGTCTCGCTGCTAGATCTGCCCGTTAGAAATACAGGAAAAAGGATACAGAAAAGACATAATCCTTTTAATGCGAGGGAAATTCAGATGGAATCGACCTCAGGTACGAAGAGTGTCACAATGGTGACTCCTGAAGAAATCGAAAGATGGAGTCAAGAATTTGAAAAACAAGCGTCCCCAACGAAACCTTTAGATCTCTACAAGATGAGAATAGAAATAGAGGAATTGATGGCAGGAAACGTAGGATTAGACAGATTAAATACCTACTCTGAAGACGAAATGCTGTTTATCTGCAAGAGTCTCACTCGAAATACCCGAGTGCTTCATGAAAAACTGACAGACACTGCTGCTAGCATGGGAATAGATATTTCAAGATCGAAACCGCTGCGAAAACCATACAGGGCAGATTTCTCAGACAAAGATTTGGAAAACTTGAATATGTCGGGGAAGAAAGCACAGGTCAAAGAACTATTGACAGTATTGGAAAAATGGGGAGATGTGGAAAGGTGGAAAGCCAGATGGGCCAAGAAAAAGGATGAGGCCAGGTCTAGGCAGGCAACTCCCGAATTTGTTCTAAGGGAAACTGAGAAACCAGAACAGTTATGCCCTATGCGCGAAGTACCAGGTGGAAAGTATGTGCACGTTCCATGGTCCAGACAGGATATTGTGTCCTTTACTAACGATTTTCCGAAATTGCGCGAGAAGCCAGTTGACTGGTACAGGCAGGTGGAAAGGTTCGTAAAGGTGCAAAAATGCCTGTGGAAAGACCTGGATGGGTTTTTCGACATTGTGGTCCCGGTAGATCTGTGGACCGAGTGTAAAATAGCCATAGCTTGGCCTAGTGAGGAATACCCGAGAGATGGCAAAACAGGGGAACCATCAAAAGAAGTGATGAGAAAATATGAACAAGTAATTCAGCATCTGAAACTAAAAGTGCCAGCAAAGGAAACTGATTGGACCAAGATAGATAGAACCACGCAGGAAAGAGACGAGACAGTGCACTCCTTTTATGAAAGGCTGTTGCAGGTGTTCAAAACATACAGTGGAATAGATAACATCGAGATGAAGGAGATGACACATTTTATTTACAGGTTTGTAAATGGTTTAAGACCCGAAATTTGTCAGTGGATAAAAGATAACAAAATCTGTTGGCATACTAAAAAGATGGATGAGGTCCTACGGTACGCAAAGTACTGTGAGGACGAGATGGCAGAAAAGAAAAAGGCTCTCAAGGAGAAGGTTATGTGGGCTCAAGTGAAGCTCGCAGAACAGCAGGAAAAACAATTGAATAAAATGGCCAAAACTACTCAGAACCAAGGTCCTGGGGGTAGGGGTGGAGGAAAGCCCCGGCCCAAAATGAGCAGGGAGGAGGCTAAGAAGAAATTTCCCTGCCACCAGTGCGGAGAAATTGGACACTGGCGAGACGAGTGTCCCTATTTGCCGGATGATAACTCCAAAACACCTGATTTAACTCCACAGACGCAGAATGAAAGACCAAGAAAGACCCAACCACAGGTAAAAACGATTCAGTTGCCCCGAGCACCAAAGCAAGTATTTAAGGGAAAATCCACGCAGGGTGATGACGTAGAAGTCTGGGGAAGCAATGAGAACAGAAATACAGCAACTTCGCAGTATTTACTAAATGATACCTTCCTTTGTGATGACCAGTACTGACGGGGCCTGAGAGGGGAGGACGAGGAGTGCGTACTTGGCGCCTCCTTGCCGGTAGACCAGTCAGGGCCATACATTGAAGGAAAGGTTGACGGAAATGATGTCACTTTTCTGTTGGACACTGGCGCTACCCGTTCTACTGTAAGAACAGTGGACGTTCCAAACCTACCCCTCTCGGGAGAAGCAATCCAAGTAGTGGGGGTATCTAATCAACTGATTAGTACTCCTGTTACCGAGCCCATGGAGATCTCAATTGGAAACTTTAAAGAAATGCATAGATTTGTCGTTTGTGACACCAGTCCAGTGAACTTACTGGGACGTGATTTGCTGTGCAAAATGAACTGTACCATCTTTTGCACACCAAAGGGTGTTGAAATTCAGACCCCAGATGAAGATGGCATTTATAAATTAATGTTGATCAGACCTGACTCAGAAATTAAACGAATGACTATGCAGGATTTGCCCAAAGAACTCAAAGAAACAGTGAAGCCAGAGGTATGGGACTTTACCGGAAAAGATGTAGGATTAATGAAAAACGTAGACCCCATACAGATAGCAATAAAGGACAATGCAGTATACCCTAATACTAAACCCTACAGAATGAATGCAGAAGTGAGAGCAGGGGTTGCCCTGGAAATACAGAAATTGCTAGAAGGAAACATCATACAGGAAGTAATGAGTAGCCCATGCAACTCACCGATTATGGGCATCAAAAAGCCTAGTGGCAAGTACAGAGTAGTGCAAGACCTAAGAAAGGTCAACAAAATAGTGGTTCCTTGTTGTCCTATTGTGCCAAACCCAGCAGTGATTCTGTACCAGATTCCCTGGGATGCTGAGTGGTTCACTGTGATAGACCTATGTCATGCATTCTTTTCCATTCCCTTGCATCCAGACAGCAAATTTCTTTTCTCATTTGCCTTCAACAGTCACGTGTATGTCTGGAACAGGGTCCCCCAGGGGTACACAGAGAGCCCCTCTATCTTTAATCAGATCTTGAAAAAATGCTTGGAAACTTTGGTCTTACCTGGAAATTCTGTCTTGGTGCAATACATTGACGACCTCTTGGTGGCGTCCAAAAGTCATAAGGATTGTGTGATTGACACCATTGCCCTACTGAATCACCTGAGTGAGAAGGGCCATAAAGTGGCCCCTGAAAAATTACAGTTCTGTGCAAAATCAGTGAAATATCTGGGGCACCAGATAGAGAAAGGCATCAGGAAAGTAACATCAGAAAGAGTGAGAATAATTCAAAAGATGCAGTTACCCCGTACTCAGAAAGAAATCAGAATGTTCCTTGGAGTGATAGGATACTGCAGGCAATGGATTGTGGGATTTGCAGTCCTAGCTAGGCCCTTGATAAAAATGACCAAGAGAGGAACACCGGATATTGTAGAATGGGATGATGAAAGCTTAACAGCCTTCACAAAATTGCGAGATTGTCTGTGTACAGCCCCTGCATTGGGAATGCCAGACTATTCCAAGGAATTTGCCCTGTTCTGTGACACTCGCGATAATTGTGCATTGTCAGTCCTAACCCAGGAACATGGCACAACCAGAAGGCCTGTGGCATATTTCTCTGCCACCCTGGATCCAGTGGCTGCTGGATTACCAGGATGTCTGAAAGCAGTAGCTGCTACTTGCACAAGTTTAGAGCAGAGTGAATCCATTGTCATGGGACATCCTGTAACTGTGTATGTTCCACATGGAGTGGTAATTTTGCTAACCAGAACGAAAACTCAGTATCTCACCCCTAGTCGGCTGACTAAATACGAGAGGATTCTCATGGGTGCTGCGAATATAACCATTGTCCGGTGCAACATCCTGAACCCCGCCACTCTGCTTCCCAACTCAATGGATATGGAAGATGGGGAGGAAGATGAGCATAACTGCATTGATCTAACAGAATTTTGCACAAAACCACGCCCAGACATTAAAGAAACACCTTTGCCTAAACATGACAAGGAATTGTTTGTGGATGGATCATGCCTAAGACATGAACAAGGAGGCCTGAATGCTGCCTATGCTGTAGTCTCCTTAACCAAAATTGAAGAAGCAGGTTATTTATTTGGAGTAAAGTCTGCACAAGTAGCCGAATTGATCGCTATGATAAAAGCTTGCAAATTGGGGAAAAACGAACGCCTAACAGTGTATACTGACAGTCAGTACTGTTTTGGAGTTGTGCATGACTTTGGCCAATTATGGCTTCATCAGGTACCCCTATTCGAAATGGAAAAGTTGTTCAAGACCTTTTAGAGGCAATCCAATTACCAAAGGAATTGGCAGTGGTCAAGTGTGTTGCCCATAAGAAGGACTTTGACCCTGTATCCTTGGGAAATGATTTTGCTGATCGAGTGGCACAATTATGCGCCAGGGATCGATTGATCATAAATACAAAACGGGGGGGGGCCCGGAAACAGCTGCCAACTTCGAGTGTTTGAAGAAGTGCCTACATGGGATGAAGTGAGAGAATGGCAGCAGGCGGCACCCTGGCAAGAGAGCGAGAAGTGGAAGGAAGAAGGGTGTAGACCAAGACGTGAGGATGGTGTCATCTTGGGCCCAAATGGTATGCCTGTGTTACCCAGACACTTGCTTGGCACAATGGCTAGACTGATACATGAGGGATCACACATTGGTAGGGACGCCATGATTCTGGTATTCCAACAGACTTGGTACAGCAAAAAGTTCAGGAAAGTAGCAGAGTCCCTCTGCCAGAGGTGCCTGTCATGTCAACAGTTCAATGCAGGCAAGAGAACAATGGTGGAACTAGGGAAAATTGGGAGGTCAGGGGGTCCCTTTGTGAGAATACAGGTTCATTTCATCACCATGCCACGTTGTGAGGGGAAACGTTATGTCCTTGTCATTGTCTGCCTATTTTCAAAGTGGGTGGAAGCTTACCCTACTCCCCAAAGTGACGCACTGACAGTAGCAAAGTGTTTACTGAAAGAACTGATACCTAGATTCGGGGTTCCAGTCACTATTGAATCAGATAGAGGCCGACATTTTCAGAATGATGTGATCGACCAACTCTGTAAGGCATTTGGGATCTCGCAAAAACTCCACTGTGCATATCATCCAGAGGCTTCTGGAGTGGTGGAACAAATAAACTGGACTATCAAAACAAGACTAGCGAAATTGTGTGATGCATCTGGCATGACCTGGGTAAAGGCCCTGCCTCTGGTTCTGATGGGACTCCGAAGTATTCCAGACCGGAAGACAGGCCTGAGCCCCCATGAAATCCTGATGGGAAGAGTAATGAGACAAGCGTGGGTACCAGGAAGCAAACTGTTGAGTATTACTGATGATTTGGTGCTTGAATACTGCAAGAGATTAGGTGACCAAGTGCGTTATATCTCTCGCCAGATCGGAGAAGACGCCGTCGCCAATCCAACGACTCCTCTCCACAAACTGGTTCCAGGGGACTGGGTCAAAATCAAGAAGCATACTCGGTCGAGCTGCCTGGAACCAAGGTGGGGACAGAAGCGCCAAGTAATCCTGGTAACGACCACAGCAGTGAAGTGTGCAGGTGTTCCCCATTGGATCCACGCCAGCCACACCCAGAAGGTACTACCCGACAAGGAGCCTGGAGAAGAAGGCCGTCCAGCAGAGGGGCCTGCAGAAGCAAGACCAGAAGTAACTGACGACGTACAGCCCAGTACCAGTCAAGCTGAGGGGTCCGCAGACGTTGGTCCAAGGGTAGTTGATGACGAGCTACCAAGAGTCCAGCCTGCTGAGGGGTTCCCAGAAGTTGGTCCAGAAGTAGCTGATGACGAGCTGCCGAGCATATGGCCAGATGAGTGGATGCCCTTGATTGACCTCACCGAAGACCCCATCAGAACAAGAGAGCGAATTTGGGAAGGTAGAGAGTGGAATAGAGAGGAAAAGCAAGGCACAGGCGAAGAACCTCAGACTATTGAGATTCACGTCAAAACTGAGGAAGGAGAAGGTCAGACAGGGACTGAGCAAATAATTGATACACCTCCACTGACTCCTGATGTCGAAAAGGGACAGACTAGACATAGTGTAATAGTTCGAGCAGAAGAAAATCAAGGGATCGAAGTGCTCGAACAGGATCAGATAGGATTAGAAGAACGTGTTCAGGACACAGAAACAGAGACATTTGAAAAGCAAACACAAAATTCTCCTGAACAAGGCCAGATTAGTAACCAGGCAGAAGAAATAGATGCAAGCCCTGGAACTAGTGAGATAGGAAGGGAAGAAGAAGAAGCAGAATTGCCACAAACTAATGAAAATAAAAGGGCAAGAGAAGAAAACGAAGTCCCAGTGCCAACTAAAAGACTTAAGAAAAGAAAGCACATTGAGCCTGGATTCATAAAGAAATTGAGACTGAGGATAAAAACGGTAGAAGAAAAACGTGCAGAAGAAAGGAGAAGTTCTCGCATAGCAGAGCAACCAGAAGACACTTCCAAAAGAAGGAGCGATCGAATAAAAAGAC
Organism: Lissotriton helveticus; assembly: GCF_964261635.1. NCBI lineage: Eukaryota > Metazoa > Chordata > Amphibia > Caudata > Salamandridae > Lissotriton > Lissotriton helveticus. The sequence continues at coordinate 1,797,590,930 of NC_136057.1, forward strand.
AAAACAAAAAGTACAAGTCTCCTGAATGGACGCTCGTGTTGGAAGAATTGGAAGATCTTGATATAACTGACGAAAGCGACGGAGAACCAGTCGCCGAGTACTCTGCCGAAGAAGAAGATGAGCCACCGTGAAATTGCACAAAGTAAGCTACTTGTGTAAAGACACAAAGAGGGGTCGAGAAACTTCTTCTGAGCCAAAATGTCTGATTCAAACGTGAATGGTAGACCTAGTCACAGTTGTTGCAAAACATGCTGCAAGGTAAGTGTATGTAGTATAATTATAGTGATATTAGTTTGGATAGGACTAACAGTGTTCATTCCTTTTGCGGTGAGCAAAAACACTAATGTTGACCCTACTGAGATTGTAAATACTGACAATGAGGAGCTGACAACACAGAGTGTAGCAAGACATGAGAGAGCACTCAAACAAACAAAACGAGACCTAGAAGCATCAGATGAGGGAGGACTACATTATCATGGAGTTAAGAATAAGACACATTTAAATGTTTTCGCAAACTTGTTAATACACTATGTAGAGACTATGGAAATTGAGGATTGCTATGTCTGCATGAAGCTACCTACCTCTGTAGCTGAAGGCGTGACATACCATCACCTGCCCCTGACATACGGAATATCCTGTAGTATTTTAGCAAGCTTATTTTACAAAAGAGGACCGTTACAGTACTATTACTCTAACAATGACGTGATCTTTTCTGAACTTCCTATACGTGGGAACCTGAATCCTGTACATACTAAAAGTGACGTTACTCGCTACATGGGCGAATACTTTCTGACTATAGGTAATATCGACATAGGTGACGCACACAGAGATAACTTGACCTGTTCTTTGCGTGAGCAGGAAAAGATGTTCCTGAACATGGCAGAGAAGAGGAGAATAAAAATACAAAGAAAGGCAGATGACGAAAGACAGAAAACGCCAAAATGGTCTGAGAACATGGAAGGCACCTCAAATGGTGGGGCGGGACCTGCTCTGTTGCTGGATTTTGAAAGGAAAGCTATGTCTTCACCGCGAGAAGACTAGCTATTATAATAACATTTTCATTGGTTCCAGTGAATGTGAACATAATTACAAGGTAATTGGAGGATGGGGTTTCAAAAATGGATCAGAGCCTGTGTTTCCTGGAATCTATTATATATGTGGAGACAAGGCTTATTTCAAATTGCCGGATCACTGGTATGGAAGCTGCTACTTTGGCATTGTCTTCCCGAAAATATACCACGTGAATGAAGTTGCTGGAAGCAGTGAAAATACTAATGGCTTAGTGCGTAGTAAAAGAGAAAGCGTAGGCGAAATAATGGGTAGTATTTTTAGTGCACTGAGACCTGGAGTGGGAGTGGTTCTGAACACTCACAGAATTTGCAAATTGTCCACAATAGTGGATGTGTTGTCTACGGACACAGCTCATGGATTTCTGCTGGTCAATACCGAAATGGTTGCGATCAGATCAAGGGTTTTGCAGAACAGACTTGCTCTTGACACCTTATTAGCAAAAGAGGGAGGAGTCTGCCGGATGTTGAAGGCGCAACATTGTTGCACTTATATTCCGGACAAAAGTGTGCAGCTCAAAAGATATGTGAAAAACATTACTAATTTGGAAAAGGAACTCAAACCACTCGAGGTTGACAGTGCCTGGAAGAGACTGGTAGATGGTCTCTCAAATGTAGGTCATTGGCTTGCTAGTTTAGGTAAAAGCTTATTGTTTAAGGTACTGATGCCAATTGGAATTATAGGTCTTATCCTATTTTTCATATTTGTCTGTTGCAAATGCCGTAAGCACACCAGAAAGCATCAAGTGAATGCCAGAGGAGTGAAACGAAGTGTGGATGAGCTTGAATTAGAGGAAATGAATAATCAGATATACAAAAAGGTGAAGAATTCTCACCCTACCAAAAATGATAAAGAGGAGCTGAATCGCTTGTTGGAAGAGATAGAGTTGTATAAGGTGTGAGAAGTTGGCATCTGGTTCCATTATTTTTGTGATGATAGTAAATATCATCAAAGAGGGGATTGATAGAGCAAGCTTCGCATCGCGACTTGCTCGAGTCATGAACCTCGCCCGTGTGTAATCAATTAATAAATTTTGTACGTCTTACTAATCTTTATTTTTATATTCGAACGAAGTAGATGAAGCTTGCCTATGTGTTTTCTAATACAACTAATCCATGTCTCTAAAACATGGCCGCCGCTTGGAAAATTGCTTCTGCGCATGCGTCAGTCACACTCACGTGACCTGACGTAGTTATAAGTTTGGTGGGAAAGGGTGCGCATGCGTAATACACAGCTTTGGTAATAACGTGGTGCTGTTCGTGCAGTTGCTCTTGTGACAGTGTATATTTTGCTAATTTCTAATTGCATAGTATATTTTTTATAGTGATAAGAATGAAGTACAAAATTATGACATGTAATGCATTCATTTATTTCTATGTTTTAATTTGTTCTCGCTTACTTTTCATGTACTGCGGGAAATGGGGGTCCGAACCGGTTGGGAGCCATATTGAAGGTCCCTTCTGCGCATACTCGTGGTGCACTGAAAGGTGGCAACATTGGACAGTGGAACTCAGCCAGCTGGCAGCCACAGTCAAGATGCTCATGGGAAAGCCACCTCTGCCCTACGAGAACGGAGAAAGTTGCTCCTTATATGATACAATGTGTGTTGCGCTATTGTTTGCTGTACAGCTTCCCATGGGAACCCCAATCTTGCTAGGCGGTACCCAGAGATGCAAATTAGGCCTCCAAATAGTCTGTTCTGATTGGTGTGTTACCCAAAGCCTACCTTAGGACCAATCCAAATTGAGGGATTCTGACACTTTGCAACATTGGGGGGTGGTACACCGTCCCAAAACAGTATATCTACCCTGGGTTCACCTAGGGAAAACGTCCGACTTGTCTGGTTTAGCTGACCTGTCACTGACCCAACGCACTCAATAGGTGACTAAAGATACAGAGTACTGCAGAGCACTCTGTCCGAAATTGACCATAGACTAAGGTTTTACTAAACCTTAAAGTGCTGGCGGAGCACTTTGCTGACCCAATCTGGGTCTTGATCGATAGCTGCAGAGAGGGTGGAGCGCAGGCGTTGCTTCCGAACTGCGGGTGCTGGTCCTGTCCTGAGGGTTCCTGTCCTGACGGTCCTGTCCTGATCCTAATCTGGTCTTCCTGTCCTGTCCTCGGTGTCCATTCTGCACCTGCTGTCCATTGAGGGGTATCCTTCCTTGAGGGGTTCCTGTCCTTAACTGACCCGTGGCCAGGGTTTGGTTTTCACACCAGTCTAGGTAAATATCACTCTGAAAACTCTGAATCTTGCACCTTTCTGAATTTCTGTCTTTTGCTTCAATAAAGACATACCTTTGCATATGTAAATTTTCCATGCTTTGCCGCAACCATTGAATCATAAAGTCATTTGCATTTGTTTCGTAACGTGCTCCTATGTTACCCTACCTGTTAGAAATTATATTTTGCATTGCAGTTTGTCATTTCCTGATATGGTCTAGAACCTCCTTACTTAAACTGTCTAAAGAACTTTTGCCTTAAAGCATAGCGTGTCTCTCTTCATAGACTCTCCTATAGATATAAATGTCCCGAACTCCTGTCTCATTTTTCTCTGAGATAATTCTAGAATACTAGTCCTAATCGAAGCCTATCCCATCTTTAGTGATTCATCTTAAAACGTTCTAATTCCTGATCCTTCATTTTAAGTGTGTCCTGGTTCCATTAGTTTATAAATGGTTGCACTGACTTACTTGCTATTCAGCTATGTACTTTCTGTCATTCTGATTATCGATTGCTTAATTACTGTGAATTTGATGATTTCTGAATTTTACTAAATTAGATAAAGACTTTAAAACTTCCAGTTGTCCGTGGTCATTTTACAAAGATTATTGAATGTTATTTGTTGGGTTTGTATTTTGCTGCCTTTCCTTTTACAGCTAGCTCCCTGATCCATTGTGGTCATAGGTACCCGCGTCGGTGGATGGTAAGTCGGGTACGCTGAAGAATAACGAAAGGAACTCACAAATATTTGATAGTAGACCGTGAGGTCATCCGATCAATGTATATGGTGATTTGAAATATATGGGCCCGAATCCGGAAGTGGCGAAATTATTGGTCGGGTGACCCGCGCGCTCTATCAACTGTATAGATTTGTATGGCCTGTCATCGTATAGTATGGTATGAACTGTCACTCTATAGTATGAAATGTTATAGCATGGGCTGTCACTGTATAGTATAGCATGGTATGGTCTATCATTGAATAGTATGATATGGTATGGCCAATCTTATGATAAGGTATGACTTGTAATTGTATAGTACAGTATGCTATGGTATAGCCTGAACTTGTGTAGTATGGTCTGTCTTTTTATAGTATGGAATAGTCTGGCCTGTAATGCTATAGTATAGTACAACCTGTCATTATTTAATATAGTATGTTATGGTGTGGTACGGCCTATAATTGTATAGTACGGTCTGATCTGGTCTGTCAATGTGTAATATGGTCATGGTTTGTCATCGTATAGTGTGGCACAGCATGGCCTGTCTTTGTATATTATGGTATGGCATGCCACTGTATAGTATGGTATGGCCTATAATTGCATGGCATAACATGCCATGTCTTGACATTATACAGTATGGTCAATCATTGTATAATATATGAACTGTCATTTTATAGTATGTTATAGCCTGGTTTGGTATGCCCCATCATTGTGTAGTATGGCCTGCTGTTGTACAGTATGTATAGTACAGTATTATATTGCCTGTAATGGTATAGTAAGGTATGGTATGGCTATGTCATTTCAAAGTTTGCTATGGCATGACCTATCATTTTATGGCATGTTATGGACTGTACTTGTATAGTAGGGAATGCCATGTCATTGTATAGTATGGTATGTTATGTTATGTTATGGACTATCATTGAATAGTATTCATAGGGTCTGCCACTGTATTGTAAGGAATTGAATGGTCCGTGATTGCATAGTATGGTCTGTTCTGTTATTGTATAGTATGGTCTGTCACTGTACAGCATGGTATGGTTTGTAATTGTACAGTATGGGATGGTAAGTCATTGTATAGTATGGCTTGCCACTGTATGATAGGGTACAGTATGGTATGACCCGTCATTGTATGATATGGTATGGCCCGCTGCGGTTTGGTATAGCATGCCTGTCATTGTATAGTATGCCATGGAATGATGGTGTGTCATTCAATTGTATGGTATGTCCTGTCATTAAATGCATAGTATGGTACAGGATGGCCTGTAATTTTATTGTATAGTATGGTTTGGTGTGTCAGTGTATTGTATGGTATGGCCTGTCATTGTATGGTTTCTCATTGTATGGTTAGTATGGTATGATATGACCTGTAATTTTATAGAATGGTATGGCCTTTAATTGCGTTGAACAGGTGAGATAAATTGGGGTGGTTGAGAGACGTCATCAAGTAATATTGTAACTATTGCATATCAGGTCCAATTAGGTTTCTTTAAATTAAATCTTAGCTCAGTCCTGGGTAGCTGTGGCACAGCACATTCAGGCGTTTCTCAAGGGAAGGCAATTATAAAACCTTTGTCCGTAACAAAACAGTCAACAAGAAACGTAACAAAACAAAATCCGACTCCAATTAATTTTAAAAAGGTATATATTTGTAATCTTTAAACAGACCCCAAAACAAAAAAAAAATCAGAAGGAGGGAACCAGAGTTATGGTTTTTGCAAGATTTTCCTATATCAATGCTTTTCACTTTAGTAGTAGTCTATGAGCCTCGAACGTAGGGTCTGGAGCAAAGTCAAAGTTCCAGGTTAACCAAGATGAAAGGTTGTCTCGAATGTGAGAGCAGAGTTGGTCCCAGTCAAACTTTTTACTTTGCACTTAGAAACTTTCCTGTTTTTTTTTCGCAATGGACAGATTGGCGGGATCCTCTGTGGCTTGATGCCAGTGTTGGGTTTGACGGCGATGGACAGGTGAAGGGCAGTGATCCGGTGAAGAGCCTTCGTTCTTGTGGCATTCGGGGCTACCTGCGAAGTGGCTAGTAGTGGTAGTCTATAAGCCTCTGACCATAAGCAAAACTTTGAGCACTCCAAAATAAGTCAACGCTGAGCTCGGAGGTACGTTTTTACCAACAGCCTTTATTTCTCTCAAAACCTCTTTCAATTCTTTGCCAACACGCATTTCGGCTTTGCTGCAGATGTAGTAGCAGACTTTATCATCACATTGACCGAATCACCACTTGTACAGGAAATCATATCGTGAAATATCAAAAAGACAGTTCTCCCTTTATATTATACTCAATGTAGTCTAGTTGCCAATGGGACTCACCAATTTCACAATATTATTTCCTGTACACGTGGCAAATGGGTCAGTGTGACCCAGGTGACAGCTCCCAGGTTATTTCATGTCCAGAGATGACCTTTAAGTCATGTATGTTTATCGTTGTAGCTTTGATGAAGTCTGCTGCCACATCTGCAGCAAAGGAACACGTGCTGGCAAAGAATTGAAATAAGTTTTGAGAGAAATAAAGGCTGTTGGTGAAAACGTACTATGCGACTCAACCTTTACTCATTTTGGAGTGCTTTAAGTTTTACTTATGACCTGGACTCTATCCAACAGAAGTAGTGGTGGCTCTTCTCCCTTCCAGAGCACCCATTATTTGATGTTATGTACTGATTGAGACATTTGAAACGTCTACATTTAAGTTTGTGTGCCTTTCCCAGCCACCTTTCTCATGTTGGACTAGGAGTCTCTGACTGTGCTCAAATCTTTTGCTTTAGGCTAACAAGCTGCAGTTCTGTGGAGAGAAAGAGACTAGCCAGCCACCAGTCAAGACTTGGGAGGTACATCTTGGGGGCAAGGACTCAATCTCACGAGCCACACCAGTCAAGTCCAGGGCAAGTGCTGTGGCTACTGTCAACAAGGCACTTCCTGTGCAGGTTTCTTTAGCTTTTGTGTCCCTGAAGTTTAACAAGAGCCTAGTCAATTGGCCTTTGAAGTCCACTCACTGGTCCTTGGCACGAGTGGCAGCAGGTCCAGCACTTCGGGTCTCTTGCCACAAAGTCGATAGTAGGAGAAGCTCTTTCTCTTTCTGAAGCCCTGTCTTGGTTCAACGGTGCAGTCTTCCTGGATAAGCCTTTCTTTCTGGTCGCCACAGGTTTATTTCAGGGTGTGTTCTGAAGCTGGTAGCCAGGGGTTCCACTTTTATGTCAATGTCAAGTTTGTGGGAGTGGAGGACTCCCTAACCAATGGGGCTACAATTTCCACTGGGCAACCCTAATCACACTTACATTATTTCCTTTGGGACCGACGCTAAACAATCCCTCAGAGTATCTCTGCACAAATCCAAAATGTTGGGACACTTTTTCCCGGAGTCAGAGCTATGGGCTCACCCCAGAGTGTCAAGTACAAATATCCCCCCTCCCCCTTCCTAGCCCCCCCACCAGAAAACTGGTTCTGCAACTGGTTCCCCTCCCCTGGAGGAGATGCAAGTCTGTCTACCTACATAAAGGAGCAGGCAAAGGAAATTGTGACTCACAATTGCCTCGGAGGCTGTGGCTCCTTTGAAGCTGGGACATCTGTGGCCACCACCCTTGGGCAATCATATCAGAACACACCTCTTTCCAGCAAACCCTTGGTTTCCCTTTCTGGGAGTGCTTCACACCTCCAGGCTGGAGGGCAGTAGGCTGTCACAGGTGACATTTGCTGTGGTTAATCACCAACAGCTACCAGAACTATGGGCCAGAAATGGTAATTTTCCAAAGTCACTTTAATAGTAAAAGTTACTTTAAAATCAGAATTCACCAATGAGTCTGATTTAATGTAACAATTAATTTGACACCTTGGTGTACTGTCTTTGATGGTCCCAAATGGAAGTCAGCACTTAGTGGCTGAGCTTGTTAAACTCCCTGTTAGCCATGGGAACACCGGCCTTGTTAGAGTGAAAATTACAATTTCAAGTTCTCACTTTCAGGACATGTCAAACATAAAAGGAACATGTGGGCTACTAAAGCCTTCCTTGGGGGTGACGTATAAACAATAACACACGCCGTAACATATACTGGGGACTTCTAGGTTAGTGAAAGTTGTCAATCAGGGATTAGCCAACTGTGCGCACACGGAGGGGTCAGAGCACATGCACTGGGTCAGCAGGGCCTAGTGAACTTCAGTCTAAAAGCAAGCAGCATCAGTCCCAAAACTTTGGGGAGTGATCATACAAAAAGAGGTCTTTTACAGTAGCATGGTATGGTATGGTCAGTTATTGTAAAGAACTGTATGCCAGACCATGCATGGACTGTCATTGTGTATGTACTATGGTATGGTATCACTGTATAATATGGCCTATCACTGTATGGTATGGAATGCCATTGTACAGTATCGTAAGGACTGTCATTGTAATGTATATTATGACATGGCCAGTCATTGTATAGTATCGTATGTCATTGTACAGTATAGTATGCACCATCACGGTATAGTATGGCATGGCCTGTCAGTGATTAATATATGATAACATTTCACTGTATACTATGGTGCGCCCTGGCATTGTATGGTACAGGCGGTCATTGTTTAGTATGCATGGTATGGCCACTCATAGTATGGGATGGCTTGCAATTGTATAGTATGTTAAGGCCTACAATTGCATACTGTAGTATGGTATAACAAGGTGAGTCATTGTAAAGTATACTATGGTATGGCACGGCCTGTCATTGTATAATATGGTATTGCCTGTCATTGTATAGTGGGGTATTGTATGACCTGTAAGTGTTTAGTATGGTATGGTATAACCTGTTACTGTACAGTATGGTATGATACGGCCAGTCATTGTATAGTATGATAGGACCAGTCATTTTATAGTACAGTATGGCCTGTAATGATCAGGTATGGTACAGCATGTAGTTGTATAGTATGATATGACCTGTCATTTTATATTACAGTATGGCCTTTAATGATAAGGTATGGTACAGCATGTAGTTGTATAGTATAATATGGCCAGCCATTTCATAGTATAGTATGGTACAGTATAGTCTGTCATTGTATGGTAGGTATGGCCTGTCATTGAATGGTAGTGTATGCCCTGTCATTGTATGGCATGGGATAGCCTGTCATTATATAGTACGGTTTGACCTGTCAGTGTATGTTATGGCCTGTCACTGTACAGTATGGTATGGCCTGTCATTGCATAGTATGGTATGGCCAGTCATTGCATAGCATGGTATGGCCAGTCATTGCATAGTATGGTATGGCCAGTCATTGCATAGTATGGTATGGCCAGTCATTGCATAGCATGGTATGGCCAGTCATTGCATAGCATGGTATGGCCAGTCATTGTATAGTATGGTATGGCCAGTCGTATAGTTTGTTAAGGCATGTCATTGTACAGTATGGTATTGGATGGCCTGTCATTGTATGGTCGGTCTTTGTATAGAATGGTGTCATGGTGTGGCCTTGTATGGTATGGTCTGGTCCTTCATTGTATAGTATGGTATGACTGATCATTGTATAGTACAGTATGGTAAGGTACGGTATGGCTTGTCGTAGAGTATGGAATGACCTGTCATTGCAGAGAGTGGTAGGGTATGGCCAGTTGTCGTATAGAATGGTTCGGCATGGCGTATTATTGTACAGTATGGTGAGGTCCGGCAATTTTATAGTATGGTATGACTATGGTACGGCTGTAATTGCATATCATAGTATGGTATGGTATGGTGTGGCCCGTCATTGTACAGTATTGGATGGTCTGTCAGGGTACAGTATGGTATTATGGTAGGGACTGTCATTGTATATTATGGTATGGACTATTATATAGTATAGAATGATATGGCCTAGCCTGTCATTGTACAGTATGGGATGACCTGTTATTGTATGGTTGGGTCTGTTATTCTATAGTATGGTATGTTATACTCTTTCATTGTATAGTATGCTATGGCATGGCTTGTAATTTAATAGTATGGCATGTCATTGTATAGAATGACCTGCAATTGAGTAGTATGATATGAACTGCCATTGTATAGTGTGGTATGGCCGGTCATTGTACAGTATGGTACGTTATGGCCAGTCACTGAATAGCAGTGATGCTCAAAGTACGGTCATGGGCAGCATGCAGCTTACCTCATCATTTAAATGCGCCCCCAACCTCTCCTTTCTCAAGAGCAGCACTGAGCTGCTGTTTACTTGACTCAGCAATAACAATAAGAACGTTTTATTTACAGGTTAACTCCAGTTAAAGTAGTAACTTAAGAGACCTGCACCACTTAACTTTAGGAACACTCATCTTTCAACAAACGTGTCAAAATATGATAAGTCGCTTCAAAATACAAAAAGTATACTGCATTAACACACATCAGTGTTTCACCATAATGCATAAGATTCTATGAGTGCAATGAGAACTGTTTATTTCTTCAAGTTATAGTTTTAAAACTAGATTTTAAAATATTCCACTAGACCCCAGCCAGGCAACAATGTAAATAGTAAACTAAGAGGCAAGTCAGTTGTTCTGTGAACCCTCTGGGTGGCCTGGGTTACTATTATACATGGACAACATTATAGTCGGGGCACTGGAATTATGTGACCGGGGACGGACAAATTATGCAGCAGGGTTGACTAAACCATGCAGCAAGAAAAGGACATTTATGCAGTGTAATTCAACATCTTGGGATCGTATTACTTCCTTATTTTGTCATTTTTACACCTCCTAACACTGTCTGGTTATAGGTTGCGCCTCATTAGTACCAGTTAATCTCCCAAATTCAGCAATAAGCAACAGAAAGGAAGCCAGTCAACCTTTGTTAACAATGTTCCACTGTGCAGAAACACGTTACTGTGTTTTTAGTACCTTTTGAACCGTTTGAGCTAGAAACAATTTTTGTTTTGTTAAAATGTGTAGATTATGCAGAAGATTATGGGTTATGTGACAAAAAGGCTCGCCTTTCAAAATTCCTTTGATCTCTTTGGAAAATGATTTATATTTGTCCTGCCTTTTGGCTGTTTTGTTCCCGCCCTGGAGACTGACCCAGTTGCATGGATCAGCTAACTTCTGGCCATTTAGTTAGTTCCGGAGCGCTACTTTTTATATTGTCTCGGCTCACTGTGCCGTCCCCCGACCACCTCCCATCCGTTGCCGCACTGTTCCCGCTCGTGTCAGCGCCCGTCGCTACCACTACTTTCATGTTGCTGGCCGCCGTCGCTTCTCTGCTGCTCGCGCTGTGATCTAGGATTGTTTTAATAGATATTAAATGCTTTGCTCGTGACGCTTCCTTTCTGCTCCCACCCAGCATTTCACTCTCTTGCTGCCCGCCCCACATCCCTCCCCAAAGTCATTGGTTGTTTTGCATTTATGTCAGAAAGGGAGCTCAGGAGCAGGCGTAGGCGTGGGCAAGCACTGGTTCTTCAAATTCGGACTTCTCCTTCCAGAGCTTAGTGTGAATAGTCCGCATCGGCTTGCTGTAATGTTCTTGGGTCAGACCTGCCTTCTGCGCTCCACATTTCTGCAACATTTTAATACCCAGCGTTCAGATTACTGAGCTGTAAGCAGTGCAAGGTAACGTCTAAGCGATTTTCAAAGCTATTTGTTAATTTGATTGCAAGGAATAAGCACGATGCCTTTAAAAAAATAAATAAAAAAAGAAGCAAATACTTTTTAAAAACGCAGATGCGCTACATTTCCGATAGAAAACGTATTTTTTATGCTCTGCATTGACCTGTTCTTATATTTAATCTTCAAAACTTTGGAGGGCGCCTCATGGCTGGCGGGGAGCGCAGCAAGCGCGATTGGCAAGGTAGCGTTTCTGCAATTTTTAAAGTTATGTATTTCCTGGTTTTGAAGAGACTGCTCATGAGATCCCTGGGGGCTGGAGAGTGTGACCTATTCATGCTCACAGTTTCGGTTCATTTTCTTTTATGATGACGCCCAGGCTGACATGAAGGTTGCTAGTTAGACATAATATTCTAATCGTACTTCCTTGGCGCGTTATTTACACCCAATAAAATGAAGAATCTTTTGAAGCTTTGACTTTATTTTTGGCTCCCAGCAATCAGATGTGCGCTCCTTCCCAGAAATTAAAGGAGCTGTAAAATGCAGACATTTCTCAGCCCTCTGCTTCACAGGAGACAGCGGGCTCTCCTGGGCCAATTACCAACTCCAGGAAAGATTTGCGGTTGTCGTGTTGAATGCTCCTTCCTAATTAAAGGCCACACAGTTTTTTTAATCTCAAGGAAAAGAGAACCCTTGATCTTTAATAAGAAGAAGCCGGGTCTCTTAATACACAGCCATAGAGTAAAATGCCTTTTTGTGCACCCAGTTAGCCTCTTATTACATTTGCTTAAAGCGACTGAAAAATGAAAATCCCTTTTTTTATTGCAAAGTTTTTGCTACAGCGCTCTAGAACTTGGACGAGTGATTGTGTGCTTTAAAATAACAAGATAAGAACGTTTTCCAGCTTGGATTGGCTGGCTACAGAAGAAAACAAGTTACTTACCTGTAACTTTGGTTCCCCAGTATTGGTAACTTTCATAGATTCCCATGCTTTGTATCATTCCCCGTCGTCGGAATGGGAGCCTCGGTAGTATAAAAACCATAGAAACAAAAGAGAAAGCTAGGCCTAGGCCTCATCTCATTTTGTATCCTATCACCCTCTTTTTGTAAAAAGAGACCAAACTTTTGCCAGGACCAATCAGAACAGCCTCACCCTCTAGAACCTTCCTGAGAGAGCTCAGAGCCTCAGATTTTCGTAGCCGTTGTGCAAACCGCCACTAACTCTGTAACAGACAGCTTTCCCAGGGGAGGCGGGCGGGCGCATGGGAATCTATGAAAGTTACCAATACTGGGGAACCAAAGTTACAGGTAAGTAACTTGTTTTCTTGCCCCAGTATTGGAACTTTCATAGATTCCCATGCTTTGTATCAGAGTAGCTAGCAGTAAATTCCCAAGAACACATTTTGTAAATACATGGCAACACATAACCACGGCAAGGACTTTGCCGTGTCTGTGTCCTTCTTTATATACATATAGCATAGCAAAACAAACAAAATGTGCTCACCAGGATGGAGGGATCGTAGGGAAAGCTCACCTCTCAATGAAAAAGATTCCGCAGGACTGCTTGACCAACAGCCGCGTCGTCTCGTCCTGCAGACTCCAGGCAGTAGTGTTTCGTGAAGGAATGAGTACTGCTCCACGTTGCTGTCCTGCATATGTCCTTAATGGCAACTCCCGAAAAGAGAGCCACAGATGATGCCACCGACCTCGTGGAATGTGCACAGACTCTTCCGTCCAGTGGCTTGCCTGCTTCCTGATGACAGAATTGAATCGCACTGGAGATCCAGCGGGAAATGCCACTCTTTGTCAAAGGCAACCCTTTACGAGGTGCGCTGTAGGACACAAACATTTGAGTTGACTTTCGAAAGGGACGTGTGCGCTCCAAGTAAAACTTTAAGCATCGTTGAACGTCCAAAGAATGTAGTGTACGTTCCGCAGGTGTAGAAGGGTGCGGAAAGAAAGATTTCAGAATCATGGGTTCATTCAAGTGGAACTCAGATGGCACCTTAGGTATGAATTTGGGATTGGTCCGAAGAACAAGACCTTCTCTTTTAAATTGCAGGAATGGATGCACTATGGAGAGTGCCTGAAGCTCACCCACTCGCCTCGCCGATGTTAGAGCCACAAGAAGGGCTAGTTTCCAAGATAGGAACTTTAAATCTGCTTTGTGCACAGGCTCAAACGGAGCTTTCATGAGTTGCGCCAAGACAATGTTGAGCTGCCACACTGGCGGAGGAGGGCGGACTGGCGGATACATCCGGAATAATCCCTTCAAGAATTGTTTAACAACCCTAGAGGACCATAAGGAAGGACCTGAAGAACTGCGCCGATACCGTGATATGGCTGCCAGATGTACCTTGAGCGATGAATGTGCCAGGCCAGACTTAGCCAGAGACAGCAAATATGGCAACAATTGATGAGGTTGGGAAGTGAAAGGATGGAGACCCTCCCGTTGACACCACAAGCAGAATCTCTTCCATTTCGCTTTGTAAGTCTTATTGGTACTTGGTGCTCGGGCTTGAGCCAAGACCTCTCTGCATTCCCGAGAGAGTGTTAGATGACTGAATTCTCTGTGTTCAGGAGCCACGCCGTCAAGTGAAGCGATCTCGGGTCCGGGTGGTAAACCTGCCCCTGACTCCTGGACAAAAGGGACGGAATGGGCGTCAAGTGAATTGGAGGAGCTTGGGAGAGCCTCAGGAGTTCTGTGTACCAGAACTGTCTGGGCCATGCTGGAGCAATTAGAATCATCTTGCAGGGTTCTGCCTTCAATTTCTTGAGAACTCGAGGAATGAGGGGAATTGGAGGAAAAGCGTAAAAGAACGCGCTGTACCAAGCCATCGAAAGAGCGTTCCCCAGGGACTCCTGATGGTGAACTTTGCTTGCGTAGAACCGGCATTTGGCATTCTCTGGCGAAGCAAAGAGGTCGATGGTTGGCTGCCCCCAAACCGAGAACACACTGTCTAGAATGGATTGATTCAACTCCCACTCGTGAGTCACTTCCGTCTGTCGACTCAAGGCGTCCGCCTTGACATTGAGAGTTCCCGCCAGGTGCTCGGCTCTCAGAGTGATGTTGTTGAGAATCGCGAAATCCCAAATCCGTTGAGCTTCTGCGGACAGAGTCTGCGATTTCGTACCTCCTTGTTTGTTGACATAGTGCATGGCCGTCGTATTGTCCGTCCGGACCAGCACTGAACGGTTGCCCACTCTGGGCAGAAAAGCTTGCAAGGCCAACCGAATGGCCGTCAACTCCAGGAAATTGATATGGCACTGGCGCTGTCTTGGACTCCAGTGGCCACTGACCTGAAGCTCTCGGAGAACTGCACCCCAGCCCTCCAATGAAGCGTCTGTGGTCACTACCATGGGCGAAGGCGAAGTCCTGAACGTCAGACCTTGGGCGATATTGGTTTTCAGAAGCCACCACTCGCTCGCTGTCCTCATTGCTGATGTCACTACCACTCTGTCGTTGAACGACCCCTCTGCCTGGCGCCATTGCTTGTCTAGCTCCTCCTGCAGAGGACGCATTCGCAGCCTGCAATGCGGTATTAATGGTATGCAGGATGACATCGATCCGAGAAGGGATTTGTATTGGCGGACCGACAGGAATTTTCTGCGGCAGAGTAGTTGAGCTGAAACCATCAACTTTTGTTGCCGCTCCTCTGAGGGACGAGCTGTACATTGCGTGGTGTCCAACACTGACCCCAGGAATCTGGCAGTTTTGGAAGGCAGTAGGACTGACTTGCGTTCGTTCAACTGAAGGCCCAGGCAACGGAACAAATGGAGGCAAGTAGACACTGCTTGCGAAGCTTCCTGGAAAGATGGTGCCTTGACGAGCCAGTCGTCCAAGTAAGGGAAAACTTCGAGAGATTGTCGTCGAAGAAAAGCTGCCACCGGTGCCAATACCTTGGTGAACACTCTCGGTGCCGACCAAAGGCCGAATGGAAGCACTTTGAACTGGAAATGGCTCTTTCCCACTGTAAAGCGAAGGTATTGCCTGTGAGCTGGGTGTATTGGAATATGGAAATATGCGTCTTCTAAATCCAGCGACGCCAAGTAGTCGCCCGGATTCAAGAGAGGAAGAATTTCCTGGAGTGACCATCCTGAAGGAGAGCTTTACGAGATAGGTGTTGAGCTCCCGAAGATCGAGGATGGGACGCCAAGTGTCTGCAGTCTTCCGCACCAGGAAGAATCTTGAATAGAACCCCCGACCCCTCTGAGAGAACGGTACCGGTTCTATCGCTCCTTTGAGGAACAATTGATGGGCTTCTAGATGGAGTAATCTTAGATGTCCTGTGCGGATGGTGCCCGGAGCTCGCGTTGGAGGAAAGTTGTGAAACTCCAACGTATGGCCCCTCTCTACGATGTTTAGGACCCACTGGTCCGATGTGATTGACTTCCAACTGTCCAGACAAAGTGATATCCTGCCCCCCACTGATGTGATTGGGAGGGGAGGAACAGTAGGTAGAGCCGGGAGGCCGCTATTGTCGTTTGGTGTTGTCACGACCTTGTCGATGTTGACGGCCTCGCGGAGGGTTGCGAGAGAAAGATGCTGATTGCCCTTGTCGCTGATTCGAGTATTGTGGTTTATAGGACTGGGAAGACTGAGGAATATCGCTGTTGGTTTCCTCTGTAAGACGCAAATCCTCTACCTCGTGCACCCCTAAAGGGGACCTTGCGATAGGAGAGTGAGCCCAAGGACTTTGCCGTGTCTGTGTCCTTCTTTATATTCTGTAGGGTATCGTCCACATGTTTCCCGAACAGCATCTCCCCATCAAATGGGAGATCCAGGATTCTGTTCTGGACCTCCTGACGAAACCAGGTGGCCTTCAGCCAACCCTGACGCCGTAACACAGCGGAGCCGGCCAAGGCCCGAAACGCCGTGGAAGCAATGTCCATTGCACAGTCAATTACTTCTGCAGAAGATTTTTCCCCTTCTGCCAGCACCTTCTTGGCTTCCTCCTTTGTGGGCTCTGGTAATAGTTCCACGAAGTGTTCCATGTTGCACCACATCTGGCGGTCGTAACGGCCTAAGATGGCAAGAGCGTTCGCCGCTCGAACTAGCAAGCTGGCCATAGAGGAAAACCGTTTTCCAACATTATCCAGACGTCTGCCGTCCTTGTCCGGGGGTGTGGTTAACGGTGTGGACGGATTCTTTGACTTGCTTTGTGCCGCCTGAGAAATCACTGAGTCAGGCTTCGGTTGACCAAGAAGGCAAGCTGGACTGCCTTCCGGAGCTTTATATTTCTTTTCCAGCCTGGGGAGTACTGGGATCACCGTGGCTGGACTCTGCATGATCTTCATGCCCTCCTCCCATACATGCTCAATGATGGGAATAGACTTGACCGATCGTTGATATTGTTCCTTAAAGTCATAAAGGAAACATTCCGATTCCTCTCTCGAAATAGGTAAACCAAACCTCTTTGCTGCCCGCTCCATCAGATGATGAAAACCACCTATATCCACCGGAGGGGAGACGGACGTGTCACGACCAGAGGCGTCCGGATCATGTGGTGCACTGTCCCCCTGATCCAAGTCTGGGTCCTGCAACGGATCAACCACGGGATCCACCTGTATCGCCTCCTCATCCGAAGAGGTATCCTGAGGGACCGGCTGAACTGGTAAGGGGTCTGGTGTACGGACCCGCACCAACGATGGCCTTGGCGGTGGTGAAGAGGATACCACTGGAAGACTAGTAGTCGGTTGTACCTGTGGCTGGATTGGAGGTGTAGGAGATGCAGAGTGTCCAAGCGGTTCCGACGGAAACCGTTTGCGATAATCTTGAATCATCATGTGCAAATCAGATATAAGCGAAGAGGGCATGGCCACCATGCCCTGTCCCAAGACAGGCGTGCGTCGTTCATCCTGAACATACGGATGGAACTGCTGGCCATCAGACCGCTCACCATACTCCTCCGTGTCCGTGTCCTGCATCTTGACATGCAAGTCTGAAGGACTATATGCAGGGCCATAATTATCATCTTCCTCCATCTCATCCGCCTCAGAATCATCATCCAGCAGCATTGTTGGGAGATGGGAAGAGACTTGTCGTGGAGAAGTCATCGCCGGCGTAATTTTCATCTTCCGAATCGTCAACACCACCTTTTGGCCCGTCGACGGGCTCGTCGACGGTGCCGTCGTCACCTGAGCCGCCGTCGTCGGCGGAGCCACCAGCGGAATCGTCGACGGTATCACATTCTTCGTCGACACAATCTTCACCGTCGACGATGTCGTCGACGGTCTCGTAGACGAACTCGTCGTCATCACCATCCTCGTCGGCGTGGAAGTGGTGGTCGTCGTAGTTTTTGTCGTCGACGCGGCCGTCGACAGTAGCTTGCCTGTCATCGTCGTCGACGTGGGAGTCGTCAGCGTCGACGAACTCGGGATCTTGAACGTCGACGAAGTCGTCGTCGTGGGCAAACCTGCCGCCGACGATCCCGTCGACGGCGGAACAGAAACAGCGGGAACTTTCACAGATGTAACCGTCGTCGACGTACCTGGTGTTTTCGTCGTCGACGGACGCTGTTTTTTGTCCTGACCAGATCCAGAAGTGACAGTAGAGTGCTTGTCACTGGATTTACTCTTTTTGGACGGAGGAGAAGGAAGAGCAACCTCCTTTTTGTCCTTTAAGGCTGTAACACCACCAGCAGCCTGTCCCTGCCTCTCCTTTTCACTGCCGTGAGGAGATTGAAGGGGACCAGCCTTCTCAGACCTATCAGAGATCTTGTGAGAGGCATGAAGAGGGGCCTCCGAAGTAGAAGCAGCAGTAGGAGACCTACCCCTCTTTCTCGATCTGTGGGAGGAAGCAAAAGATGTGGAATCCTCCTCGTCTGAAGAGATCACCTCCTTGCGAGTCTTCATTTTCTGCAGCCAGGTTAACAGCCGACCTTCTCTGTCACGAAGGGTCTTGGTGGAGAAGGTCCTGCAGATCTTGCACTCTGTGGCCTTGTGGTCCGGATATAAGCAATAAATACAATTCTCATGCTTATCTTCCACAAACAGGCGTTTTTTCCCACAAGAGGCACAGGCCCTAAACAAGGCCTTCTTCTCCTTGTCAGACATCTCGAAGTTTTGAAGAAAAATGTGAAGAAACAACCAGAAAGTTGAGAAAAAACTGAGCAGAGCTCAGAGGAGACTCCCTAGCACAACGTGCGGTAGAAAAATCTGAGGCTCTGAGCTCTCTCAGGAAGGTTGTAGAGGGTGAGGCTGTTCTGATTGGTCCTGGCAAAAGTTTGGTCTCTTTTTACAAAAAGAGGGTGATAGGATACAAAATGAGATGAGGCCTAGGCCTAGGTTTCTCTTTTGTTTCTATGGTTTTTATACTACCGAGGCTCCCATTCCGACGACAGGGAATGATACAAAGCATGGGAATCTATGAAAGTTCCAATACTGGGGCAATCAGACACTCTTCCATGTGACACCCCCTTTCAACGACCTTTTGCTTCAGCCTGGGAGCCATGCGCTTGCGTTATTTGTTTACATACAACAGAAGACGAAGCTGCAGAAGGGCGCAAGCTTCCTGCCGCACTCATAAGCGGCCGGCTGCAGAGGTCAAAATCGGAGTTCGGCCCAATGCGTTTCAAGGAGACTCCAAGCCACACTGCTTGCAGGTAAGTAAATCAGTTTCAGGGACCAAGCTTTGGCGTTTAGGTTAGACACCGAGGGGAGGGAGCCACAAAGCAGCCCCAAACAAACCACCAGCGGCACTGGTGCGGCCAGGTGAGGGTGCAGTTTCGACATCAGGCACCCAATGCTCTTCAATGGAGACTCTGCTTTCGACAAACAGGCTGCAGGTGTCGGGACAAACAGGCTGCAGGTGTCGCACCGAAGGTTGCAGGAAGGAGACCAATGACAAGCAGAGGTAAGCAGAGATGTAGAGGGTCATAGGGGCACCATTGATTCAGTTCACCAAGGCACCTCTGAGGTGTCCTCCGAGTACATGTTTTAATAAATCTCACACTGGCATCAGTGTGGCTTTCTTACAAGGAGTGGTTTGGTACCAGACACTCCTGGTTTCAGTGAAGCCATCATGGTGCTGGGGAACTCCAGCTGTCGAGTTTCCAGCCCATGTACTCCTTATGGATTCCCTGGCACTTACAATATGTGTAAGAATGTACTTAAGTATTGTAGGGACATATCTACTTATGCAGATTATGCCCTCACCTGTGGTATAGTGCACCCTGCCTTAGGGCTGTAAGGCCTGCTAGAGGGGTAGCTTACCTATACCTACAGGCAGTGCAAGCTGGCATGGCACCCACGCAGGATGCCATGTCGACAATGTCGTTTTTCACCTCACTAGGACTTGCAAGCTGCAAGGGCAGTGGGATGGTCCTAGTGAGGGGGTCCCAGGGGACCCTCTTCAGCCTCCAGGCCAAATGCACCCAGAGTACCACTTACTAGGGACTTACAGGGGGCAGAAGTAACACTTGGGAATATGTTTTAGGGAAGACGCACTGGCACAGGGGACCTAAATGGCAGGGACCCTGTGCACTATAATTCAAACCACATCAATACAAGTCAAAAAGTGAGGCCTAACTATGTCAAAAAAGGCACTTTCTCACAGGCCCTAAATGGGGCATTTACAGCGTAACATGGAAATCTTTACATGCTGCACTACTTTTCACTCACACTTTTAGCAGTGTTTACATGTAAAAGAGGAATCTGCACATAGGGTTCTAATGTGCTGCATGGCTAAACACTTACAAGGTCACAAAGGTAACAGGAATTGGAAGAAGCTGGATATAAACCACCTCATCTCTGTCTTAGATTCTGCACCCCTGGGCGAGATATTTGACACGGAGGATATGGAGACAGTAGCCACTAAGATTAACAATTGGCTTTTAGGAGCCTTAGACACATGTCTGCCCCTGGCTCACAAAAAATTTAAAATCCATAATCCTCCAGCGCCATGGTACAATGAATCACTGAAGGCCGCAAAATCCAAGTGCAAACGCCTGGAACGTCTATGGAGGAAAGACTATTCCATTGCAGCGGGTTCGACCTACAGAAATGAACTCAAGCTTTATCACAAAGCCTGTACCACAGCCAGAGCAAATTATGTGGCAAAGACTATTGCCGAGGCCACAAGCAAATCTAAAATACTGTTCAATCTAGTAAAGGATTTAGCGGGTTCTAACACCACAGCCAAACCTCTTCCGTTGAATGATGTTCAATGTGAAGAATTGGCACCGTTTTTCACAAATAAGATTGAGACCATCTATCAGGATATCGTCAGGCAACATCAGACACATGCCCCAATGAACCCAGATCTCAACCCAAGGGAGGTGAACACCTCCTGCTCGACAGATCTGTCCTATGAGCCGTTGTCATCCTGGCCTGAGCTTAATGTTCAGGACCTTCAAGCTATCTTAGGGAAACTGAAATCGGGCTCCCCAATTGACCCCCTCCCTATCTCTGTACTAAGACTTTTGGACACTCCGCAACTTTCTGTAATTTGCCAGACTCTGAATCTATCCCTATCCACAGCAAAGGTTCCATCTATGTGGAAACATGCCATGGTCTCACCACTGCTAAAGAAACCATCGGCAGACCCCAAAATCCTGGCCAACCTTCGTCCTATATCACTACTACCTGCATTCTCCAAAGTTTTGGAGAAACACGTCCACGGTCACCTTGCTAGGTACTCTGAGGTAAATGACATACTTCACCCTTCCCAATCGGGCTTTCGCCCTGGCTTTTCGACAGAGACGTAACGTTGAGAGGCTCTGAGCGCACTGCCTCTATAGTATATGGCTCAAGATTCTCAGTTCAAAAAGCTCCTCTTTGTAAATTGAGCGTGCAATCAAAGCGGCGCCTCTTGCCTTAGGCGTCCCATAAGTAATCCAAAGTCGTGCTATCCACTAAAGAGGTGAGAGCATCCCTTGATGCACTGCTGTAAGATCCTACTGGGGACTACCCAGAGTTCCTCTGTGATTCACTCCACACTAAGTTTTAACTGTTCATGTTTTTTATTCTTTCACACAAAATTCATTCTTTTGCTGCTTGTGTTCATCGTTTAAACATCTTATATATACATTTCTGTTCTTATGTCAGTCCAATGCATTTCGGTCGTTGTGACCTTCATCTGGGACCATTTGAGCTGAAACAAGGCATAACAATGCTATATATCAGTGGTGAAATAATGAAATATAAACAAGAAACATTCATGCATATTCATAATGCTAATTAAAACAAAACTGTGACCATCTGTGATGACACCCGGGTGTAGACATGCTCTAGTGCTCTATTGTGACAAAAAAACGCCTGTCAGGCACTCACTTTTTTCTGTATGTACTGCTCGCATTGAACACAACACTATATGGGAAATTAACAAGAAAAACGGACAAAATCAAAATGGGAAAACGCTTATCCAAAACGTACCGTTCCTATCTCTATTTTGTCCGGTTCACATGTCTGTGTTACTCACTTAATTGACGTATGGAAAACGTCTTCTCTATCCTGTTCGCTCTTTCAACAAAACGAAGGGTTTCGGCATTAGCACGATGCCGGTCCAATTGCTCGTGCTTTAACTGAACGTTACACACGCTCTTTCGTATGCTTCGCTCTCATTGGTTATATGTCCGATCATGTGATCGGGACTATAGCCAATGGGAGCGAGTCTATCCCTTCAGATGTTGTGTAAGCGTTCGAGAAAAGGGTACAATAAAGCTATCATTGTGGTGACATATAGGAAGTTCTTCGCTCTAAACCACGCAATTTACCACAAAATAAAATACATTAAGTTATCAATGAGGGATGTGTTTCTACAAAAGTGGTAAAACATAACAGCATAATTAAACAAACTCAATTAAATTAAATGAATTTACGACAGATGGCTCCGACGTCCATAGACGTAGGTAAGGCTGAGCACACATGTGCTTCTTTGAATTTATGGAAAATGTCTATAAGTAGCAGGTAAATTCCACACGATCATTAAGCCCGAAAGGCTTATGTGAGTTCAACATATACATCCAACTGTTCTCCCTCTGAAGGAGAAATTTGTTATTGTCCCGTCCTTCAATTTTTTCGATCACTTCTAAAACTGTGAATTGTGACTGAGACACGTTGTGCTTTTCTTCCTTAAAATGGGCCGCTACGGATGACTTGACGTTGCCAGTCCTGATGTTTGACTTGTGTTCATTTAGTCGTGTTTTCAACTTGCGGGTGGTTTTCCCTACATAAACCTTCCCGCAAGGACATTTCAGCATGTAGATAGCATTGGCCGTGTCGCAAGTCGCATTTACACGGAGTTTGATACTGTGTCCTTTCATTGGATGTCTAATTGCACTTCCTCTGATGATGTTGTTACAGTGCCCACATTGTAGGCAAGGTCTGGTGCCTCGATAAGTTTCATCTCTCAGTTTCCTTTCTTTTAATAATTCGCAGAGATTCTTGCCTCTGGTGAAAGCAAAGATGGGAAGATGTTCAAAACTCTTATCGAAGTCACTTTCGGCTCGTAAGATGTTCCAATGAGTTCGTATTATCTTCTTGAATTTGTAGCTCATCGTTGAGTATTTAGATACTACAGTCATTCTTTCTTGCTTTGACTCGCGTCTTCATTAATTCTGATCTCGGGATGCCTTTCACCTTCTCAATTGATTGTTCAATCAGGCTAGTTGGATATCCTCTCTTGCGAAATCTTTCGCCCATGGTTTCTAATGTGCTTTTTATTTTGTTGGATTCCGAGGTAATTCTTTTTGCTCTCATCATCTGGGATGTGGGTAGGTGAGTTTTTAGCGAATCCTGATGGAAACTTTGGAAATGAACCGTGTTGTTTCTGTCAGTAGACTTTGTATACATTTCCGTTTCTATCTTGCCTTGGTGCAAATTCACTCGAACATCCAGAAAAGTGATTGAAGACTTAGAAATTTCCCAGGTAAGTTCTATCCTGTCATTTTTAGAATTCGATTCAGTTAGTGCCTCTTGAAGTGATTCTTCACTGTTCTTCCATATGATGAATACATCATCAATATAACGAACTAGCATTTTCAGGTTGTCGGTCCAAGTTGCGTTTTTCAAGATGTATTGTTCCTCATATGCCTTCATGTATAAATTTGCATATACAGGGGCAACGCAATTGCCCATTGAGGTTCCGACCAATTGTTGGTACCATTTGTTGTTAACCTTAAAATAACTATGATACAGCGTAAAGATTAACAGTTCCATCAAGAAAATTTGCATAGGTTCTTGGGCATTATCATTGATAATGGCCTAACCATGGAGCCCCAAGTTACCAACTTAACTTCCACCTGTTTCAACATTCTGAGGTGGCTAAGAAAAATCATCTGGATGCTGCCGGACGACACACAGAAGTCTGTGGTCAACGCACTGATCACCTCCCGTTTAGATTACGGAAATGTCCTCTACTTGGGGTCATCACAGGCAGTTATGAGACGCCTCCAACTTGTCCAAAATGCCGCTGCAAGACTACTTTGAAAATGTCACAGAATGGAACGAATGTCTGGACATCTTAAGGCACTCAACTAGTTGAGAATCGAAAACAGAGTCAAATTCAAGACACTGAGCCTTATGCACAGAATTAAATGGGGAAATGCCCCCAGATACCTACAAACCCTCGTGCAGACCTATACGCCGGCTCGCTGCCTGAGATCTTCATCTCAAGGTCTCTTTTGTGTGCCTAAAGTGTGCCGAGCGAGGATGGGAGGACGATCATTCTCCCTGTTGGGCCCCAAACTCTGGAATGCTCTCCCACTGAACATACGTTTGGAAACCCGCTACAACTTCTTCCGCAGAGCCATAAAAACATGGCTCTTTAATCAGTAAGTTGCTCCTGCTCCTCCTCAGAGCCTTAGAATCTGCTCACGGATATAGTATCTTTTCAGCGCCGGGAAACCCTTCTTGGGTAGCTGTCGCACTTTAGAAGCCTAATAAATAAATAAATAAATGACAATGCTTGGCTTTCTTGAAGCCTTTTGTTTTAGGATTAAGGTGAAGGATGACCCCCTCCCCAATACCCCGTAGCCACCATCCAACCCTTCCCTACACGTTAAAGACCCAGACATACTCTCAGATTCTTGCTGCAACAAATAGCTCTTAGGTCGCACTGCTCCACCTAATGTGCTGTTTTTCCAAAGCATTGCCTTCATCTAGAATAAATCTCAAAACAGGACAAAGTAAAATAATTTTTTGCCTATGGCAAAGATCCGTAACCCTTCAAATGTCAATGCAGTCCTAACACAAGTAATATTAGTAGAAATTCCAATCGCAAACTTGTAACTTTAAACACATCCTTTTGGTATTTCCCTATTTTCCAAAATATGCTAGGCATTCCCAAAAAAATAATATAAAAACTATTGATAATGTAGGTAAGTGACAGATGTTCAGAAGCATTTGGATTGTTGGAGCCTGTAGTTTCACTTTTCCTATTATAAGTATAGACCTGTAAGATCCAAAATGCAAAGCACAGTTGGGTAAAGTATCATAACTAGCTGAAGGTGTCACACAATGCCACAACACACAAATCCATGCCGCATAAATCCGCTACACAAAACAAATGTTAACAGCTCATAACAACATGCCACATAATTTAATTACACACACTTCAGCTCCACATCATTCCACTCCATGCTACATAATTACAAACCAATAAAATAAACTCCACATAATTCAACTCCGCTCCATGCCATTGAATACCACTTCACTTAATACCACTATGTTACATAATTACACTCTACTCCAAGCAATATGTCAGTCCACATAATTTAACTCCAGATAATTCCACTACACATTACACTCCAACCAACATTTCACACCACATATTTACACTCCACATTTTACCACTAAAATCCAAAACACAATTACACTCCACAAAATAAATTCTAATTTGCAACATGCAAAATAATTCCACACCTTTCAATACTACTCCACACCATGACCTTACCACCCCAAACCATCCCACATGATTCAACACAATACAATCCAATGACACACAATTCTGCACCACACAACGTAATTACACTCCACATAATACCACTCTGCATCATGTAATTACACGCTACATAATTACACTCTACTCAAAACACAAGAAAATCACACATAAATGGACTTTATGCCACATACCAGCACTCCACATAAATGCACTACACATGACAATTCAAATAAGTATCATTTCACTCAACGCCACACAATTAAACTCTACACGTTTCCAAAACACCACATAATTCCACACCAGACTACACATTTCAACTACACAACACAATTCCACAACACAACACATGCCTCCATACACACTACAGATTTCATCATGCCACAATATTTAACAGCAAACCACATAATTCAACTCCACAACATGCCACTCAACACACAATACCATTCCACATAAATAACTCCATAACACAATCTCACTCTACATAATTCCACAACAGTAATACCAATTAATTACTATCACATAATTCCACTGCACACCATGCCAGATATGTCCACTACACAACTCCACACCACACAATTCCACAACAAACAATTCCAATATATAACCCATTTCTCCATGGCAATTCCACCAACCCCATCATCTCTCCGCCTCACACTCACTGCCTCTCTCATCTCTCCCACTACCCCATCTGATCTTGCAATTCCACTACCCACTCTCATCCCTCCCTCACACTCCCCAGCTCCTCTCCATATTGACTGGCCACACATGCTTCCTTCTTGTACCTCCTAGCGCTGGTCTTCATTTCGCCTCCCCCTTCCCTCTGGAAGCCCCTCTCACTCATCCTTCTCTCTCACACCGCTTTCTCACTCTTACGCACTTTCCTGCCTCTCTCATTCTGGTTCACTTCAGGTCTTCAAGCACAATTTCTTTCCCGTGCCTTTTCAAGATTTCCGTCCCTCAAACCCATACTCTCATCATCTTGGGGTGTAGTCTGCGTACACAGGCACACCCTCTTTATGCGTCTGTGGTCTGCTCTCCCCTTCTTTTTCAAAAACTCTGCTCCTCTACCTGGAGTTCATTCAATACTCTGTGCACAAAAAAACTATCTTCCTTTCTATCTATTCTGTGCAGCACAGCTCTCACCCCTATCCACCATGCAGCATAATTCTAGTACACCACACAGTTCAACAACTAATTCCAATTCAACCCACTTAATTCCATTCCAAACCACATACATCCACTTCAAACCAAAACACATGGTAAAAGACATTGTCATTTACAATACCTTTAGATCTAACTCTTGCAAATGCAAGACAGACTGCATCGCAAATGCTCGTTGAAATTCTAGTTACTAAGAGCTGTTTTTCTTTTAAGTTACGGTCCTGGCTCAACATTGAGTTTCAGAGGAATTCAATGAGTCATATTTTGTCTGAGTTTCCAACACCTCCGACAAAATGGTTGTACGACAGTCAGTGCTTTAAATGGACAAAAATAAGTGCAGGTACGCATTAGATTGTGTTAGGGGCGTGGCTAGTGGGCGGGGTTAGAGGCGGGGCCTGGACATGTTGATAGAAAACACTTCTATTGAGTATTCATTTTGCCCTTTCATTGCCCTTGACAGTTGTCTCAAACTTTTCCATATGTGCAAATTAACAGGTACATATGCTAATAAAGGGTGGTGTCAAGTACTTCTGGGAACAATGCAAAGAGCTTCTAAACCCTGAATGCAGCCAAGCAATCAACAGTACTATCAATGTGCACCAGGACGAGCGAGATTGGGCATAGCATCATTAATAACAAGCATTAGGCGTATTTCTTTTCAAATACCTCCTGAGTGTCCTGGTTTTCTTCCTCTCTGATTTAGTTCCTCTCTTACACACAAACATACACACAACCAGGCAAATGCACACAAACCAGCAGACAAATACTCTCTATCAAACTTCACATCTCTAATCTCTCGATTCCCTTCCCCCTCACTTCTCTCCCATTTGTATCCATTTCTGTCTCTGCCCCACTCTCTTTACCCCAAAGGTATCTATAATCCTTAACTATCAGTCTTTCTATTTCTAATCTGCCATCTCTGTGCCTCTGTTACTCTTTCAATAGCCATCTCGATCTCTTCCCCATCTGGGTCTGCACTTACCCCTTATGTCTCTATTTTTCCCCCCTTTAAACTGTCCTCTGCTCATTCTATCTCTGCCCCCTCACACTTCACCTTCTTTCATCCCATTCTCCTTCTCTTCCCTCGGTAGAAGGCCCCACGGCCGGAGAGTTTGAAGTGGCAGACAGTAAGAACTGCAGGTTCCTGGGCATGCGCAGAGTGCTACCGATGTGCAAAACACTAACAACAAGACGACCCAGCATGGAGGCCTGGCAGGGGCGGTTAATGACATTAAGAGCTTCCATCTAGGAGCTAACGCCCACTTGCCCCTGCGGCAGCTCCTCAGCAGGCCGTACAGCTGAAGGAGACAGACAGACGCCAAAACGGCAAACATACTGTCAAATAAACGGGACACAGCTGGCCCTCAGGCATCGGCCCAATCTGAGCACCGGTACTCCTCATTGGCACTGGAAAAGTGCCGGTACTCAGCTTGATAAAAACAAGAAGTGCCGGTACTCAGTACCTGCGAGTACCGGCAAATTTAAAGCACTGACGACAGTACAACACTGGTAAACGCATTGCATGCCTTTGCCTCAAATTTTTTAGCATGCATGTTTTTACACCTTGATTATGCATTTACATTGCATGCCAATACCATGCCTTGTTTTTATATTTAAAAACAATGTATTTGTAGGGGGAGACCCCCCCCCACCCCTCATACTTACCTTAAATATGTGGTATTGATCTGCAATGTAAATGCATAATCTCAGTGAAAACATGCGTGCTAAAGAATTCGAGGCAAATGCATACAATGTATTTACCTTGATGTAAAGGCGGTTTCCCCTCTGACATCTACAGCATTCCCTGACTGTTTTCCCTCTTTACACTCAGAGTCATGTGTCTAATTAACAACAAGCTTGTCCACTTTGGAGTTTACCAGTATTGTGGCACTGGGACACCAATATTAAATGGCAGCAACCAAAACGAGATACTGTCAAGTAACTCCTGCCGGCCCCGGTACTCGAAAAAAATATCTCACGAGCAGTGCTACACTGCTAACTCTTCCCAAGGCCCCCACTGTTTACATATAGGTGTTATCTTACCACTCTTGACTCCAATGGACGATCCAAGGGCTTCAAACTGCTCAGAAATCTGGAAGGCGAGCTCACGCGTGGGGGTCAGTACCAGAGCAAACAGCCGCTGGGGGGCCTCAAGGAGGTGCTGCAGGATGGGCAAAGCAAAGGCCCCTGTCTTCCCTGAGCCAGTCTCAGCCAGTCCAATGATATCGCGCCCTGTGGAGGAGATAGAGTGAGCGATCATGAAGGTATAACCATAAACATAGCTCAACAAGACAATGTTGTACTGTGCCAAACCCAAGAAAACACCAAATCTTTGCTAACATTTACTAATGGAACACAGGAACAACAAAAGGAACAGATTACATTTTCAGGAGATGACAACCTAAAAAGAGACGCTTTGAACTGCAGGACATTACATAACGGGTGAGTAAATGAGTAAAATTGTGTCATCTAAGTTATTTAGGTCTCGCATAGGCAGCGCATGCACAATCTTCGAGATATGCTGTATTCAGAATCTGGGTTTGGAGTACTGCCCATATTTTTAATTGGTTCCTTATTATGTCCTTTGGAAATGCAGGCTTTTGTTTGGCTAATACGATTAGGAGTCCCTCCTTTTGGACTTTTGTATCCTCACATGAGGACTGTCCTCATTACGTGCTCTTACTCGTCGGTTTACTTAAAGAGCTACGAGAACACTCTTTAGTGTTAGCCTGCCTTTGCTCAAGTGTTCTGTAAACTTGGCTTGAGCAGCTTCACTTGCCTGCCCACTTAATATCCCTGTGCTGTACACCCCCACCCCTCCCACAACACTGCCTGCCCGCCCCCCCCCACCCCTCCGACATTGCTGCCTTTTTTATTTGAACTTTTAAATTAGTAAATTTTTACGCTGGCAGGGGTAAGATTTTGTAATTTGCCCAGATTCACAGGATGTTGAGCAGACGCCGACACAGATACCCTGCTCCTGAGTTGGCAGCTCTGACTGCTGCATCACATCCTCTCACTCTGGGTCCATGTTGGAGTCTTCCTTCGTTCACCTCAAAAGGTGCTGCTGTTATGTCAGGGGGTTTGATAATTTTTTTATCATGCACTTCGACTGCTGTATAGGAACAGTTGCCTGCTGTGAGAAAAGACGCCAACAACAGATGCCACCCACCCCAGATTCCTTGGAGAGATATAGCTCCAGGCTCGAAAACCATATTTATTTGCTTGAGGCAAGTAGCAATGATTTACAGGGGTGCAAGACTGCAAGGATAGCCTTTCTTCAACATCAATGCCGCTGCTTTTCGAGTCCTTTATATCTTTGGCCATATTCAATAAGGAATGTTTCATTGGCAATGAGACTGTATGCAAGAAAAAGATCAATTTAAGAGCAGGTTTGACCTTGACATAGAAGCTACTGGCGATTATTAAGGTTTGTTTCTACGATTTGCATTTGACAGTATTTAAGAATTTATAAAGCACACTTCCCTCGCTTTTTCTACATGGTTTCAAACGTTGCTATTGCACCTGGAGTGGTTTCATTTTCTAGAAATTGGTGGAGTGCCTGGCTGAGTTTGCGGCGTGCGGCTTATTAATGAAGCGGCCGCTGTAAAATGGTTGTCACAGCGTACTTTGACGAAAAAGTGGCCGTTGAGTGTACTGGTTTTCTTCTGAATCTGCCAGCTCACTTTAGTGTTACGTTACGAAAACACCCTCCTTTCTTGCTGAAACGAGAGAAAAGACCAGAAGCAGTCTTCCCATGCCTCGTTATGAAGACTGGGTATTGTAAAGAACAAAACTCTCTGTATAACAGTTGCTCATTCTTATGCTATAACATAATGAAGCAATATTACACTATTTGGCAATTATTAACACCAAACTGGATTACAGTTCATACTCTGAATAGAAATGTGTTACAAATCTTCAGAATTGATCGTTTAAGTGTGTATTCATGAATTATCATAAATTGTTCCCCGCCGTCTTCTCAAACTGTGAACTGAACAGCGTGGGGGTCCCTTACATCATGGTTGCCCCATGTAAACGAGTACATTCACATCCTATTACATGGCCATTCTTGCCCTGTGTCTGTTTGCACGTTAATGGCATAAACCAATGAAAATCGCTTCCTGCCCAGGGCTGCTCAGCTGTGAGCAGGGCTGGTTGGCACCGCAACATGGAGGCTGAACTCAGAGCTGCTTTTATACTGTCAGTTTACCACTCTGCGAGCTTTGAATAAGTCACTGTTCCGAAGCCATCGGGGAAGGGTAGCCCTCAACTTCAGAGGACTATCATTTTCCTTTCAACTGGTACAGATATTCTTTCATTTATAGCACAGTAGCGATGAATTGTTTGGAAATATTACCCACATTTTATTTAGCTTACATCAGAAGAATACATTATAAGCCTTAGAATAACTGCTTTTGGATACCAAAAAGGGAAATATCAGCCCTTCCAATTGCAACAAGCATTTACAATGCAACGGTTTTGCCTTTGGAAAAGTTAAAGCTATTGGCATTGTAAATGACA
The DNA here is from genome assembly GCF_964261635.1 of Lissotriton helveticus. NCBI lineage: Eukaryota > Metazoa > Chordata > Amphibia > Caudata > Salamandridae > Lissotriton > Lissotriton helveticus. Next base: position 1,797,622,026 of record NC_136057.1, read on the forward strand.
AAATTTGTATTTATGTGTTGCACCAGATGACGACGGTCATAGTATTTTATGCCTGGTCAATAAAATGCATTGACAGCCATCCGAGCCCTGTGTAGATTTAGCTGAGCTTCGGCAGAGACGTTCTAATCTTAGGGAAGGTAGGCGCAGGCCCCCGCCCGGCTCCTCTTCCTCCTTACGTAAAATGAGGTTACAATCCAGAGTTGGGGCTGGGCCCGAAAGGAAGGCCTCCATGATGGACTGGTTAATGAGGCGTTAAATCCTCACCTGCAGAGAGTGGGAGGGGCTCTGTCCTCGGAATGTTTAAAAAAAAAATTTTATTATCACACTCCGCATTGTGAAGTGGCTGCTCAAGTGGGACATGGGAAGTGTTGGAAAAACAAACCCTGTTCGGGATCATAAAGAGTGAGCGCTTCCTGCCCCCGCTCCCCGGGGGGCTGACGGCTCTTTGCAGCTCCCATTGTGGGGCCAGCGGGGAGCTGTGTGCAGGGAACGGGCCGCAGACCTCAGACTCCCGCCCCGTCACATCGAGGCCCTTAACCCTGCATTTAAGACCCGTCTGTAGCAAGAGCTCTGTTACTTGGCGATCTGCTCAGTAACTGTATAAAGGGCCCGCCGCTTACACGAAGGAGATAGATACAATTATAAAGCACTGCTCAATGACAAAAGCCATTGAACTGAGTTTATCCACCAACTCTGGGCTGCCTGTGTACACTTGCGTTTTCAGAACTGCCTTCTCTTCCACGAAGGAGCTGGGATGTGTGCTCACAGCGGGTGCTGCTTTATCCGTAGACCCTGTGTTGACACCCAGAAGGGCCGGGACGCCTGCTCGATACCCGCCACGCTGCAGAGGACACTGTCCCTTCTATGGATTCTGGAGCACAAGGGCAGCTCCGCCACCAACCGCACAAAGTGCAGCTCATCAGCACTGCTTGCCACCGAGGGCAAGTACAAACCACTCTGGAGCCAGCACAATGCTTTACAGCGCTCCACAGAGATCGGGAACTCGTACTAATACTCTGTACGGAGTTACAAATGCAGTGGAGAAAAAATGCACTCATTTACAGAATTAGAACATTCTCAGCTCTAAATATTCACAGCAACAGCATTGCTGCAGTAACTAATTTATCTGATGCCACAGACCAGCATTGGCAAAGACAATTGGTGTGGCTTGTTTTAGGCGACTGTCACCCAACGCAAAGCTTGTCATTTGGAGGTATGCCCCCTCCCCTCCCCCCTCACACACACACTCTCACACACACACACACGCACACACGCACACTATCTCTCTCACACACACAGACCCACCTGGAACATCCTCCGTATTTCCACCGGTCCCGGGTCCGAGGCTGGTGTTTCCCGCGGGTCACTGATCTCAGGGCCGGGGGGTCCCCGGCATGACTCTGGCCCGTGCCCGGTGTGCGCCCTTAGAGGCCAGAGCATCCCTGAGGCCACGTGTTGCATCCTGTCGCCCCCCTGTGGCCTCTCGTGGCACTGCAAGGGTTACCGACGGGTGACACAGGGGTCTTAGGAGCGCCCCGAGGCCAGCACTCTGTCCCATATCCGAGGACAGAGCAGGGGTCCTGGAGTGCGCCCCGGGGACAGTGCTCTGACATGAGAGAGTACATGCCCTATATTCGAGGACCAGGGTCTTAGCGTTCGCCCGGGGGTGGGTTCACCGTGCTCCGATGTGGGGCAGTGCGTGTCCTTTATCTAAGGCCCGAGGACAGAGGCAGGGGTCTTGATGGCGCCCCGGGGAGAGTGCTCTGATATGGGACAGGACACATTCCATATCTAAGGCCTGAGGGTAGACACAAAACCTTAAAGGTGCGCCCCGAGGGCAGTGCTCTGATACGGGACAGTGCAGCGGCGGCCGGGAGGGGGCGTCCGGGGGGATGCGCCGCAGATCTTCAATCCGTCACTCTATGCCTGAAAGGGTTTTGTTTTGACTTAATACTGGGTGCTCCCTTGTGTCTGGACAAAGCTATACTTCTCTGAAGAGCTCTAATTGGAGCGAAGCACTGTCAGGGGTTGCTTTTACTCATTTCAGGTTGGCTTGAGTTGGTATTTCACCAATTTAAAGCTGTAATATTGTGCCTGGAGTGATAAATGGCTTATGTAATTTTACAGCTCGGCAAGGACAGCACTGTACTAGTCCTATGCTTAAAGACTTTGCTGTATAAATTGCAAAAGACTTTGTCATATTCTATCTCGGCGTGGATAGCACTGTGCTAATCCTATGCTTAAAAACTTTGATAGAAAAACAGACATTTGAGGTGAGCAGATCTAGAGTGTCGCTGGTGTTGAGAGTGCTCTAACAGGGGCTGCTTTCCACCTAAACTTGAGAACTACTCAGAGTTCTCTCCTTTTTTGTATATATATATATATATATATATATATATATATATAAAAATTCAGCACAGTCCAATCGTTGCAACATAGTTACGTTTAAGACCGCTTTACATTAAAAGTATTTTTGATTAATTTAGAACTTTGCTTCCTATGTTACCATGGACCGATCTGCATGAAATTCGGCAAACAATAGGTTTTGTCAGCTGTCTTATGTCAAATCTCGTGCCCTTCTATGGAGAGGAAAAGAAGTTAGGAGGGGAGGGAAGGTTGGCAAAAAAAAAAACGTCCCCACATTTTAAGTCCTAAATGAAAATTTTGCTTGCACCTATAGCAAAGACCGCTAAACAGATTTAAGCAAGCTCAACAAACTTTTTGCAGAAAGAGAGCTTTTGTTTGTTTGTTGAAATCTGTTCAGTAGTTTTTGAGATATAAACATTTAAGCAAAGTGTAGGGTAGGCTAAAAGAGTGAACACCGTATCTCTCTATTGTCTAAAGTTGCGAGTCAGACATTCATGTTGTACCAGCAGTCAGTGCAACTAACTGTACAGCGCCGTAGTACTGTTAGAAGGTATCACTACTTAGATTAACAAAAATTAAAAGTGAATGGTTTTCAGGAAACGCTACACAGCATATACTTATACAACAATGAAAAATCCCATGAGGACTGGGGCTGGCTTGCACCAACTTTAGCCAGCTCAAACCCACATTGACATGCATCAAGGAACAATGATAAATCCAAACCAGGAAATGTGACCAAGGCCCAACAAGGTCTTCAGTTCCTAGAAAGTGGCAGGACTAGAAAATCATTTAACAGATTCTGATACAATATCTTTTTTAACTGTGCATGATATTATATGCATCCAGACACACCAATAGAAGGCTACTGTGAGTTCCAATCCCCCGCAGCCAGATTGCACATAAAGGGTCATGCAATATGGGATTTTGCAACTACAAAGCACGTCACAAGCTACAAAGATTTTGTATGCCCAGAAATTAAAAATTGCAGACAACACAACCACACAAGTGCAAGTAATTTCTGATGGATATGTACATACATCCAAAATCTTCAGAGAAGCATCAATCGGTCTGAGAAGAAATCAGAGCAGCTGATTGTCGACATCAAGTTTAATAATGTGAACGCTCACGTTCGCCCAACTGGAGAATTCAACTTAAACCTGCTACAGAATCCTTTTTGTAGCATAGCAGATAAATAGAGGACACGCATTGGGTGATCCTTAAGGCCACAAAGAACAGACTCTATTGGACAGACTCCGTTAACAGCCCTGGAGGCCTTGTTGCTGCAAGCACCGAATGGCGTTTTCTGGCAAAACAAACTCACCTGCCCTACCCATCACTGCCCGAAAAGATCAACGTTCTGCTCAGTCACCCTTTTAACATATTTCCTCATACTCCAGCTTTCCGTGCTGTGAAAGCAACCATATATGCCCCAGGTTTCCTCCATGAAAGAAAAAAAAACATCAAAGTCTATGCCACTCTAAGCCTGATTGACTTAAATGACTCGCAACATAACTGGAGACTGCTCAAATGGAGCTCGGAAGTTGCCACAAAGTATAATATCTAACCTGGGAAGGCCCTTAATCTATACATTCAATGATTGAGAACTTCTCACTCAAAAACTATTCTCGCTTTGGCCAGCAGTCAACAAGGCATTTGATCCCCAAAGTTCACTGCTACTAAACCATGGTTTACAAACGACCTAAGGATCAGAAAAGAACATGGACTAAAAAGTTATGATCACTCAAATCTCGATCAAGTTCCACCCTGCTTTCCTAAGTCGAAAGTCTACACAGCCAGTGTAAAAAACAAATGTAACAAGCTAAACAAAAACACAAGGAATCACTCTAGACTGAACTCTGACTGGCATGTCGAAAAACAAAAACTCAAAATGCTTCTGGATAACAATAAACCGTCTGAATAGGGGCTCAGGACCAACTACAATAAATTGAAACAATGGCACATCAGAGAACATGTCACCACTCTGTATAAAGCCACATCTAAAGCGCCCAATCAACACCTAGCCCTTAGCAAACAAAAAAAGTACAACAGAAATCTGCTGCAATATATGCGAAACTTCGCCAATACGCAATAACTTTCAATGCTAAGAGAATAGCAACATTGATCCGGAAAAGCAGAGCTGACAGTGCCCCAGGCCCCAACGGTATTCTTGCATTGGTTTACAAACAGGACATCAATTTTTGGTCAGACGCAATGGAAAATCTGTTCAAATGTTGTATAATTAGTGAATCTATTCCAACCTCCTGGCAAGGTTTGATACGTCCTATATACAAAAAAGGTCCTGTGTCACTCCCTGATAGCTATCAACACATCTCATTGCTGGATGGCGAGGCAAAATATTTTGTGTCACTCTTGCAGGAGGATCTAGAAGAATGGGCAGCTAGAAACAACATGGTGCCTTTCAATCAAATTGGCTTTTGAACACAGTCTGGCACTATTGATAACTTTCTGGCCATAAGAATGCTCGCAGCAAAAATTAAGTAGGAACAACTTTTGTGTTTTATAGACTATAGCAAGGCTTTCGACCATGTTAATCGCCAACTACTGGCAAACCCCGGAACCACTACTACGAGGCATTTTGATGCTCAATTCTACTACATGGGCCAGAGTAAAACTGGGATGTCATACATCTGTCTCTGACAAAATAAGCATTTGAACAAGGCGTCAAGCAGGGATGCGCATCAGTACCGGCTCTTTTTAATCTGTTCATGAGTAACCTGGTACCGGCATTAAACGTAGCCATCGGCCATGCACCAAAATGAGCAAATCATCATATGTGAACAATGTGGTTCTTTTAAGCCGAACCCCAATTGGGCTTCTGTGAAAATGTATTTTCTTAATATTGTGAACATCAGTTCTTCAATTTTGTATTTAGCCGACATTTTGTAGCATGAGCTCTGGTGCTTTTGTAATCCCCCATGCCTACGGAAACAAGGATTGTTTGTGTGCATCTTCGCCCACCTGGTAGTGTCACATATCTTGCCTCTCTGATTTCTGCTCGCCTTAGGCTTATTAGTAATCAGCTTCTGTTACCTGCACTTCTTGCTTGATGAAAATATTACAAGAACTGCTTGTGACCACAGAATGTTCCAAACTTCGGCTGTTAGGCGTGTAGTTTCGAGCAGTATCAGTATTTTTGTATTCTGCACCTGGCCTAGAGTAACGTTTGAGAAACTCTGCGGTGACAGCTGTACCGATCTGTGATGAATTATATGTTTTCAGAGCGCCTACCTTGTACCACAGGTGCGAATGGGATTAACATTTTTGTATTCCTGCCATATGCATATATTGTGTAAGAAATGTATAAAAGCTTGTGAGATTTCTGATACATGTGCTCTCTTCTCATGTCCACTAGCGCCTTAAGGTGGTGCGCCCACTCTAGTAATAATACATTTTGACACACTTTCAATTACCTTCGGCTGCTGGTCTTCTAGTATGAGAGTGGAGAAAAAATTGCACTTCCACAACTGGCGACCACGAAGGGACCTCTCCGAGGGACATCCAACAGGCTGTGTACTGTGGAGTAAGTTCAACCGCGGTCCAACTGATCGTGAGGCCCCCTGCACTAAAGAGATGACGTTTCTCAGCAGCTGCCATCTGAAGTCCGAAACAGGCCTCCCGACAACAGGATTTCCCTGGCAGAGGTCCTAGAATTGATTTTTTGGGAGAAGACGTTTTGTCTGAAGACTTGGTAGTCGGAGGTTGGACAAGTACTGATATATTGGTGAGATTGGTCCGCTACATTATCAATGATATTGGAATACTGGTATTGGTTTGGGAAAATGGGGATGCCCAAATTGATTGATATTGTTGACATATGTCTGGTATAGTGGTAAATGGTAACTGTCGACAGAGAAGGGAACTAGCGGAACAAAGATTAAATAGATTTTAATGGTTAAACGGGGAGTTGCCACGAACTTGTAAAGCAGACTTTGGAAAATGTTGCTAGTACACTTTACAAGGTCTGATGCATAACTTCCTATAACAAATTAGCCGAAAGTCCCAACTCCCAGAAATACACTGAAAAGGATAAAGATTTGGAGCTCCGGATAAATGGTACCTTTAGTTTGGCAAAACTTCAGTATTTACACGCATGTTTGGAAAGGACATCGTAACATTATCTGAGTATGAGGAACCAAAAGAGGTCTGGAACAAGATAATACATGGCAATGATAAAGCAAAGGAGGGGGCAGAGTAGTTCGAGCATTGTCCAACGCCTGGCCCCATACTGAAACTACAGCAGATAATACACAGAGAAAAGGTTCGACCAGCAATGATTGAAGTTCATAGACTTTGGCAGAAGAAAAGTGTTCACTAAAAGGATTGTGAATATGAAGATCAGAAAATAAAACGGATTATAGATGCCCGAGTCAGAAAATTTAGGTTGACAGACAGATTTTGCTGTAGTAGGAAGACTTCATTCTGCAACAAAAGTTGTCAGGACTCGGAGTAGTGAATTTAGGAACGGAATACAGACATACTACTATGACACCAGCTGACTTGCGGACAATTGCAGACTATTATGGAGAAAAAAAAAATGCGGAAAACAGTAAACAAGATCAAAAGATGAGAGTTAAAAACAAAAGGTTTAATGCACAAATGTTCCCTGATATGGAATGTTTGTTAAACTGATGACGTTGCCAGAAAGTTGGGGTATGTAGAAAAGGAGTTGGCCGAGTTGTATCAACTCAGGCGCACAGAGAACAGGATTAGGCTACAATACATGTGCCTATTGTTTCCAGGAAGGTCATTCGAAGAATGAGTGTCCTTCTCTAGAAGGACAGAATAGCAGAGGACAGGCAAGAGGTTGAGGAAGAGGACAATTTATCAGGGATGTTACAGAACAGACAGGACAGGAACTACTTTGACAGAAATACTAAAATATACTGCACCTAGGACTAATCAGAGGACGGGGATTACTGTGATTGTAATGCATGAAGTTTCCCAAGAGAGGAAGGGGAGCGAGTATATACCTGTAGATTCTTCTAGACTGTATGTTAAAATGACAGTTGCAGGAACGGAATAATGATTCTTATTAGCTACGGGTGCCACAAACACCTCTATCCCTCATCGATTGCTCCCTCCTGCTCCTCTCTCGGGGAAAATAAACAGGCCGGTGGGTTATCCTAACACTGTCGTTACCAGTACAATATCCAAGTCACTGGATTTCACTATAGGACCGATCACGGGACAGATACCCTTTGTGTTAACTGATGAATGCCCCCTTAATGTGTTGGAATTGAAAACATCAAAACTTATGCATGCAACAATATACTGTACTCCATGTAGGTGTTTATTTAACATAGAGAAAGGATGCATTTTGTAAAAGTTTTAGGGTGAAAGACAAGATATGCCACCAGAATTGTTGAATATTGATCCTAACTTATGGGGCGAGGTCCAAATGACACTGGTTGTATGCAAATAGAGCATGTGGTGATTAGAGTTAAACAAAATGCAGTATTGCCTCGAATACCATAATAGAAAATATCCAAGGAAGGTGAATGTGGTTTGAAAGTAGTAATATTGGATTTATTAGAGAACAAAAAAATTGGACGCGCAGTCGCTGGGAATATCTGTAATGGGCCGATTTTAGCTGTTGTTAAAAGATGATGGTACAGGAGAAGTGAAATATTGAATGGTGCTTCGAGGAGGTTGCTGTGTTTCAGAGAAGGACTGCAAGTCCCAGGGGGCCTGCTGCTGATTGCCCGCACCTGAGCCAGTCACACCCTATTTTACAGCTCGCTGCTCCGGCTTCGCAGGACGCGGGCGGACGTACGCCAGGCGAAGCCTGGGCCAAGGGCGGGCCCATTTGAGTCCGTTAGAGACCGGACGGGGCCGGGCCGAGCCCACCCTCTGAGACTGCTTACCTCATAAGGTTAGTCCTCATCAGCATATTGGTGTTAATTAGTGGAGTACACAGAGGACGTCTGCTGTGTTTTTGCTTTAATTCTACTCCCTGTTCCATCTAAATTCTCACTTGAGGATGAACTTGCAAGAGGGTAAGGGGCCTCCCTCAGGAAGTGTGGTGGGGACTTTGGACCAGTTTTTAATTAGAGCCAGCTCGGTCCTTGCCCATGAGATAGCGCTGACCAAGCGCAGTCTATCTCTTGCTCCCCAACTGCCTAAACGATCATCTTTGGGCGTCATAGCGTCTGCACGTACTCCTGACAGTTCTTTGGTTGTAGACGCTGACTCCCCTGATAAGGCAAGTGATGCTGGTCAGTTTTTTAATGGGCCATTGGAAACCTCTGCATTGCTGGTCACTGATAATATATCCCATCATGTTGAGTCGGTCCAAACAGATGCAGCACCCACTCAAAGCAGCCCACCTCCACGCATTGCTACAAGGTCAGCACCCCAACGTAAAAACAAAGTTCCCGCTCCAATCCCAGATCCACTGTTTAAAAAAAAGCAGGGAAGGGGGCCTCAGAGACAGAAACCGGCGAAGACCCAAAGGACAAACACTAATGGTGGAAGTACTACTTCATCAATGGTAGCGACGGGGGATTCGGCCCTCAGTATGCTGAAGCAATGAGGCTATGTGGAACAAATTGGGGGATTTAATTGTAACTTCCATAACTCCTATTATCCACAGATTGACTAAGATCGAGGAGAGACTAAATAACTTTGGACAGAAGGTCATGACAAATCAAAGTACTATAGAAGGTTTACTGACTAAAGGCAACCGATTATTTACATCTTCAGAGCTGAGAAATGCAGTAGTAACCAATTCCAAATCATCAAATCTACCGGCAACTAGGTTAATGTCATTGCCGCCAGGGAACAATGGTACTGTCCCCATTAACCATGAAGCTGGGGTAACGAATGTAGGAAGTGAAGTGGGTGAAATAGGGAATGTGCTTAGTGGTCTTGGACTAGCTAACCAGGGTGCTCGAAGAGGGGAGGAAAGTAGACAATGTATAGGGCCAGTAGGTGAAATTGTACAACAGTCAATTACGCGTTCACCAGTAACTTGGGTTAGCTTTATACCAGGGCCACAAGGCCAAGAGTACCCCCGGATGCACAAGGGACTAGACAATAGCCCAGCGCTAGAGGGCTTTAGAGTCTTACATCTTCCCCCGGCCGCAGCTCTTTTGGTGGTGGTTCTGAGGGATGTCCCAGTATTACAGGACGGTCAGATCAAAACCACCGATCAGCTGATGGCTAAAACCATGCACTGGCTTACAACACAACTGAAGGAGGCTGGGGTAGGGAACTAGGATATCTGTAACCAGAAGATTATGGCCAGACGATCATCATAGATAGTTTATTTTACAAACGACGGAAGAGGGGATTGTATAGCTGCTAATTTTAATACTGAGATTGTTGTAAGATTTCTTTTGGGCCACCTAGGTGGCACTAATTTAGAGTATGATATAAGAAAAATCTCTCTTCTGCCCCTAGGGTTCTTTTATAGACCCTGCCACACCCCCATGATGGGTTGGGTTATTCCACGTGCAATGAACAACTCAAGGGCACCCCACAGAATCCTACACAGACCAGATGACTTAAATTTAGTTAATAGATTTGCTCCTCTTTCTGGTTTAGATGCATGTGATTGACTACCAACCACAAACATGCCCCTGTTCGAGAATACTGCTGATTGACCTGTTCCCTCCCCTGTGAATGATAGGAGTCCCCAGCGGGCTTTACCACCTTCCCCAGAGAGAAGTGCGATTAGGTCTTTTTCAGAAAGGGGGATTAGCATTGCTCCCCCGATTAAATATGATATCATGGAACATTGCTGGTCTTCAAACAAAAACTCTCTCTAGTGAGTGGTCGTGCTTTATAGAGAATCAAGACATCATTATGTTCCAGGAGACTTGGTCATTGAACACGATCTTTCGTCCTGGGTATTTGGCTTTTGGAAAATCGGCTATTCCTAGTCATAAATGGAGACCATCTGGGGGTTTGCTCATCTGGGTTAGACAGGCATGTTGCCAGGTGGAAGAGCTATTAATAGATGACCGTGACATCCTGGCTATCAAAATTCGTTTCGAACATGGGCTAGATCTCATATTTGCCAATGTCTACGCAAGAGGGCTAGTGGGAGGGAAAGCCTCTCCTAAATAAGCCTAAACTTGATCTATTCATCAAACCATTGAAGGGGGCAAACCACCTAGAAGTAGCAGGTGATTTGAACTGTACTTTTGAGCCCCTGCGCATAGAAGATGGAAGCCTGTCCAGGGATGAGGATGCAACCTGGGGTATAGCATTACTAGAGCACACCCCGATTAACAAATGGTCCGAGGCAGTCCTTCAGCTAAAACGCTTATCTCTGGAATTAGGCCCGAGGACTGTAAACGGAAGGTCAAAATCAGACTGTGAGGGTACTCATACTTTTAATAATGGGATAAGAAGTAGCAGAATTGACTACTTCTTTATCAATTGGGAACTGTGGGTAAGGCTAGAGGATATGAAGGTCAAGAGTAGACCGGAGAGTGATCATGACCCCTTAATTTTAACTCTTAAAACTGATTGCCGTAGATTAAAGTGGGCACTGGTCTCAGAGGATGAGGGTACTATGGACTTGATAAAGTTAACCCTTGAAGATACCCTATTAGTTCTCTCACAGCTTGATTTGCATGAGGCTTCTATTACTGCCCTTAAAACACTATTGACAAGGTACATTTTAAAATATCATGTTTATTAAAAAATGTGCTCTAAACCATCACTTTTACATGAAGTGATTGAATCTGTACGACTGAGAAGCTGTTACTTGCCAATTACTTTTTAACATAATACGGTTAAAATTAAGTAATGATCCTTCTTTTTAATCTTTTTATGGCCCTTAGCACTTTAATGGACTAGAGTGTCTAAATAAAGTATTTTTGAATTTGAATCACAACAAAGCATATTCCTCACAGACCGTGCCAAGGGGAGTAACAGTGCAGAGGGGAGTCGCAAAAATGTAGCAAGACAAACTGCTTCTTTACCCTTCATCATTCGACAACATGGGCAAGGGCAAATGTGAGCAATATTTATTTGGGTAGTAGAGAAAAAAAATCCACCTTGCTGCAATAGATAAATCACCTGGGAACACTGAGGACAACTAGCAACCATTAGTTCAACTGCATATGCGTCAGCTGGCCGACTGATAGCCACTTTAACAGTTCCCATATTGGCTGGGAAAGCACAACCAGTCCTTATTGTCAGACATCAACAAATGAATGCCTAACAGCCCAACGTTCTGGAGCATGCTTCCATAGTGAACTGATTCATGCAGGCCTCTGGAATGATATCACCAGAGTGTTGCTTCGGAAAGATGGAACATGGCTCTGTTCATATAATGTAGGAGAACTGGCCATGATGGATGAAGACATTCTCCTAGTACCCATAACCTGGGTGAACACCACAATAGATTTAATTAAAACATCAGTAAAGCGCAAACGTTCACCCAAAGGGCATCTTGCCGCTAAATTATTATTAAACATACACACACAAAAAGACAGGCAAGACTGATGGAAGCTAAGAGGCAAAGGAAGGGAAAGAGAACATAACGTTATGCCCAAAGGGGACTGTGATAGTGACTAGAGACAGTTTAATACAGGAGAGTACCAATATTTTCAACAGGTACCAGACATCGAAGAGCTCTGCACTGAAAATGAAACCAACAATCGTTGCGGAATACATTCACAGGGAACTTGTTTGACACTAATCCAAAAAAGCAGCATTAGCAAAATGAAAATGTCTTGTGGGGTAAAATATTAGTGTATTAAAACGGTAAAAAGAATAAATAAAAAATAAACAAAACAATGGGCCCATCCTGATGTATGTACAAAATAGACTCCAGGATGTGTAATGTGACCTATGAACTAGCTAGCTATTATTACCTACCACGTGCATCACTACAGCTTGTATATCTATTCAAATAAGAACTTTTTTAACAGCATATTGACACGATGTATATGTGCCTGAGCTTGAACTCGAACTAATGTATTTTTGGTTTTCCAGATACTGCAAATATCACCAGGTCAATTGCCAGCTGGGCATGGTCACTCCTAAATCCCAACCTAGACACAAATCCACCAAAAACAATCATGGAACTCTTAGAATGAACTCCTGCAATGTTTGAAGGCTTATTGTATTTGATAATAGGGTTGCTGTGTCTGATCCACTCAGCCTTGAAACAGACATACACTTATCAGGAGAATGGGGAGTGCTAAGGGGTTGAACATTATTGTAAATAAGATGGAAAAAGAGCATTAACATTTTCCCTATAGATAGTAATACTCCCATGAAACCGGTTCTGGATATTTAGAACCTCTCAGAGTGCTTATTTTCACTTGGGGAGTTGCATTTGTGTGCTGCACAGTATTGGGGCACTGATGTATAGTCCAATGGAACCATTTGCAACAGCTGAACCCATTTTTCATCAATCAGCTGGAGTCAGATTTTGAACATATCTGACACAGGGAATTCAGACAAAGTCTCTCCTAAGACCAGGATTGATAGACTGCAGAAGGGTGGAGTGGGTGGATAGAACAAACTAACTCTGCAAATTATAATTATATAAATGTGGAAATAAACAACGGTTCACACACTGCTGTCTTATCACCCTGAATGCAGCAGCTATTTCCCTGAGGGAAACACCCTTGTCAGGAAGTTTTACTCTAAATTTAGAGTAACAATCAGAATACGATCTGTGCTCTAGCTAATGCGCACATTGCCCGCTGCATCGCCTACGATACATATACTCTGACCTAGTGCATGATCCAAATGGAACAAGAAACTTTCCAATGATTAGGACAAACCCTTAAGTGGCATTACGAATGAAACTAGAGACTCAGATCCAGACTTTATTTTCAAACTGGGGTTCAACCATTTACTGCGGGTTTGCACAACAGAGACGCACTATTACCAGACATGATTAAAAATGACAATGCCATCAACTGAAATGGCGAGAAGTTATTGAGTTTATGCAAAACTCAAAATCAACTTCATCCCCGATAGCTAGGGGATCTTGGGACTAAAAGCCATCACCTAAAAAAATGGATCAGCTAGCACGATAAACTAGGAAAAGTGCCATTCAAGGGGCAGATGCCTTGAGCCTAATACGAGGTACCTGGATGCTCAATTAGCCTCTTATTACTCGCGGTTCAAGCACCCACCTGGCTTAATTTGTGCCCTCACTGCTTGTTCCCATAAGAGGTATTTTACCAATAAGGTTTTGCGTTTATTGTACAAGCAAGTCCTTCTCACTTTTTAACTAATCTGGTTTAGTATTTTCAGTTATCACAGTGGCGTGCAGATTGTAATACAAACATGAATGATTAATCTGTTTGACAACTCACATCTGGACAGGTATCTCCCATTTTAAAGAAACCAAAAGCTGACCCTTCGGATTTAAATAATTACCGCCCAATTTCCAACATTCAGACTCTGGCAAAACTACTAGAAAAATGCTTAACCATATAGACCATTTCAATCTACTTAACCAATACCACAGTACTGAAACTGCTATGAAACTGCTGTAACCCACATAATAGATGACACCCTAAAAATCCTTGATCAAAACAAAGCCTGTATTATAATAATAATAATATTAATATTAATAATAATAATAATAATAATAATAACTGAAGCTTATACAGCGCCTGGTTACACTAGCCAGTGTGTCCCCGCGCTAGTATGTTAATCTTGCTGGACCTATCATCAGCCTTTGATACCGACAAACATGACAACCTGCTAGACCTGCTGAAATAAAGAATGGGATTATCTGGATCAGTTCTAATCTGGATCAGCTCCTTCCTGCAAAATAGATCACAACGTTTCAAGGTTAATCAATCTTTGTCTAAAACCGTTCCAGTCACTTTAGGAGTCCCACAAGGATATTCCCTCTCCCCAATACTTCCTACTCATGGAATCCCTCACCGAAATTCTAAGCTCCGCAAATGTCCACTATCACATGTATGCAGACAATACACAGATCTTTTTGAAAATCCACTCACTTGAGGACATCAAATCTCTCAACCTAACGCTACAGAAAACACAGACCTGGCTGGCCGAAAACCATCTGAAACTAAACACTCTGAAAACCGAATTCCTACTATCGCTCCCCCTAAACAATCGACCATCATTCAAAACTGGATGAAACACTTAACATCACTCAACTGCCAACCCCTCATAATCGACTCAGCGAAATCATTGGGTATCACTCTTGATAAAAATCTAATCATGCAGAAACACATCAGCATCGCAACAAAAGGAGCAAACTTTCAGATAAACACCCTGAGAAGACTTAAACCCTTCCTTCACGCAAACGACTTTAAACTGGCGGTGCAAGCACTAGTAATCCCAAGACTGGAATATGGCAGTGCTTCTCTCTGCGGTCTCCCCAGATCAACGGCTGCCCCCCTTAGAGCCTCAATCAACACAGCAGCGAGACTCATAACAGGCTCAAAAAGAAACGGTCACATCTCTCCTGACCTTAGAGCCCTCAACTGGCTACCTTTCGAAGCTAGGATCCATCTAAAAATCGCATGTTTGACTTACAAGGCCATATATCACAACACTCCAATCTACCTAGCACATAAACTAGTGCTCTCCTGTGGCAACAGATCCTCCAGAAGCTCCAATAACCTTCTACTGAAACCTCAATGTTTTGCCAAGAAGAAAACGTGTAACCGGGCTTTCTCAGGAATGGCGCCCAGAATTGGAATGCACTGCCCACAGAAACCAGACCTAACCCGTGAAATCTATTCCCTTATCTAAACTCACTTAAACCCTGTATATAACTTGTATTTCTTACTGTGTGCTTTCACTGAACTGTTTGTATCCTACATATGACTGTAAAGCGCTCTGATACCCGCAAGGGTCTTCCCGCGCTATATAAAACATTCAAAATAAAATAAACAAAATAACTCTCTGATTTTACTTTACGAGAGCGAAGTGTCAGGTCAAACAATGTGCAGAATGGGACAATCTCCTTTAAGTAGCCCGCGCCTTCTGCTCTGCAGAGGGGATGCCGTGAGCTACAGGTAGAGTTGAGACCTTTAAAGAAACTCCAAGCTTTAAGAATACATCACCACTGTAAAAAATGTATACATAAACAAGTATCAAAAGCTACGTTTAGGTCCTAGGCAGCATTTGATTAGTTCCTGTTGCCCTCCATCCCTCCCTGGTGCAATACATATTTAGTCTCTCTGTGGTAATTGTTGTATCTTCCCCCATTTATGTATTCAAATGGTACACTCCTTTCCCCCCCTTGTACCCTCTCCCTGTTGGTGTGTCCCACTAGAGCTTGCCATAGAATGGAACTTTTCTACGTCTTTTGGTGTACTGGACCATTGACTTTTGCATAGTAGTACATGACTTTGACTGGTTTATTTATTAATTTTCTACCACCAGTCTCACCCCTTCTTGTTTACTGTAAAATGTTCTTTTTGTGTCTTATAATTCTTGCCCATTTTTTGACATTGTCTAAATGTTGCCTGACCTTGCAAACATTTCATTGTGTGCTTTTATACTGTGGGAATTTCGAAATGCACTCCTTTGATTCTTAGAGCGCTTATGCAATTGTATGTTCTGTTCTTAATTGCGGACCCTTTGGCCCTAGCATACTCAAGATGGCCGCCACATAAGCCCTTGCTGCATAGCCTTTACAATTCGTGACCTACCCAAAATGGCCGACACTTTCTGCCGTGTTCCCATTGGTCACTCGCTTCCACGTGATCGCGAATGACTTCGTCATTTTGTTTACACTTCGCCGAGTGCGAGCCGTGTAGAATCTTCACACCTGCAAGGACCCCCATTGCGGACCTGCTTTTTAGGTCTCGCGACCTATCGATGCGCGCATGCGCATCGAGCGGAGCGAGAATTCAAGTGGCGAAAACATCATGAAACCACCAGCTTTTTGCTGGCGTTTTCATGCAGCTCATGTGAACCACGTGTTCAAACATGAACGCGCATCAGCCTCCCTCCATTTGCCGCACAGTACATCAAAGGGCTTCGCCCAGCGTGCGCTCTGCGGCTTCTCCTCCCCTAATTACGCCGCACACAGCCTTCCTGCATTTCTCCTCCCCCTCCCCAGCCAGCTTCCCCCAGGCCGCGTTCCCTCATCCCTCGCACCCCCTCCTCCTTCAGGCCCCCACCAGTTTATAGCCTTAATTTCTTCTACGTTCAATTCTTTCCCATTCCTCAAGTCTTCCGTCCCCTTTCTTGCCTTCCTTCCTATTCCAAACATTATTCCCTCGGTTCCCGCGTTTCTTTTTCTTTCTTCCGTCGTCCCCTCCCATCCATCCGTACTCCCTAGCTTGCTTGCTCTCAGCCTTACTTCCCCGACTCCCTCCTATCATCCCTCCCGCTCTGCTTCTTCCTTTCCTGCATCCACTTCTTCGCTTTCATGAATTGTTACTGCGTGTTGTAATGGTGGTGTACTCAGTCCTTTTTCAGGAATAATATATGCCCCTTCCTTTGAATTGGTGGTCGTGGGAAACTTTTGCGTGATTCATAAGAAAAACTGCAAGCTGCTAAGTCTGAACTCCAAATACTAACCGTGCCAAACCATTGAACTCGGGTTAGGTCCGTCACCACGTCACACTCCCATATCCAGACAAGGCCCCTTGGACTAAAGTGCATGAGCACCAAAAGCATCGAAGAAGTGCTTCATGTAGTGCAAGAAGGTGGTCCCGCTCGAGGCCGTCACCTTAATAGTGCTAATAAAGACTGCGGGGTTTGTGGGGTGTAAAATGCATTCCCCAAACTCCCCTCACACTTCCTCCGTCCAGTTAGTAGGGCGAAGTGTTGTGGAATACTGACACGGTGAACAGTTTCAGCAAGTCACGTGAGCAGAGTCATAATAATGTACAAACACAGTGGCGGAAAGGAAGGGCCGGAACGACAAGACATCTTAGAAATACGGTGAAAGTGTGTCGAATGCCAGGACACCGAAACTACGAAGCGGAATAAGCCAGCGGGGTATTGGACAGGCGGGGGCAACCGCTTTAACTACCCCTCATTCTACACATCTGTCGCAGCAGCATTACTTGACAAACAAGCATTGGCATTGCCAATAGATCTCGCTTGTGGGACCTTAGAAGTATTTCGTTTTGCAGCACAATATCCTTGTTGCATAATCGGATATTGTGCTGCAAAACTAAATACTTCTAAGGTCCCACAAGCGAGACCTATTGGCAATGCCAATGCTTGTTCATATTGTCAGGTGAGCCTACGAAGATGCGCGGCATGCTCGAGGCAATTGACACGATCCTTCTGAACCCACAATAATGGTTCATGGTTACTTTCCTTCCCCACAGATTTTTCATCGAGGGCATTTTCCCGCTGGTAAGCTCAATAAGTAGAGCACTTTACCTTTTCACTTTTCACGCAATTATCGATATCCTAGCTTACCCTCTCCCTTTCTTCACAGATCACCTTAATCTTTGCCTTGGACCCATTCATCGGTAAGCCTTTTTTCCCCCATTACCATGGTAACTCGATTAATGGCTAGTAGATCGTTTTTTAATTATCTAATTCCTCCCTCCCCAGATTATTGCTCAACATTACGTTTTGCGCTGAACTTTTCAGCTACACCCCACTGGTAAGCCACTTGTTGCCATTTTTCGTGTAGACCTATCCCGCACCGTCTCTCTCACAACCCCTTAGAAGTCCTTCACCTGGCTATATTTATAGACACAGACCACCTGTATATTCGCACTATAGTAATCCTCTTCATCTCCCCTTTTCAAATTAAAACCAGTTAGTCTGACTCACTATTGGGATGTCGCGCCACCCACCTCGCTCCTTCAACTTCCAGTTCACTGCTTGTATTTAGCATGCATCTCACTCCGCCTTGCATGGTTTGAGTTTTGCACTGTATACGCAGTTTTGATAAGGGTCTGTTTTATTGACATGTTTTATCCTTTTATGTCTTCCCCTTTTTTCCCTTTTATTTTTTCTGTTATTGTATGGCATATTGATTCCCACTTAGTGGGCACAACTGTGATTGTTAATTCTTTAGGCAACTATTCTCTGTCCTGAGGATGAACCGATATTTTGTATGGTTCGAAACGTCGTCGACCTTAATGCACTAAATGCATAGCTGACACAAATTGTTCTTGCATGTGTGTATATTGTGGATTATCTGTTTTATGATTTATGATATTCAGATGACCCGATATTGCCTACCACTTTTCCCTTTTGTTTGTGTCCCCCCAGTGTGTTAGTCGGACATCGGCTGGTGTCCCACTTTTATCACACTCTGTGTTTTATTGCTTTGTGATTACTTTCATCAAGATAATAAATTGTCCGGCTGGACATTTCCTATTAAAAAATATAGTTCCATTTGGTCTATATTCATTCCCTTATAAATCTCCCTCTTGTCTAAGGACCACTGTCTTTAAAAATAGAATATTGGCATCTCACAGGCAGTCTTGGAGAGTGGGTGACAGAATAAAGACTAGTTCTTACCTTCATCCGCTTCAAGAGTCTTCTTTACAACACTGGCGACGAGACCGGCGTAGGGGGCCGCACTGTCACCTCCCCTTTCAGAACTCTCTCCGTTTACTTCAGTGCAAGATGGTATTCAAGGTACTTTGAGTGAAGATTTCCTTCGTGGCAATTGATGATTTGCAGTTTCCCAGTACTTGGTGCCCGGTACCTTGGTGACAGATGTTCTAGAAATCAGCCGACGGTGTGGTTCCTGGAGGAGTACTCTGTGTGACTGACATCAGCTGACCAAGAGTATTTGGAGGCAAGTACGGCTGTTGCTGGTGATCAGAGTACAAGATATCGACATCCTACAGACCCTGTGTTCTGTCACCGGCTTTCAGGTGGTTTGGACAGAGTCGGTGGGAAGTTCAGTTCTGTTGTGATTAGTGCCTATGTGCCAGTTCCAGAGGGGAATGTCGTGTCCAACTACAGTACAGTAGAAGTTCTCAGTGGTGTATGTACGCCGGCTGGTCCTGTCAGCTGCTTCGCGTGTCTTGTCACCGGCTGTCTTTGTGTTCCGAGGGAGTTGCGGGGAAGAATGTAATTATTTGTGCCCAGTTGCTGGTTCACGATAAAGTAACCGCAATCCGATCTTCGGGTCCCATTACAGTACTTTTAAGAGTTATCTGAGACGTGGTGAATCCATGAGTAAAGTATGCACCATTATGTCCTCCTGCCCTGACAGAGTTTCCTGTTGAGAGTTCCGATCTGCAAGCCTTTCACCCCGGAAGAGGATCCCGTCAGCTGCAGGACGTTGCCCCCCAGTCACCTCTGAGCCGCCATTCCAGATTCTTTCTCCAAGTTCCAGTCAGCGGTATTCTCGGCGGTGTTCCAAGTGCCTCTCTGCCACCGGTGTGCGCTCCTCCCCTGGGTGCTTCATGTGTGGTGGTCAAATATTGGATTCCCTCAGCTGTTTTCGAAGAGCTTCTCCCATAAAGTCGGCTATATTCCTCAAGTAAGACTGTTCTGTTGTCAATGGATTTTAGCCTGTATCTCCATATTTACATTCGGTATCCCTTGTGATGCTTTTCTTCAAGAACTGATTTATATACCCAGTCAACCTTTGAGAACAACTTGTGATATTCACATAGTTCCCTCCTCATGTTCCGCAATGCCTTTTGTTTGAGTTGAGGCACATAGTTTCTTAGGGAAACACATGGTATTTTTGCCTCTTTTCCCTGACGTGCTCCATCCTTCACTCTCCCTTCCTATCAGTTGTGTGTCTCTGCGTCCTCACGGTGATACACACACCAATCTGCTTATCTATCTCTTCAGAGTCTTCACCTGTGGAATTCCTGATTCTTACAAGGACACGTACACCTCTAATCCCTTGTCTCCTTATCTACGATGTAAGTTTTGATCCCCACTGAAACCAAGTTATATTGTTTTCAGATACTAGAGCCACCTACCAATGTTGCGTACCTCAGTGGGAATTGTGTGACCGACCGACCAGCCCTGGTCAGACCCGATCGCTCCCCCCGCCACCGCTGCCAGGCCGTGTCTCTGCCCCTGTGTGGAGTGGCCCCCTGCTCTTGCCCGCTCTCTCGGGCCGCCAAGGTTTGCCGTCTGGACTCGTGTCCTGCTTTGCTGCGTTGCCTCGTGTTGCTGTCTGCTCCGTCGATCCCCTGCCCCTTGTAACTTAGCTCTGCGTTTGGTTTTTGTGGCCCCAGACTCTGTTGCTGTACCTATTGTTTTTTGTGTTATCACTGTACTCACCCCCTGTTCCCCTGACCCACCCCGCTCCCAGCCACTGCTTTCCCGCGGCCCCACCCTCGCTCCCTCCGCATCCCATCACCGCTCCCCCCCCACTCGCCACCCCGCTCCCGCCTCCCTGCTGCCCCTCCCTCCCACTAAGTAGTACTTAAGCCCGGCGCGCGGGACGAGGAGCTGCGACCGACTGACCAGCCCTGGTCAGACCCGATCGCTCCCCCCGCCACCGCTGCCAGGCCGAGTCTCTGCCCCTGTGTGGAGTGGCCCCCTGCTCTTGCCCACTCGCTCGGGCCGCCAAGGTTTGCCGTCTGGACTCGTGTCCTGCTTTGCTGCGTTGCCTCGTGTTGCTGTCTGCTCCGTCGATCCCCTGCCCCTTGTAACTTAGCTCTGCCTTTGTTTTTTGTGCCCTAAACTCTGTTGCTGTTCCTATTGCTTTTTGTGTTATCACTGTACTCACCCCCTGTTCCCCTGACCCACCCCGCTCCCTGCCGCTGCTTCCCCGCGGCCCCACACTCGCTCCCTCCGCATCTCATCACTGCTCCCCCCCACTCGCCACCCCGCTCCCGCCTCCCAGCTGCCCCTCCCTCGCTCCGCCACCCCCCACTCTCTCAGAGTGCATGCGTACGCGCAGCGGGCGCACCAAAAGGTAAGCCCGTCTGCGCCTGGACCGCGCCCAGTGCCAGAACCCCTTGCCCCCACCAATGCAAGACGACCCGACAGACCTACGACGCCGCCGCCCGGAACCGCGCCTGCTGCCGGCCCGCCCCGAAACGCACTCACGGACCCTTCACCTGCAGAACCTGCAAGTTCACCTGCCTCCGGACCTGCACCGCGCCCGCCAAGCCAAACACCAGCAGCAACCTCAAGTGCATCCGGCTCAACACCCACTCCGTCCACAGACACGCCGTGGAGCTATGGAACCTGCTCGACACAACATCACCAGATGTCGCCTTCCTCACGGAAACCTGGATTAACGCCTCCTCAGCGCCCGACATCGCCATCGCCATCCCGGACGGGTACAAGATCACCAGGAGGGACCGCGTCAACCAGACCGGAGGAGGCATCGCCATCGTCCACAAGAACACCATCCGCATCACGACCGACTCCAACGACACCTTCGCCGCCGCCGCCGAGCACCTCCACTTCCAGATTCACAGCGACCCAAAGACGACCCTCATAGGCACCCTCATCTACAGACCCCCGGGACCACGCACACAATTCAGCGAAGACATCACGGACTTCATCAGCCCACACGCCCTCCCCTCCGCTGACTACATCCTCCTAGGGAACCTCAACTTCCACCTGGAGAACAACGACCGCAACACCGCCGCCCTGCTGGACAACCTCGCCAACCTCGGACTCAAGCAACTGGTCAACACCCACACCCACTACGCCGGCCACACGCTTGATCCCGTCTTCTCATCCAGCAAGCACATCACCTTCAGCCACTCCACCGGACTCCACTGGACCGACCACAGCTGCGTCCACTTCATCTTCAGAAGAACCACAACCCACCACCACCACAACAGGTTCCTCACAGAAGCTGGAGCAATATCACCGCCGACCAGCTCACCACCTCCCTCAGCCAGAACCCACCCACCAGCACAACGGACCCCAACGAAGCAGCCCTCAACCTCACCCAGTGGCTGACCGCCTGCGCCGACGAACTCGCACCACTGAAGAACCCTCCCAGCAGACCCAGAAGCAAGAAGGCCTCCTGGTTCACCGACGAACTCAAGGACTCCAAGAGGACCTGCCGCACCCTCGAGAAAGCCTGGCTCCTCGACCGGACCACTAACAACATGACCGCCCTCAAATACGCCACCCGCAAGCACCACCAGCTCATCCGCACCACCAAGAAGAAATCACTGAAGGAACGACTGGACAGCAACGACTGGACAGCAAGGAACTCTTCACCATCGTCAAGGAGTTCTCCAACCCCAGCACCAGCAACAACGACATCACTCCCTCACAAGATCTCTGCGACTCCCTCGCCTCGTTCTTCCACCGCAAGATTGCCGACATCCACAACAGCTTCGGCGCACCACCCACGCACCCAACCGACGAACCAACGCCCCCCACCGCCACCCTCCGCACCTGGACCACGGTGACCACCGAAGACACAGCCCGCACAATGAACACCATCCACTCCGGATTTCCGACTGACCCCTGCCCCCACCACGTCTTCAACAAGGCCAACTCCACCATCGCACCCCAACTCCGAGACGTCATCAACACCTCCTCCTTCCCGGAGAGCTGGAAGCATGCCGAGCTCAGCGCCCTACTGAAGAAACCAACAGCGGACCCCACCGACCTCAAAAACTTCCGCCCCATCTCGCCCCTTCCTTTTCCTGCCAAAGTCATCGAGAAGATTGTCAACAGACAGCTTGCCGCCTTCCTCGAGATGAACGGATCCCTCGACCCCTCGCAGTCCGGTTTCAGAGCCAACCACAGCACCGAGATGGCCCTCATCGCAGCAACCGACGACATCCGAGCCCTTCTCGACAACGGGGAAACAGCGGCACTCATCCTCCTGGACCTCTCCGCAGCGTTCGACACTGTCTGCCACAGCACCCTAATACAGCGCCTCAGCAACATCGGCATCCAAGAGAAGGCACTGGAGTGGATCGTCTCGTTCCTCGCCGGAAGAACACAGAGAGTCCGCCTCCCCCCGTTTCGATCCGAGGCCACCGAAGTCATCTGCGGCGTTCCGCAAGGATCATCACTCAGCCCCACCCTCTTCAACGTCTACATGAGACCTCTTGCCGCCATCGCACGCCAACACAACCTCAACATCATCTCCTACGCCGACGACACCAAGCTGATCCTCTC
This sequence comes from Lissotriton helveticus, assembly GCF_964261635.1. Taxonomy (NCBI): domain Eukaryota; kingdom Metazoa; phylum Chordata; class Amphibia; order Caudata; family Salamandridae; genus Lissotriton; species Lissotriton helveticus. The sequence continues at coordinate 1,797,645,384 of NC_136057.1, forward strand.
CCTCACCAGCAACCCCGACAGAACCAGCCTACACGAAGGGATGAAAGACGTCGCCGATTGGATGAAGAACAGCCGCCTGAAACTGAACTCAGACAAGACGGAAGTCCTCATCCTGGGACCATCACCCTCTGCCTGGGACGACTCCTGGTGGCCCCCAGCCCTGGGCACCGCTCCCAAGCCAACAGACCACGCACGCAACCTGGGCTTCATCCTGGACTCCTCCCTCTCGATGACCAGACAAGTCAACGCCGTCTCCTCATCATGCTTTCACACCCTACGCATGCTTCGCAAGATCTTCCGATGGATCCCGACCGAAACCAGGAAGACAGTCACCCAGGCCCTCGTCACCAGCCGATTGGACTATGGAAACACCCTCTACGCCGGAACCACAGCCAAACTACAGAAAAGACTCCAGCGCATCCAGAACGCCTCCGCCCGACTCATCCTGGACATCCCCCGACGCAGCCACATCTCCGGCCACCTGAAGGACTTGCACTGGCTCCCCGTCAACAAGAGGATCATGTTCAGGCTCCTCACCCACGCACACAAGTCTTTCCACGACCTGGGCCCGAAGTACCTCAACGACCGCCTGACCTTCTACACGCCCACCCGCCAGCTATGGTCTACTAGCCTCGCCCTCGCCGCCATACCACGCATGCGAAGAGCAACCGCCGGAGGCAGATCCTTCTCCTACCTGGCGGCCAAGACATGGAACTCCCTCCCCATCCACATTCGGCTGACCCAGGACCATCTCGCCTTCAGGAGACAACTCAAGACCTGGCTGTTCGAGCAGTAGCGGACCCCCTCCCTCAAGCGCCTTGAGACCCTCCCGGGTGAGTAGCGCCCTATACAAGTGGTATGATTGATTGATTGTGACTTTCAGTATACCATGTACCTTCTCACCTAGTGCGCTTATATTCCTTACAGTAATGGTTACAGTATGGTACCTCGCATTTTCTGGATAACCATGCTTATTCAGGTATAAGAATTTCTTACCCGAGTTATTCATGTGTTTGGTATCCCTCTTTGTACCAGTTTATAGTTATTAATAGTTTCTCAAAAGCCACTTATAGTATTGTGTAACCAGGCTAGATCCGTGTGATTTTCAGTTCACTCTGCACTGGGCCATCTAGTTCCACTTTAATGTATTACTGTGAATGTATTTCAAGTGTGTGCATTTTTCATTGTTATCAGGATCTGCAGTGATATCGTACAATTTGTGAAATCCTGATTCAGAAAGCATGTGCATTGTAACCCAGTGTTTCACATACAGTCAGTTTTGTACTGCTAGTACCTACAGAGTACTTTAGTGTGTTCATATTTAGTTAGCACCTCCCTTGGTAAGTGTACTTACACCTTTTCCTTTCCTCCCTTCTAGTTGGGTTAGAAGTGTAGGGATCCCCTGCCATTGGGTGCTTCTGTACCTCTAGCAATTTATATTGTGAGCACTTATATTTGTACTTTTGCTCCTTCCTTTGAATTAAGGGGGGTTCTCCCACGCTCTCCTTCCTCCATGGCTGCTTCGTCCATGACCAAACCTCCCTCATTTTTAAATGATATTGGGGATCCTGAAATTCATTGGAAGGATTGGATTCGCCTGTTCGATTCCTACCTCATTGCTATTGGGGGGGGGGAAAGAGTTCTCTGCTGTTTGAAAACAACATGTCCTATTGCACAACTTGGGTGTCCAAGGGAGAAAAATATATGATACTCTACCTGATCGCGAGTTAGAAGAGGACGAGGTTGATTTGGATGTTTTCAAAATCACTCTTATGAAGTTGGAAAGTCACTTTGGTGACAAAGTAAACGTCGTCCTAGAAAGGCACAAATTCTTTACTAGGGTGCAGGGTAAACAAGAGTCCGTTAGCAATTATATTGCTGCTCTCAGAGGTTTAACTCAATTATGTGAGTTTGGGGAACTCAACGACTCCCTTATCAGGGATCAGTTAGTAAGGTGTACCCACAATCCCCGCATCAGAGAGAAACTTCTATCCGAAAACCCATCCTTGAGAGAGGCTATTAGTATGGCGCAGTCTATTGAACACACTGCTAAGTGTATTTTGGAAATGAACCCTCCCAAAGAACCAGTTTGTAGTGTGAGTAATGCCAAAGGGTATCAGGATGACAACTAGGCAAGGAGATTTTGAAAGTCAAAGCTAGAGAGGTCAAGACAGAAAAACCTATTAGTGTTACAGAAGGATTAAAGTGTTTTAGGTGTGGCAGCAGTAACCACCTTGCGAACAATGTTCATTGTACTGCCTGTAATGCAACATGTATGAAATGTAACAGGAAGGGACATTTTGCGAGCGTGTGTAGGGAGGGGGAGAGTAACCAAGTAAAACTTGTTAGCAATGGAGAGGAACACTCTCCTCGGTACGTTTTTCAAGTGATCAGTGTGAAGGTGAAATCTTCCAAGAGTGATACTATGCAACATCTGTATCCTGAATGTACCATTCTCTTGAACAAAAAACCTTTGGTCGCTTATGCAGATTCATGTTCTCCATTTACGATGATTAATCTACGTGAGATGAATGATCGGTTTAGCTGTTCCACTCTTAATGTGTCAAAACCCGATGTATCGCTAACTAGCTATGCTGGGGAACCCATACACCTGGTGGGCATGGTAAAGATGGAAATAGAATTCAGAGGAAGGTCTACAAGTGGTTCGGTTTGTATTGCAAAAGAAGGGTCAAACCTATTAGGCTGGCATCATATAAAAGAGCTAGGAATAGTGCTTGACCCTATTAATGTAGATCAAGTATGTCTGAGTAACAATAATTAATGGACAGGTTGCGACTCTTGGAATCCTAAGGAGATGCTTTCCATATATTTTTCAGGTCTTTTTGTCAGGAAGCTGTTTGTCATGAAATTGTAGTTGGGTGACCTATGAACAACATTTACCCTGTTATTCTTGTGTACCCCTTAAGTCACTGTTCTTTGCCAGTGGTGGATACCTTGTTCTCTTCCCTCCCTTTTGCTCCATCATTTTTTGCAGGTTCTCCATCGTTGTATGCTGTTCCTCGATGTCTCTCCTGACATCTCTGTTTGTCATACATTAGCGAAGGGAGATGTGTTGTATCTTCCCCCATTTATATATTCAAATGGTACACTCCTTTCCCCCGTGTACCCTCTCCCTGTTGGTGTGTCCCCTTAGAGCTTGCCATAGAATGTTGGCATCTCGCAGGCAGTCTTGGAGAGTGGGTGACAGAATAAAGACTAGTTCTTACCTTCATCTGCTTCAAGAGTCTTCTTTACAACAGTAATGTAACTCCGAAGTGCAACCTTGCTATCTCCATGTCGCTCGACTTCTTACCAGTGTTCACACATACTCTGTTCCTCCTCGATGCCCCTTCCCTCTCTGTTGCAATACACGTTCAGTGCCTCAATGGTGGTCTGCCGTCCACTGTGGACATATAAACCATGTCTCTCCTGATTCCTTGCCCTCCCATGAGTGCTGCAAGCTCAGTCTCTCAAAGATGCTCCATCACTCCCCAGGTCTATACGTATCCAATGCATGCCTGTCCAATGCCACCACCCCAGCTCTCACCTTGCAGGGCGACAGGAATTGCTTCCACCTGGATCTTGGTGGGATGCTTCCATCCCAGCTGCTCGCATGTCTCGCACAAGACGTCAGTCACTCCCTGAGGAATCAAAATTAAAACATGATCAGAGATGCATGAAGAAAAGGACTACTTCAACATCTTCATGTATACACCAGTGACTCCCCTTATCTGTCATTTTATCCCTGTATTCCATCCCACAAAACTACTCACTCTCAGCACACAACTCCCATTACTAATCCCCCCACTGTACAATTTACCAGTCCTACATGCACCAAGCTGCTCTGTCTGCAGTCTGTTCGTTAACCCAGCACCCCCTCCCTCATCCCAAGCTTGGCTACATTGCCAAGTCTCCAAAACCATCACTTAGCCTCTAACATACAATCTGCCACTTATTATTGTACCCCCCACGCATCCAGGTATCAAAAGTGCATGTAACAGGGTTACCTGCTGTCCTGCCCATTCCTATCAGCATCCTTTGACCCAGACAGTGATGCACTGGACACAGCAATCAATCAATCAGGGGTTTTATATATCGTGCTGAAGGTGTGCAAAGTAGGGGAGCGTCAGACGTTGACTGGGAGCTCGTTCCAGGTCTTTGCTGAGATGTAGGAGAAGGCTGTTCCGCCTGCTCTTGTTCTGCGGAGGCGTGGGGTCTCTGCCAGGGCGAGGTCGGTGGAGCAGAGGTTCCTTTTGTGTATGTGGAAGAAGACTCTCTCACTAAGGTATTTGTGTCCGATGTTGCGGAGGGATTTGTAGGCGTGGGTGAGTAGCTTGAAGGTTACTCTCTTCTCGACGGGGAGCCAGTGGAGGTCTAGTAGGTGCTGGGTCATGTGCTTGTGTCGTGGGGTTCCAAGGACGAGTCTGGTTGCGGTGTTCTGGATGGTTTGGAGCTTGTGTAGCAGGGTTCTGTTGATTCCGGTGTTGCCGTAGTCCAGTCTGCTGGTTATGAGTGCGTGGGTGACAGTCTTTCTGCATTCGGGGGGGGGGGGGGAATGGGGGGGTCCACTTGAAGGTCTTGCGGAGGAAGTTGAAGCAGGTTGAGCCGACGGCGTTGATCTGGCGGGTCATGGTGAGGGAGGAGTCTAGGATGATGCCAAGGTTTCGGGTGTGGTCAGGTGGGTTTCTGAGGTCATAAGGCCACCAGGTGTTGTCCCAGGCGGTGGAGGAGGGTCGAGGACCTCTGTCTTCTCTGAGTTGAGCTTCAGGCAGCTGTTGTTCATCCAGACTGCAACGTTCTTCATTCCTTCCTGGAAGCAGAGTCTGGTGTCTTTGGGATTCTTCGTGAGGGAGAGGATGAGCTGGGTGTCCTCGGTGTAGGATACTATGCGGAGCCCATGCTGTCTGACGATGGCGGCGAGGGGGGGTGGGAGGGGAGCATGTAGATGTTGAGTGTGTATTCAGGAGTCGGTCTCAGGTGTTTGACCGGCAGGAAGGAAGGTAGCATGTAAGATATTGAGACTAGGGAGAAGCATATATATTACGTTGGAGGAGTGCACCTAGGCCCACTGTTTCTGCCCAAGACCGATCAACATGGAGCTCTCATTTCTGGGGGAGAGTGCACCGATTGCCATACAGAGCACCAGGCAGGAAGGCAAAAAAGTGGGGAAACTTTGAGCTCCCTGAGGCCAACTTGGTTACCAGGATGGGTGTCCATCGTCCTTTATAAGGTTGACATCAAGTTGGCAGTCGAAAGCTTGCATAACGAACACCAAGCACCACAGATAAAAAACAAGGTTTGCCCATTAACTCACTACAAGCTGAGCTGGAGTGAAAACCTTGAAAGGAATACAATTCAAGTATGCCTTATTCAGAAGCAGGTTGAAGATAAGGCAAAAGCGAATCTTCAAATATGAACATAATATATTTCCAAGAGGCAAAAGGGAATCTTCAAATATGAACATATATTTCCAAGAGGGCTTGACCCTGGTCTTTTTTGAGGCCCTTAGCTTAATCATATACTGCACCTACATGAATGCTTGGCAACATAGCTATGAATTTCCCAGTTGAGACCATGAACCGATCCGAAGCAGATAAACTTGTAAAGCTAGCACCAGAAGTCTGAAGGAGGCACACACCTCCTGGAAGGCCCTAGACTCCGAGGTGAACTAAAATTGTCAGTTAGGAAAAAAAATCTTGCAAAAACAAATTTAAATTGTTCCTTTATGGGATGATGCATTAGTGCAACAAATTACAGACTTCGATCCAATGGGGCTCAAAATAAGCTCACCTGAAGTTTTAAACTACCAATAACAGTATAAAAGAAAAAAGCCATGTATACACAATTTGTCTGCTAACACAATTTTTTATATTTTAATCCAGCTAATAACAATAATAGTCTTCGGTAGAGCCATCCACCACGCTTACTCAGTGGAGGCACTCGTCCGGAGACCAGTATAAATCATGAAGTACATTAAAAGAGACAAAAGAACACAGACATCTTGCATCTTTAGACCTATAAGCTGGAAGAAGGTGCTGTGTCCATATGAACACTTGTTCACTGAGCACTATACATATTATTGTCTGCTTTAAAGAGTGGGGCAGGAATCTAAAGTACTACACCTCTTTAAGGTGCCTTACATATGCTCTCCAGAAAGACTTGTTTGCAAAGCCTTCCCAAATATAGAACTACCTATGTGTTAATGTAAAAGGGAGAGCAGTGACAAGCCACTCTACAATCTCCAGCTTGCACATTCTTCTATTCAGAAGCAGTCAGCCTAAAGCTGCCGCTAGACCAAAGAGTGTTGTTTAGTTAATGTTTTCTAAAGGCAGATGAGATATCACAAGAACATCTTGATTCACCCACCTCTAGGATTTGAAGAAGGCCACTCAGAACAGGGATATTTGAACATGGGAAAAAATATGAGCTAAAACATGAAAGTCAAAGAAAGAGTAACAGAGGAACCATAGGTACCTAAATCAATGGGTCAAGAGATACAAAAAACTCCAGCTCGGATATTAGAAGAAATCTCAGAGCCAAATTAGCTAAAGAGCCAGGAGAGCAGGATGGGACACCCACTGCCACAAGATGCTATGGGAACTCAATTCATGACCCAGAAAAGAGGCAACAAAAACAAAAAAAAAAAACGAACAACTGAGTGGCACTGAGTGCCTAGCTAGGTCTAGCATAGAAAAGGCAGTACCAATCGATTCAGGGCCCCAGAAGAGATGAATGGGTGCCCCAATTCAGGACCTCAAATGAAGTGCAGTGCCCAATGCATCACAGTAGTATTATACAATCTTATAGTGAAGTGTGGTACCCATTGCCACCCCTGCCCGACGAGTACATGACATCCTCACATAGCCAAACTGGGCCGCAGCGCACAATTTAACATTTATAAAAATTTCAGGGTGTTCTAATAAAAAATACTGTAACTGGGGCCCATAAGTCTTTAGGTCTAGAAGAAACACGTAATTCCTCCACATAAATGTCCAATTGTTCTCTAGAATAGACAACATCCTTGAGCCATCTTGTCACCTTAGGAGCCCCACCCCAGCCCCCCCACTTTTTTGCCACCAGTCCTTCGGCCAGTAGCACAGTGATGGCTACCTGCTTGTGATTGCGCGGCTTAAGCAATTTAACAAGCCCCAACAAGCACAGCTGCGGAGTGCACCTTACCTCTTCTATTACCATTTGTAATAACATTTTTGACACCCGAGCCCAAAATTTGTGAATAAGCTTACAGCTCCAGGAAAGGTGCAAGAAATCTGCCATATAATACCCACATCTCACACACCGGGAATCCTCCTGCAGCCCATAGCGATGAAGCCGTGCAAGTGAGTAGTATGTTTGTTGAATGAACTTAAAGTGTATTATTCTATGGTTGCAGTTTGCTGTAAGGCATCCTGTGAGGGCACACCATGACTCCCAGTCCTCCCAAGATAGGGGCGCCTCAAGCACACCATTCCATCTATCTAGGGCAGTAGATCTAACTTCTGGGTTCTCCCTGAGGGATGTGTGATATAGTTTTGTTATCAACACCTTCCGCTCTGCAATAGTCAGTAGCAGCTGTAATGCTTTTAACATCTGCGGCTCGCATGGGAATTCAGGATATAATGTCCGCACAGCCGCATGGAGCCTGATGTAGACAAATCCAAGCATCGCCGTATACGGCTGCACAGCAGTGAGTGCATCCAGGGTCACAAAATGCAAGTCAGTGTATAGATCACCCAGTGTAGTCAACCCAGCGCCTCTCAGGATTCCCAATGCTCTGGTTTCATGTGTGACTGATATATGAGGGTGTGCAGCCAGGGGCATGGCTAGTGAGTATATATGTTTCCTGCCCGCCATGTCTACCAGTCCACTATAAGCTTTGGAGGTGCTAGCCACAGTATTTATTTCCGATCTAGAAATCTCAGGCCTGCTGTGAAGTACCATGGCAGTTAGCGGGATTAGATAGGTCTCATCTGCTTCTACCAGCAGGTGGAGCATGTAATGCGAAAAGCCACTAGTGTGTGAATTGGGCCTGCGCACACAAGTAATATAATTGCATGTCTGGGGTGCCAAAGCCTCCCCTCTCACACAGCTTTATCAGGTTGTCCCAGCTGCATCGGAGTTGCTTGCTTGACAATGCTAGTGTCAGCATGCATGATTTGATGGACTTAAATTATGCTTTGGGCAGTGTTACAGGTATATTCACAAACAAATACAAAAACTTGGGCAGTACAGTCATTTTCATGATGGCAATGCGGTCCACAAATGACAGTGGGAGATGTATCTATCTGGCAACCTGGTCCGTTAATTTTGAAATAACCGGTTCATATAGACCACTACCTCTGGATCGCGATAAACCCAGATACATAAGTATCTAACCGATTCTGTTGTCCAAACCAGCGGGAACTCCAAATCATATGGGATGGTGCATTGTGTGAGGGGGAACATTGTAGATTTATCCCAATTGTATCAGAGATTACACTATTTATGTGTATCCGCGCTATTGGGTTGGTGTAGAGCAGGCGCACCAACATCAAAAATGCACCCGACATCACCATACAATGTAAGACTGAACATATATCCCCAATGTATGGAGTCGAATGCCTTGGCGGCATCCAGGAGCATCACCGCAGCCTTTAACTCTGGGTTTAATTGATGCAGCACAGCTAACATGGTTCTTAAGTTGTGCACCGTGGATCTCTCAGCCACAAACCCCGACCGGTCCGGAAGTACCAAATTTGGCACAAGAGGTTGCAGTCTAGTGGCTATTACTTTCGCCAAGATTTTGGTATCAATATTTATCATTGAGAGTGGCCTATATGACTCACAACGTCTCGAGTCCATATCCAGTTTAAAGAGTGACTATGAGGGCATCACGGAGAGTGGGAGGCTAGGCACCCTTTTCATTTGCTTCAGCATACATAGCTAGCAGGTGCGGAGCCAGACTGTCTGCATAAGCTTTATAAAAGGCGCTCGACAGTCCGTCCATCCCAGCCGCCTTCCCATTCGGTAATGCCAGAATAGCGTACCTCACCTCTACCACTGTCATGGGTTGCGTTAAGTACTCTATTTGGCTCAGGGACAGCCGGCCCAAAGTGACATCATCCAGATAGCTAGCCGCCTCACCATCTGATGCCTCGGGACTAGGATCGTAGCACTCAGTATAGAACTCAAAGGAGGCTGCCATAATCTCTGGTGTTTTGTAGCGTGGGACCGAGTCTCGGCCTACGATCTCTGCTGTGTGGTCCTGCACCTTTGGTTCTGCTAATTTTCAGGTAAGCAAGCGCCCTGGTCTACCCCCTTCCCCATATACCCTTGCCTTCCATCTTCTAGACCTATGACACACTTCTTGCTAAGCAATATCCCTGTGCTCTGAGATCAAATCCCTCACTTGAGCCAATATTGCACATGTGGGTCGCTGTTCGTATTGCCCCTCTAGGGTGTTTAACTTGCTTTCAATATTTTGCAATTTATTGCGCAGTGATTTCAAAATCCCTGCCTGCACCCCTAGGCATTCACCCTGTATTGTGACCTTGAAGGCCTCCCACAACATCCCAGCACCCTGCACCGTTTCCTCATTCTCATGAACAAAATGCATAATAGCAGTGCCTATAGTGCCCCGGAACACAGGGTCCAGCAATGACATATCCCGATATCCTCCGACTAGCAATCCCGATCCTAGAGGATCAGATCTTACACCTCCTAAACACCTCACTAGCTACTGGCGCATTACCTACCTCCTTTAAAGAGGCACGCGTCAGACCCCTGTTAAAAAAGCCCGGGGCAGATCCATCCAGCCTGACGAACTACAGACCTATTTCTCAGTTGCCATTTCTGTCAAAAGTGTTGGAACAGCACGTGTTAAAATCTTTGTCAGCCCTCCTGGAATCTCACCATCTTCTCCAAGAGCGGCAGGCTGGCTTTCGTGCCCACCATAGCACAGAATTGGTAATGCTGTCTGTACTGGATGAGCTCAGATGCATGGCTGACAGTAAAAAGCCAAGCGCCCTGATATTACTAGATCTTTCAGCGGCGTTTGATACTGTCAGCCATGCATTGCTTCTGGGCAGACTGGCTCGGTTTGGGATAGGAGAGCGAGCCCTCGAATGGCTAACAGCCTTCTTATCTGAGAGGACGCAGAGAATCCAGGTAGCAGATCAGGTCTCCGATGAGGGTGCTTTATCTTGTGGAGTCCCGCAGGGCTCTGCGCTCTCTCCACTTCTATTCAATTTGTATTTACAGCCATTGATAGAGTCCCTGGCAAAAATGAACTGCAAAGTTTTTAACTATGCCGATGATACTCAGCTGCTGCTGAGTATCGACAATACACCATCGGCTCAGTCCACGGCCCAAGACATATTACGATTTACAGTAAACTGGATGTCGTCCAATTTATTGAAAATCAACCCAGACAAAACGGAGGTTCTCGTAGTTTCAACCTTGACCTCCCCCTGGAACGATCTGTTTTGGCCACAAGAACTTGGACCCACTCCAAGACCGTGCCCTAGCGTTAAGAGCCTCGGCATGAAAATCGATCAGGAACTCTCGATGGCTAACCAAGTGTCCGCTGTAGTTGGTTCTTGTACCAACCTAATCAGGAAACTGCGGAAGCTCGTTCCCTTACTCTCATGGAATATGCTGCGAACCATTGTCTCAGCTACAATAGTGTCGAGAATCGATTATGGCAATGCGCTATATCTTGGCCTCCCAAAAAATCTATCCAACCGTCTTCAGGTTACTCTGAACGACGCAGCGCGCCTGATATTTGGTGTGCCAAGGCGGGCTCATGCTTCCCCATTGCTCTACAGGCTTCATTGGTTGCCTGTGGTGCAAAGAGTTGAATTTAAGAGCATGTGCATCTGCCACAAAGCAATCCATGGACAGGCGCCAGCCTATATAAAAGAGAGACTTGAATTATACGAACCTAAGCGCGCCCTGCGATCCTCCGGTTCTTTCCTGCTGTCCTGCCCACGCTTTAAGCTGGCAACTAAAGGAGGCAGATCCTTTTCAGTTCAGGCTCCGATCATCTGGAACAAGTTACCGGAGGTGCTTCGCAGAGAGTCCAACCTCCTCCACTTCAGGAAGTCTTTGAAGACTCTACTCTTCATAGACGCATTTACTTCCTAGTGTTTGGTTATTAGATCTATAATCTCTTATTTTCATCTTGCCTCTTGTAGCTGCACTTGGTTAGTAGCGCTTTGAGACCTGTCGGTGAGTTGGCGCGATATAAAACCCAGTACAAATACAAATACAAATACAAATACATAGGCTGCAGCCCTCATTGAAACGGAGGTCTAATGTGTGGGGCTCTCCATCTCCAGTAGCACGGGGAAATGATACAACAGCCTCCTAGCCAAGTGCGAAACTCCCACCACCCATGTGCACACCTCTAGAGACGTACCAATAATCCAACTGGGACCATGTGCCGTGCACAGAGGACACATACGTCCCCTCCTTGGAGTTGGGGTTCCTGAATCTCCATATGTCCACCAATCCCTCAGCTTCCATGATTTCCCGTAATATTCCGGCAACCTGTTTCCCATGCCAGTCAGTCGCAGCTGATCGATCCAACAGAGGATCGATGTATACATTTAGGTGTCCCCTAATATCACCATGGAAGAAGGAAGAGCTACCATGCGTCTCCAAAGATCATTGTAAAATGCAGGATTGTCTACATTGGCTGTATGGGTTTACCAACAACACCCTTGACCCACTCAAACAACCCTGTATCAGTAGAAATCTACCCTGTTCATCAATTTCCATGTGAGTGAGAGTAAAGTTGGTCCCTTTTTTCATCAGTAACAGCGCATAAGACACCTGGAGCATTTGGAATATGACAAGGCCACTCCAACAGCCCACCTCTTCCCTATGTTCTGTTCGGTGTGTTTCGTAAGATGAGTTTCTAGCAACAACACCACCTGTATATCGTGCCTGTCGCGGTATGCCAGCACCTGCTTTATTTTCTTGGGGTTGAAACCCAGCACATTCCATGTTATCAGTCTGATTACACCCCCCTGCACCGGCAATTCCAGAGTATGTCTTTATCGAACCAGTGAGGTGTCCCCCATCCCCAGTTGTGCAGCTCTACAATCTTCATTATACATGACATGTACTGCATCTACAACAAATAAACATTCAGCCCTCCCCCCTCACCCACTGCAGTACCCCCAAATTGCTAAAGTCATCGCACATCTGTCGTAGGGGTATACCCGCCGGGGGGATCCCTCCCGTTGATAGGGGAGGTGGCCTAGTATACCCATTATTTTTGTAAACTCAATATACGTTAAGCATAAGGGAGCGAAGGCCCATGGAGGCAGATATAGCCCCGCTCATGACTCAAATCAATCCAGTTCACTTGAAAAGCCTCTATATCAGCTCTCCTCGAAAACTGGCCCCCAATACAAAATACCCCTCCGGCAGTCAGACAGTTAATGACTCAGATGACATGGTTGGCCCTTAGTGTCCAATCTTGCCACCTTCTGGCAGCCACAATGCCCAGCTATCACCAACGGTTCATGCCTCCTGCCAAGTCCCCATTAGAGGTGTCATCGTACAGCTTGTCTGCATGATCTCGCTGGTTCTTGGAGAGTGATCCGACGGATTCCATAGCCATTTTTGGTGAGCTAAACATCTTAAATTATTTCTCCAAACCTCAATACTCAGGTGGGCCAGGTAGAGCATTGCGTATTGAAGATGTTCGGCTTGCAACTTCTTCACTGACAGAAATTCCTGTTGTGCCACTTGAACTGAGGCAGTAAAATACGGGTAGAATGCAATGTCATTCCCTTCATAGTTAATAGTCGGTTTCTCCCTCGTAAGGCGCAGCACATTGTCCCAGTCTCCATAGTTAAGCAATTTTGCAATGATCGGGCACGGCGGGGCAACGGGGACAGACCATGCCACGAGTGACCCTTGGGCTCTTTCAACTAACAGGACCGCAGACACAGTTCCAGGCCTGAATATGTTTGAGCATTGTCTCAACATACAACTCCAGTCTGCTTGTGTTTACTAACTCCGGCAACCCAGTAATTTGGAGATTGTTGTGCCATGACCGCACCTCTAAATCCTCATTTTTGGCCTCTATTACTGCCAACACATATCCATATTTAGGCATTTAGAGATGACAGTTTGTAAGCCATCTTCCGTATTTGATATACGCTGTTCAGCTTCCCCCAGTCTGGCCCCTTGTTTGTCTAATTTAGCCACCAGATGATCCATTCTCAGATTTAACGCATCCATTTTCTCGTCTATTGATTGCAGGCTGTTCTGTATTGCTAGGAGCATAGCCTCCAGCGCGGTGGCACCCTTTTCCTGTGGCTCCTGTTCCGAGTCAGAGAGCACATGCTGCTGTGGCCTGGAGGGTTTTTGGGCTTCAAAGGTGAAGAGTGCTTGTTGTTTGTCTGTTTTCCCCATAGTGCCAGTGAAGCCATCTTTCCGGCCAGCCAACCTCTCTATTGTTATTGTAGATGTGATGTGGGACTCAATCCACCTCAGTACCACAGATAACTCTTGCTTTCCTATATCTGACGCTGTGTTAGTCTCTTTAACACCTCCACATTCACATTCACGCTCATTTCCAGCGTGCAGCTCGCTAATCCACCACACTCGCCCTTCTTCCTGGTTCACAGCATTTTAATCAATCCTGTAGCGAGTTCATGGCCAAACTGTGTAATCCTCGTCCCCTTAACTAGCTCAATGTACAGCGGAGGATCAGGGCCTTCCCCCCTCCAGTGCCGGGGCAGCTATTACCAGTTTAAACCACAAGGGCCCTAAACGCGTTGGCTCAGTGCGGCCCCGTTTTCCATTTATGGGTCGTGGTCATCCGGCCTTGTTAATGGGGCTGCTACGGTTGCTCCCGTGCTACACAATCAAATCACACGGCGTTGTCTCATAACCCCGCACTTCCAATATTCGCAGTGTCCCCGGGGCTCCCACTTAATCACCTGCGCCTACACAATCACGGCTCCGTGCGGGCAGCCGTCACACCTCACGGCACATCCAGCTGGGCCACTCCAGCCTGCAGCCCATTACCGGACCGTCGCTGATCTCCATCTCTGTTGCAGCAGCTCACTTTATTGTTTGGCGGTGGGCATCCGCAGCGACCGCAGATTCTGTGCAGCTGTATTGGGTCTCCAGTCAAAGTAAGCTTTGTCGGGTGGCTGCCATTTTGACGCCGCATGATCCTTCAGTACTACCACTCTGGCGCCGGATAGCAGCTCATGGTGAGGATTTTCCAAGACTTAGCAGGCAAGTTTCCAGCCTGACACCCCATTAGTGTGGGTCCCCCAGCTCTACCACAAAGATGACATACCAAACCAAGGATTTTTGTCAGATCTTTACACCTGGCCAGCAGAGCTGCACTAAGGCGCAGCCATCTTGACGCAGGCCCTCTAGCGTCCCCAAAGAATGTCCTTTTTAAAGAGCCCGGATTATGGACACCTAGACCACGAAGTGAAAACCGGCTAGGGAGAAAATGCTCTAGAGCACAAAAAAGGGGCAAATGGATCAGAAAGAGGTTATAGACACCATTTGTGTGGGGGCCGCAGGAGAGACAGGGGCACCTAGTTCAAGAGATAGAAAGGAGCAATGGAGATTCGACTGAAGGGCCCAATAGAGAGGCTATAAACGCTTACCACAGTATTCCACACTTCTCACAAACATTCACACATTACCCACACTCTCAATCATCACACACAATATATGGGTTCCAATAACACACACTCATCTGCTTGAGTACACTGCAACACTTCTTCCAAGACATTCCCCATCTTCGCACCTCCCTACTCTCGTCTCCTGCAGAGAAATGGAGACAAGAAGGCTGGAGTGGGCGGGGAATCACCAGATAATTGGGGTGAAGGACCTGTGCTGGGAAAATGTAATTTACTGATTATGGGGGGCATTGTTGGAATAATCTGGTACTTTACATTTGGATACTAAGTAGTGCCAGTATCCGGAAATCCTGAGTTTGCAAACTCTGGGCCTGGTTTCACAGGGTCAGACGCACACAAGGGAAGTAAAGAAGGGGCTGAGATGAGTAAAGCAGCCCAGCCCCGCCAGACTTCTGCTGCATCATAGGGCAGAATACAAGGAATCCACCCACAAGCAGGCCCCAGAACCACCACCCCAGGAGGCCTCAGACCACCACCCCTCGGCTCCCCCAGAGACGCGGCAGCTCCACCCTAATCCCCAACTCAAACTTGCCTTTTACTGACACTTTCTGCCTGCTCTTAAGAAGGTCAGCTATTATCTCCCCGTAAGAAGAAAAACTACATAGAAAAGAACCCAGTATTCACGGGTACCTCATTATTTATTATTCCAAGATGAAAAATTGAAATTAGTGAATTTGTGTGTGTCAATATCAACAGGAATCAAGAATTCCAGACTTCCGGTATCACCCTACGGAATCCGACAAACTCGATGAACGAGTAGAATGCCATGAAGTTCGGTAAAGGAAATTGAGCGCAAAGCTCAGGCAGGGAAGAACCACGTTGAGGCGTCGGACAGTAAAACTATAGCCAGATAACCAGATGATCACCAATGGGGCAAACTGAGTGAAGGGTCTTCCAATAACTCGCACCTAGATATTAGTAGGGAGTCTTTTGTACCGAGGTATTCTGAGATGACCAAAGGTTAACGACCTAAGTAGCGCAGCCAGTAATCTAGTCTTTAAAGAGAGACAGAAGGAACACAGCGACATTAGCCACACAATGGCTCAACTGCCACCTTCCAGGATTTACCGTTTTGCAAAAACAAAAAATGAAAAGGAACAAAATAGTAATATTCGCAAAATGGCCATTATGTAAAAAGCCCAATTTGTATTACCCAAAAGTTTACATAAATATGTTGAAAAAGGCACTGTTAAAAGAACGTGTTTCCCCTGTCAAAAGTACACTTACCGGGCTTGTGATCATGCAAGTTTTAGCAAAACATGACACCGACTCCATCTAGTGGCCAAGGGCGCTAACCCACGAAGAGAAGCTTGGGAAATTGATACACTCCTTCAATAGCGATGAAGACTGTCAGGGACTTGAATTTTGTTTTAAGGGGAATCAACAGTGCGTTTCTTTTTTTGGTTCCAGAACTCCTATGTTTTACCCTGTAGCTTGTTGGAGCAGTGAGAGGCCCTTCGCACATCCATACACATACATTATCGCCAGCCTTACCTTCACGTTCATAGGTCGAGACAGCGCCGACTCTGCGCATGCGTGGACACTCTTCAAGTACAGGTGAAGGCGCATTAAGAAAGGCTGCTGTCAGTGACCTACAACCGCCAGAGCTGCGCTGATGCCCCCACCACAATTTCAGGATTTGTGACAGATGGGCCTCGCGTTTAGCAATAGAGAAGACTGGGGGCCTCGACAGGCCGAAGCTCTACTCGGGGCTTACCTGAAACCCTTGGGCTGCCGCAGACCGGCATTGAGGGCAGTTAAGCAGCTTTAGGACTGCGTGGTAATGGCTCCTTGACGAATAGTGCAAAAATACTGCTGGAGCTTAATCTGAAGGCTAGTTTCAAGAAAGGGGCTCACCCAAGCGACTCTATGCGGCCGCCTTCTCGTGGGGTCTGCCCAAGGCTGCTTTACAGGTAGGCGCGTGGGCAGGTGTAAGGAGTCGCCACAATGAAGTGAGAGCATCCTATTCCAGGTTCAGAGTAAGACCGCGTCCTTTATAAGGCGCACAGC
This sequence comes from Lissotriton helveticus, assembly GCF_964261635.1. NCBI lineage: Eukaryota > Metazoa > Chordata > Amphibia > Caudata > Salamandridae > Lissotriton > Lissotriton helveticus. The sequence goes on from NC_136057.1 coordinate 1,797,662,057, forward strand.
AGAGCCGTGGAGGCGCCCAAGCCTGCCCAGGGACGACTGCACAGCAACCCCCGAGCCCTGTGACTTCACAGAGCGCTGGTGCTCAAGGCAACCGCCAACATTCCAGAATACACCCCGTGGTTGGATGACGAGGCCATCCGCACAGTAACGGTTGTACTAGCATAAGGGTCTAGCATATGCCGTCTCCATGCAGACACCATTACGTTGATTAACTAGCCTGCTGCGGCACTAAAAAGTGAAAAGCAAAACTACATCACGCGGTGACTGAATGGCAGTTCATTCAACTACCACATGGTGGCGCTCTTGTCTTCCATTGTACTCTGTCGACTCTCATAAAATAGGCCCACTGGATGGTACCCTGAAGCTCCCTCTTCCCACAAGGGATATATGTATTCCACCTCGACCAGCTAATGTCCCTTTCAGACGAGGTCCAAATCCATGGGAAAGCAAAACCTAACTGAAACTGAGCACTGCTCATTTGGTAATTAAAATCCAAGCACTATTTTGATGTGATAAATTCCGCATTTGGAAGAGGGCTTGAGTAATATCCTCTCACTATCCAGGTAGTTACAGATGCCTGAAAGGTCTGCCTAGTTATGTTGTCCATATTCCACCATGTCATCTCTTCTGTACTCTTTGCTGGGGACCATTTTTTTGTATCCACTTCTGTGGTGGTCTCATGTGTATCCGTACACATGGGATCAGGGGATGCCTGAGGCCATCATGCACATCATCTTCCCCACAGTTCTCAGTGTCAGAGACCGACCCTTGTGGTAGCGATGAGCCTGGGCTGTCATTGCCCGAATCCTCTTGAAGGTGGGGAAGGCTCTTTACACCATAGTGTTGATTCTTGCTTCCAGGAAAGTCATATCTCTCTCTGGTTTAGCTGAAGACTTTTCAATGTCGTTCATTATTTCTTGTCCATAGTGTGTCCATGTCTGTCCACTGTTCTCACTGGGAGAAAGACATGTATTCCCTTACGTCTTAAGTGCGCTGTGACTGCAGCTAGGCATTTTGTGAATAACCTGGGTGCTGACTTGATTCCGAAGAAGAGCACCCTGGAATGGTACTGGTTCTTGTTCACTATAAACCATACATATCTTTTGCCTTTGTGGTTCATAAGAATGTGTAGGTAAGCGTCCGTTAGGTCTATGTTGGTCATATAGTCCCTTTGCCTCAGCCTTGGGATGACCTCTTGCAGTCTGGTCATTTTGAATGTTTGAGTCTTTATTAACTTGTTTAAGTGCCGGTCCAGGATTGCCGTTCGAAACTTGCTCCATTTTGGGACGAGAAAGTATGCAGAGTACTTTCCTTGATCAGCTTCTGCTGTGGGCAATTCCTTTTTTGATTAGGTCCTGCAATTTGCTTTGCAGGCAGCATCTTTCATACTCCTAGTGAGGTCTTTCCTTTGGTTTTACCTCAGGTGGAGTCTTTACAAGGTTGTTGTAGATCCTTAGATATGAAGGAAGCAGAGACTTCTGTAGTAGGTTAGAAGTTTAATAACAGCACAGGAACAAACGTGCCTCCCACCATCTGGCCGGGCTCCAACTGGCACAGCTGGAATACTAGCGAGGTCACCAGCAAGAAAGAATACTCACAATATTCTGATGATGTAAACTACCAAAGACAAGGAAAACAGACGGAGTAAACAGACAAAGTAAAATCATATTTACAACACTTCTCCCTCCCTTGGAACACAGAAACGGAAACAGAACAAACAAAACAAAGGATCAACAAATATAATCATCAAGATATACAGGTGGACGACGAGTACGAGAACTCCTCATACTATTATTGGCAGGATCATTGTGCCACAAGAACTAAAGCTTTGATCTTGGACACTTCCAAAACACGAAGCATCACCACCACCCTCTTCCTTCCTTATTTCAGACAAAACAGATGAATTTAAATTACTTTGGGTAGACGAACATGTATCAATTACTGTTAGAACAAGAATCAAGTTCAAGTTCCAAAATTTGTATAGCGCACTACTCACCCAGAGGGTCTCAAGGCGCTTGAGGGAGGGAGGTGCTTTACTTATCGAATATCCAAGTTTTGAGTTGTTTTCTGAAGGAGAGGTGGTTCTGTGTAAGGCGGAGGTGGGTGGGGAGGGAATTCCAGGTTTTGGCCGCTAAGTAGGAGAAGGATCTTCCCCCCCATGGTGGATCTGTGGATGCGCGGAATTGCGGCGAGGGCTTGGTTGGACGATCGTAGTTGGCGGGAGGGGGTGTAGAAGGAAAGTCGCGTGTTGAGGCATTCGGGTCCTAGGTCGTAGAGGGCTTTGTGAGCGTGGGTGAGGAGACGGAACGTTATTCTCTTGTTGACAGGGAGCCAGTGGAGGTCTCTCAGGTGGCCGGAAATGTGAGCTTGTCGAGGGATGTCCAAAATGAGTCTGGCTGAGGCGTTTTGGATGCGTTGGAGTTTTTTCTGTAGTTTGGTTGTGGTTCCGGCGTAAAGGGTGTTTCCGTAATCCAGTCGGCTTGTGACCAGTGCGTGGGTGACGGTCTTTCTTGTTTCGGTGGGGATCCAACGGAAGATTTTTTTGAGCATGCGTAGGATGTTGAAGCATGATGAGACGGCGTTGACTTGTCTGGTCATCGAGAGGGAGGAGTCTAGGATGAAGCCCAGGTTACGTGCGTGGTCCGTAGGTATGGGTGCGGTTCCCAGGGCCGGTGGCCACCATGAGTCGTCCCAGGCAGGGGGGGATGACCCTAAGATGAGGACTTCCGTTTTGTCCGAGTTAAGTTTAGGACGGCTGTTCTTCATCCACCCGGCTACTTCTTTCATTCCTTCGTGTAAATTGGTTTTGGCGGTGTTTGGATCTTTGCTGAGGGAGAGGATCAGCTGGGTGTCGTCTGCGTAAGAGAGGATGTTGAGGTTGTGTTGGCGTGTGATGGATGCGAGGGGACTCATGTATACGTTGAAGAGGGTGGGACTGAGTGATGATCCTTGTGGTACGCCGCAGATGACTTCGGTGGCCAATGATTTAAAAGGGGGGAGGCGGACTCTCTGGGTTCTTCCGGCGAGGAATGAGATGATCCAGTCCAATGCTTTTCCCTGTATTCCGACGTTGCTGAGGCGTTGTATGAGGGTGCTATGACAGACTGTGTCGAAGGCTGCGGATAGGTCAAGTAGGATGAGGGCAACTGTTTCTCCGTTGTCCAGTAGTGTTCGGATGTCGTCTGTTGCTGCGATAAAGGCGGTTTCGGTGCTGTGTTTGGCTCGGAAGCCGGACTGTGAAGGGTTGAGGGATTTGTTGGATTTGAGGAAGGCGGCGAGCTGACTATTGACGGCTTTCTCAATGACTTTGGCGGGGAATGGGAGGAGCGAGATGGGGCGGTAGTTCTTAAGTTCGGTGGGGTCTGCTGTGGGTTTCTTCAGAAGGGCGCTGAGTTCGGCATGTTTCCAGTTTTCCGGGAAGGTAGCGGAGTTGAAGGAACAGTTGATGACATCGCGGAGGTGGGGTGCGATGATGGAGTCTGCTTTGTTGAAAGTGTGGTGGGGACATGGGTCGGTTGGCGATCCTGAGTGGATGGAGTTCATCAGGCGGATGGTGTCTTTGGTGTTGATTGGGTTCCAGGTGCAAAAGTTGTTAGAGTGCGGTTTTGGTTCGGAGGTGGGTGGAGTGGACTGGTCTTCGGACTGGTTTTCAAAGCTGTTGTGTATTTCGGCGATTTTGTTGTGGAAGAATGAGGATAGAGAGTCGCAGAGGTCTTGGGAGGGGGTGATGTCGTTGGTGCCGGTGGTGGGGTTAGTAAATTCTTTGACGATGTTGAATAGTTCCTTGCTGTTTTGGGCATTGTTGTCTAGTCGATCCTTGAATGCTGATTTCTTGGTGGATCTGATTAGTTGGTGGTGTTTGCGGGTGGCGTTCTTGAAGGTGGCTAGGTTGTCAGTGGTTGGGTTTTTTCTCCAGGTTTTCTCGAGAGTACGACAGAGCTTCTTGGATTTCTTAAGGTCATCGTTGAACCAGGGGGCTTTTTTGCTACCTTGCTTGATTAGATGGTTTTTCAGGGGTGCTAGTTCGTCGGCGCTGTGGGTGATCCATTGTGTGAGGTAAGTGGCTGCTTGGTTTGGGTCCGATGATTTGGCAGGGGGGTTTTGGTGAAGCGATGTGAAGAGCTGGTCGGTAGTGATTTTGTTCCAATTTCTTCGAGGAAAAGGTTGTGGGGGGTTGTGGGTCGTGGTCTTTTTGTACTTGAAGTGAACGAGCTGTGGCCCGTCCAGTGGAGAGATGTGGTGTGATCGAAGGAGACGTACTTGCTGGAGGTGAAGATAGGGTCGAGCGTGTGTCCGGCAAGGAGGGTGGGGGTGTCAACAAGTTGTTTGAGTCCGAGATTGGCCAGGTTGTCTAGGAGGGTGGTGGTGTTGCCGTCGTTTTTCTTTTCCAGGTGGAAGTTGAGGTCTCCCAGTAGAATGTAGTTCTCGGAGGGGAGGGCATGTGGGCTGATGAAGTCAGTGATGTCTTCGCTGAATTGTGTGCGGGGTCCTGGTGGTCTGTAGATGAGGGTGCCTCCGAGTGTGGTTTTGGGGTCGGTGTGAATCTGGAAGTGAAGGTGTTCGGCGGAAGTGAGGTTATCGTCGGAACTGGTCGTGATGCGGATGGTGTTCTTATGGACGATAGCGATGCCTCCTCCTGTTTGGTTGGTGCGATCTTTTCGGATGATCTTGTAGGCGTCCGGGATGGCTATGGCGATGTCGGGTGCTGATGAGGCGTTCATCCATGTTTCTGTAAGGAAGGCGACGTCCGGCGATGTGGTTTCGAGTAGGTTCCAGAGTTCAATGGAGTGTCTGTGGACCGAGCGGGTGTTGAGCAGGATGCACTTTAGGTGGTTAGTGTCGGAGCTCTGTTTGTAGTTTGTGGAATTGGTGTGGGTCCTGATGCAGTCGAACTTGCAGGAGTGGCAGGTGAAGGGTCCATGGGTGTGTCCAGGCGCGGCTAGATAGCAGTTTGGGAGTCGGCCGGGGTTAAGGGCTGAGAGGGTTGCGGTGTCGTACGTAATGCGGGTGGAATGGGTTTTGCGGGGGGCAGGGGGTCTGGCGCTGGGCGCGGACGGGCTTACCTTTGGCGTGCCTTCGGCGCGCATGGGGTGCGTCCGCTGCGCGAGAGTGCATCTGTCATATGTGGGTAGTGGAAGGGGAGGGGCGAGGGAGGATCAGCTGGGAGGCGGTAGCGGGGCGGAGACCCGAGCAGGGGGGCACACAACAACAACAAAAACAAAATGGCAGGCAGCCTAAAACGCGATAGTAAGCCAATGCGAAGCAAATGGCAGTGGCACCGGTACAGTCAGGCACACCTTTAAATTTACAAGCAGGCAAATGAAACTGTATTAGCTGCGCACTTTGTCAATCTAGCGCTACGAAGTCTGAATGAATATAAAGATAAAGCGGTCAAGGCAGTCTAGCGCTACGATGTCCCAGTGAATAAAATGAAAAGCAATTAAAGCACTCTAGCGCTCCTATGTCCAGCAATCAATTTGAAGGAGTAGCTTCATTCAGCAATAGCCGCAGCGATGCGCTACGATACCAGGCTGTAAGGCAGGCAGGGCGGGGAGCAGCGTGGGGAGCGACCGCGTCTGCAGGAAACAGGACGGTCACAGCGTTAACGCGTGAGAGCGGGCCTGAGAGTATCAGTGGGAGGGAGGATCAGCTGAGAGGCGGTAGCGGGGCGGACACCCGGGCAGGGGGGCACACAGCAACAACAACAAAAACAAAATGGCAGGCAGCCTAAAACGCGATAGTAAGCCAATGCGAAGCAAATGGCAGTGGCACCGGTACAGTCAGGCACACCTTTAAATTTACAAGCAGGCAAATGAAACTGTATTAGCTGCGCACTTTGTCAATCTAGCGCTACGAAGTCTGAATGAATATAAAGATAAAGCGGTCAAGGCAGTCTAGCGCTACGATGTCCCAGTGAATAAAATGAAAAGCAATTAAAGCACTCTAGCGCTCCTATGTCCAGCAATCAATTTGAATGAGTAGCTTAATTCAGCAATAGCCGCAGCGATGTGCTACGATACCAGGCTGTAAGGCAGGCAGGGCGGGGAGCAGCGTGGGGAGCGACAGCGTCTGCAGGAAACAGGACGGCCAAACAAATCAAACATAACATCATTAGAATTGACATTAGAATGTTTGCGATATAGGGCAACTCTACGATAATTCAATTTTTCACCGTTTTCCAGAAGGACAAAATGAGGGAAGACCTGTTTGACAGAAAAAGGACCTCTAAACTTCGAAAGCCCCTTTGAAATTCTCCCAGGTTTAACTTTGACCAAATCCCCAATAGAAATAGGCAAAGAGACCTTATCTACCATTACTTGGGAGAGACACTTTTCATTAACATGTTTTAACCAAGAAGGTGTCAGTTTAGAGTTGGGCGGTCTGCCTCGCATTAATTCAAAAGGAGATTTGAGATCTTGCTTGTGGGGAGTGGAGCGATAAGCCCACACCATCTCTTGAACTTTATCGTTAGAAAAACAACCTAGCGCACAAGTCATCTGAATAATGCCCATCACAAGTCTGTTAACCCTCTCACATAAACCATTGCCCTGAGGATTATACAGACTGGTCCGATGAGGAGTTATTCCACAACTCTCCAAAAACAATTTCATTTTATGTGATGTCAATTGCGTCCCATTGTCAGTTATTAAAATAGAAGGAAAACCTTCATCAATAAAAACATTTTTCAGAAAATTAATAGTGGAATCGGTAGTGATATCTCTGACAAAACTTACAGTGAGCCATTTAGAAAAACAGTCTACTAGAACAATAGCAAAGCGTTGATTAATGGGTAATTCATCCATTGGACCTATGAAATCCAAGCAAATACAATGCCATGGCCGATTAAGATAGGAAATCTTACCAACATCTTGGGCACCCACAACTTTTAGCCTCTTCTCGCCCTCCTTACAAAAACTACAACGCTCAACACATTCCACAGCATCTGCTTCAATAGATGGCCACCAAAAATTCACTTTTATTCTTCGTTGAGTAAGAGTCTGTCCCAAGTGCCCCTTATGAGCCAAAGAAAGTAGTTTGTGTCTTAAAGAATAAGGAGGAACAAATCTATCACCCCTCATCAATACCTTGCCATTATTTAGCGATAACTCATCCAACACCTTGATGAAAGGCCGGACAGACGGCTCAACAGTACTCTCTCTTCTGGTCCCCAAATTGATAAGGTCAATGACCTTCTTTAAAACAACATCATTCTCCATTCCAGAGGTCCACTCCTCCCAGGTGAATGAACCACCACTAAGAGAGACAACATCTTGGGTAAAAGCAACAGCACATTCTTCCGGAGGCTCCAAAATATCACTAGCACTTCCCTCTAGTCGAACAGGGAGCCTGGACAAACAATCGGCCTGGATATTTTTCCAACCTTGAACAAAATGTAATTCAAACTGAAAATCCTGCAATCTCAAAGCCAACCTCGCTAGCCTGGGTGAACCTTTCCCAGCACCACCAGGAGCCAATACATTCACTAGGGGTTTATGGTCTGAACGCAAAACAAACCTTGTTCCCCACAGATATGTCCTGAAGTAATACGTGCCCCAGACAGCAGCGAGTGCCTCCCGCTCTATAACAGAATAATTACGTTCTGAGGAGGTCAGAGGTCGAGAAGCGAACGCAATGGTTTTTTCTTCATTACCATGTCTTTGTAAAATAACCGCTCCTAAACCAATGCTACTAGCATCCACCATTACAATTGAAGAGCGTTTAATATCAAATGGCGTCAAAACCTTAGCAGAAGACAACTCACTCTTGATCAGATCAAAACAACTCGCATGCTCTGCCCCCCAGACAAACTTGACTCCTTTTTTAACAAACCTCTCAAAACAGCAGTTTTGCTAGAAAAATCTTTCACAAACTTTGAATAAAATTCGATCAAGCCCATAATGGACCTCAACTGATCTTTATCAGCAGGATAAGGTGCCAATTCAATAGCAGATAGTAGATTCTCCTTAGGTCTAACTCCCTCAGCGGAAAGAGCATAACCCAAATACTCTATTTCACGTACCAAGAATGAGCATTTTTCCTTTCGCAAGGTGAGCCCAGCTTCGTCAATCCTAGATCAAAACTCGTTCAAGAATCACATTATGTTCACCCATAGTATCCCCAAAAATCAAAATGTCATCCTGAAAAAAAGATCACCTTCTCAATACCCTTGAAGATTTCAGAGACCATTCTTTGAAAATCACTGGCCGCGGATATCAGCCCAAACGGCAATCTGGTAATCTGGAAAGTAGGGCAGGGGGTCCCACAGGGCTCAGCCATCAGCCCTATACTTTTTAATCTGTACCTCCGCCCTCTGGTCCAGCTTATAAAATCTTTTGGTGTCTCGGCTTTTAATTACGCCGACGACACCCAGCTGTTTTTTTCTCTGGAAGGAAACAATGCGGTCTCGTTGGAGACATTTCATCGCTGCATGGCAGCCACAGCGGACTGGCTACGAGCTAACTCCTTACAATTTAACAGCTCCAAGACGGAGGTGCTCTATTGTTCCATAGATCGGATCCCGCGGGTACTTCCAGAGAACTTCTGGCCTGCCACCTTTCTCGAGCCAGTGTTGGCGGCGGAATCAGCTTGTAACTTGGGGGTGATCTTCGGCCCAAACCTACAGCTTGACATGCACGTCAACAAAACCACTTCTACGTGCATGATGCTGTTACGCATGTTGCGTAAAGTTCTGCCCCTTCTCCCCGCCCAAGCCAGGCCGGAAGTAGTTCGCGGTACCATACTAAGTCGTCTAGACTACTGTAATGCGCTACTTCTGGAGGCCCCAAAAAACCTGTTGGGGAAGTTACAACGGGTGCAGAATATGGTCGCCAAGTTGGCTCTCTCCCGCCCTAGGTCTAGCTCCTCTACTCTAGCTCTAAGAGATCTACACTGGCTCCCGGTACACCTGCGAGTGCTGTATAAAGCTGCGTGTCTGGTGTTTAAGGCAGTACATCAACAGGGCCCAGTTCCCCTGCAAAATATGTTTGCCTGGTACTCTGCCTCGCGGCCCCTCCGATCTTCTTCGGCGCAACTGCTTGTAGTCCCGAGGTTTCAGAGAGTTAGGATGGGTGGCCGCTCGTTTAGTGTTGCAGCGGCCAAACTCTGGAACTCCCTGCCACTATCCTTGAGAAGCCACAGGGACTACCTTCTGTTCAGGAAAGCGTTAAAAACGCATTTGTTTCCTAAAATTGCTTGAGCAGTGAAAAGTGCAACCGTTTCGAAGATCAAAGCGCCAGGATGCCCTTTGGGTGACAGGACTGCGCTTTATAAGTACACAAAATAAATAAATAAATAAATAAACTGAAATGTCCCCTCACCAGTTATGAATGCTGTGAGGTGTTTCGACTCCTCATGAAGTCGGATTTGGTGGTAAGCATGTTTGAGGTCGAGTTTCCTGAAAAACTTAGCACCTTTTAAGGTGGAGACAAGATCACCTATATTAGGCAATGGAAAGACATCAGCCACAACACACTTATTTAAAGATCTCAGATCTACACAAAACCTCATTTTTTTATCAGCCTTCTGGGAAATAACCACTGGAGAAATCCACGAGGACGTCTCAACGGGTTCAATGATCCCCCCCTTGAAGCATCTCCTCTAAAACACCCTTGACATCCTCCCTCACAGCGATAGGCACTCTCCTAGCTTTGTGCTGAATTGGGATTGCACCTTCTTTCAATAGAATTTTATGTACATATCCTAGTAACTCCCTTAATTCCTCTCTGAAGACCCTTTGGAAATTAAGTAAAATATCATTGATACTAAAACCATCTACAACCATCACTTGTTCATCAGCCCTGGGGTTGACAATGATGTGAAGATCATATTGATGCATCCAACCTAAAATAGCTGGGCCATCAACTGATATATAAACTTTTCAAACAGTTGATCTGTTTTTAAAACATATCTCACTTTCAAAATAACCAAGTAAATCTATCCTTACCGCTTGGTAACCAGTGGGTGAAATATCAATACTCAAAAGGGATCTATGACCCCAAATCTGCTTTAATAAAGACTCAGGAATGATGGTCCATTTAGAACCTGAATCGACCATCAAATTGACATTTTTGTTATCAATAGCAAAGTCAGCTTTGGGACGTTTCTCTCTTTTTTCATGACAAGACCCTACAATTGAGTCCTCTACAACTAAAATTTTGTTCAAATCCCTTTTCAAGACCTGTTCATGCACAATATTCACTTTCACACTAGTCTTATTTTTACACATTTTGGCAAAATGCCCTATTTTTACACACTTCAGGCACTCTTTCTTATTGGCAAAGCAAAACTTCGCATCTGAACTATGAGCGTTACTGCCACACCTTGAGCATATCCTGCTTTGCCATTTGTTACTTTGCTGAACATTTTTCTTTTGTAAAGTATACCCTTTTTTTTTTAACCAAAGCTACGGCTCCACCATCATTATCACTATTGTCACTATTAGTTAAACATTTGTGAGACAATTCGGCAATTTTATGCTCTGAACTGCTTCTTTGGTGTTCCTTCTTACACTTCTCGGATTCCTCGACTATCTTCGCTAGGTCGATTGCAACCTTCAAGGTTGGGTTCTTCGCTGCCCACAACCTCTCCTGTATTTTGCGATTGTTGCATTGAACGATTAGTTGGTCACGAATGAGTTTGTCAGTCATCTGACCAAAATTACATTTTACTGACAGTTTACATAACCGTGTAATGAAATCATCAATGGACTCCTCTTCACGTTGTCTGTTCTTGTAAAACTTGTACCTGTTCATCACCAGGTTCTCTTCCTTCGCAAACCTTGTTTCCAGTCTAGCTACTGCCTCCTTAAACTCATCAAGAGCAGATTGAGAACTAGAAGGCAGAACCTGAGGCAAATATTTAAAAATTCTCTGACCTTTACCTAATGTGGTCATCAACAAAGCCTTCTTACGTTTTGGTGAAAAATCCTCTCCATCCAATGCTTCTATGTAGTTATGAAACATAGCTATCCAATCTTCCGAGGAAATTGTGGGATTCCCTGGTTCACTCAGGAACTGAGGTGGCAAAGCTACATTAACTTGTTGAGACATTTGAAATGTTTAAAATTTCTTAAGATGAGGAAAACCAAACTTAAATCTGAGGACGATGACCAATAACTCAATAATTAGATAACTTTAGATTAGTCCCCTTCTTAGAATACACCAACCTCAATAGTTGTGGATTGCCTGTACAATAGGTCGGTTTCAAGTTTTAAAATGAAAGAACTCTACAGGTATACAAAACGATGGTCTTACTGTTATTGCCGATGACATTTTCCGAAGTCCGACAGCAAAATAATGATAAGCGTGCCACTGCCACATGAAACAGCACACTTCAGAGTAATCACTGCACCCCTCGATGAAGTCTCCGGCTTAACGCTAAGTCAGATAAATGCAGCGTCGGCAACACACGAACACTTCAGGGAATGGAAGCTGTCACTCGAAAATGGCCGCCGACGTCCTACGCACTGACGTCACATGGGGTCAGATGTCACTTGCGTGCGGAAGAAGATTCGCTACTCGCGATCCAACGTAAGCGCAGCTGCTTGGAGACTTCGTCGTGAAGGACGCTCCTAGGCAGGTACGTCACAAAACTCGTGATAATTAGCAGGAAAACAACTCCATAGCAACGTTGTCAACGATGACGCTCATCAGCTGATGAGTTGAAAGTCCGCTCGCGCTGTAATTTAAACGTGGCTCAGTCAAGAACTAAGTCTTTCCACTTGAAAGAATTACGAGATCAATTTCCTTTAGAGTCGGATTCTTCCACAAAGTGAGATATTTATGCAGACTCACATTAGCACGCTGTGGCTTCGTTGGAGATGGTCGCACCGTTTATTCTCTGTTTCTTAAATACCGCTGTGTTGCTGATACATCAAACTGCCTGGCCAGATACCAATTCACAACCTCTTCGCCAAATTGTTGTAGATCCTTAGATATGAAGGAAGCAGAGACTTCTGTAGTAGGTTAGAAGTTTAATAACAGCACAGGAACAAACGTGCCTCCCACCATCTGGCCGGGCTCCAACTGGCACAGCTGGAATACTAGCGAGGTCACCAGCAAGAAAGAGTACTCACAATATTCTGATGATGTAAACTACCAAAGACAAGGAAAACAGACTGAGTAAACCAGACAAAGTAAAATCATATTTACAACAAAGGTCTATGCTGTAACCCTGTTGGATGATGTTGAGGATCCATTTGTCTGATGTGACCGTACTCCACTACTGGAGGAAGGCCTCTATCCTGCCCCCCACTGGTGTTTTATGAGGTAGGGTGCATGATAGACGAAGCCCCTTGCTGGAGGAGCGGACTACCCCCCTGGAAGGATTTCCTCTGTCTCTGCCCAAAAGGTCTGATGCTACAGTTTTCTGAACTGCACTGTTGCTGAATTCCCTGGTGTGGAGCGGATTGTTGGTGGTATGGCAGTGGCATTCAGTCCCTCCAGAATTTCGCGATTTGCAAAAAAATCGCGAAATCGGCAGTTTTGTAATAAGGCCGCGATTTTTACAAAACTGCCCGCGAAATTTGGAGAATGCAGTCATTTTCTTTTTTACGAGGCTGTGAATACACAACAGATATTTTATTAGGTGTGTATCACATCTCTGGTGGCAGTGAACTCGCACCGACCTCCGAACTCTTATCTCGAAGAAGCTGCAGCAGCCGTCTCTCGGCGGATCAAATGTTACTCAAGGGGGCAGCTTCAAAATCACTTGTCTGTCATAAATGACTATTTCATGCACCAAAAACTAAATCCTGACAGAAGTCCTGCTCTCGCTTGAAATGTAATACATCTGAAACAGATGTATTACATTCAATAATGTAATACATTATTACATTATTGATGTATAGATTTCTCACAGTGAGCAAGAGCGACACGTGCACCAGATGCCATCCCAAATAAGCAAACCACACACATGTATGGCCTAACATGAGTTCAAGGGAAAGGAAAGTTCATTTTGAGAAGTATGCTGGGGCACAGCAGGTTTGCTTTCGCTCCCCCCGTTACATTTCTTCACCTGCTGTCAGAGTATACATAAGCTATGATGTTCCAGGGACACGCATTTAAACTTATGTTATGCTTTTTAAAATGCCTGCCTGGTAGGTGTGACATTGCTTTTGTAGAATTCGTCCTTCTTCTAATTCTTTGCTCATGATCCCTTTCCGAGCTGTAAATGTGTGACCTAAGATCACATGCTATCAGTTCAATCAGAGGCTGCGAGCAACACCCATTCCGAGCAACACCCATTCCCAACTCGTCACAGGGGTGTTTTTTGCAGCCTGTGAAGTGAGTGACAGGCAGTCCCAGGAATACAGGGCTTATGCCCTAGACGTCCCGGACAGCTTATTAATATGACACTGCTGTGTTTCATGAATGGGAGGTTTTTTCAGATCCCGAAAAGTCAGGCCTTGGCTGGCGGCAAGTCTGCACTTAGTCTGTTTAGGAATTAAAAAATTATGCTGGCTGTGAGGCACATGCTCGCTATGTCCCTCTTGAGAGTGCCTGGCTACCTGACTTTTATCTCTGCAAGGACCAGCGGCAGCCAGGCACCGAGGGCAGTGCCCAGCATGGGCTTAAAGCCCTTAGTTGATTGAAAAGCAACTTTATGTGGATGGTAATTGCTCTTGGCAATTACCATCCACATAACTTTGAAATCTAGGTGGACGATGCCCTGGTGCTCTCCAGTGGCGGCCGCTGCTGGCCACCATATCAGTACGTTTTTAGAGCACAGAGGTTTCTGGAGTATATGTCTTAATCACCATGTTCATGCCACCTGCCTTGTTATGTAGGGGCAGCGGTCGCTCAGGCGGGCAGCTTCCATGAGACATTAGGGCAGATTGTCTGCACCCTGTGCTGCAGCCAGTAATCATTTTTCCCAAATTGGGCCATCCCCTCACACCACTTGGCAGTATGTTGTAATTGTGCCTCTATATAATAAACGTACATATTTGGTAGGCTGAGACCTCACATTTGTGTCAAGTTTTAGTGTTTTCAGCTCAACTCTACTGCCCTTGCCTACTAAAATGAGTGTAGTTAGTAAACTATCAATGATGTTTAAAATGTACACCGGTTTAATGGACATTGTGTGTTTTGAAGAACACAGACACATCTGGGCTGGAGCACCATCTTTGCCACTGCAATCCTGCTGTGACAGACAACGGGAGTTTATTCCAAAAGGCCACCCAGGGCTTCAGGCCAGAAAGCACTTTTTAGGTCTCGCACCTGCGACAGCGTGAAGCGCTGTCGCAGCGAGACCTATAGCCGTCTGCTATGCTTTCAAGGGCTTAAAGGGGGAAAGGAGATGGGCACGCACAGGCTGCAGGCCGATCGGATCGGGACGCGTGCGTTCACCACGTTGCATATCTCCTGTCCCTCTTCAGTCTAGGCAAGGCAGCTGCATGCGGCAAGAAAAACACACATACACACGCACCAGCCGCCCCCGACCAGTGCACCCGTACTTATCTCACTCAACAACAGAGAGAGAGACACACACACACACACACACACACACACCAGACGCCCCCTGCCCCTTTCCCCTCTTCCCTCCAGCGTTTCAGGTCACGCTCTCACCTAAGTACCCTTCTGATGCACAGTCCTTAGCCCACGCTCTCCGACTCGGCCCGCTCTTTGTAGGTCTCACACCTGGCCCGCGCCTTGGCTGCTGGCGGCAGCGGGAGGCGCCACTGTGCCCCGTTGTTCCACCCGCGTGTCTTCCTGAGGCTCCGGCTTCCTCGCGGCTGCCCGCGTGCCCCCCGCACAACTCTTTGTCCGTGCGCCCGTCTCGCGCTCCAGCAGCCTCCAAGCCCAGGCGGCCGCGCCGCCATCAGCTGCGCACGCGCTCACACAACTCCCGCTTGTTATTTCTCTTATGAGTCTGGTAGTTGTTTATCTGCAACCAATTTATAGCCATTTATACCTTGGGGATCATGCTGGCAATGGAGATATTTGAATCTGCACTGTGTTCACTACTATGGTTAGCGGGACTAATTAACTAAATTCAGTTTGTCGAAGAATAGCCAGACCTGAAGCCCTGCTGTCTAAGGTTTGTAATATATAAGTTGTATTTTAATCCCTCACTATATTTTATTGACCGGTAATGTACTGTGTATTTTAACCCGTTGCTGTATTTTAATATGTATTGTACTTTCAATATCTGTGTCGCCTAACTGGATCGAATAAAGTTACTTGGTTGATTGATTAATTGGCAGGTCTCTTGCTGAACGAAACTTTGCCCTGTTCATCCCTCCTAGAAGAACATGGTCTCTCGAGAATGGAAAGGCTAGCAGAGTGATATGCAGTAACATCTGAAGGGACAGCATAGACACGTTTTACGGGTTTTCTTTGAACAGCTCTTAAACGTAATCCAATTTGAAAGGCTTTTATCTTGCATTCAGAGGACATAGGCCTGCCTAGGGACTCAACACCAGGTTGTTAAAGGGTTCTTGCGTCCAGGCATCATTAGTAGAACCTAAGCTAACTCCCTTATTCCCCATAACCGAGAAGTCAGAACCCCCAACCCATGTAAGTGTGTGGAGAATAGAACAAATGTAAAAACACTAAAATCTGAAATACTAAATCACACCAGTAACCGTGATGTCTAAGAAAGATGCCAGACGTTCGCAATGGGGGTCCGAACATATTTCTGTTGCAGTGATCCTCTTGGCCATAAGATCTTTTACTACCTTGAATATCAATTTAGAGGGATTGGAGCTATTCAGAAACTCCTGTGCATAATAAGCTGCATGAGCTCTGCATACCGCTCTATGATATACTTTTGTTTTGCCCGTGTAACAAATTTTGAGCGCAGGGTCAAAGGATTTTCTCCAACGCCTTTCGGCCTGCCTACATTCTCTCTTGAGGGACGCTAGAGTGCTGTCATACCAAGGGCTGTGATCTTTAGCCCGGCGTTTAGACCAGACCAATGGGATCAGAGAATCAAGGGCATGAGAAATCCATTCACAAAAAGAGTCATAAAAAAGAGTTTGAGATTACGATCCTCAATTGTGTCGCAGCCTCCCTCCCTACTTCTTGACCTACCATTTCCACTCTCTTGATTTCTTTTTTCTGGTGGGAGATCTGTGGATGTTGGAACATTTGCTCTCTTTCTTACCTTGGCCAATGGTGTAATCCACCACTGCATTGTCCTCGATGTAAACAGGTCCTTGGACGAATGTTGTTATATTTTTTCCTCTATTCTGTGTTACAGCCTTGCATGATTCTGGCTCTCTAAAAGCTTCCATCCCTTGATCCAAAATGCTTGACAGCATGGGGAGGTATTGATTTTTGCTCTGGGATAGTATGAGTGTCTCTAGGAGGAAAAAGACCTGTGTCCTCTCCTCTGCTAGTTGTACACTGCACTTATCTGCTGCTCTTGTCACCATGGCATTATAAATCGCAATGTTGACTGTAGGTGATAGCCTCGAGGGATACATGTCAACAGATTCCTAGGGAGAGTGCCTTCTGAAGCCCTACCACCGTTAGTAGTCGTTTTCAGTGTCCTGGAAGACCCTGTGGCCCTCCAGGTCCTTCTCATACAGGAACAGCTCTTCTTGCGGTTCAGGGGTCACTGGTGAGCCGAGCTCCCAATACACTTCTTCCTCTCAACTCCTCTCCTCTGGAGGTTTAGAGGGAATTCGTAATTCTTTCACAGAAACCTCAAAATCTTTCTTATTCAGCAGGGTAGCAGCCATTTGTCTTCAAGTAGCCTCTTCTATCTTTCGATTTCGGGGGCCCGCTCTTCGTTGTGTCGAGACTTCAATGCCCTTTTCTTCTAGTCTGGCGTTTCCGCAGAGCCTTCCTTGGCCCTCTCTTTCTCTAGACTGCCTTTCGCCATTGAAGATTTTTCTCCTTTGGTGTCTCTCTTTTGGGACCTGTGGGGCCTTTTAGTCTTTGACGTCTCTTTGGTCTCTGAATACTTTGTCACCAAGGTGCTCTTGTGAACCTTCGAGTAAGAAGTCTTTGGCTCAGCCGCATGAAGTGTTTTTTTTTTTTTTACTTTATCTGATGTTTTTAAAGGTTCCCATCCTTGGGTTTCTTTATCAGCTGTTTTACTGGCCTCTTCAATCTCAGCATTGAAGCCTTCCACTAGAGCCACTTCTGTCTCTTCAACGTTGTCCCTCTCCTCGTTTGACAGGCAGAGGCCCTCTTTTCTCTGTGTCTATGTGGTTGTTTGGTGTTCTCTCCTCTGCCTCTCCCTTCCTGTCAAGGTTTTCAGTCTGAACTTGGTGCACGCTTCAAAGCTCTTCGTGTTGCGATCCCTTAGCAGGCAGATTTGGCAGACCTCTAAGTTTTCCCTCTGGGCAAACTTTAGGTGGTACTCTTCTCTAGTGATCTTTAGTCACCCTCTCTGTGGTTTACAGTTATCTAACTTTTGCTCTTGTTTTCCTCTCCATGTCTCGATGATTCGTCATATTTCCTTCAACGATTCTTTCTGCACCCGTAGAGCTTCAGCTGGTGCTTCCAGAGCCAATGGTGGAAAAAGGAAGCTGAAGATGTAGAAGCCTATGGGATGCACATGTGAGATAATGGGAGAACAGACATACCACCAAATGGCTACAGACGCCGCCCAAGAAAAGGAAAAAAAGGACTAACTATAAAAATCCAGACCCAGAGCCAATAGATGTCAGAATAATGCACAGCACATGAATCCAGAAAAGTATTCATGCAGCTAACAGTATTCTTTGGATAGGTTGTAAGCACACTGAATTGTTAACAATGTGTCTCGCAGCACAACACATTCACTGTGCTATGCGACACCGAAAGATGCCTGAAAAGTAGACACCTTAAAAGTAATTAAAAATGGGAACTACATTTCTACTTCTTTAGCCAATCCTGAAATGCACCCTGAATGAGGACAGGACAATCGCAACCTAATCCGCTGGTTTTAAGCCACAAATTGCACAATCTGCTACATCATTAGGCTTTGTATCAAACAAAATCCTTCATTTTGTATCCTACATTAAAAACCTGGTAACGGATACATTTTTCAACTTCAAATACTTTCTAACTGTAAACCCCTCCTACAAGACCTAAAAAAACAACAGGGCAATCACTTGACCTCTAATGCTTAGATTAGACAATACTCTTTCCATAGGGCCATCCAAAAAGTAGCCTGGCACCTCTGAAAGCTAGCCTTGCTGCTGCAATACGGTTAATCTTATTCTTCTAATAAATTAATCATCAAACTTGCCTTTAAAATGGCTACATATTAAGGCAGTCGCTGCTAGACAACAACAAGTTCAATCAGTGGTTAATTTGAGCAAGTGACCACGGCCAGCGCTTTTGGGAATGGGAATTCTTCCAAAATCCTAGAAGCAAGGTCTAGTATGACCACCGTAAACAATTAACCAATGCTGAAGTTTGTCATTTTATGAACACAATTTTAAGTTTCCTAAGGGGTCCAACAAATTAGGCCATCTTTGCTTTTTAAATTAGGCTCTTGGTTCAGAGAGAAGTAGGAATTCTCCAGTTCTTTCAAGAAGTGTTAAAACGGATAGAGTGTCCATCAGTGAATTTTCTTTCATGGAGCCCATTAGTGGCGCTTCTTTTAGCTTACTATTTTAATAGTAAGCTGAATGAAATACCGCTGTGGTGCAAGGAAATGAACTGTTGAGCCCTGCTGCCCTAGGCTGTTTCTTTGCTCTTCCAGTTTGTGTCACTCTGGAGAGACTCAGATACAAAAGGAAAGGTTTCCAATTAAAGCCCATGCATAGTCTGACCAGACGAGCCAAGACATTATCTTGAGTGGGTCAGATATGCCAACACACTTTTTACCTCTGCACACCTGTACGACTGTCCCAGCCTGTTAATACCGACAGTGAGCTGCACTGAAGAGATTCATACTCCATGTGAGTAATGGGATATTATACCTTGCCTCAGTCCTTAGGGAATGCTGCATTTATTGTAAGGTCCCTCCAATACAATTACATTTCAGATAAGGAAGACGTTTCTGAAAGCTCTTTCTGCGGGCATAACTGCCTTACTGCACTTACAATAGTTTCACTCAAATGACTTCACTTACTAGGAAAGAGTTTTAGCAGTAAAACGTGTGGTCAAGGTACTGTACTTTCTTTTGTACATTTATATATACTTGCATATGTAGTGACTCTCAGCCCGGGTGCGGTTATTGAATGCAGGCACCTATGCACCCCTTGTCACAGGAAGATCTTAGCTCATACTGTTGCAAGGTGATTGAGGGGAGGCAGTTGGAGTGGGTTTGGAAGACAAGCAACCCTGAGTACACTGCAGTCAGAGTGATGGTGCTGCGGATTGCAAAACAGAAACCAAAGGTGCAGCACTTGCCTTAATTAATATGAAAAGGCCTATCATGCGTGAAACTATTGAGTTTGAAAGTTGGGATTTTCTTGCAAAATCTTCAGAATTATCTTTGACACTGTATTACAATATTAAAGGTTAATGAGTAAAAAATGCTAAAGTGGTTATATTAACGTTGTTTATATTTTAGTACATTTACAAAATGAAATATGGTTATAAAAATAGTTTCATTTGAAATCTGTAATGTTTCTTTTTATAAAATGTAAAAAGTTATTAACTGGCATTAATTATTAATTGATTAGAGAGGGTTCGACAAGTCACTGCATTTAAAGTTAATTGGTTAGCTGATGGTGTGGTGTTTGCCTACTGGGTACAGTATTTAGACAAAGCAACAACTTAAATTTTGCCAATGGCAGTGTGACAAAGTGACCAGATTTTATGAAACATTACAGTGAACATAATGAAAAAAAAATAAAAAATTATTTAAAGTGGCCTGCGGCCTAGTATTGGCTCAGTGAACAAATAAACAAATGCAAAAGATGTAGCAGTCCATTTACCCTAGCATGTGCCCAGCTCTGTTCCACCACTCTATTCGAAGTGAGAACTTTGGGATGTATAAGAAAATAGGTCTGTTCTGAATATTATTTGTGTACACACAGTAGATTATTAAATCCACTGCTGGCTATGGCTGTTTCATAACTTTCGTTAAGGGACGTACCTTCTATATTGAGAAAATCTTCTACAATGAAACTGATGCTCTCTGAAGCCAGAGAACATAAAAGTGATGCAACGCATCTGTCCTCGGATCTGGACAGTTGTGTGGAATTGGTCAGCAGGTCTGCTGTATGAGTCTGTAGGATTTCTCGAGCACTGCTCTTTGGGGCATGGGGTTGTGAGATTTGTTACACAGGTTTTTATGGTTTAAATCTTTTATTGAGTTTTCACAAAGAACAAGACAATAGGGCCATAGTCCATTAAACAAGTTTAGCAAGGCAAGTGTCGGTGTAGAGGCGATAGGTACATTCAGTGCCTGCCTGGGTGAATAGCGATGCAGGCCGTCTATGTCTGTAAACACAAAACAGTAGGGAAAACCCCCCTCCCTTCCTCCCTCCCCCTCCGTCCACCCATCTAAAGGAAAAAGTCCATTGTAACCAGAAAATAGGAAGTATGATAGGAGCATCAGTGTTTGTGGTGTCGCACTCCAGTGGTTGCTTTTGGCACTCAAGTCAAGTCAAGTTAAAATTTGTATAGCGCACTACTCACCCAGAGGGTCTCAAGGCGCTTGAGGGAGGGGGGGGGGGAGCTTTACTTATCAAATATCCAAGTTTTTAGTTGTTTTCTGAAGGAGAGGTGGTTCTGTGTGAGGCGGAGGTGGGTGGGGAGGGAATTCCAGGTCTTGGCCGCTAAGTAGGAGAAGGATCTTCCTCCCATGGTGGATCTTTGGATGTGTGGAATTGCGGCGAGGGCTTGATTGGACGATCGAAGTTGGCAGGTGGGGGTGTAGAAGGACAGACGCGAGTTGAGGTATTCGGGTCCTAGGTCATAGAGGGCTTTGTGTGCGTGGGTGAGGAGGCGGAATGTTATTCTCTTGTTGACGGGGAGCCAGTGGAGGTCTTTCAGGTGAGCGGAAATGTGAGCTTGACGGGGGATGTCTAGGATGAGTCTGGCTGAGGCGTTTTGGATGCGTTGGAGTTTTTTCTGTAGTTTGGCTGTGGTGCAGGCGTAAAGGGTGTTTCCGTAGTCCAGTCGGCTTGTGACCAGTGCACGAGTGACCGTCTTTCTTGTTTCGGTGGGGATCCAGCGGAAGATTTTTTTGAGCATACGTAGGATGTTAAAGCATGATGATGAGACGGCGTTGACTTGTCTGGTCATTGATAGGGAGGAGTCCAGGATGAAGCCCAGGTTACGTGCGTGGTTCGTTGGTATGGGTGGAGTCCAGGATGAAGCCCAGGTTACGTGCGTGGTTCGTTGGTATGGGTGCGGTTCCCAGGGCCGGTGGCCACCATGAGTCGTCCCAGGCGGAGGGGGATGATCCTAAGATGAGGACTTCCGTTTTGTCCGAGTTTAGTTTTAAACCGCTGTTCTTCATTCACTCGGCTACTTCTTTCATTCCTTCGTGTAGGTTGGTTTTGGCGGTGTTTGGGTCTTTGGTAAGGGATAGGATCAGCTGAGTGTCGTCTGCGTAGGAGATAATGTTGAGGTTGTGTTGGCGCGCAATGGATGCGAGAGGACTCATGTATACGTTGAATAGGGTGGGACTGAGTGAAGATCCCTGGGGCACGCCGCAGATGACCTCGGTGGCCTCTGATCTAAAAGGAGGGAGGCGGACTCTCTGGGTTCTTCCGGCGAGGAACGAAATTATCCAGTCCAAGGCTTTTCCTTGTATTCCGACGTTGCTGAGGCGTTGTTTAAGGGTGCTATGACAGACTGTGTCGAAGGCTGCGGAGAGGTCAAGTAGGATGAGGGCAGCAGTTTCTCCGTTGTCTAGTAGAGTTCGAATGTCGTCTGTTGCTGCGATGAGGGTGGTCTCGGTGCTGTGTTTGGCTCGGAAGCCGGATTGTGAAGGGTCGAGGGATTTGTTGGATTCGAGGAAGGCGGCGAGTTGACTGTTGACTGCTTTCTCGATGACTTTGGCAGGGAATGGGAGGAGCGAGATGGGGCGGTAGTTCTTAAGTTCAGTAGGATCGGCTGTAGGTTTCTTCAGGAGGGCGCTGAGTTTGGCGTGTTTCCAGCTTTCCGGGAAGGTGGCGGAGTTGAGGGAGCAGTGGATGACGTCTCGGAGATGGGGTGCGATAATGGAGTCTGCTTTGTTGAAAATGTGGTGGGGATAAGGGTCGGTTGGTGATCCTGAGTGGATGGTGTTCATTAGGCGGATGGTGTCTTCAGTGGTGAGTGGGTTCCAGGCGCAAAGGTTGTTGGAGGGAGGTTTTAGTTCGGAGGTAGATGGGGTGGGTTGGTCTCCAAAACTGTTGTGAATGTCAGCGATTTTGTTATGGAAGAACGAGGCTAGAGAGTCGCAGAGGTCTTGGGAGGGAGTGATGTCGTTGGTGCCGGCGGTGGGGTTGGTAAACTCTTTGACGATGTTGAATAGTTCTTTGCTGTTGTGGGCGTTGTTGTCGAGTCGATCCTTGAATGCTGATTTCTTGGTGGATCGGATCAGTTGGTGGCGTTCTTGAAGGTGGCCAGGTTGTCAGTGGTTGGATTTTTTTCGCCAGGCTTTCTCGAGGGTGCGACAGATCTTCTTGGATTTCTTAAGGTCATCATTGAACCAGTGGGGCTTTTTTGCTGCCTTGCTTGATTTGATGGTTTTTCAAGGGTGCTAATTCGTCAGCGCTGTGGGTGATCCATTGTGTGAGGTTGGTGGCTGCTTGGTTTGGGTCCGATGGTTTTGCAGGAGGGTTTTGGTGAAGCGATGTGATGAGCTGGTCGGTGGTAATTTTATTCCAGTTTCTTCGGGGAATTGGTTGTGGGTGGTTGTGGGTCGTGGTCTTTTTGTAGTTGAAGTGTACGCAGCTGTGGCACTGGGATTTGAGTGTCGGTTAGCCTGAGAAGGCGTAAGTATCTGGGGCAGCTCAGCTCACGGAACTCCCCTGTGAGCGGTGTTAAGAAGGGACGCCACAACTCTGGGAATTCGTCTCCCCGGCCGGCCTGTACTAGGGACAACTTCTCCATGCCAAGCACCATCCATAACCTGAGTAACTAGCCTGTGTGCGGGGGAGCCTGCGAGGTCCTCCAATGTGCTAGGATGTTATGTGTGGTTGCTCCCAATGCAATCGCTATGAGGCGACCCCTCCGGGACTTCAGGGGATACATCAGGCCGTTGGGCAACCCCAGTAGGATGTAAGCAGGAAATCGGGGAAGTTGGGTATCCAGGTGAGAATCAATTTCATCTAATATCGTCTCCCAATACCCGTGTATGCGATCGCAGCTCCATAGCAGGTGTTCCAATGTGCCCAATTCTCCGCATCCCCTCCAACAGCGGTCGCTAATGTGTGGGTCAGCTTGATGAAGGCGTGCAGGTGTGAGGTACCAGTAGGTGGCCACCTTGGTTAGAGTTTCGGTCAGTCCGGTGTGGTATGCGGAGTGTCGTGCCCTGTGGTATATTCCACTCAATTCCTTGTGTGTGAGGGTTCTGCCCAGTTCCCGCTCCCAGCGGCATCTGCCTGCGTTGTATGTATGTATGTTCGTGAGGAGGAGGTGTTGGTATAGGTCCGAGATCAGCTTTTTCTCGGAGGTACGAGTAAGAAGCCACTTCTCATAGGGGGTAAGAAACCGATGCGCTCTGGGTTTAACATCAGGGTGGAGTGCCCAGTGTCGAACCTGCAGGTAAGCTAGGCGGTCTTCTTCCGGTATACCGTAATCCTCTTTCAGCTGCGAGAAGGAGAGGATTCCGTTGAGATTGAAGAGGTGCCCTAGTTCTCTGCAAGGGGAGCGGCGCAAATTTGTAAATGCTTTCGGATCTAGGCCCGGGGTGAAGTCGGGATTGTCAAAGAACGGTGTTAGAGGGGAGGGGAAGGGAAGGAGGACAGTTCATGCTTAGTCACAACGCGGTCCCACACTTCCATGACCGTGCCTGTGATGTGGGAAGCATATAGGTTAGGTGGCCGATGACGCCTAGGGAGAAATGGGATCCCCTGTAGTGGCCTACCTGCCAATGCCTGATCTTGAAAAAGCCAGTGCTTGCCTGATTCCGGCTGATACCATTCCACCAGGCTCCGGAGTTCTGCCGCGTAGAAGATCTGGTATCCCTACTCCGCCGTGACCTGGCGGGAGGACCGCGATGGCTTGCTTAAAGCGTGGACGCCGGCCTTGCCATATATAGCGTGTCAGCTCGGACTGCATCTGCTGGATCCAACTGCGATGTGGTCGCAGGGGGAGGGTTTGGAACAGATAGAGAATCTGTGGCAGCAGGGTCATTTTGGTGGCAGCCAGGAGAGGGAGTGTCGCTTCCATCTCGGGAGCACGTCGCGGAGCTGTGCGCGGAGTCTGGCATAGTTCGCTTCCCCCGTGGCTGGAATGGTGGGACCCAGGAGGACTCCCAGGTAGGGGACTGTAGAGTCGGACCACTGCACATTGTGTTCTGCTCGCACTTCGAAGAGTGTGTCAGGCGATAAGGAGATATTAAGGGAAATCGATTTCTCTGTATTGATCTTAAACCCGGAGGCGAGCGCAAAGCTATGGAGTTCATTAAAAAGCGCCCGAAGCGATTGAACTGGCTCGGTAAGGGAGAGCAAGATGTCGTCCGCGAAGAGGCTAATTTTGTGGATGTCACCTCCGAATTTAATGCCTTTGATGAGGCAGTGTTGTCTAATCCTTTGCGCCAGCGGCTCCATGTAGAGGGCAAACAAAATAGGGGAAAGGGGGCAACCCTGCCTGGTCCCACTTCCAATCAGGAAGCAGGAGGAGGTATGCCCGTTGACTGACTGTGGCGTTAGGTTGTCTATAGCAGTTCAGAATGCGGGTGCAGAGGACCTCCCCGAAGCCAAAATGTTGCAGGACCTGTTCCAGGTAGGGCCAGTGCACCCTATTGAACGCTTTTTCAGCGTCGATCGTGAGTAGCATACAGTCTGGACGAGCGCGAGATCCAGCCTCGATGAGGTGGAGGGCACGTCTGGTATTGTCACTGGTCTGTCGCTGGGGTATAAAGCCCGCCTGGTCTGGCTCCACTAGTTGTTGCATGTAGGGGGCCAGCCTGCTCGCTAGTATGCCCGTATAGAGTTTAAAGTCGATATTCTATAGCGAGATCGGACGGTATGATCCACAACGGGTCGTGTCTCTGCCGGGTTTTGGGATGACTGAGATTGATGCCTCCAGGAGTTCCGTGGGGATCGCGCCAGGCTGGTCAAAGGAATTGAAAAGGTCCCGCAAGAGAGGGGCTATTTGGTGGCAAATGTTTTATAAAAACTTGCGGGGTAGCCATCTGGGCCAGGGGACTTCCCAAGTTTTAGGCGGGAAATCGCAGAGATCACCTCTTCCAGGTCAATCGGTCTGTCTAGGTGATCTGCCTATGCCGAATTCAGAGAAGGGAGACGTGCCTCCTGCAGGTAAGTCTGGCCTGCTTGCAAGTCAAGGGTGTCTCCGGAGTAGAGGGATTCGTAGAATTCCCCGAAGGCTATCGCTGTATTGTCTGTGGCATGGCCTCCCCCTTCTGTCTGTATGGCCCGTACCCCTTGCCGCTGGCGCTGTTCCCGCAGCTTGCTCGCTAAGAGCCGACCGCATCAGTCTCCCCCTGAGTAGTACGCCTGTTTGAGGCATAGAGCTGCATACCCCGCGGCATCCTGGTCTAGCGCGGCTAGCATTTTCCTCTCGGTGCACAGTTGCCGCCAGGCCCGTGCTGCCCCCGTGCGCTGGTGCATTTGCTCCAGCTCCGACACTCGTTGCGTGATTTCGGCTCTCTTCTGCGCTCTGTCCTTGTTGTTGGCCACGGCTACAGATATAAACTCGCCGCGCAAGACCGCTTACAGGGTCGCCCACTGAGTGGCTCTCGAGATGTCGGTATTGGGATTGTGGGTCAGGAATTGTGCGATAGCGGTTTTGATCCGCTCCACTGTCGAGGGGGTACGAAGGAGGGCCTCTCGGAGGCGCCAATGTCGGCGCGGTGGCGGTGTTGCTTGTACGAGGAACGTGGTCACTATTGGGGAGTGGTCGGAGAGCGAGGCTGGCAGGGTGTCCATCTCCAGTGCCTGCGCCACCAAAGGGGAGGTGCATGGGAAGTAGTCTAGCCTGGCGTATGATTTGTGGGCCCCGGAATGATAGGTGTAGGCAGTGCTGTGTGGGTGGATATGCCTCCAGAGGTCAGTCAGGTCAAGATCATGTAGGTAGGCCCGACTGGCTTTGGAGAGGGCCCCAACCTGACCCCACCGTTGGCACGAGCGATCTTGTTTGTTATGAAAGACTAAGTTAAGGTCCCCCCCCCCCAGTAAGAGCCGGCGCTCCGAGTTTGCTGTGGCCACCGCTGGTGCGGTTTTGAGAAATGTTTCCTGCCCCTCGTTAGGTGCATATATTGAGCCCAGTATAAAAGTCTGCCCTACTATGAGGAAGCGGTGTACTAATAGTCTCCCTTTGATTTCTAACTCCCGCTGCAGGACCTTGCCTGTGAATGACTTAGACGCCAAGATAGCCACCCCTGCTGCTTTCTTGGAGGAGGATGAAAAAAGCTGTATAGGGAAGGCCCGGGATTTGAGACGGTGCTGGTCTTTGGATAGGAGGTGTGTCTCCTGTAGGAGGCAAATGTCGGCTGCTGTGTACTCTAAGAGGGACAAGACTGCCCTATGCTTAATGGGGTTGTTAAGGCCCCTCACATTCAAGAAGAGAATTTTAAGCTTGGTGTGTGGCATCGGTCAACCAGATGGTTCTGGAGCAGTGAGTGATGTGCAAGGAACAAAAACAAAAGAGCTCCTCTGGGAAGCAACTGAGATAGGTGGACAAGGGGTAACCCCCCGCAACAACCAACCCCCCAACCCCGACCTCAAAAGACCGACCCCTGCCCCTTCCCCCTCCCTTCCCCCCTCAATCGCAACCCAACCACCCCCTCGCCTCCCGCCTCCCCCCCTCTCCTCTCCCCTGGTCCCGCTCGGATCCCCCCCTAACCCCAACAAGTAACTCCCTGCGAAACTCAAACGCCAAACTAGGAATCATTGTCCCGGACCTGTGCAGTCTTTCTTCAGGTACACAGGTTTTTAGACAAGATGACGTGTCGGGATGGAAAAATGAAATGAAATTAAGAAAGATGCTTTATAGATTTTAATATAGGATATGCTACGTGAAACTGCATGATCTGATTTTTCTCCCACCTTTAAGACATGCAGCGTTTTAGCCAATGTTTTACATTCATTTTTCAAAGATATTTTGGGGAGGGTAAGCCTAGCTTTCTACGGCATGTCTAGTAAGCCACTGAAAGGAAACAGGCTTTTTGCAGGTTCCTCCTTTACATTTTGTGCTGTTTGTACCCCAATTTGGATGGTTTTTGACTCTGAAAGTGCACTGGAGCCTGTTAACCACGTCCCTGAGCTACTGCGGTCTTTCTAAATATGAGGTATTGTGATGTATTCCTATAGGTTCTGAATCGATCCCCCTATTCCTGACCCTATTCTGGTCAAACAAACCAACAAGTTAACTAGCAGTCAGCCCATGAGGCAGAAAACCCCCATGATGCAGATACCGTTATCTGACGCAGTCACACTACGGCACAGGAACGTGTTATCTGATTAGGTCATAACGCTTGCGATCTAATTAGACAAGCGATATTCCTCCAGCCCCTGATAAGGCATACGGAGTTCTCATAACAAATCAAACCTATGACAACCTGGGCAAAACCCTGCGGCCATTGTTTTGATTTCACCGAGAACTTCAGCAAAAGAATGTGCTAACGAGCAAGTCGTATGACATCCTTATTGACGTATCTATGTCCATCCTTACGTCAATCTCGGCACCTTAAAGGTATAAATATTACCGATATTGCCCTATGCAAACATACGCGGTGGTGACGAGACGGAGCAGCCATACTTGCCGAAGCCCAGAGCAGAGCAGACCCCGCTGGCGCAGCCCCGCCTTCCTGACGCGCTGAGAACGAGACGCGCTGCTTTCTCCTGCCGAGAGTTCCAGCACCGGCGTTTCCGGGTAGCCCTCGCAGGCAGCCTGGAATATCGAGACCAGAGAGAGAGATACCATCCCTCATTCATCCTTAATTCCAGGTACAGAACTGAATAACCCCTCGCAGAGAATTCTTTAGTTATTCACTTGGCAAAAACAAACTTAACTTAAACTGTAACTTTCTATTCCCGCCCACGTATTAGGCTTAGGTCAGGTACACGGGGTAGGCATATTTAGAAACACCAGTTGAGTACGTTTAGTCAAATGTATATGTGTATGTAATATATTTTATTCATTTTAAAACATCTTATGGCTTAGAAACCATATCAATGTTTTTACAGTATTATTTTATACTTCTGCTTTTAATGTATGCACTTTACTTAACTATAAGTATTGCAATAATACCGATCCATTTCTCTTGTATGAGAAAAGAGACTGATCAATAAATAACACCTTTTTATTGAACACGCCCGTCTCTTCCTTTTTCTCTACAATCTGATGAGACTAAGAATGCACGTACTGACTGAGTAAAATAAATTGCCTTTTGTTCACACGACTCTCGAGATACACTCTTGATTAGGGGAGAGCAAAGTTGTCATGTTCTATGGTTGTCAGAAACTAAATCCCTTCTTGTCTAATCAGGGAAGTTAATTCCTTCCTGAACATTCGAGAAAGTTTCTAGTGAACTCTGAGCTAGCTGGCAAACCCAAAACTTTAAGTCTAATATCGTCAGTAGTAGACCTAGTTAACGTCTGGTCTAGGCCTTTACTATTGAAGGTATTATTCCAATGCGCAGAGCCTATTGGGATAATAGGAACTACACTACATGGCGCCCAACGCGTTTGGAAAGGGCGATAAAACTAACGTAAGACATTTAAAGTAACTCAGTCGTGCTTTCTCACTCAGACCCCTTTCTCCCATAATACTCCAAAGACGTCTGGAGTGGGTAAAAGGTTATATCCGCCAGACCTCGCAGGAGGGAACTCCTATGTATGGTTCTTGGTATAGTCAACGTTGAAGGATACACTGTTCCAAAATATTGTGCATCTAATCTTTGTTTCCATAAGAAACCTGATCTGCAAACAAACAAAATAACCATCTTGTCGGTAAAATGGTAGACAGTGATGAAGAAAGAGAGGCAGTTAGATTAGCAACTGAACTCGCAGCAGCTGATGCTACCATGCAGGAAGCAGACCAGGATATAATACTCATCCCGGTCATTAAAAGGAAATCTATAACCATAAAACTTATAGAAAATGGACTGACACCTAGAGGTGGTACAGTCATATTCGTAATTGAGGCACACGAATATCGGCAGACAGAGGTATACTATTCATGGATAAATTTTCCAGCAGCAAATCCAGTAACAAAGTACTTCCACTATTACAAAATAGAGGAACCTCCTGAAACGTACACTCCTTTCGAGGAGGTGGAAGTACCACTCAAATTTCAAGAGCATTTGCTCTTATTTGATGGCGCCCTAAAACATAATAATCACATCACCAGGCTCGGTCCTTTAGGTAGACCAGGAGCAACGTGGCCGGTCCAAGCCGGATACACACCACATCCAGACATCGATGGGATGTCTGCAGCTAACCTGTTAACACAGCTAAAACAATTAATAAAAATACATAGACAATTAGTCCAGTATGTGATGCGGACTTCAACAATTCAGCCAGCGATTAAACTCCCACAGCTGACCCCTCACCAGGGGAACACAAATAAAATTACACCACAGAACATCCAGTCCTGCCTAGGTAAAGTACCGGCTAAACGGGAACAAATACCATTCTGGCTAGCGCAGAAAATCACCCAAATAGAGGCGGTGTTTCCAGACACCACCCCGCTAGAAAAGCACAGGATTCTGACTATCTGTCTTCCAATGGGAATCTCACCACACATTGAGGACTGTGACACTTGGGGTACAGTCTTTGCTTCCATCTACACAAAAACGCACGGTGTTCCATCCATTTCGGTAATACCAGATGTGCTAAAACAAATTCAAGACGAATATGGTCCAGAGCCCGCTTTAACTCTTGGTATGAAATTACTAAAAGACTTCAAGCAGGTCTCGGCTATATTATTAGCCAACATAAAGGGAGAAGCAGCAAACGTGGCGATCCGCCAGAGGTTAAAGGAGACAGATATAGCAGACCAACCAGCTGAAATAGCCAGAATCATAGAAAAATCCTATGAGGAACTAGGTAGAGATAGTTTAGGTGGAATACCAGTAAAACCACAACTAATTGAAAGTCCTGAAAAAATATTTTTTAATAATAATTCAACATCACAGAAAAAGAGCTGGGATGGAAACAAACAATCCAACCCCAAAGATAAGAAATTCCAGTCCAGAGGAAGGTCTCCTAGGCGAAGAGAGAAATCTCCGAACCAAAGACACAGGTCACCCCAGAGTGACCCCTCTGGGAAAAGATATAACCTTAGAAACAGGGATAATATAAAAAAGCCTGATAGATATCAAGACATTGATACACGTCCCTCTCAATCTTTTCAGACTTCCTCGCAGAAATCGGAAAGAGGACGATCAGAACAAAGAGAAGAGCACGCCAAGTCCAAAGACAAGGAACCTGCTCAGCTAAAAAAGAAATTACAATTTCCAAAGAAGAAGGTAGCCAGCCTTAAAATAGTTAACAATGCCGAGAATTCTGAGGACACAACTGAAAAACGGGGAATGGGCTCAGACAATGCTAGACAGCGCAGCAGAAGTGAGCATAGCTCGCAAAGTCCTTATGAATCATCTGGAGACAGTGGACACGAATGAATATCTTCAAGTGGAAACTGCGGACACCAGAGTTAGCAAACCTCACAAAATATACGAAATAACATTACGTATAGAGGGGGATAAGACTAGAAAAATAAGGGGACTATTTTGGGATAATCTCTCCAAGGGCTATGACATCCTTCTAGCTGAAAAAGACTGGCCACCAGAGTTTGTCAGGGAGTGCCCTCATGGCGAAGAAGTAATTATGCCTGCCTTCTCAAATCACATCCCAATTCATAAAAAATACACACTTGCTAGAAAGTGAGCAGTGGCTCTAGCTCCTGCTTTATATAAAAATCACGTGGGATGGGATGAGGACTCTCCTCCTCACAAAATCCAGTTAAAATCACAACCTACTGCACAAAGGCAGTACCCAATTAAGCAAGAAGCTAAAAAACAGGTAAAAGAAATACTAGATCAGCTAGAATATCAGGGGGTGATTGAAACTTGCACCTCACAAATGAACAACCCTTTGTTTCCGGTCTCCAAACCAGACAATTCATATCGTCTAGTTTTGGATTACCGACACCTTAACACATGTTGCAAAACTTTTGCAGTGCAAAATTCGCATAGTGCTGCACTAATGAATAACATAGTGCGCAAAAAATACAAAACAACATTAGACATCTCTAATGGATTCTTTTGTCAAAACATAGCACCAGAGAGCAGATATTTGTCTGCGTTCTCAATAAATGGCACTCAAAAACAATTCTGTCAGTTAGCCATGGGGTACAAGAACAGCCCGGGAGTATTCTCAGCGAGAGTAACAGAATTACTACAAATATATGATGATGAAGCATTATCTTATGTCGACGACATTTACTTAACAGATGATGACTTGGAGACTCACTTGAAGAGAGTGAACACCATAATACTTGGGTTCGCAGCAGAGGGTTACAAATTCAACTTTAAAAAATCCAGAATTGCCCATCTGACAGTCCTGTTCTTAGGATATGAATTATCAAGTGAAGGCAAAAGCCTGGATGACAATTTCCTAGAGAAATGTGCCGTAATCCAAGCACCTAGAACACTAAAAAACCTACAGTCGATTCTAGGCTTCCTAAATTTCGGAAGAACATACATTGCAAATTACGCAGAAAGGGTCAAACCCCTTTTATGATCTGATAAAACCAGATTTTAAAAGATCCAATTGGACTCAAATACACACAGAAATTTTGAGATCCTTACAAACAGACATGCTAATTAAAAC
The DNA here is from genome assembly GCF_964261635.1 of Lissotriton helveticus. Classification (NCBI taxonomy): domain Eukaryota; kingdom Metazoa; phylum Chordata; class Amphibia; order Caudata; family Salamandridae; genus Lissotriton; species Lissotriton helveticus. The sequence continues at coordinate 1,797,693,909 of NC_136057.1, forward strand.
AAAATTAGAAACACGTGATAACACACGCAATCTTGTGATTCGAGTCATCCCAGGGAGATGCGGATTCACATACCTGACCTCTAATGAGGGAGAAAAGGTACCAATTGCATTCAAATCACACTTGTACACAGAAGCTGAACAGAAATTCAGCAACAAAGAAAAAATTGTTCATGCAGTTCAAACCGCAATAGCTAGAGAAAAAGATCAAGCTGACGGTAGACATATCACAGTCAGAACAGCAGAATCAGCCTTTGAGGCACTAACAACACCGTGTAATTTACCAACAACAACATTGAATCCGGAATAGATACAATGGGTGAATTCAATCACAACGGACAAAGTATACTATTACTTTGATCCAGAACTAGAAGAATTAAAAAATCTAGAATATGAAAGAACATTCCCTCTGCCAATCGACATTCTGCCTTTACGACATTACGCCTGTGTAATTTATACAGACGGACATGCTCAACCCCCCGTTTGGGGAGAACAGGCATACAACCCAACATGTGGGATTACAAAAGAAGTGTGGCGCGGAGGTAAACTAAAACCTTTATTAACAAAAACACACTCAGTAGAAACTAATTCAGAACAACAAACTGAAATACTAGCATTGAAAATGGCGCTAGATAATGCGGATCGCGAATTCCCGACACTTATAGTGTCAGATTCATATTACTGCGTCAAATCATATAACAAGGATTTGCAGACATGGATTCAGAACGGTTACAAAGATGACACAGATGCACCAATAAAGCAGAAACTGCTCTGGGAACAAATAGCTCTTTTACAAAAAGAGCTACCAAAGACTCACGTGACACACTCACTGAGTCATCAGCGTGATGGCGTTCACGTTGCAGGGAATTCATTGGCTGAGACAGCCACAGCGGCAGCCACTAAATCGGCTCCCGTAGTTCGAAAAAAGCGTACATTAAAATACATTGACGGTGAAACAGTGCTGGCGGTGAAAACGTCATCAAAAGGCGACTGCTCAGCGCTACCGATCAACTATCCACTCAATTATACATACATAATCGATGCAAACTCCGTCCCTTTTGCTCGAATCCCTGGAGTGGGGGATAGAGTGATTCCAAACATGGACAGGAGAAACTTGTTAATCGCAGACGCACATATGGGCGAGGGTCTCAGACACCTCAAACTAAAAGATTCTCTGGAAGAATTACAATCACGGTACTGGTGGCCAGGCATGAGCCTGCGTCACACCATGTTTGTAAAAAACTGCCCAAACTGCAACAGAGATCGCAGTGGGGAGAGAAACAGTTTAATACCTCGTCGTTTTACTCCAGAAAAAATCAAGAGTAAAATGGAAGGCTTGCGATTAACATATACAGGCTAGTTTCCACTTATAATGTAGATCACCAGCACTCGGCTGACGTCTGGACTGTTATACAAAGATTTGCGAGTCTAAATGGCATATACGCTAAGAGCATGCTACGTTTGACCATTGTTTTCACTCTAGCCCTCCAGCCTGATGGGAAACATGGCCAAATGAGCATAGCACAGCGGGAATCTTCTCACTTCCTTCCTGAGGGATACGGGATGGTGTAAAGAAAAAACCAAGGCATAAAGCAATCTATAACGGAAAGGATATTAGGTTCGGGAGCTGGGTGGGTCAAACATCTAATAAGTGTCCAACGTAGTCTAAATAACTTGCCAAGAAATTCTCTGAAGGGATTCAGTGCGTACGAATTATTATTTGGAACTAGGATGTTGATCTCTGACATTGATAGTCAGACTTCAGTGGTGAAAGAAAAAAGCTTTGATATCAAAGACCGTTTGGCTATTTTGCAGGACTTAAACAAAACAAGAAAAGACCTGAGCAACATAAAGTTGAAACAACAGCCAACAACCACTGAAGAACCACCACCTGTCCCAGCAAGACCTGTCTGGATTCCAAAAGTCGGGGATCTAGTCAGGGAAAAGATCGCGGTAAAGAAGGAATTTGGGCCTTCTTACAGAAAAGCAGTTCCTGTCTTGTCTATCAACGGGACAAGATCAGTTGTACTACCGCCACTTGCTGGTAAAAAGGAGAACCGAGTTGTATCCATCGACCTGGTAAAACCACAATCATGTGGCCGATAACAAACAGTAGGCCAAGTGGACTCCCAATAAGTAGCCGAACACCAAGGTTTGCTACCAGTACAGAGGTCCTAACGAAGAGGCTCATCACATTTGAAACGCCTACAGAAGAACAACAAGGACTATGCAACAATGCAATAGAACTCAGACCTCTGAAAACCCAAATAAAAACTTTTAGCAGAGACACACCAATCTACAATGAAGTACCAAGCGAAAATGCAGGAAACAGTAATCATGATACAATTGGAACAATTGACAGAACTGCATCCGGCTACTTCATAAACTTCGATGATTCCTCTGAAGGCTTCAGTGAATCAAAGACACAGACATCATCAAAAACCTTTAAAGATAAAGCTAAAGAACTTTTGAAACAACTGAAAGAAACATATCTGATTTCTCCATGGATCGAATTTTGGGTGGGTTTTGGTGCATTTATCCTCATACTTTGGCTCATCATGGTACTTACTTTGGGACGCTTCATTGAGGGAAAATATGCTAAAATGGACACAGCAAGTCAGAAAATCAACTTGATCCTCAAACCACACACATCGTCACACGTCGAGAAAAGAGAACTTTCTTCAGTCAACTTCACAGCCAATCCGATACCGGGTGGGGTAGCCTGGGACAACACTGACTATGAAATTTATGGTCCGGTCGAAATCCTGAAATATCCACACCAAATTAAGATCTCATTGAGTGACTTTGCAAAACCAAGCTCATTTGCTGATGATTGGGACTTCGAAAGCATTAATAATATGATGTCTGACTTAGTAATGTCTGCTAAATTTACCAAACATGATTATTTGCAGGGTTCTACAAATTATGATAGTATGTACTGTTATAACCACTATGGTAACCATTTTCTACATAGATCTGCACAACCTAGAAATGTTTTAAATTATAATCAATGGGAACATTGTGCAACCCCTCCAAAAGGAAGCTCAAGAACCTTCTATGACAAATATTCATACTTTTCAGGTTTTAACATAAGTAATGCTGAAGCATTTTATTTCAAATTGTCAAACAAGACAGGAACTAAGACCATGATAACTAACACAAAATTGATATATTCAGACTCATTCTTTGAAAAAATGAATACTTTTCGTTTTGATTATTGGGACAAAAATGTTGAATTGAAAAGTGTTTGGGGTACAAAAGAATGGCAAGTACAGGGTATAGAATCTTTGTTTAGAGCCTGCATGATCCCAGAACAAATGATATTTTTAAATGACACTGTTCAACAAACTACCTGTCTTGGCCTAGCCAAAATTAAAGACTTAAATAAACCGTCTATTCCAAAACCAACAATGTACAGCAATAGCTCTATAGATGAAGAGATAGACGTAAATTATGTATTAAACCAAAAAAGAACACATCCAGATTGGAAACAGTGGTTGATCTGGCCCACAGATACTAATAACTGTCAAGACAGATTCCTGAACAAAACACAGGGGTTCAAAATGACCAGGCCAGACCCTAGATATCCTCAAAGACATCACCCAGGGATAATAACCACCTACAGTGTGGGCAAATTATGCCTTCAGTGGCTACAAACTTCCACACTGACAGAAATTAAGCAACACCTAACTTTACTTACTGATGGTGCTGACTTGCGTGATTTCATTATGGGACCGCGCAAACAGCGTCAAAAACGTTTCATAGCAGCCTCTGTATATGCAGCATACAATGAGGCCTGGAAGGTTACTCAAATTGAAACAGCAGAGAGAATACGGGAAATTGACCGTATTAATTTGGAAAAATCACTTTCTGTAGTGGACAATGGGTTAATGACTCTGTCCTCCAGAATTTTTTCTTTGGACAGCATTGTGTCTTCAGCAATCGACATATTATCGCAAGACTTACTGTTGCTACAACACGGTCAGTCTCAATTGCGTTCTATTGTACAGCTTGGCTGGACGTTACAAAATCTACGTTCAGGCTATGTGCCTTGGCGTTTAATCAACACAACGTCACTATTCCAAATCTTTAACCTTACTGATAGACAAATCAGTATGGCACAAAAGGGTGCTGATTATACAATCTTGAGCATTGAAAAACTCGAAAGATTACCAGTGACAATGTCAGAACGACCTGTCAGTGAATGGATAATACATGGGATAATAAATATTCCAATCTCAACCTTCAGGTTTCAATACTGCCAAAAATATATACAGGCTGGCATGTACGAGAAATTGGGAAAGGGGTACATTAAAACAACATGGAACCTGCCCTATTCACATGCATGTGTCAGTAATAAAGGACAGAAAGTGTTTCTTAGTGGCAATAATTGTGCGATGTCACTAAGCGGCACGCTTCTGTGTAACGGAATTAGTTTGCATGGAGCCTGTGAAGGGAATTCATACAACCTTTCATGTCACCAGCAAGGCGCACCTGCAACAGAGATAGAACCATTCTTTCAAAGACTCTATAATGGGAGTTACATTCTAATTGTAGATCGCAGATGTTGTAGTCTTATGCCCGGGACTCCTTATCTCGTAACTACGACTGCAAAGGTCAAGTGCTGTGGACGCTCACTGTTCCCCAGCTCCTTTCCAGACAGGGAGGCAAGGGCATGGCCCAATTTGAAAATTACTTCTATTCGAATAGATACTTTAAGCAGAATGAAAACAGTGCTTCTTCAGACGCCTACAAGGCTCACGTCATCAAAAGAAACGTATGATCTACAAGTCGCAAGGACGACTGCAGAGATACATTCATTGTTATCAACTAATTCCCCCATACATTTCGCAGAGATCCTGAATGAAATCTTAAATATTTCTGATACCAATGGGGTCTCAAAGGTATTTAAGACAGTATTTTCGATGGCATTAACACCATTCAAAGCCATACTGGGTATTTTTCCAGATTTCGTCCATTCGATTTTTGGCGGACTTCCCCTGATCTTGGGACTAATTGCAGGAATCCTATTCTTAGTCCTTATTTTTCGTTATGGCAACCCATGTCACAGACCAAACTCTTGCGACAAGGGAAGAAACAATCCTAGCCATTGGATACCGGGACCGGATATCAAAAATCCTGGGACTCTCCCGGCTTAGAGACCTGAACATGACTTGGTTTCTATCATTTCGACCAATGTGGCAAAGATGTGTTTTACCTGTATTAAGGTGTCTGCTATGCGGAGAAGAATGCGTGTTCGACACCTGTCTGACGCTACAATCGGATGCGCCAATGGATGCAGAAACATTGTTGAGCCCGATCAAGGTTCACGCTTTGTGCTGCCCTCAAAGGCTACCAATCCTGATAACGGCATTCGTGGAAGCTTCACCACTACGATTAAGGGGTAGTGAAGTTCAAGATGAAAGCAGCATCGAACAGGTACGACCTTCTGTCAGCAATGCGAATCAGAATGTCAATGGAGACAATCATGCGCACGAATGCATGGTTACACCTTTTTCCGAGTTAGTGGAACTTTCCCAGGAAGCGGTTGACAGCTTTTTCGAAAGCCTAAATGATATGATGTTCTCACCAGAGCAGAAATAGAGACTTTTGAGCGAGCTCGCACACGGCGTTCCCTGAATTCGGCCTTCAACTTTAAAAATAAAGTCACATGAACAATTTTACCTCCAGTTCACGGACAGCAATTTTTCAGCAGCCCCAAAATATTTTTGCATATTTTTCGGGACACTATCTTCTGCTTAAAGTAAGAACTATTCTTAGAGAACTAAGGTTTCTAAATTTTAGATAGCTTATAGACATTAGCTGCCCGCTGGTATGTTCATAAATATTTTATTGTGTGATGGAATGGTCTCGAACCTTTTTTCTGTATTAAGAGCCATTTCATGTGTAGATTCTCATATACCAAATAGCAATAATGTATACAAATGCGTGATTACTTTGCCATTATTCTACAGCTTGAGTGCATACAATACATATGATTGCAATTCTTCCGTATATTTGAAAAATTTCAAAATGCATTTATGTATTTTGGGGTGGTAAGGTATACACTATACTCTATAGTATGTTTTACTATGCATAGATTAGTAAATATGTCCATAGTTAGCGTGGAGTGGGTGTGATGTATTCCTATAGGTTCTGAATCGATCCCCCTATTCCTGACCCTATTCTGGTTAAACAAACCAACAAGTTAACTAGCAGTCAGCCCATGAGGCAGAAAACCCCCATGATGCAGATACCGTTATCTGACGCAGTCACACTACGGCACAGAAACGTGTTATCTGATTAGGTCATAACGCTTGCGATCTAATTAGACAAGCGATATTCCTCCAGCCCCTGATAAGGCATACGGAGTTCTCATAACAAATCAAACCTATGACAACCTGGGCAAAACCCTGCGGCCATTGTTTTGATTTCACCGAGAACTTTAGCAAAAGAATGTGCTAACGAGCAAGTCGTATGACATCCTTATTGACGTATCTATGTCCATCCTTACGTCAATCTCGGCACCTTAAAGGTATAAATATTACCGATATTGCCCTATGCAAACACACGCGGTGGTGACGAGACGGAGCAGCCATACTTGCCGAAGCCCAGAGCAGAGCAGACCCCGCTGGCGCAGCCCCGCCTTCCTGACGCGCTGAGAACGAGACGCGCTGCTTTCTCCTGCCGAGAATTCCAGCACCGGCGCTTCCGGGTAGCCCTCGCAGGCAGCCTGGAATATCGAGACCAGAGAGAGAGATACCATCCCTCATTCATCCTTAATTCCAGGTACAGAACTGAATAACCCCTCGCAGAGAATTCTTTAGTTATTCACTTGGCAAAAACAAACTTAACTTAAACTGTAACTTTCTATTCCCGCCCACGTATTAGGCTTAGGTCAGGTACACGGGGTAGGCATATTTAGAAACACCAGTTGAGTACGTTTAGTCAAATGTATATGTGTATGTAATATATTTTATTCATTTTAAAACATCTTATGGCTTAGAAACCATATCAATGTTTTTACAGTATTATTTTATACTTCTGCTTTTAATGTATGCACTTTACTTAACTATAAGTATTGCAATAATACCGATCCATTTCTCTTGTATGAGAAAAGAGACTGATCAATAAATAACACCTTTTTATTGAACACGCCCGTCTCTTCCTTTTTCTCTACAATCTGATGAGACTAAGAATGCACGTACTGACTGAGTAAAATAAATTGCCTTTTGTTCACACGACTCTCGAGATACACTCTTGATTAGGGGAGAGCAAAGTTGTCATGTTCTATGGTTGTCAGAAACTAAATCCCTTCTTGTCTAATCAGGGAAGTTAATTCCTTCCTGAACATTCGAGAACGTTTCTAGTGAACTCTGAGCTAGCTGGCAAACCCAAAACTTTAAGTCTAATATCGTCAGTAGTAGACCTAGTTAACGTCTGGTCTAGGCCTTTACTATTGAAGGTATTATTCCAATGCGCAGAGCCTATTGGGATAATAGGAACTACACTACAGTATTTGAATTGGTAGTCCCAATTGGCAATTACTTTAACCCCCTTATAAGTACCTCGTAAGTGGTACCAGAGGTACCCATGGCATGGAAGTTAAAGGGGTCACCAGGGTCTGAAGCACTGATTGTGCCATCCTGAGTGATCCAAGTAAACAGATGACAGCAGGCCTGTCATTGCAGACTGCAGGATAAGTGCAAGCTGCTCCAACTTGACTTTGACCTCACCATGAATGGCAAGGTCAGAGCACTATTTTTAATATATGTCAGTTATCCCTAAGGTAGGCTACCTGAGCCCAGGAGGCAGACTGCATTACATTAAAGGCATGGGCATATGTGCAAGCTTATATGTCCCTATAGTAGCCTCCTTCCATTAGGAGCTACAATAAGTGTTCAGGGGGCCATCGGCTATCATGGGCTGGCACCAGGGCACCCAGAGGCTGCCAGCATCATTATGGAGCCACTATAATATGTCACGTTTAGTATCAAACACCGTGTCTAATCAAACCGAATCATTTTCTAAAGTCGGAATTAATGTGACTTGCACCCAGGTGGCTACCTTAGAGGTTGCCCACCTGGTTGCCCACAGCTTTTCCTGTTCCCCCGCTGACAGCCTACAGCTGCTGACGCCAAAACAGGAATGTGACCCCCTGCCAGGAGGTGTGAACACTCCCAAGAGTCAAAAACAAAGACGTCTGGAAAGGGGAGGCGACACCCCTCCCTGACAGGAGGGCTAGTGAAGTAGTACAATAAGGCAGTGAGCTTTAAAGCTTACACTGCCTCCGATATGCAACCAGGTTGACTCCCAGAGGAGGAAACAGCCAACCTACTATATTGATTTCTTCTCCATCTTGACTTAGAGAACACTATAGAATGGATATAGGCAGGTGATGTCGTTTTTACAAGCATGCATAATGGATAGGTTAAATTGGATTCTTTGTGATTGTGAAGATGTAACGAGAACAGTTTTTTTATATGTTTATTATTTGAGCCCTGATGATGTCCTTTTAGGACGAAATGCGTTGGCTGACTTAAAATGTGGGGTTTGATCGAATTTATGGAGCACAGCTCAGCTACTGGAAATGAAAGTCCAGCATGTTTGAAATAAACTTCTGTTGATTTATAATATAGAAGAAGAACTTTGCATTGAATCTACTGCCTGAGGACTTATTATTAGAAGGATTTCAATAATTTATTGTGACACAAACTGATATTTTGGGTGCTCCTCTCTCCTATAGTTTAGGGACCTATTTGGGGTATTGAGAGAGTATTGCATAGTGAAGCCATATCAGCCTCACTACATAATACTCTACTTTCCTACAACCATAAATGTATTGGAATATTTTCCTGGAGCGCCTTTCGAACAGCAGGATTTTTAGTGCATTTATTAGAAATATGCACAGTAAAATTAACCAATTGGTGTTTAACTGTCTCAGTGTGTAGCCCCCCACAATCTACTTACAAAAAGATTGAGCTTGCTCACTTTTAAAACTGGACCTATTTAAGACAGATATATGCAAATGCATTGTACAGCTTTACTAGACATCACTGTTTGCAGCTTAGTCTAGCTCTAGCACCAAAAACTAGAAGGCAGCCCTAAGACTAGTGGGGGAACCAGAGGTGAAAGTGGGGTGCTTCAGTAGCGGCAATAGACACCACCCACTCAAAAGAAAAACTGTGGGTATTGTCACTTATTTACTGTTTTATATCTTCATTTACAAATTAAGCACTCAACTTACATGGCACCATGTCTAAATACACCAAAATAGCTCTTAAATAAACTAATGACAAAAGAAAGGGGAGGGGGAGCACAAGCCAGAAAAAAGGGACTTGAATACCAGGGAAACAAATGAAGGGTGTCAACACAGAGAGAGGCGGGGAACAAGCCAGAGAAAAGGTGGGAGAAGTGTCAAGAAGAGAGCTAAAGAGGATTCAAAATGGGAAGAATAAGCTGAGAAAAACGCATGTATAGGGCGACTAGATGACTCCATATTGCCGGTAAATCAGTTTTCTAGTTCTGGGATATAATTTAACAAATGACTAGAGCATGAACTGTAGAAGCTTGTGTTGAGCCAATTGTACTAACAAACCTGAAGATAACTGCCGGTGAATGGCCAGCCCTTGACTGGTAAAGTGCTATTCCGATGACATGAAGCTACCCGGTCTCCTAGACACATACCGACCGGGTGAGCCAGAGAAAAGAAGGTGCAGGAAAGGGACGCTCAATCTTACACCGGATGAAGACTAACTCTCTGAAGCTAAGCACCAACAAGACCAAAATAGTGATCTTCAGGACGATCACTTCATCATGGAATGCCACCTGGTAGTCAACAGAGCAAGGACTGACACCCACCACCCATGCCAAGAATATCAGAATCGTCATTAACAGCCCATCTCAACTCTGACACTACTTTATGCTTCCATACCCTGAAGATTCCGAGGAAGATTTTCAAATAGCTCCCAATTAGCACCCACAAAACCGTCACATACGTCCTAAACACTAGTAAGCTGGGCCAGCATAGCTAAATAGTCACAACAGCTTCCACAAAACTTCCAGGCACCTCCACTGGTCCAAACTCCTACTTGCACACATTTCACACAAATGAAAAACCAGATCAGGCATTCAAGCCTTCTCCTTGATTGTTCCTAAAGCGTGGAACCTGCTGCTACACATAACAGCCGCTTCTCACTTCTTGAATTTCATAAAAAGCTGAACCTGGATTTTTCGAGTAGTCCCACTAGACCCTAGGTTTCACTAGACTCATACTTGCTCAGCACCAGAATACCCTCCCTGGTGAAGGCCAGCTCTACAAATCTGCATAACATAACAGGAGAGTGCGACATTACACCAAAAATGGATGTGCCGGGACAGCAGTCTACCAGAGATATGGAAGACAGGTGAGCCCCCCCCCCCCATCTCATAAGGGGGGTGGGGGCGCAGCAAGCCTAAGGAATACCACGAGAGGCAACGTGAAACTACAAAAGGGAGCACCTAACTGGTTGGGGTGTGGAAGGTTGTTCGTGGCGCACTTGAAAATGAGATAGAACTCACCCTAGAATGCCCAGATGGGAAAACTGTCTGTCAGTTTACACGTTCGAGGAAAAGACGCTTAATTGTAACTCTCGAGAAAATACCATCCACCAGGCTTAGCTGTACAGAACTAAGAAACAGAAAAATATAACGTCAGGCTGCTCACCAGCGACTTGAAGCTCGCGCTCTCCACCACTACATCCTCGATCTGCTGCTCCTGTGCCTCCGCCATGCTGTATGCCCCGATACACCTTTCACCCGGAAGCGAAGGCGCAAAGGAGCATGCTGGGAACTGCAGTTCAGTCAACTGATCACATACACAAAGAGAGGACTCTGGCTCTTTTGCGGTACACCGGTGTGCGCGCCGACAACGGCAACTCCATCGAAGATAACGGGCGCCGAGGGGGAGCTCCCCTCTTTCTAAGACTCCTCATGTGCAGTTTTTGAAAACTTTACATTGCATTGTGTGTTGACACACGTTTCCGGATGTATGAGCTGCACCGCGAACAAAAAGAACTGTAGCCCACAGTGTGTGATGGCCATCCTGGTTTCGACGTGTTCTGGTTCCTGGCCAATCTAATCTAGGCACCCTATCTGAGAAGAATTGTAATTTAAAGTATACATTGAGGATTATGAGGCTCCGTCCGTAAGACCGCGCTGCTTGCAATATGTTACCTCTGACATTTTAGACATTGATAAAGCACTTTGGAATTGTTGTATTGCAGACTGAACTTTACTTTCTAATTAGTTCTCCATATGCATATGAGATACAAAATATTCAGGCACTGAACATGAGGTAGGATAAAAGACTAGGACTTGCACCTGGGCCTAAGATAGAACCTCTTAATCAGTACTAATCAGTGCTTTAAATGGACAAAAATAAGTGCAGGTACTCATCAAAAGGAGGGATAGACTGGGGATGGAGCTTGGGGCGGGCATAAGGGTGGTGCTAAAGGCGGAACAAGGGGCGGGGCTACTTTTTTTTTTTTTACCTTTCTAAGGTTTTTATGCAATAAATATGCATGCATTGTTAGAATAACAGATGTATCTGTCCATTAGCTTTTTACATTAATAACCATTTATATAGCACTTACTAAGTGTTTATTACTACCCAAAGTAACCCCTTTTTAGCAACCTTAAAAAATGAAAAGATTGAGAAAAAACAGTAAGGTTCTATATATATATGCCTTGTTTTTGCATGCAGGTCCTTGCTGCAGGGGCATAATTCACTAAGATATATGCCAAGGATTTTAACTTGTGACCTAAATGGAAGACAAGGATCTATGCAACAAAAACAGTATCCTACTGAGCTATCTACATAAAAAAAAATCTCTGAACTACATGTTGCATGCTATGCTTTTCAGCAGGCACAATGACGCTCGATGTAATTTTATTGTGAGTTGAATCTTAGATTAGAATGCACACAGATCTTTCTAGCAAGCGCATTAACAACCAGAGTTATCCACTTTCTTGCTACTTATGGTGCCCCAATTTTACTTAAGAGAAAGGCACTGGCTTCCTGTGTCATACGATTAGTAAATGCTTAGCTGCAAAAAAGCTAGCAATTGATCAGACACTCTTCATTCTCGGTCCACCACAGGCATCAGTAACTGGAAAAAATGCTTGTATGTGTTTTGAAGATGCACAATATCAAGCCTTTGACTTTACATAGTGCTCAACATCTTGTCTTGGGATAGATGTACTGGCGAATTTGTGTGAAAAATTCTAATGGTAGCAGTTTACAAATAGCGCTTTCTGCTACAGAAGCGTTATTGTAGCACTGTGTTACCCTGAACAATGCCTCTCACACACTCGCCCATCAGATTTAATAGCTACCTCTCTGCCCTCGCTGTGTAAAAACAAAGGCTAATCGAACCTCCCTGCAGCCACACGTCTGCTCTGATGGCTTCCAGAGCAGCATATGCAGAGCACTCTTGTACGAGCTCGGCCCAGGCTTCCACTGTGATTAAGAGTGTAAGGAGCTGCCGACGTACAAGGTGATTGATGACAGGAGCGCCACCTGCATCAAAACCAGGCCCTCGTGAGTACCGGTACTCTCCTTATTCAAGGAAAAGTGCCGGTACTCGATGCGAGGAAATGAACAAGTGCCGGTAGTCAATATCAGAGAGTACCGGCCCATTTAAAGCACTGGTACTGATACAATGCATTTCTTTGTGGATGAGGACCCAAAATTCAGGAAAATCTTGTTGCCATGCCACAAGTCTGAGTCAGCTACCTTAGATGATGGAAAATGTTTAATCACTTATTTATCGGTTTAATTAAAGACTTTCTCTAGTCTGTCCACAAGGCATGAGAGTATGGGGGAACGTGCATGTCAACATTTTGAACGTGGTAAGAGGGAGATTTTGAAAAATATTATCGGGGGAATTGATTTTTCCAGCAGACTTACATTGAAGCAGAGAAGATTTAAGGCAGGAGAAATCTAACCAAAGCCATTTTCTGCTTCAAAATTTAGTTGTCTCTCATCTTTATCAGGTCTGTTGGCATGTACATACATGCCAACATTTTAGAAGAAGAAAGTGGGAGATTTAAAAAAAACGAATCGGGAGAATGTATTTCCCCCATTGGTTTCTGTTAAAGAGGCAATTTGAGATGGGAGACAGCCAAAATAACATTTTGCCTAAAAAAATCAGGAGTCTCCTGCCTCAATCAGGTCTTTTGGCACGTATGCAGGTATAGGAGAAGTTATCACAAACCCAGTCAAGTAGACCCAAGTCACAACAACACTGTCGTCCTGAGGAAGGAAAACTTCTTCCTAAAATACCACTGAAATATTGAAACCAAGGAGGTGCAGCTCAACATTGAGAAAAAGAAGCAGAACTGGGTAACCCCCAAACACGAGAACAGGGGGTTCACATGAAATCTAGGACACACCTCACTGGGCAACCTGATGGGCACAAAGATGCCAGTTATGCTTTTCATAATTGGTGTCAAGTACCCGGGTGACGGCAGAAATAAATGTCACTAAGGCAAAAAGAGTTTTTTTATATTAGCATCCGAAACGCCCTTAATTTTAGGGTACCTGCAGATATCTAACCTATCTACTTCTACTGTCTAAATAACCAAGGGATATCTATTACCTTAGTCAAATAAATGCATGTCCTCAGTTTTCACTATGGTAATTATGGAGGAATAAAATGTATCAAGAGATTGTACATGTCTATTGGTTCACTCTCTGTGCATGCCCGCCATAGGGTCTACTCATTATCAAATTTTAATTGTTGCACAATACTTCCTGTGAGCTTTTCGGTACTGGTTCTTACAAGGACAAATGCTTGTCTTTCACTGGTGCATTCATCAGAGACATTCTTTCTTTAATTTGCTCCTCCTGTCCTAAAGAAATTGCCATTACACATTAGGCAATGAAACATTTGGACCTTTGCTAATAGGCTCAGCATGCCCTAATGATTTTAATATGTACAAAGGGGAAAGTAATACATGTTTAGACTCTCTTGAAACAGTTCAATACCCCTGTGACTACTGTAGTGAAAAACAAGGACACGCATTTGCCTGAGCCACTGCCACCTCCGCCAGGTATTCAGTGAGGGCTGTACCAGCCGGGGGGGGGGGGGGGGGGCGGAGCGGGTTGTGTATAGGTTGGAATAATAGGCCCAAACAGTAGCGGCAATCTCAGGGCTCTCGGTGAGTATAGTGCCGTCATCTAGCTGCAACTGTGTGATGTAGGACGAGTGCTGGTGGGTTTAAGGAGCCCGGCCAGGTTGCTCCACTTCTCCATATATCCTAGCATGTTTATATTTACCCAAATAGTTAATTTCACGCTCCGCAAGTCCCTGAAACTTCACTAGGAGCAACGCCCTTTGATGTAGAGGGGAGGGTTGGTCGCCCGCTGGGTTTTGAGCATCCATGTTTTTAAGCTTCCCCTCAACCGTGTTGAGATCCTGGCGAATTGTGAGGAGTTTTCCTGCCTTCTTAGCCATACATATTCTTTGTATATAAACCTTGAATGCTTCCCATAACGTAGCATAACAAGGCACTGAGCCTACATTTGTACGAAAATATTAGACTATGGCCTGTTAGATTTGGGGGTCTCTAGTTGGAACAGGTAGGTACTTGTGACAAATAGGGACCCTCGCCTCTAGTCAGGATAAGGGGATTACACTCCTAAAATAACCCCTGCTCACCCCCTTAGTAGCTTGGCACGAGCAGACAGGCTTTATCTCAGAGGCATTGTGTGTTAAGCATTTGTGACCACATACAGTAACCCAGTGACAACACTACAAATGGACACCACACAGGTTTTATATAAAAAATAAGTATATCTTATATAGAGTTACCACAAGACCATAAACGACAAAAATACACAATACTGATACTTTAAGATGGTAGATTTAAGCTTAGTTCAGTTCAGTTCTTAGATGCGACACGTTGCGTCAATGTACCTTACGTTGCGTTGCGCTTCCACGACAAGCAATGTCGCAGCGATGGGAAATGCGGCAAAGTTCAGGTGCAAAGAAATAAAGACATGAAGATCTTCCAGATGCGGCACGCTTCTCCGGGGATGCGAGTTCTCGGTTCGATGCGTGGACTGCAGCGGCGACACCCTGACGATGCGACGGCAGCAGCTCCATAGGCGACACTCTTCACCCACGATGCGTGAAGCTTCCGCTCGATGCGACAACTACAGCAGCGACATCCACGATGCAACGGCAGCAGCTCCGATGGTGGCGCGTTTCTCAGGGATGCGAGGTGCTCTTCTTCAATGCGGTGCAGTGCGACAGTTCCAGCGGCGACACCCTCCTTCGGATTGCCACGGCAGACACAGCGACGGCGACACGCTCCGACCTCGTTGCGAGACTCTTCGCTTGATGCAGTGCAATGTGACAGCTACAGCGGCGACACCCTCTTCGGAGCTGCGACGACAGCGACACCCTTCCTCTTCGTTGCGGCATGCTTCTCTCCGATGCGGTGCAGTGCAACAGTTCCAGCGGTGACACCCTCCTTCGGAGTTGCGACGGCAGGCCCAGCGACGGCGACACGCTTCTTCTTGTTGAGTCGCGCTTCCTGCTCCTTGCGACACGCAGTTCCTCAGAAGGCCCTAAACAGCAGCAGGCACTTCCAAAAGAACTCTGGGGAGCTGGGGGTTGAAGTCTGTTGTCCCTGAGACTTCAGCAGGAGGCAAGCTCTTTCCAAGCCCTTGGAGATCCTTCACAAGTTTGAAAGCAAAGTACACAAAGTTCCTTTCTCCTTCCTTTGGCAGTAAGGCAACCACTGCAGGCTAACCCCCCAAGCAGCACTTCAGCTTGTGAATAGTCTCTCCTCAGTTTCTTCAAGTTCCTCTCCTCAGTAAAGGTTTCTTCTTGTAGTCCAAAAGTGATCTAAATTCATGGGATCAGGGTCCCCATATTTATACCCCAAAATCCTTTGTTCTCTGAGGGGAGAGGGGCCCAGATCAAACCAGTTCTGAAGCACTCTGTTTACCAGACTTCTCCTTTCCTTTCACAGTGCATGGCAGGCACATCAGACGCCCCACAGGAGGTGGAGCCAGCATTGTGGAAGGCAAGTACAGTCCTGGAGCACTTTGTTTACATGACTCCTCTCTTCTTTCAGTGTACAGGGCAGAGACACATCCCAGGATGTGGAGCCAGCATTGTGGAAGGCAGGCACAGCCCTATTCAAGGTTCAGGTGCAACTCCTCTCTCCCATCTAGATGCAGATCTCTCTATTCACCACTGGGTGACTCATCCTGTCTCTTGGAATCCCCCAGCCCTGTCACTTACAAAACCAGACAAAGGATTTCACAACCTAGCAGAGACAGGTTTGAATGGTTAGACAAGCAAATACCTACTTTCTAAAAGTGGTATTTGCAAACACAGTGTTAAAACCAACTTCACTAAAAGGTGTATTTCAGGCATACTACACTCGAATTTCTACCATGTTCTCTGAGACAGTTAGGATTATAAACATGTAATAATCTAACAGCCCATTCTGGCCTATGGAGAACAGTTAGCCTTGCAATAGTGAAACACGAAAATGGCTGTAATTCACTATTAGGACATGCCACACACATCAGGGCTTGTCCTACCTTATACTTACAATGCACCCTGCCCTTGGGCCTACCATAGGGGTGACTGATATGAAGAAAAGGGAAGGTTTAGGGACTGGCAAGTGGGTGCAGTTGCCCAGTCAGCATGACAGAACCGGACTGCACGCAGGCTCTGCAATGGCAGACCTTAGACACATTTTACAAGGCTGCTTCTGTGGGTTGCACAACCAGTGATGCAGGCCCACCAGCAGCATTTGGATGTACACGCCCTAGGCACACTCAGTGCACTAGACTAGGGTCTGACAAGTAAACCAAATAGCCAAACATGGAACCACTGATTAATACATCAATTTACAATAGGGCGCACTTGCACTGTGGCATTGGATAGCAGTGGCACAGTGCCCAAAGCATCTAACACCAGCAAAAAAACATGAGGCAGCAGCAAAAATAGAAGGGAGACCCACGCCAATGGTGCAAGGTCTAACACGGCCTCTCTGACTTCAGTATTAAAAACCGCATCATAAGAGCCTCCGACGGGAATCGCCCATGCGTGAGTGGTCGTGCCATACTGGAGATTGTGAGGGTCAAAAGTAATGGGGCGTGATCTGACAAAGTTCGGGTGAGGTATTTCAGCTTTAGCATGTTCATAAGAAAATCAGTGAAGCGGTACCAGTGGTCTATCCGGGATTGAGTGCCATGTGGCGCTGAGAAGAAGGAAAATTCACAGGCCGTGGGATGTCTATGTCGCTACGCATCAGCCAATGAGTGGGACTGAAGCAGCTCCTGCAACGCCCTCACTGAGCGCAGTTTAGTGATGTGGTCAGGACCGGTGGTGTCTAGGGTCGGTTGTATTGACAAATTGAAATTGCCCCCCATTATAATAGAGTCGATCTGTAGATTAGTGATATGTGTAGAAATGTCAGGGAAAAAATTTGGTGCATCAATATTTGGGGCATATATATCGATAAGTAGTACCTGCTGTGGCTAATATTCCCAGCAACTAGCAGATAACATCCCTCTGGATCCCTGACCACTTTTCGAGCCTTGAAGGGGACCGACCTGTGTACCAGGATGCGCACCCCCCTGGATAAGTGCTATAGTTGGCAAAAAACCTGCTGACCCCCCCAGGTGGATGGGAAATGGTCGGTGGAGGTGGGGGCATTGTGGGTTGCCTGTGGAAAGGCAATTTTCATTGCATGTCTGGCCAAATAGGCAAGCACTTGCCTTCCCGTCCATGGATTCAACAGGCCCCTCACATTCCAGGACATACAGACCAGCTCCAATCCCCCAGACCAGTTGCTTGACTGCATCACAGCTGGCATCCCAACCCATGAAAAATGATGCTATCACTTATCCTGCCATATGACTGAGTATCTATGCATATAATACTACACCTGTGATCTACAAACATTACAACACAAAAAAAATATCCCCAAACTTTCCACCCCACACCTACATCAGATAACCACCCAACCTGTATCCGGTGAATCCCATCACCCCAATGCTTGAACTTAGGAGATCTCCTAGGGGGTGAGGCAACGCTCACAGGAGACCGCCATGTCAACGTTACTTATTATATTATTGTTAACCGCATGCGCGCTAGCGGTTTTCCCGCTGTGCGTGGCGGTTTTGAAAAAGCCACGTTACATGACGAGCTCAGCTCGTCATCAGCGTGCGAACGGTGTAACTCATGACGAGCTGAGCTCGTCATGAGCGCGGAAGGGGTTAAGTCAAATGCAACCGGCGTATAAAGGCAAGAGCAGGCATACAGAGAAAAAGATAATAAATGTAGTGGCGCAGTGGAACCGCCAGTGGCAGTACGACACCACAGCCACGGAATTTCAGAAACATCTGCTTGAATAGAATGCAATTACAATAAAACGCTGAGGTCCAGCACTCAGAGCAAGCAGTTCATCCCTCAACAGAGGGGGTCGAGTTCGGCCTGCGGCGTTTCAAGAAATCAGAGGCCTCTGAGAGCGATTAAAAAATGTGAGTCTTCCCATCGACATGGACACACAGACGTGTGGGGTAGAGCATAGCATATCTTATATTTGCTGCTATTAGAAGGCGCTTTACCTCTTGAAATTTGCGTAGTGCATCCCGAATTAAGGGGGTGAAGTCTGGGTATAACAAAAGTGTCATACCTTGATGTTGGAGTTCACCCAGCTCACTAGCCATCCATAAGTCAATGTCTCGATCATGGTAGTTCAAGAGTCGTGCAATCAGCAGTCTGGAATGGGTACCAGGGGCAGCACGAGGGACAATAATTCTATGAGCACGATCAACCGCAAACGTCGGGAAGAAAGCATCTCTTCCAAACAGCTCAGCCAGTAGTTTCACAACGTACTCCGCCATGGGGCCCATGTTTGTGGATCCGGTATCCCATCTGTGAGAAGGTGGGTTGGTATATGCTGTCCACTAATTAAAGTGGGCACCTTGTATTAGTCCACACGAACCTTATGATGTATGAGGTCAAAGATAACCTTATTGAAAGCTATCCTAGTGGTAACTATGGAGAGCAGCCTTCAGGCTTAATCTTGAAGAAATGTAAAGCACCCTGTTTTACCAGAATATCACCTCCTAAATGACTAAATGAAAGGAGAACCACACAGTGTTTATATAAAAATATGTATTTATTAATAGAACACTCTCTACTAGTCTCTATATGAGACTAGAGCACAAACCACACAATACCGAACGAATAGAAAGTTCGTAAATAGCACAATACACAGCGGGCTCCAGGGGGAGACCGAACCATATACTAAAACAATTGTATAACAACAACGACTTAACTAGATACAGTGCCTTGAGCACGTAGAATCGCTGGGACCCCAATGAACCACCTAGAGGAGTGACACAGGGAGCCCATGGAGGACGGGTGCAGTGAGGAAACACAGACGCGTGCTCCATACAACTCTATGGGAAAGTCGTGGTTGGAAATTTACAAGTTAAGGACACTTCTGAGAGGACTTTGAGCAAACCATTTGGAACTTAGGAGATTCTAAGGCCAACCCACCAGTGAGTACCAAGGTACCAGTGTTACATATTTATCAACAGGAGGACAAAGTTCCTAGACCAGGGTGCAAAAGTCACCCATGGATCAAGGTGCAGACAGTCACCACCAAGGGTGCAAAAGTCACCCATGTGTCAAGGTGCAAAAAGTCACCAACAAGGGTGCAAAGGTCACCCATGTATCAGGGTGCTAACAGTCACCCATATTTTAAAACAAAGAAAAATTAAGAAAGAAGGTAGACTAAAGTAATCCTAGGTGTAAAAATGTCCTAATGTGAGAGGGAAATAATTCTACATCCTCTGTTGCCCTCACACACCCCGGGGGGTGTCATGCTTCATCATCGGGCGTTTGCTCCTCGTAGGGCCGGCGCTGCAATTCCCTACGGGTCCCCCGAAGGGTCACTTATTCGGAGATCTTTTTTTAGGATTGCCGGATGTTGCATGCGGGTGTGTGGGGATTGGGTAAAAGGAGGGTAAATCAATTTCTGTGCACGTGATAGTGTAAAAAATGACTGACCCTAAAAGGGCTCATTCGGCCTAGGTATCAAAAGTCAAGGCCAACATGTTTTGCGCCTCTGTTGCCCGTAAGTCATTGGCGCTTCTTCAGGACCACAATAATAAACAGTGTAGTGCACGTGCTATAATAGGTAAAGATTAAAATGAGAACCCTCTTAACTCAGCCAGGGCGGGTCTGTATACCCTCAAAGTGGTTACAGCTGCTACATGGAAGCCGCTCCTGGGTAACACCGTCTTAACTCAGCCAGGGCGGGTCTGTATACCCTCAAAGTGGTACAGCTGCTACATGGAAGCCGCTCCTGGGTAACACCTAGACTAAGCTTAGGGATTTGTATAGCGGATCCGCTATACAAATCCCTAAGCTTAGTCTAGGTGACTTTTGCACCCTTGGTGGTGACTGTCTGCACCTTGATCCATGGGTGACTTTTGCACCCTGATCTAGGAACTTTGTCCTCCTGTTGATAAATAGACTTATATTAGGAGCATGGACACTGGACCTTTATAGCTCCTTGGTCCCCCCCTCTTTGTTTAATAAAAAAATACCAGTGTTACATATCCCAGAGGAGCCGGGTGCATAGGTGCCAAGTGGTGTCGGAAACCTTTGTCGTTTTCAATGGAGAGCTGCACAAAAGTACTGCTGCCAGGAAGACAAAGAGTGTCCAGTGGAATCCAAGCCTGGATTGAAGGTGAGAGGAACCCGAAAGCAGTGGGGACAGAGTCTGGGTCCCGTCAGGTGACCATGAGCTCGATAGTCGAATGCCCACAGATGTCGGGTGCTTCAGGTGAGAAGAAGGGTTGCTTGGCTCTGCAGTCACGGGGACCAGGAGACGTCTAGGACAACCAGAATCCGGAGGTAAGCTGTCCCATGAAGGATGTTCTGAGCTGAGGGGACTATGTACGGCTGGAGCACCAACAAGCCTTGGCAACTGCAACCCACGCGGTCAGAAGAAACAGGTTACGGTGTGGACCAGTAAGGTCCAGGGGACTCTCCAAGCAATGGAGAGTCAGGGCACGTCTGAAGCAACCAGGTAAGCCCAAGAATTCACAAGGTGACCCTCGATAGGACCCACAGGCCAACGGACCAGGGATCGTGAGGAGACCTCAAGCAAGTATGCAAAGGACCAGCCCACAGGGCACTCAGAGTGGAGGTCGGAAATCGCAGTGCAAATACTGCTCTGGGTTGGGACTACACGGAGTCCAAAGCACAGACCCAGGTATCGTGAACTAAGCATATGCAACTGCAAAAGTACGCGGTGCACAGGGGTTCGGGTTGCACGGTCCCCACGAGGGATACAGGTCTCAGAATCGCTGAGAGGGCAGATCGACCTCAGAGACCTTCGGGAACCCACCTCCTGTGAGGCTGAAATCTTTGGTGTCCTCAGGAGCTCGGGAGAAGCAAACCTGGTCAATGCGTTTAGGGGCCTGCTTTTGCAGGGCAGTAACTCCTTTACTCCAAGGGAGATTCTTCAATCGTCCAGCGTCGTGCAAGCAGTCGAAGTACTTGGTTTCTTCTTAGCAGAATCTTGTCCAGGTCAAATCTAAAGTCCTGTGATCAGGTAACCCACTGTATATCCATGGGATGGGGTTGGATAGATTCTGTGGACCCTCCTATGGGAGGGGCAGGACAGAGGAGAGGCTACACCCATGTCCTTTGTCCAGTTTCGCGCCAGAGCAGGAGCTAATGGCTCCCAGAACTGGTTTGAGCTGGACAATGCACAGGGACACCAAATGTGCCCCCAGTGCAGACATCCTGGCACTCAGAGAGTGCACCCATCCAGCCCCAATACACTAACTAAATCCTGTCTGGGAGGTGGTTACACCTCCCTGTGACTGGATGCCTATTGTCATGCCTTCCTCTATGCGAGCTTGGCTCAGCAGCAGGAGGGCAGACCTGTGTCTGTGGCTGGCAGCGTCCATTTTGTGCTGCCCAGATTGAGAAAGCTGGTACCCGGTAGACCGGTGACCCACAGCAGTGGTTATAGAAGGGTGGAATCATACCTCCTATACCAGTTACTGGTGTGGAGGTATGATTCCAAGGTGTTTAACACCAAACACAACATGTTTCTAAGCAGCCGTTTTAAAGTTAACATTTACCGTGAGGTTATAATGCACATAAACATATATGTCTGGCTGCATCACAGACTACCCCAGAGAATGGTCTCCGAAGGCTGTAGAGGGGCTCTGCTCATGCTGGGGCACCCTCTCACGTAAAACCCAGCACCCAGCCTTCAGGATTGTTAAGGCCTGCCATGGGGTGACTGATAGGTATTTAAGTGTAGTGATTTAGAGAGATATAGTGTACCTATATCTCAGTAAGTGGTGCAAGCACCATCTTACACAGTCTTCAGTAGTAGACCTGTTGTGTCAATTTGGATGGCCTCTCATGGGTGGCATAATACATGCTGCAGCCCATGGGAGGCCCCTGGGATACCTATGCCCTAGGTACAAAGTGTACCATATACTAGGGACTGATAGGGGTACCCCAGTATCCAAACCAGGAGTGTACCTAAAGTACATTAATTGCAATTAAAGGGAGAAAGCAGATAGACCAGGGTCCTGGATAGCAGGATCCCAGTCAGACTAGGCCAAAAACCGTGTGATATCAGCAAAAAGTGGGGGTACCCATAAGAAGCAGATACTACTTTCCTACACCAGCTATGCGAACATTATTGCGCCGAGACCTGGCCTCCAAATCTTCCGCTTTGGAGGCCGTCGCTTTTAGGAGTTGCTCGACCTTCTCCAGGCGCTTCGCCATCGTCATCTGGGTGTCTTCCATCGCTGAAATACATTGCTCAGCTGCTTCGATCCTGTTCTCATGCTGGTCTAATTGGCCCGCATGTCCTCGATGTGCGTGTCCAACATATTAAACCTGGTATCGATGGCCTTAAAGCCAACCCGTAGTTCCGACATGATGGCAGTGGCGCTGTCCGCAGATGTAAGGCCATCCTCAGATGGGCTCGGCGGGCCCAGCGCCCCTCCTCGGTCGCCAATCTTACTCTCATTGCGTCTGGGAGTTTTCACCGCATCAAACGACAACTGTCGCTGTTTGGGGTCTCCACGCCCCATGGCAGCCCCGTCTCTCTGCCGAAAATACCTGTGCTGTTTCCTGCCGTAAGATCTGATCACCCTGGCCAGTGGGGTGACGTAAAGATTGAAAAGTGTCGAGCTCAGGATGGAGCCCTGCGGAACTCCCATCTTTACAGGTCTACTACATGAGATGGTGTTGTCAATCTGGACCGTCGTGACTCGATCTGTTGACTAGCTCCTCAGCCATTTCAGGGCCTCCCCTCTGACACCAATCTCCCAGAGCCGGAGTTTGAGAATGCTGTGGGAGATGGTGTCAAAAGCTGCTGATGGATCCAGCAGAACGAGAAAGATGACTGCACTTTGTCCAGAGCTAGCCTGATGTTATCTGTTATTTCAACCTAAGCTGTCTCTGTGCTATGAGCGGCCCTGAAGCCCGACTGTGAAGGGTCCAGTACTCCATGACTCTCAAGGTGGATAATGAGTTGTTGATTGACCAGCGATTCAAGCATCTTCCCGAAATGAGGAAGCAGCGAGATGGGACGATAGTTGGAGGGAAGTTTGAGGTCTGCAATAGGTTTTTTGAGAATTGGCCTGACTCTGGCGGCTTTCATAATCTTAGGGACCTCAGATTATGAAAGTGACCTTTTAACTAGATCGTGAGACCATCCAACAGCACCATAGCGATGATTGGAAGGAATCTCGATGGCACAGGATCAATATGTGAACCCAATTTGATTTTTACAATGGTTCCTCACTTCCTCTGAGCTACAGTGGGAGAACTTGTCTAGAACACGAGGAGGACCAGATAATGCAACTGAGTCATTTCCTGAAAGGTTTATGTTTTCTTGTGGCGGAAAGGAGTTATGAATCGCAATAATTTTATCTTCAAAGAATTTGGAGAGGAAATCTGTCCAATCCTGTGAGATAAGGGTTTGTGTATGAACAGGGGGCATCGTAAATTATTTTAGTATTTGATATAGCTCCTTGTTTGAATTTGCCGCCTTTTCGATTCCATTTAGGAGAAACAGTTTTTTTGTTTGTCTAATGTTCTCCATATAGCTGCAGTGGATACATTTATAGTCATTAAGGTCTGTCGGGTCTTTACTTCTCCTCCATTTCCGCTCCGCAGTCCTACAGGAGAGCTTAGCTAGCAGGAGACGTTTCCAGGCGGTCACTGTATATGCGGTCTATGGGCCGCGACGCCAGCACTTCGCTCCTCCGCCCGTGCCTCAATGTAATAGCACGGCCACTGCGCCCTGCCGCAGCCCTGCCCTCAGACTCGCCCGCAACCACTATAGTCGCGGAGCTTCTGAGAGCTGCGTCAGTCCACAGGAGGCGAGCAGCTGCGCTCTGCCATCGATGTCGAGGAGCGGCTCCTATCCAACACAGGGCCCTCCCCGATCGGCGCTCTGGTTCTCAAGCTGTTACTTAGCGGTTGGGTTGCCGCGCTGAAAGATCATGTCTGCATTTCTATGGCAGCAGCTCCGGAGCTCCAAGAGCGAGCAGCCATCTTGGTGCTCTGTCCGTCCACGCCCCCCTGTTGTCATAGTTTGTGTAGATATATCGCCTGCACACAAGTGCATGGTCCTCTTCAACAAGGGTATGTATGCACCACCATTGTAGCCGAAGTGTGTTCTTTGATGCTTCATGCACTGGTCCAAGTGTTTAAGTCCAGTAATTATGAATCAGTGAGGTAGTCCGGGATTGATTGAAGGTGAGAAGCTGCATGGACAGCAATGCTCTATTACTTACTGGTAATCTTCATTACTCCGGGTCCCGTTGTCCTCGTCCCATTCATTACAAAGTGGAGATGACCATCTCCAGACAGAAAAAAACAAGAGGAATGCTGGGACACTAATACTGCCCCTCCCCCCGGGAGTACATAAGCATTACTTACCCAGTAGCTCTCCTCTACTACCAAGCCCAGACAGGAAGACCTGCCGCCCGGGAGGGAGGGAGGGGCGTATGAATCAATCAATCAATCAGGGGTTTGTTAAAGCGTGACTACTCACCCGTAAGGGTCTTAAGGCGCTAGGGGTGGGGGGGGGTGCAGGTTCCATTCCATCAAGTAGGGGGTCTGTCGAAGAGCCAGGTTTTGAGGTTTCTTGCGAAGATGGGGAGCGATGTTGTCTGTCTGAGGTGGAGCGGAAGGGCGTTCCATGCTTTGGCAGCGAGGAAGGAGAAGGAGCGGCCTCCCGATCTGGTCTTTCTGGTGCGGGGGACCACGGCATAGGAGAGCTGGGCTGATCGTAGGGTCCTTTGGGGTGCGTGGAATTTGAGTCGGCTGTTCAGGTATGCTGGTCCGGTGCCGTGGAGGGCCTTGTGTGCGTGGGTGAGCATCTTAAAGGTGATTCTCGCCTCGACGGGGAGCCAGTGGAGTGTGTGCAGGTGCTGGGAGATGTGGCAGTGTTTTGGCAGGTTGAGGACCAGTCTTGCGGCGGCGTTCTGGATGTTCTGTAGCTTACAGATGAGGTTTTTGTTTATTCCGGCGTAGAGTGCGTTGCCGTAGTCGAGTCTGCTGGTGACCAGGGCGTGAGTGACTGTCTTTCGGTGTTCGAGGGAGATCCATTTGAAGGTCTTACGAAGGAGGCGGAGGGTGTGGAAGCAGGAAGATGAGACAGAGTTGATCTGGCGGTCCATTTTGAGCTCGGAGTCCAGGATGATTCCCAGGTTGCGTGCGTGGTCTGTGGGGGTTGGCGGGTTTCCGAGGGCGGTGGGCCACCAGGTGTTGCTCCAGGCATCGGGGTTTGGGCCCATGATGAGTACTTCTGTTTTGTTGATGTTTAGTTGTAGGCAGCTGTTTTTCATCCATTTGGCGACGGCTTCCATGCCTTCTTGAAAGTTGCGTCTGGCGGTGTTGGGCTCGTTGGATAGGGAGAGGATGAGCTGGGTGTCGTCTGCGTATGACACAATGTTGAGTCCGTAGGTTCTGACGATGGGGGCAAGTGGAGCCATGTAGACGTTGAAGAGCGTCGGGCTGAGGGAGGAGCCCTGGGGGACTCCGCAGGTGGTAGGTGTGGGGTCAGAGAGGAATAGGGGGAGTCTGACCCGCTGCGTCCTGCCGGAGAGGAAGGAGCAGATCCAGTCGAGGGCCTTGTCCTGGATTCCTGCGTCATAGAGTCTGCGTATTAGGGTGCGGTGGGAGACTGTGTCGAACGCCGCTGATAGGTCGAGGAGGATGAGGGCTACTGTTTCTCCTTTGTCCAGTAGGGTGCGGATGTCGTCTGTTGCGGCGAGGAGGGCGGTTTCCGTACTGTGGTTTTTTCTGAAGCCGGATTGGGAGGAGTCGAGGATGTTGTGTTCTTCAATGAATGTGGCGAGTTGGCTGTTGATGGCTTTCTCGATGACTTCCGCTGGGAACGGGAGCAGGGAGATGGGTCTGTAGTTTTTGAGGTCGGTGGGGTCCGCTGAGGGTTTCTTTAGGAGGGGGTTCACCTCGGTGTGTTTCCAGTCGTCGGGGAACGAGGCAGTGGTCAGGGAGCGGTTGATGGTGTGGGGGAGCATGGGTGCGATGGTGTCGGCGGCTCTGTTGAAGATGTGGTGGGGGCAGGGGTCCGTGGGGGCCCCTGAGTGGATTGACTTCATTGTCTTCAGTGTGTCTTCGGTGGTGAGGGCTGTCCAGTCATCAATCGCTGGTTTCTGGGTGTCGGGGGTGGTTGGTGAGGGTTCAGTGTGTTGGTTGTCTTCGTCGAGGTTGTCGTAGATGCTCTTGATTTTGTGGTGGAAAAAGGTGCTGAGTTTGTCGCAGAGGTCTTGTGAGGGAGGGATGTCGGTAGACTCACTGGTGGGTTGGGCGAACTCCTTGATGATGCTGAAGAGTTCCTTGCTGTTGTGTGCGTGGGTGGAGATTCTGTCTTCAATCGCTTTTTTCCTCGTTTCTCTGATGAGTTGATGGTGGGCGTTGGTGGCGGCTCTGAAGTTGTTGTGGGCTTCTGTGGATTTGGTGTTTCTCCAGGCCTTTTCGAGGCGGCGGCATTTGCGCCTGGATTCTCGAAGTTCGGTGGTAAACCATCTGGCTTTCTTGGCACGGTTATTGTTGTTTTTCTTGAGGGGGGCTATGGTGTTGGTGCTGTCCGAGATCCATCTATGCAGGGTTTGGGCTGCGGTGTTGGGGTCGTCGTTTTCCGCGATAGTTGGGGTGGAGTTGTTGAGTGAGGAGGTGAGCTGGTCGTCGGTGATTTTGGTCCAGTTTCTTTGTGGAAGCAGGTGCTGGTGTCTGTGGATGGTGGGTGTTCTGAAGGTGAAGTGGACGCAACGATGGTCGGTCCATGGGAGTTCGGTGGTGTGGCTGAAGGTGATGGAGTTTTCTGTAGTGAAGAGGGGGTCGAGGGTGTGTCCTGCTGAGTGCGTGTGCTCGGTCACGATCTGGCGGAGTCCAATGTTGTGGAGGTTGTCCAGGAGGCATGTGGTGTTGGGGTCCAGTTGATTGTCGAGGTGGAAGTTGAGGTCTCCCAGCAGGGTGTAGTTGGTGGATGCGATGGCCTGCTTGGGACAAGGACAGTGGGACCCGGAGTAATGAAGATTACCGGTAAGTAATAGAGCATTACCCCCAGGTCCCTTATGTCCTCGTCCCATTCATTACAAAGTGGAGAATACCAAAGCAAACAAAATGGCCTTCCGCATCCACAAGCAAACTCAGGAAACCACAAGAAAGCAGCAACCCAAGGGAGAACACTGGAGGAGGGAAAGGGGGACCACAGAAACAACCGGCCCGCAACCCACAACAGGACAGCAGAGACCAAACAAGGACCAGAGACCAGAGAAGGCCAGAACCCCAACCGGAGACAGGGCAAGCGGAACAAAAGGACACGGCGAGGCAACCCACCGGACAAGGCCACCAAGCCCTGAACCACCGGGAAGGCACATAGGACCCGGTAGCCACACAGACACAGAGCAAACCGAGACAGCCCCGAAGAAGGCCAAAGAAAGAAAAGGCCAATAGAGGCAGGCACAAGCACCAAGACCAACCAAGGAAAGAGGAAAGCGCAGGCCAGAAACCGGCCCACACCATCAAACCGAAGGACCCAGCCCCAGAGAATCCTAGAGGAGAAAACCCACCAAAACGCCACCGAGGAGGACCAGGAAGCAGCAAGAGCCCAGGAGCCAGACAGGAGCGAGACCCCAACCAAACAGAATAGACAGGGAGGGGAATAAGAACCTAAACCCCAGGAGGCCAAAAAAACCAACAGGGAAGGAGGCCACCAACCCAACTGTGGAAAAGTAAATTTTGCCATGTTCTGTGTCCCTACATGTCATCCATCATATGTTATATGTGCATGATTAATATGCATATGTTATTCCCCATGTTTGATTAAAGACGCAATTACAGTTGTGTCCACCTCTAGTATGGCAGTTTCCAGTTCTCGTGAATACTACGAATATCAGGCCTATGTAAAGCTACGTTGCCACGTTTCTCAGTGTGCACGTTATTCCATTGTAAAGTCCCCGTTTCTAGGCCTCAAAAGGGCCCGGACACCAGATTCAGCTCCTGTCTCCTGTCTCCTGAAGCCTCGCGGAGGAGCGATACAGCCCCCACCTGTATCCTCGACCCTTCACTTACTTCCTGCCTCGCAGTGCCCGGTTCAGCTTGGCCCTGCCTCTGAGTCTGCCAAGAGTATGTTATGATTCCAGATTATCAGTTCAGTCCTCTTCCTCTGCATTCCTAAAGCTACTGAACTGCATCAATAGTTTCCGTCATTGTCTAGCCTTTACGGCCCCATGTTAGAGAAATACTGTATTAATGGTCATTTAATATTCTTCATCACGCACTACATGTAGAATAATGCATGGTCCAGTCTTAGTGTCTGTTAGCCTTTCCCCTCCTGACTTCTAGTTTATATCAACATGTTCTCTAAACATCAGATACTAGATACTGTTTAGGTACATGTCGCCCTGACTCTCCAGACTTCAGTCTCTGCTCCTAGCACAGAGTTCGAAGCCCCCAGCTTCTCCTAGTGATACGTCATTGCCAGTTTGCGCGCACCATCAGGTTAGAGGTCCCGGCTCCTTAGGTAGCCCCCTCCATGGGTTTCCGCCCCGTTCATGACATATTCTGTTACGTTTGCATCACATGTCTGTGTATACGCCCTGTTACACCTCTTTTCACCCTTATCTTTCGCGACTGCTACGCGTCACGCCTATTGCTCCACCCGCTGCTACGCCCATTGCAATGTAATGCTATGTGTTTGCGTTATGTATATATGCTCATGTACTGTTATTAAAAGTTATCCGTTCCCTTGTCCCGATCCTGATCCTGGCAGCGCTGCCAGGGCCCTGCCATCCTATTCCTGTGCAGGTTGTCCTGTTCCTGTCCTTATGCTGTATTAAACCTGCAAAACTCCTACTACCTCGAATCTTGACTCTTATTTATTGAGCTATCTGTTATTCATTTATACATGCAAAAAGAGAGGTATTATTTATATATTTACCACATAATGGCGCCCGAACAGGGACTTGCCCTTTCCCCACGCGTCGGTGAAGCCACGCCGACCCCCTGACCCTCTGCAGTCGTGACGGAACTCTTCTGCGCACCGGCAGATATTTCTGCTTCAAGTATCCCTCAGGCCCACGGAGGAGACGGAGGAGGCGGTCCAGCATCCAGACGAGACGGTGGAGGAACGCGGCGAGTCCCGACCAGAGCCCAAGCCGAGAGTCCAAGGTCCGAGGTATCCGGAGGTCCACCCGTAACTGAAGTCCGAAGTTCATCGTCCGTCGTCGTAGCAGTCCAGTCCGATCCGAGGCCTTCCGTTCTTGCTGCCCGGTGAGTACCGTCGCTGGGGTAGTATCTAGACAGGGTCAATCTAAATTGACTCTGGTCCGTGGGTTGGTGGTACACAGACCCACAAACGAAGTGTTCACCTAGGTGGATACGGGTCTTGATGCGTCCCTTTATGGGACCGGTATGTTCCGTACTGTTTCAGCAGTGCATCTAGTAACTCTAGTCTGTTCCGTTCTCGAGAAATTCTTGTGTTTCTGTTCTCAGTATTCCAGGTAATATTCTGTCCGAACTGTTATGTTATGATGTTGTTCAATGTATTTCCAATGTCGTGGTATGCCTGAATTGTTCTCCCAACTGTTATTGTTCCTCGTCTATTGTATTGTGTTCCGATTCAAGTTTACAATGTCTCTCTATTCGAGATTACGTCAGTTAAAAACTAGAAAGGGTTTGTTAGAAGAAGCAGTTCCAGTTCCGCCTAGGGACAGTCCAGGTCATTTTATGTATCAGAAGCATGGCATAAGTGCCATATTATATCTAGATTTATGGGTGGATTATACCAAACAGTTAGAAGAAAAGTATAGATGGCCCGTATCAGGCACATGGGATGCCGAGTGCATCATGAGAGTAGAAGAGGCATTATGGAAAAAGAAAGCCAGACAGTCACAGAAAGATGCCATCGAGTTATGGCGCAAAGAATCTCATAAAAGAACCGAAAAAGAAATCAGAAAGTCAGAATTAAGTAGAGAATCCTTGGAACGAGCCCAAGAAAGGGAATTAATCGAGATTGGTGAACGAGTCAGAACTGAACAATCAGAGAGACAGAGGAATGCCCTTATTAAGGGTATGTATCCTCTCCTTGCCGAGGGCCTGCCAAAAGCGACCCCGGAGGCACCCAGTAATTTCCCGCCACCATTAGTTCCGACTAAGTTACGTCACAAACCGACCGCAGCTGATATTTTTATTTCGTCCTATTTGGACGACACAGTCCCAGAATATGCAAATCCTGTTCGCGCTCCGCCAGTCCCTGTAAATCAGGCACTTCCCGCTCCTCCAGACACCGGAGTACCTGTTACGGTACCCCCGGTCCAGCCCGCCATACAAGTCCAGCCTACATTTCCATTTCTCACTCTGCCAGGACGAAGAGCATCAGTAGACGACTCTAGTTTAGGGGCCGCAGGGGGAGGTCCTCCTCAGACCCCGCCGCCACATAAGCGTTTAACAACAGCCGAATTACATATGCAAGCGTCACAGCGTACGCCCAGACATCAGTCTGTAGCAGAAATAAGAAAAGCCCTTAATGAATGCGGCTATGATCCAGTCCCAGGAGAGGATAATATGGTTTTATATTCATTACGTGTAAGAAGGGTGGCCGAGTATCTAGTCACCCTACCGAATATGAAAGAAGACCTAGACAGAATATATCGTTTCATCCGTACAGGGGATGATTCAGAAAGCATTGGCGAGGCCATGTCTCAAAGGAAAGCTGAGACCCAGCTCATGATATTAAAGTTTCTGATCAATTGTCTAATAAGAGAACAAGATTACCCGTCCAAAGATCAAGCCGAAATGAGAACCCTGACAAAGTGGAGTGATAATATAGCCGAGGGTAAGCACAGAACCATCAGTGCTATGGAAAGTATGTACAAGAAAATTCGTAAAGAAATAATAAGGTTACACGATCAACGTAAAGCAGCACAAGTAAGCGAGAAAGAAAGTAACTCTGATACTGAAGAGGTAGAGGACGAGAATCCCGACAGAATAGCGTATGTAGGAAAATCTAGATTTCCAGATCGCCATTTACGCCTAGAACACAAGTCTACTTTCCATCATCCAGCACCAGAACAAGGTTCTCTAGAACAAGTATTCCAAGCTACCGATCACATTCTGAAATCACGAATCGGTTACAGTGAGTTGAGTACCATGCATGAACAAGAACTAGTCCGATCAGCAGTCCGATGGATTACTGATTCTACCACTTTTCCAGACGAAATAGTGGCACAAATGTTTCTGAAAATGCCCCCAGCCGAGCAACGACTGGCGGGTATGTATATGATTCAGCACCTCATTACATTGTATGAGGGTCAGCACTCTGATCCAGGCCTGTTGCATGATATCCTGAACGAGTTACTCCAGTATAGATGGAAAGGTTTAGGTACCGATTTAATTAGTGTCGTTCTAGAACAGCGTCACAAATATAGAACGTTTTTGAACCCGCATTTTGTTCATGTCTCACCCCCAGAAAGTAAACCATTTTACATGGAGAGACAGAATCCGTTACGAGAAGTCCACCCAGTTAGAGGAATGGGTGGCGAACTAGAACGAGTGTTTGTTTACACTCCGATTACAAAGATGGAACTCCTAGAGATGAAGAAATTAATTCCCTGTCATGATAAAGATCCAGCAGGGTTCCACCGAGAATTAAAAGACATGCTCCGTATGGGAGAATACACGTATCCAGATATAATTAAAATGTTAAAGGTTCTGCTGCCCGCAGGGGTGTATGAAAAGCTCAAGGAAAAAGAATGGGAGGTGGGAGAGAAAAAGATCGATTGGGCAGTTCTAGAAGCTGAAGATAAGGCACGAGTACCAGGTACCGGTCTTGGAGCGAAATGTAAAGAATTACCAGAATTATTAATACAAGTTTTGCCTAGGTTATTGACAACTAGAAAAGAAGACTGGGATGCAATCTCAGCCTGTAAACAGAAACAAGATGAAGACATTAGTGATTTTTATTCTAGATTTGAGAAATGTTTTAGCATCAACAGTGGCCTCAAGACAAGTAGTGAGTCATACCCTCACCTTTTTGTTACTAAATTAGTCGAGAATTCAAGTCCACAAATTAAAAATCGAGTTTTGAAAGTCGAAAGTACCTGGCAAGCTAATACCCCGTCCCAGATGTTACAGATGCTCCAATACCACCAGAATAGAATCAGGGAAGAGCAAGAACACGAAAGGAAGCGTATGAAAGACACGAAAATGAAAGTACTAGTTGCACAATCTGTTCCTCAAGACGGTCAGAAGAGGGGTCCGAATCAAGCCAGTCATCCTGCAGCTCCCGTTAAAGGGAACTGCAATTATTGTAAACAGCCAGGTCATTTTATAAACGAGTGTGCAGTTCTGAAACATAACATAGCTACCGGTAAGACTAAAGAAAGACCACGTCCGCCTAGACAAGAACAAGTTTCACAGATTCCTCAGCCACAGAATGCACCACAGACAGTTACAGCACCGCAGCCCATCGCTGCAACACAGCATGTTACACAGCAGATGTACCAGTATGCACAGTCTGAGTATCCAGAGTATCAACCGTATTCATGAAACAGCCTAGAGAGGGAGGTAGGCTTGCCTCTCATCGAGATACCTGTAGATCAAGAAGGTCCCTATGTTCACAGTCAAGTACTAGGGAAAGATAGAAAGTTTTTGATTGATACAGGGGCAAGTAGGACCACAATTAGCCATGCCGAAGTTCCAGGGGCTCCGCTCTCAGGCTCAAGAAATGTTTCCCTTGGATTTTCAGGAAAACCTATTGTAAATGAAATATCAAAGCCAGTTACTCTAGAAGTAGGTCCATTGTCCCGTACTACTGATCTGTTACTTACTAAGTCATGTCCAGAAAATTTATTAGGCATTAAAACACTGAAAGAATTAGGTGCAGTTATATGCTGTTCCCCAGAGGGAATACGTCTGTTCCTACGTGACTTTAAGGGTCACTATGTATTACGAGATTTTGATCCCAGATTGTCTAATGTTCCGCAGCATTTATGGGCGCAAGGTCCAACTGATGTTGGTTATATGCAAATCACACCCCATCGTGTGACTCTCAAGCCAGGTGTAGTGTTACCACGAATCAGACAGTATAGATTGCCACCTGAGGCTGTAGCAGCCTTATCCAAAATTATTGACGAGCTCATCGCTCAAGGAGTAGTTGTAGAAACTGACTCCAATGTATGCAATTCTCCGATCATTCCAGTCATGAAACGTACTGATCCAAATGCACCCCCAGTATATCGATTAGTGATTGACCTACGAGAACTTAATAAATGTATTATTCCCCAGTATCCAGTTGTCCCAGATATCTCTTCCCTATTGACAGCCATTGATTCCGAAGCCACATTTTTCACTGTCATAGACCTCAAGAACGCGTTTTTCAGTGTTCCCATTCATCCAGACAGCCAGTTTCTTTTCGGATTCTGTTTAAATGGAAGAAGCTATATGTTCACACGAGCTCCTCAAGGTTTCACAGAAAGTCCCAGTATTTACAGTCAAGCACTCAAGAGACAACTAGACAACATTCACATGCCAACTGACACTGCCCTGCTCCAGTATGTCGATGATCTACTGATCACAGCCCGTTCTGAACGTGCTTGCGAGCGAGCATCCCTTACAGTCTTGTATTTCCTAGCCGAGATGGGGCACAAGGTGTCCCCTTCTAAGCTTCAATTCTGTGTCCAGCAAGTGGTCTACTTAGGACACTTACTGTCCAAGAGGGGTAGGCAGTTGACACCAGACCGTATCCAGTTAATAGCGAGTCTTCCTCAGCCCAAGACCCAGAAGGAGGTACGTGCTTTTATCGGCCTCACTTCTTATTGCCGACAATGGATTCCTCAGTATGCATTCCTAGCCAAGCCACTGATACAGTTAACGACACAGGAGGCAGCCGTATCGACTGTCCTCCCTTGGACATCTGAACATACACTCAGTTTCAATGAGTTAAAGAAAGCTTTATGCCAAGCTCCAGTTCTAGCTACACCAAACTACAGTAAGCCTTTTACACTTTTCGTCACAGAACGCGAAGGTACAGCATTATCTGTTCTCACACAAGATCAAGCAGGACAATACAAGCCATGTGCTTATTTTTCGAGCACATTAGATCCTGTAGCCCAGGCTCTGCCTGCGTGCCTCAAGTCAGTTGCAGCCACAGCACTAGCTATCAGACAAAGTGATTCCATAGTCTTAGGACACTCCCTGACAGTACAAGTTCCACACTCCGTGGAAGTTCTTTTAAACCGAACACAGACTCAGCATTTGACAATTGCACGTTTAACAGGTTATGAATTGACACTGTTCCAGCCACACATAGAAATCAGACGCTGCAACGTTTTAAATCCTGCTACATTGTTACCATCAGTTACTTCGAATTCTGCCAGACATGACTGTGTGGAAGTAGTTAACATTACGACAAAGCCAAGACAAGATCTGACAGATATTCCGTTACCAGATCCCGACCTGACACTTTATGTGGATGGTTCATGTATGAGAACAAGTACAGGAGAACTAGTCGCCGCGTATGCAGTGACTACCGACACCGAAGTTATTGAAACACACCGTATTGACACCCTGTCCGCTCAAGCAGCAGAGCTAGTTGCTCTGACACAAGCCTGCCTACACGCCAAGAACTTGAAAGTTAATGTTTACACAGATTCGCGCTACGCATTTGGAGTCGTACACGACTTTGGAGTGCTCTGGCAGGAGAGAGGTTTCATGACTTCTCATGGAACCAAGATTCAGCATGGTCTCCTTATTCAAGCTCTGTTAGATGCCATACATTTACCGACATCCATTGCTATCATGAAGTGCAAAGCACATACGAAAGTTACTGACACTATTTCTCAAGGTAACAATCTAGCAGATCGCACAGCCAAGCTTACAGCACAGACTCCAGACATTCCAGTTAATCCGACACAGACACACACTCCAGATCCGACTACATGTATGACAGTTAAGGACCCTACACAAGATGTCATAGATATCCAGTTACATGCTACTCCTGAAGAAATCAAGAAATGGTCCGAACAAGGAGGGGTCCAGACAGATCAAGGATGGTTAACGAAGGGTAGAGCCACATGGTTTCTCCCCGACTCTATGGTTCAAGTCATTATCAATACCGCACATAGTCCAGCACATTTAGGAGAAAAAGCTATGCTAGACAGTATCCAGAACATTTGGTTCAACAAGCATTTACGAGCTGCAGCCAAGCAGAAAGTCCGTACCTGTATGATATGTTGTCAGTTTAATCCAGGTAAAAGTGTCCCGGTGGAACAAGGGGGATTCCAGCCTCCTGACCACCCTTTTGAAGTCCTCCAGATGGATTATATTCAGATGGAGCGATGTCGAGGTTTCAAGTATGTCCTTGTAGTTGTATGCGCCTTGTCCAGGTGGACAGAAGCATATCCAGTCCCAGATTACACAGCCGCGACCACTGCCAAGCAGTTAGTTCGTGAGTTCTTCCCCCGTTATGGACTCCCTAGGGTCGTATATTCTGATAACGGCCAGCCATTCTCATCTGAGTTAATGAAGCACGTTTCCCTTTTGTTAGGATACCAGTGGAAGTTCCATTGTGTACGCCATCCTGAAGCAGCAGGTCTCGTAGAGAGACATAACCAGACCCTGAAAATTCGCATCGCCAAAGTATGTAGAGAGAAAGGTGTGGACTGGCTAGTAGCTCTGCCAGTTGCCTTGTTCTATATGCGCATGGTCGCACATTCCAGATCAGGTCTGTCCCCGTATGAGGTCGTTTTCGGCCGCCCCCCTAACATGTGGGGTACTCCTAGACCCCGAAGTATTACCGATGTTTCAAGTAATATGCTGACAGATTACCTAGCTTCCTTGATGTCTGCCCTCAACTCTTGTCGTTCACAGGTTGCCGCCGCATTTCCAGACAACACCGAGGTGGCACCGCATGAAATCGTTCCAGGATCCATGGTCCTTGTCCGGAATTTTGACCGCTCAAGTCCGCTGGAGCCACGCTGGAAGGAGCCCCGACAGGTCCTCCTCGCCACCCGTACAGCCGTGAAGTTGGAGGGTCGCAAAGGCTGGGTGCACCTTTCACATATAAAGAAGTTTTATGGACTGAAACCCGTCTCAAAGAACATTTCCCAGGATTTGAAGGATTGCCAAAATATTGTTCTCAAGGACTGTCCCGCAAAAGACATTGCTACAAACCCTCCCCTGCTAGAGAAAACTCCGCAACAGGAGTATAAACTCAAGTTAAGGTCTAGTAAAATAAGTCAGCCAGTTTGATTGTCTAAGTCCTCCCCTAGGTGAAACGGTTAGACTGTTTCTGACATGTATAAAATAGACCCCCATAGTGAGAGAGTTAGTCAAAACTCAATCCGATGTATCATTTTTCTAAGTTTCATATTATTTCTCAGCATTATGATTTCCTGCACCAGTTATGCATTTTACCTGTGTTTCCCAGTTTCTCATGTAAATACGTCTTCTAATGCTACAGTAGAGCACACGTTTAGTGATCTACCTCCTCATGAACTCTCTTACCGCCTCGCTATGCGAAATAATTCTTTCATCCGCATGCTACATTATTCACACCAGACCAGCAATGCCACTAATTGTTGGGTGTGTGGTCGACTCCCCCCTTTCCAGACGCCGAAGGGAGTTCTGCCACTCTTTCCTTATCCATTTTCACATAATGGTTCGTGTGGAGCATGGTCCACGTTAACGTTATACTCAACAGATATGTCTTTTCTTAACAGTACGTGTTTTCCAGACAAGCAAGGTCTTCCCCACAGAATCGGGTTAGATCTAGAAAATGAAGTTTACAATTTAGGTAATTATTCTTCGAATTTCATGGTCCTGAATGTTCAGTCTGATACTACTCCAGATTTACCTGCAATTTCAGTACTACCAGTCAAAGGCGAATTATGTGTCCGAAATAATGGTTCCGTACACGTAGGTCATAGTGATTGTACTACTATTGTCAAGTATAGTGACAGTAGGAAATCTATTTTCAAAGCTTCACGTCATTCTTATTTTATTTGTGGTCAGACCGCATATGTTCGTCTGCCCCTCGATTGGGAGGGAACCTGTTACATTGCCTTCCTACTGCCACCAGTTTTCCTAGCCCCATCTGATTATCATAGAAACACACATCTAGTACACGTTAGACATAGAAGGGAGTCTCCCATTGTCGATTATACTGAAACTGCCCTAGAACAGTATACAGATTTCAACAGAGGTTTCTTTTTCTTTATAGGACCTATCCAGAATAGTAAGCTAATCCGTAGGTTAACCAGAACCCTTGAAGCTGTAGTCAATGAGACTGCCTCTGCTCTAGGTAACTTAACCGAAGAGCAATCTGCTATGAGATTTGTCGTTTTACAGAATCGTCTCGTCCTTGACGTCATACTGGCCGATAGGGGCGGGGCCTGTAGAGTCATCGGATCTAGTTGCTGCATTTTCATTCCAAATAACGCGCCGTCTGTTTATTCAGCTATAACCAGACTCCATAAAATTGCCCATCTGTTACACCAAGATCCAGGCACCTGGACATGGTCCGGTTGGTTCTGGAATATAATTTCCGCCTGGGGATGGAAAGTCTTGTCCTTTCTAGGTATTGCAGTAGCGATCATATTCAGCTGCTGCCTCTGTATACAATGTGGCCCTGCGATTTGCGGCATTTGTGCTACCTCTTGTATTCCTAGTCCCAAGCCCCGTTCTAAATCCCATTCCAAGATAATTCGAGACGAACAAATGATACTGTATGAAATGATAGATGGTATCATGAATATTGATGTTTCCTGATGAAACGTAGTGACAAGGAGGGAATGTGGAAAAGTAAATTTTGCCATGTTCTGTGTCCCTACATGTCATCCATCATATGTTATATGTGCATGATTAATATGCATATGTTATTCCCCATGTTTGATTAAAGACGCAATTACAGTTGTGTCCACCTCTAGTATGGCAGTTTCCAGTTCTCGTGAATACTACGAATATCAGGCCTATGTAAAGCTACGTTGCCACGTTTCTCAGTGTGCACGTTATTCCATTGTAAAGTCCCCGTTTCTAGGCCTCAAAAGGGCCCGGACACCAGATTCAGCTCCTGTCTCCTGTCTCCTGAAGCCTCGCGGAGGAGCGATACAGCCCCCACCTGTATCCTCGACCCTTCACTTACTTCCTGCCTCGCAGTGCCCGGTTCAGCTTGGCCCTGCCTCTGAGTCTGCCAAGAGTATGTTATGATTCCAGATTATCAGTTCAGTCCTCTTCCTCTGCATTCCTAAAGCTACTGAACTGCATCAATAGTTTCCGTCATTGTCTAGCCTTTACGGCCCCATGTTAGAGAAATACTGTATTAATGGTCATTTAATATTCTTCATCACGCACTACATGTAGAATAATGCATGGTCCAGTCTTAGTGTCTGTTAGCCTTTCCCCTCCTGACTTCTAGTTTATATCAACATGTTCTCTAAACATCAGATACTAGATACTGTTTAGGTACATGTCGCCCTGACTCTCCAGACTTCAGTCTCTGCTCCTAGCACAGAGTTCGAAGCCCCCAGCTTCTCCTAGTGATACGTCATTGCCAGTTTGCGCGCACCATCAGGTTAGAGGTCCCGGCTCCTTAGGTAGCCCCCTCCATGGGTTTCCGCCCCGTTCATGACATATTCTGTTACGTTTGCATCACATGTCTGTGTATACGCCCTGTTACACCTCTTTTCACCCTTATCTTTCGCGACTGCTACGCGTCACGCCTATTGCTCCACCCGCTGCTACGCCCATTGCAATGTAATGCTATGTGTTTGCGTTATGTATATATGCTCATGTACTGTTATTAAAAGTTATCCGTTCCCTTGTCCCGATCCTGATCCTGGCAGCGCTGCCAGGGCCCTGCCATCCTATTCCTGTGCAGGTTGTCCTGTTCCTGTCCTTATGCTGTATTAAACCTGCAAAACTCCTACTACCTCGAATCTTGACTCTTATTTATTGAGCTATCTGTTATTCATTTATACATGCAAAAAGAGAGGTATTATTTATTTATTTACCACACAACCAGGAAGGACACCAAACCCAGAACAGAAGGGGAAGAGGAGGCCAACGCAAAGACCACAGGCCAGAGAAGCCCCCAGAAAAAACCAGCCCAAAGCCGACCACAAAAGAGAGGCCAACAAGACCGGAAACCAACCACGAACAAGCCCAACCAGGGTGGGGACAAAGCCACCGGCCACAACCCCCAGAAAATTCCCAAATAGGGAGGGAATGGAAGGCAGGATGTAAGCCCAGAGCAACCGGGAACACCCAGCAGCCCCTAAACCAGGCACAAAGGGCAGAAAAAAACAGGAGCCAAGATGGCAGAGAACCGAACAGGAACCCCACGCCCAGGCCAAGCAAGTAGCAAAGGCAGCGGCAGCAGAAAAGAAAAGGCCCCAGGGAGCACCGAACCACAACAAAAAGTCCCACAAAGCCCGACCCCAGCAACGCCGCAGAGGAGCCAAGAAATAGCACCCCCAGGGCAACAGACTCCAAAGGAACCAGGAAGCCAGGCCCAGAGCCAAGCAACTTGACCACGCAGGAGGACCCGCCGGCCCAACAGAACCCCGGAAGGAGCCCACACAGCGCCCAGGCCAAAGCAAAGGGTAGGGAGGAACAGGGAACCCCCAGCACACCTCCGACCACCCAAAAGGCCGGAAGGACACAGAGAAAACCCCCAAACATAAGCCGGAGGGAGAAGAGAAGGCAGAGGGCAAGCAGCAAAAAAACCCAGACAACCCGCAACTAGGAGGGAGGACCCCACAGAGGCAAGAGCACCACAGACCAGCACCCCAACCAGAAGGAGGGGGCACCCAAACAGACCCCCACCAGGAACAAAGCCCGGGGAGCAATGGAGGAAGAAGCAAGCTAGAACACCAGAACCAAGAAAGAACCAGGAAACACCCAGCCAAACACTCCCCAGAGCAGGCCTAAAAGCGACAGCACAGCCAGAAACCCCAGGAGGCACATCCAGAGGCCACCCCAAACGAGCAAGAAGCCGGCAGGCCCGGGGCCACCGGCCCCCACACAGGCCCCAAAACACAGGCAAAACTAGCCCGGGAAGAGAACCGCCAGCAGGAGAAGACCCCGAAGGACCCACCAGGACTCGGCCTCAACTGAAGAGCACCCCGCCAGAACACAAAAGAGAGCCCAAGCAAGGAAGCAGAGCCAACATACAGGAGCGGAAAGGCCCTAGCAGGCACCCACCAAGGGAACCAGACGAGACCAGAATAACCTAGGGAGCAAACACACTCAAGTGCAGACGGACCAAGAAGCCAACAGCACCTGACAGCCCCAGGAGGCCAGGCAGGGACCAACCCGGCCCGACCACGCACAAAAACAGAGAGCAGACAAATCAAGCCCAGATAGGGGCGCACAGCCACAGGCCACCAACCAGGAGAACTGCAGACCAGAAGATGAGAAACAGGTGGCACTCCAGGATAAGGAAGCAGCAAAAGACGGCCAGGCCCAGACCGCAGCGGCACAAACCCCAGGGACCAAAAGGCGAACCGCCACCGGGGTGGGAGGCGAGAGAGAGAACGTCAGGTAAAGAAGAGCAGGCGCCCAACCACACCAGCCAGAAAAACCTCCACCAGACACCCCCAGGAGCAATGTTCCGTCTAATTTTTTTCCTTTGTGTGCGGCACTATGGGGGTCTCTGTGCGCTGCAGCCATGGTTAGGTGCGCCAGGAACCAGACCACGCGTGTGGGTGCAGTGCCAAATATCACTCCAAATTCATGCTTAAACAAGTGAAAAGACTGCATTTTCACACATAAATCGCCACATTAAGGGTCTTATGGCAGGTTTGCAATTTAGACACACGCCATGACATGAATTAGTTACACAGACAAGTACACTTCGGGTTCAGAAAAGCACAAGACTCCAATGATAGTACCATTATAAGATTTTACTGCTGTAGGTGTAATGTAACTTTTTGTATTGTATATCTGGATGCACAAACAGAAAGAAGCAACAAAATACCAGCCAGGCTGCACACTAGGCTAAGCAGAGAGATTTTGAACTAACATGATACCTAAAAGAAATGCAGCAAGTCCAAAAGAACGACGTTTGCTTTACAGGTTGTTCAGTTGGACTTTGGTCAGCCAACTTCAACTAGGCACAGCCGCATAGGCGTCCGCAGGGGGGTGGGGGGGCAAGGGGAGGCACTTGCCCCCCCCCTGGATCGCCAGTGCGTCCGGTGTGGGCCCAGTCAGCCTTAGGTCATCATGCTTTTGAAATGGTGCCATTGTTCCAGGTGGCAGACCCCACCATTGGGTGGGAAGAATGCAAGGGGGTGGCTGAGAAGGGTGCAAGGCAGAGAGGAGAAGGGTGTAAGGCAGAAGGGAGACTGGTTCAAGGTAGAAAAGGGTGCAAGGGGGATGGTGATGAAGTTAAGCATTTACCCCCCTGGAAACAATGCTGCGGACGCCCATGCACAGCCGGGCCACCTTTAACACTAGTGGCGCCCTGTGCGTCAATGTTTGTTGGCGCCCCCCAATGGCCACCTCTACCACGGATTCCCTCACTAGCACCCTTTAACAGCAGCCCTCAAGTCTCCAGAACCACTGGCTCTCTGATTCATTAAGTATTATAGCACCACTCATACCAGTGTTTTTTTACCCAAATGAACCCTCTTGGCAAAATTAGGATAATAAAAGGCTGGGCAATAAAACATATTGCTCTAATATAATACTTGCAGTTAACATGCAGCTGTTTGATGAGAGTTAATAGCTCAATGCTCTATATTAGGATTTTGACTTACAAACCACAAGTAACAAAATGAGCTCTCTTACAGAAGCAGTAACCCACTGACCTATTTACATTTATGCACTTTGTTATCTTCAGGGTACAAGTTCTTAGCAGCAGGCATTTTAACCCACTGTGCGACCTTTGGATGAGTCAAAACTTCCACTAGACAAACCTCTATCTCTTTCCAGCAAGACGATTAATAACCAGAGTTATCTAGACATTTTAATTGATGCCTGAAAATTGCTGGAGGCCAGGAACATGCACGGCATCCAACTCTTCACATGAGGACAACACCCTTATTATATGTACAGTCAGCTGCATGCAGCAAAGCCTGGCAGTGGCCTTCGTCTATCTCCATGCACAGCTCACAATCTGGCAGCCAACTACTGCTGTGTATAACTTTTAGGAGGCTTGGCTGCAGCAAGTCCAAAAGCACAACGTCGTGCTTTTGGACTTGCTAAATGTCTTCTCTTAAGGGAGCACGGTTGTGAGCCATTGTGAAAATGTTTGTTAATTGCAGCGCATGACGGTGCTGCAATTAACAAATGTTTACACAAAGCGCCACAAACAGCCCGCAGCCACAGCTGGGATTACCGTTTTCGCGCCGCTCCGTTTTAAAAGCGGCGGCGCGAGAGCATTCACAGGATGTGTGCGCGAGGATGTGTGCGCGCTTCCCTCATGACTCTGCGCGCTCGGGGGAAGCAAAATGCGCGCGCGTTACAGGGAACAGTGCCCAGGAGGCCCCCAGCCGGGAACAAACCAAGCAGGAATCACCACAGAACCAGGAGGGTGGGACCCGGAACACCAGAAGCAAGCCAAAGGCAAGCACAGGGAGAGGATGTGCAGAAGCAGCCAGAACCCAGAAGCAACTCAAGCACACAGAAGGCACCGGGACAAAAACCCGAAGCCCCAGGCCAGAGCGAAGTAAAGACCCGGAAGCAAGAAGAACCAGACGCGGATCAACCAAGCCAGGAACCAGGAAACCCAATACACAGGAGACCAGAAGGCACAGCCACGCCGAAGAACAAGTGCACCAGAACCCGGCGCCTGAGACTACACGGCCACCCTGACAGAGGCCCGACCAACCAAGCAGAAGCCCGGAAGTGGAAGCGAAGAACCAGGACACCCAAGCGGAGCAGAGGCCTTAACACAACAGCCAGCCCGTATCATAGGAAAGGGCACCAGAAAGAAAGGCGCACGCCTAACACCCAAGGCCAGGCCAGGACACCCGCATCCGCGACATGCTCCCGACGCAAGAGCCGCAGAGGT
The DNA here is from genome assembly GCF_964261635.1 of Lissotriton helveticus. Classification (NCBI taxonomy): domain Eukaryota; kingdom Metazoa; phylum Chordata; class Amphibia; order Caudata; family Salamandridae; genus Lissotriton; species Lissotriton helveticus. The sequence goes on from NC_136057.1 coordinate 1,797,737,526, forward strand.
CAATGTGGAAGCAAGCAGACAGGGAGACCCCAACAACACCGGGAACCCAGTAAGTAAACACAGGCCGAGCCAGCGAAAAAAGGAACCAGCCTCCACCGAGGCGACAGGAACCTACACCAAACCGAGGCAGGAAAAAGCGACCCAAAGGGAGAAGAACCCCCGGGCGACCCACCCCATAAAACAAACAAGAGCAGGGCAGAGCTGGAGGTAACGCCACAGGCCAGAGAGAGAAACCCCAACCACACAGACCAAGGGAGAGGAGCCCAGGAACCTGTGCAGACCAAAAAACCGAACCAGGAACCACAGCACCCGACTGGAAGCGAAAAACCAGGGACAGCAGCGCAAAACCTCAACAGATGCGAGCATGTACAAGAAGCACTCGGAGGCAGACGGCCAGCGCCTAGACATGGGCATCGCGGCACTACACAAAACCACACAGCCTGTACAGCAGGGGTCTTCAAACTGTGGGGCGCGACCCCCAGGGGGGCCGTGGATTGATGTGAAGGGGGTCGCGCATTCACAGTCACACTTCTGCCCTGGCCTACAGGGCTTCAGCTTTCCTCCTCCCCCGTCCTGTGTCTCAGCCCGGGCTGCTGCAGTGCAGCTCGCGCTGCTGGGGGCTCGGCTGGGCAGTGTCTGGAGTCTTATCTCCAGCAGGCCCGAGTTTTCACAGGTCTTTAAAGACCATTTGCATATTTACATGCCTTTGTTAACTTGTTAACCAGGCTTAGTTTTTGTTATGGTTCCAGTACCCCCTGAGCCCCCACTCTGCCTATTCCTTACATTTGTATTTTTACACTTACTGCTGTAGGGCGAGAACGCATTTAATGAAAAGGAATATAAAGTTGGGTTGCCTAAAGAAAAATGCCTGATGTGTGTTGTTTAAAGAGCCTGCAGAGACCTGCTCTTGACACTAAATACAGTTATACATAAAAAAGTATATATTAATTAGTTATGTGACTTTTCTTTGTTCTCTTTAATTTTCAGTCATGGATCATTGAGGCAGCCCTAGAACACAATTAAAAGTGACACAATTAAAAGTGCTCTCTATTTATATTTGCTATTCTTAGTATTCACAGATAAGTCCTAAAAATACAGCTTTAGGGGACTGCTGTTTTTTGGGCCATCGAAATAATGAGCTGGCAACCCTGATCATAAGGCTGGAAGTTTGTTGCAAGATCAGCACATTATTTATTTCCTCCACCCTCGATCCTTGATTAATGCCTTTATAGCAATAGTTTAACTTATATCTGAAATCCTACCCTTCAAGTTTCTGGGAATGCACCCTGCATTCAGACAACTCACTCCTCATTCTCACCTTCACTTTTACGCTCACCCTGCACTCACATCGATCACAATGCACTCACACTGATCACCATGCACTCATAGCGATCACAATGCACTCACACTGATCGCCATGCACTCACAGCGATCGCCATGCACTCACAGCGATCACAATGCACTTACACTGATCACAATGCACTCACACTGATCACCATGCACTCACAGCAATCACAATGCACTCACACTGATCACCAAGCACTCACACCATTCACCCGCTCCCCCTGCACTCACACTGATCACCACGCACTCACACCATTCACCCGCTCACCCTGCACTCACAGTGATCACAATGCACTCACACTGATAAAAATGCACTCACACGGATCACCATGCACTCACGTGGATCAACATGCACTCACGCGGATCACCATGCACTCACAGCATTCACCCGCTCACCCTGCACTCACAGTGATCACAATGCACTCACACTGATCACAATGCACTCATATCATTCACCCGCTCACCCTGCACTCACACTGATCACCATGCTCTCACACCATTCACCCGCACACCCTGCACTCACAGTCATCACAATGCACTCACACTGATCACAATGTACTCACACTGATCACCATGCACTCACAACATTCTCCCGCTTACCCTGCACTCACACTGATCACCATGCACTCACACCATTTACCCGCTCACCCTGCATTCACAGTGATCACAATGCACTCACACTGATCACCATGCACTCACACCATTCACCCGCTCACCCTGCACTCACATTGATCACCATGCACTCACACTGATCACCATGCACTCACACTATTCACCCGCTCACCCTGCACTCACAGTGATCACAATGCACTCACAGTGATCACAATGCACTCACACTGATTACCATGCACTCACAACATTCACCCGCTCACCCTGCACTCACAGTGATCACTCTGCACTAACAATGCGCTTGCATTGTTCACCATGTACCTCACCATGCAGTCACACAAGCACACTACTCACCCTGCACTCATGTGACACTTCACTCACCTGTCCCCCCTCACTGCTCAATCTGTAGCTCACTCAAACAAGGCCATCACTAACCATGCATTAATTCGTACCACTCTGCACTTGCAGCCAAACCCAAATTCATATGGTCACCTCACTCACCCTGCAGTCACTCCTTTTACCCTACTCTCACACTGTTGCATCGCTCACCGTGCAGTCACATGAGCACTCTTGTCACCCACACAGTGCAGAAGGTTAAAGTGCCTGGTACAAAGAACATGTACCATGCACATCACAGAACTGAGTGTGAGTAAACTATGAGTAGCGCTATAAAAAATTAAATGTTTGTCAGAAAGGTGCTATAGAGAGATGAGGTGTATGGTTGGTGAGTGGTAGTGAGGGGATTCATGGAGAAGGTGGAAAGACTGTTGCACCATGTGCGACCAGTGCTAGGGCCAGCCCTGGCTGGAAGTGTTAGCCCGCCGCCCGAATTTCGGGTCTAGTGGATCCCCTGCTTCTGCCTATTATTATGATTTGATTTGATTTGATTTGATTTTACATTTTATAAAGCGCAGTGAATGCCTGAAGGCGTCTTGGCACTGGAATAGTCTGCGGACTAGAGTACCAACTAGATCTAAATCTGAAAGCCTAATTAATTTTTGAACAGCCAGGTTTTCAGCTGTTTTCTGAACATCATCAAAGAGTTGCTATTTTTAATCTCTAAGGGAAGGGAGTTCCATACCTTAGCCGTGCCGACGACAAATCTCCTCCCTCCCCAGCGTAGCTGTCTATACCTGGGAACTACCAATAGCTGAGCCTGTGCTGATCGTAGATTTCTGGAGGGTAGGTATTTCCTAAGATGTGTTCTGAGGTACAGGGGTCCTTTCCCCTGTAATGCCTTGAATGCAAGACATTGCGATTTGAAAATAATTCTCTTGCCCACTGGCAACCAGTGAAGATCCTTCAGTCGGTATGAAATTGGTTCGTATTTGGGAATGTCTAGTATCAGCCTTGCTTCTGCGTTTTGCATTCGCTGGAGTCTGAGCAGGAGCTGCGTCTGAAGCCCTGTAAACAAAGCATTTCCGTAATCCAGCCTTGATAAGGCTAATGCGGTGACCACCGTTTTTAACGCATCCCTGGGAATATATGGGCGAATCTTCCTGATGATTTTGAGGATCCCCCAGAAGGTGGAGGTAAGTTTGTTGATATGCCCTTCAAAGGTTAATCTTTGGTCAAATATGACCCCCAGATTTCTTACCTTTGCTACTGGTACTGGACAATCACCCAAATCATCCGGCCACCACTTTGGGTACCAGAAGGGAGTATGATTGCCCAGTAACAAAACCTCAGTCTTCTCGCAATTTAATTTAAGACAGTTCTTCTGCATCCAGGACTTAATCAGCAGCATGCATTTGTTAAAACTGTCGGCTGTCTCATCAACATTGTCGGATAACGAGATCACCACCTGTGTGTCATCCGCATATGATATTGCAGCAAAGCCAAATTGCCTGATGATATCTGCCAACGGGGCCACATAAATGTTGAAAAGTGTAGGGCTCAGAGATGAGCCCTGAGGCATCCCGCATGGCAACTTGAAGAATTTAGACGTTTTGCCGTCCATTTCTACCACAAATGTTCTATTGTTTAAGAATGACGTCAGTAGCTTAGTGTCCCTCGCTTGGAACCCCAGTTCAGCTAATCTTTTGTTCAGAATTTGGTGATTGACGGTATCGAAAGCCGCCGAGATCTAATAGGATCAAGGCGGCCTTCTTACCCTCATCTATTGTTTTTCTTAGTTCTTCTGCTGCCATAACCAAGGCAGTTTCGGTTCCCTGCCCTTCCCTGAAACCATACTGTGAGTGATCTAATAGTTCACCCTGTGCGATAAAGGGTATCATTTGCCCATTCAGCTTTTCCAGTACCTTGGCCCCAAAAGGGATCCTGGATATTGTTCTATAGTTTTTCGGTTATTTACATTTGTAGTGCACTACTGTTACCAAAAGGTGTCCTGGGGCTAATAACCATCTGCTGCCTGAAGGCAAACGAGAAACAAACAGAAGGGGAAGGAGAACCAGCCAAATGGGGTGACCTACAGAGCATAGAGCCAGGTTTTTATATCTTCCTCAAGGATAATAGATTCTTGGTCGAGTGAAGCAAAGGAGGGTGCAAGTTCCATAACTGCGCGGCCTGCATCAAAACAGCGAGACAGACAATTCATGCCTTCCTGAATTAGAGAACAATAAGCAGAGTGGCACAGGGCGAGAGGAGCATACGGGTCCGACCAGTATGCTTCATGAGGAGAAATGAGAGAACAGCACGGGAGTGGGAGAATTCGATTGAAGAGGTCAGGGATGAGGTGAAATGTGAAGTTCTGAAGCGAAGTGCAGACACGCAAGAAGTGTGTGAGCAAAAGATGAGGGCTACTGTTAAACTGTGAGATAAGATAGCTGAGAGATGATCTGTGACCTAAAAAGATAATTTGATGCGACATAGGTGAAGGACAGCAGTGATAGGGGAAGAGAGGGAGTATTGGGTGTGTGCTGAGCAGTGATTAATTTTTAATACAACATATGCCAAGGCCCTCACCAGTAGACCACTGCAACTTTAACCACCCACCATTGCCTGGCCTGTGCAGCCAATGAAAATACCTATGCAATGACCAACCAGAACACTCGTACAAGTGTGACTATTCAGGCTATTTCAAGCCCCCAAAGCTATAAAGAATGGCATGTGTGTCAGGAGGTTATCATTTTTAGTGTATATTGAATTAATAAACAGCTGTTCTACTCATCTCTAAATTACACAGACCGAGCCACCATTTGGAAGTCTGTCATAGTGTCAGTGTGCATAATAAGGTGCCAGTGCGGAGCACCGGAAACCACCTTCTCAAATTAGGCACTGGTGCTGAGGTAACAGGGGAGAGGGTCGTTGGTTCAAGAAGGTGCAGAAGACAAAGGGGAGATGTGAAAGATGAATGGGGGGACTGGAGAGGTGTAAGATACAAATAGACAAAAATTTGAATGGAGGGACTTGAGGTGAATGAGAAGTGCTGAGGTGCACGGGAGGTGACGGGGCCAGAGAGGCCATGAGATTAATGCGACTGTTAGAGATGAGGGCAGTGAAAAGACGGAATGGCAAGAGGTGATTAAAGGTGAAGTGAGAGGTTGAATCGGGGGAGTTCAGAAGTTGTAAAAAGGGGCGAAAGAAAATGGCCTGCAATGTGAGAGAGGGATCAGGGGTTGGGAGAGGAGAGAAGAGAGGGATGGAAGGAACTGGGTAAGAGGAAAGGGGCATGGGTAAACTGCCTAACTCTGCACAAGACCGCCGGGGTTTGAAGGAACCCTTGCTGCTCCCGGCCAGGGCCATGTGAGCTTCTAATGTGGCAGCGCGTATTTGTGCGGAGTGGGAGGCCCTTCACAAAGGTTGACTAGACATCTTTCTGATGTTAATTGCTGTATTTTGGTTATAAACTGGTACTGATGGGGTGAAATCTTTCCTCAGTGTTAAAAAAATGTCAAAATAATAAAGCAATGCTATCCAAAAATCCAAAAATACGTGGCATCACAGAACATTATTTACATTTTCTACCCACACAATTTAGTCAAGCCTGTCGCATAATTTGGTCCTCACCTGCCTCATAATTTCCACTAGCCCTGCCTACAGGTTTCGAAATTTTTGTCAGGAGGGGGGCCTTACACCTGAAAATGTTGACAGGGGGGTCTCGGCATCCAAAATTTTGAAGACCTCTGCTGCACAGGGAAAGACAGGACACCACACAAAATCGCCAAGAAGGAGCCGCCACCAAAAACAGACCCCGGGTCAGACAACCAAGCCCGAAGGCGGGGGCGCAGGGAGAGAGCCCCAGAGAGCACCAGGACGGAGACCACCCAGTAATCACAGACCCAACCAAAGGCACACACGACCAGGGCAACGAACCCCCGGGAGTAGCGGGGGGAGAGGTGGCAGCAACAAGACAAGCAGGAATGGAAAACAAAAACCCATACCACAAGCAAGCACCGGAGAAACGGTCCCAACCGGGACCCGAGGCGCAGGCGGCCACCAAAGAGCACCAACACCGGCCAAAGGGAGACCGCCCGAGCAGGGGAGCACCCAGAAGAACAGTGCACCCAGGAGGCAGCCGCGAGGGCCAAAGCGCCACAATGCTCCACGGAGGAACAGAAGCGGGGATGTAGCCCAGCGGCAGAGAAGCGAGCAGCCCAGCACACAGAACGAGGATTACACACCGAGGCTAGAACCTCGGCCACCAGCGCTAAAATGGCAACCGGGCTATGAGGAGTAGGAGACACGCAGGTGCCTCCGTACGAGGCCCCGGGTCAAATCCCATCAACCCCAGGAGCCCTCTGTGCGTAGGCAGGCAAATCCCATAACGCCATCCTGCCAGCAATCCAGGACCGGCACCAGTACAGAAAAAATCATCCAGGGCGGGAGAAAAACAGCACAACAAGGCCTCCACCACAAAAAATTGCAACAGGAGCATCACATGCACATCAACGGAGAAATAGACCCTGAAATATCCAGAAACGAACGCATCACCTCAGCGTTCGACACCACACAGCAGAAACACAGGGAATACATCGACCGTGGCATCAACATAATAGAGAGCAAGCATGTGATACCCAACCCTTACTGCGACCCCGGACAGCCAGCAACAGCATGTCATTGCCTCCCCACAGTGCAGCCAACAGAAAGCACTAAAAGAGGAAATCCGGCAAGCGGGACTCACCCGGAGTGGGGGCCGACCCCAGGAACAAGGCCCCCACTCCAACAGCAAGAAATCCAGGACACCGGCAGGAGCCCATCCAGCTAGGCATGCCTCCCCGGCCAAGCTCGGGAAGACGAGCCCGCGACCCCGAAGCAACTTCGGGAACTCCAGCCTCAGCCGCAAAGGACTGGGAGGTGCACGCAGAGCACAGCAGAACACCGGCTCCAAGAGAGACTGTCGCCCAGCAAGCCCGGCAGGCCAGGAGACAGTCCAGGGAACCCCACACCCGCACAGCCAGGCAGCCGGGCAGGGGGTGAAGAAAGAGTACTGCCACTCCATCCCAGCAGGAGCAGCACCAGCACACCAACCATTCTGTCGACAGACAGAAAAAAAGAACAGGAGGGCTGCTGGGTAAGTACTGCTTATGTACTCCCGGGGGGAGGGGCAGTATTAGTGTCCCAGCATTCCTCTTGTTTTTTTCTGTCGGGAGATGGTCAACTCCACTTTGTAATAAATGGGACGAGGACATAAGGAACTGGGGGTAATGGGCAAGTGGTGATAAAAATTTTGCAGCTGTTTCTCGTATGCGTGAACGCACAAGACAAGCAGACAACACATGCACACAGCTGTTTTGTCATCATTTTCAGGAAATTGCATTCATAATTAGTAACAAGTTTGGCATCTCAGGCAAAACACCAATAGATTGTGAGTTGTTGTTTTACTTTTCTTCTAGGGCTATTCTCTGACACCCTATAGCTACTGTGGTTAATGTGAATGAGCCCACGTGAAAAAACTTCACTGCAACCAAGAGTTAGAGATTGCTCACTGTTTACAATGCATCCCTGGATCTGACTCTGTAACACATAATCACATGTACAGCGCGCCCTTAACTGTTTGTATCCATCCATCGCGGTCAGCACTTAGAAGTTAGTGTACGATGACAGGCAACACTTTACAAAGCTAATTACTGATCTATCTATCTATGTGCCTGTCTATCTATCTATTGATCATACTCTAGCAATATCTACTTTCACTGTGTTCTCTTTCTATCATTCTCCATCTCTTTCTCTGTTTTTCTCTGCTGCTCTTACTCTCTCTCTCTTTCTCAGGCCTGTGTCCACGTCCATCTGTCACAGCTGGTCACTTAGACTGGTGCAGCTGTTCCAGCGCTCCAACAGAAATTCTTTATAAATGACGTCATAATCTACTACCACACTTACCAATCAAAACCAGGCCCATAAGAAACAACAGAGCAGCTGAAACATGAGGCGAATGGATCTGATATGTTGTTATTAAACTCTTTTCAATAAACAAGACCAGCTTGTCATTTTAAACGTTTATTTTAAAATTCTTAAAATTATATAAATTCAATTAGTTCTTTATTAATATCAACATTTATTTTTAATAAGTAAGCTTTATTGCATTAATCATTGGCTCAAAATCTGACAGTTCAACATTGTATGAAATAATGAATTTAAAGAAAACATGGCCCTAAACCCTAAATTAGCTTTCTGACCTGAAAAGGAAAATAATGAATAAACAGTTGAATGCTTACAAGTCCATGGAAAATCGAACAGCACTTCGCCCTCAGGAAACAGTCAGCCCCGATCCCTTCAAGAGGCCAATTTTTATACCCTATTTGCTCGCTAATCTAACTAAAATATAATTCTTTCTAAAAAGTTCAGCATTCTGATTGGTTGCTGTCTGTCAGTCCACCAAAATCACTACGTCCAGGGTGTGAGCGTCACCATGCCATTGTCCATTGACATAGAGTGACATCAGCTTCCGAGTGTCTTTGCAACAATTTAAAAAGTTGCTTCTCTGACTTCCACCAGAGCTCGGCAAAAATCATCCCTGCCATTCCTCGGCCTTGAGAAAAGAACATCTAGAGCAGTTCATGAATAAGTCTCTTTTGTTAGAGCCACAGTCTTTTTCAAAGGTTGTGCAAAAGCAAAGTTCCATGGAAAGTTTCCAAGATGACTGCACTTGGCTCCAACTCTGCTCACGTACAGGCCGACCAGCTTTTCTCCAGAATCAGAACTAAGACTAGGCCTCAAACCACATTCAGGCTAATAATTAAACAAACACAAAAAGAGTGATTAATTCAGGTAAAACAAACCCTTCTGTTACCCACCCTTCCCTGCTAGTAATTAACACATTAATAAATGACAACTAGCAGAAGCAAACAAATAAAGCAGCACATAAAATATCTACCATTCTTCATATACTCCAGCTTTATGAATCTGAAAGAATTAAAAGATGATTAAATGTTTCACAGACAGACAAATCACAACATAGGACAAACATGTAAGCACATATAATGAAGCACATGCCTTGAATGATCAGCCGCATTTTAATAGTGACAAAAACAATAGGACAGACATGACAAACAAAACAATATTAGTCATGTGTTACAAAACAGACTTGCAAATGCAACAAGAGCACATGTTATTAATTTCCGCGTGTTCATGTGTGGTGCAAACTTAATCTAGGTTGGATTAATCAAACAAATCATGCAACAAACTCATTAATAGAATTAATCAAGTTATGGGAGATTGACATCACAAGCCAGAATAAAATTATTTCTGAAGCCCGCTCCATCAACTCCCTCATCTGGTGATTTAAAAATCACCAAACAAAATCCCAAAATTTAGAAAATGTTATCTATTGAACATGTTTCAGGCTTACTCAGGATTAGTATTTGAACTCTAATTTTATCTATATTTCTGCAACTCTCAGATCTACAACCTTCTGATTCTATTTCCTTTTCCCTTTCTTTATTCAGCTAAGTTGGATCCTTTCCACCTTTGAATCCCCAACCCCCAATGAATTTATAGACAACTAAGTTTTAAATGTCATAACTACATTTTGAATTGCACCAACAAAACAAATATCAATATGAGTACTATAAAACAAAATAAAAAACAAAAACTAAAAAAAAGTAAATTTTGAAAAATTAGTATATACCCCCCATTTTTTTTTTTTTTCTAAAACATGTTTTCTTTGACCTTGTGTCTTATATAAGTGTTTCCAGCTAACACAATTTCTTCGACCTTGTGTCACCCTAACACAATTTTTTCAGCCTTATGCCAAAAATAAACCTCAACTTAAAGAAAATTAAACCTAGTCATTGTCATCATTTTGACTTCTACAGCGCACTGGAGCAATATTTATGTAGGCCCATTCTGGAGACTTGTATTTTACATTTGGTCTCAATGGTCTTTTGCTCTTCCAGGTAATCATTTCAATGTTTTCTCCAGCTTGCTCTTTTTTGTCTGAATCACTGTTCTGACTTGACATTTCTTTGACTTGTTCTTTCAATTTATTCACGAATTTGAACTTCAAATCTTTAGGCCAGACATCACCTTTTCTCAAGAGTTTCTTCTTAGGCTTGCTTTCTTTACATTCAGCTTTCCAAGCCCTTCCTCTGAATTTTCTTATTTCAGACTCTTCATCACTCCCATCTGTATCATTTTCTGAGACTTCAAATCTGTACCTAGGAACTTCTTTACTCAGCAGCTTCACTCCGTTAGGAACGTCATCCTTACAGCTGGTACTTGGTAATTCTTCCTCTTCAGGGATCACCTTCAGCTTCCCAGTTTCAGAATTCTTGTTCCCGCATTCAGAGCTACTCTTCTGCTTTTCAATACTCTCCTGGACTTGATTATCTTCTTGCTCAGAATTTTCTGCTTCTAAATCCCTTTCTGCTTCAGAATCTTCTTTTTCTGCTTGAGATTCTTTTTCTAGCAGATTTTCATCATTTTCTGAATCTAGAATCTCTAGATCTTTTTCATTCAATGTTTCCCTCACATTGACATCATCATCCAGATGTCGACCACCTTGTCGATCTTCAAGATCTGGATTTTCTCGTTCTTCTTCTGAGTCTGAATCAATTATAGTGTTGTCACTATCTTCATCAGGGTTATCAGGTGCAGGTATACGAACGGTATTACTGATATGCATCCATCCAGTATCTGTTGTGACTAGTATCACCTGACTTGCTTTCTGCCACCTGGGCACTAGACAGTTTCTCCACCGATGAACCTTTGTTCTGACCAAGTCTCTTGACAATAGATCATGAGCCTGCTTCTTTTCTTTAGGAATCACATCTGTTCCTAACTGATGGAATACAAAAATTGTATCATTCTTTCTTGTTGGAAAAGCTTCTAACCATTTTGAAAATAAACAAATGATGACTAGGACATATCTCAATTTGTTTTGTTGGGCATTTCAAAGAAATCTATTTGAACTTTTACAAATGAACCACCCTCCCGGCCTATGCTTCCCAAACTCTCAATTGTCTTTTGATCTGAATTGTTTTTCTGGCATGTCAGACATGGTTCCCTACACAGTTGAATCATTGTGTCTTTTCCTAAATGACCTGGACCATGGTACATCCGTGCCATGTCAGCAATTATGCAATTGGGCATAACAGGTCTGCCATCTTTGTAAACCCAAATTTCATCCTCCTCTCGCTGTCTGCAACCTTCTTTGAGCCATGTGTTTTTCTCCTCATCATTTGCCTCATCTTGTAATTGTTTTAATTCTTGCCATGTCTGAATTGCAAAGATTAGTATGAGGATGCTTGAAACATGTTCATCGAATTTTTTCCCATTGATTGCAACCCTCTCGTGAGCACAGGACTTAGCAATGGTACCTGCGTGCTCATTGCCTTTTGAGACATGATCATTTTTCTCTCCATTTGCAGCATTTTTTATCACTGCTATTTTATCAAGAAGCTCAAATTCTTTATTGAAGTCTGGCATACCCTGAACAGGAGCTTCACACAAACTCTTTTTAAATTGCTCAAAGGCCTCAAGCTCAATTTCTGTCAGGACAATTTGGTCTTTTATATCTGCTTTTGTCAGTCCCTGCAATCGTTTTGCAAATACTAAGAAAGCACTAATCCATTGGCAACAGTATCCAACCATGCCTAGGAGCATTCTTACCTGTTTTTGTGACATTGGGGCTTCCATTGCCTGAATCATTATATTTCTCTCAATAGTTACCTGTCTGGGAATTCTCTCTTGGAACCTGAAAGCAAAATTTGTTTGACTCTCTGGGTGCATTAGGACCGAATACCACTCAGCATCATGTGGTATCTGACAAAGGATCTCTGCTGGGTTAGGCACAATAGGACAACAAGGAATAATTATCTCATTAACCTCTTTCTGACCCTGCACTATTCTGCATGTTTCATCTGGTGAGTTACAAAGACTCTTTTCAATCTCTTCAAAAATAACTCTTTCAATTGTTTCTGATTTCAATTTGTCCTGTGGAACATTAGGAAATGAGTTTCCCTGCTTGTTTGCAATTTTAACTAGATCTGGTCTGTTTTCCTTGTCTCCACTGAATCCTGTATCTGTATTAAATTTCTGAGCAGGAATAATAATTTCAGAAGTACTAGGCATCTCATCATACCTACCTTTTGTGACACCTTGAGAAGGAATCTGGACTGGGACTCCATTAATCTGAACTGGGACTCTTGGCGTTACATTAATCTGTTCTGAGAGTCTGCTTAAATTTATGTCCTGATCTATATTTACAACATCAATTTTACATTGATCAATTAATTCTTCTCTGACATGTTTATTATTTACATTCACAGATTTGGGAATCGAATTTTCATTAAAAATTATTTCTTTTGGGGGAGGTGGTATTCTTTCAGAATATGTGTCATTTAAAACTGCATCTTTAGCATCTGTATTTTTATTATGCTTACTAGTTACTTCATTACTCACCTGTTTATTCATTAATTTGCTCTCACATGTAGCAACAACCTTTTTAACCTTTTTAAATACATTTTTCATTTTCTGATGGCAGAAAAACATTTTCTTCTTCTTTGGATAATAATTATCCGTGATTTAAAATACTCACCTTTATTAATAATTAATCTCAATTTAAAATAATTACAATAAGTAAATGCGTTCACTTGGCCTTCCAATCTTTTGCTGATCAATTAATTAATTAATTATCAAGGACAGGTGAAATAAAATGTTATACCCTGCTCAAAATAATTCAACTCCTAATTTACCTGTATGACTATTTTTAATAAACCTAGGAAAAAATATGCATTTACAAAACAGCAATGTAAAACATCTATTTTGCAACAACAAACACCTAAATGTGATTGGGTATGTTTAAAATGTATTTCTGCACTTACACACCTTACTGCAACAGTACTTGTAAATAAAATTGAATACACAGGTAAATATATTTGGCAAAAGACAACAATAAAAATACCTTATTTTAACAAAAGCAGAAACACTTAAAAATGATTAAGTATTTAGGAATGCTTGTTTGCACATATTCGTGCACTACTTCTTTGAGAAAGATTTGTAACATTTTATTTAAACACACTGCTGTAAGATCCTCAGTGTTTCCCCTCTGTCAACCAGCATCAAATTAGTTTCCCTTGAACTTATTTAAACCCCATTAATCACTAATTCCATTTATGTCACAACACTTGCTGGCTGCTGCAACACGAGTCAGCTGTAACAAGCACTTTTTTAAAGGAAAAGAAACCACATTTAAATTATTATTTTTTCCTTCGTTGTGTCAGTGTTGATTTAGATACCATGCACTATGCAAACTGTGTACCAGAGAAATATATTCACACAATGCCTTGAGAAGTTCCTAATATCACGCTTTCCACACAATCTATATTTTCTAATTATAGAACAGAAGGTTTCACCTTCACGCTCCCTGCACACGATGTTTACTTTCCATTAGTGGCACAGCATATATTTCAGCACGAGCCTCTCCCCACACTCGGCTGAATGCAATGTTTACTTTCAATTAGTATAACAGTAAGGCTCCAACACGACCTTCCTCAACGCCTGCCTGCTTATTTTCAGTCACATATGACAAGTCTTAATAAACGCTTGGCTGCGCAGATTAACACGGTGTTTATTTCAATTAATTAGTGTAACAGCAAGCTTGTTCCTTTTGTACACAGCGCGATGACAGATTTCAGATAAGCTTTTTATGGCAGATTTTACACCAGGTTCTCACCGCTTTAAACAGTCATTTATTCAAACTTGCACAATGGTTTTAAATTCTAAAGTACTTGTGCCACAATCTAGATGAAAGCTGAGACACTCATAATGGAAATAAACAACTCGGCAGTCAACACGCCCACCAAGCCATTCACAACACGATCTTGCTGTGACACTATGAGAGCCACACGAATTACAGCGCAGCTCTGCTGTGACACTACGGCACATTAACCAATCAAGGCACAGCTCAGCTATGACACTGCGGCACCCTGACGAATGAGAGCGAGGCAGCTGTGACATAGACAGCTGCTGCAGCTGGCAGCTCTCCCCTTTCGCTCCTCACTCGGTAAACGGCCCCTCCCTTCAGAATTTTCGATCGGGACCCTAAAATGCTCATAAAATAGCGCAGAATTCTTTAAAATACTTTTAACAACGTGGAATACCTTTATTATAACCTAATTAACTCAGAACACTCCTAAATGCTCCTAAATGCATTAAAATAGCACAGATCACCTTTTTGTACATTCCAACTACGCTGAACACTTTTGAATGGTTTTAAATAGCGCGCAATGCTTTTAAATGGATTTAAATAGCGCAAAACACCCTTTAATGCTTTTAAACAGCGCAGACTTTACCTAAAGGCTTCAGAGCGCTTTACAATATTTTAAAATAGCGCATTCTTTACCATGAAGGCTCCACAAAACGCTTTCCTATTACTTTTTGAACGCAATTAATAACTACATAAAGGAAACCATTTGTCTGCTTCCCTAACAAGGAGATAGTTTTATATATATTCATTCAAGTATTCTCAGCGTGGAATAGACGACGCTATTCTCACAGAATAATCTCATTCACTAGTAAGGCAATTCTTACCCTACCCTTCTAACAGGTAATAATCAAAAGAGCCTCATTTAAAAGCAGACACCTAGATCCAGCAAGTTCAAACTTAACCCAGTTGACATTACAGATCATTCACGCACTTTCACACAGAAAACCCTGATCATACACACACGAATTCTTGGCAGGACTTGAACCAACCACAGAAAAACGTCAGGCATTGATAAGAATAGACGACGCTATCTCACCCTTCTCTCAAGCTTGAATAAATCCTACTACTCTCTTCCCAGAAAGTTTTAAAACAGGCTCACCAGGTCCCTCTGCTTAATGCTACAATTTCATAGGCAATCCTCACTATACATTCAACCAGTCAATCTAAGGTCCCTAAACTTGTGTTGTACGTCCACAACACGTGATATATTCTATACCACAATTTTGAAACAGACAAAGGGGGGACCCAGGGAGAGCCAGGCGCGAGCCGGTCTCTTCCTGGGCGGGTTCGCGCGAGGATCATTCCAGGTGGGGGCTGATTAGCAGAGGGCTTAAAAGGGGAAGTTAGGCGGGCGGTTAGGACTGCGTGGCGGGAGGCGTGAAGGGAGGTTGTTTTGCGCTCGGGTACCTGGGTCATGGAGGAAGCGGCGGAGGTCAGGCGGGCTGTTCAACTCCTCTGTGCAGCAGGGCGGGAGGATTTGTTGATGCCCGGCGTCCCGGAGGAGGCGTGGGTCGGCTTGTCCCGCCCCCCTCGCAAGGCTGCGGAGGGCGTCGCCAGGGCGGTGGAGGCGTGTCTGTCGCCGGGCCCCGAGGACGATGACGACGGCGAGGCGGCCATGCCGGCTGATGGGCCTGGGCTTGTTTTGAATGCCGAGGAGGCAGGACCCCCGCCGTGTGACCCGGGCGCCCTCCAGCAGGTATGTGAATTCCCGTTTTTCCCTGCTGGTTCCCGAGGGGCGCCCGGGGAGAGGCGGGGACGTTCTGCGGGCCGTTTGACACCGCGTCCAGGCGGTCTCTCTTCTGGGACGTCGGGGAAGCAGCAGGCGGGGCCCAGGCCCAAGCGAGGGCGCAGCGCGGAGCAGCATGGGCGCGCGCACGCCCCCCCCACTGCTGCGGTGCCTCTTGCCCCTCTGTCCTCTGTGCCGCCTTTGCCGGATGGGGCCCCCCCATGCTTATGGCTCAATGGGCAGTGTTATCTGCTCTCCCCTGCCATGTCGGGGCCTGTCCCTGCCCCCCCCACGTTGTTGGCCCCCCTCACTCGGTTGTCATTGATGCTGGGCACCCCCGGGTTGCGCTGCCGACGCGCCCCCCCCCTGAGGCCCCGCCCCCGGCTCCTGCTGTGGTCCAGGTGGGTGCTGCACATGCCACGCCGCCTCCCACGGCCCCCGAGGCTGTTGTAACTGGTGCTCCTTGCCCCCGGCCCCCCCCACCCTCAAGTCCATGTCCCTGGGTGGTAAGGGTTTGCTGCGCAAGGGGGCGCCCCCGGCCACTGGTCAGTCTCTGTTCCCGGTCCCCAGGGGCTGTCCGGGTGGGCTTCTGGGTGGTCCTGAGGCTGGGTCGGTGGGTGGATTTGGTCTGGCGTCGGGGGGTGAGTGCGGTTCCTATGTTGGGGGTGATGTTTTAGGGGCTGTTTCCTCGTCTGGCTCGAGCGGCCGCAGCTTTCACTCTGCGCCTTCGGCTGGGCGGCTGTTGGCTGTTTCCACGGGCCCGGGAACTGTCCACACGGCTGTTTCCAGTGGTGGGCTTGCTACGGGGCTGCCTGGAGCGGGCGGCTCTTCTACAGCTTTCAGTGCACATAGCTTTCACGACATCGACTGGCAGTTTTATGATGGGGGTATCGGTGATGGGGCTATGCCCAGTGGGAGTGAACAAGTTGCATTTTCTGATGAAGCTTTCTGTGGGAGTTTTCGTGATGATGATTTGGAAGAAGGGGAATTGAGAGAGAAGGATGTTGGGCTTTTGGCAGCACGGGCCCAGGGGGGTGGGTTAGGGCAACCCGCTGTTTCTCGTGTTTTGCAGGAGTCTCGAGCGGACCTTGCGGGTGTACGAGGGGCAGTGTGGTCTGGACCTTCTCAGCGGGATCGTGGGGCCGTCGCACAGCAGTCGGAGCAGTTACCGAGAGGTAAGGATGGGTGGTGGTCAGTGTGGCAACCTAGGGAGAGTCTCCCGGTTAAGAGTACAAGATCTGTTGGTACGGGTGATGGGGTTGTGGTTGAGCGAGTCGCTCTGGCACCGAGGCTTGAGCGGCCCGTAATTTCAAATGTTCAACCTAGGGAGAGTCTCCCGGTTAAGAGTACAAGATCTTTTGGTACGGGTGATGGGGTTGTGGTTGAGCGAGTCGCTCTGGCACCGAGGCTTGAGCGGCCCGTAATTTCAAATGTTTCTACTGTGCAAGTTGCAAAAGAAGTTTCTATATCGGGGGATGGCGGGGTGGCTGCCACTCGGGTAGCGGAGGATAGTATCCTACCGAAAAAGTTGCCTTATTCTGGGGTGGGGATGCCCTTGGGGTCCCATTTGTCCGAAAAAACAAAGAATCTGATCTGGTCTGGGGCTTTTGTGGATGTTTTTCGACTTCTCCACAGGGATGTCCAGGCAAAAGAAGGGTCGAAAGAGGAGGAATTAGAATTGGCTCGGAGGCCTCGTGTTCCGAAGTCCATAGAGAACTGGACTTCGGCCTTTCTCATTTATGCCAGCGTTTATTGTCAACGTCATCCTGAGAAAGCAATAGACATGTTTAAATATGCAGATGTCATCCGCAAGGCTCACAGTTATTTTGGCGGCTTTGCTTGGTTGTCCTACGATGACGAATTTAGGGCGCGCATGGCCGCTTTCCCTGAGCGTTCGTGGGGTACGGTTGACTCTGAGTTATGGTTGCAATGGATGGCATCGGCAAACCCTCCTGCTACGACCCACACAGCTAGCGGGCAGCCTGTGTTTTATCGGCCCTTTTCAGCTCGCCCCGCTCAGTCTGGGGCGGGGGTTTGGGGCAGAGGTCAATCAGCCGCTTCTGGCACTTGCTGGCATTTTAACAGGGGTTCCTGTAACAGACCCGCTTGCAGGTATAAACATGAGTGTTCACAGTGTGGAGGGAAGCATGCCCTCACCCAGTGTTTTCCCGGCCAGAGATGGGGTGATCAGGGACGGGGTTCTGGGGGCAGGGGGCAGCAACATCAGTCTGTTTACAAGGGCCCCTACTCCTATTAGGCAGGAGGTTCTCGATCTCTGGCTGGTGGATTATCCGGATTTTGAGGCCGCTAAGATTTTGTCTTGGGGTTTCAAAATTGGGTTTCGGATTGGGTATCAGGGACCCAGGGTGGGCAGGTGGTCGGATAATTTGAAGTCTGCGAAGGAGAGTCCACATGTGGTGCGGAAGAAACTGGATGCAGAGCTTGCGGCTGGTAGGATTGCTGGTCCTTTTGTGAATTGTCCCCTGCCTGACTTGATTGTATCACCCCTGGGTGTGGTGCCCAAGAAGGCGGAAGGGGAGTTTCGTCTTATCCATCACCTGTCCTGGCCCGAGGGTTCATCAATCAATGACTTTATTGATCCAGCTGACTCAACTGTCAATTATGCTTCGGTGGACGATGCCTTACGGCTCGTGCGCACGGCTGGTGTTGGGGCTTTGCTGGCGAAGAGCGACATTCAGTCGGCTTTCCGGCTATTGCCCATTCATCCTTGGGATTTCAGTCTGTTAGGAATGCATTTTGATGGTAGTTTCTACGTGGATCGGGTGTTGCCCATGGGCTGTTCAGTGTCATGCTCCCTGTTTGAAACTTTCAGTACCTTCCTACAGTGGCGATTCACTTTTGTTAGTGGCCACGCGTTGGTCTGTCATTACCTTGATGATTTTCTTTTCATTGGGGAGGGTCGCTCTGGGCAGTGTCAGTCGGCTTTGAACATCTTTCAGGCTCTAGCGGAGGAATTGGGTGTCCCCTTGGCGCCGGACAAGACAGAGGGTCCCTGTACGTCCCTGACTTTTTTGGGGATCGAAATTGATACTCTGTCTATGGTGGCGAGACTGCCTGTGGCTAAAGTGAAGGAAATGTCTGCTTTCATACATCTGGTGTTGGGGGAGCGGAAAGTGGTTTTGAAAACTGTTCAGAAGTTGTTGGGTTATCTCAATTTTGCTTGCCGGGTTGTTCGGGCGGGCAGGACGTTCTGCAGACGTCTGGGTCTGTCCATGTCCGGAGCAAGCCTTCCCCATCATAGGGTGCGCATTACCACCGCTGTGCGTGCCGATTTGACTGTCTGGCTTCGTTTTCTGCAAGAGTTTAATGGCGTGTCCTTGTTTTTTGCGGATGAGGACATGGTGTGGCAAGTACAGTTGTTCACTGATGCGTCAGGGGCTCACGGATTCGGAATATTTTGGGAAGGTCGATGGTGCGCGGCCGGCTGGCCGGCGCACTGGAAGGATCAGGGTCGCAGCATTGCGTTTCTGGAGCTCTTCCCGCTGCTGGTTGCTTTGCACCTATGGGGGGATGAGTTTCAGAATCGTTCCGTCTTGTTTCACGTGGACAATTTGGCTGTAGTACACCTTGTCAATCACCAAAAGGCTCGCGATTTGCGGGTTTTGCGGCTCCTGCGCGCATTCATGCTGCGGTGTCTGCAACTGAATATTGTCTTTAAAGCGCGGCATGTTCCTGGTACTTCTAATTGCATCGCTGACTCGTTGTCTCGCTTTCAGTGGTCCGAGTTCCGCAAGTTAGCTCCTGGGGCGGACCTGGCACCAACAGCGATCCCACAGTACGTATGGGACCTGGGGGATTGAGGGTTCACCACTTGGTGGAAAATTCTGTGGCTGAATCCACCAGGCGGGGTTATGTGAAAGCCTGGTCTGAGTTTCTGCAGTTTGGTAAGGTTTCGATGGGGCCGTTCAGGGCTGGTTGGTCTGATGAACAATGCATCTTGCAGTTTGTTTTACATTTGGCGGACAAAGGCCTGTCGCCCACTACCATTTCGGGCAAATTGGCTGGGGTTTCTTTTTATGGACAGCTTTGGTGGGGGAGGGATCCGGTTGGGGGGGTGTTGGTTCGTAAATTGTTGAAAGGTTTGGCCAGGCTCCGGGCTGGGGGTCAGCAGCTCCGGCAGCCTGTGACGTTTGAATTGCTCCAGTTGATGTTGCCGGAACTGGAGGTGTGTTGTCATGATGCTTTTGAGTGTGCCAAATTTCGTTTGTGTTTTGTGTGGTTGTTCTTTGGGGCATTTCGGGCATCAGAGTTGCTGGGGTTGCGGGGCAGGGTAGGTATGACCAGCTGTGAGGTGGTGTTGGAAAGTGACAGAGTGCGACTTTGGCTGCGGGCATCCAAAACCGACCAGATGGGGAGGGGTAAGTGGGTGTTCCTTGGTAGGAGTGGTGTCTCTGCATGTTGCCCGGTTGGGGAATGGGAAGTGTTTGTGTCCTCTCCGCATTTTCTCCAGGGGTCCATATTTTGTCATGCGGATGGTAGTCCCATAGTTGCATCTCAATTGTTGGCTGTATTATGCAAGGTCTTGTTGCGTTTGGGGAAGGACCCTGTTCAGTTTGGTACCCATTCCTTCAGAATTGGTGCGGCGACGGAGGCCGCCCGCTTGGGGTGGGACTGGTCCCAGATCCGACGCATTGGTCGTTGGCGTTCCAAGTGCTGTGAAAAGTATGTGAGGAAATAGTGCATTTTTGGCTGGTCTAACATTTCTTTCTCTCCTAGGTCCCTGGCTATCAGTCGCCGGATGCAAACGAAGGGTGTGGATACTGGGGCACTCTTTTATTAAACGAGCAGCTTTAGCCGCTGCCAGCCAGCTCTGTGGGAGATCACTTGGTCTGAACAGTATGACACATGAAGTCTCATGGCATGGAACAGGGGGAATGCGCTGGGGTGGGCTTTTTCCCGCCTTGGCTGCTTTGGTTTCGCAGTGTTTGGGGGGCCCTCCGGATCTCCTGGTGCTACATTTGGGAGAGAATGACTTGGTTTCTCTCTCTGGGCTGACCTTGTTAAAATTAATGAAGCAGGACCTGGAAATCATCCGAACCACATGGGAGAGCACCATGCTCATATGGACTGAGTTTGTGCCTCGTTTGCACTGGCGTGGGGCACGGACCCATTCTGCCCTGGAAAAGGCTAGAAGGAAAGTGAACAGGACAATGCGCCTTTTTTGTCAACATTGGGGGATATACAGTTTGAACCATTATCATTTACAAGTATCTGAACATCATTTATTTTGTGAGGACGGTGTGCATCTCTCAGCTTTGGGCCTCTCTTTTTACCTCCTTGAACTCAGGGACTTGATTAGCAAGGTTCTTCAGGTACAGTTGTGGTGTGCTCCTTCCTTTCCTTTAGGTGGGGCAGGAAAACGCTAAAGGTTTTCCTGGGTGGCGGGTTTTTGTTAGTGGGGGTGGGCAGCCTGGAGCGGGTTGGCCATCCTGAAGGGTAGCGTAGGGTAGGCTAGGGGTAGTAGGCAGGAGTTTGTTCGGGGTTTTGGGATTTAGGTTTCGTAGGCTCACTGTAGAGTTGTAGTATGTAAATAATAAATAAATAATGAATGTGTTTATGAAATTCATGATGCACCTGTCCTAAAATAAAAGTGGCCTTTCTTGCTCCTGAAAGAAGGTGTGGACAATGATTTCTTGCGCGAGGGGGGACCCAGGGAGAGCCAGGCGCGAGCCGGTCTCTTCCTGGGCGGGTTCGCGCGAGGATCATTCCAGGTGGGGGCTGATTAGCAGAGGGCTTAAAAGGGGAAGTTAGGCGGGCGGTTAGGACTGCGTGGCGGGAGGCGTGAAGGGAGGTTGTTTTGCCCCACCCACCCTCCCTCTTTTTTCTTTTTCTTTATTTATTTATGGGTTTTATTTTGCGGTGCTCTAGGCACTGTTTAGTTTAGGTAGGTTTGCCACTGTTAGGATGGGTGCCTTTGTTCTTTTGCAGGCGGGTTTTTGTTAGTGGGGGTGGGCAGCCTGGAGCGGGTTGGCCATCCTGAAGGGTAGCGTAGGGTAGGCTAGGGGTAGTAGGCAGGAGTTTGTTCGGGGTTTTGGGATTTAGGTTTCGTAGGCTCACTGTAGAGTTGTAGTATGTAAATAATAAATAAATAATGAATGTGTTTATGAAATTTATGATGCACCTGTCCTAAAATAAAAGTGGCCTTTCTTGCTCCTGAAAGAAGGTGTGGACAATGATTTCTTGCGCGATGCACTGTGTAACTCTTCCAGCTACACTACTCTTGCCATGGCAACCAGGAATTTTTCACACTGTTTGAAAAACCCCAAAGATTACATACTACACATAACAATCTGACAAACTCAAGATCAACATATGTTAGACATTAATCCTATGAATATACCAACATATATGTAACATGCATGTCAAAAACAACATATATAACCGTCTGAATGCTACCATGAATTTGTTCCAGCGCTCCAACAGAAATTCTTTATAAATGACGTCATAATCTACTACCACACTTACCAATCAAAACCAGGCCCATAAGAAACAACAGAGCAGCTGAAACATGAGGCGAATGGATCTGATATGTTGTTATTAAACTCTTTTCAATAAACAAGACCAGCTTGTCATTTTAAAAGTTTATTTTAAAATTCTTAAAATTATATAAATTCAATTCGTTCTTTATTAATATCAACATTTATTTTTAATAAGTAAGCTTTATTGCATTAATCATTGGCTCAAAATCTGACAGTTCAACATTGTATGAAATAATGAATTTAAAGAAAACATGGCCCTAAACCCTAAATTAGCTTTCTGACCTGAAAAGGAAAATAATGAATAAACAGTTGAATGCTTACAAGTCCATGGAAAATCGAACAGCACTTCGCCCTCAGGAAACAGTCAGCCCCGATCCCTTCAAGAGGCCAATTTTTATACCCTATTTGCTCGCTAATCTAACTAAAATATAATTCTTTCTAAAAAGTTCAGCATTCTGATTGGTTGCTGTCTGTCAGTCCACCAAAATCACTACGTCCAGGGTGTGAGCGTCACCATGCCATTGTCCATTGACATAGAGTGACATCAGCTTCCGAGTGTCTTTGCAACAATTTAAAAAGTTGCTTCTCTGACTTCCACCAGAGCTCGGCAAAAATCATCCCTGCCATTCCTCGGCCTTGAGAAAAGAACATCCAGAGCAGTTCATGAATAAGTCTCTTTTGTTAGAGCCACAGTCTTTTTCAAAGGTTGTGCAAAAGCAAAGTTCCATGGAAAGTTTCCAAGATGACTGCACTTGGCTCCAACTCTGCTCACGTACAGGCCGACCAGCTTTTCTCCAGAATCAGAACTAAGACTAGGCCTCAAACCACATTCAGGCTAATAATTAAACAAACACAAAAAGAGTGATTAATTCAGGTAAAACAAACCCTTCTGTTACCCACCCTTCCCTGCTAGTAATTAACACATTAATAAATGACAACTAGCAGAAGCAAACAAATAAAGCAGCACATAAAATATCTACCATTCTTCATATACTCCAGCTTTATGAATCTGAAAGAATTAAAAGATGATTAAATGTTTCACAGACAGACAAATCACAACATAGGACAAACATGTAAGCACATATAATGAAGCACATGCCTTGAATGATCAGCCGCATATTAATAGTGACAAAGACAATAGGACAGACATGACAAACAAAACAATATTAGTCATGTGTTACAAAACAGACTTGCAAATGCAACAAGAGCACATGTTTTTAATTTCCGCGTGTCCATGTGTGGTGCAAACTTAATCTAGGTTGGATTAATCAAACAAATCATGCAACAAACTCATTAATAGAATTAATCAAGTTATGGGAGATTGACATCACAAGCCAGAATAAAATTATTTCTGAAGCTCGCTCCATCACAGCGACCCAGAGAAGTCACAAGAATTGGCAAAGCCAATAGGTTTTGCCTATAAGAGCTACTGGCACAGAAGCGTGATGCTTTGCAGTGTGGCTAAAATTCGTTTAAAAAAGCACAACGATCCAGCCAGGGCCAATGCACTTCTTTTAAAGTGCATTAGCAATGGATGCAATATAGTCTTTTTTTTATTATTTTTATTTTCAGCCATGCTACTGTACAGCATGGCTACAAATCATTGCTAAAGTCGACAATGATCATGCTGTACAGCATGAACAAAAGGCAATGGAAAAGCCAATAGTCTCAAAGGCGAGACCTATTGGCTTTGCCAATACTTGTTATACTTGAACATGCGCGCGTTCAGTGTACAGTACAATATATACATAATAACATTGTTGAAATGCTTGGTGAATAAAAAGAATTAAGGCATGAAGGAAGCATCTGTCATTTCCCTTGAATAATGTTCACTCTCCCCTGGAGGGGAAGGGATGGTTTATAAAAACAGGCATTGGCAAAGCCATTAGGTCTCACCTTTGGGACCTATTCGCCCGGCTGCTTCAGTTTTTAGGTCAGCGCTCTAAGTGTGCATCAATGCATTCAAATAAGTCAACAAAGCGCTTGAGACACTTAAAGCCTTCCTGTCCGGCAGAGTCCAGAAGGTGGCCTTGGGAAACTACGAGTCAAAACCCTTTATCCTTCCCTGCGGAGTGCCTCAGGGCTCGTCCTTGAGCCCTACGTTGTTTAACGTTTACGTTAGCTCACTGGCGCCAATAATCGGGCACAAGGGTTTGATCTCACATCTTATGCTGACGACACCCAGATTGTGGTGTCTGTATTACCAGGGAGGGAAGAAGTGGCAGCTAGGAATTTCCAGGAGTGCATGCTGGCGGTTGGGAACTGGATGGCAGTTAACTGCCTTAAATTGAACTCGGCTAAAACCGAAGTTATAGTGTTTGGTTCAAACATCAACTTCTGGAGCCCATGCTGGTGGCCAGATCAGATGGGCAATGCCCCCACCCCAGTAGCGAAGGTAAAAAATCTAGGGGTGTTGATCGACGATCAACTTACCTTTCGTCCTCAGGTCAGTGCTTTATCTTCTTCAGTGGCCTACCTGCTTAAATCCATTCGCAAGATCCTTCCATTCATCCCCGACAGTGACAGGAAAACAGTGGTTACAACGCTGGTCATGGCAAGGTTGGATTATTGCAATGGTTTATTCCTTGGTGCCCAACAGGGGGTACTTAACAAATTGCAGGTACTCCAAAATGCGGCGGCAAGGCTTATTTTGGGGATCCCTAAATTTGTCTGTGTCTCAGGAGCTGGTCAAGTTGCACTGGCTTCCAATGCGAAAGAGAATTCTTTTCAAAGCCCTATGCCTAGTTTTTAAGTCCTTACAAGGCAAGGGACCTTTATACTTTCGGCGACACTTTTGTTGGTACCGTCCGACGAGAAATCTTAGATCAGCCAATATGGGGTTGATTGTGATCCCTCGTTTTAAGAGGACTCGTGGGGAGGCAGAAGCTTTGTGCTGGGCGCAGCCAGAGCTTGGAATGCCTTGCCCCACGCTCTCAGAAAATTGACGGACCTCATGGCCTTTAGAAGAGCATTAAAGACATGGTTGTTTTTGTTTACCAATTGATTCCCTAACCTGCCTCTATCTCAGGAGTAACACTTAGCGCCAGGACACCTACGGGTAACAGAGCGCTGTACAAATGTAAAAAATAAATAAATAAAATAAATAAATAACATTATTTTCATAGATAGCTAAAAAAAAATACAAAATCAAATCTGATCTGATACGACTGTAAGTCCCTAAACATTAAGGCCCTCATTAGGATGCGATCGAACACTGTTCAGTCGTACACCTACATTTCAATATGGCAGCATTCATTCCGGCCATAAAACGGCCGTAATGCATGCTCCCATAGTAAAATGGGAGGTGCGGTTCATCCCTGCACCCCGTGGCAGGCACCTCAAAGTGCCTGCCACAATGTGCGGGGATCAACAGGAGGGCCCCACCGGTTCGCCCTCAGCCTCCAATTGGAGGCCGTGCACCCGAGTGGGCCCTGCTGGGGGCCCCCAAAGGCGCTTTCCGACTTGGTTTCCATGTCGGACAGACTGGCATGGAAACCATGTTGGAAACCGTCATGGTAATCTCAAGGGCGGAAAGGCCTGCCCTTGAGATTACTTGACGCATTCCGACTGGCGGCCCGTCGGAAGCAAGCCAGAATGACCAGTCGGATTACTTTTCCACTGACTTCATCAAAATGAGGCGGCCGGAAAGGAATCCGACCGGCACATTACAATGCGGTTTGGAAGGCTCCAACCGACTGAGCCTTCCGAACCGCATCATAATAGGGCCCTAAAACCCTTCAAAAGGACTCTACTTTGTGAATGCCTATATGACAGAGAGAATTTACAATTGACCAAAGAATGTACAGACACATTTGGAAAATTATGAGCTGGGCTTTAGAAATTTCATTTTTTCAAAGAGTCTTTCAAAGAGTCTTTATTCTAGGGAAACATTTCCAGGTTTGTCCTGCGTGTAGATTACAAAAATAATAGGTGAATTCCACTTATTTTGCATTGCGACCAACTTTTTCTCCCAGTGCTTAAGTCACATGCCACATACATCCAGTAGCAGCTAGTTATCTTAATGGCACTGATACAAACTGGCTTACAGAGTCACTGCAAATTACCTGGAGAGTCCACCAGAATGTAACAAAGGGCAGAAATAGGACCCTACTGCCAGGGAGACAGGAGGGCCCAAATGGCAAAGTGCAATTCTGCCAGAGGATTCAGAATTCTGTGCATCACAGCTGATTTTAAGCTGAGTGGTCAAGTGCAATGTCTGTGAAAAAGAGAGCACGCTGCTCCAGCAAGAGGCAACAGAGGTGCACTACAGTTTAGAAAGCAACCAGTCCGTGCAAAAAGAACAAAAATATAGCATGTTAAGTGCGTATGCATGTGCATTGAGCCGGCCACGTCTTAAACGAATAAGACCGATATAAAATGCTGTGGCCTTAAACACCGTGGATCAAAAAACATAAACGGAGGTTGAAAAAGAAACTTTCATATTAAAGGCACATCTTGAAAATTATATTCTACTTTCTGTTTGAGCCAGCCCTCACACTACATAGCTAGAAGCCAGAGTCAAGCATTTCCCATGTAAGCATATTTAAAAACTGTAGATACCACGCGACGGGCGATTGGCTTGGGTCAGTGTCTGCCTCGTTCAACATATTACATGGGTACGGGAACTGTGCATGCAGCTAAGTCATGTGTGTCATGCTTTGTGTTTTATGTTCCGACAAGTGCTTATGTTAAGTCATAGGGTGCTGCAGGAAAGAGAGAAAAAAATCTATGTGCATCAAAACAGACACAGAAACACATGGATTCATAGAGATGAGGCTAGCCCTGTACTTTACGTTGTACATTGAACTAGCCACCAAATGCTTTTAGCTGAGCAGCATGTGATGTGCGTAAGATTGTGGTGCGGGTTTTTTATTTTTGTGTACTTGTATTTGTGTCAACTGGAGGCGTCTGTGCCTAGTACGTTGTGTGTATTAGAGGAGGGCAAGATAATTCTGTCCAAGTTTGTGTGAGCAAGAAATAGACTGTTGGGAGGGTGAGCTTGGGATTCGTAAGTGTGTTTGGTATAGTCTTGAGGAACCAACATAATATTTTGTGACTGTGTGTCTGGAGTGGTGAATTTCTGTGTGTTACTGTGTGTGTGTGTGTGTGTTTGTGCAAGATGGCGAAAGCTGTTTATAGAGGGTGTATGGATGTATGACGTTACAACGCAGGCTATTACAACGCCTGCCTTTACAACACGGTTTTTACATCGCAATCCATTACAACGCATAGCGCTTTGGGGTGCTGGATAGTGAAAAGTTAAATTTACTATTCCAACACCAGTCCCCGTGGACACTAGGGAAGGTGTTGGATAGTAAATTAAACTTATTCCCTATCCTAGAGCGCCCCCACGGCGCAATGCGTTGTAATGGTTTGCGTTGTAATGACCGCGTTGTAATGGTAGTGCGTTGTAAAAGTTTTGTTGTAAAGGTTGTTCACCAGGGTGTATGCATTATTCTGGGTGTGCGTGTTTGCTCTGGGTACTTGGGGAGAATGCATTTTGGTGGATTTGTATGTGTGAGAGTTTTGAATGCGCATGAGGGGGTGGAATATAATATTTTTGCGAGTGAGTGTGTGCTGTGCACAAGTATGTTTGGTATAGTCATGGCCAGACGCAGCTTTCTATATTAGGGTGAATTTGTATGGCCATAAGTGTATATATCTGTGTGTGTTTCTATGATAGACAGCAAGAGGTCTGCATTGTGGTTGTGGTGTGTGTAAGTAAGACTAATTATTCAGGAGTACACACAGTGTGTGGACAGGTGCATGCATTTCTTTATAAAAATGTACGTTTGTATTCTTAAGTTTTGCAGTGTGGCTGTAACCAGGGTATTGTGAAAGTAAGGGAGTTAACGTGTGTGTGCTGTATTTCGAGCACAGGAGGGCAGATTATGCTTCTGGGTGTGCGTGTGGCTGTTTTCCCTAACCTGGCTGTGTTATTTAGACTGGAGCAGCAGCTTGGTTTCTTTCATTCATGGGAGTCTGATGCCAGAATAACACAAATAATGGCCTTGCTCGTTCAATTCAGAACGCAGACGCGCCTGCTGCCAGTGGATGAAGTCTATGCTTTGTCCTGCTGTTCACACAGGTGGCACTGGTCTCAAGAAACAGTGCTTCTGGCAGTTGCCTGCCCTGTGTTTTTATGATGTGGTGTGCAGTTGAAGAGAGGCTACTCTCAAGCAGCATGTCAAACCCCTTTCCTGGTGCTCCACGTGGCGCCCACAACCTCAAGGACATGTTCTGATTAAAGAAACTGCTTCACATCAAATTTGTTAAATTAAAAGTACGATTTTAGACACTGAACAGCAAGAAAAACTGTTTCGTCGAAACCTACCAGACATCACAGCTGTCTCGTTACAAAGACATACACACAGCAGAGATACACCACCTCTGTGCTGTGTAGCATCACACCTATCTGATGTAGGACAAGGGTGAGCCAAGTATACAGCAGCTGAATTTTTAAAAGGGGATGAGCCTGTAGGCCTCACTCCTTTGACACAGAATAAAAAGGACCTGTTTACTCCTACTGATAACTACACAATATGCTGCCATCACCACGCTTGTGCTGCTTAACTCCTGGTGAAGAGAGTAGCCTTCCACCACAATGAGGCTAGGGCTTATGATACCCACACCCGGTCCAACAAGACTACAATCTGTGAGACAGGCCTATGTTGTGATGCGCACACATGATCTGTGTTTGCCTAAGACAACAAATATCAGCATTAAGGATCCAGACATTAGTACAGTTGGGCACTCACGGCAGGGGTGCACATCCATTACCATGCAGAGGGCATTTCCACCCCAACAGGGACAAATAACACATTGATTATATATCCCTCTTCATACCCTACTTCAGTTTTCAAGCATGGAACATTGCAGTTCTTGCCATTATCCAGTTCGCAGTTCACCAAAGTGGGAAGGTTGGGAAGTTGGGTCTGCCTTAACAAGTTTGAAAGTCATGACCTTCAGGTCAGAGAGCATTTATGATCCAAATGTTGTAAGGTCCCTGTAACCAAGGCCTGTCTTTGAAGAGTGGCCAGGCTTGAGCAGCAACCAGGCAACCAAATTGGTTTGCGTGCATGAGGTGGTCCAAATGACACATACGGCATAGGATCGAACTCTATCCTGAGAAAAGACTTCTCCAGTTAACATACCCCACCTGAATTGCCACCTTCATTGTCTGGACAGGCTAGTAGCTGTGCATCATCACCATACATTCATCATCACCATACATTTGGGATTTGAGTGTGAGAAGTTTGGTAGCCCTGGTATTGGTGTTAAAAAGAGCTTTGCTTTATGCATCCAACCTTTCTTTGGCTGAGAGATTTATGTTCCATGGCATGGAGGACTTGTTAAAATGAAGGGGCAAGAGAGAGGTTGCAGCAGGAAGCTGCACGGTGGAGGCTGCCATTAGGGAATACCAGTTGGGGATTTAAGTTGTACTTACTTTGTTGTCTGTCACCAGGGAATGAATTCCATTACTTAGAACAGAATGAAGCGTTCACCTTTCTCTTCGGAAGTGCACAAAGCAGAAGAGTCTCTCCCTAGATTTACTTCACAAATGTGGTATTGCTTCTCCAAAGGGCATCTATTGACTATGGCGAGATGCAGAGAGTAAGGATTGCAGTAGTCCAGCATGCGACTGTTACTGGACGTGTATCCGTTAGGCAGGCAGAAGAAAACAAAATGGTGATGGATGGAATTCTTGACTTAATCTCAGCCACTGCAAAAATTCTCAGCTGCTTTCCAGTCCATTGTTTTTTTTATCCACTGTGCCAGTCTAGACAGAGACCAGCCACATGCAAATCAGCACTGGTCCAGTTCCAATAGGAACAGTCCACGTCATATGGCCTGGCCAAGTCAGTTCCAAATTCTAAATAGGAATACAAGTAACCCCTAAACGTGACAAGTGTGCCCAGACGTGCCACAGGGCTTAAGCTCCATCTTACAGATGAGGCTCATATAGGCTGTAAGCAGTCTGGGGTTGCCTGTGTTACCATTCAGAAGGTACCAGGCCTTGTAGTTAGGGTGGGACAGTTCCTACTGGAGCTGGACCAAGATAGATGTGCATCAGCCTGCTTAATGCCCGAGATAGCAGCACGGTAGGCAAAAAATACAAGGGACTGGAATGCAGCCCCATGTAAATGCTCAATTTGACAATTTGTTTTATAGAAGTTGGCAGAAAGAATATGCAATTTCGCCCACCCTTAGTGATTACAAATAACAGGGAGTAATTCACAAAGTTCTTTCCATCACTTTTTCTTTTCTTCTGTGGTCAGGTGGAGTAGCCCATTTTGAAGTATAGCATTAGTGCCATTGACCTGCAGCAGCTACTTTGGACCAAAAACTGATATAGAGAACTGCAAAAGTCCTATGTATGTACCATTTTAATTCCTCATTCTGCTGTTATGAACAGTCGTGACTAGTGTAGTCCAAATATGCACTTGTGTACTCCTTCAAACATCTGGGAAAAGCATGATTTATTTTTTTCTTTGCTTAAATTATGTTTTTTTCCATAGGACTCTACTTTGAATACAAAAGACTAACATGTCAAGGTAAATTTTACATCTTACATGTTGTTTCACAGACTCTTCATAGTTTGTGGGTCTAACCATGTTCGTTGGAGAATCATTTCTGATGTACATGTGTGCATAACTGTTTGTACCCAGTTTCAGCGGCTTCGTTTTATGTGTGTTTGCATGTATACATAATTGTATGTTTTGTGTACGTTAGCTTTTGATGCTTGTATGAAGAGTGTGTGTTTTAATTGCGGGTGGTTGTATGTTTCCATGCATTTTAAATCCTTGCAGTTAGTTGTGTGTACACTGCTCGTTATTTTTTGTATTGTACTGGTATTTAAATAGCGGTTTCCACACCCTTTGCAAGGCTAAAAGTGTTGATGTACGTTAGTATATTTCACAATTTAGTAATGGGTAAATAACTGGCCTTTGAGATGTTCTTCCTCAAAAGCATCTGCACAAAGCAGTCCAATGGGTATATAGACAGAATTTCTCATACTGGCTTAGTAACTTGACCACGCCTGTGATCCTGGGCAGGTCATTTTCACCCTGAGCAACAGTTCTCTGTGATAATTAGATGTATTTTAAAAAAGCATTGCTGTAGTAAGCGGCAAGTGGAAAGATAGGGACCAGAACCTGGTGGAAGGCTCTTGTTCTTTAGCTGGCTCTTTGTCCCACTTCAATGAATAGATTTATGAGGAGAGGCCCCGTCACCAAAGGCACAACCTGCCCATTTCTGTTGTTCTCTCTTTATCTGGGCTGCACGAAAGCCAAACAAGCATGCGAGGAAAACATGTTCAAGTGTACGAAAGCTGAAGTCTTAGGCATTGCTGCCTTTGTGGACACCTTGGACGCAAAGCCAAACAAGTATTGGCAAAGCCAATTTATTTCGCCTATGCGAGATCTATTGGCTTTTTTAATGCGGCACAGGTTGCTGTGCAACATGGCTTAAAGTAAATAAAATAATAGCACTGTGAGGCGGCCAGACCCCCCCCCCCATCGCCATGACTGTGCCTCAGTCTCCACCAGACAGACAGCTGAAAGGACTTGTCAATTGACTGCAGCAGACCAACCAAGGAAGAAATACCGCAAGTCATCAAACATCTGAGAAATGGGAAGGCAGCAGGAATTAACAACATTCCTGCAGAGGCATTAAAGGCAGACATTGACATATCAGTAGACATGCTCTTCGCCATGTTTGGTAGGATCTGCAAAGAGGAAATGGTGCCATCAGACTGGTAGGAGGGATATCTGATCAAGATCCCCAAGAAAAGTGACCTGTGTAACTGCACATACTACAGAGGGATAACTCTTCTATCAACAGAGTTCAACAGAGTTATTCTGAACAGAATAAAGGAACAAGTTGACGCTCAGTTAAGAAACCAGCAAGCTGACTTCCGCAAAGATGCATTCCTACACAGAACAGATTGCAACACTGAGCATCATCATTGAGCAGTCGATGGAATAGAACTCCCCTCTCCATGTCAACGTCATTGACCATGAAAAGGCAATTCATAAAAGTCATCAAGAACTCTTACCAGGGAATAACCTGAAAGATAGCCCATGGAGGACAATTTACTGAAGCCTTCGAAGTGAGGGCCAGAGTCTGCCAGGGTTGTTTGCTCTTGTCTTTTCTCTTCCTGCTGGCCATAGACTGGATCATGAAGACATCCATGGTAAGGAAAAGAAATGGTATCCTGTGGACACCTTGGCCGCAGCTTGATGACCTGGAGTTTGCAGATGACCGATGACCTAGCACTACTCTCCCATACCCATCTGCAGATGCACGAAAAGACCCAAAAAGTGGCAGCCACATCAGCACAACTTGGCCTCAACATCCACAGGGGGTACAAACAAGATCCTAAAAGCTAAAACGGCCAGCACAACTGCAGTTACTCTTGCAGGCAATGCACTGGAAGAGATTGAGGCCTTCACCTACTTGGGCAGTGTCATAGACAAGCAGGGTGGTCAGATGCCGACATCAAGGCAAGAATCTGCAAAGCAAGGGCTGCCTTCATTCAGCTAAAGAAGATCTGGAGCTCCAAGGATTTAATGCTGCAAAACAAGATCAGGCTTTTTAACCAACGTAAAATTGGTCCTTCTGTATACAGCAGAAACCGGGGACAACAGTGAACACCACCAACAAACTCCAGACCTTCATCAACACCTTTCTAAGGAAAAACCTCAAAATGCGCTGGCCAAACACCATCAGCAACAATGACCTATGGCAGCAGACTTTCCAACTCCCTGCTCATGAAGAAATCATGAAAAGACGCTGGGGCTGGATAGGTCACACCCTCCGCAAGCCTGCATCAAACACCACCAGACAAGCCCTCACCTGGAACCCTCTAGGGAAAAAGGAAAAGGAGAAGGCCAAGAAACACCTGGTGTTGAGAACTGTAAGGAGATGGCTTACACCTAGAGTCAGATAGAAAGAAAAACACATGCCAGAGATGGTCTATACCCCAAGAGGGGTAGTGGGCATAAGTAAGTATGACACAGCCAGTGTTGACCGCATCATAGCACTATTCTTTTTTATTTTCAGCCATGTTGCAAAGGAGTGCTGTGCAACATTCTAAAAAACATTGACAAAGCCATTTCTCGCATAGGCGAAAACGATTGTCTGTGCCAATGCTTGTTATATTTTCCTTTTGTTTTTACAAGATTCCATAGGACACCACTCCGAAGCTTTTTGAAATATATGTTGAATAATTCATTTTTATACATGTTTGTAGCCACAACACCTGTAAGTGCTATAACGACTCCGAATTATGTATGGTCATTTATCACAAACGTTTCAAAATTGAAAACAATCACATATATTTTTTGCAAACCGGTACACTGTTTGAATATATGTACATGAAGCACACCAACCTGATTATTTCCAGGTTTTCCCAATGTCTCTCTTTGAAGGTCAATTTACCAAAATGCCTGGGGCAAGATTACTTTCACTCACACGCACTCTTTCATATACACACACTCGCACATCCACACTCTCTCACATAAACAGACTCACTCACAAGCACGCACACAACATACTTCTAAAAGTATTTTTTAATGACCTCTGGTGCCAGTGAGGGTCATATTCCACCTAATTGTACTTCATTCTTTCTTACACTAATAATGAATAATAGATTATTCACTATTAACATAATAAAACATTGGCAGTAAACAAGGGAAGTGGAGCCCCTAAACAACGAATGTGTCCTTGTGCAACATAACTGGTGCTCATGTAAAGCGCTCCAATAACTTCGGTTGAGTTCGCGCTATAGTTCAGTTTCAGTTTATTTTATTTATGATAACGGAACTCAAAAGAGGTCCACATAAAAAGTAAAACAGTACATTCCAACAATTCAAATACAAAAATATTACATAAGAAAAGAATATTTTCAAAAATACAAGAATAAAACTGAGCCATAGTAACAACACCTAAAAAATACAAAAATAAAACTGAACTGTAGTGACACCACCTAATACAAATTCAAAAAACATTTAAAAAATGTATACAATTTAAAACAAAACATCTCATTAGGGGGGTTATTCATTGCAACTATGAAATCAGCAGCAGACAAAATATTCAATTGAAGGCAAATTAATCTTAGGTGCTTTCGCCTATGCGACAATAAAGCCGGGCAAACAAATACAACATGGAGCAAATCCTGATCTTTCATATGACAAAGGTCACAGACAGCTGAGGATCCGTACCATTTAGATAAGAGGGATTTCAGAGGGAGTAAATCCTCTCTTAGGAGGAATAGTAGCCGCCTAATGCCATGAGGAATATTCCAGTGAACATATGGTTGTGCAGACCTTACCAGACATGAGTTAATAACAGGAGTAAGACCTTTTTTCAGACTACGAGACTCTGTGTCCAATCTCCACCCTAAATCCCATGAGGCGGATTTCAGAAGAGTTTTCAACTGAAATTGCGATAGAGAAAATAAGACCGCTTTATCTAATCGTAATTGGTTTACAGCATATCTAAAAAAAAAAAAAATTAAAGAATGATCATTAAGACTTCCCAGCAGCTCAGTTTTAATGAGATGTCTTAATGTGCCAGGCTCACCTTTAGATAGATTAAAAACCCAGCGCACACTCCCCGCTAAGCCTTGGACCCAACTGCTACGTAAACCAAATTCCTGTCTAAGAGCAGCGGTAGAACTAGCTGTGTTGACGGATAGAAGGCTACGGAGGATTTTTCCTTCAGTAGAGTTCAAAAAGCTCCAATTTTTTATATCAATTACCTCCAATCCATAGAGTAATGAAGCGGGGATTTTTGCTCGATATACATCCAATAATATTAGAAAATGCCTTCTACCAGTAGCTTTATATAAAGACAACAAACTCTTTCCCTGGACAATAGCTTTGCAGATGTTATTAGCTATATGAGTTTTTTCGCTTAAATTACTCATAACCATTTTGCCAAGAAAAGGATAAGATTTCACTGTTACCAGTTTTTGGCCCCCCACATTCCAAAAAAAGTTAGGATATTTAAAATTCTTCTTGCCAGAGAAACACATCACTTTGCTTTTTGCAATATTTACCAACAGGTGATGTTTTCCTACGTATATATGTAAGGCATGCAGGCGATTATTCAGTCCCCTTGGCGTTAAGTCGAGAACTAAAATGTCGTCAGCATACATTAAACAAACAATAGGAGACCCCCCCAAGGTTGGTGCTATACCTGTGCTTTCAGACAGAGTCTGGGGTAAATCTACAATATAAAGGGAAAAAAGCAAAGGAGCCCTGCTTTAACCCATTACATGTGGGAATCGTTCTTGATAAACCTCTTTCTCCACCCAACAGAACTCTGCACCAGGTATCTGAGTGTAAGGCACGTACTAATCTAATAAGAGAAGATGGCATCCCTAGATCGAATAATTTCTCCCACAGCAATATTCTATCCACCTTATCAAAAGCTGTGGAGAAATCGATAAAGGCGCCATAGACTCGTCCTCCACGTACCCTAACATATTTCTCCGTTATAATCTGGAGAGCAGTCAAATTGTCGAGGGTGCCGTGCCTTTGCCTGAAACCAGTTTGTTCAAACGGTAAAATTTCAGCCCTAGCAACCCATTCATCAATTAACTTAAGAAGGCATTTTGCAAATACCTTACCGATGGCATCTAGTAAGGCAATTTGACGATAATTTTGGGGTAGATCTCTAGCCCCTTTTTTATAAAAAGGGACTAATATGCTCCCTTTCCAAGAAGTGGGTACAGTTCCACTGGTGAAGCAAAATTTAAACACTGGATAAAGGATTTTGCTCCATAATTCACTCTGTTGTTTTAAGACAGAAATCGGGATCTCATCTGGACCCATCGCGCCAGAAGAGCGCATGCCCCTTATGGCTAACTCAATATCTTTTTCAGATGGAGAGACAATATGAAAATTATCCTCATAAGGGAGATCCTTGACCAATAACAAACCATTATTACTATATAGTTTATCAATATATTGAATCCAGATCTGCTCATCAATAGAGATGGGCGTAGGACAGCATCTAGAACCACAGCCCTTACCGATTAGTGACCAAAAAGTCCTAGCTTGACCTTTATAAGAGGATTCCCGGAGTTTTATCCATAATGAATCTTCTTTTTCTCTTTTTATATTTGCCTTCAGCCTTGACCTTCTTCTTTTTAGCAAGGCCAATTTATGGTGCCTTTCTTGGTCAAATGATAAATATTGCCCCCTTATCAACTTATTTATTTCAATATTTAGTTGCCGAAATTGTTTAGGTAGTACTGTATATTTTTTATCAGAGGGAACTTTCTTTGCTATTGAAATTACTTTTTGCAAAAATTCCGAAAGGCATACAAAGTCCCTCCCGTCCCAATTGGACAAATTTAGAACAGTAGAGACCAATGTACTCAGCAGAGTCTCAAAAATCACAGGATTCCAATGACATCCCCCAGACTTGGTACCAAAGTTCACCCGATCAGAATCCATATACCAAGAATCCGACAAAGGAGGGCATAGGGAGACTGTGACAATCAAAACCCTGTGGTCACTTAAATCAGAATCCATAACCATAATATCTTTTAGAAACCGAAAAAAAGCACTGTCAGATACCACATAATCAATGATTGATTGTCCATTTTTTGTTTTATGTGTAAATGTAGCGGGGGAATCAGAGGGGAGCCTCCCATTTATTACTAAACAATCTACCTTAGAAAAACCTTCTAGAATTAATTTCCCTCTTTTATCGGACTTGATATTTGCCGGAAACTGAGCTTGAGGAATATGGAGAGATTCTTCCCTAAGCGTATTCCTGAATAAATCAAGACCACAATTTGAAATTTAGCAATTAAGGTCACCCATTAATAATATATGTGGCGGGGAAGAAACATCCATGAGTGAAAAAATAAACGAAAAAAGCTATTTTAGGGCAACATTAAAACAGGCATCAGGTGGAATATAAGTATTTATAAAAACTAGTGTTTTATTAGGGGAATCCTTAATCAAGTTTTCTAAAAATATTGCCTGAAACAGTTTATTTGGATCTAGAAAATTAGAAAATTTCCAGTCAATCTTATTGGAGAGTAGGCATGCTATTCCACCTTTTGCATGTCCTCTCCTAGAGGGGGATGCACTACCATCTAAAACAAAATACTCTTTTGCAATCATTAATTTTTCTTCCACCCAAGTTTCCTGAAGACAGATAACATCAGCATCTAAGGATTGTAAAGATAACAATTTTTCCGGACTATTTTTCAGCCCCGCAATATTCCAGGAAATAATTTTCAAATCACTGTTAAAAATTGAA
This sequence comes from Lissotriton helveticus, assembly GCF_964261635.1. Lineage (NCBI taxonomy): Eukaryota > Metazoa > Chordata > Amphibia > Caudata > Salamandridae > Lissotriton > Lissotriton helveticus. Next base: position 1,797,775,099 of record NC_136057.1, read on the forward strand.
TTGCGGTTTGGAGGAGTAGGTCGTTTTATTTGAAAGAACACCTGGCAACCATCCCCACTTGGTAGTGTCATCCATTAAGAATGGTCTAGAAGGAGGAGGATTTTTATATAGTACTTGACGTTTATTATGAGATACACAGATCTTTAGCTCCTCAGTTTTAGCTGATAATCTATCTATAGAATTCAAATGTGTATCATAAGTCAAGGACAAGTGGAAAATAATTTGTCACCATGAGCATTAATGAATAAAGGGGTAACATCTATCCCTCTAATTTGTAGCTCCTCTGCCCACTGTAGAATGTGATTTAATACCAGCTTGGAATGGAATTTGACCCTGGCAGTTTTCCCAGAGGTAGAATTCGAGAGCTTTACCAAGTCCAAATCGGAAGTTTGAATTAGTTTTAAACTATCGATATCATTAAAACATTTAAGAAGAGCTGATCTATTTAATATAAGATCCGTATCAAATAGGGGGGTAAATGCTAAGAAGAAAGTATCGACACTTTCTTTCTCTTGAACAGGGAGAGAAAATGCAGGCTCATTCGCCTGAAAATCTTGGAATGAAGTAGCTAAAGGATTAAGAATTGAGGGTAAAGCGTTTACAGCAAGAGACGGTTCAACAGTATGGGAGTTACTCAAATGACCTGCAGTAACAATAGTAGGGTTTAAAAGTTTCCCCTTAGAATCACCAGCTATGTCGTCAGGTATATCAAAGGATGACTCTTTCAAACAAGCTTTCTCCGGAGAGACTACTAGATTATTATCAAAAAGTATTTTTCGCTGTTTATTTTTATAGAATCTCCGGATAGGTTTCCTTTTTTTAATCAATTCTTTTTTTGCTTTAAAGGGACTGCCTCATCGTCAGGGTTTAAGTGAACAATACATGCCCCCATTTCTTCTTTTTTTGTATGTGAGGTGAAAATTGGAAATATGGGTGGTTTTTCCGTTTTTTGTATGTGGGCTGAATCTATCATAGGTTCTATCGCTTCGTCAGATAAGGCAATACAATTTCCTCCAGCTGACACTGCCTTGACGATAATGGGGCCCTTAGGAGCACCCACAAACTTATTTCCAATTCGATCTTCAGAGGACGGACTTAAACTTGTTAAAGCTGGGTCTAAAGTTAACACCTCTTGTGGAGACCTCATGGCTTTATTTAAGTTTGGCAATATATTATCGAGCTCGAAGAGCGGCAGGGAAGCAGACCCACCTTTATTATGTAGGAGCACCCTAAGAATTTTAGTTACCGTATCAAGGACACAGTCAGAGCCTCCTACAAATTTTTCCAATAAATGCAAAATAGACGTAAGCAAGTCTACCAAAGAAGATAGAGACTTTGAGATTAAATTATCATTCTCCGTTGGGGAACTTGGCAGGGAATGATTCAAGTTAGATCCTATTGCGCTATATAAAACGTCCAAAAAAACGTCCATAAGGACGAGCTGCCCCCGTGTTCCTCGTACTGATTTTACCACCTCCGAGGCCTGTGGTCACAAAGGGCAAGGTAGAGGCAGCAACGAAATTCGTTTTATTTATTTATATGTTTACTTACCTGTTACAGTCTGTAATCCATACATTACAACCCCCCACCCTGTCCCTCCCCTCCCTACGTCACCGCCCTGCAGTTACACCTACTACCGGCCGTGGCTGGGCAGAGGTCGCAGCTGCACCATTGCGACCCCCCTGATGATGTCCGTGTGTCTCTCCTGAAACCGTCCATATGCGATCAAATGAAACGTAAAGTTGAAGGGTTTCCCCTACGCGCTATTGTTACATTAATAAAGTACGGGGGCTTATTTACAAGCCACTTGCGCCGTCGGTACGTCACTTTTCCCATATTAAAAGTGACGCGCCGGCGGCGCAAGGGGCTTGTAAATAAGCCCCCGGGTTTGCAATGAAGTACAGCTGATGTGAAAGCTTGCCTATGCTGCGATCCATCCCTATTCTGTCCTGCAGAGGGCAGTAAGTTACCGTTTTAAGCAGAAACAGGCGTGTGCATCTTCTTCTGGATCTGGAATGCAGTCCTTGAAGACAACTGCGATTAATTGCTGTGCACTGGAACAAAAGGCAAAGAACATTATTTTAGTTGTCTTTAGGTTATATATTACAGCTAATCCTAGCTCTAATTGGCGGCCTTCTCCCAAGAGATGATGGCAATTTCAAGATCTATTTGAAACAGGTAGATTTTCTAAAACAGCAGCACAAAGCTGCTTCAGCAACAGAGAGCATGCATGCAGCAGCACGCTGGACAATTATTCATGTTCGATCTCCGGGCGGGTGGGGGGGGGTGGGGGGGGGGGGGGTATAGAGAGGCCCTACAAATAGATACACTCTTATGGAGTGGTGTAAAAATAAAAAAAACATTATTCTGCAAGCTCGTGACCGTGGAAGAACAATGGCCTCGGAAAGGGAGCTGTACACAGTCCGTGCTCCACAGAAGACAGGAAGAGAGAGTTGAAACGGGAGGAGCAGACCAATGATAAGCAAGGAAATGAGATTGACGTGGAAGTTAACCAATGATAAGTAAGGGGCGGGCTCTAAACCTGTTTTAATATTTTTTGTTTAAAAGAGTCTTTGGGACAATAGAGCATGCACGGTCTCAGGCAAAACCTAAAATTAGACACTGAACCATAGCACTATACTTCGGTCATTCACCCAGTGAAGAAAACATTCTACTTTCCTGCCGGTCACATGCTAGTGTTGCAATGCAATCTCACAAGAAGCCCCTTTTGTGACACATGATCTGAATGGCAGGTGGCTACTGTTATTCACCTTGGTGTTACAGGGCCTAAAGCATAGCTTCGTTTAAACTGAAAAATAAATATATATTCACTTATTTTAAATGTAACTTATCAATTTTTTTATTGCGTATGGCCCAGGATAATGGTGCTATGTTTGCTGTTAAATAAAATATCCTGCTGGTTTGTATTATGCTTTGTCCAGCAAAAGCATCTTCGTGAATTTGTGAGGCACTGGGTGCTAATTCACATGCATTAAATACATAGGCCCAGTCTTGTAGAAAGGCTGCTCAAGCCATATCTTGCTTAGGACACATTTTACATCCCACTTGGCACTAGGGATCCTGAGGCCCGACGTCTGATTCCACCTTCACCATTTGACCACGCTGTGTAGTTCTTAGCAAAGCACTTGTGGCTCTGTGGTTGCATTTTTTAACAGCGGCAGAACAAGTAAACAGGCGAAATCCCAGTATTAAATGCTTTTGTAAGAGAAGGAAATTTACAACATGCCATCTGAAGGCGATGACGTTTGGATCCTTTGGCAACACATTAAGAGCCTATACAACGGGTAGAATTAGGACAGAATCAGGAAAACCTACAGTTGTAAAGTACATGGATATGGGACTATACTGACATCCCTTAGCATTGTACTTAACTTTACCGATGACACATTGGGAAAGAAGTCTTTTATTCCGATTAAGGGCTGGATCCATTAGATATCTGTTAAACTTTCCCTTGGGGCACCACCTAAGTTCGAACAAAATAAGCTGCCCCTGTAATGGGCTAAGCGACCAAAATGACTTACATTTTTTCTTTTCATGTAATTATTATTTAAAATATGCTAAATGGCTTTTAATTCCTTTAAAAAAAAAAAAAACATAGACCAATCACCCTGGATGAATCCTGCTGCTTTCACTGGATAATGAGGAGATAATTTGTCTTACCTGCACTTTCTCAAAAATTGCAGTTCGTGCTCGAAAGATGATGGAAAATGCTTAAGTTCGACTTATCAGTGTTTGATTATAAATATTATTATTACTGTCATGGATTTTTATGAATTGTATAATTATATATGTGCTTTTATGAATTTTCCAGAATTCGAATAAAGATTTTTGAATTTGATTTGAAGAGCCTAGATCAGGACAATGAATATTGTTTATTTTTTTATTAAAATGTTCCTGGCTTATTTGTATCTGTTCCTGGTGTGGATAAATCCGTCAAAGAACGTGAGTGATTGGGTTTGGGGCTCCCCTTTGACAACAGTTTCCATCCAATCTGGGGCTCTAGTCCAGTTCGTACGGTGGAAGTCAGCTGCAAGAAGAAGAGCCTGGGGTGCTGATGTCCTGGTTCCTTCTTCTGGGTTTTCGCTTTGGCTGCTGGCTAAATGTACTTGAGAGTTTGACTTTTTTTGCAATTGTGGAAACCGATGCGCAGTGTCAAAAGCTTCCTTTCACCTCTGATGGCCTATTGTATATATGTTCTCTAATCCTGCAGGAAATTAACCCTTTGAGTCAAGTGCGTCATGAGTTTGGTTTGTATTTGCTTTTTTAAAAGATTTGTAGCAGTTTAGTTTTCGTATATGGGGAGTGCACTTCTGTGCAGTCCATTATATATTAAAATCCAGAGTCCTACTGTAACAAAAGCTGAGTTCTCCTTGAAAGGATAAAGTGCACGGCTTCCTTGACTGTCTCGGAAAGTATGGAATGAAAGGTACAACCTCTTGCAAGTGGGTCACATTGGAGGAAGCAAATGGATGAAGTGGGCTGGCCATTGCCCCATTGCCCCTGTATGCTGTGGTGGGCAGAAGCAAAATGTCAATGACTCTTGAACAAGCCAGTGGAAGACAAGGACTGACTGAAACACCCTATTTGTCTGTGTAACTTATGTAAAGTTATCCATACTACTATTATAAAGAGAAAGCTGAAACCTTTGAGGCGGGTAAACTCAAGAAGTACAGCACCAATCACAACACCCAATACAGCATTGGAAAGGGGAGTTGCAGCAGATAGACATAGGCTATACAGGTGGCCACCATATACATTAGAAACGTCAAAGAACCTTAGGGGTAAAGTAGTAACTTGTGGGCGTGGGCGTTGGCGTGGGCGTGTTGGGGGCGTGTTCGTGGGCGTGTCAAACTACACACATTTTACTTTGTGGCCGTAACCGTTGTCAGAGGGGCGTGGGTGTGTCAAACTACACACTCAGAGGGCCGTGGGCGTGTCGGGGGCGTGGTCGTAGCCGTGTCAAAGTACACACATTATACTTTGTGAGAGGGGCGTACCACAACAGCGTTCTCAGAGGGGCGTGCCACAAATTTTATAACAAAAAAATGGCCGCGTCATTCAGTAGTGCGCCTTTCCATTCACGAGTTATAATCACTTCTCAAACGTCCGTATGGAAGACACAAGGTGCGCCGCATTCACGCACATTGCCATTCAGGCGGCGTTAATAACATATGTTGCGAAGCAACCTTTGTGGGCATAAACGTTACCGATATCAACCGGGGATAAACGCAGGCGTCTCAGAATGCACACGCCCACACGTCTCAGAATGCACACGCCCACACACAACAACGCTGAACAGCACGCACACCTCAAGACGTGCACGAACGCTAATCTCACTGTGATGAGATAGCGTTCGTGCACATCGTGAGGTGTGCGTGCCCTTCAGCGTTGTTGTGTGTGGGCGTGTGCATTCTAAGACGCCTGCTGCATTGGAAGCGGTGGGGTAGCGTTCGGTAAAGTTTGCCGTCCTTCAGGTAAATCTTTTTTATACCCGGATAACGTCGGGACGGGCAGCTAGTTATTTATATTTTCAGGAGTTTTAAATAGCGTGAAGTAGACCCAAAGGTATCAGGGCGCTTTACATGAGCACCAGTTACATTACAGATGGACACATTCATTTTTGTTAGGCACGGGGAGATTAAGCGATTTGCCCAGAATCACAGAATGTTGAGCGTCCCTGCCGAGATTCGAACCCAGTTCCCCAGCTCCGAGGTCGACCACCCTAGCCGTTAGGCCACATTCTCTCCCCAATTGTTCAGGGAAACATGAGGCTCACAAAACACATAAAGCTGTCTCTAAGGCACACTTAAAACGGGAGCTCTTTCAAAGCAACTAAAAAAATGATTGCGCCAAAAGCAGTCATCAGCTCAGCAATTTGTGTCCAACATGCACTACAGTCATAACGCAGTGCACACATACCCCTTCGCCCATCAGGCGCGGCTGGACAGGACATTCTGCACTCTTGTAGTGTCCCTAAAGGCTTCAGGTTTGAAGGCTGCTTTCAGAACTGGTGAGGGCTGCCATGACCCAATCAAGTCAGGGCACATTTTAGCAATGTGGGGCTGATGCCAGAGGTGATTGGGGTTGCCAGCTTGGCCCTTGCTTTATGCATCACCTCTCTCGATAGCAAAGGCATTTTGAAGTTTGCATAAACATTGCCTCGCTTTCTGATTTGTTGATGTGATTGCATGGCACTGCTCCTGTCCAAAGACTGTACAAGACTCATTTTTAGGCCATGTGCAATCGGAGCCTGGGCAGGGGCTGCTATGAATATTTCCGGGTCACACCAAACAATGCCAACTCTCTGAGTGGAGTGTGCTCCAAAACTCGTGACTCCTATGCTGAACATGTCTGGTTTGCCTTTGGATCTGGGAGTCGCCTGGAGTATCTCTGAAAAATCACAATGAAGGGTAGCTCAAATCTAAGTAGCAGAGAGGGTTGAGAATCAAAAGAAGTACAAACACCCTTCTTACCTTCAACAGATTTACAAACAGACAAACCTCAAATATATTATGTGACATAGGATATTTCATCTTTCAGGTATAGTTCCTTTTTAGATGCTCCAATAATAAAATAAATAAAATTAATTTCATAATTGAACAATTTATTATCTTTTATTCGGGAGTATCAAAATGTGTAATGGCATTTAAAAGTTTTTTTTTTTACATTTTACAAATCAGTTTATAGTAATAAAGAATGTTAAACAAACTGCCCCTGAACTTATTTCATGATTAGAGGTTCTAAAAATGAACTATAGCAGAGAGAAGGAATGCATTCTGTCACATATTACAACTTATTTTCCTCATTGTTTGCAAAGCTATAGAGACTTCCCTCCAGCTGGAAATGTTCAGTGTTCCAATTTTCAAGAAGGGCAGCAGGGCGGACCCCGCTTGTTATCACCCCTTCTCTAGTTTGGTGGACAGTGAAGTCACAGTGTTGGGTAGGGTCCTGCTGGACTCCTTGTCTTCGTGGGCGTTCGATAATAACATCCTCTCTGAAGCCCAGTGTTGGTTTAGGGCCGGCCAGGGCACCGTGGCTCACACGTTGAACCTTTTTAGATTAAACGCTAAACCCACCAAGGCGAGAGAGGGGGCGGTTCAGTTGGCCTTCATGGACCTAAGCTGAGCCTTTGATCGAGTCAACAAAGCAAAGCTCTGGGCGGTGTTCGGGTTCATGGGGGTCGAGCCGGCTCTACTACCTTTTCTACATGCTCTTCATGATAGGCTTCCACCTTGGTGACATATGGGTCGTGGCAATGTACTTCACCCCTGGAGTTGAAGAGAGGGGTGAGCCATGTTTATGTTTATGTTTTTGAGATTTTTATTGCGCGCAAATACCCGAGGGTGTCTTGGCGCATATCGGACTTCCTGAGATGAAACTACCCTAAAATCATTGATCGAATAACCACGTTTTCAGGAGTTTTCGGAAGATAGTGAGGGTTGGACTGGATTTGATGGGCAGAGGAAGCGAATTCCACAGCCTGGGGGTGGCTACCAAGAAGCGTCTATCTCCCCAGCTGGTAGTTCTGGTGCGCGGAACAGCAAGAAGATAGGTGCTGGCAGAACGAAGATATCTTTGTGGGGCATAGATTCGAAAAGCATCTTTGAGGAACCTTGGTCCAGAGTCATGAATGGCTTTGTTATTGTTATTGTTATTGTTAATATGTGCTTGTATAGCGCCAACTCACCGACAGGTCTCAAGGCGCTTTCACCATAAAAACATAACAGCCTAATCAACATTCTGGAGGGAGGAGCAGACTAAACTAAATTCAACGCTGCCTTAAACAGAATGGTTTTTAGGGTTTTCCTGAAGTGAAGCCTGTTACCATCCCTGCGCAGGGCTTCAGGTAATTCATTCCAGATTTTTGGCAGCAAAACTGAAAATGCTCTGCCTCCTTTTGTGGCTAGTTTGAACCGAGGACATACTAGCAGTTGTGCTTCCGCCGATCTCAGTCTTCTTTCAGGTCGATAGATCTCCAACCTTTCCTTAACATATGCAGGGGCTTGACCATAGATGGATTTATGGGCTATGCAGAGACTTTTAAAGATGGACCTTTGTATCACTGGCAGCCAGTGCAGGTTCTGTAGCAGCGGAGAGGCATGGGAATTCCGCGGCAATTTAAAGATGAGTCGTGCTGCATCATTTTGAACCACCTGCAGTCTGTTAGTTAGTGTCTTTGGTAGACCCAGGTAAAGAACATTCCCGTAATCGAGTCTCGAGAGTATGGTAGCCGAGACAACGGTACGGAGCATAGATTGGGACAAAAGTGGGACTAGTTTACGCAACTGTCTCAAAAGGCCATTGCAGACTCCTACCACGGTAGAGACTTGGCACATTGTACGCGATTGTACATTTTTGCACATTGCACATTGCACATTGCACATTGTACACTTGTAGGCGATACAAAGTGCCTTAAATGTTATACAAGTCTTAACTCGTAACCAATGCAGATGGCGTATGGCCATGGGGGTGGGGCGGCGACTGAGGATATTAAGCAGAATTCTGGCCGCTACATTTTGCACAGACTGCAATTTAGATAGAATCTGTTCTTGTGTGCCAAGGAAAAGGGCATTACCATAGTCCAATTTTGAGAAAACAAGCGTGGTAATCAAGGTTTTCCCTGCTCCTGGAGGGAGATATGGCAGCAGTTTTTTGATCTTCCTTAGCATGAAGAAAGATGAAGAGACCACCGTGTTCACGTGCTGTTTAAACAACAGCTTCTCATCGAACACAACGCCGAGGTTTCTGACCTTGGCAACCGGGGTCGGGGTGGTCCCATTTCACTGGGCCACCAGCTGGAAGACCATTCCGGTGCAAGATTGCCAAAGGTCATAACCTCGGTTTTGTCCGAGTTTAACTTCAAGCAATTGCTTGACATCCATGAACTGATGGTCCTCATTCCATCCTGAAATCTTGCGGCCACAGCTGGTCCATCTTTGTGTATCGCCAACACCAATTGGGTGTCATCCGCATAGGTGGTTAAGCGGAGACCCTGTGCTTTAATGACTCTCGCCAAGTCTGCCACATATATATTAAATAATGTGGGGCTTAGCGAAGAGCCCTGCGGCACCCCACACAGGAGGGTGAATATTGGCGAGTAAAAGGAGCCTAGTTTTACTGCCTGGGTACAATTAGCCAGAAAGGAGGCAATGAGGTCCCTGGCACGGTGGGTCACCCCCAGGGATGTGACACGGTCGATCAAGATGGAGTGATCGACCGTGTCAAAGGCGGCGGAGAGATCTAGAAGTACCAGGACCGCTGCCCCGCCCTGGTCCAGTATAGTCCTAATCTCATCCGAGGCCTTTATCAATGCCGTCTCAGTCCCATGGCCCTTCCTGAAACCAAACTGGGTGTCATCTAGGAGCTTATGGCAATCGATGAAACTCGCCAGCTGTTTATTCATAATGGCTTCGAATATTTTAGCCGGAAAAGGGAGGCAAGCGATCGGTCTATAGTTGACTGAATCTGAAGGGTCCAGGGAAGGCTTCTTTAGCAAGGGCTTGATGACCGCAGTTTTCCAGATTTCGGGGTATATACCTGTTTGGAAGATGGAATTACACAGGCCTGTGAGAGGGGAAGTGATAACCTCATTTAAGGCTCTCAGGATAGAAGGGGGACATGGATCTAAAGGAGACCCAGATTTAATAGAGTTGATTAACATGCTAATCTGATCTGTCGTAGTCAAATGGAAATTAGGAAAAGCGGGAGTGAGAGGGGGGTGCTGAGAAAGAGGTTCAGCATGGTCCGAGCCCATTGAAGGGGAAAAGGATGAATAAATGTTCATAACCTTGGTGAGGAAAAAATTTGCCAGTGTGTTACAAAGGTCTTGAGATGGTTCAATTAAAAGCCCTGTCGGGGGATTGGAGAGAGACTCGACGATTTGAAAAAGCCTTCTAGACGAGTTCTGGGCAGACTCAATCTGAACACAAAAGAAAGCACTTTTGTGCTTAATGATGGCCTTCTTATATAACGCAAGCGCATCTTTATAAGTTTGTTTATCTGAGATGCTATAGTGCTTGCGCCATCGCCTTTCCAAATTCCCACAGTACTGGCGTTGTAGCCGAAGATCATCAGTGAACCATTGGGCGGATGGCTTAGCCCGGTTGGGATTAACGGATTTAGCCGTGGCTACTTTATTGATGGCGTCCAGAATCCAGTCCTGATATCTATTAGACAACAGGATAGGGTTTAGTGATTGCTCATAGGAGGAATCATCCAGAATTTTGGACAGAAGAGGAAAGTCTACGTTTTTCCAGGCTCTGGTAATGATGGGGGTACGGGAGATTTGTTGCGGGGGGTTGGGATTATGGGCCAGAATGGTAAAGATGATTGCCGAATGGTCTGACCATACTACAGGAAGAACTGTGGTCAGTGTGATATTAGGATTGTTGGTGAAGAGGCCATCGAGTGTGTGTCCTGCCTGATGAGTAGGGGTTGCAACCAGCTGCTGTAATCCTACAGAACGTAAATCGGAAATCAGTTGGGCGGTGTCTTTATCCCGTAGGACTTCCAGATGGAAATTGAAGTCCCCCAACATGGTATAGTCCGGATAGCCCAGAGAGAGTTCCGTAAGATCACCAAGGGTCATCAAAAAGCCGATGTGTGGACCGGGGGGGCGATAGATGAGAATTCCCTTGAAGACTTGGTTGTGATTCAGTATGATGGAAAAGGTACAGGCTTCACAATTCATTCTGGGAATGGCTTCGATTTTAATTTGGAAAATCATTCTATAAATGATGGCTAGGCCACCGCCTCTCCCCGTGGTTCTGTCCTGTCTTACCGTGCAATAACCCTCAGGAGTGGCTGCGCAGAAGTCCGGGCCAGAAGCCTCATCACCCCAGGTTTCAGTTATAAATAGGATGTCCAGCTCCTGGCTCCCGATCAAATCTCGGATGTCTAAACTGTGTTTCAGGAGGGAGCGTGCGTTAAGAAGGGCCAGACGAAAGTTGAGCTTGGGTCTGGAGCGGATACTAAGAGCAGACGGAGTAGGGCGGGGGAGAGTGTATTTACAGCCAGGACATGTGACGGGGACAGACATGAGGCAACTGAGGGGTGACAAGGTCTGACAGCGCAGATTAGTAGTAGGGGTATTAAATTCTCGTAGTTGAGATGCGGAATATCGGATAGAAGTGGTGTGGATATCTATGTGACCAGGGCCAGGGGGAGTGGCCCTGGTCCCGGTCCAGGCCCGGACGGGCCCAGACAGGCTTGCTATCGGCGCACCCGCTGCGCCCGCCCGCTGCGCCCGCCCGCTGCGCCCGCCCGCTGTGCGGGCGAGTAGACGGATCCATTTTATCGTGTCCGGGCCCCCAATCGGCCGAACACTAGAGCGCTGTCGTCGCCCACAACTAAGATGGCGGCCGCAGTGAATGCCAAAGGGGAACAAGGTCTGTAAAGTCTGTGGAAGCCCTAAATCGGCTCCTCAGACACCCTGATGTTCCGTGCAGGAAGCGCCCAGCAGGTAGGAAATGCGGTGGTGGTCCCTAGGAACACCAGATCCAAACGTTATGTGGTCATGATCTACCCCATTTCTTGAGTGGAGCATTTTCTGTATCTGGGGAGCCTCTTGGATTCCAGATTCCCCATGCAACCCCTGTTGAAGAAGAATTCTAGGAGGTTAAGGGGGCAATTCATTGGGTTAGCCTTTTGGCAAGGTGTACGGGTCAGACTAATTTAGAGGCAATGCTTAAAGGTTTTAAGGCCAGGTGTGCCTCGCTGGCGAATTATGGCTGTAAAATCTGGGGCTAGGTGTCCTGCTCTCAGCTTCAGGTTGCAGAAAATGCTTTTTTGAGGTGTCTTTAAAAAGTACCTGAGAGCATCCCTTCTGAGATGCTTCACAAGGAAGTGGGATCTGGATACATCACTGATATGATTGCCCTGCGCCCTCTGCTATTTTAGTTGTCAGTCTGGTTGAAGGAGTATTTGTCTTTCAACAGGTTAATCATTTGTGACAGGTTACAGTCGGAACACCGTGGTCTAAACCACGAGTGTTCCGACTCCGCAAGCCGTATCGCATATGCCTTAACCACGCATGTGTGGGTTAAGGCAATGCGCGGTAGGGCTTGCGGACGTATGGAAGCAGGGAGAGATTCGCGGTGAGTTAAGTGGGGCTGGGGGGTAGTTCGGGGTACTTTTGTGGGATGGGGTCAAGGTTGTTTTGGGGGATGAGTCTGAGTTGTTTTAAGTGGGGCTGGGTACTTTTGTGGGCTGGATCGAAATGTTTTGTGGGCTGGGGTGGGTCGAGAATGTTTTGCGGCTGGGGGTGGGTCGGGGTAGTTTTGTGGGCTGAGGTGGGTAGGGGACAGTCTAGCTTCGGACGGACGGAAGCAGGAAGCAGAAAGAGATCCGTAGTGAGGCAAGTGGGGCTGGGTCGGGGTACTTTTGTGGGCTGGTGGGTGGGTCGGAAGTTTGTGCCTTAGGGTGGTGGGGAGGGGGATGGCGACCTTAGCCATGCATACCCCTTTACCATGCATGCCTTTACCACGAACCTTAGTGGTAAAGGCATGTGTGGTAAAGCAATTCGTGGTTAAGACTCAGCTGTTATTCAGACCATGTTGTTTAGGCATGCGGGGTTAGGGATTTCGTTGTTCCGACATACAACCATTCGTGACTGTATGGCTCTAGATGGTATGTTGAGCATTCCATGGCTGGTTTAATTTAGGAACACTTAAATCTCTGGGCCGACCTGAGTTGTTCACTGACCCAGAATGCATAGTAACAAGGGATATTCCATGGCATAACCCTCTATCCTGAATTTTATCATAGTAAAAAATGAATCTGGAATGAAATCCTATTTGTTGTGGAAGATGTCTAATCACCATCGAAGGCTGTTGACATATTTTTTTTTTAAAACATTTTTATTGAAGTTTCAATAAACTTGGCAATACACATAGATCTTAATCATATTACAATAGTGATTTGAGTACATTCTATTCACAGGTATTTAGCTTCTGACATGACACATTTACTGCACTTCACAATTAACCCCCCTTCCAATAATTCCAGTCTATATCTCCTCCATTTCTTCATCTGAACTATCATCCTCTGCTTCTTCCAATGGGTCACAAATGTCCCCCCTGAAAGCATTCCAGGGAGCCCATACTGTTGACATTTTTTAGGTTTAACATTTTTTATCAGCTCTTGCTACCTAAGGGATCCTGGTGAACATTCGCAGATCTTCGGCCAGTGCCTTGCCTGATGTTTCTCAACCTAACTCTTTCCGCAGTCATATTATGCCCTAGATTTAATCATCTGACTGACTGATGGTATTTCTAAAGCGCACTAATGCCAAGGCGTCTTGGCGCTAAGTAAAGTAACTAAACAAGTACTAACCGATGCATCATTGGGTGAAAAGCCATGTCTTAATTTCCTTCCTAAACAGCCTCCGGTTAGTGATCTGTCTAAGGTGTAACGGGATTGAGTTCCATAGCCTTGAGGCCAGATGGGAGAAACCCTTGCCTCCCCATCGTAGTCTTTTGATTTTAGAAACATTGACCAGACCCTGCGCAGCAGACCTCAAGGAACGGGTTGGCTGGTATCAGGAGAATAGGGATTGAAGATCCAAAGCCCCATCTCCGGACAATGCCTTATGAACCAAGCATAATGCTTTGAAGTCCAGCCGCCGTTTTACTGGAAGCCAGTGTAACTGCCTGATAGAGCGGGGGGTAGGATGGTGCTTAGGCAGGTTAAGAAGTACTCTCGCAGCTGCATTTTGAACTGATTGCAGCTTGGCCAGTTGAGCAGTGCCAGCTCCCAAATAAAGGGCATTACCATAATCAATTCTAGAAAAGATGGTCGCAATTATAACCGTTTTCCTAAGGAAGAAAGCGATAAACGGCAGTATCTTTTCAGCCCTTTTAACATGAAAAAGCATGCTGAGGCCACTTAATTAATCTGTGGCCGCCAGGACATATCTTTATCAAACACTATGCCGAGGTTCCTAACATTAGCCACTCGGAGCGGACAAGCCCCTGCTGATCTAGGCCACCAAAGCTGATTCCAAATGGATGCTTTTTGGCCGAACTCAAGGACTTCTGTTTTTTTTGTGTTCAGCTTTAAGAAGTTCTGATTCATCCAAAACATAACCTCAGACATACAGAGGGAGAAGTCAGCTACCTTGGCTTCCACTGAGTGAGAGACTGACACTATCAGCTGAGTGTCATCTGCATATGACACTAGCTTAAGGCCTTGCTTTTTAATTAGTTTCGCCAGAGGGGAAACATAGATGTTGAACAGAGTGGGCGACAAAGCAGATCCCTGCGGAACTCCTCCAGGAAGGGTAAATTTTTCTGATTGATAGCAATTCCAGAGGATAACTTGTTCTCTGTCTGATAAAAAGGAGGTGAGGAGATCCATCGCTATGCCCTTGACACCAGAGTCCCTGAGCCATTGAGTAAGTACCTCATGGTTTACGGTGTCAAAGGCCGCTGTTAGGTCCAACAGGACCAAAGTGACTCTAACTCCAGCGTCCATGCCCTTACGTATCTCCTCTGCCACCATAATTAAGGCTGTTTCCGTAGAGTGTTTTGCACGGAAGCCATGTTGGGTATTATCGAGAACGTTGTTAGTCTCAAGATGAGATGATAGCTCCAAGTGATAGAGCAAGATTTCGCATCGCGACTTGCTCGAGTCATGAACCTCGAGTCTGTTGTAATCCTATAAACAAATTGTACGTTTACTAATCTCCTTTATTTTTTGATATGCGTGTGTATTAGTGAAGCTTGCCTATGTGTTCTACTAATACAAATAACCCTTGTACCTAAAATGGCCGCTGCTTGAATTTTCGCTTCTGCGCATGCGTTAGTCACACTCACATGACTTTACGTAAATGTAGTTCTGGAGGGAAAGGGTGCGCATGCGTAATGGCTATAAGATGGCCGCTTAATGTGATAACGAGGTGAAGCTCGTGCTGTTGGTCATTGTGTTGTTATGTGTAGCACTTACCCTTAATCGCATAGTATATTTTTATGATGATAAACCTGAAGTGTGAAATCATGACATGTAATACATTCATTTATTTCTATGTTTTAATTTGTTTTCGCTTACTTTTCATGTATCCTCGGCACGGAGGGGTGATGGGGGTTTGTGCGTCCATCTTGGAGTGCAGTACTGCGCAGGACCCGAAATGGCGAGGTGGCATTGAAACCAAGCCAAGAGAAGGTTGCTGCCAAGACGTGCCTGGGAAGATGCACCTTCACCCAGCCAGAGAAACCAAATTGTGTTACATTATTAACAATGTATTCTTCCCCATTGTATTCCGTGCGACTTCTCATGGGAACCCCAATCTTGCTAGGCGGTACCCAAAAAATGTAGATTAGGCCGTAGAAAAGTCTGTTCTGATTGGTGTGTTAACCCATCCTACCTTAGGACCAATCGAAATTGGGGATTCTGACACTTTGCAACATTGGGGGGTGGTACACTGTCCCGAAAACAGTATAACTACCCTAGGTTCACCTAGGGAATTTGTCCGACTTGTCCGAATAGCTGACCTGTCACTGACCCAACGCACTCAATAGGTGACTGAATACAGAGGTGCTGCGGAGCACTCTGTCCGAATTTGACCATAGACTCAAAGGTTTTACTAAACCTTAAGTGCTGGTGGAGCACTTTGCTGGGGAGTTCGCTAACCCAATCGGGATTCTGACTGATAGCTGCAGAGAGGGTGGAGCGCAGGCGTTGCTTCCAAACTGCGGGTGCTGGTCGTGTCCTGGTGGTCCTGTCCTGATCCTAATCTGGGTTTCCCGTCCTGTCCTGGGGTGTCCATTCTGCACCTGCTGTCCCGTTGATGACTGTCCTTCCTTGGGGTATTTCCTGTCCTTAACTGACCAGTGGCCAGGGTTGGTTTTCACACCAGTCTAGGTAAATATACTAGTGCGAAACTCTAAAACTGCACCTTTCTATTTTTCTGTCTTTGCTTCAATAAAGACATACTTTTGCATACGTTAATTTTCCATGCTTTCCGCAGTCTACTATATGAAAGTCATTGCATTACTTTTCCATAGCATGTTCCTATGTTACCCTACCTTTTAGAGGATATTCTTTCCACACCGCCTATGAATTGTAAATGTGATTTACAAGTTTTCTTCTGCGCCCTGATTTGAAGTAACGTTCCTAGAATTATAGCGTGTTTTCCATTTCTCCCTTTCTATAGATGTATAGGAGTCCTAGTTTAATTCAGACTTATAAAGTACGTTCCCATAGTATACGTTTAGTACATGCATAAGCTTGTCCATTTATAGATGTCCATCCTGAAATTCCACTTTAACCTCTACTTAGCGTGTTCCCTGTCTCACTATTTTAGAAATCTAGATGTTTGCCCTTACTTTGTTCCTTTATGGATATGTGATTTTCGTCATCTTGATTATTGACTGCCTTTTAACTGTAAACCTTATAATTTCCGAAACTGATTTCTAGATAAAATTCTAAAAAACTTCCCAGTTGTCCGTGGTAATTTGATGAATATCAAAGTTATTTAAATTGGGTTTTGTATTTTTACTGCCTTTCCTTTTACAGCTAGCTCCCTGACCCATCGTGGTCATAGGTACCCGTAACGGTGGATGGCAAGTCGGGTACACTGGAAATAATCGAAAGGGACTCAATGATTATTGGTAGTGGATTGTAAGGTCATCTGATCAATGCATATGGTGAATTGAAGTATATGGGCCCGAGACTTGAGTGGTGTAATTATTGGTCGGGTGACCTGCGATCTCTATCAGTATTGTTCTGGTAGCATAGAGGATGGTTAGGGAATAGTTAAAGGATAGGTAGGACTAGTTAAGACTAGTTAAGTTGGATGCTGCTAACGAGAGTAGGCAATTCGGGTGATCTGATCACTCACTTGAAATGTTTACTTTGAAAAATTATGAAATGTTTTAAAATCGTTATTCTTATTATTATACTGTTATATGTATTAATCCATTCGTTTGTAAAACGTTTTATGTGTTGTCGGAAATCCCCGGGGAATTGAATAGCGAGTGGTGAATAGAATCCACTTGCTTCGAGGTCACTGGCTTTCAAGGAAAGTTGGTGCAGGTTAGGCAGAACTGGAAGCACTAACTAGGGTTTCTGAATGTATGATTGAATAAATGTTAGCAACGAGGTTCATTGGCAAAATTCTATTGTGGCATAACCTAGTGAGGGTCACACCGGAAAAGTAGCAGGTTCATCGGAGCTTGGGTGAAAGCAAAGGGGCTCGCTGGTGAAACTTTAGACTTGGATATATCCCGGAAAAGTGGATGAGTCTAGGGAAGTAGCAGGTTCTCCAATGCTTGTGTGAAGGATAGGCAGAAGGGATCTATCCGTAGTGTGTGAAAAGTAAATGGAAGTAGTTTACTTGCAGTGAAACAAAATTCTTTCCTGTCTAGACACTTGAGCACAGTGGCGAATGTGTATTTGTTGTGAAATAATCAAGCACTAGCACTTTAGAAAGTAAGAAAGTTTCCGTTACCTTGTGAAGGAGGGAGTCAGTTGCGAAGCTGCTCTGACGTCACTCTGTGCCGCGCTGGGATTGGTAGACGCAGCGGGCGTGTAGCGGAGCTGGAATTGTAAAGGAGGGGTGAGCGCCGAAGCGTGAGAACTGTCTCGCGAAAGGGCCGCGCACCCATTGGTCGAAAATATTTGAACTCGTGCATTTCATTGGCCGCACGAAAATAAAAGACGCACTTGGATTGGAAGTGATTTTGTAAACAAAGTCCCTCGTAGACATCGTATGTGGCATTCGTATAGACCGCATACCAGACCAGACATATGGGATTTGAAAACGATCAGTGGAAAGGTGTTAAAAACGACAATATGTACGGAAATAAGAGAAAATTGTCCCTTGTAAACAAAGTGAAGAATTATTTCAAAAAGGACAAGCCGATTAAGACTAGAGAAGGTGTTGTCATACCGCCACCCAACACTCCCGCATCTTTCATGATGTTCGATAAAGGGTATAACACATGTGTATGGTTGGAAAACTGGGCGGAATACACGAAAGATGACGGAGTATTGGCTTTTCCGTTAGACGGAACATTTAACAGCAGGATCCTATTCAATTTGAGAACCCGAATGAATGATTTACATCCCAGACCTAGATTAACGCAGTACGAAGCACTAGAGGAATGGGAAATCGAGGCTTTTGAAAGGGATAAGCCCCGAATGGATAAAGGGCTAACTAAATTTTATCCAAAGTTGAAGCAGGAAGCCCGAGCCAAAAAGATGAAACAGTGGAGACAGAATATGATTGTAGAAGGACTGTTTCCAATGATGCCAGCATGTGGTCCTCCTGAGGGGGAGAAGAAAACAGAAAAGTGCAAACATTGGGTGCCCATTGGGGAGTCGGATGATGAATTATTAGATGACCTATTTATGAGAAGTCCGCCTCCTTATAATGAAAGAAATAGACCTTCCAGTGAGGGGGATAATTCCCGAAGACTTCATCTCCGGGATGAGGCCAGATCTGCCAGTGTAGGAGGGGGTTGCCTCATACCTCCCTATACCGAGAGTTTAGGTCCTGTAGATGCAAGAGATATTTATCCAAGAATACCAGCTAGTGAGGATGCGAGATACTCCCGTGAAAGCGACTTTTTCCCGAGACCTCCCTACGAAGGTGAGGCGAGACCATCAGGTTCAGGGATACCGTTCTTACAGCCTCTACATGAAAAGGAACCAAGATCCCTAGGTATAGGAAGTTTGTTCCCAAGACCTAATTATGATGAAGGACCAAGTGAGACACATCCCACTGCCCCGAGTTATGCTCTCACTCTGACCCCGCAGGTGTTACATGATAAATCTTTAGAGAGATTATTGGAAGAAAAAGAGCGAGAAACTCTAGCAAAACAGAGAGCAGAGATAGTTCAGAAAATCTCCCAATTGAATACAAGCCCTGAAGCCTTGACAATCCCAGTAACTATTGGACCGGTGATTCCGTTGTATGGGGACCGGCAAGAGAGTCCGAAACCTCCAGTCATTACCCCAGTCATAGCACAACCTAGACCAGAACCCTTAATCGTAGATGAACAGACGAGTGAGTGCGAATCTGAAGTCTCACTATTGGATCTGCCCATTAGGAATACAGGGAAAAGGATGCAGAAAAGACATAATCCTTTCAATACGAGGGAGATTCAAATGGAATCGACTTCGGGTACTAAGAGTGTCACTCCGATGACTCCGGAGGAAATCGAAAGATGGAGTCAAGAATTAGAAAAACAAACTCCGCAGACGAAACCTTTAGATCTCTATAAATTGAGAGTAGAAATAGAAGAATTAATGGTAGGAAATGTAGGATTAGACCGATTAAATACTTACTCTGAAGAAGAGCTGTTGTTCATTTGCAAAAGTCTTACCCGAAATGCCCGAGTACTTCATGAGAAATTGACAGATACTGCTGCTAGCATGGGAATAGATATTTCTAAATCAAAACTCTTGCAGAAACCGTACAGAGCAGATTTTTCAGACAAAGATTTAGAAAACCTGAATGTGTCAGGGAAAAAGGCACAGGTCAAGGAACTATTGACAGTTTTTCAGAAATGGGGAGATATAGAAAGATGGAAAGCCAGGTGGGCCAGAAAGAAAGATGAGGCTAGATCTAGACAGGCGACCCCAGAATTCGTTCTAAAGGAAGCTGACAAGCCAGAGCAGTTATACCCTATGCGTGAAGTGCCAGGTGGAAAATATGTGCACGTTCCATGGTCCAGGCAGGATATTGTGTCCTTTACTAATGACTTCCCGAAATTATGAGAGAAGCCTGTGGATTGGTACAGACAGGTGGAGAGGTTTGTAAAAGTGCAAAAATGCTTGTGGAAAGATCTGGATGGGTTATTCGATATCGTGGTCCCTGTAGATTTATGGACCGATTGTAAGATAGCCATAGCTTGGCCTAGTGAGGAATACCAGAGGGATTCTAAAACAGGAGAACCTTCTAGAGAAGTGATGAGAAAATATGATCAGGTAATTCAGCATCTGAAACTAAAAGTGCCCGCAAAGGAAACTGATTGGACTAAGATAGATAGAACAACACAGGAAAGGGACGAGACTGTGCATTCCTTTTATGAAAGGCTGTTGCAGGTGTTCAAAACATACAGTGGTATAGATAACATCGAAATGAAGGACATGACGCATTTTATTTACAGGTTTGTAAACGGTTTAAGACCCGAAATTTGTCAGTGGATAAAAGATAACAAAATCTGTTGGCAGTCCAAAAAAATGGACGAGGTCCTACGGTACTGTAACAGCGGGACCAGTAAAGGGCAGGAGTCGAGTCTTAGTAATACCGGTATTTATTTGGTCAAACAGTGAATCAGTACAAGTTTTGCGGACTGCTCCTCGTCGGGGTGATCTACTCCTCTCTCTGCGGGTCTTCCGGAGTACTCCCTCCTCTTTCCTCCGGACGGGGCTCCTCCTTCTGTGGGGCTCTGGAGGCTCCGTGCTGTCCACCCTCGCCGACACCGAAAAGGGGAAAACAGAAGAGAGGCGGGTATCAGTATTACAGAACCGGTACTTCAATGTTAGCTCAAGGAAGGGGGCTGTGAGGGAAACACCCAGTGATGTGATA
The DNA here is from genome assembly GCF_964261635.1 of Lissotriton helveticus. Taxonomy (NCBI): domain Eukaryota; kingdom Metazoa; phylum Chordata; class Amphibia; order Caudata; family Salamandridae; genus Lissotriton; species Lissotriton helveticus. The sequence continues at coordinate 1,797,795,653 of NC_136057.1, forward strand.
CCAGTCGGGGACGTGACTTTAATGCGCTAGGGAGGGGAGGTGCTTGTGAAGGCAACCCGGGACCCGACACTCAGGCTTCTCCCCCTTTAAGTTAAACGTCTGGCTCTTTTTCTAAACCACCCCAGGAAGCGGTTACGCACCTCTGCAAGCTGTACCCCTCCTGGCGTACGGCTGGGCGGATCGTGGGGTTGGCCTCCAGGCGTTTCCTGTTCGTCCTCGGCGCTCCCGTCGGGTCCTCCCGTCTATGGTGTGGTATCCGGGGTGCTCCCAGCGTTCGGCTCCCAGCTCCAGTCTAGGGTCGGGCTTTCCTCTTCTTCCGCTATGCTGGTTTTGCTGAGCCACCTGTTGCTGTTGCTCCACTCTGTCTTCCCGTCGCCTCGTCCTCCGCTTCTCCGCTCCTCTTCTCTGCTCTCTCGTCTTCCGCTTCTCCGCTCGTCCTCGCTGCTTCCCGCCACTCCGCTCTTCTCCTCACTGACCACTCCTCGGGTGTAAAGACACACCTGGTGCTGGGCGCATTCACCTTTTATCGAACTGCTTGGCTCCTCCTCCTCCGTTTCACCTTCGTTCCGGTTAAAGGGCCAGACGTCTTCTTCGTCGCAGCTGTAGGTTTCATGGCTGGTCCAAACGGAGGACTGCGTGGGCTGTGGAGAGAAGAGGGGGGTCACATATGGTCAGGTCGCGCCCTACTGCGGGGCGTGCATGGGGGACCCGGTTACAGGTACGCAAAGTACTGTGAGGACGAGATGGCAGAAAAGAAAAAGGCATTAAAGGAGAAAGTGATGTGGGCACAAGTAAAGCTCGCAGAACAGCAAGAAAAGCAATTGAATAAGTTAAATAAAACTACACAGAACCAAGGCCCTGGGGGTGGGGGAAAGCCTCGAGCAAAAATGAGCAGAGAGGAAGCCAAAAAGAAATTTCCCTGCCACCAGTGCGGAGAAATCGGGCATTGGAGAGACGAGTGTCCATATTTACAGAATGATAATACCCAAACCCCTGATTTAATTCCACAGAGGCAGAATGAAAAGCCAAGAAAGACCCAGCAGCAGGTAAAAACAATTCAAGTACCCCAAGCGCCCAAGCCAACTTTTAAGGGAAAATCACCGCAGGGTGATGACGTAGAGATCTGGGGGGGCAATGAGAACAGAAATGCAGCAACTTCGCAGTATTTGTTAAATGACACTTTTTTCTGTGACGATCAGTACTGACGGGGCCTGAGAGGGGAGGACAAGGAGTGTGTACTTGGCGCCTCCTTGCCGGTAGACCAGTCGGGGCCATACATCGAAGGAAAGGTTGATGGAAATGATGTCACCTTTCTGTTGGACACTGGTGCTACCCGTTCTACTGTGAGAACAGCAGACGTTCCAAACCTACCCCTCTCGGGAGAAGCAATCCAGGTAGTAGGTGTGTCTAATCAATTGATTAGTACTCCAGTTACTGAGCCCATGGAGATTTCAGTAGGGAACTTTAAAGAAATGCACAGATTTGTCGTCTGTGACACCAGCCCAGTGAACTTACTGGGACGTGATTTGCTGTGCAAAATGAACTGCACTATCTTTTGCACACCAAAGGGCGTCGAAATTCAGACCCCAGATGAAGATGGTATCTACAAATTAATGTTAATCAGACCTGACTCGGAAATTAAACAAATGACTATACAGGACTTACCTGAAGAACTTCAACAGACAGTGAAGCCAGAAGTATGGGACTTTACAGGAAAGGATGTAGGATTAATGGCCAATGTAGACCCAATACAAATAGCCATGAAAGAAAATGCAGTTTACCCAAATACTAAGCCTTACAGAATGAGTGCCGAAGTAAGAGCAGGAGTTGCCATTGAAATACAAAAATTGCTAGAAGCAAACATCATACAAGAAGTGATGAGTAGCCCGTGTAACTCACCCATAATTGGAATCAAGAAACCTAGTGGCAAGTACAGAGTAGTGCAGGACCTGAGAAAGGTAAACAAGATTGTGGTTCCTTGCTGTCCTATTGTCCCGAACCCTGCAGTGATCCTGTATCAGATTCCCTGGGATGCTGAGTGGTTTACTGTAATAGACCTATGTCACGCATTCTTTTCGATCCCATTGCATCCAGACAGCAAATTTCTTTTCTCATTTGCTTTCAACAGTCACGTGTATGTTTGGAATTGTGTCCCCCAGGGGTACACAGAAAGCCCCTCTATCTTTAATCAGATCTTGAAAAAATGCCTTGAAACTTTAGTCTTACTCGGAAAGTCTGTTTTGGTACAATACATAGACGACCTCTTGGTGGCGTCCAAAAGTCATAGGGACTGTGTAATTAACACCATTGCTCTACTAAACCACCTAGGTGAGAAGGGACATAAAGTGGCCCCTGAAAAATTGCAGTTCTGTTCAAAATCAGTGAAATATCTGGGGCACCAGATAGAAAAAGGCGTCAGAAAAGTCACCTCAGAGAGAGTCAGAATAATTCAAAATATGCAGTTACCCCGCACTCAGAAAGAAATCAGAATGTTCCTTGGAGTTATAGGTTACTGCAGGCAATGGATTGTGGGATTCGCAGTCCTAGCAAAGCCTTTGATAAAAATGACAAAGAAAGGAGCACAGGACCCTGTGGAATGGGATGATGAAAGCTTAACAGCATTCACTAAATTACGAGATTGTCTGTGTACAGCACCTGCTCTAGGGATGCCTGATTATTCCAAGGAGTTTGCTCTATTCTGTGACACTCGTGATAATTGTGCATTGTCAGTCCTAACACAGGAGCATGGCTTGACCAGACGACCCGTGGCATATTTTTCTGCCACTTTGGATCCAGTGGCTGCTGGATTACCTGGGTGTTTGAAAGCGGTAGCTGCCACTTGCACAAGCTTAGAGCAGAGTGAATCCATTGTCATGGGACATCCTGTAACTGTATATGTTCCCCATGCAGTTGTGATTTTGCTGACCCGAACCAAGACTCAGTATCGCACCCCTAGTCGGCTGACTAAATACGAGAGGATTCTCGTGGGTGCTGCAAATGTGGCCATTACTCGGTGTAATATTTTGAACCCCGCCACCCTACTCCCTGACTCAATGATTATGGAAGATGGGGGAGAAAACGAGCATGACTGTATTAATCTGACAGAGTTCAGTACCAAACCCCGCCCAGACATTAAAGAAACCCTTGCCTGCACATGATGAGGAATGGTTTGTGGATGGTTCATGCATGAGACACGAACTTGTAGGCCTAAGTGCTGCCTACGCTGTGGTTGCTTTAGACAAAGTTAAAGAAGCATCCTGTTTATTCGGAGTAAAGTCTGCACAAGTAGCCGAATTGATTGCCCTGATAAGAGCTTGTAAATTGGGAAAAGACAAAAGAATAACAGTGTATACTGACAGCCAGTACTGTTATGGGGTTGTGCATGACTTTGGCCAATTATGGCTACAAAGAGAATTCCTGACTTCATCAGGTACTCCCATTCGAAATGGAAAAGTTATACAAGACCTTCTAGAGGCAATCCAATTACCAAAAGACTTGGCAGTGGTCAAATGTGTTGCTCATAAAAAGGGCCTTGACCCTGTGTCATTGGGAAATGATTTTGCTGATCGAGTAGCAAAACAATGCGCTATGGATCGCATGTCAATAAATATCAAACTGGGTGGGATTGGAAACAGCTGCCAACTTATGGTGTTTGAAGAAGTGCCTACCTGGGATGAAGTGAGAGAATGGCAGCATGCTGTGCCCTGGGAAGAGAAAGAGAAGTGGAAGGAACTTGGTTGTCGACCAAGACGTGAGGATGGTGTCATTGTGAGCCCAGATGGTATGCCTGTGTTACCTAGACACCTGCTTGCCCCTATGGCCAGATTGATACATGAAGGATCACACATTGGTAGGGATGCCATGGTTCTGGTATTTCAACAGACCTGGTACAACCCGAAGTTCAGGAAGGTAGCAGAATCCCTTTGCCAGAGGTGCTTGACGTGTCAACAGTTCAACGCTGGCAAAAGAACAGTAGCTCAACTGGGGAAGATTGGGAAGTCAGGGGGTCCCTTTGTGAGAATACAAATTGACTTCATCACCATGCCTCGTTGCGAGGGAAAAAGATATGTCCTTGTCATTGTCTGCCTATTTTCAAAATGGGTGGAAGCTTACCCTGTTCCCCAGAGTGATGCCTTAACAGTAGCCAAATTGCGAGAATTGATACCTAGGTTCGGGGTTCCAGTCACTATTGAATCAGATAGAGGCGGACATTTTCAGAATGAAGTGATGGACCAACTCTGTAAAGCATTTGGAATCACACAAAAGTTGCACTGTGCACATCGTCCAGAGGCTTCTGGAGTGGTAGAGCAAATAAATGGCACTATGAAATCGAGGTTGGCAAAAATGTGTGACTCAACTGGAATGAATTGGATTACTGCCTTGCCTCTTGTTCTGATGGGACTCAGAAGTATTCCAGACCGAAGAACAGGCCTTAGCCCCCATGAAATCTTGATGGGAAGAGTGATGAGACAAGCATGGGTACCAGGAAACAAACTGTTAAGCATTACTGATGATTTGGTACTTGAGTACTGCAGGCAACTGGGTGACCAAGTGCGTTCTATCTCTCGCCAGATTGGGGAAGACGCCGTCGCCAACCCGACAACTCCAGTTCACAAATTGGTTCCTGGTGACTGGGTTAGAATCAAGAAGCACACTCGTTCGAGTTGCCTTGCACCGAGGTGGGGAGAAAAACGCCAAGTAATACTGGGGACCACGACAGCGGTGAAGTGTGCAGGCGTTCCCAGGTGGATCCATGCCAGCCATACACAAAAGGTAATTTCAGACAAGGAGCCTGGAGCTGAAGGTTGTCCAGCTGAGGGGTCTGCGGATGTCGGTCCTGAAGTAGCTGATGACGAACAGCCGAGCACCAGCCCAGATGATTGGATACCTATAATCAATCTCACTGAAGACCCAATCAGAACAAGAGAGCGTATCAACGAAGACAGAGAGTGGAATAGAGAGGTCGAGATAGGCACAGGCGAAGACCCTCAGATTATTGAGATTCACGTCAAATCTGAGGACGAAGAGGAAGGACAGACAGGGACAGAACAAGTGATTGACACACCTCCACTAACACCTGAAATTGAAAGGGAACAGACTAGAACTAGTGTAAAAGTTCGAGCAGAAGAAAATCAAGGGATCGAAGTGCTTGAACAGGATCAGATAGAATTAGAAGAACGTGTTCAGGACACAGAAACAGAGACATTCGAAAGCCAAAACCAAAATTCACCTGAACCAGGCCAGCTTAGTAACCAGGCAGAAGAAATAGATACAAGACCTGGGACTAGTCAGACAGGAAGGGAAGAGGCAGAAACAGAAGTGTCACAAACAAGTGAAAACAAAAGAGCATTAGAAGAAAGCCAAATCACAGTGCCAGCCAAACGACTTAAGAAAAAGAAAAATATCGAACCAAAATATATTAAGAGACTAAGGCTGAGAATAAAAACAGCAGAAGAGAAACTTGCTGACAGAAGAAAAAGCATACGAATAGCAGAACAAGCTGGAGAAAGCTCCAAACGAAGGAGTGATCGAATAAAGAGACTGAACGAAAAATATCAAGATCCTGAGTGGACTTACTTGATTTTGGAAAATTTTGAGGATCTTGATATTACTGACGAAAGCGACGGGGAACCGATTGCTGATTACTCTGCAGAAGAAGAGGACGAACCGCCGTGAAATTGCTCAGCATAAAGATTCCTGTGGAAGGCCACAAAGAGGGGTTGAAACTTCTTCTGAGCCAAAATGTCTGATTCAAACGTGAGTGGTAGACCTAGCCGCAGTTGTTGCAAAACATGCTGCAAGGTATGTATATGTAGTATAGTTATAGTTATATTAGTTTGGATAGGCCTAACAGTTTTTATACCTTTTATGGTAAGCAAAAGTACTAATATTGACCCTACTCAGACTACCGACACTGAAGAACTGACAACACGAAGTGTAGAAAGACGTGAAAAGGCACTCAGACAAACAAAACGAGACTTAGAAGCATCAGATGAGGAAGGACTACATTATCATGGAGTTAAGAACCAGACTCATTTAAATGTTTTCGCAAACCTGTTAGTACATTATGTAGAAACTATGGAGTTCGAAGATTGCTATGTCTGCATGAAGCTACCTACTTCTGTAGCCGAAGGCATGACTTATCACCACCTACCTTTGACTTACGGAATTTCCTGTAGTATTTTAGCAAGCTTATTTTACAAAAGAGGACCGTTACAGTACTATTACTCTAACTCAGACGTGATATTTTCTGAACTTCCTATATGTGGAAATCTGAATCCTGTACATACTAAAAGTGACGTTACACGTTATATGGGAGAATACTTTCTGACTATAGGTACCATAGACCTAAATGACGCACACAGGGACAACTTGACCTGTTCATTACATGAACAAGAGAAAATGTTTCTAAACATGGCAGAGAAAAGAAGGGAGAGTTTCCAAAGAAAGGCAAATGATAAGGGACAGAAAATTCCTAAATGGGTTGAGAACATGGAAAGCACCTCAGATGGTGGGAGTGGTCCTGCTCTGTTGCTGGATTTCGAAAGGAAAGGGAAACTTTGTCTTCATCGCGAGAAGACTAGTTATTATAATAACATTTTCATTGGTTCCAGTCAATGTGAACACAATTACAAGGTAATTGGGGGTTGGGGATTCAAAAATGGGTCAGAACCTGTGTTTCCCGGAATTTATTATATATGTGGAAACAAGGCTTATTTCAAATTGCCGGATCACTGGTATGGAAGCTGCTACTTTGGCATTGTTTTCCCGAAAATATACCATGTGAATGAAATTGCTGGAAGCAATGAAAACACTAATGGCTTAGTGCGTAGTAAAAGAGAAAGCGTAGGAGAAATAATGGGTAGTATTTTTAGTGCACTGATACCTGGAGTGGGAGTGGTTCTGAACACTCACAGAATTTGCAAATTGTCCACAATAGTGGATGTGTTGTCTACTGACACGGCTCATGGATTTCTGCTGGTCAATACCGAAATGGTTGCGATCAGATCGATGGTTTTGCAGAACAGACTTGCGCTTGACACTTTATTAGCAAAGGAGGGCGGAGTCTGCCGGATGTTGAAGGCGCAACATTGTTGCACTTACATTCCGGACAAAAGTGTGCAGCTCAAAAGATATGTGAAAAACATTACTAATTTGGAAAAGGAACTCAAACCACTCGAGGTTGACAGTGCCTGGAAGAGACTGGTTGATGGTCTCTCCAACGTAGGCCATTGGTTTCCTAGCTTAGGTAAAAGCTTACTGTTTAAGGTACTGATGCCAATTGGAGTGATAGGTTTTATCCTATTTCTCATATTCGTCTGTTGCAAATGTCGCAAACACACAAAGAAGTATCAAGTGAATGCAAGGGGAGTGAAACGGAGTGCGGATGAACTTGAATTGGAAGAAATGAATGATCAGATTTACAAAAGGGTGAAAAATTCTCACCCTACCAAAAATGAGAAAGAGAAACTGAACCGCCTGTTGGAGGAGATAGAGTTGTACAAAGTGTGAAAGAAAGTTGGCATCTGGTTCCGTTATTTTGTGATGATAGTAAATATCATCAAAGAGGGGATTGATAGAGCAAGATTTCGCATCGCGACTTGCTCGAGTCATGAACCTCGAATCTGTTGTAATCCTATAAACAAATTGTACGTTTACTAATCTCCTTTATTTTTTGATATGCGTGTGTATTAGTGAAGCTTGCCTATGTGTTCTACTAATACAAATAACCCTTGTACCTAAAATGGCCGCTGCTTGAATTTTCGCTTCTGCGCATGCGTTAGTCACACTCACGTGACTTTACGTAAATGTAGTTCTGGAGGGAAAGGGTGCGCATGCGTAATGGCTATAAGATGGCCGCTTAATGTGATAACGAGGTGAAGCTCGTGCTGTTGCTCATTGTGTTGTTATGTGTAGCACTTACCCTTAATCGCATAGTATATTTTTATGATGATAAACCTGAAGTGTGAAATCATGACATGTAATACATTCATTTATTTCTATGTTTTAATTTGTTTTCGCTTACTTTTCATGTATCCTCGGCACGGAGGGGTGATGGGGGTTTGTGCGTCCATCTTGGAGTGCAGTACTGCGCAGGACCCGAAATGGCGAGGTGGCATTGAAACCAAGCCAAGAGAAGGTTGCTGCCAAGACGTGCCTGGGAAGATGCACCTTCACCCAGCCAGAGAAACCAAATTGTGTTACATTATTAACAATGTATTCTTCCCCATTGTATTCCGTGCGACTTCTCATGGGAACCCCAATCTTGCTAGGCGGTACCCAAAAATGTAGATTAGGCCTTAGAAAAGTCTGTTCTGATTGGTGTGTTAACCCATCCTACCTTAGGACCAATCGAAATTGGGGATTCTGACACTTTGCAACATTGGGGGGTGGTACACTGTCCCGAAAACAGTATAACTACCCTAGGTTCACCTAGGGAATTTGTCCGACTTGTCCGAATAGCTGACCTGTCACTGACCCAACGCACTCAATAGGGGACTGAATACAGAGGTGCTGCGGAGCACTCTGTCCGAATTTGACCATAGACTCAAAGGTTTTACTAAACCTTAAGTGCTGGTGGAGCACTTTGCTGGGGAGTTCGCTAACCCAATCGGGGTTCTGACTGATAGCTGCAGAGAGGGTGGAGCGCAGGCGTTGCTTCCAAACTGCGGGTGCTGGTCGTGTCCTGGTGGTCCTGTCCTGATCCTAATCTGGGTTTCCCGTCCTGTCCTGGGGTGTCCATTCTGCACCTGCTGTCCCGTGGATGACTGTCCTTCCTTGGGGTATTTCCTGTCCTTAACTGACCCGTGGCCAGGGTTGGTTTTCACACCAGTCTAGGTAAATATACTACTGCGAAACTCTAAAACTGCACCTTTCTATTTTTCTGTCTTTGCTTCAATAAAGACATACTTTTGCATACGTTAATTTTCCATGCTTTCCGCAGTCTACTATATGAAAGTCATTGCATTACTTTTCCATAGCATGTTCCTATGTTACCCTACCTTTTAGAGGATATTCTTTCCACACCGCCTATGAATTGTAAATGTGATTTACAAGTTTTCTTCTGCGCCCTGATTTGAAGTAACGTTCCTAGAATTATAGCGTGTTTTCCATTTCTCCCTTTCTATAGATGTATAGGAGTCCTAGTTTAATTCAGACTTATAAAGTACGTTCCCATAGTATACGTTTAGTACATGCATAAGCTTGTCCATTTATAGATGTCCATCCTGAAATTCCACTTTAACCTCTACTTAGCGTGTTCCCTGTCTCACTATTTTAGAAATCTAGATGTTTGCCCTTACTTTGTTCCTTTATGGATATGTGATTTTCGTCATCTTGATTATTGACTGCCTTTTAACTGTAAACCTTATAATTTCCGAAACTGATTTCTAGATACAATTCTAAAAAACTTCCCAGTTGTCCGTGGTCATTTGATGAATATCAAAGTTATTTAAATTGGGTTTTGTATTTTTGCTGCCTTTCCTTTTACAGCTAGCTCCCTGACCCATCGTGGTCATAGGTACCCGTAACGGTGGATGGTAAGTCGGGTACACTGGAAATAATCGAAAGGGACTCAATGATTATTGGTAGTGGATTGTAAGGTCATCTGATCAATGCATATGGTGAATTGAAGTATATGGGCCCGAGACTTGAGTGGTGTATTTATTGGTCGGGTGACCTGCGATCTCTATCACAAGTTCATGGCTTTCTCCAATAATTTGGCTGGCAGAGGCAGGCAAGAGATAGGGCAGTAGTTTTTTTCATCAATGGGGTCTAGCTTTGTCTCCATCTCCATCTCCATTTTAAATGTATCCGCCCACTCCTTCTGCCTATGAATTTAATCAAATTAGGTTGGCCTGTCTATTTTTGTAGGTGTTAAAATCACCCACAATTTGTTATTATCTACCTTGATTTCTATCAGGGGTTATCAAATGGAGGTGATCACTTGTATCTGTTCTCCTTTTTTTTGTGTGGGCTTATTTTTTTCTTTTCTTTTATCGGATTTTAATGTTGTGACCTTTTTAGACTGTCTTTTGGCGCTTTCTTATCTCCTGTATTTACTTGTTTTTATTATCTACAATGAATATTTGGCAGTGTTAAGGATTTCGAAGTATTCATTTTTTAATATGTACTTTTGTGATTTTCAAGAAAAATCGAATAAAGTTTTACTACTACTACTTTAAAGGGTAAGCAGGGTTTTTCGAAATAAGGGTCCCCAGGGAGAGAAAAAGCATTGGCAAAGCCAACAGGTCTGGCATTTTGTTAAGCAAAGTGTTGGGTAATAGTTGGTAGTAGTGAATATCTATTCCCTAACTGTTACAGAAAGAAAATCAAATAACAAATCCATAATTGGGGTACACTAATATAGAATCTGACAGAAGGGCAACTCACTATTAAAAGTGTATTAGTAGAGATAAGCTGCACTCTTACAGTGGAGTATTTTGAAAAGGAATTAGAAGGTTGGTATTGACAAACTTAAAATGGCACACACAGCAAAATATTGCATTGTCAATACTTTCAACAAAAGGCCAGTATTTTCAGTAGATCTTTAGGAAAACCCATGTGTACACACATTACTCTGTGAACAAAAAGAGCACTAAATTCAACTACCTGAGTTAATGTCAGTAGAATAAAACAAATGAACGTGCCAAAGTGATTACTAAATAGCACTATGCCTTAAACAGACTAAGCATTCTAAACAGCACATCACTTCCTAAACAAAAAAAGCCATGATTCATCAATTGTTGTTTCACAAAGTAAGTAAATCGAAGACCATTCGTTGGACTCACTTGTAAACATAAAGGAATGTAACCTCAGCAGTCTCACAAAACAAAGCCCCATCACCAAAGCCCAATGCAAACACATATGGGGCAAAGTAATCATCCAGAAAATGTCATGGTCGTGATTGACAGCCCATCCAAGAAATGTGAAACCATCAAAAGCAGGGAATTACCCAAAGGCCACTCCCTATCTGTACTTGTCATTGTACTTGTTTGAGGAATTGATGACATGAGGTCTTTACGTAGGCTAAATTCTTTCTATAGCCTGGCTTGAAAAGCAGTGATGCTACAGACAAGGCAAAGAAATATTCCAGAAACTTGAAATGCAGAATTGACTCATAGGCCCCCTTAGAGGCCATAGGAGTTGAGACTAATAATTCCACAGCTCAACAAAGTTCCACAGCTTTTGGAAGACTTAGTGGGAAAAGGTTAAGTTCTTCAGTCTAGTAAAAGACGTACAGGTTGGTTTAATGAATGGCAGTAGGAGCTTTGTGTACAAAGTAATACAAATTAGACTCCTGACTGATTTGTTATAGCTGGCCATTTTTCTATCAAACTACAGTGCCGAGAGGCCTTCAAGAGAGCATATGCAGAGCTAGATTATCCTCTAATATACATAGAAACGTACCCAGAAGTGGGTATAATTTTCAAAAGGAACCTTCCCCGGTGGGGGTTCCTGGTTTCCCTCCCAGGCAAAGGGGGGAGTTAGGAAAGTCCTATAAAGACTCTCCCTAGAGGTGCGATGTGATCAGCATTTTATTGGCCTGTCTGGCACTTTCTTTCCAAGACAAGTATAAAATAATACAGAAAATTATTAAGATTTGTAATTTTTCCCCCTTCGATGTATAAAATTAAGGCAAGAAGAAAACACATCACAAGAATTTTGAAGTTGTCTAGACTATTCCTAAACCGGTTGGAAAGCAAATAGAGGGAGAATTGTTCTGATAAAACATACAGATGATTTTTCATAAACTGTTAATAGAGTAACAGCCCCAGGCCCTTCCCGAACCCCCAAACAAACATTAATGGTTGGTATTTTTTGCTGAGAAAGATGGCAACCCAAGGCATCAAGAGCCCCTTGTTGTCAGCGCTCAGCCTGGCACTAATCTTGGAACAACTGATGTGTAAAATTAAATCTGGCTCCCCAGCTGATCCTTGTCCACCTGAGACTTTTCGCATTGCGCGTCCCTTATTGGAGGAATACATCATCTCTCTCCTCAATAGATCGCTAGACATGGGATACCTGCCGAGTGAACTTAAGGAGGCGCGGGTAAGACCCTTATTGAAAAAGCCGGGGTCGGATCCCGCTGTGTTGAAGAACTACAGACCCATCTCCCAGCTGCCCTTTCTCTCAAAAATCCTGGAGCAACATGTTCTTCAGTCCCTGTCCTGCTATCTGGAATCTCACCATCTACTCCATGATAGACAGGCAGGTTTTCGAGCACACCACAGCACCGAGTTGGTGATGCTCTCGGTGCTGGATGAACTAAGAGGTAGGGCTGACTGTAAGAAAGCGAGCGCCCTGATTTTATTAGACCTATCAGCGGCGTTCGATACTGTCAGCCACACCCTGCTCCTGGACAGATTGAAGAGCTTTGGGATTAAGGGCTTGGCGCTGCAGTGGTTGGAATCCTTCCTTACAGGCAGGACTCAAAGGATACAACTGGGGGATGAAACATCTGAGGTCGGGGTTCTAGTGTGCGGAGTACCGCAGGGGTCGGCCCTGTCCCCACTTCTATTTAATCTATACCTGCAACCCCTGATCGCTGCGCTGGCTGCAATGGACTGTAAAGTCTTCAACTATGCGGACGATACGCAGTTGCTGCTAAGTATAAATGACACCACGGTTGCACAACTCCAATCCCAGAACATCCTGAGGTTCACGGTACGATGGATGACAGATAACCTTTTAAAAGTCAATCCTGACAAAACTGAGATCCTGGTTATACCATCCACCCTCTCACCTTGGAGTGACCTCTACTGGCCCATGGAGTTGGGCCCGGCCCCAAAACCAAGCCTGGCTGTAAAAAGCTTGGGGATTCGGTTGGATGCTGACCTATCGATGGCACCTCAGATCGCGTCGGTGGTAGGCAGCTGTACTAACATCATCCGGCAACTGCGGAAGCTATCCCCTATCCTTTCAGAGCCCACGATGCGTTCAATAGTAACTGCCACTATCATTTCCAGAATCGACTATGGGAATGCCCTTTACCTTGGCCTACCGAAAACCCTTACTAATAGGCTTCAGGTTCTAATGAATGATGCTGCCCGACTGATTTTTAGACTCCCTAGGAGGTCTAGAGCCACTCCTCTACTACAAAACCTACATTGGCTTCCAATTAAAGAGAGAGTGGAATTCAAGAGTCTGTGTACTGCCCATAAGGCCATCTATGGTAAGGCTCCGGCCTATATCAAGGAGCGCCTACAACTGTACTGCCCGACGAGATCACTTCGGTCCTCGGACTTGCAGTTGTTGACTTGCCCTCGGTACAGGCTAGTGACGAAGGGAGGCAGAGCCTTCTCGGTATTGGTTCCCCAGCTGTGGAATAACTTGCCTGGAGGGCTACGTGAGGAAGGAAACCTCTTAAAATTTCGAAAGAGTCTGAAAACGCTACTGTTCAGGAGAAGCCTGAGCATGGCTTAATCCAATGCGATCTTTTGTTCTGACCCTGTTGTGTTATTGTCCTGTACCATCTTTCCGGGCGCTTAGAGACCTGCAGGTGATTAGGCGCGGTATAAAATTAAAAATAACATAACAAATAACATAACATTGTATGGCACAAAGAGCTGGAGCTAAAAGTCTCCTCACATCAGTGGTCAAAGTGGGCGGGATCAGCAGGGTACGGTGTGCCCCTACTTCAGTAATTTCATTGAGTCCGTTCCCCTACTTTCTTGTTTTAAACTTTCCTCCTGGACGGCAGAAATCGCCAAGGCCCATAGTTAAGACTCTGCTTTTAGGGACGGAGGGAACGGGCAGGGAAGGTAAAGGACTCTGCCTTTTTCTTTGTGCCCAGGGAAGACTAGGGCAGTGCCCAGCTCTCCTGCTGCTGGCAGCTGCCCACCCCACCTTTGTTCCCCCTCTTCCCTCTCTTTATGTCTCGCTCCTCCTCATTTAGTGAAAACCAAGACTTCAACAAACAGGTATTACCTTCTCTTTCCTCCTTTCGTTTATTTAGTCCCCCTGTGAAATGGATCCAAAAAAGAAAAACATGTTTGCTGGAAAAGTCATCTTTTTCTGACATTTTTCAATTTCTAAGTGCAGCCTCGGGGTGGAAAGAAATAAAACATTTAAAATATGAACAATAACTAACTTACAGAGTGGTTGCAAGGTGGCCAGATTGATATATTCACACCTAATAAACACATTAGCGCCACTTTACAGCGTTTGCTACTTTTGTTTTCTCGTCTGTCTTTGAACAACATTGTTTTCCTTGGGTGGGAAAGTGCACTATTCCTGGAGATACTGAAATACCTGCTTGATGGGTGAATTGGAAAACAAAATGTGTACAGCAGCTCTGTGTTCACGAATGTGGTCTTTTTAAACCATACTGCTTATGTTTTGTAAGGATATAAGCAAATGACATTGAAACAGGTCCCTTATGGGCCCTGTAGTCATGTCCTTAACTTTGCAGGCAAAAGCACTCATTAATTTCTGAATAATGAATGTAAAAAGAAAAAGGTAATCATGTTGTTCCTGCTTACATTTCACATACTTTACTTAATCTTGCATTCGCTATGAGTGTTTGCTTTTTCTAGGATGTTGTTCATTATTTTTAGGCAGCATATTGCTCTTGTCTAGTGCATAATTTGAATTGAGTCATATCCAGGTGTTTATAGTGGGGCACAATTGGGTTATAGTTGAAGGCAGTGGTAGTTAATTTCAGTGGGGAAGTATGGTGTTCCGTGAGGGAGAGGATGTGGCGCTATGGTCCGAGCTGCTGAATTTGGAACTGGGGAACTAGGTTCAGCTTTCATGAACAATCCACCAGACCACACCCCCTGAGGGAGCTCATTCCCAAGCCCAAGAGAACCCCCAACCATGGTATTACATTGTAAATTCTGAGTTTGTGTTTCTCCAGATCAATCACTATTCAACTATTCTGCCAGCTAGTATGGTTGTCATGTGACTCTTACAGCGTGTAGTCCTTTGTCTTATGTAACATTTCCTATACAGTGATTTACACACGTATGATTGATTGTCTCTGTGGAATATGTGTGATGTAAAGTGCTCTGACACCCTACACTGGTATTAGTGGTGCTGTAAATTTTCTGATACTTTATTTTTTTGGCATTTTACACATGATAACAGTCTCTGCAAAGATGTTGGCTTAGTACCAGTGGAAAGTACAACTGCAGCAGTGAGAAAGGTGACCAGTCAACCTTTCCAAAGGGCCCTCCACTTCACAGCAGCACAAGTCACATTTTTTTAGTAACTTCTGATCTGTTTAAGCTCTAAATAATTTATTATTTAAAAGCGTCAGATTATTCAGCAGATGATGTATTATGTGGCAAATATGGCAGAGCCATAATTATGTGGAAAACATTTGCAAACAAGGATATTTTGCCATTCATGTTTGAACTGCTCTTGTGGAAAAAGGGAGAAGTGCTGATGACAGAAACTCCATGGCTGGGAGACAAATGGCTTGTGATTCCACTTTTAAGGATATTTGGGACATTCTGTGATTGGAAACGTATCCCTCTTTCTGAATGTATTTTAATGTCAATAACTAGTATTAAACCTTAAATAAACATATGTATCCATTGGTTAAATTAAATAATGTAATAAGCTGTAACCGGTTAGTGAAATGGGAAACAAATACAAAAAATGTGGATATTTTGCTCTTTCTGCCACTTCTGACTCCGCCCACGGACCCAATCCACGGGTTATTCCCGCCCTCTGATTCACCACCCACAGTTCCCCTACTTTTTCCCCCCCATTTCGACCACTGCCTCACACCTTAGGATTGCCTCCCAGAAAGGGTTGCAGGTCCATGCACTTTGGGTGTGGTGAAATACCTCAATCAAATAAGAGAGAGAAGGTCAATAGAGAAATCTTTTATTATTCACATAAATAACTGCATACAAGAACTGTGAAAAGCTTCCTGTGTGGTCCCCACGCCT
The DNA here is from genome assembly GCF_964261635.1 of Lissotriton helveticus. Classification (NCBI taxonomy): domain Eukaryota; kingdom Metazoa; phylum Chordata; class Amphibia; order Caudata; family Salamandridae; genus Lissotriton; species Lissotriton helveticus. The sequence continues at coordinate 1,797,811,555 of NC_136057.1, forward strand.
GTGCCAACCTCACACCAGTTGAGACCCCTCACACACAAACACGCCCTGTTCTTAAGGGATGAGCATATGACAATTATATTCAACATGTCTGGACATGGGTGCAAGGAGTTCAGTCATTCTTAGCCACCACCCCTGTGCACCTTTCATCAGATCCTCCACAGCATCTTTCATCAGCTCCCCTACAGTGCTGTCCCAAGTGTCACCATTTCTGGTTACATGCAGATTTCATGTGTTGCCTTGGGCTAGAGACATGTTTCTGGGGCAGCAGTCTGTGTTCAGTGGCCTCACCAGTTGCCTCTCTGTTATTTCAGGTGAGCCCCTTCCCTTCCTAATGCTGCAGCCAGGTTTTTAAATGGGGTGAAAAAAACTGGGGCTCTCTCAAGGGGTCGCAACAGATGGAATTAGGACATGGCTTGAAAAGTAAGCTAAAAAATATGTACTTAGCATAGTGTGCCGCCCGACTGGTATTTTGCTGCTTCTGTCATTGCATTCAGATAAATAAAACAACAAGTAACATTACACCTACAAGCCAGGACAATCGGCTTTGCCAATAGTTGATAGTTGCATAAAATAAATAAGCAACAACTATTGCTTGGTTGTATAGGATATTGAAATTGCATCAGCTCTGAAATGATGAGACTGTGAAAGAAACTATAACGAGTCTCCTTGGAGTTACATGAAAGGCAGTGAAGAGTAGTACTGTTGCAGAGTTACACAAGCATTTGAAATGCAATAGGTCTCGCATTTGCGAGAGTTTAATCTATTGGCATTGTAAAGGACAATGCCTTTTATTTATCTATGTTGTTAATTAACACATAAATAAAAGGAATTGTTATTTACAATGCCAATAGCTCAAACTCTTGTAAATGGGAGACATATTCAAAGAAGCTGCCACCATTGTCCCGGGCAGCTCTGAAAGTGAAAGCGCGCATGGCACACTGAATGCTGCAGGAAAGAATGTCGTTCCTGCAGTAGGAGAAACTCATTAAAGAAAATAGTGCTCACAGACTAAAAAAGACGTACTGTCAAACAACCGAAATAAAATGGCCAGTCCTAATGGGAGGTTACAAATGAAGACACTAAGGAGGGATTAACAAGCCTATTAACGAATCAGAAGCCAGCATTTATGAAGGACAATGACACAAGCCAATGACAAATATGGGCGAGGCTTCTATTCCATACTCCAATACAGCATGCCGTAGAGCAGCTCATATGCTGCCCAGGCTCAACCTAAAACAAATCATCCTGAGGGTGGGGGCAAAAATGGAGGGCCCAATAGGGACCCGTCTCAGCACCTGCTTTTTAGAACTGCCGTGCTGAGCACCGGCAGTACCCAGCTCACCTAATACCCTGGCCGCAGCTTACGTCCAACCATGCTACTGTCCTTCTGTGTGACCTTAGGCATGTACTCTCTTCTCTCTATGCCTTGGTCTAAACACAGCATGCTACTGACCTCTTTGTGTGACCTCAGGCCTGCCCATATTCTCTTTGTGGCTCAGTCTAATCCAAGCTGTTTCTAACTCTTTGATTTCGAGGTAGAGACTTCTGATAAATCCAGCTGTTCTACTGACTCTCTGTGTCCCCCCAGGTGAGTCTCTCTATGCCTCCTTGTGCGTACGTACAGCACTATCACTGACTTGCTGTGTGATCTCAAGCAGGTGCCTTTCTCACCTATGCTTCAGTCTAACACCCAACTCTGACACTGACTCTCTATAGTCTTAGGTCAATACATAACCCGGCGTGTAACTCCGGCACAACACTCACCCAGTCTCATTCGGACTCCATTTCTTACCTATAGCCCATTCCACATACTCTCCAACCCTCTAACACATCATCCACCCGCAGTTAATTCCTGATTAGGCCATTACCCACAGTCAAGCCACACCTTGAGTGGCTGCACACTCCATTTTGAGGCAATAATATTAAACAAATCACATGCATCTGATTTCTCTGTCCATCTCATCGCCAACCCCTTTGGTTGCTCCTACAAAGTCCAGAAACTACTATAATGCCGTCCTTGCCAGGGATCCCATACAGGGATTCCCGCCGGTGGCCGTGTAGCTCCTCATCGTCACCCACCAGCAGTCGATGGCAGATGGCATCTAGGGCACGCGTGCAGGCCTCCAAAGTTTGGGCTAGTCTTGTTGTTTTGGCCCGCAGCACTGCTTGCCCGACCTTGCTGGCTGCTTCGGGGGCTTCGGGAACCAGGAAGTCATGAGCCCCAAAGAGCAGCGCGAAACTAGTGCAGTCGCCAAGCGAGATGGCGCCGCTGTTACTTGCTGGGCCTTGTTCCCGCCTCAGCAGCTCCAGACGCAGCAGCGCCTCTTCCACCAGTTGGCGGGAATCCTGAGCAATGCCCCGCACCCGCTTCAGCTCCCGGGCACTGTAGAGGGCCGCAGACAGGTCAGAAGCAACATTGGCAGCGCCGCCGGCTGCCGCCACAGCCAGCCCCACAGCCGAGGCCAGCAGAGAAGCTCCCAATGTGATGGGGCTGAGGGAGAGGCCTACCACAGCGGCAGTCGCCCCAGCAGCCCCCAGGCAGCTGCCCGCCACGCTGGCTGCGCGGGTCCCTTTGCGCAGACGCTCAATGCGGGCAGCGATGCGTCGCAGGCGGCACGTGTGCTGACGCAGGCGGCTGCGGCGGTCCAACAGGAAGGAAGCAGCAGGGCCGGCATCATCAGGCGGAAGGAGGGGGGTACAGGCCTCGTCACATTCTTCTGTATCCCTGGAAGTAGAAATAGCAAGCATTATATTATTAACTAAAATTCTAGAAACATAGCAGCGTCAACCATAGTACAGCCAGGAAGGGTTAAATGGGAAACATCCTTTACAACAAAACTTTTACAACGCACTACCATTACGACGCAACTTTTACAACGCAAACTATTACAACGCATAGCGCTTGGGGCCGCTCTGGGTTAGGGAATAGGTTAATCTACTATCCAATAACCTTCCCTAGTATCCACGGGGACTGGAGTTGGAATAGTAAATTAAACTATTCACTATCCAGCGCCCAAAAGCATTATGCGTTGTAATGGTATGCGTTGTAAAACTTGCGATGTAAAGGTAGGCGTTGTAAAAGTATGCGTTGTAACGTCATACATCTGGGTTAAATACCTAAATCCACCATTAACCTAATACCCACAACTATCAGCAATTGCATGCCTAAAAGTATTGATAAACAAATACCTAAAACTGTTCCTGATTATTTATAAAGGTCTATTTCCAACTGAAAACCTCAATCTAGTAAACACTTAACTGTATTGACTGTTATGTATGTACATCTATAACTAAATAGCTAAAATGACAGTTACAGAAATCGTTATGACAAAAAATGTATTTAACTATCAAATGCCTAAATATGTCACTGACCAAATACTTACACAGAACTTTGACATTTGCATATAGATATATGTATTAATGTTGCTAAAAATAGATTGACATTAATGATGTTTATGGAAACTACCTTAATAGTTATAAGAAAAATCTAAAACTGTCATCAACCAAATACCTTAAAAGAATTATAGCAAATGCCTAAATCAATCATTGTACAACTATGGAAATCAGTTTTAAAAAAATAAAGTGCATTTTCTACTGCCCAAATATGTTCGCATTACTTAAGAAAAATATTTAAATTAATCATTAAACAAATACCTAAATCAATTATTAATCATATACCTGAATGGGTAGTTTATAAAATGATTGCAAAGACAATCGCTAAACAAATAAAACTGAACGCGGACCGAAAATCTGAGTCTACTGTTATACAAATGAGTGAATCAGTTATTAATTGAAATTCCTTTTTAATTAAATGCCTATATCCAAGTTTTTATCGGTTACTTAAACTGACAAAATAAACTATGTTTGTGAAGTACAGCAATGCATGCACAACAACATACCTAAATGGATATGTAACCTTCCACTTAAACAGTTAACAAAATACCTACATGAACTGTTGTGCAAATACATACATTGATATTTAACAGTATCGGAATTTCCTGTTAATCAAATACCAAAATTGTTTTTCAACTTACTATACCGACTGTCAAACTATGCAGTCGATCTATAAGTTAAGGTTAACAAAACACAATCTATTGTTCACAAAATACCTAATCCATTTCAGTAACAACTAAAAAAATCCTTTGAAAAAAATACACCAAGCCCACTCGTAAGCAAATAATTATATACTTCAGTAGTCAAAGATCTGCATCTATTATTATCCAAATACACAAATGATTGTTCATAGAACACAGATATATCTAGAATTACTACAATATGCAAAATTATTTTCAAGGAAATGCAAATACCTTGTTAACATTACACAAACAATATATTTCCATGCACCACATCTCAAAATTCCCAGGTCCCTTGGTCCAAGGTTTTCCAGAGCTAGGCCACCTCCCGCCACGACACTCCCTCCCACCAGACTCCCTCACTTACAGTCCTTATCCTCTGTTTCATCATACCACCTTAGGCACAGTCACCACTCACACACAGACCCCTCCAGGCTCTAGGTTTCATCGACCCCCAGGCCTTGCATCTTACCATCATTACCACCAGCACATGCCCCTCCTCGTCCCTGACCCCCTTCAGCCCCTGGCTCTTTATATTTCAGGACTCTAAACACCCAGGAACCCCCGAACCCTCTCTACCTCCCAGACTTCTTGGGTCTCTCGGGGTGCCTCCAAACCCTCCTTGGCCTTCTCATCCCAAAGATGCATGATACATACTCAGGGCAGTCACGGGCACATCCCCTCGCTGATACCCCGCTAGACACAGATACTGTGGCCCCATCCCTCATACACTCTGATCCATGGTGCCTGCTACCTGCACTCATTGGCCCAGTCCCCTCACCCAAAGGACAGCCTCACAGAGACGCCTCTCATGTGGGGCCTGCTCGCCCTCTAGGGCCCTCAAGGCAGAGCCCTCCCAAACCGGGCTCAATCGTCTCCATGACCCTCACCAAAGCTAACCCACACCATAGGGCACCCTACACCCACGGAATCATTAACTTCAGGCAATTTAAATTAATCACCCGCACCCTCAGAACCCCTCATCAATTACCCCTACCAAAAACTCCCAAATCCCCTTCCTTTTACCCCTCTATCTACTGGCCCTCACCCCCTGGGTTACTTTGGTCAATGTTCCAGTTCCCCCTTCACCCGAGACCCCTCTCAAAGCAACCCCACACCGAGGCCCCAGCCCCCTCACTGTACCAACAACAACTATTTGACCAGTTGCTGCCCGCAGTGCGCGTTGCTTTGTATCTCCCTCTCTGACTCACCTCGCAGCGCCCATTTTCTTGATTCCAGCGCTCGTGTCAGCTGGCCGTGACTTGTTCACGCTCACGCCAGTCGTGGCTTCTCGACGCTCGTTTCGAGTGATTCCTGTTCCTGGGCCTGACACCTCAGCTTAGTCCGCCAGCCCTCCTTACTCTCCGACTCTGCAGGCCGGCCTTTGTATTTATAGCGCCTCCCGGTTAAGGCTGCTGTCCCTCCCCTGACCTCATCCAGGGATGGCGTCACATCCTCACCCCCACCCCTGCCACCGTCACGTTTGTTCCTCGGCCGCAGGACATGGGATAGGAAATGGGATGTGACGGGGAGGAAGAGACCACGCTGGGCTGTTACCAGAAGAGAGAGTGAGGAGGAACCCTGCAGCGGGTGCATTAACCCCCTGAGCCAGCTATCCTACCGAGATCAGACCCTGTTACAGCCAGAGAAATAGAGCGATGCAGCGGGTGCAATAACCCCCTGAACCAGCTATCCCACTGAGAACGGATTCTGTCCCATCCAGAGAAAAAGAGCCATGCAGCGGGTGCATTAACCCCACGAGCCAGCTATCCCACTGAGATCGGACTCTGTCCCATCCAGAGAAATAGCTCTATGCAGGGGGTGCATTAACCCCACGCGCCAGCTATCCTACTGAGAAGAGACCCTGTCACATCCAGAGAAATAGAGCTATGCAGGCCGGGGGGTGGGGGGGCATTATATTCTGGGTCTGTCCTATTGCGTTTAAACCCTTCGACCTTCAGAGAAACAGGGCTGTGCAACGGCTACATTAACCCCTTGAGTTACCCTCCTGAAATCAAACCCCGCGACCTACATGCAGATAGCTTGGCCCTGAACTCTCCTACTGAGCTCACGCCACGTGACCTGCAGAGAGGTAGGGTTCGGCAGCACGTGCGTTAACCCCTTGAGCTATGCTACGGATGTAAAATAATGTGACCTGCGGAAACAGAGACCACGCTGCAGCCGATGCACTAAACCCTTGAGTTATTCACCTCAGATCAGGACAAGTGCCTCGCGGAGGGGACCCTTGCGGCGAGTGCTCTTACCCTCTGAGCTATCCTGCGATGCGAACTCGGTTCCTGAATGACACACCTCGACGGAGCTATGTAGTGGTTGCGCTTTACCCGCTTAGTGATAACGGACCTGCAACCTGCAACCTGCTGAGAGCATACAGACTTATGCAGCAGGCGCATTAACCCCACGACCTATTGCCCTGGGTTCAAAACATGAGACCTGCGTGGTGCACAGCAAACAGTTTAAACCACAGAACTCTTTTATATGGCTCCGATTCTGAAACATATTAGTCATACCTGTCGAGTTTCCCAGGTGCACGAGTGATGTGCTGCTCCAGTCCAGGCTTTTTCTTTGAATTATGGGACTTATAGTCTTGTTTATTCCATTATAATACAGGGCTATATGTCCCAGAATTCACAGAAAGACTGCACTGGATCAGCACATCACGCATGGACCGGAAAAAGTGGGTAAGAGAATCTGGTGTGGGGCGTTGGACTCACCTCTGTGGGAGGGGCGTGTGAGAGCAGGACAGAGAGCAGGCTTGAGTAGCAAAATGTGAACAGAGATCTCCTGGGGGCTGTCTGTGCTGTTAGGATGCCGCCAGCGGCCCAGTGGGTGCCTGAGTGGCCTTTCTGGAGGCAGGTGGGCAGAGGTATCACTCCCTTTCTCTCGCTGGGCCGGCCCATGTATGCTGATTAAGTGGGGCCTGAGCAGACGTGGTCTCACTTGCATACATGTGTGGCTCAGCAGTGTGAACTAATCTGTGCATTTTTTTTTATCTAATTGAAGTTAATAAAACATGCCCCACCCCCTTTCTTTTCATAAAACCTTGCGGAAGCAGTATTTTGCGGAAAGGCAATACGCAAATGTGGGCCACTTTTTTGGGTGTGCCCAGGCCGATTTTTGATCCCAATCCAACCCTGAGGCATGGCATGGGTGTGCCATTGTCCCATGTCTCCGCAGCCCTACGGTGGCTGAAAGTGGCCGAATGAAATGTCCGCTGAGCTACCATCACCCATAGGAAACTTGCTTTAAAAGTACACACACCATGGTAAGAAAATGTTGATGTAAACTAAACAAACCAGTTTGTGCAGTGCCCCATTGAATTCAAACAGGCTCCCCACACCAGTCCGCATCATATTTAAAGCCCCCTGTCATCTCCATAAAGCCTTCAACACCAGGCGCGCAGACAATCTCTCCAGCCAGCGACGTTGTGATCTCAGAAGCTCAATGAACAGCTACAGCCTCAGCATGCCGGATGTGAAACGCAGAGAGCCAGAAAGGAAAGGACTAGGAAACAATCATTTTCCTGCCCCACGCCCAAAGTAGCAGATGATTTAACCACACACCAAGACTAAATATCCCCTTCACACCGCCTCTCCAGGAAGGATCTGAGAACATTCCTGATTCGACATTCCCACCATATGCTAAGGACACCCTCCAGTATATGCTATATATGATGGTGCTCTGTGGGAGTACGTGCACAAAAACATCATAGCCACAGCATCAACTAGCAAAATAAAAAGAATATATATCGCCATTTTCTGAAACATCACAATAAAGATGTGAGCGGTCTGTCTTACTATGTGGTAGGGTCAGTCCTCAAGCCTCGACGATGGCAACAGGGACCAATTACTCAGGCAGCTTGAAACACGCATGATACTTGAGTTTGATAGTATGTGGCCAAATGGCCTGAATAATACCGAGGACGCATACATATCTATAAGAACCTTTTTGATCTTGGTTCCTTATGGGACTAGCCTTGCCTGTTGCCGCCCACATGGTTTATTAGCCTTAGAGATGAACTGTACGATCCGGTCTAGATTCCTATTGGAGAAGGTCCTGTCCATGAGGACGCGGGGGGGCCTTCCCCCCCCCTCAGGTATTCAGGTTCCCTGTTACCTGCCGGTTTTTTTTCTTTACCCCTCGGCTATACTAAGTGATTATGATGCCTATTCCGGGTTATATAGGTAGTCAGGCTCCCTGTTACCTATTCCCATGTTCAGCAGTTCCTTAGTCCTCTCTTTACATGACTATCCATCTGTTGGTCCTCTCTTTTAGATGGTTATTTGTATCCCACATTAGGTTTGCCCCACGTGTAAATATGATGAAATTGTTGTCTTTCATGTAATGTTTTATAATTGACTTTTTATATAGAAAAAATGGTTTTGACCAGTTTTTTATGAAAGCAATATTTATACATATGCATTTTGGCCTTTTTATCATAAGGGTATGCACTGTTTACCTCTATACTCAGCACTTTAGATTGCACAGCTCTTTGCAATGTTTGTTGATGAATTATGGCACTGTTAGTAGCACTTTATTATGAAGTATTGCCCACATTCACCCCAAATTCCCCTTTCTTTCTGCATATAACAATTGATAGAATGTTTTAAGGCATGATATATACTGATTCTCCTTCTAGTCCCAGGATTTATCCTAGAATTTGAGTTTATAAAATGTTTTTTTATAAATGTCTTTTCAGTCAGTACATTGAAGTATAGGAAGAATCAGTTATCGTGCGTTTTTTCTATTGTGAAATGTATTTATACATATGACATTAGGCGTATTTATGCCGTGATTTTAGGATAACATATATTTAACTATATATTTATACATCTATCTATGTATTTTATATGCGGATTTAGGAATGAAGTAACGTTACTTTTTTCTATGCGGATGTTTTCTATGTCTATGGTCACATGACCAGAGCAGAGGTGGAGTTTTGGGGCAGACACTTATGTTTTGCACTATTTAAAATGTATTGAAGCCGCAATCCTCTGCATGTGATCAAGGGCTCTCGAGCCCGAAACGCGTCATTGCTGTCTTTTATACCGGAAACCTGACCGAATAAAGACCTACGATCAGATCCTGTGGTCCGTCTCCTGCTTGCTAGTCCTTGCGGATGGGAAGTTGCTGTTGGGAGTCTTTTGCGCATATATATATATATTTTTTTTCCACTGAAAAATACAAAAGGTTAAAGTGACCCTAATAGGTGAAATGTTCAGTAACAATGACGGTGTCATGAGCGATGTAATATGTAGGGCAACTGTGAATGGCGAGTGCATGAGTTATAGTTACTTGAGATAACTATAATTGGTGAATTTCTGTGATTTATAGAGTTTAAAACCCTATGTTGTTACTAAACATTACAACTAACTATAGCATTATTTTAACCTCTGTTTTTTCAGTTGAATTCTATGTTTTTTTAAATGCAAAGTAATATTTCATTACCATACGTTCATCCAACCCCTGCTACGCATGGCCTGCAGCCAAACCCCTGCATTCAGCCAACCCCACACCGCGCTAGGTCATGCATGGCGGGGTGTGGGTCACACGACATGGCCTGCAGCCATGCCCTGCAGCCAATGCCCCACGTGCAGACAACCCCATGGTGTGCATGGCCTTTCACGCATGCACCATGCCCTGTGGCCAACCCCCCCCCAGGCAGCCAAATCTGCAGCCTTTGGCTGTGTGCACTGGGAATTAGTCACAGCGCCTGGCCTGGGGACCCCAAGGACGTTTTTCTTTTAAAGAGGAAAGGGCTGCAGACCCTATCCCCCAGGGCCCTATATTTTTTTTGCGGGGGGGGGGCAATATGGCTCCTCCACCTCAAAACTCCTTTGGCCCTGGTTACCCCATTCCCCAAGGGCCTTAAGGTTTTTAAAGTGGAGGGGGGCCACATGACCCCCTGCCCCAGCCTTATTAGGCCCTGGGGATCCTATCTCCCAGGGCCTTTTTTTTATTAAGGGGGAGAGGGCATCGTGGCCCCCCTTCTCCGAGCCATATTAGACACTGGGGATGCCATCCTCTACGGTCTTTTTTTATTAAGCGTGAGGGGGGCATGGACCATTGTTAGGCACTGAGGAGACCGTCTCCCAGGGCCACTAAGAAAATTAAAAGGTAGGTGGCCACATGGAACCCCTCCTCATGCCTTGTAAGATCCAGGGGACCCCCTCCCCAGGGTCAAAAATTCGAGGAGGGGCACCCAACCCCATTCCCTAGGCTAATTTCGGCCCTGGCAACCCCAACTCCTGGTGCCAGACACATAGGCACGGGGGAGCACACGTTCACTGAGGAAGGCGTCTTGCCGAAACGCGTTTGTTTTGCCTGCAATAAAGAATTTCGAAAAGCATCGCCGTGAGTGCAGTATCCTTTGGGAAAGTGGAGGAGGTGTGAGCACGATATATGGCGGTCGGACAATGACCGCAGACTGCACCCGCCCAAGAGAGTGCTCCAGTTCTTTTTGGTCACAAGGAGCGTGAGAATATATATATATATATATATATATATATATATATATTTATATATATAATTTCATGGCGTGGTTCTTAGGTGGAACGCCGGCGCTCTTCGTTGTAGCGTGGTGCAATCTCCTCAGGACGACAGAACCAGTCGTAAAAAATGCACACAAGAACCGGCTCGACACAGGTGGATGAGGAGGCACTCACTCAGGCACAAATCAGCTTTAAACCAACTGCTTTATTTTTAGCTCTCTCGTCTTAACCCAACGCGTTTCGCCTTCAGCCGAAGGCTTGATCACGAGGAACATCACGAAACGTGTCGGGCGAGGGCAGATTAATTTTGGTGGACTTTGCTGATTTACCGCATCATTTCCTTCAATAAAGATTTGAGGCAGATATTTACTGAGTGTTGGGCCTTTTCCATAGCAGGCAACTTTAGTGTTGGATATTGTGCGGCTTGCCTGAGCCGCGGAAAAGAGCCCGGCTGTCTTTCCGGCAGCGCTGTGGTGGCGTTAAGCGGCGCTACCGTTCGGGACATTTGGTGCCAGTTAATGGAGGAGTAAGCAGGTGGTGCGCTACCTTCAGCTCAGTACCTCAATCCACTTGGACACAATTGGTGTATATTAAGGACTGGACAGAACGGCAACTCACTTGAGGTAACGATGGCACTTCAACTACCACAGGCCACTGGGGTGGCCGCGCCCATGTGGGCGGGGATTATCGTACAAATGCAGTACCGTGCTAATTGCCGCTGTTACCAGCATCAAGCCAGAAGCCCCAGATGAAGTGAGGAACATCACGAAATGCGTCGGCAGATTAATTTTGGTGGACTTTGCTGATTTACCGCATCACTTCCTTCAATAAAGATTTGAGGCAGATATTTACTGAGTGTTGGGCCTTTTCCATAGCAGGCAACTTTAAAATGAAAAAGGCGGAGACCCACACGGGAGCAGGTTTAGGAGGCCTTTAATTGTCCATTCCACCAGGGCGAATGCATTTCGGCATTGTGAGCCTTCGTCAGCGCCGTGGAAAATGAAGAACAAGGAAACAGTCCACACTTAAAATGTCCTGCCGCTGTACGATTGGCTGCGGCTACTCCTCCCCCAAATGGGCTCCGCCAAATGTAGTTGATACTGTAGGTACCAGAAACTACAGGACCCAGAATTCAGCAGTCTGACTCAGAGTCCCATGGCGGTGATGACGATAGGATCCGCCGTTTCACAGGACGGTGTGTGCTGTAGATTCGATGTTCCCCAATATTAGACTGAAAAGACCCCCCTCCCGTTCCCTTCGCACACCCACTCTATCCAGATGTCACATTCGTGGGGGCCCGCAGCAATGCCGCTAACTCTACACAAGGCACAGTGTCCTCGCTGTCGCGTTTGACTCCATCCGGATGTTGTGGTGGGCCTGATCAATGTCAATCCATGACGAAAACAAAAGCCGAAGCATTGCCAGCAAAAGATCTGACCACTTGGAGTGCGGGGGTCTCCCAACACGTCACTGGCAAATGTGTAAGAAAATACACCAAAGTCCTTCCCAACAAATATCTATATATATATCTATATATCTATATATATATCTATATCTATATATATATATATATATATACCGTATTTTCCGGCGTATAAGATGACTTTTTAACCCCTTAAAATGTTCTGGAAAGTCGGGGGTCGTCTTATACGCCGGGTGCCAAATTTTACGGTATGTTTTCATGCGTTTTTTACATAGCGCGGACTACACCCGAAGGTGTCAGACTGCTTCTGCATTATAAAACACTGCGCGAGCACGCAATCAGAACACGTGTTTTTTTGGCAATGGGTATAAAATATGAACTTTGTATGCAATCTCCAGACTTGAACTTTGTATGCAATCTCCAGACTTGAAAAAGCAAAAGCACAGGTTACGTTACCGCGTGAATCAAAGCTAATTTGGCTGATGTGGTTGTTTTTCTACAGAAATCCTCCTGTAACATAAATTGCTCAAGCAGTGAAAATACTAAGGCGTATTGGCCGCACTGGCTGGCGAGGGGCTGATCTTGTGTTCGTCTTGTGCTTGAGTTCCTTAAACTGCACCATTTCCCGCCCACGCTTCGCACCCAGCCAGGGTGTCTAATCCGCCGTCCGTGCCCAGTGCTGGAGCTCCCCCTCCCCTCGCACCGCGGGGGCTGTGGGGGATATTGGTACGTCACTAGCGCAGGCGTCAATCATGCACTAAAAGGTTTATGCAATTTTATATAGCGCGGACTTTACCCGAAGGTGTCAGAGCGCTTTACAGTAGGAACAGTATTGATACCAGAGGAACAATTACAAATGAACAAATTACAAAAGCAAACGTTAAGTTACATGGATCAAAAGTGACAATAGTGAGCAACCAAAATACATGAGGTAGCAATCGGTACATTCCTGGAGAAAAAAGTGATGTGTGCAGGTTACAAAAGCGTACAAAGTACGAGGCAAAATAAAATAAAAGAAATTCTCAAAATGGCTATGCAGGACTGCGTTGGACTGCGCTGGAAGTGGGGGTAGACTTATACGGCGAGTATAGCACGAAACCTACATTTTATCAAGCAAAGTAGGGGGTCGTCTTATACGCCGGGTCGTCTTATACGCCAGAAAATACGGTATATATATATATACGCCAAAGGACTCCTGATGAGAGGAGCGCGTCAACCTCTCAACCCGGGACCCATACAGATGCGTCAGACATCTCAGGTTATCCGACAAGAGAACACGTACTATTTAGTAACGTGAGAAGGGCCACACCAACAGTGCTGCATCAATCCTTTATTCCGAGGCCAAACAAGCATAACGCGTTTCAACTCAACACGAGTCTTTATCGAATGTAAATGTCAATCAGCCGGAATCGTTTGACTTTTAAACATGGTTATCAACATGAACCACAACAACCACAATGCTCCGTTGCTGCACCTTTGTATCCTTTAGTCATTGAATGCCTGTTTGTTTACACTGTGTGTAATGTACCCAAAATCACTTAAACGGAAAGTTCCATGCTCTCGCTGTATCCTAGGGTCACAGTGCAAAATCGCAGCCAATGCCAATCAATTAAAGTTCCTATTACTTGCCTTCGAATTCAGTATTCAAATCAGCACGTAGTCCACTGGAAATTCCCTTGCAAACCCTAGCTGTTCCAAAAATAGAAGCGGGCGTCTCATCAGTGGCCCTGCTGTCAACACTTCGTCAATGTCAAATGTTTCAGCCGGCGGGCGCTCCTTGGTAATTATTCCAAAGTACTCCTGATGAGAGGAGAGTCTCGGACTACTGGGTCAGAGCCCATACAGATGCGTCAGACATCTCAGCATATCTCAAAAGAGAACACGTACTATTTAGTAACGTGAGAAGGGCCACACCAACAGTGCTGCATCAATCCTTTATTCCGAGGCCAAACAAGCATAACACGTTTCAACTCAACACGAGTCTTTGTCAAATGCAAATGTTAATCAGCCGGTTTCGTTTGACTTTTAAACATCGTTATCAACACAAAAAAAAGGCAGTTCCTTAAAAGCGGCAGTACATTCTTTATGTTGGAGTTCTAAGTTATTTAGTGATGGTAAGTCATTCTTCCAATTCTTTTTCAGATTTAGTTCATCAAGAAATATGGTATTTTCGTAAATCCATTCAAGCCATCACTATTTATGTGAAGTTCGTAACTTGTAGTCATCTCGTATCACAACAACCACTTTAAGTGATCACAACCTGGCAAGGCGCTAGAATCTAACACCACCCTAGGTGTGGCATTAGGGAGTCTCAACAATGAGAATTATTTTTAATTTCTCCTTGTTTTTTCCTTTTTCTGCAGCACACATTGAAAGTAGAAATCACCTGAATTGACTGATTTTGTCCAGGAAGGTGTCCCTTCCTGCACAAAATCAATCAGCCTTCCCTACCGGCCTTTTTTTCCTTATTAAATACATATGCTAGTGTCTCGGGATACAAATTGAATGTTGATAAACCTGAAATCCTTCCTCTAAATACATTTTGTCTCCCCTCTATGTTTATTGATTCCGGTTTCGAATGGACTCCTTCTCACATTAAATGTCTCAGTATTTTATATTGTAATATCCTTAAAAACCTTATTAAACTCAATCATACTGAAATTCTCCCAAGAATTACGGCCCTAACTGATAGCTGGTCTCCTCTTTTTCTTTCATGGTGGGGCAGACTAGCTATGATAAAAATGATGCTTCTCCCCATTATTAATTTTTACCTCTCCATGCTTCCCATCTCTCTCCCTAATACTTTCTTTCACACGATCAACAGTAAACTTATCAAATTTCTCTGGAACAATCGTAAACCTAGAATTTCATTGGCCCGTCTTCAACTCCCTAAAAATCTTGGTGGAGTTAATTTTCCTAATCTCAGACGATACCACTCTGCTTTCAATTTGAAACAAATTTGGACCTTTTTGTCCGATTCTAACTTACCATGTACGGCCTGGAGCGCCTTAGAATTGGCCCAATGTTCTCCTTTCTCTCTTCTCTCAGCTATTCAGGTCACTTTACCTCCAAAACGCATGTCCTTCCCTACTCTGGTTCATTCCAAGGCCATAGTTCTTTCCTCGCTTGTTGCACATTTCTCTTCCACTATCCGCTCTTTTGATATTCCTCTTTGGTATAATAAAAATTGTAAGATTAATAATCGCGCCTTATTTTGGAAGGAGTGGATTGATAAGGGTATCATCACCCCCAGCATTTGAAGAAAAATGACACTTTCTTATCTTTTTCTGATCTCCAATCTCGATATGCCATCTCCTCATATCACTCCTCTCATTATACTATTCTTAAAGATGCTCTCACTTGTTATTATTATCCTGCAAACCCTAGTTCCATGTCTTCTCCCGTTCACTCATCTCCCACCCCTACCCCATTGACTTCTCTACACAATTCAAAGCGGCTACCATTTATAAACTGATATTCCATACTCCTTCCATTAGAACTAAGTCCTCTTTGGAACTTCTATGGGAAAAGGATTTTGGCCTTGATCTCCCTACAGACACATGGGATCTCCTTTGGTCTAAGATCCACACCACCTCCCACTCAGCTAGCACAACACAGACTCTATATTACTTCTATAATAGATTATTTCTCATCCCCAGTTCTCATCCTTCATAGATTCAAATTGCTTGATTCTCCTAAATGCTGGTCTTGCCCTCACGTTCTGGGAGATATTCTTCATATGTTTTTCCAATGTCCCCTAATTGGTAACTTATGGTCTAATATTTGGTCTAAATTAAATGATATTCTTTTATCAGACATTCCTTTCCACATTGGACATGTCTTCCTTGGCAATCTCTCCCCTGCATTTGACAATCACAGAGATGTTGGCAATTTTATAAATTTATTTTTAGCTATTACTTTTCAAATTATTACCTCTAATTAGAAAGACGCCCCAAAAATCTCCATTCACGCATGGTGGAATTTGTTATGTCACCATCATAGAATGGACAGAGCTTACGCCACTTCTACTTCTCTGAAGATTAGACTTATTATGGTTACCTTTAACTAACTTTTTATCTAGAAAGTCAACCTAACTCTTTTTGTTACAATTTGTGCAATGTTATCTTTTAACTTATATTTTTCTTCATATAGTACTTTCACTCTTTGGACTCTTCTCTCTCTCTTCCCCTCCTTCATTCTTTTCTCTTTCTTCTTTTCTTTTTCTCCTACTTTTTTTCTTCTCTTCTTCTCTTTATTAAAATGTAAAAAAAATGCATTTTCACTTAGTACAGTTATATCACATAAGGATAGTATCTATTACTGTTTCTTTTCTTATTTTTGATTCGCATTATTATGCTTCCTGCTTCTCTAATCTTTGTAATGATGTCTTATATTGCTTTGTATTTTCTATAAAGCATTTTAAACATAAAAAAATCAATCAGCCTGCAACACAGGCACCCTTGCACCATCAGCTATTCTGAAGCAACATGCTGCCACGGCCGATCGAATGATTCAATTTCTTTGAAAGCGCACGATTTTTCCAAATAACGCAACAACGCATTGAATGCCATTGTTTGAACTGCAAACGTCTCTTGTCTGGACAAGATTCTGAGATTATAGCAAAACCACAGTTCCCTGAGTTCGACCAAGGGTCTGAATTGCTGCAAACGTCTCTTGCTTGGACAAGACTCTAAGATTCAAACAAAGCTGCAGTTCCCTGACTTTGACCGAGGGTCTGAATTACTTTTACCCCTACAACCAAGACCACTGACCTGACTAGGAAGTGTATTTGGTAGCGTTATTTAAGGGTCTACATCCAAATGCATTAAAGTGTAAGTCCTGATGATGGTCTTATGAAAGCACAACACGAAGACCGAAACGTCGACAAATGTGTCTAATTCTGCACGAGATTAATTCAATACTGATTTCTAATTATCTTTGGATTTGAAATCTTTATTTTGTATTCATTAGCAGTTTAGACCTTTTTTGTGATATACTTGTGAAATATTGATTATTCGCCCTGTATATCCTTTATGCATTCTTCTGTACCCCATGTTTGATAATTGATAAAGTCTATGTCTTGAAGTAAACAAAAACTTTTTTGACTTTCAATACCTGGTTATTGTATTATTGTATTATTATCTTAGATAATGTTAGTGTGGTAACATTATTTGTCTGTTTTTGAAATTTATTTACTTCAGTCACAAGTTTACAAACAGTGTGAGTACTCAATTAAGTTAAGTCTCATATTGACTGCACTCCGATAACATAAACAAAATCCCTTGCTGGCCCAATTTTATAAAAGTATAAAAATGAGTTGGCACATGGCATCCCATTTTGTGCCAGTGCTGGGGAAAAGGACACCAATGCACCGTCTCACATAGATACGGTCCATTCCTACCCTTTTGTTTTGACGTAGGGCAGAGCCACAAGATTTCTTGTGGTGCGATTCCGATTGGCTACCTCCGCCCAGTGGGAAGTTGTAGAGGCGAGGGTTTTGGGTTGAGAACGCTTGTGCCCAGCTTAATATTTGAAGATACTTAAATCTAGAAAAACTGGGACCTATTTTATTGACTAGATGTTCCCATGGAAGTAAAGTCCCTCCCACAAATAAGTCCCCCCATGTGGATATTCCTGCCTCCTTCAATGGGATTGCTAGCGTATCGTTCACCCAGCCTGGGGCGGCGGGGAGATCCCATATGGGTGATCTGGAAGAATGATAACCCAATTTTGTGGAAGATCTAATATTAAACCAGGTTTTAGCTAGACTCTGTAGTACCTTTAGTTTGACCTTTTTGAAGTATTTAGGATCGCCAAACTTAAATAAAAAACTCGACTGCCCAACTCCTTCGCCCTCCAACATGGCCGAGAACATCCTCCCTACTCCCTGATCTGATGGCATTTTTAATAACATGCGTGCATGTGATAGTTGGAATGCCCATGCGTATATTTGCAAGTCAGGCCCTGCCAGTCCCCCCTTTTCTCGTCGCCGCCTTATTTTATTCCAAGCAATCCTTACATTTTTTTTTTCCAAATGAATGAAGTAATGTCCGACTGTAGTTTAGCCAAGGAAGACTTATCAAAATAGAGTGGAATCGTATTAAACAAGAAAGACAATTTAGGTAAGATGGTCATTTTTACCAGATTTGCACTGCCCAGAACCGACATGGGGAGGTGCCCCCAAGAACCCAGCAATTTCCGGCACTCTTTATCGACTGCAGATAGATTGGTAGAGGCAATCAAGTTAATATCTTTGACAATTTTTAACCCCAGATATCTTAAGCTAGTGCTGGGCTGCACATTTAATCCAGTAACGTCACTATTCCACACCATTATTTCCGTTTTTGAGGCATTTACCTCATATCCCGAGACTTTCCCGAATTCGAGGGCAAGCTCAATGGCAGCAGGTAGCCAATTGGAATCTCTCTTGTTGGATAAACCAGCTGCTACAAAAGAAATTGCTGTATGGTATAATTTAATCTTGGAAGAGATTGATGGGGAATTTATTCTCCCCGAACAACTTTGGGCTTCTATATTGCCAAGCCTGAATGTGAATGATCTTTGGATAAAATCTTGCACTGTTTTGTGGGACCTGGTTAAACCAGCGTGGCTGCGTAGAAACCATTTATTTACTCTACATAGGGCATACTACTCTCCACAGAGGCCGTCTAAGTTCTTCCCAGGTGGCTCGGTGGCTTGCGCTCGCGGCGGCTTAATATCAGCCTCCGACGCGCACATGTTTTTTGAATGTCCCCACTTGTCATCATTCTGGGACGCTATAAGCAAGAAACTCACAACCTCTCTGGGCTTTTCAGTGATTATCGATCTTCGCCTGGTTATTTTTGGTATCTTGGATCAGAATCGGAGAGCAGCTAACAACCTTCTGTTCTATTGCATGCTGGTGGCACGCAGAGAAATCTGTAAGCGATGGAAAGAAGCCGCCCCTCCAACTCTCCATGACTGGTGTCTATCAATTTCTCAAATTTCGAAATTAGACCTATCCAGGGCTGGGAAACCAGACAAGAGAGCTTTTTGGCGTTTGATTGATTGGTCTAATTAGCTGCTTGGGTTTTTTTTTTGTTGTTTTTTTTCCCCAAGTCCGATGATTACCTAGCCATGGTATAATCTCCTAGCTAGTCCACATAGGTATCTATAAGATACGTCAGTGGTTTAAGCATTGGTGTCACTGGCTCATGGTAAACTAGCCGCTAACCCGATAACAAGGCATTGGGCTTGGTACGGTAGAGGCTGTAGCTGTTGGGTTGGCTCTTCCCGATCCTGTTGCAACCCATGCCAGTATATGACTGAGGCAGCACGCCGGTATTACCGTAAGTCCTTGTTCCCTTGTTCCAACAGCTCGGCTATATGCAACCATGGTAGAGATGAGGACAAAAAAAAAAAAAAAAGATTTCTTGCGGTGCTTCCCTATGCCCAAACCTCATAAATGAGACCCGCAATATTTACAACGGAAAGGCTGTCTCAGATTAAGGCATCTTCCACTATGGGAACAGGAGGTAGCACACCGCGAATAGAGATTTGATCACTACTTCAGCGAGAGCACATGAACACACTTTAGAAAGCCAACAACAGCATTACATTTTGAGCTAAATGTGTTTGTTTATATTAGTATGCTCGCCAGGCTCTGGGGCAATGATTCCATATTCATAATCATAATTTCTCTCATTCATACGAGTTCTTTCCCCTGTGTTTCTGAGCACCTCAAAGCTAAACAAGGTTGCTTATTACCACATATTTCCATGTTAATTTGAATGTGCTATTAAACACCAGAACTCAGAGTCTGCACTTACTGAATAACAGGTTAAAACATATTTTTCCGTATACCTCAAATGACAGCCCCAAGTGTTCCTGCACCTCATGTACAGCATGGTATGCCTGCTCCCTCCAATGCATCTGCACAGCCTTGTGCGTGCGTGCCAGCTCCCTGCATCTAACACGCAGTGTCATAAGTTACGTCACATGCACAGCATCGTACCTGTTTGTTCGCTGCACCTCAAACACACAGCGTCATGTCAGTTTGTCCTTGTACCTCACATGCACAGTCTCATGTATTCCTACTTCCTGTAGCATAGTGTGTGCCTGCATTGCACATGCGCGGCCTGTATGCCTGCACTTCACATGGTCATGCAATTTTTTTCCTGCACCTCATATGTACAGTGTCATGTCTGCTTGTTCCTTACAACTCAAATGTCCAGGCTCACGTGTGCCTGGCCCTCACGTGCAGTCATATGAATCACCTTCCTGCACCCTACACAGCATCATCAGTTTGTTTCCTGCACCTCACTTAGCATCATGTTCCTGCACATCACATACAGAGGCCCACAGGAGAATTAAATAAGCAATTCTGCTTTGATCCTAGCTCTGAAGGATGTGGAGAACAAGGAGATTGAGGGGATACTGGTAGAATCAGGGGCTTATGTGACAGGAATTAAATAATCAAATCTGCCCCAGAAAATAGTGTAAACGCAAGGTCAAAAAGAAGGGAAAAAGAACACTTCTCCCTATAAAGTTATAAAATAATGAAGCAATAATACGTTTGAGAAACATAATAAAAAGGACATTGAGGGTTGTGGTGGTAACAGTGACCAATTTTGTGTAGCTGGGGAATGTGATCTGTTACTTTTACATTTGGTAGGGAGGTGTGCTTCTTTTTGGCTTGAGGGAGGGGAGAAAGAGAACCCCTTTCTAATTAAAATTCTGTGGTACCTAACAGGTTAATTTGGTTCTGTCATGGTTATATTTATTATCTGAAAAATACAATAAAAAGATTTATAGAAATGTAAAACATAACAAGAAAAGATCCAGATGAATCCATGTGCTCCAGAACATAACCCCAATAAGTATATAATGGCTGCTGCCTGCATCCCAAACATCTTCTGCACCACTAAAAAGACTCCAGTAAATAATAAAAATGGAGATGATGTAATAAAAGAAAAGCAAAACATTAATACAAAAAAACAGCAAGTCAGAAAACCTTGGACTTTTTTTAAGCTACAGGAAGAATAAAACGAGGAGCCTAAACTAAGCCAAAACTAAGCCAATGCTACCTCTGGATAATAAAATTAGCTCAGTGTCATATTAATGAGACATATTTTAGGGGCCCCTGTTTGGAACAAATTTGAATTTCATGACCTTTTTTGTGGTGATTCAAGCCCCCACAAGATATAACAATATTATAGATAAACTTCACTTAAAAACAAGGTCCTGCTGGTGGCCCAAAAATCCCTTCAAACACACTGGGTAGAGAGAGAGACAGAGTCAGAGGTATAGGCATGAAGAGAGAGGAAGAGAAGTTCTGATAGGGAACTCAATAAAAGATAGGTAGAGTGAGGGAAAATGACAAAGAACACTTAAACGGGGGCGGGGGAGGCTTAGAAGGCGGAGGCACAGGGCGATTGTCCACTTTGCTACATTCAGTTAGCTTCAGAAAACATCAGGGGATTACATCTCTATGAACATCAACTATAGTCTTAGATTTACTGCTGACTTAGAAAGCCTACACATGAGGCATCGATATGAGGGAAAGCTCAAGAAAACAACCATAGACTCAGTCAAGAGACAGGTAATTCGGAATTCAGGTAGCAATTAATAAGAACAGTGGTGAAAGTGTAGAGAAGACAGAAAAGGGAGCTACTGGGAAAAGGGAACTGGTGGTAGATTGTACCCCATCATATCACTTATCCTGTAATTCAAGGGGTCTATTAATTAAGGAAATTGTCTGCAATCATTGGAAATCCTCATTCAATAGAAAAACCCTTGAAATTGTACATCTTACCTTTACAGGGAGTGAATGCTAGTGATCACAGCTTAGTATCATTCATTCACCAGAAATAAGGCAGGAGATAAAGTTAAAAATAAAACAATACTGGCTTCACATCTGATCCCTTCCCAATAGCAAGAGGCACAAGACAGGGCTGTCTGCTTTCTCCATTGCTGTTCTCCCCGTATGTGGAGCCGTTAGCGCAAAGGGTGCGAGACAATCAGCAGATTACAGGGGTTCCCTTTGGGGGAGAGCGCCACACCATTAGCTTGTACGCAGACTAAATAATCGCGACGCTGGAAACCCCTACAACGTCGGTACCAGCTTTCCTTGCTCAGCTAGAGTAGTTTGCAGCCGCATCAGGCTTTCGAGTTAATGTGTCCAAATTGCAAGCCCTTGGATTCCTCCTGAGCCCACAGATTGTTGCCATCCTTAATCAGGTCTGCCTTGTCCAGTGGGATTAGAGTGCTATATCCTACCTAGGTATCAAATTGACAGTATCCACCTCAGAAAAACTGTCTCTTTAAATTATGCTGGCTGAAGTTAGTCGTGATTTGCACCACTTGCTGCCATTTAGCCTCTCCTGGTTGGGTCGGGTGGCAGCCCTCAAGATTTTACAACCTAAAATCTTATATTTATTTCAAACCCTGCCCGTGGGTATGTTGAAGCAGCTTCAAAATGAGTTCCTCATTTTTGTCTGGACGGACCAAAACCCTAGGATTAGTAGGGATTTGAGCTTTCGGCCCCCTGGGGAGGGGGGCCTGGGGATTCCTGATCTGGTTCGCTACCTTAGGGCTACCCAGCTGTCACCATTGTTAGAGTAGGCCCAGGCAGAATCTGAGAAACATTGGTTATTCATGGAGCGAGCGCTAGCTGGCCAGTCCCTGTGGATGATTTCTTTCCTTCACAGAGATTCCCGACCTCCGGGACTCTATGGATCGCCAATCATATGAGCCACCCTAAGGACTTGGGACACAACTGCTGCACGCAGCGACCACACCACTTTCCCATTGCCGCTTGCCCCTATCGCTAACAACCCTGAGTTCACCCCGGGCCTAGACGTGGTGGCTTTTAGGCAACCGAGAAACCGCGGCCCTCATCCTCCTGGGCCTGTCAGCCGCCTTCGACACCGTCAGCCACCGCACACTACGAGCATGCCTCCACGACGCCGGGATCCAAGAGAAGGGCCTGGACTGGACCACATCCTTCCTCTCCGGCAGAACACAGAGCGTTTGCCTCCCCCATTCCGCTCCAAAGCCACCGGGATCATCTCAGGCATACCCCAGGGCTTATCCCTCAGCCCAACGCTGTTCAACATCTACATGGCACTGTTCGCCCACGTCGCCCGACTTCACGACCTCAACATCATCTCCTACGCCGATGACATCCAGCTGATCCTCTCCCTCACCAAGGACCCCCACACCGCCAAAACCAACCTCCATGAAGGAATGAAGGCCGTAGTCGAATGAATGAGGAACAGCCCACTGAAGCTAAACTCAGACAAAACGGAGGTCCTCATCCTTGGACCCACCCCCTCGGCCTGGGACGACTTCTGGTGACCGACAGCACTGGGAACAGCTCCAACACCCACCGACCACGCACGCAACCTAGGGGTCATCCTCGACTCCACTCTTTCCATGACACAGCAGGTCAACGCTGTCTCTTTCTCCTGTTTCGACAACCTCTGCATGCTCCGCAGGTTTTACAAGTGGATCTCCACCGAAACGAGAAGGACGGTCACCCAGGCCCTCATCAGCAGCAGACTGGTCTACGCAGGAGCTTCGGCCAAACTCCTGAAATGACTCCAACGCACCCAGAACGCCTCTGCATGCCTGATCCTCAACATCCCCCGTGGCCGCGACATCACACTCCTCCTAAGAAATCTGCACTGGCTCCCAGTTAAAAAGAGGATAACCTTCAAGCTCCTCACCCACGCACACAAGGCACTCCACAACACCGGACCAGTGTACCTCCACAGCCGACTCAGCTTCTACACCCCCACCTGCCAGCTCCGCTCCACCGACAGCGCCCTCGCCACTGTTCCCCGCATCCGAAGAGTGACCTCCGGTGGCAGTTCATTCTCCCACCTCCCCGCAAAGACATAGACCATCCTACCCATCCACCTCCGGCAGACCCAAGACCTACTGACCTTCAGAAGACTCCTCAAAACTTGGTTTTTCGAACAGTAGCAGCATTCCCTAGCCCTCAGCCCCTTGAAACCCTCACGGGTAAGTAGTGCGCTTTACAAATGCTATGATTGATTGATTGATTTAGACACTGGGACAGAGAGGGACACAGATTGATAGGCCATTTCTTTGACACCGAGGGTCCTTTCTCTTTTGAAGTTTTCCGATCGGTTTTTGCAATGCCCGAAACCGAACGTTACCACTATCAGCAGATATGCCACAGTATAATGCAGCCTCAGATACGCAAGGGAGCGGAGAGGAGGCTTACCCCTTACGAGAGGTGGCTACTCTCAAAACAGTTGAACAAAGTGCTTATTATGGAGCTCTACCACATGCTACGCCCCCGAAACAGATAACTAAACCTGCGGGTCAGAGGAGATGGGAGGCGAAACTGGGAAGGACACTATCCCCAAAAGAATGGGGAGACATTTACATGGCCAGACATGCGGTGCGCATATAATATCTCTAGCATAGAGACCGCTACCAAGATTGCGACATGCTGGTATCTCCCCCCAGACTTCATAGGGGCGACCCTAGATGCTCCCCGGGATGTTGGAGGGTCTCTGGGCGGAGGGTACATTGCTACACCTGTTATGAGATCAGACTCTAGATGAGATTCCCAAACATTTCGACACTTCAATATTGCACTTCCCAGTATATGTTATCCTGGGCGCTTCTGACAGGCTTACATTTCCCCTCAAATCTCGCAAGTGTAGGCAGATGGGAATAGCTCTGGGGGCAGCACAACAGAATATATTTTCCCACTGGGGCGTGAACAGAACACCCACATCACAAGGGTGGCTTCACAGGCTATGGTATGTGCTCGGTACGGAGCACCTTTTTTTCTCGCTCCAGGTAGATGGGGCCTCTTTTGCTGACTTGTGGCATCCCTTTGCATACCTGCTATGCTCTGAATTCTGTGAGCTAACCTGCCCCAAATATCTGCAACTGCTTCTACTCCCTGCGCTGCAACAGGCCCAGGCCCCAACTCTCTACACATTCATTCCTCCCAAGCCATACAAGCTTTTTATCTTTTGAGGCTGACCGGGTGAGGGGGGAATCTGGGAGGGAGGTGGGGGGAGGATGGGTGGCTCTCTCCTGTTTCCTTTTATGGTGCATTACATTGAACTGCAAATATCTTTGACCCAAAGTCTGGGCTACATGTTGCCTTGCATCTTGTTTTGTCCTATAAACAATAAAAAGATTTAAACCTAAAAATAAAACAATAGCTTATTTTTATTTAGAGGATATAACTTCAGCAATCAATATGGGTCCTGATCAGCGAGTACACCGGTCTTGGTCCCGCCACTCCGAGGTTCCAAATTCAGTACTCGTACTCGGAGTACAGATTGGAAAACTTATCATATATTTGAACATTACGCAGAGGAGTGTATTTACTTATGATACTGTGTCCCTCACCAGGATATCGTTATAGACGATCACCATTATCTACTTACCAGCCTAGACGGAATTACAACCGGCAGAGAGGAGCCCATTAATATTTTTTCAGTATTGCCGGAAGCCCTGAAGAAGTCGTGGAGTACTTCCCCAGACGAAACACGTGATGGCTGGGCAACTGTTCGGATTATAGCAGAACAATACCATTACAACTGCACTGTTTCTTTCTTTGCATAATATATTTACTCTTGAATTCTGTGAAGATTACGTACTATGTCGCAATAAGCACTGTAATTTTAGCGTGTGCACAGGCTTGCGGTAATCATATGTTGACCTTAGGGTCTATCTTTTGGAGGGATTGAGGGTTCTCCCTCACCTGTTTGCACTGCCCCACTTCCAGCACACTTTCTCCAACGTATACTTGATTGGCGCCATTCCTGCCACACCTAAGAAACCCACCCCTTTGTGTTTCCTTTTCCTCACTAGTCTGCTAGAAGGCACAGGCTGCTGGAGATGCATGCGTGCAGAGTCATTCCTTGTGTGACCAACATTAGGTCTTCTGCTGGTTTGGTCTGTCATTGAGCCCAAAAGGAGCTACTGAAGGAAACCAAAGTGGTGCAGCGGCCAGGGCAGCTGACTTCGGAGCACAGGGCTCACAGTTCGACCCCCGGCTCTGGTGGCAGATCAGCTCAGCACCATGTGACTCTGGGAAATGGCTCACTTAATTTCCACAATGGCCCCCAGCGCCTTCAGATCCGTAAGGGTGAGTAGTTTGCGCTTTACAAATACTGGATTTAGATTTATTTAGCCAAAAGTTCAGCTTTTCGCCATTCAGAGGACAAGCAAAAGAGGAGGATTGGAGCTTCCAGACAGGACACCTCAGACAGAATGTGGTGTCCCAACATGGACTCTCTCAGCAGTAAAAGAGTTGCCTATTGGCGACAGGAAGGGAGTGGCTGCAGCAAACGAGGGGTCATTCACAATGTAGCTTCAGAAGCACATTTAGCTACAGATGCAAATGCACCATCCTGCCATTAAAGAGCCCTGACTGTGACTGACAACCATGCTGGAGGGCATGTATTGGGAATACACCTTTGGTGTTCACTTCTTCCATCAAGCCTATTTCAAAGGGCTCACTTACAGTCAGATTAGTGGACAGAGGCACAAAGAGAGTATGACTTGACCAAAATCAAACAGTTTGTTAAAGCAATAGACCAGAGATTGCAGCACGCTGCTACTTGCTCCCAAGGCTCTACACATTCCACCAAATTGCATTTTGGTAAAAATACCATGAAATGGTAGTGTCCCTCGCCCCCCAGGCAAAATACAGTCCAGTTTATTTTTTCAACCCACACTTACTGGCAGCATTTAGATTGATTCTAAATACTGCCATTCCTGCAAAAAAGTGAGATGCAGATCTAGTTCAAAAAGTGATTGACCAAGAACACAAAATGGGATTAAAAAACATGTTTACTGGTTTAACAGTTTCCAACTAGCCACCAGACCAAAACTAGGGCGACAGAGATTCTGACGGTAGGCCAAGCAGCTACTCTTGCCAAGGAAATGCAACTGTGCTATGGCCTTTGCCCAGATTTGTGAAGTGTGTAGTGGTCCTTCACAGCACTCAATCAAGTGATTCAAAGCGTGCTGGACTGGTCAGTTCTCTAAATTCAATTGGCACATAGTTCTACAAGTGTAATGTTTTTAACTGATCAACATGTAGTTTCCTCTGGTGTTACTGATGATATGATTGCAATATGAGCTAATATTACCCCAGATGAAAGACAACAGTCTATAACGCATTGGGGTTTTGAAGCATACATTGGAGTTCAACGTTTTAATAGATCTGGAATGAATATCACTCAGCAGGCGTACAATGCAAATTTTGAATGAACTCACTCTAGAACTGTTTGAAGAGTAAACACATTTAACAAACCTATCAGCATGATATTTGGTTAAGTGAAAGACTAAATGGGACGCAAAATGTCTTTTTGCATCATCCAGCAGTATGAATTGGGACTCTATTTTTGGATGACATGCAAGTACATTGCCCAGATTGAAAATACAGTGCCAATATCCAGCATATTTAGGTGAGATTGTAAATCTGAGATTTGATGTCAAGTTTCTTAGTTATACAGCTGAAACTTTGCCAGAGGACCACATCTAGTTCTGTTGTCTGCCCACATTGTTAGGGGTCCTGTCGAGGTTTTCTTTGTGTAACTCACTCACGTACATGATAAACAAGCATTTACAATGCAATAGGTCTCGCATTACTGATAGTTTGAGGGATTGGCGTTGCAAATAATGCAACGACAATAGCTCATACTTTCAGTAATGCGAGACCTAGTGCATTACAAATGCTTGCATAGTGAGGCAAGAAGCAGCATTGTCTGTCTCAGTGCAGTACCGCAAGCTGCTCCTAGAGCTCCCTAGTGAGCAAGGCATCAGCACCACTTGTCTAGGTGCAGTACCACAGGCTGCTCCTAGAGGTCCCTAGTGAGCAAGGCATCAGCACTGCATGTCTAGGTGCAGTACTGCACGCTGCTCCTAGAGGTCCCTAGTGAGCAAGTCACTAGCACTGCATGTCTAGGTGCAGTACTGCAAGCTGCTCCTGGAGGTCCCTAGTGAGCATCATAAACTTTTGGTCATATATGGTACTGCACCCTGCCGAATATATGGTAAATCCACCCTACCCATAATGCATTGCATGCAAGATAGTACCACAAGCACATTCAAGTAGCTATGTCCATATGGACTGTTAGTAGCTTTGAAATGTGACAAAAGAATTATTAGATTCATTCTGGATTAGGTTGTACTCTATGTGGAGCTGATGAAGGCAAATGTAGAGAAGGTCTAAAATAAATGAGAGATGTGCTAGCGAGTAAAGTAACCGCTGCCAACCTAGTTTAGGACCAAGTGAGAGTCCTGTCTGAAGGCCTTTAAGAAAATAGTGCCTTGGGGCTGTAATTAAAACCTAGGGCGTAACAACACATGTAACAGGGGATGTCCTCATGGGAGGTTACAAGAGAAAAGAAGGCGGCACTAAGAAGGGACTACTAAGCCTAATGACTAATGAAAAGCCACCATTTACAAAGGACAGAAACAGGAGCCAATTAAAAGGATGGGCAGGAAAGTAGGCAGAACTTTATGCCAATATCCTGAATACAGGATGTCTCGAAGAGACAGCGCAAGCGCAGCCTAGGCAAGACCTAAAAAACATCCTATGCTCGGGACAAATGTAGTATTATTAACAAAACACTGAAATAGTGTACTATCAATAAACACAGTATAAGGAAACAAAAATAGAAAGATAAACATTTGGATTTTAAAAATGGCTTTTGAAAGTGTGGTACTGTCTGGGAAACCCTCTGGCTGAGTTGGAGCCCTAAGGGTAGTGGTGACTGCATAGCAATCTGCTGCTGACCCCCATTTGAATCCAAATCATTTGTGTGAATGCTGGCCTCTAGAATGGTACATACTGGGGCTGTGCTGAGTAGCAAATGGCAGAAGAAAAGGGTAAAATGGGCAGGTTTAGAAGGAAGGATGGACCTGTGGTAGAGAGCGTAGTTAGTACCCTAGTCATACTTTGCCTGTGGTTTTGCAGCAGACATGGTAGGATTATATGATCTGTGCAGGGTGAGTCTCCTCATACATTAAATGACATTGATTACTAGGGCCATAGAGTATTGTGTGGTGGGGCGATTGGCGCCTACCTCTCCGCAACGCTACAGCACCAAAGCATGTCGGAGGAGGTTGGTGGCAGGCATCGCCTGCTTGTTCGGTTCCTTATCGTCCCTGGAGCCGCTTGCTTCATGCTGGAGCTAGGCAAGGCCTTTGGACATATCTAGTTTGCATCCTCTATCAAGCTATATTACGGCCGCCATGTTTAATGGGGCCGAGATTCCATCACTTCCGGCGCCAGGCATCAGACTACTGCATTTCTGTTGTTTTTAACCATGCTACAACCTGTAGTTACTTCAGTCATTCTCATGCTTTTGTTTAAGATGTGGGGTTTACATGTTAAAGGTAAATGTCAGCTCAGAGCAGGAAGAGACTCGCCAACAATCTTGTAAAAAATGTGCAGTTATAAAATGCAAGTCTTGCAGCTGCTCATGGAATTACTTTCATATTGTTAAAAAATTTAAGGCTAACCACAGCGATCTGGCACGTAATTTATATTTCATGAATTTATTTGCATCATAGGCCACACGCCTGTGATGTCATTTCTAGTGATGTCACCAGTAAGCTAATTAGCAGCTTTGAAACCTGAAACATTGAGACTTTGGGTTCATAACATGTTGGAAAGCACGCAACACTGGTCAACTGGCACTTTTTTCTAGGGACATATAGACCCCTCTCACTGGCCTTCTCCTCCAGCTTCCCCTCCATTTAACTCTTGTCTCCAGTGGTGTTGGAACTATTTTCAGAGTGGGGCGACTGTCATCAATGTTACATCGCTGAAGTCATGAGTATGATGGAAATCCAAGTGCCACACTAAGAACAAGTGTAGCAAATGAGCTGCGCCCATTCAGCAGGAGAGCGGTAAGGGGGTGGTATTTAGCTAGTGGTGCATTTTATAGCACTTTGTCACATATATATTACTAAGCATGATATGGTAGGACACTGATATTTACAGACTGCACATTTTCCATTGAAATGGCCACAAAATGTGCACAGTCATGCAGTTTTACTTATCAAACTCTATGGCACACAAACGATAATGTGTGGGAATCAGGTTTCACAAATATTTATCATATGAGCATCACCAAGTAAAAAGCCTTCATTTGTTTTGATCGTATTATAATCTTTATTTACATCACAATTCAGAATTACACAAAAGTGTGCTTCATTTATACTTTCATAACTGCAAATATTTTGAATAATTTATGTTAGAAAAAAATGGACATCCTCCAGCCTTTCCTTCCACAGCCCCTGGACTCCAGCAAGATTGTCTCATGGTTCACTTTACAAATTCCTCTCACTTTGCTGTCAGAGAAGAAAAAGTAAACATAAATCTCCATATTAAAAAAAATAAAGGGCGATTAATCTGAAGACATAGCCTGACATTTTACCTCTGTCTTTGAATGCACAGAAAGTGTGAAAAGATAGAAACAAAATGTAAAGGCACTTTTATTGCTCACTCACCTTCTGAAGCATTGTTAGTTTGGGGGTGCTGCAGCACCCCCTGCATTCCTCCTTCCAGCGCCCATGGTTGTCTCCCTCAGGTGTACTTCTTCAGCTCTCTGTGAGCCAACCATTGACTTTGTTCAAGAGTGGTCAGAAAGTCTAGGCTCAAAGTAACCAATGCCCAGTTTTCTTTTCAAGCGGGGGCCAAGATCTTTATCTCCACTTCCTCCGTCACCTCCAGCTCATAACCGTCTGCGTCCAAGCTGGTCTCGCAGCCTTCCTTAGCGCAGGCTGGGCAGCAGCAACACAGCAGCCTCAAGCAAATGGGATCTGAGGCCTCTGAGCATCGCCAGGTTAGGAGTAGGCCAATGATGATTAGCAGACCAATGGCAACGATGGCGGCCATCTGAAAGAGAAGACAGTCTTTAAGCATGTTCACAACTTGAGTGCCACAAACAGGGGAACGCGATAGGCGAGTCAATGTGCTAGCATGCTTCAGTGTAATCAGTATATGCCATGTCTCCCTCCGACGACAAGTCACAATGACTTGTATCCTTGCACATGGCGTGCATTCCTAAGGAGGAATGATTCAGGATTTTCTGGGTAAAAACGGGGACATCTCCCCATTCCCTGGCCCTTTTAATAAAGTGTCTTATTGAAAATGGAATGTTAAGTTCAACTGGGATATCAGGCACTACAGAAAGCTCCTGCCTGTCTGCCTCTGCCTCCCAAGAGTACTTATAGGCTTCTGAGTTTAGGTGCAGGAGAGGGAGAAGCGGGTAGATGCTGGTGGCTGGTAGGAGAGGGTATTTGGATGTTATGAAGAGGATGTCAAGGGGGGTTGGGGTGTGGATGTTCAATGCCAGTTTGGAGTTAGCGCTTGGGCTGGGCTCAGAAGTTTAGAAGATGTGGCTGGGGTAAGGATAAGAGATTGCAAATAAGGCAAAAACATGGTTGTGATAGGAACTAGATTGAGGGAATAGTTTAGAGACTAGAGGTTGGAGCTATGAGTGCTCTTAGCTCTTGGGCTGCAATTGAGGAGGGGGCAGAGACCGTGGATGGAGTGTGGGCAGAGGTTAGGACCAAGGCTGCTATGACATGGGGTTGGGCCGCATGGCCCTGCGTAGCCACAACGACTGTGGTATCCTCATTCATGAAATTTAGATCTGGGGAGAGTTAGCATTAAGGGTCGGGTCAGGATTATGGTCTCCGCTGCTTCTCACCTGGATGTAAGTGTAATAGGGTGAGTAGAGAGCAGGATTTTGTGTATCCGGTGTTGCTGTGGGGTCCTCGTATAACAGAGAGTCCAGTATGCACTCATCATAGCGCCCATCCCGGAGCAGGAAGAGTACCCACACCGTGGGCAGGATGCAGGCTCTGAAGAAGGGCAAGAAGCATGAACTGAAACATGTCGATTGGCAGGAGCTCCTGCCATACTGGCAAGAGGCGCCGGAGCCACAGGTCACCCGCAAGCCCAGAATGAACCACACCAGGGCTGGCACGAGAAAGTACAAAAGGCTGTAGGTGACTCCGAGGACCTGACCCTGTGGGCACCGGAACTCCTCTCCCAGAAGTTGCTCCACCTCGAAGAGCACCACACTCAGCATTGACAGGCTCAGCACGCCCTTGTTCAGCTTGAATGTTCGCCTTCTGATGCGCTTTGGAACCATCTCGTTTCAGGGGATTCGAACTGTCGCCGTGGGAGGGTCCTGGTTTGTACCAACACTCGATGGACGGCTTCAATTTCCAGCAGAATGAGTTAGTCTGCATTGCACTGCCAATGGTGGTGAACATAGTAGCAGCAGAAAGTTGCAAAATATAACATGGCAAATCAGCGAAGGTACAAGCCGCTGCGACCCTTGGACAACGTCAACCACCAGTTTCTATCTCAGGAGAAGACCATCAATGTGTCTTTCCATGAGCCAAAGAAAGTGTGAGCTGTGCTGCCTCTTCTCTCGGTTACAGGCACAAGAGCAAGTGCTCCGTTCAGTCTGCAAGAGTGAACCCCACAGGAACCAGTTAGACGAGCCAACAAACCTCATTTGATGCCTCGGGTCAGTTCTGCGGATAGGGAGCCCTCAAGGCTGAACTGATGGATGTCAGCAAGAACAAAGGAGACGATGAAAAGGTTAAGAGATTAACAGATTCTTCGCCTGAATTCTGTTCTAGTGCTTTAAAACGGCCACAATACAACATACCAGAACGTGTAGTAGCTCAAAACAATATACAGCAAAAGATAACATAATACATTTGTGACAAACAACTGAAAACTAACCTACAACATAAGAAAATCGTAAAAAAATAAGAGATACAAAAACACAAACAATTAAAAGGATGATAATTTGTAACATAAAAAACAAGTAGTTACAAATATACAACACACACAAATATACAGCTAATGAGATTTAAAAAAGAACAAATAAAGAAAACGATGTACAATGTAATAAGGAAAAAATAACAAGTCAGAGATAACATAATGGATATTAAATCTAAAACATACAAACAGCATAAAAAAGTGAACCAACCTTAACAAATAACTCATATAGGCAGTATGACAAATGATATGCAACATAACAAACAACATATCCATAGTGGATATAAACAGTATCTGAGAGTATGCCTGCTAATGCAGCTGCAACCTCTGACCCAAAGAGAGGAGGGCCTTACTTATTTAGCCCTTAAACTCCAGCCCAGCCATCTGTAAAATATCTGCTGTGAAAATGTAAAATATGTATTCAAACGTATTTGCGGTTCTTTAAACAAATGACCATACACTGCTGCAGATTAAAATAGAAGCCAACATTTATCAAGTTGCTCCTACTAACATTATACATGAATCCTCTTTCCATGTCATCATGAAAAAGAACCCATGCTTTGTTTTCTCGATATAAATCTCATATTGGCCCTCTAGACAGACAGCGCCAAAGAAACCTCTAAACCAGCATGTACACAAGAAACTGCTCCAATAAACAGCCCATCAAACTATCTCTCTCACACTTCAAACGAGGCACTCCCAGAGTAAACCACGCGCAGGTAGACACAAAAAGATGCAGAAAGTTAGTAGTGGACACATGTGCATCGCAGAAACATCCCAAAAGTAAAACACACAGAAATAAACCTACAGTACTGTTATATAATCTGTCCATGCACAGACAAATAGTGCACCTGCCACAAAACTGCAACATTGAATTCACACTAGACACACCATGAGGAATGGAGTTATAAAGCTCAAGTAGCCGATTCCCTGCAGTGCTATGGTGTATGCGTTTCGAATCTAAAAAAGGAGAAACCAAAATCCTCCCAAAGCCATTTGCAGGGCCGGACTGGACGTAGCAAGCACAGGGCGTTTCCCCGGTGGGCCGCTAGGGTGGGAAGCAGTTTTGGGCCCTGGGGGGCTGTTTTTGTTTCCAGGGGGCGGTTTTGCACCACAGCTGCAAAGTGGGCCCCTGAAACAAAAGCAGTAGCTGTGAGACAGGAGTGGTGTTTTTCACTAGCAACCCCCGGGCGCCGGCCGAGCTTTTGCCAGGGCCGGTTCAGTTCCCAGTCCGGCCCTGGCCATCTGTAGCGAGACCGCAAAGTCCGGCCCTGGCCATCTGTAGCGAGACCGCAAAGTCTGGCCCTGGCCATCTGTAGCGAGAATGCAAAAAATTAAATGAAACCAGCTGCTGCTGACCAATGAAAAAAAATAACAGTGACAATGAAGCCAACCAATGGTAAGTAATGGACAGGCTTGAAGCCCTTTTTTTTGTCGGGACTAAAGATCTTGCAAGTGACTACGCATGCACTGTGTAATGTGAGACCTACAAAGGAAACAGATAAATGAGGGGAAAACCTACAGCGAAGCAACATCCTCTATAGCAAGAAGGTCAAGAAGTATTATAGGTCTTGTGCGACAGGGGCTCAAAACACCTGTAGAAAATTAAACAGTGAGATGACATCCATGGGGAGGAGGAAAACAAAACATTCAGCGCAATGCAAACACTCCTCAGTGTCTCTCCCCTTTTCCTTGTTGGAACCTTCGGTGTTTGCTCTAGAGGTACCCACGGCGGAATACCTGTAATGTTTCACCTGCACACTCGGTCTATGCTTCACGATTGCCCATTGTATAGTGTAACACTACAATCCGTTAGAATGATTTTCCTTGATGCTGAGAACTTGTTCATATTACTCTTCTGTAATGTGGGCAACCTCTCACATACATAATCACCTACACTATACTTAGAAACCATTGTGCCTCTGGCGTGAATATAGCTATCCTAGTACCTTGAGTGGTGGTTGTCAACTTTCTCCATTACTCCCTTCCTATTCACTTCAATGAAGCACTCTTTCCTTAATCGTGAAGGTGACACTTTAATCCCCAGACATCATCCTTAAAGGGACACAGAGTGATAAATCCCTGTGACACTGTGGTTGGAAGAATGGTACGCCCCTATCATATCTTGGAACACTGTCTCCCCTGACACCTCCTTCATTCCAACTCTCTGCAGGCATCTGTTACTGATATTTCACCTCCCAGTACCTGAATATAGCACCAGATTCTTACTATCTCCAGGCTAGCCGTCTCAAATCATAGACATTAACCTTTCCATTTCCTCCTCCCATTCATACTTTTTAAACCTGTTAGTTGACAGCAATGACCAAACCGGCCACCATTTCA
This sequence comes from Lissotriton helveticus, assembly GCF_964261635.1. Taxonomy (NCBI): domain Eukaryota; kingdom Metazoa; phylum Chordata; class Amphibia; order Caudata; family Salamandridae; genus Lissotriton; species Lissotriton helveticus. Next base: position 1,797,846,706 of record NC_136057.1, read on the forward strand.
ACCCCCTCGGAGGTATTCACTGGTATGTGGGAAAGGCACTCAGTCACTAGACATTTAGTATCAGGAAGATACTGCATTGTAAAGTTAAACCCCTCCAGCACCATGATTCAATGGGAGATACTTGGAGTGGTACTGTTAGACCTGGCCCTTTTTGCAGGTTTATCCCCAAACGTTTTGCCTCCTATTTTTCTGACTATTTTCATTGGCTATTGGATTCTGGGCTCTTTACCACTGCCAATCAGTGCTAAAGTGCATATGCTCTCTGTATAAATTGTGATATGATTGGCATATTTGATTTACTAGTAAGCCCCAGGAAAGTTCACGTGTGTGCCAGGGCCTGTTAATCAAATGCTACTAGTGGACATGCAGCACTGGTTGTACCACCCACATGAGTAGCCCTGTAAATGTATCTCAGGCCTGCCACCACAGTGTCTGCATGCACAGTTGTAAACTGTCATGTTGCCCTGGCAAGTGCACCCACTTGCCAGGCCCAAACCTTCCCTTTTCTTACATGTAAGGCACCTCTATGGTAAGCCCAAGGTACCCCTATGGGCAGGGTGCAGTGTATTTGAAAGGTAGGACATGTACTGGTGCGCGTGACATGTCCTGATAACGAAATACTGTGTATTTCAAAGTCAAAGTCAAAAGTTTTGCTTTATTCGGTTAAAAATTTTAAAACCATCAAAGCACATACAATATTTTATTTCACGGTTGATCACATTTCCATGGCACAATTAGCACAACTAAATATATTACAATATAAAAAAGTGCTTTACAATTATCAGACACAAATACAAGCTAAAAAGTTTGTCACCCAGTTTGTTAATTATATAAAATTCCAAAATTCATCTGGTAATCGACACTAATAGAAACTTTCTACTATACCCCAGACTAAAAGAGACAAGGGCAAAAAAAGGTGATTAGGGTAGCAATATTTTCTTACGACATCTCACAGCCCCTATAATGTAGCTTGCCACCCCAAAACATACCACAGCAGACCCAAGCATTTGTAAGTAGACCAGGGCTGGTCTCACCTGCTCAAAATTACAACCTCTCAACAATGGCAGGATAAATTTCTTTCACTGCAATTCATAAAATTATTATCACATGGACACAGGCCCAAAGTCCCACTTTTAGCAAACCCCCTAGGGAAGATAACAACCATGGTAGCATATTATGTTTAAACCTAAACAAAACAAACAGATGGAAAGGCTTACTTATAAATGTTAAGTACGGCTGAATCTCTCTCCCCGTGCTTAACATGACAAAGTTTCTAACCAGTGGTTGGACCAATTCCTCTTCTTCCCTTTGGGCCCTCAACCTGTTTAAAAATTGGGATTTTACTGTCTTTATTGCAATTTTACTTAAGGCCCTAGGGTTTGTAAATAAATCCGGGCTACCCATTATGTCCAATTGAGTTTTAATATAACGGATCCATGGTATAGCCAAGGCCTTATCTAAGGTCAAACAATCCTGGATAATTAATTGATTTAAGTTCGGGGCTTGCTGTGCCCAAATTCTTAACCACCCTAATATTGGTGCTACAGCAATCTGATCAGAAATATAACCACCCCCCAGGTCTTCGTGCACATTAAAAGTTGCTGTAGATTGTGGTAATGACAATACTTTTCTGAAAAATAAATTTTCTGCCATTTGGATCTCACTTGAATCAGTGTAACCCCATACCTCACTCCCATATAACACCATGGGCAAACATTTGGCGTTATAGATTTTCATAATGGCCGGTAAAGGCTTACAGCCTAAACGTTTTGCAAAGCCCAGCAGGGCCCCTGTGGCCCTCACTAATGTGTTTTTTTTCAGCGCGCGTTGCATTACCCATGATCTTCTGTCGTCAAATACAATACCCAAGTAAGGGAAGGTAGGTACTTTAATGAGCGCCTGCCCTTTGCAGAAAAAAGGTGCCCTTTTTGCCCGTCCACCACCTAACGACATGACATGTGATTTTTTAAAATTAGTTTTCAGATCCAAAGAGTCCATAAAATTAGTAAAACAGTCTAAAGTAATTGTAATCCTTTTGCCGTCCGAGCGACTAGCACAGTATCGTCTGCATATAGTAATGCAGGAATCTTTTTTTGGCCAACTCTCGGGATGTCCTTACATGATGAGATTAGGGCATCACCCAATTTATTTATATAGAGTGTAAACAATAGAGGTGCAAGGATACACCCTTGCCTAACCCCTCGCTTTACAGGCCAGAAATCCGTCAGGCTCCCATTTTCACTATAGCGGACTGCTGCACTAGTGTCGTTATGAATGACGGCTAAAAAGGATATCAGTACCGGGTCCAGACCTATGTCAAACAGGGAAGTCCACAGTTTCTGACGATTTACAAGGTCGAAAGCAGTGGACAAATCCATAAAAGCTAGATGGATGTCCCCCTGCTTAGCGACTGTGTACTTCCCTATGACGAGATGTAAATTGAGGCATTGGCCAGCAGTACATCTTCCCTTCCTAAACCCGTACTGCAGGTCTGAAATAACTGCATTCTCTTCCAACCAGTTTGTCAGCCGCACCAATACGGCTTTTCCCATTATCTTAGCAGCCGAGTCCAAGAGAGAGATCGGACGATAATACGCCGGATCCTCTCTTGAACCCTTCTTGAATATTGGGACGATAACTGCTTTGCCCCGGGACACTGGGGGACCCACTATAGTAACTGCATTAATAACAGAAGTTAAAATCTTTGCCCAGTAGTGGGGATCTGCTCTATACAGGTCTGACGGGACCCCGCGCGGACCAGGGGCTTTCCCATGTGCTGTGGTCTCAATAGCCTCCAAGACTTCTTCTCTAGTAAAATTGATCTTTCCTGCCTGTGCGAAGTCATCTTGAGTCACAAGAGATAAATTATTTATTTCCGCATAAAGACCACCATAGTGCTCCACCCACTTTTCAGGTGGCATGAGACAGTCCTGATTTGCATTTTCTGTCTCATTAAACAAGGGACTATTAATCACATTCCAAAATTGAGTGCTACTTTTCAGAACACTCACTTTGGTCAGTTCCTCCCAAACCATGTCCTTGAGCTCAATTTTCCTCCACTTAATAGCTTTTTTATAGGCCCTTCTTGCCTCCGCTATCTTCTGCGCGTCCTTACCAGGCTCTTTTAGCACTTCTAAAAGTGCCGCGTGGGTGTCACTACAGGCTAGGTTAAACCAATTTTTCAATTTCTTAGGCCTTATTTTACTTTTCCTATTCAAATTAGCTGCTACCTGTTCTGTAATACGATTAAAAGCATCCAAGATATCCCTTGGGTCTGGGTTTTCACCTAGACATATAGTCAGATCCTCAATTTTACTTCTGTACAGGTTTTCCAGGAAGTAGATAGGAGTAATCACCTCCCACCTTAGTCTGCGGCCATGACATTTAGAAACTATGTTAGAATTTGAAATATTAGATGAAAAAATTTCACTTTTAAAGGCCCTAATATTAATAGTCAACATGAGTGTGTTGAAAATGGCAATGTATATGCACATAAGCGGCGTTCATTTGTGTTCACTGTACCCCTTGTTGCAAGCAGAACGGATATCGCGAAACACTGACTGTGTTATCCCGCCAGCATAGACCCATGCACACACGTACACGACAGCCATTTTAGGCACCATGGCCTCTCTGCCCGTTTGTTAAACCCCCGGCACCCCTCCCCGTGCGCACTGCTCATGCATCGGCCATAAGACCCTCTCCCTCTGCGTGACCCTGCTCTAGAAGTAACACTCCTGCTTGACCCACACCCCCCCATTTCCTCCCAAGAACACCCTTCCCCTCAGCTGACGAGCCCCCCCCCCCCCAGCTGCACTTGGCCTTTCGACCCGGTCCCAAGTCCTAAGACCAAGCCTCGTGGATGTACACCCCCCCCTTTTCCTGCCCAGCATAACAAAACCGTGATACACCAACCGAAGTCTCCGATCTTATCGCCTGCCCAACCTTTGATCTGATCATCCCCTCCTGCCCTCGTGTCCTGTAGGAATGTCCGGCTGAGAGATCACAATCTCTTGTTACATTCAGGAGGGGAGGATGACATCTGAGCGACTGGTATGGGAATAGGCCTGAAGCTGGGATTCCAAGCATGTTTTTCCTACTTCAAAGCGTCCTTATTGCAATAAGGAATGTTTGTGCATCATAAACATGTGTATAAAAGACTTTAGAGAGAGCACCTCCTGAAGACACTATGCGAGTGTCCGAAATGACAGGCTCTCCTCATGAGAAATAAAACTCTGTTCTTGTTTTCCTGCTCCCAGCGCCCGTCTCTTTATTTGGTAATTGTTCAAGATGGGAACTAAGAGGCGTCCTGCGCCAGCAGCCTGGGCATCAGGTGCGTTATGGTTTGACTTTTCCACAATTGGCGTCCCAACGCGGGGTCCATCAGCGACATAAGGTCCGGTAAGAGAGGTCCAGACGATGGGGTGAACATCTAAACGATTGGAGTATACCTGCCTTGAGAGGGCCCTCGTCCGGCTGCCGATTGAATGAACTTCACCGATTCCGAACGGACCTCTCTCAAGTGACCTACTGTCCTGACTGGAATCCCACAGGAATGCTGCGGTAAAAACATGGAGAAAGAGAACTATTGGGCGCTGGAAAAGGGAAGGCGAAGAATTGCCCACACGGTCCGGTCCGGGTAAGGTTAAGTAGGACGTCTTTACGTCCGATTGGTAGGATGGCTTTATCCATCTGATTGATTGATTGATTGTACTTGAAGTATTGGTTCTCTTTGAGACATTTTCTATTTGCAAACAGCGATGAATAGGAACGTTCCTCTCTCTTTGCAAATAGTTAAGGATAGGTAATGCAGACGTTTGTCCCCCATTGTAATCCGTCATGCCTATCTTTCTCCCCACTGATTGTTTGTTATCGATTTTTATCGATTATTGCTCTTTGAGATATTCCCTGTCTACAAACAGGGAAGAATAGAAATATTCTGCCCCCCTTTGCAGATAGTGAAGGATAGGTAATGCAGATTTTTGTCCCCTATTGTAATCCGTCATACCTGTTTTTCTCCCCACTGATTGATTGATTGTCTGGACATTTATTGTTCAAGGAATAGTTCTTTTGAGGCATTCCCTGTTTGCAAATAACGTAGAAAAGAAATATTCTGTCTAATCTTTGCAAGTAGTGAAGGGTAGGTAATGTGGACCTTTGTCCCCCGTTGTAAATCTCTCGTGCCTATCTACTCCCCACTGATTGGTAAACTAGTTCCACCCGGACCATTTATTAGAGGTAGGTCATCTGGCTCGACCGGAGGGCACCCCTATTAAAAAGGACATATGCAACAATAACGAAGTAATCACCGTATCCTGTTAACAGAAACTTTAGCATGAAACACGCTAGAAAGGAAAGAAAAAAAAAAAAAAAAAGAAAGAAATAAGAAAGCAAAATCAGTAGGCCACTGATGAGTTTTTTTTGATTTCGCTACAAATAGGAAAACGTTAGAAATAGCTCACGATAAAACACATGATTTCGCTAGAAATAAGAAACGTTAGAAATAAGCCCGTAATAAGAAACATGAAAATGGTGAGAGAAGCCAAGCTTGACAACGCGACGGCCACGAGGCAACTAGGCTTCGCCACCCCTCACTGCTCCAAACATGTCTGTCCACCGCCTGCCACGCCCCAATAACGGTAACATGAGATAGATACAAGTCGGCAGATACCTACCCCCATTCTGGAAACTCCCGAAGTGCAACAGGTCCGCGGCTACGCCCATCCGGAAGACGAGATCTTCGGCACGTGTAGGGCGGGTCCTGCTGCCAGCCGTCGGCCGGGGAGGTCGTCGCATAAGGTGGGCCAGAAGAGGAGCCGAGGCCGACGGGATCCGGGCGTCCCCTCTTCTTTCTTCAATAATGGCTGCGACAACATGGGGGGGGATGTCTTGCTCATGCCACCGACCCCCCCCCTGGCATCTCCTGGTCCAGCCACGGCTTGGTAGAAGCTCCCCGTTCGGCCCTGAAGCGGCGCCTTGCAGGCCACCGGGGGGGATGTCTTGCCTATGCCTCCGACCCCCCCCTCTCATCGCCTGGTCCGGCCATCATGAATGTTAATGCCGAGAAAAACGGCGTGGGGTGCGCTGGGAGGGAGAGGCGGCGCGAACGAGCCTCTCCCACCTCCCCAGGTGGAGGGCCCCAGTGGCACCCCCAACGCTCCACTCACCCGACAAGGGTTCGTCCACTCGTAAAATGGCGGTCGACCCTGCAGGAGCGGGCCCGGCGTGAAGGGATGGCCCGGTTGCTTGTTGATTAACAAATGAGTCCCACAATCAAAAGTGTACTCCTCGACTTTGAAGATTCTATAGGAGCCACGGGGGCCCCCGACCCCCGCAGACACCCCCGATGGGGAATGACTGCCATGATTGCCCGCGGAACGATGAAAATGTAGCCGCGAGACGTCGGCGCTCCCATGCTGGCGCCAGCCTCAGTCTGAATGACTAAAATCCTGCAGACTACAGTTCGGATCAGTTCCGGTGAAAACCCAGTATGACCCGGTAGAAAAAATTGTTGCCTCCCTCCCCCCTTTGACTGATGGCTCATACCGCCGATCCTTTCTGTTGCCCTTTAACGGAACTTTTGGACTGCCGAAAGAGGCTCTGGGCCAACCACGAGTTGGTGGAGATTTTGACTATGCCTGGATCTGCCTGGCTGCCCCCAAAATGGCGCTGGTACAAATGAAACTTTCAACTCCTTGTTGTACCCCGATTGCTCAGCCTTGGTGTCATGAAATATGTATGCAGTTTTTAAACACAATGAATTGATATGGGATGGGTACTGATTATGTGTTCGGACAATGAATTGACATGAGATGGGTACTGATTGAACATTCGGACAATGAATTGTTGTTAAGTTTTGGCGCATCATGATTATTGAAAGTTTGAATTTCAACACTTATGATACTCGCTCACACTGAAGTTTCGATATGATTTTATTGCACTTGTCGCACTTTTTATTATGAAATCAACGACCACCGACTCCATTAGGTTTTCCACTAATAAGTATCCCCACATGTACAGTTCCAGCCTGCTCCGTGGCCGGCCCACGGGGTTGTAGGCCCGTATTTGTGCACCGACATTCTTATTAAAGATTTTTGGAAAAAGCAAACGTAGTTGTCACGCGTAGATTGGTAAGTTTCGAATAAATGACCACTATTTCCGATATAACTAAAATACAGGTGAAATGGCTCAGCTCGATTAGTTAAGGGTTAAAAAGTATAGTACGCAGAAATATTGCAAATATGAATGGTCCAGGTTTTTGTTGTATGTGTTTTTCATTTTTTGTACAGCCTAAAGCAACCGCTAAAGATCCTGGTATTTAGCCTATATTTTAAATGCTACCTGTATCAGGAAAGTTGTTTTAAAATGCCCCTAAGTCGCCCCGAAGGAGTGCCACCTGACCCCCCTAGTACGAACGACAACGACCCCGTACCACTGTAGGTTATCCCTTTTTCTCAAAGGAGAGCACGAGCTCGCCCCCCACTTTGCACCGACTGCCCTTTGTTCTGACACCCCCCCCTGCACATGATCCGTAAATACCACACTTGGGCGACCTATGCTATCCACAGGCTTCCGATAATCATCTCTCCCACACTAAACGGTCCACCTGGGCTTAAACGCCAAGTTGGCAGGGACTGCGTCCCGTGGAGATAGGCCGAGTATGTAGTAAGTAAAAGCCTTTTCGGGTTTATGCGCGCTAATGTGTTTTTAAAATGCTGCCCCCGCCCCCCTTCTTTTCCCCTCTTTTTACAGGTCACATCGGAACGTCGATTAAAATACGAAAAAGAAAATGGTGATCTAGCGGACAAAGGGATGGGAAAAAAGGGTTCGATTATGGTGCCTACACACGACGAGCGAACAATGACTATTTCTCTCCCTGAACTTAGCGCTTGGGAGGACAGCCTGAAGCGGAAACTACAAAATATGACTTCGCTTGGCACCCCGAATAATACAACCAAGAATGACGTGCACTAATGAATAAATCCCTACGCTTATCTAAATAGGGAAAGTTTAAGGAATATTTCGAGATGAGGTTTACCCAAGTACCCTCCGCTTGGAGGACTAGGAATGTTGCCAGTATTTAAAATCTACTACCTCCTTTCGCACCCTCATAGACATGAAACTCAAAGCTGCCCCATTGTTCTCACAACTGACACCCACTGTTGCCTCAGCCAGGAAACACATTAGCCCGACCAGGTTAGTTCTTGACCAATTGCCGAAGGCGTAAGTGTGTGCAACCAAAGCCACCAGTGAAGGCAGCCGACAATAAAAGAGAAGAAAAAGGTAAAAAGAGCTTAGGATGCTAAGGATGCGCAGCATACAGGAAGAGATCATTTTGGCCAATAACTGTTCTATGTTTTGTCTTGAATTTTTGTATATAATACCAATAACTGTTCTATGTTTTGTCTTGGATTTTTGTAAATAATACATGTACTGTCTCCCCCGCCTGAGTTTGTGTGTACGTAATGTATGGATCTACGTCGTCCCTCTGCCTGTGTTTCTGTATTACTTGACCCCTGCTGTTCTGTGTTGTGTGCGCACTAAATGGCCTATTATTGTACACGTTTCTCTTTCTTTCTCTCTCTCTCTCTCTCTCTTTCTCTCTCTCTCTCTCTCTCTCTCTCTCTTTCTCTCTCTCCATGTCATACGTGTACCGAGTGGTTCGTTTAGAGTGCGGACGACTCTCTCTCTCTCTGAGGGTCCCCCTGTTCCCTCCTCCCTTGTGTGGTAACGTTGTGCCCCACCGGCACAAACCTAATTGGGTCTCTTCGAACACAAAGGTGTTCGGCAAAATTGACAAGAACTAAAACGATTGTAACTTGCCATATTACTACCTCTCCTTTCTGCAAAACGATAGAACCCGAGTTGGTAATGAAAGAAAGGACAGGTAAGACGACTGATGTCCCCTAATCTGGCCTTTTTATAGGGGGACTATAACGTCAATGGTCTTCTGTTTTTCAGTTCGTTAGAAATGCAATCCCCAATGCCCAGATTGCCTCACCACTCTGCACTTAAGTGCGGATGTCCAAAGCGTCCTCGCTTCTCCCGATTGACCCCAGCTCCCTGTCCAAAGCGTCCTCGCTTCTCCCGATTGACCCCGGCTCCATATCAGCTATCCCCGAAGCGTAATTGATGACCTTGATTAGCCGTCGCTCCCCAAGAAAAGCATGTTTAACCTCTGCCCCCCTCTCATGATGATAACCCCCCTTCTTGCAAGAGTTAGCCGACCCCGAAGGGAAATGTAAGATTGTCAGTACTTGGGTTAAAAAAAGGGGCGAGTCTCTACCTAAAGGACTCGATTTCGAGTTTGATAGAATACACTGTCGATGGGAGTCCGATTTCTCTCCACGTACGTCACGAATGAACGCCAAATAGGCTTACGAATTCGGTGGAAATGCCCTCCTACATACTCCATAAGTGATGACTTCTGACTGTGACCGATGAACCTATCCCCCACCTACTTAGGATTGGGGACGGAATTGAGATGTATAAATGTCTTCTCCTGCCAGTTTTTCTAAAACTTGTTTTGTACCCATTCAAAGATACAATCACCGGAGGAGAGGAGCTGGACGTGACGCACAGCCTGGCCACAGATCATGAAGCACGTGTGACCTCAACCAAAGGTGGAGTCGTAGAGCAACGAGACGCGGGACGAGGCACCACTCTCAAACTCGGCAGATGAAGGAATGAAGGGCTGCCTTGAAGCCCTCGATTTGCTGACCCACTCGTGCCTGAAGTCCCCGTCCCTCTTGAGCCCGACTGATGGGCCTGCCTGCTCGTCATCCTTTGCTGCTTTGGTCCCTTGGTGTGTTCAAAGATCTGATCCCACTCCGCCCTCTCTTCCCTCGATTACTCAACAACATCACCCTTTTCGCATAACTTTTTGACTCAGAAAAGAAGAGCAGCCTTTAGATAGAATAAGGTTTTTGCCACGGAAGAAGAAAGACACGCAGGTGCCCAGCATGAGGCACCCCTAAGAAGATCAGTTAGGAAACAGGACTGTGATCTAACAGCAGAGGACTGATCGCACCCTGCAAAGCGTAAGGATGAATCCGAGCTGGACCTATAGCTCCACCGCCGGTGCTCAACAGCGCCAACGAAAGAAGACGGACTACCAGAGCCTACCAGTAATGGCTCGCTGTTAAAAAGACATTGTGACGAAGACGCCCCCCCTTCCTGAACTTTCTACCCACCCCTTGACTAATTGCTTGTATCGAACTGAATTCCTCCCTCAACCATTTTTGTATTGCTTTCAAAAATGTTTCATCGGTCACTCATGTATTTAGTTTTCCAAAAGTCTCTTATAGCACTGACAAGACCCGAAGGTATCAGAGCACTTTTTACTGTATTTTGATGTCACCGGAGAGAAAGTCAGAACCTGATTCTATAATGTGTCGGAACCTTTTTCTTGATTGACCCCGACTAAGTATTATGCCGATCTCTAGACTTGTATGAATAACACAACAAATGTAAATTCATATGTACCGCATTCCGCCAATCGTATCGACTGTATAGAAATGAACTAGCTTATGTAAAAAAGCGGCGACTGTTGAAAATGGCAATGTATATGCACATAAGCGGCGTTCGTTTGTGTTCACTGTACCCCTTGTTGCAAGCAGAACGGATATCGCGAAACACTGACTGTGTTATCCCGCCAGCATAGACCCATGCACACACGTACACGACAGCCATTTTAGGCACCATGGCCTCTCTGCCCGTTTGTTAAACCCCCGGCACCCCTCCCCGCGCGCACTGCTCATGCATCGGCCATAAGACCCTCTCCCTCTGAGTGACCCTGCTCTAGAAGTAACACTCCTGCTTGACCCACACCCCCCCATATCCTCCCAAGAACACCCTTCCCCTCAGCTGAAGAGCCCCCCCCCCCCCAGCTGCACTTGGCCTTTCGACCCGGTCCCAAGTCCTAAGACCAAGCCTCGTGGATGTACACCCCCCCCCCTTTTCCTGCCCAGCATAACAAAACCGTGATACACCAACCGAAGTCTCCGATCTTATCGCCTGCCCAACCTTTGATCTGATCATCCCCTCCTGCCCTCGTGTCCTGTAGGAATGTCCGGCTGAGAGATCACAATCTCTTGTTACATTCAGGAGGGGAGGATGACATCTGAGCGACTGGTATGGGAATAGGCCTGAAGCTGGGATTCCAAGCATGTTTTTCCTACTTCAAAGCGTCCTTATTGCAATAAGGAATGTTTGTGCATCATAAACATGTGTATAAAAGACGAAGCCTCAGAGAAACTTTAGAGAGAGCACCTCCTGAAGACACTATGCGAGTGTCCGAAATGACAGGCTCTCCTCATGAGAAATAAAACTCTGTTCTTGTTTTCCTGCTCCCAGCGCCCGTCTCTTTATTTGGTAATTGTTCAAGATGGGAACTAAGAGGCGTCCTGCGCCAGCAGCCTGGGCATCAGGTGCGTTATGGGCTGACTTTTCCACAATTGGATTGTGGTCACTAAAGCCTCGATGTTCGACACTAAAAGGACCTATTTTATCCATCAGAAGACATGACACTAAAATATAGTCGATAGTAGACTCATTTCATTGCTTGGCCATTGAACGTTGGGACAGGGCGATGAGTTTCCCATTGCGCTGGGACAAACAAATTATATGATGATAAAAAACTCTCCAGATACAACCCACTTCTAGTGTTATAAACAGACTTGTGTGCTCAAAATGAGTATTCCCGGTGGGTCATTTTCAAAGTCCATATTCTGCAAACATTGAATGTGACAAACATGAATATTAAAATCACCAAGCACTAACAAATAATAAAAACTGCTGTTGTGTTCATCATAATCATCCAAAAACCCCGATAATGTTCTTAAATGGTCTTATTCATCACTCCTGGTGAAAGAATTATAAAAATGTACCACTAGGATTGTAGGCAGATTGTCCCCCTCCAATCTTGCTGCTAAAATATTTGGGGAACTTGTCACTACTAACACAGCTTTATATAGGAGTCTCAGGCAAAATAACAATAAAAGGCCACCCCTGGGTCTCCCCATCGTGGATGGTGTTGCGAATTTAATAAATGATTGATATCCATCCAGGTAGTAACTATCTCTAGCTTCCCATGTTTCTTGCAGAGCAATGATGTGGTGGCCTGAAAGAAAAGCCTCCCAGTTTGTGTCCCCCCTTTTTAATCTTAACCAAGCAATATTCCATGACAGGATAGCCAACTTGTTCTCAGACACAGTAGGTCCTAATACCTTGGAGTTGTGGTTCCCTATTAACAATGTGTCAATTTCTACTATATTAACGGCCCCATTTTCCACTGTGGGGCTCATAGTTAGATCTTCCTACCATATAGACTCCCTAATTTACTATGAAACTTGAAACAGGCTAATTTCTCAAGTGGTCCCCTTCACTAATTAAAGAAATGAGAGCTCTGTCACTATTTACTACATCTGGCGAGTTAATTCTTGGATTGGTACTGACATTAGAATCCCGTGTACTAATTCCATTTGGGTAACAATCAATATTAGTGTAAAGATCTTGCTTCAAGAGGATGGAGTGTTGCTCCATATCCCCCCCCCCTTTTGGAGACTTGGAGCTGATTCTAAACTTATTCAGTCAGTCAACCATTTCCAGAGGGCTAAATCTATTTTGTAGTGGTAGGTAATTCTCTAAGTATAGAGGGCACTGTCAATGTCCACCCACCCTACCCTGTCCCTGTCCATGCCCCACGTATGACCATACTCCTGCGGTGTCCGAGTAAATGGGTGGTGGAAAAAAGAACGACAGGGGTCTAGCTTCTATCGTCTTCCCTTGGTTATGGTTGAAGTTGTTTTGCTCCCAAGAGCAAATACACTCCACCATGCGGGGATCTATAAAATTGACCAAAACGCAATCTCCTGCAACTGTTTTCGGTGTATGTCCCACCCAGGGTACCCTACGCACCATCATGATGTTACTTTGCATGTGAGGGGGTAGCGGTCTATTTGTATTGAGCCAGTGTACTACTTTGTTTTTTAAACAAATAAATGGCTCATGGCTAGAGTTTTCCAGTTCGGGCACTCCCGTTAGAACTATAACATACGGGTTCGATTGTGTGGGCAGAAGTACTGGTTTCACCCGCCTAGGGATTTCATCAAAGGTGTCCCTTTCACCAACTTTAGGTTGTAATACCAGTGGCGTAGATTCTTTGCCCGCAAAACTAGGGGTATATTGAGAGATTATAGGACCTTTTACTACCTTTGGGAGACTTAAGCTGGATTGCGCCACTGGTCGCGTATGTTGCTGTGTAGGCTGTGTAGGCTGTACATTGGGTACCACAGTTACTTTTTGTGTACCCGTTGAATTATTTTTAGGCTTCCCACCCGCCTTATTGCTCTTTACCTCTACCTCCAACTTGGTAAGCTGTTTTTCTATTCCAAGAAGTCTCTCTTCCAAAGGGGCGAGTAGGGATTTTAATAAGGACGCCAAGTTATTTAAAAATGAGTCCTCATCAAATCCCTCAGGACCTGATCTACTCCGTATATTATTTATGTTGTTATCTGCACTAGTTCCTGGGGTATCGACATGACTTAAGCCTACGAGACCAGTGCCATCAACACTGGAATGTTGATTGTTAAAAACAGCCACTAGTTTTACAGCAGATGTTGTTGCATTTTGTTCCGAACCCTTAATGGATTTAGATTTTTTACTGCTTGCAGCAACAGGGGCTGGCTGCTTCCTTTTTGGTATTGCCCCTTCCTTTCTTCCTCGTAGTTGTCTAGTATTTCCTGAATTTTGGGGACTGTCCTCTACTGCTTCTGCTACCACTTTCACAACGTCCAAATCTGTTAGCGGGTCTACTATTGCGTGTGTGTTAGGAGCTGGCAAGGAGCAGAAAGAACCCTGCGAGCTGGAAGGGCTATGCATGAGCACCTCGATGTCAGTGGTGTTCGTTCTATTAGTAAGTTCCGGCGTACGTGCGTTGGCCAAGTGGCCCAAAGAAGACCTTTTTGCAAATGCCAGATCCTGCGACACCCGCCTTTCCATCAGACTTATTCCCTGATCTATAACAGAGTTTGTTCTGGTAATAAAACTATCTAGTGTACCTAATAACAAAGGCCCGTCAACAGTCTTGTTCCTTTTCTCCCGGGCAGGCATTTCTGTGACCACAGTAAGACCAAAGCACACTTACTCCAATATCAGAAGTCAAGTAATTGACAGGGCACGATATGCCAGGAGTTAGAGGGGGGGCCCAGTCCAGTCTCGCTCGGTCTCAAACGGGCTACAATGGGCCCACCCTTGGCCCGGGCTTAGCCCGGCGCCGCCCGCACGCGTCCCGCGATGCGAGAGGAGCCGCTGTCTTTTGGGAGCCTCCGGGCGGAAGTACGTGTGTCTGGTGGTGTCCAGGTCAGGCAGGGGGCGCTGGGAGTAGTAGTCCGTTCCCCTCTCGGCGGCCGTGATTTCAACTACGGCAGCGGGGGAGAGTGGCACTAGCTGCGTGACCCCTGAGCAGCAGCTCTCGCCGAATTCCAAAGGTATGTGCGCAGTTAAGCCCCCGACCAGCAGTAGCCCGTGTATTTCATTTTTCACAGATTGAAAGGCTGTCTGTCCCATAGGCTATCATTGTGGCTGCACTGTAACAATTTTACATGTGTAACTTTCAATAGGGACGAGATGGAAAAATGGAGTTTAGGCTCCCTTTACTCAGAATTTATTAACACACCTTTTAGTAAAGGTGTTTTTTAAATTGTGTGTTTGAAAATGCCGAAGGCGCACCAAAGGCAAGCCCGTCTGCGCCCATCCGCGCCTGGACCGCAAACAGGGCCATAAACCCTGGTTCGTCTATGTCAGCCCCACCTCTCACTTACCACCGTCAGGCCCTTCTCAATTTACGTCCGGCGAATAACTGCCCTGATTTCATATACAACCTTAATGACCCTCTTTATCACCTCAATCCCTGCACACACTGCTGCTATAGAATGGAGGCCCCTCAACTAACACAAGTATACACCCCACTTTCTCCCTCAACGAGTCCCAAACTAATTAAAGCCGCATAAATAAATGACAGATCCTTATGTAAACATAAAGATGAAATTGCTGAATTTATATGCAGCCACGAATTAGACCTATTGTTCCTAACAGAAACCTGGACCAACCCTTCGTCCGAACCTGATCTCCTGATAGCCTCTCCTGAAGGCTATAATATCCTCAGGCAAGATAGACAATTAAAAACTGGAGGAGGAATTGCTATAATTTATCGCAGTCAGTTTAAGACTACGGTTAACTCTGTTCCACTCCCTGCATGTGAGGCTCTGCAGTTCTCCGTTGCCTTGGGCCCCTCCCAACGCTTTGAAGGTGTCCTCTTATACCGACCACCAGGTAGTAAAAGTCAATTCCTAGCCACCTTCGCTGAGACGATGGAATCTCTTGCCATCGACAACTCGTCCACCATCTTAGGTGACTTTAATTTTCCTTTAGAAAACAGCATGAATAATGACACCAAAACCCTTTTAGCTGATTTAGAATCTTTGGGCCTTATTCAACGGGTCATAGGCAGTACGCACAAAGCAGGGCACACTCTTGATGGCCTATTCACTAATGACAATAACTTACACATCATGGAGATCCTCCCTTTAGGATGGACAGATCATCATGCAGTAATATTCACCATTCCATCTAATTCACTATCACATACGGAACATAACACCCTCACCGTAAAGACCTTTAGATCGTGGAAAAATTTCGATCATCAACAACTTCGAGAACTATTGTCTGCTTCAACGACTAACCTTTCTCAAAACCCTAACAACGCAGCCGAAGAATACTCAAAATGGCTCACTTTGGCCCTAAATAAACTAGCTCCCATTAAAACCACCTAAAAAAATCACAGTACTCCATCGGCACCTTGGTTTACCGAGGCTCTGAGACAGCAGAGACAGCTATGCCGAAATAAAGAAAGGCATTGGAGAAAGACTTATTCTAGCGAAGAGAAGGAAAACTATGAGAGAGAACTAACCCAATACAAATCTCTAATCCTACATGCCAAAAGCAGTTTCTATTCCTCTCATATTGAGCAAGCCAAGAACTCTAATAAGGAACTCTACCAAGTGGTAGCCAAACTGTCACACTTGCCCCCTCAATCAACCCCCAAACCAACCCAATCGTTTTGTAACAACCTGGCCACTTTTTTCTTTGACAAGGTAAATAACATATATACCAATTTCTCAGAAAAAACCCACATTGACTCTTGCCTTACTGTAGCCTCCATTGATCACCCCATTTTTTTCACAATTCCATAACATCAACCCCATCCTAGTTGCCAAAACCATGAATACCATCAAATCAGGATCAGCCAAAGATCCTTGTCCCGCATCTATTCTCCGCCCTATTTCAGATATCATTGCACCCCAACTTGCTAACATCCTTAACACCATGTTTAATACTGGAATATACCCGGCAATTTGGAAGGATACTCTCCTTAAACCCCTGCTGAAAAAGCCTCACCTTGATGCAGATGATTCCAATCACTACCGATCAATAGCCAGCTTGCCATTTCCAGCCAAAAGAGCCGAAAAATTGATGAACTTTCAAATCTCCCAATACATAGAAGAGCACTCCCTCCTAGACAACAGCCAATTTGGCTTTCGCAAACATCATAGCACCGAGACCGCACTCATTAAATCCACCGATGAGATTAGAATGGCACTTGATCAGGGAGGAGCGGCAGTACTTATTCTGCTGGATCTCACCGCGGCCTTCGACACGGTCGATCATAACATCCTGATCGACCGTGTCAATGCCTTAGGCATCCAAACTAAGGCTAAAGACCTCTTGACATCTTTCCTAGCCCACCGCACCCAGACGGTCCAGCTAGGAACATTTTTATCTGAACAACTGGCTTTACCTTGTGGTGTCCCTCAAGGCTCATCCCTCAGTCCAACCCTATTTAATATCTATGTCACTGATTTGGCAAGGGTCATTAAGGACTGGGGGATGAGCCTAACATCTTACGCGGATGATACCCAATTGGTCCTCACTATCAAAGAGAACGGAGACAAAATAGCGGCCAATTTTCAGCAGGGCATGCTGGCCATCAGCAACTGGATGTCTGTAAACTGCCTCAAACTGAACTCCAACAAAACTGAGGTCATGACATTCGGTAAGCTCACTCCCACCTGGCCAGATGCATGGTGGCCCACCAACCTAGGCCCTCCCCCCCTCCCAGCAACCAAGGTCAAAAACCTAGGAATACTTATAGATGATAAACTTACTTACTCAGCCCATGTCAACTCCATTGTTTCATCATCTTTCTTCAAACTTAAAGCCATAAAAATGATCCTCCCTTTTCTTCCTCCTAACTCTGGCAAAACTTTGGTGACCTCATTGGTCATGTCCTCAGTGGACTATTGCAACGGACTCCTGGTTAATGCCCAAAGCAAGGTCATTAAAAGGATGCAGTCCATACAAAACGCAGCGGCCAGACTGCTTTCAGGTACCCCCAAATTCCAACCTATCGCCCATACCATCAAAAACTATCACTGGCTAGCAGTCAAAAACAGAATAAAGTTTAAAGCTCTCTGTATCACCTACAAAGCCTCCCACAAACAGGGCCCGCAATTTCTTCTCAATCCTTTCGCATTTCACGTCCCCAAACGATCACTCCGTTCAATGAATAAGTCCATCATGACAGTCCCACGCACTAGAACTGTCACATGGGGCGACCGCAGTTTCCATGCATCAACGACCAAACTTTGGAACTCCCTTGAACCTGACGTTAGGTCTGCCCCCCCCTCTGACCACTTTCAGAAGAAAAATAAAGACATGGCTGTTTAACCAATAAACTCCATTCTCCTCCCCCCGCATTCTGCTTCATCCACAGCGCCGAGACGCCCTCGGGCAATTGTTCGCGCTCTATAAATTGCATAAATAAATAAATAAATACATTTAGAAAGTGGACATTTTCATGCGCTACCATTCTGGGTGCTTCTGACTGTTTTTGCATTCAGTGTGAGGTTTTGGAGTGACAAGAGCTGGGGATGTGCATTCACTCCACACAGTCACTAGGTGGGGCTGAGGTGTGTCCTGCCTTGCCTGAGTGGCGAGAGGAGTTTGGCTTGCACCTGAATAGGCTGTTCTCCTTTACACAACGCTGTCTCCATCCTCTGTGGATTGTTCTTCCCCCTGTTTTTGACTGAGCGTGTGGAGCCCTTTAGGGTGCCTCCCTCGTCAAGTTTATTGCCTAAAAGTGAAAGCACAATAGAAGTGTTTCTTATGCAGGCCAGCGCGTGTGGGAAGCTCCACACTTCACATTGGCAGTGCTGCACTTCGTTTGCCGAGCTACCAACTAAACGTACGGCAGCGGCTCTGTTGAAGTGGCTCCGCGCTGTGCAGAACAGGCAGGAAGGAAGAAGCCTGTATTGTGGCCCCTGCAGGTTGCCGTCACAATGCGGGAACCGCAAAGGAGCACCGGCTGCACAGCAGAGACACCCCCCCTCAGTGGGCCCCACCTGCAAGACAGGGAAGCCGAGAGAGAGTGGAGGAGTTCTGCTGTTGGCCTACTGAGGGCAGAGCCAGCAAGGAAGGCCCGCCCGTGCTCCATGGCCAGCCCCTAGGACCATGAGGGCGAGCAGACAGCAACCTCGGAAGACCCCGGCCAGAGAGCTGTGAGTGGCCAGAGGGACTGGGGCGTCCCGACCCTGAGTTGCGCTCCCTGGGCGAGGCAGCTTGTGACCCGGCAAGGTCTCCTCTCCGGCAGAGGTCATTTTTATTGCCGCAGCAGCCCTTCAGTTTAAGCTCGAGCTGCTGCACTCTAATTCACCACAGGGAGGACCGGGCGAGGTCTCCCAACTGACTTCAGCCACGTGGGGCTCTGTGCAAGGAGGGGAGGGCCCAGCGAGGCCTCCCCAGTAGCCTACCTTTGTGGGGGATTTAAGCCCCAGAGAGCAGATGCGACTGCACCGCATGATCACGGGCACCTGCTTCTGCTTAGGCATATACCTCTGGAGGGCATTTCTGATACTTGTGGCATTTGCAGAACGATCCCAGGACGGGTCCCCCGATCTGTAACTGGCCGCATGAAGGTGGTTGCATTTATGTTTAGCAATTTATGAATTACGTCTCTACCTAAACAGCGGCATTTCTCATGGCCTAAGGTTATGAGGAAAGTCTTTGGGGACATTTGAAGAGACCAGATAACGAGTATTATATTCAGGAACTGTTGGGTGTGCACAGTGATGGTTGATGATGTTTTATAATGGGTGCAACCTTACAAGTAATTACTGGTATCACTAACTGTGATGTTAGGCATAATGTTTTTGTGATGAGGTTACTGACATGTGCAACTTATGAGTATTTACTTCAGTGCAGTCCATATGATGTTATGACAGTTGCCTGGTTGACAAAGGGATTTATGCAGTAATATGACAATTGCCTATTGGCAAAGTGATTTATGTGATTGTGGTCTATGTGTATTATACACGATATATGAGATATTTTTATAGAACCTTGTGTGGAGTCTCTTTTGAGGTGTGCATAGTGTGTCACTGTTGTGTGTGTGTGTGTTGCACAAACACTTTACAAATTACCTCTGGGATAAGCCTGACTGCTTTTGCCAAGCTACCAAGGGGGTGAGCATGGGTTATCTTGGGTGTGTAACTCCCTTACTCTGACTAGAGTGGTGGATTCTGCCTGGCTTAGGTGCATACCCTAGCCAACCAGAAACACCATTTCTAACATTAGTGGCAGCGGTGGGATAGGACTTGTGTTTGAGTAGCACCACAGTGACTCATTGTTACACTAACAACTCTGCACTTAGACTAGTGAGCAAACACATACTGTTTTCTTGTTTTTCTATTTTTGCAACACCCCTTAAAAGTCAGGTCATGTCTCACCTGGGTGACCCAGCAGTTGTTGTGGCAGAAAATGCATTTGACATTTACAAGGAGTATTACTACACTGTGAGTGACTTAAAGCAGTTCTGCCAGGATCTTGGTTGTCATATGAGCATTTCATCCTGGAGGGGGGAACTGCAGGAGGCGTTGTTTACCTGGAGGACAGCCAAAAACAGAGGGAGGGTTGAGGATGATGACGAGGAACTGGGAGTGGAAAACTAGTCAGAGAGTTTTGCAGCTCAGGATCTGCCTGTGAGGGTAAAGACCTCCAAGCCTGACAGCAATGTATCCTCTAGACGTGTGTCACCAAAGGAGCTGGTGGACAGGCAAAGGGCCAGGGATCAGGAGTTGGAGCTTGAGAAGCTCAGAATAGAAAATATAATGTGTGAACAGGAGAAAACTCATGCTGTACAGAAGCAGAAACTTGCCCTGGAAGAAAAGGAAATGACTCTGGCTCATGAGGCGAGAATGAGAGTGCTTGACAAGGAGCTTGAGAGGCTTGAGGCGATGAATGTCTTAGCCAAGCAAAAGGAAATGTGTGTTGTTCAGGAACTGAGCTTGGCTGTGCTGGAGGTAGAAGCAATGAGTGTGGAGTCCAGCTCAGATGGTGGCAGCAAAAATGTGAATCTAGTGCTTTGGAAGAAGTACACACACCCAGAGATGTGAAGCTGGACTTGAAGGAGGGGGTTGACATACACCAGGGGGTTCAAGGTTATGAGGTAGCTCCAGTGGTGCGCAGGGTCCCTGAGGTGGATTGGGTAACTGGCACAGGGGTTCATAGTCCTACTAGTGGGAGGGACACTCAACTGATTCTAGATGAGATGCAAGGAGAGGGGTTCCCATATGGTAGAAGCCCTGGTATGTGTGTATAGGGACTGCCCAGAAAAATGTGGGTAGAGTGACAGAAACAGTCAGACACTGTCTTACCAGTCTCAGGAGGGTGAAGTGAGGTACGTTTGCAAGGTACTGGATAAAAAGGTGACGGCTAGCCTGGTTAACACGTGAGGGGCTGTGTGACTCGATTTTTGGAGAGCATATTTTAAGTCCCTGTTATCTAAAGCTATGCCAGTACCTGGTGGAGTGTGAGGTCTCTGACCCCAGGGAACATGCGCTGGAGGCAGACCTTTTGGTGGATTTCAGAGGGTCTATTGCGGCTTTTGGGAGTGATCCTGAAGGAGGTGGCTCAGGATTTCCCCAACCAGGTGAGGTAGGGGAGGTTGGCAGTGACCCAGATAGGTCCCTGTGTAGTGGGGTGGGGAAGGAGTCCCATATGTCCTGTCTCTGAGTAGAGGGAGTTGGGGTGGGCCAAGGTGCCCAAAACCAAGTTCCAGAGCCTGGTTGGTTCCATGAGTAAACACCAGGAGGGGGGCCTGGTCTGTACCGGCAGCGATCCCCTGAAGGGGATCTCAGGGTGTCAGGCAATCTGAGTGGGACTGCTATAGCAAGCGGTCCACCATTTCTGGTGTCTGGTAGCACCACTCCATTTGGGAGGGTGCATGAGTCCAGAGGAAGGGATGGAGCACAGTTCTTAATAGAAGGGTCAGTGGGTGAAGGGTTTCCAGCTCTGAGGTCAAAGCACCTCAAGACTGACCCTGGTGAGGTCGCTTTTGGCCTGGGAGATAGGGGGAGGTCTCCATGCAGACAGGAGTCTGGAAACCTGCGCCAAGAAGATACGCGCACAATTCATGAGGTGTGTTTCCCTTGGGCAGGGGGCGTACTCCTCGGATGTCCTGGCTTGCCAGGCACAGGTCCAGCCTGAGGGTACAGACCATGGTTGGAGGGCCAGGTTCAAGATTTCCCCCTTGACCTGGAGGAAAAAGTGACTGCTAGCAGTGCCCCTACCGGTTTGTTTTCTAGGAGTATCACTCCAGGTGGGAGGGTGCAGAGCCCCATGGAGTAGGGCAGGGTGTTGAAGAGCCCACCCCATCTCCTGTCCAGCTGCAAGGTACAGACCCTGGGCTGGTGGGTCAGTTTCAGGATGCCATCCCTGACATGGCACGAGGGAGAGTGAACGAAGGGTGCCAGGCATCTGGGGCTACCAACCCCCCTCTCTGATGCCACAGAGGCTAGAGAGCCCTGAGAGGCATGAGGCCTGGCTCTTATCACTGACAGCTGTCAGTGGCCACAATGGACCATTGTGCTGGTCATGTGGGTACTGCCTGCCTGCTGGGACACATCAGTAAACAAAGTAAGTTTAGGTGCTGCACAGATGGGGCCCGTAGGCGAGGAGAGGGGTTCCCTCTGGGTTAACTTACTGGACCCTGGGAGTATGGACAGAGGGATCCAACCAGGTTCAGGAAAGCATGGAACTGGAATGTGCCCCTGCTGTTGCGGGCCAGAGTCCATGTTCTATCGCCCCAATCAGGGAAGTCCATCAAGGTATTGATTGGTCTACACTGGTTTTAGGCTGGTGGGGGGTTGAGTTAGACCTAGGCCTTTTTGCAGATTTATCCCAAAACATTTTGCCTTTTACCTCCTTTTTTATTGACCCTGTTTTTGTTGGCTATAGGATTCTGGGCACTTACCACTGCTGATCAGTGCTAAAGTGCATACGTTCTCCCTATAAATTGCAAATATGATTGGTTATCCATGATTGACTTATTTGATTTATGATCTATCCATTATCATGACTGTTGCCTATTGGCAGAATGATTTATAGTACTTACTTACCTGCCGCCACCGCCGAGAGTCATTCCAGGCCTCAAAAAGACCTCGCCAGAGCCAACGCTCAAGCCGCCACCGCCGAGAGTCATCACCGGGCATTGGAAACCGCGCCGCCGCTCCGGGAGGACTACAACTCCCGGCAGGCCTCGCGGCGGCGCGTGGAAGTGACGCGGAACGCGCCGGCAGAGCGCAGACAGCGCCATAAAGGGAGGAGGAGACCGGCAGAGCGGGGGGAGACTTACTTACCTGCCGCCACCGCCGAGAGTCATTCCAGGCCTCAAAAAGACCTCGCCAGAGCCAACGCTCAAGCCGCCACCGCCGAGAGTCATCACCGGACATTGGAAACCGCGCCGCCGCTCCGGGAGGACTACAACTCCCGGCAGGCCTCGCGGTGGCGCGTGGAAGTGACGCGGAACGCGCCGGCAGAGCGCAGACAGCACCATAAAGGGAGGAGGAGACCGGCAGAGCGGGGGGAGACTTACTTACCTGCCGCCACCGCCGAGAGTCATTCCAGGCCTCAAAAAGACCTCGCCAGAGCCAACGCTCAAGCCGCCACCGCCGAGAGTCATCACCGGGCATTGGAAACCGCGCTGCCGCTCCGGGAGGACTACAACTCCCGGCAGGCCTCGCGGCGGCGCGTGGAAGTGACGCGGAACGCGCCGGCAGAGCGCAGACAGCACCATAAAGGGAGGAGGAGACCGGCAGAGCGGGGGGAGACTTACTTACCTGCCGCCACCGCCGAGAGTCATTCCAGGCCTCAAAAAGACCTCGCCAGAGCCAACGCTCAAGCCGCCACCGCCGAGAGTCATCACCGGGCATTGTAAACCGCGCCGCCGCTCCGGGAGGACTACAACTCCCAGCAGGCCTCTTCGCGCCGCGTGGAAGTGACGCGGAACGCGCCGGCAGAGCGCAGACAGCACCATAAAGGGAGGAGGAGACCCGCGTCGCGGGACGCCCGGGGCGAAGCCCGGGCAAAGGGCGGGCCCTCTACGGCCCTCATCGGCACAAGTCGGCCAGGCTAGGCCACCCCTCTAATATTACCCTTTTGTGCAATAGGGAATCACCTTCATCATTGTCTACAGCAAGTAGTGGTGTTCCAGACGCTAGTTGACCGCCTCCTGAGCCCTAGCTATCCAGACGGGGGTCGGTAAGCAGGCTACATAGCTTCTATCGAATCGCCCAGGAGCCCGGGACAAGGAGGGGGCCCACGTGGAAACGCCAACAACAGACAATCATACTGACGATTTTGTAAAGGAGTGAGCAGGACATCTGCACAAGTATTGAAGTAAGACTTTTTGTTTTAATCTTGGGAGTGATACTTTGTTAATTAATTAAGCTGTGGGTATAAGACTTTCACACACCTTTGCAAAATTATGCGTAAAAGAAACCATCACTCGGCATCCGAAACACCAAAGAACACCATGGAAAACTACCTTGTCCAAGTGGTCAGCAAAATAAACAGCAAACGCAGACAGTCGCTAGGTCTGTCCCAATCACCTATTCTTCATCCCATGAGCCCACCCACCTCCCCGCAAATCAATGAGTCCTTGTTATTAGACTCTAACAACGATCCCCATGCACCAGCTTCCCCAGAAACTGTCAACATTGATATAAGCACATCGAATGTGGGGGATACTGATCAACACGTGGTTAATGACTCAGATGCACAGGTTGTCATTGAGGTTGAAGGGAATAATGATAAAGAAGACGTGGAGGATGACACACCGGCTAAACAGACCTCAAGGGCAGTTAGAGCCTGTCACAGACTGCAAAGCAAACGTGGGGGGGCACGTTCTGGAAAAAACAAGGCCACACCACCACCAAAGGGAAAAAATGCCTGCTAGAACAATGAGGAAAATAATCTGAGGGACACATTGGACGAGGATTTAATGTCCAAAATAGCGGAGCTGTTAGACATAAAAATACAGACAATTATTAAGCCACTTATTAGTAAGATTGACAAACTTTCTGCAGAGATAAAGAAACTTGGAAGCACACAAAATGTCTTAGCAGATGCAATAGGCAATGTCCTTAGTAATGTCAATAAAGGCAGTGATCTCCCAGAGAAAGATAATGAATCCAAGGTAACACCAGATGCTACCCCCCCAGGAGTAACTCCTGCAGAATGCCCACAAATTTCAGGCCAAAATACTATCAACTTGCCATTAGAAGCCCCAACTGTCCGATTAATTGATTCAACACATGCTACAGTGCACTCTTGTTTTGAAGAAAATCAAACACAATTTGTAGTTGAAGCAGCACCGTTAGTGCTAGTGCTAGCCAATACACCAACCCTATCACCGGACCAAACTGAGTCAGCCTCATCACTAAAAAGTAAGGCACTATACTGGCTCTCAAATAATATGCGGATAGCACAGGGGGGTGAACAGCGGTTGGCTGAGGAAATTAAAACAGCAAGGAGGGTTGGTTGGATAGGAAATAAGCAAAAAAAATGGAAGGGCGACTGTGTGATACTAAACTTTTCGACCGCAGCTGCTCTTCCAGATATTTTATCAAATATCCTTCCACCACAAAAAAGAAGTAGCTCTATAATCCCTCTCACATTAGAATTTTTCTATAATGACACACAAACGGCCAACAATCAAAAACCCCGGAAGCCAGTTTGGTCAACGAGAGTCCATGGTTGGGGAGGGGGACCATCAGCTTTTGACACGAATTACGCTCCCCAAAATAGGGTAGGCCCATGGCTACCAAACCAACACAATATTTTTCAAAACACTACTTTAGGGCAAAATTGGAATCAAATGGGCAGACGAGGGCCGGGTATAATAACCAACAATTGTGGGCCTACAGGAAATGTTAAACATAATGGAGGATGGCCAGGTATGCAGCAGAATTTACTGTATCCTAATACCCCAGTACCTATAGGTAATACTGACTTTAGTGGAGGATGGCTGGGCTCTTATCAGAACCCACCCTTTCCCATTACCCCTGCACCTAGATGGAATGCCCCCACAAATGGTTGGGGCTTCGGGGCCCCATCTTACAACTGGGGAGTTAGCACTTCAAATAGGTTTGAAGCCTTAGCTGGCTTAGCTGACTGCGACTGACTTGAGGGAAGGGCCCTGACAACGCCATGTAGTACAAACTACACATATCCTAGGTTGTATCTCAAAGTCGAATCAAACCAGATTGCACCTACTAAAATCTTACAACAGCCATTACATCCTGCTGAAACAATAGCACAACAACTGCATTTAGAGACATCTAGGGTAACCGCACCATGTCAGGTAGTAGAAACACGTGGGGTTTTAGGAAGTAAAAAAATCATCTGCTGGAACATAGCGGGTCTGAAAAAAAAACTTTCAGACCCGTCTTGGCATGATTACCTGACGAGTGGGGATCTAATCATGTTCCAGGAGACATGGGGGCTTGAAAACTACTTTAAGGTGGACTATAGATCTTTTTTCATACCCGCAGTAAACACAAATGGAGGGAGACCCTCTGGCGGATTAACAATCTGGGTGAAAATCACAGGAGGCCTGTCCTTTGAGCAAATTGATATAAATAATCCCGACATTCTATTACTCAAGCTAAAAAATACCAAGGGTTGTAGCACTTATGTGATCAATATCTATAATAGACCACATCGATCATGTAAAGAATCAACAGTTGTAACCCACCTGAATAGTCTTTTGGTGGGATTTGATCAAAATGCACAAATAATTATAGGCGGTGATTTTAACAGAGGCTTTGAACCTATAATAGGTCTAGAAGACATCTATAAGGATGAGGATAGTGCCAACAATACTCCCTTAGTAGATACAATTTACAAAGCACCTTGCTCAGTGAGCGCCTTACAATTACTGAACTTGACATTAGAATCAGGCTTACGTGCATGTAATGGGCGGTTGCCATCAGACTGTCCCAGTAGACCAACGTTTACCAGAGGGGCACACTCCAGCCACTTAGATTATTTACTAGTCTCTCTGAACTTGTGGCCTATGATCATCGATCTAATAGTGGACGATCGCATGGAAAGCGACCACTATCCTCTGATCTTATCTGTCCAAACCCAGATTTTTAAAACCCTCGACAAAAGTGCTAATAGCACAATGTCCTTGCCACAAGATCCCCTAGTGGCAAATAACCGCAGATACCTGAAATGGCCAGTAGTACTAGACAACTCTAAAATCATTAGTCAAATCTATAATGTATTTGTGAGTCATATGTCTTCTCTCTTAGGTAACAGTACTGATATCCAAAATCCTAGTTTGATAGAATCCCATTATCATTTAACTAACCAACTTGGCGGGATCCTGGCCAGGGCAATAAAAAGATCACATAATGCCCAAAAGAGTAAACAAACCGGGAGTACCTGGTATAACCAGGATTGCCGGAAAGCCAAGACAGATCTAATTATAGCGGTCAGGGGGGGTTCAATGGATATTGTGAGAACTAAGAGAGCACAGTATAAAAGAATTTTATCAAAGGCCAAGAAAGAGTGGGACGAAAGGGTTTGGTCCGATTTACTGGATGCATGTAAGTGCAAAGATCAGACCACTTTTTGGAGCCTCATTGCTAGAGGCGCCAGGGGGATGACAGAATGTAAAGATAAATTTCTAGAGGAAAAGACATGGGTCGAGTACTTTACTATGTTATACTCTTGTACAAGTTCAGGTGAGAGTGGAGGTTGGGATAGTTTGCAGGCCCCTTTGGCAGCGTATGATGCACCTCTTGTTTTTTCTCTAACAGAATCTATCTCCGCAATTAAGGCAGTTAAGTCAGGGAAAGCACCAGGCCCTGACAGAATACCAGGTGACCTTTGGAAACATGAAAATTACATCTGGGCTCCTTATATCAACTTATTATCCAATGAAATTGCTCAAGGAGCTCCTATTCCGGAAACCTGGAAGGGGGCAGAGATTGTAGCTCTGTTCAAGAAGGGTGATAGGTCAAATCCTTCGCATTACCGACCTATCAGCCTTATTGACGTGTTACAAAAATTTTTTGCACAGCAGGTTCTTGGTCGGCTAACCTCTTGGATTGAAGAGCACTCTATTTATACAAAATATCAGGCAGGTTTTAGATGTAAGATAAGCACTGTAGACCAGGTTTTTAGATTTTTATGTTTAGTCTGGAAATATACCATTATAAGGAGTTCCCATATATACGTGGCCTTTGTTGATTTGAAGGCAGCTTTTGATATGATCCCCAGGGCAGCCCTATGGAAGACATTAAACAAAATGGGTGTCCCTGGTAATATCCTTCAAATTTTAACTAGACTCCATGAGAACAATTATGCACGTGTTAGATGGGGACCGAATGGAGAAGTCACTGAGAAAATAAAAATAGCAAAAGGGGTAAGGCAAGGGTGCGTAATGACACCTACCTTATTCTCTTTATATGTTAATGACATCCCCGATACTCTTTTGGGCTGCGAGCATGACTCTCCCAAATTGTGCGGGCAAGCCGTTCCGGCATTATTATTTGCAGACGACACAATTTTAATCTCTCAGACACCTAGGGGGCTCCAAAATCTTTTAAACACATTTAGTTTGTATTGTCGTGACAAGCAATTAGAAATTAACTCCTCAAAAACAAAAGTTATGACAATCAACCCCCATAAAGGTTTTAATAAGGTTTTTAAAATAAACAATGAACCTATTGAAGAAGTTCCTAATTTTAAATACCTGGGCATTATTTTAGACAGTGATGTAACATGGAACACACAATTGGAGAATTCAAAACTAAGGCTAACCCAAAATCAGGTACCAATCTTAAAGAAGCACAAGAATAGCCATTTCAAAGCGGTCTCACCAGCCATCGAATTATTCAAATATAAAGTGCAATCTTCTTCACTTTATGGTGCGGACCTTTGGACCTATGCTTTAAAGGATACCTTCCGAGTGAGGGAAAATTCCTTCATCAGGCAACTTCTAGGGATACCTGGGTCAACACCACTGACACCCGTATTATGGGACCTTAATTTTAGGCGTACTGATGACTATGCTTCCCTTCGCCCGCTACTCTATTGGGTCCGCTTGTGGTCCACTGAAGAGCTGGCCGATTATAGAGAAGCATTGCAAGAGATATTGGCTATAAAGAATACTACGCACTTGCCATGGCTAGAATATGTTAAAAAATGGCTTGAAAAATTAGGGTTAAGTGACTTTTGGTTTGACCCTGATTCTCTTACAAATAGTTCAAAAAACATCTTGAAGCAAAGGTACTGGGACTATATTAGAGACTCAGGGGCATATTATCAAGGTTTATTATCTCCGCTTTTTTGGCTTTAAAAGCCAAGAAAGCGGAGATAAAATTATCTCCCTATTACCAAGCTGTCGCTAACACCAGTTAGCGACAGCTAATAGGAGATAGCGACCATCATGGGCCCCACTTTGCATGTCAGTGATATTTATCACTAATGATATGCAAAGTGGGCGTGCCAAGATGTTAGCGACTGGAAACAGTCGCTAACATCGCTATCTCCTATTACCAACTTTTGGAGATATTCGCGCTAAGCGCGAATATCTCCAAAAGCTAACACCTGCCCTGAGCAGTTCTTAGCTATGTTATCCAATGGGAGGTGGATAACATGGCTAAGAGCATTTGCTCTATAATGCATGAATATCGCTGACTTTTCAGCGATATACATGCATTGCGGCCGTTTTTTATCGCATTTGCGATAAACCTTGCTAATAGCAAGGTTTATCTGCGATAAAAATCGCCGATTTGCGGCGATAATTTTTGTCTCTAAACAAGTTAGAGACAAAAATTATCGCTAGTTGTTGGTAATATGCCCCTCACTGCTTGCAAATCCCAGAACAGGGACTCTGACTTCGAAATTTTTTGAAATCAAAATGAATATGCATCTAGAGCCCCTCATGGATGAAATTCACCCTCCACTGGCTAAAAGCCTGTATTTAAAGTTCCGGTATAGCATTCTGCTATTAAAGGATAGAACAACTAGCTGGAACCGTAATAAGGGGTTGACCGGGGTCGTTGGCTCTAACATATGCGAGTTCTGTGAAATGGGGATGAAAGAAGATGAGTCTCATGTTTTATTCATATGCCCAGCATACCTTAAAGCAAGGAAAAAATGGCTTAAACCAATTTGTAACAGGTTAGGCCTTAGACAAATTAAGGTTGGACTTAGAATATTCAAAGGAGATACTGCACAACCGATTGTGTTTAGCCTAAGTCGTTTTCTCCTGTGTGTCGCCTTGATTAGGAGAAAGAAAAATCAGAAAATCTGAATGTAATGGGCTATTTTACCATGTTATTGACTGTTTATTAGTTATAGTGCTGCCTGTCTTATTGTTATGGTGTATACCACTTTTTAAACAAAACAGAAATTTAATTTATTATTTTACCATTGTGTATATCTATTTAGTGTTCTTTATAGAAGGGGGACCGACCAGGATCTAGCTAATCCCAGTTTAGATGATTTCTGCGTACTTTGCACAAATAAGATGTGATGATATTTTTTACCCACTACTGTTATTTGCTATGTACTATAATGATGTGTTATGATTTTTATGTATTGTATCTTACAAGGTTTTTTAAACCGAATAAAGATTGAAATGAAATGAAATGATTGTGGTCTATGTGTTTTATATACAATATATGAAATATTTTTTATATAACCTTGTATGGTGTCTTTTTTGTGGTGTGCCTAGTGTGTCTCAGGTGTGTGTTCGTGTTGCGCAAATGCTTTACACATTGCCTCTGAGATAAGCCTGACTGCTCTGCTAAGCTACCAGGGGGGTGAGCAGAGGTTATCTTGGGTGAGTAACTCCCTTACCCTGACTAGAGTGGTGGGTTCTTCCTGACTTAGGTGCATACCCTAGCCAACCAGAAACCCCAGTTCTAACATGGACATCACTGTTTTAATGTCTCTAGTAAAAGAAGAGAAAATAAGTATTTAGTTAGAAAGCAGAATTTTTAAGAAACATCCTGTGCTTTGATAAAAAAAAATTGTCTATAGAAGAGAATAGTTGTTGAAGATGTTCCTTGCAAAGGGCAGCTAACAATGGACTTTAATTGGTATTTAGAATGTTCAGGTTTATTTATCTTTCATTACCAGAAAATTAATAAAGCTCTGCAGAATAGTTTGGAGCTTTCCTTATAACGATGATACCTATTTTTCATACTCACCAGTTAAATATTTTCTTTGCGTTACAGGTCCCTGTGAAATGTGGGTGTTCTACTATTGTACTCTGTGTGATAAAAGCACCAAAACACTTATTATTTTTATTTTATGCATGCACAAGTGTGTGTGACCCGACACTGTCTGATTCTATTCTACAGTAGATCTTGCTGACGTTGGAAGCAAGGAGGAGGAGGAGCGAGTTTGGAGAGCGAGTGTACCTCGGCGCTTGGCACCCTGCTTGCGATTAGCTTTTACTGGAGAGTTCTGCACCGCGACCGGGTGAACCATAATCCGAGCGAGCTCCGAGCCCATGAGCCTGTGAGGCCGTGAGGGGGAAAGGTGAGGTGGAAATCCAAACGCTCCCCGCTTTCCTCCTTTCGCGACGCAAACACAAAGCAAAAAAAACCAAGCATTAGCAATGTAAAAGGGCTCGCATTTGCGAAAATTTGAGCTATTGGATTTGCAAATGATATTGTTTTTTACTTATGTTTTTTGTTTGGAGTGGAGAGGATGTATGTTGGTTGTAGTGGAATTATGTGGTTTGAATTGGAATTGTGAGTTGTGAAATTGTGTTGGGTGGAACTCTGTGGCTTGTAGTGTATTTGTGTGGTGGAATTATGTGGTATGGTGAATAGATGGGGTGAGATTTGCGTAAAATAGATACAAAAGTAAGATTGAGAGGCATAGGTAGTTTGTGTATGAAGTGGTGAATGAATTCTAAATATAGTAGAAATAGTGTGTGAGAGAGAATGAAGGGGAGAGAAGGTTATAGACGCATAAAGAGGCTGCGTTTCTGTACGCACAAGACAGCGAAAGAATTGGAGGCGAGTGTGTGTTTACAATTTGGATTTTAAAAAAAAGTTATGGTAAAGAAACTGTGATGAAAGACCTAAAGTGAACCAGTATGAGAAATGTTGGTTCAGTGCAGGCTTGTGCAATGGAATTATGTGTATAGTAATTATGTGGTATTAACTGTAGTGAACTTATATGTAGTGGTGTGTGTCGTAGAGTGGCATTTATTGCATGGAGGTATGTGGTGTGGTGTTGAATTATATGGGATGATGTGGAATTTTGTGGTGTGAATTATATGTATGTGGTGTGTAGTAGAATTATGTACTGTGAAGTGGAATTGTGTGCAGTGGAAAGGAATTGTGTGGAGTTGAATTCTGTTGCATGGACTAGCGTGGCACTGAGTGGAATTATTTTGAGTTGAATTATGTGGCATGATGTGGAGTGTATTTATGGGAAGTGTTGCTATGCGGTATTGATTAGATTTATGTGAAGTGTGATAATGTGCTAATGAGTGGAGAGTAATTATGTTATGTGGTACTGAATTGTGTGGTGTGGCATGGTGTGGAATTATGTGGAGTGTACATATGGGGCATGTTCTGGAATTCAATTTTGTTGAGTGTAATTATGTAGGTTATAGTATAATTATGTGTAGTGTAATTGTGGGGAGTTGAATTGTGTTGTGTGGAGTGTAATGAAATTATGTGGCGTGGAGTGGTATTAAGTGAAGTGGAATTATGTGGTACTGAGCAGAGTGGAAATTTGTGAAGTTGAATTCGTTGAGTTGGGATTATGTGGCATGTAGTGGAGTGATGTGGAGTTGAAATGTGTGATGTGGAATTATGAGGTGTTGAAATGTGTAGTGTAGTGGAATTATGCTGTGTATCTTTGTATGGAAGTGCATGACACTAAATTACTACAGGGAGAGGGTTCTGCGACTGAACCAAGCAGTAGTAAGTCAAATTACAGGTACTGTACCACATTATACCATACAGCACCATATAATACTTCATCACACCATACCAGATTATGCAACACACCATGTCACAAATTACAAAACCAGATCATATAACGCCACACATACAACATACAATTCTACACCAGGCCATACTACAACATCCAAAACTGCAAACTGTCTCTTTCTCACCACACCAGTCTCCGTATTGAACACCAGAACATACAGAATACTTCATGCAATAGATCATTCCACATTATCTCATATACCACTCCATCATGTCACTGTACATTGCAACACATAATACCATACAGCAGTAGACCCCCCCCACAGCATATCATATTTACCCAGCAAACTTATACCTTAGAAATGCAATACCATCAAATGCATAAGACACCATTCAAAAGCACATAACACCGTAACACTTAAAGTCACCTCATTTTATACCTGACCATAAGACATCAAAGCATCTAAGACACACCACACAAAACTACACCCTCTCATCATAGAAAGACATGTCACTATCCCAAATCACATCATCCTACTTAAGAAAATACACCACATCACACTATTCTACGGCATATACCACCTAATACCATACAATATAACACAATAACACACCATACAAAACTACCCCAAATCACACTTCATCATAGCGAACTCCACATCATACCATACTGCACCACATAACATTACACCACATCATATAACACCAGTTAGTACTGTAGTGTAGTTCCTATATTTCCAATAGGCTCTGCGCATTGGAATAATATAAACAGCAGTGTAGACGTAGGACTGAGGTCGACTAGGTCTCTACTGACTATATTAGACTTAATTAGTTTTGCCAGCTAGTTCAGAGGTCACTAGAAATTATCTCGAATAAACAAGGAGGAGTTTAACTTCCCTGGATGGACAAGAAGGGATTAGCTTCTGACAACCTTAAATATGACAACTTTGCTCCCTCAGAATAAGAGTGTATCTCTAGAGTCGTGTGAAAACAATAGACAGCTATTTTACTCAGTCAATCGTGCATACTTAGTTTCACCAGAGTGCAGAGAATAGAGAGACAGGCGTTTTCAATAAAAGGTGTTATTTATTGAGCAGTCTTCTTTCTCATGCAAGAGAAATGAATTGCCACAATTGCAATACTTAGCATAAAGTAAAGTGCGTACAGTAAAAGGAGTATTATAAAATAATACTGTAAAAGCATTGATATGGTTTCTTAGCCATATGATACTTTAAAATAGATAAAATATATACATACAAATATACATTGACTAACATACTCAACTGGTGCTTCTAAATACGCCTACCCCGGTGTACCTGACCTAAGCCTAATACGTGGGAAGGAGTAAGTAAGTAGCAGTTTAAGTTAAGTTGGTTTTGCCAAGAATCTGAGTCAAGAATTCTCTTTAAGGGTTTAGTCAGCTCCGTACCTGGGTAATAGAAAGCAGGAGGTCTGGTATCTCTCTCTCAGGACTCGATATCCCAGCAACCCGCAAGGGCGGCTGAGAACACCGGACCTGGATTTCTCGGTAGGAGAAAAGACAGCGTCTCTCTCAGTGCGTCAAAAGGGAGGGGTGGCGTCCGTGAGCTCTCCGCATCAGCTGGGCTCTCGGGCAAGTAGATAGCCGCTCTGCTCCAAACCACCGTGTGTTTGCTTAAGGTAACGTTGGTATATTTATACCTGAAAGGTGCCGGGTTTGACGTAAGGTTGGACATAAGACGTCAATAAAGATGTCACTAAGAACTGGCCGTTCTTAGAGTGCTCACAGGAGTTCTCGGACAAATCAAAACAAAAGCCATGGGGAATTCCCAGGTTGCTGGAGGTTTGGTTTGTTTACAGGACTCGTTGTACTTTCTAGGAGCCTGGGGAAGTAGCCTTGCTTAATTTGACTGCATGGGCTATGACTAAATATGGATATGATTCTTATGCCTTTATAACGATATTATTTATTATAACCACATAAGGGCATAAATCAGGAATATCGAATTAGGGTCCTAGATAGAATTACAACACCCACTCCACGATCTAATGTCCCTCATTACTTAAAACTAAGCAATAGTAAACATATATAGGTGCATGTATTTTCCAACCCACCCCAAAATACATAAATTTGCATTTGAAATGGTATATGGTAAATACACGAAAAATGAGTATTGGTACTGTACGCTTTCCAAGCAGTGGTATCATTCAGTTAAAGATGCATATATATATCAGCTGACTGAATTGCGAAAATGTACACATGAAATGGCTCTTAATACAGAAAAGAAGGTCGAGACCATTCCATCACATAATAATACAAATTCTGTACATGTGCTAGAGGCTGAGGTAAAATATTGTCTCTAGAGTCCCTAAAATAGAAGCTCTGTTCTCTAAGAATAGTTCTACTTTAAGCAGAGTACATGTGCCTGAAAAAGGTAAATATTTTGGAAGTTGAAAAAAAAATTATTTCGCTTTCAGTGGAAAAAAATAGTTCCAAATGTTTTCAGTAGCTTTTGTTTATCAAAGCTGATGGCCGAATTCAGAGTTCAGGGAACGCTGTGTGCTCGTTTGTTTTAGAAAGTTATTCTTTCTGTTCAGGGGAGAACATCATTTCAGACAGACTCGCAAAAAATTGGTCTACGACATCAGGTGAAAGTTCGACCAAGTTTGAAAATGCTGCAACAGTGCAGTCGTGAGAATGATTGCTATCATCGATGTCAGGATCAGCAATTCTCACAGAAGGTTGTACCTGGGTGATGCTGCTCTCATCTCGTACTCCACTGCCACATACTCGTAGTGGTGAAGTCTCAACGAATGCCGTCATCAGAATAGGTAGCCGCTGGGGACAACACGATGCATGAGTCGTGACCGGACCTAGCAAGGTATCTGTATCCATTGGTACTGCTGATGGTAGTGCAAGACAGATGTCCAACACGCATTCTTCTCCGCATAGCATACATCGAAGCACAGGTAAGATGCAATTTTGCCAGATAGGTCTGAATGAAAGAAACCAGGTCATATTCAGATCTCTTAGCCGGGCTAATCCGAGGACTTTAGTTATGCGGTCCCGGTAGCGTACTGCTAGGATCGTTTCTTCCATCGTTGCTGGAGTCTTGTCTGCGACTTGGCTTGCCATATCAGAGCAAAGAATCAAAAATAAAATTCCTGCTACGAGTCCCAAAAGTAGAGGTAGGCCACCAAAGACAGAATGGACAAAATTGGGGAAGATGCCCAGAACTGTTTCAAAGGGTGTTAACAGTCCCGAAAAAATTGTCTTAAATTCATGTGCGATGCCACTGGTATCTGACATATTTAGGATTTGGCTCAGTATGTATACGAAATGCACGGGGCAATTTGTTGATAAAAGGCTATGTATCTCTGCCGTTGTCCTTGCAACTTGCAGATCATACGTTTCCTTAGACGAGATCAAAGGCACAGTTGTCTGTAAAAGAATAGACTTCATTCTGCTTAAAGTATCAATTCGAATAGAAGAGATATTCAAACGAGCCCATATTGCCGCCTCCATATCTGGATTGCTGTTTGGATACAATACTTGCATACAGCAAGTGACCATGGAACTAACGCTTACGAGATAGGCTTTTCCTGGCACCATGCCACAACAGCTGTGGTCATTTATTAGAATATAACTCCCGTTAGAAAGTTGTCTAAAGAATGGCTCTATCTGTGTTGCAGGAGTGCCGTGCAGGTGACATGAAAGGTTATTCGAAGACCCTTTGCAGGCCCCATGCAGGTTAATGCCTTGACATAGGAGTGTACCGCTTAGTGATCTTTTACAATTTTTACCACTAAGAAATACATTCTTTTTCTTTTCACTGTAACATGTGTGTGTATAAGGTAATTTCCATGTCGACTTGATGTACCCTTTACCCAACCTTTCATACTGGCCCGCTGGTATATACTCTTGGCAGTATTTAAATTGGAAAGTTGTTATCGGAATTGTAATTATTCCGTGTATTATCCATTCAATGACAGGTCTTTCTGACATTGTCAATGGTAATCTCTCAAGTTTTTCAATGCTCAGAATCGTATAGTCTGCTTCTTTTTGTGCCAAACTGATTTGTTTATCAGTAAGGTTAAAGATAGAGAATAATGACGTTACGTTGATTAAACGCCAGGGCACGTTGCCTGAATGCAGATTTTGCAACGTCCAGCCAAGCTGTACAATAGAACGTAATTGGGACTGACCATGTTGTAACATTAGTAAGTCCTGCTCTATTATATCAATAGCAGATGATACAATACTGTCCAGTGAATATATTCTGGAAGACAGAGTCGTTAACCCATTGTCCACAACAGAAAGTGATTTTTCCAAATTAATACGATCAATTTCTCATATTTTTTCTGCTGTTTCAATTTGCATTACTTTCCAAGCTCCGTTGTACGCAGCGTATATACCGGCCGCTATGAAACGTTTTTGACGCTGTTTGCGTGGTCCCAATATGAAATCACGCAAGTCAGCACCGTCTTTAAGTAAAGTCAAGTGTTGCTTAATTTCAGCCAGTGTGGATTTCTGTAGCCATTCGAGGCAGAGTTTTCCTACACTGTATGTTGTAACTATCCCTGGATGTTGTCTCTGGGAGTATCTTGGGTCTGGCCTGTTCAGTTTTAACCCCTGTATTTTGTTCAGGAATCTATCTTGACAGTTATTTGTGTCTGTGGGCCAGATCAACCATTTTTTCCAATCAGGATGTGTTCTGTTATGGTTTAAAATATGGGATACGTCTCTTTCCATATCAGTAGTGCAATTACTATCAGGTATGGGCTTTGGAATAGACGGTTTGTTTAAGTCTTTAATTTTGGCTAGGCCAAGACAGGTTGTCTGTTGAATGGTGTCATTCAAAAATATTATTTGTTCTGGGATCATGCAGGCTCTAAACAATGCTTCTAGACCTTGGACCTGCCATTCTTTTGTACCCCAGATGGTTTTTGTTTCAATGTTGTTTTTCCGGAATTCAAAACCAAATGTAATCATTTTTTCATAAAATGTTTCAGAATAGATCAATTTAGTATTTGTCAACATTGTTTTCATTCCTGTCTTATTTAACATTTTAAAATAAAACGTTTCTTCATCACTTGTGTTAAACCCTGAGAGGTATGGGAATTTCTCATAAAACGTTTTTGAGCTCCTTTTAGGTATTGTTGCACTATGTTCCCATTGATTATAACTAAAAACATTTCTAGGCTGTGCAGATTTATGCAAATAGTGAAGACCAAAGAGATTATAGCAGTACATTTCTTCATAATTTGATGAACCCTGTAAATAATCATGTTCTGTGAATTTTGCTGACATTACTAAATCTGACATCATATTATTTATATTTTCAAAGTCCCAATCATCAGAGAAAGTACTTGGTGTTACAAAGTCACTTAATGAAACCTTGAACTGATGTGGATATTTCAAGAGCTCAATCGGGCCAAAAATGTCAAAGTCAGTTCTGTCCAATGCTACCCCACCGGGTATTGGATTGGCTGTGACGTTCACTGATGATAGTTCTCTTTTCTCGATGTGAGATGACTTGTGAGGCTTTAGGACCAAGTTGATGTTCTGACTTGCTGTGTCCATTGTACTGTATTTTCCTTCAATGAATTTTCCCAAACAAAGAACCATGATGAGCCAAAGCAGGAGGAAAAGTACACCTAACACAATCCAAAATTCAATCCATGGAGAAATCAGATAGGTTTCTTTTAGTTGATGAAAGAGTTCTGTTACTTTATCTTTGAAAGTTTTTGTTGCTGGAGTTTCTTCAGGTTCATTTGGATCATCAGAAAAGTCATCGAAATTGATGAAGTAGCCAGATGCAGTTCTGTCAATTGTTGGAATTGCTTCCGGATTTTCTTTAGTCTTTGGTTCTTTCTTTGAGACATTAGTATAGTCCGATGCTACATCGTTGTAGATTGGTGTTTCTTGACAAACTGTTGCAATTTGGGTTTCAAGAGGCATAAGTTCCATGGCATTGTTGCATAGTCCTTCTTTATTTACTGCAGGTTTATCAAATGTGATTAGTCTCTCAGTTTGAACCTCTTGTATTGTAGCAAATTTGGGTGTTCTGCTATTTCTTGGGAGTCCACTGGGCCTACTACTTATTATTGGCCACATGATTGTGGTTTTACCAGGTCGATGGATACATCTCGGTTCTCCTTTTTACCAGCAAGGGGCAGTAGTACAACTGATCTTGTTCCGCTGACAGCTAAGACAGGTACTGCTTTTCTGTAAGCAGGCCCAAATTCCTTCTTCACCGCGATCTTCTCTCTGACCAGATCCCCAATCTTTGGAATCCAGACAGGTCTTGCTGGGACAGGTGGTTTTTCTTCAGTGGCTGTTGGCTGTTGCTTTAACTTTACGTTGCTCAGGTTTCGTCTTGTTTCATTTAAGTCCTGTAAAACAGCCAAACGGTCTTTGATATCAAAGCATTTTTCTTCTACCACTGAAGTCTGACTATCAAGGTCCTGAATATGCATTCTAGTACCGAACAATAGTTCTTACGGACTGAGACCTTTTAGAGAATTTCTTGGCAGATTATTAAGACTACGTTGGACACTTGTTAAATGTTGGACCCACCCATCACCCAAACCTAATACCCTCGCCGTTATTGATTGCTTTATGTCCCGGTTTTTTCTTTCCACTACTGCATTTCCCTCAGGATGGAATGGACAAGAGTACCGCAATGCAATGCGCATGCTGCTCATGGCCTCCTTATAAGCTTGAGAGCTAAAAGCAGGACCTTGGTCAGAATGTAGCATGCCAATTGCGTATGTGCCGATAAAGACTCGCAAATCTTTTATAACAGTTCTGGCGTCAGCCGAGCGCTGGTGTCTACATTTTAAGTGAATCTAGTCTTAAACATAAATGGGACGCATTTCTCCTACTGGATTTTTGCGTATAGATAGCCTTACGCTTTCTAAAAGAAGGGTCCTGGCAATACTCCGGTCGGTTCGCCACTGCGATCTCTGTTGCAGTTTGGACAGCCCATTGCAAATTTGTAATTTTGCCGGCTCATCCCCGGCCACCAGTGTTCTGATTGTAATTCTTTCAGAGATTACTTGATCTCTTGGTGCATTAGACCCTCTACCATATGTCCTTCTTGAATCAAGAAGACTCTCCTGTTCGTGTTTGGAATTACTCTATCCCCCACTCCAGGGATTCGAGCAAAAGGAACTGAGTTTTCATCAATTATGTATGTATAAGTGAGTGGATAGTTCAGAGGTAATGCTGCACAGTCGCCTTGCAAAGACGTTTTTACCGCCAGCATTGTTTCTCCGTCTATGTATTTTTCTGAACGCTTTTTTGTGGCTACGGAAGCCGGTTCAGCCGCTTCTGCTGTGGCTCTGTGAGCCAATGAATTCCCTGCAACGTGAACGCCATCACGTTGATGACTCAGTGTATGTATCACGTGAGTCTTTTGTAGTTCTTTCTGTAAAAGAACTACCTGTTCCCAAAGCTTGTTATGCCTTATTGTGGCACCTGTGTCATCTTTGTAATCGTTTTGAACCCAGTTCTGCAAGTCATTATTGTAAGATTTGACGCAGAAATGCGAATCGCACACTATTAGTGTGGGGAATTCGCGATCGGCATTTTCAAGCGCCATCTTTAAAGATCTTATTTCAGCTTGCTGAGTTGAACAGTTTCTCAGTGATTCAGTTTTGGTAACTAATGGTCTGAATTTACCCAAGCGCCAACAATCGTGCATGCTGCGTTGTAGGATTTTTTCTCTACATCGTAGTGTTGTGCAAATCTGTCCATGTAGATTACACATGTGTATTGTTCGAGAAGCAGAATTTCGATTGGCAGAGGATATTCTTCTTCATATTCTTGATTTTCTATTTTTTTCATTTTCGGGTCAAAATAGTATTTCACGTCTTCTGCAGCAAGAGAATTTTCCCATTGTATCCATTTTGGATCTAATGCCACGGTAGTCAAATTGCGTGGGCTTGTTAATGCCTCAAGGGCAGATTCTGCTGTTAAAACAGTTATTCTTCTGCCTTGGGCTTGGGCTCTTTCTTTTGCTACAGCAGTTTGAACTGCTATTAGAATTTTTTCAGTAGAACTGAATTTCATTTCAGCTTGTCTGTACAAGTGTGATTTGTATGCTATTGGTACCGTTTCTCCCTCATTAGAGGTCAGGTACGTGAATCCGCATCTTCCTGGGATGACTCGGATTACAAGGTTACGTACGTTCTCGCGAGTTTGTAATTTAGTTTTATCTAACATGTCTGTTTGCAATGATCTTAAAATTTCTGTATGTTTTTGAGTCCAATTGATTGGTTTGAAATCAGGTTTTATTAATTCATAGAGAGGTTTAACCCTCTCTGCATAATTTAGAATGTATGTTCTTCCGAAATTCAGGAAACCTAGTATTGTAAGCGTTTTAGGTGCTTGGAGTACAGCACACTTCTCTAAGAAGTTGTCTGCTAGGCTTTTGCCTTCACTTGATAATTCATATCCTAAAAATAGGACAGTTAGATGGGCAATTCTTGACTTTTTAAAGTTGAATTTGTAACCCTCAGCTGCGAAACCAAGTATTATGGTGTTCACTCTTTTCAAGTGAGTATCCAGGTCATCATCTGTTAGATAGATGTCGTCGACATAGGATAATGCCTCGTCATCATATATTTGTAGTAACTCTGTTACCCTTGCTGAGAATAATCCTGGGCTATTCTTGAATCCCTGTGGGAGTCGACAGAAGTGTTTTTGCGACCCCATTATTGAGAAAGCGGTCAAATACCTGCTTTCAGGTGCAATGTTCTGACAAAAGAATCCATTAGAGATGTCTAACGTTGTTTTGTATTTTTTGTGCACAATGTTATTCATTAGTGCTGCACTGTGTGAGTTTTGTACTGCAAATGTTTTG
Organism: Lissotriton helveticus; assembly: GCF_964261635.1. Lineage (NCBI taxonomy): Eukaryota > Metazoa > Chordata > Amphibia > Caudata > Salamandridae > Lissotriton > Lissotriton helveticus. Next base: position 1,797,887,927 of record NC_136057.1, read on the forward strand.
CAACATGAGTTAAGGTGTCTGTAGTCCAAAACTAGACAATATGAATCGTCTGGCTTGGAGACAGGAAACAAAGGATTGTTCATTTGTGAGGTGCATGTTTCAATCACCCCCTGGTATTCAAGTTGATCTAAGATCTCCCTGACTTGCTTTTTAGCTTCTTGTTTAATTGGGTACTGCCTTTGTGCAGTAGGTTGTCATTTTAACTGGATTTTGTGAGGAGGAGGGTCCTCATCCCATCCTACATGATTTTTATATAATGCAGGAGCTTGGGCAACTGCCCATTTCCTTGCATATAAGGATTTTTTATGAATTGAAATATGTTTTGAGAAGGCAGGCATAATCATTTCTTCGCCATGAGGGCCCTCCCTGACAAACTCTGGTGGCCAGTCTTTCTCAGCTAAAAGGATGTCATAGCCTTTCGAAAGGTTATCCCAAAAGAGACCCCTTACTTTCCTAGTCTTGTCCCCCTCTATACGCAATGTTATCTCGTATAATTTATGAGGTTTGCTAACTCTGGTATCTGCAGTTTCCACCTGAATGTATTCATTCGTGTCCACTGTCTCCAGAAGATTCATCAAGATCTTGCGAGCTATGGTCACTTCTGCTGTGCTGTCTAGCATTGTCTGGGCCCACTCTCCGTTTTTCAGTTGTGTCCTCAGTATCCTCGGCATGTTTTATTATTTTAATACTGGATACCTTCTTTCTTTGAAATTGTAACTTTTTACTTTGATGAGCAGGTTCCTTGTCTTTGGACTTGACGTGCTCTTCCTTGTGTTCTGACCGTCCTCTTCTTTCCGATTTCTGTGAGGAAGTCTAAAAAGATCGAGAGGGACGTGTATCAATATCTTGATATCTATCAGGCTTTCTTAATTTATCCCTATCTCTAAGGACGTATCTTTTCTCAGAGGGCTCCCTCTGCGGAGACTTGTTTCCTAGGTCCGGAGATCTTTCTCTCCGTTGAGGATACCTTCCTCTGGACTGGAATCGTTTTTCTTTGGGAGTGGTTTGTTTATTTCCATCCCAGCTCTTTTTTGGAGTGTTTAGATTATTTTTAATAAAGATTTTTTCAGGATTTTCAGTTAGTTGGGGTTTTACTGGTTTCCCACCCAAACTATCTCTACCTAGTTCTTCATAGGATTTTTCTATGATTCTGGCAAGTTCAAATGGTTGGTCTGCTATATCTGTTTCTTGCAATTTCTGGAGGTATGTTATATCCTCCATTGCCAATTGAACTAATTCTCTATATGCCTGTGTTAATTCTTTTATTTTAACTAAAAGTTCTTTACTTTACATTTTATCAATGTCTGGGTGTGGTGTGTAGCTGGCTAGAACCGGCCACGTTGCTCCTGGTCTACCTAGTGGACCGAGCCTGGTGATGTGATTTTTATGTTTTAGGACGCCTTTAAACCAGAGCAGGTGCTCTTGGTAATTTAATGGGATTTCAATCTCCTCGAAAGGAGTGTATTCATCCGGAGGTTCCTCTATTTTATAATAGTGGAATTCTTTTGTTAGAGCGTTTGCTGCTGGAAAATGTATCCATGAATAGAATACCTCTGTCTGCCGATATTCATGGGCCTCTACCACGAATATCACTGTACCACCTCGCGATGTCAGTCCGTTTTCTATAAGTTTAATAGTTATAGTTTTTCTTATGTTGACCGGAATGAATATAGCATTCGGGTCATTTTCTTGGAGACTTGTGTTATCCGCTAGGAGTCGAGCTGCTATTGTAGCTGCCTCCCTTTCGTCTTCACTTTCCATCATTTTTACTAACAGAAAGCTTTTTCTTACAGATCAAGTTTCAAGGGAAACAAAGATTAGGTGCACAATATTTTGGAACACTGTATCCTTCAACGTTTACTAAACCAAAAACTATACATAGGAATCTCTTCCTACTAAGTTCCAGCGGATTTTAACCTTTTACCCACTCCAGACGTCTTTTGGATTAATTACGGTGAAAAAGGGTTCTGTGTGAAAAAGCACGACTGAGTTACTCTAGTGTCTTGCGTTAGATTATCGCCTTACCAAACGTTGGGCGCCATGTAGTGTAGTTCCTATATTCCCAATAGGCTCTGCGCATTGGAATAATATAAACAGCAGTGTAGACGTAGGACTGAGGTCGACTAGGTCTCTACTGACTATATTAGACTTAATTAGTTTTGATAGCTAGCTCAGAGGTCACTAGAAACTTTCTAGAATAAACAAGGAGGAGTTTAACTTCCCTGGATAGACAAGAAGGGATTAGCTTCTGACAACCATAAACATGACAACTTTGCTCCCTCAGAATAAGAGTGTATCTCTAGAGTCATGTGAAAACATAGACAGCCATTTTACTCAGTCAATCGTGCATACTTAGTTTCACCAGAGTGCAGAGAATAGAGAGACGGGCGTTTTCAATAAAAGGTGTTATTTATTGAGCAGTCTTCTTTCTCATGCAAGAGAAATGAATTGCCACAATTGCAATACTTAGCATAAAGTAAAGTGCGTACAGTAAAAGGAGTATTATAAAATAATACTGTAAAAGCATTGATATGGTTTCTTAGCCATATGATACTTTAAAATGGATAAAATATATACATACAAATATACATTGACTAACGTACTCAACTGGTGCTTCTAAATACGCCTACCCCGGTGTACCTGACCTAAGCCTAATACGTGGGAAGGAGTAAGTAAGTAGCAGTTTAAGTTAAGTTGGTTTTGCCAAGAAGCTGAGTCAAGAATTCTCTTTAAGGGTTTAGTCAGCTCTGTACCTGGGTAATAGAAAGCAGGAGGTCTGGTATCTCCCTCTCAGGACTCGATACCCCAGCAACCCGCAAGGGCGGCTGAGAACACCGGAGCTGGATTTCTCGGCAGGAGAAAAGACAGCATCTCTCTCAGTGCGTCAAATGGGAGGGGCGGCGTCCGTGGGCTCTCCGCATCAGCTGGGCTCTCGGGCAAGTAGATAGCCGCTCTGCTCCAAACCACCGTGTGTTTGCTTAAGGCAACATTGGTATATTTATACCTGAAAGGTGCTGGGTTTGACGTAAGGTTGGACATAAGACGTCAATAAAGATGTCACTAAGAACTGGCCGTTCTTAGAGTGCTCACAGGAGTTCTCGGACAAATCAAAACAAAAGCCATGGGGAATTCCCAGGTTGCTGGAGGTTTGGTTTGTTTACAGAACTCGTTGTACTTTCTAGGAGCCTGGGGAAGTAGCCTTGCTTAATTTGACTGCATGGGCCATGACTAAATATGGATATGATTCTTATGCCTTTATAAGGATATTATTTATTATAACCACATAAGGGCATAAATCAGGAATATCGAATTAGGGTCCTAGATAGAATTACAACAGTACAACAACACCATGCTCACCATATCGTGCCACACAAAGCCACAGCATATCATCTCAAAGAATCCAACATACCAGCCACATCACACCATCTTACTAAAATCACGGCGTCCAGCAACACATCATACTATTCAGTGGCACTTCAACTATAAATCACTATGTTATTCGACTGGCTTCCAGTTCTCATCAAACCCTCCCCTCTTGTACTTTAATGGAAATAAATACATGGATTTGCCATATTGTTACTTTTTGTTAGTCTATCGAATGTCCGGGGGCCTGGAAACAGCTGCGGCAGTAAGCTAGGTGCAGGGTCAATTTAAAGTGGCAGTACTCCGCATTTGACTGCATACTGTTGTAAATATCCACGGAGGGGGAAAGGGTTAAAGGACCTGAACATGCCTCAGCCCAAGTAAACAGAGGCAGGCAAAGGGTGGGAGCTGCTGGTGGTGGGAGGGAGGGGGAACATAGTCCAAGGTCCTGGTGTCGGCTCTCCGCCATATACTAAGAACCTCACAGCTGCCTTTGTGTTTGGAGGGGTGAGTCCTAACACGAGGAGGGAGGGGGGAAAATTACAACTAGCTCGTCGTCCCAGGGGTCATCATGCTGTAGTATACTCGGATCCCTGCCAACTCAAGCGTGCCCTGCGAAGCCCGCAGCAGCTCCAAACAGCCCTGGTGCAACTCTGGGCTACCCTGCTGCGTGCCAGAGGTAGTCTGTTGCAGATCCATGCTGCCCTGTTGAACGATCACATTGCCAGGCGTGGCCTGCTGCAGCATAACCGGACTATCCTGTTGTGAACCCCGCTGCAAGATTAAGTTTCTCTGCTGCATGTCCATCGTGCACTGCTGTATTTCCAGGTTTCCCTGTTGCACAGACGGATTACCCTGGCTCCCTGAGTTCCTGCCTCTTCGAATGCCGGCATCAGCACCAGAGTCACAGTGGGGACTGTACCCGTGCCCTGTACACCTTCCATGTTGATACTGTTGTGACAGGTGATTAAATGCAGGGCAAGACTCGTGTTATAGGCTCAATGTTGTGACGATCCTCCCCATAGAAAATAAAACAAGCATTGGCCGTGCTGCAGTAAAGCCGCGCGGCTGTGAAAGCGAAACTGCATTAAAAAAAAGAAGCATGCGCCTCGTGCGGCAGCAGGGGGAGCATGCGACCATATGGCACCACCATATGGCGCCGCGTGCTCCCGCAAGGAAATCGCCAATATGTGCACTCGTTGCATTGCAATGCAACGCCTGCACGTTTTTACCCCAAAGCTGTGGCGATGCCTACAGGTCTCTCTCCTATGCAGAACATGCGCGCTGCGTAGGCGAGACCTAAAAAAAACAAGCACAGCCACCGTTAGCGGGTGGCTGGTGAGAGTGTGACACAGCGCTCTGCGGAGGCGGCCCGACTAGGTTCAGGTGCGGCCTGCAGATACGCCATATAGTCCCCGCTTGTTTGTTTCTGATGAGGTAGAACCACTGGCACTCATCTGCTTACCCCCTCAACCTTTCCATTTAACTAGCAAGCAGTAACACCAACGGGCTCCAGATAGAGAGGTCACTTTATCTCTTCATCCCCGCCTGGAGGCGGTCTGATTAGCCTTCTTAAGCTCCTGCCCTGCCCTGCGCTGATTTCCTTCTCAATCTGGGGTCTAAATAAAAAACGACCAATCAAAATTCCAAGCAGTACGCGTCAAACAGCAACCATACCGTACCAATAAAATCGGAAAGGAAACCTGACTGTGGTTCACGACTTGAGAAAGTAACCAAGACAGTATGAATACACCAACTTGAGATCAGGGAGGATTAGGAACCAAATGGCGCAAAAAAATCCTAGGTCAAAGCAAAAGTAAAAAGTCAAAGCAAATCACTGTGCAAATACATCAAACCCACCGCAAACTCCCAGTGCTACATTACTATCACCAATACCTTCAGTTTGTGAATTCAATAACCCCAGCAGAAAACGTAATTTTCTAAAAAATCCAACACAAGCCATTTATGCCACGTCTGATAAAACAGTAGGTCTCCCTAAGCCGTTAATGCCAGAAAAGTATAGTATCTCTATAGAGGAAGTTTTAAGCCATGGTGCAAACCAGTGCTCAATAGCACCAACAAGGGATCCAAAGTACATTACAAAATCAATGCGAAAGGCAACTGACACAGAGCAGGTGGATGCTAAAACAAATTGCTCTGAGAAGAACAAGATAACAGCTTATGCCCAAGTGCAAATTAGCAATGTAGTCCACTCCACCCCAAGACAGGAAAATGAGGATGACGACGCCCAGAAGGCAAGTAACAACACAGAGAACCTTCATGACTCTTGGCTCAATTTACTCTCAATAACAAACAACACAGATTTAGTCCAGGCAATGGAAACCATCACAAAGCTACCCGACTGTACTCAAACTATTACCCAGTTGTCAAGCCAACTGGAAACACAACAGCAAACAGTAATTGAAATATAGAACACCTCAGAATGTCTAACCAGCGACGACAACAAAACAGTAAATAAAAATCAAACACAAGACGAAAATCAAAGTAAATTAATCCTAGCACAAAGCAGTGAAAGTTTACCAATTAGTAGCAATCCCAGCGATCCAATTCTTATATCCCAGCCAAAGGGCCAAGAGGATAAATTCAATTTAAGAACGTAAGAGCTGGCAAATCTTCATCTTACTCTAACAAATACTTTGCAAACTTCAATCAGTGGTTTAAACATGCAATCAGACAAACTTGGCATCCAGATTGATCTGATGAATATTATAGCTGCATACATTTCAGGCATAAATTCAAAACTGGATGCACTGACTGAATTAATAACAAAGAACAATACCACATTTACCTTGCTGCCAGCATTCAACTGCGCTTGCGGCCCAATAATTGATAAACTCAGTGAAGTTCCAACAATTCTAAAGACCATACTGCAAGAGTGTAAGCGCCCTCATGTTAAAGATTGCAGGAGTTGCTGTTAGCATGAACTGAAAGCCATTTTGTTCTTGGCAGCCATTTTATTTAGTCATGTGTTCTCCATGTGCTTTCTCCCTCTTCCAGAGCCTTGCACATGCTCAGAAAGGCCTAGCTGGAAGAATGCACCTGGTCCTAGTATGTAACTGTCAGGCTATTCTTGCTGATGTAAGGAAATGTCTCTCCTCCCACTTTGTTGAGCAAGCACATTTTGTATAGCCATATTAGTCAGTAAGTATTCTTGTATGTGCCAGGACCTCCCCTTGGTTTTATGCTGACTATGTAACCTATGCATATATAAGGCGCCTGTTCTCTGTACTCCTTAGACTGTCTCATACAGCAGCCTGAGGGGATTGTATGACAAAATATCGAAAGACAGAAAATCGACCTACAAAATATTGACACAGAAATATCGACATCAAAAATATTGAAGTCCTATCTACATAAAGGTAAGTACAAAAATATCGGGAAAAAAATATCGTTCTAAAAAATATCGATGTTAAAAATATCGTTTTTTAAATGTTTAAATAATAATGTAAAAATAAGTAAAAGAGTAATATAATTTACAAAATTATAGATATAAACATTAAAACATTTAAAAAATAAGAATGAATACATATAATTTTAAAATTAATTAAACATCTACCTATAAATGAATCTATATACTTACTCCACATATTGCAACAGTAAGGAAAGTTTCGGAGAGCGTAGGGGTAAAGATTACTATTCCCACTCCAGTGCGTGCAACATTAGGGAAAGGGTTGGATAGCATAGGGGTAAAAATTACTATTCCAACTCCAGTGAGTGTAACAGTAGGGAAAGCGCCGGATAGCGTAGGGGTAAAAATGACTATTCCCACTCCAGAGAGTACTGAATGGAAGATCTCTACAAGACAAAGGTCCGACCTGCACCTACCACAGCCCAAAGGCTCGTTCCATTATAAATTATACAATCCTTACCTTGCCACTACTTGTATGCACAAAAGAATTTTCAATCAGATACATTACTGAAAGCGATCACTCGGGCCAACATCTCGTGCTGACAATCCCTTTTCCTAGACACACAATAGAGTCATCAGAACTAGGACCAGTAACATCACTTAACTTAAAACATCTAAGATGGACACGTATTTCCCTCTTAAAAATCCCCTTGAGGGCAAAGGAACTGATTACTCTCAATGCACAGGAAGGTTTGTTGATAGAAGTTTAGACCGCATTCCTAACAACATTATTGAAGGAATCCCCGCAAACCAACCATTGCAAGCCTTCAGGACCTGAACAGGACAAGCATCTAAGTAAAACAGAAATACATCTAAGAACAGAACTAAGAAGTAGAATTAAGCGGACAAGGGGTACTACAGTGCCTGAAGTAACATGGGATTAAATAAAAAAAACTGAAGAGGCAATATAAGAAACAAATCTGGAAAGGCTATCAGCCGTCAAAAGGCAAAAAAAGCAAAACAGACAATCTAACAGTTGATGGACAGAATGCATAACAATGTCCTACATTCACCCCAGTACCGAGATCTGGGCCTAAATCCATCGTTTTTTTGCTCACTATGCCATTCCAGTTTGAACCCAGCCATATGCAAATCAGTCTTGACCCTGTGCCCCATGGGAAAAGCACAGCCCGAACTGCCAAGCCAGGTCCTCCCTGGACTGGAAACAAGCATCCTAAGACCAGTTTCGGGCTTTCAGCCCTCATCAGCCAGGATAGCTTGATTCCAGCGGCATGGAGAGCACGGGACTCACGTCTGAGCACACCCGTCTGTTGAAAGGGTATGCCCAGACATGGGTCCCGTGCTCTCTACGCCACTGGTGTCAAGCTATCCTGGCTGATGACGGCTGATAGCCAGAAACCGGTCCTAGGATGCTTGATTCCGGTCCAGGGAAGACATGGCTTGGCAGTTCAGGCTGGACTGTTCCCATGAGGCACAGGGTCAAGACTGATTTGCATATGGCCATGTCTGAACTGGGGTGGCGTGGTGAGCAAAATAACGATGGATTAAACCCAGATCTAGGACTGGGGGTGAATGTTTTGCCAATGTGCAACATTCCATCCATCATCTTGTGTGTTTTGCTGTTCGCCCTATGTGGGAAGGGTATGCCCAGACGTGAGTCCCGTGATAACTACGCCACAGGAGTCAAGCTATCCTGGCTGATGACGGCTGATAGCCAGAAACTGGTCCTAGGATGCTTGATTCTGGTGCAGGGAAGACATGGCTTGGCAGTTCGGGCTGGACTGTTCTAATGAGTGACAGGGTCAAGACTGATTTGCATATGGCCATGTCTGAACTGGGGTGGCGTGGTGAGCAAAATAACTATGGTTTAAACCCAGATCTGTGACTAGGGGTGAATGTTTTGCCAATGTGCAACATTCCGTCCATCATCTTGTGTGTTTTGCAGTAAACTTACAACCTCCTCAATATACAGTAGAACAAACAGCTAAGGTTATTCAGGTGGGCAGACGAGATGGGGCACCAGCCCCAAATGGGATTCCACAAGCAAAATAAACAGGACCCTAACTTTTGGGCTGCCTGGTTGTCTCAGCTTTTTCACAAGGTGTGTAATACAAATAGCTTGCTGGAGATTTGGAGAGGGTCAATAATTAATCCGGTACACAAAAAAGGGGATCGAATTGATCAAGTCAAATACCGAATGATCACTGTACTCAACACAGAAGCTAAATATTACGCTTAATAATAGTGAGTCACAAAACACTATTTTCCAAGTCACAATATTTAGCGACTCGCAAAATAGTGTTTGGACATGACCCTGTAGGTCTTTACGTGCGCAACCCCGTTTGCGCACGCAAATACCGGTCGTACATCTTGCCCTTTGTTATCTAGAAAGGGTCTTGGGATCCGCTCATAGCTTACCATTCATTGGTTTCATTGTCCCTGTTATTTGCTGGCTCCTGTTGGGTTAGCGCATGCCGTTTTCACTTTCTCTTTGCTTGCTTCTCTCTTCCGTGGTGCATGGACCAAGTACTGATTGCTTATTTACAATCAGTGTCCTTCCACCGTTCACGTTTGAAATGATTGACTTTTTTTCTTCTACCTGTCATAGGTATAGCTGGTTGTTCCTTTGTCCACCCTCAGGGTCCATGCTTGTCCCCCGCTTCCTGGCTTTGTTGCTTGCCCGTCGTGGTTGCTTTTCACTCCCGCATTGTTGCTTGCCCCGTACCCTTTCCTAATACTAGATTGTTGCTTGCTCCATGTCCTTCCTCCTCCTGCATCGTTGCGTGCCCCTTCACAACTTCTTATTCTTTCCCTGTCTTTCCTCTCCCGTTGTTCCTGCCCTGTGACACCCACAACCAGCTTCGTCCAACCCATTGCGGCTTGCCCCGTACCATGTGGTGGCTTGCCCGCCCAATCTGCACCCCGTTAGCCACAGAAAAAAACCCAATGACAAAGCCAAATTGCTCTTGCATATGCGAGAGCTATTTGGATTTATCAATGTGCAATTGTTGGTTTTTTTTGTTGAAATTTATTTATTAACATTTTCCTTAAAGAAACATTAATAAAGTTAACATTTGCAGGTGTTGGAGGCAAACTCTTGATAACATTTACATGTATAGGCATTGATACTTGCGACAGCGATATGAGTCACAGTTTTGTGCTCCTCTACTCCCCCATGTCTCTGTTGCCCCCAACCCCTACATCCTTTTATGTTATGATTGGGGGCAATTGTGTTTTTAAGCATGTTGTATAGCCGGATAGCTGCTGTGCAGAATAGTTGAAAGTAAGATATATTTATATAATTTAAAGTGCTAGGATGTGGCCTGATTCAACCCCATCACAGTGTTCTTTTTTTGGGGGGGGAGGTGGTAAAGGGGTACTTTCAACTATGCTGGACATGGCTTAAAAAACACTGACCAAGCGAATTGTTCTTACTTGGGCAAGACCTATTGGCTTTGCTCATGCTGGTCTGGTGGCTTAGTGGACTAATGCATCCTCTGCAGGGGCCTGTGTTTGACCTCATGGTTTACAGGTTTGAATCCCAGCGGGTTCACTCAACCTTTCATCTATCTGAGGTTGATAAAATGAGTACTGTTGAGTAGGGAAACAATAAACATCTGTTATTCAGCCCCTTGGGTGATAAATGCGCTTTACAAATACATGTGTTATTTTATGTTTTGCCGATGCTTGCTATTTACTGCGCTGACAAGGAGCGCACAGCTGACAGGAGCGTTATTGCGCTCGCTGAGAAGCATTTTAACTATTTTAACTATTTTTCTTTCTTTTGGTCTTTAGACCCTCGCTTACCATCTCCCCTCACTCGCACTTAAATTGTGACATCACCGCCGCTTGGCGGGTCCGGTGCCTGGGGTGGGCGGCCATCTTGGTTTGGGGTAGAGGCATTAGATCTGACAGCGCTTCATTGCGCATGCGCCAGCGGGGGAACGCCTATTTAAGGTGAGTCCCCGGTCTTCCTCCCCTGACAAGGAGCGCACAGCTGACAGGAGCGTTATTGCGCTCGCTGAGAAGCATTTTAACTATTTTTCTTTCTTTTGGTCTTTAGACCCTCGCTTACCATCTCCCCTCACTCGCACTTAAATTGTGACATCACCGCCGCTTGGCGGGTCCGGTGCCTGGGGTGGGCGGCCATCTTGGTTTGGGGTAGAGGCATTAGATCTGACAGCGCTTCATTGCGCATGCGCCAGCGGGGGAACGCCTATTTAAGGTGAGTCCCCGGTCTTCCTCCCCCTGACAAGGAGCGCACAGCTGACAGGAGCGTTATTGCGCTCGCTGAGAAGCATTTTAACTATTTTAACTATTTTTCTTTCTTTTGGTCTTTAGACCCTCGCTTACCATCTCCCCTCACTCGCACTTAAATTGTGACATCACCGCCGCTTGGCGGGTCCGGTGCCATGGGGTGGGCGGCCATCTTGGTTTGGGGTAGAGGCATTAGATCTGACAGCGCTTCATTGCGCATGCGCCAGCGGGGGAACGCCTATTTAATGCTCCTCCCCTGGCGTAGCGGGATCGCGTAGCGGGCACGCCTCCGCGTGGCCGGAGTCGTGCCAGAGTCCTGCCCGTCTGCGCCCGTCCGCGCTAAAGTCGCGTGGGACGCTGCGGGCTGTTGGGCTGTGGCAGATACCCCATTACCCCATGTCGCAATGTTGACATATTCTAGAGAGAGTTTATACTCCCTCGGTCAGGTGAGCCGTAGATGTAATCTCCCGCCTGTTCACCCGCTCTGTGGGCCGTACCGTTGCCTTTGCAATGGTTGGGTGCTTGACCCCCCGGGGTCTATCCTCCGGAAAAACCCTTCAGATGTCCGCCGCATCAGGGGTTTTTTCCCCTCTTTGTGGATTTTAAACCTGAATGTTAGATCGGCATTGAAACATCATCAGAACATCTACGATCTTATTGAGGATGAAGCCCCTGATATTTTTGCCATCACTGAAACTTGGCTCCAGGAAGCGGACGCTGCTATTTTCAATCTAGCATGCCCCCCTGGCTATTCTATGTTCACCTTGAATAGATCTTCTAGAGGTGGGGGTATAGCTCTCATAGTCAGGTCCAGTTTTTCCTGTGTGTGGAGTGGCCTCAACATTGCCGGGTGTGAAAGTGCTTCCTTCAAGGTCTCGGCTTTCCCCGATATTGTTGGCACTTTGGTCACTGACTGTGCCAACTTTTCCATCATGGGTGATCTGAACCTTCACTTCGACACCCCTTCCAATCTGACGGTGCGCAGCATTTCCTCAGACCTAGAGGCCTTTCAACTCTCCCAGCTGGTTTCCCAGCCTACTCATACTGGGGGACATATACTAGACCCCTTTTTTACCAATCTGCCGGAGATTAAAATTACATCTATTTCTCCGGTAGAGTGGACTGATCATTTCTTGGTGTCCATTCTTTGTCCCATATCGGTCATTCCCTCTATTTCTTCAGCTAGACGGGTACCTCGGAGGTTTTGGAACAAGCTCAGGCTAGAAGACTTCCATCGTCTTCTGTCAGAGGAGCCGCTGGGCCCATTGAATGGCGTAGAAGAGGGGTATGACCTCTTCTGTTCTTGGCTTACCAGGGCTCTGGACACTCTGATACCCATAGTATCTAGTAAAATCAACATCAGAGAGTCGAGTCCCTGGTATGATGGCGCCTTACGAGCCTTGAAGGGAGCCTGTAGACGGGCGGTGAGGGCATGGCGAAAGACGTATGGGGCTGATTTAAAAGCTGCATACGCCGTGTCCGTCAAGCTCTATCATCGGGCTATTTGCCGAGCCCGAGCGGCATTCTATGCCGCAGAATTTCGAAACAGCACTAACCCGTCGAAGGCCATCTTCAAGGCTGTGAAAGATCTCATGGCGAAGCGGACTACCCCTGTGGCCGTGAGCTCTATCTCCCATTGCGAATCCCTTGCTTCCTACTTCTTGGGAAAAGTCCAAGCAATCTATCGGACATTCCCCAGCATAGGGATCGGCCTGGGAAGCTCCAATGGGACACCTCATCAGATTACCCTGCTCTCATTTCCCCCTCTTACCTCGGATGGGTTTGACAAACTTGCGTTGCAAGTTAAATCTGGGTCTCCATCTGATCCAGTAAGGCCTGCTCTCTTAAGAGATCAGACCTTTTTGGAACGCTCTGTAGTGTGTTCCCTTGTCAACCTCTCCTTGGAGTCGGGGTTAGTTCCAACTAAATGGAAGCAGGCGGTGGTGTCCCCGATTATTAAAAAACCCTCCCTGGACCCGTCTAAGTCTGAAAGTTACCGTCCTATCTCGTTGTTGCCCTGGCCGGCAAAGATAACAGAGGCTCATGTCAATCTGGCCCTGTCAGAACATCTAGCCCGGACCAACGCCCTCGACCCCACACAGAATGGCTTCCGTGCTGGACACAGCACGGAGACCGCTCTTCTTGTGATGGTGGAACATCTCCGTGCAAGGTTGGATGCTGGTCAAACGGCGGCGCTGATATTGTTAGATCTCAGCGCCGCCTTCGACACGGTATCCCACAGCATCCTCCTGCATCGGCTCGAGGAGATTGGTGTTGGTGGTCAGGTGCTACAATAGTTCCGCTCCTTCCTCGGCAATCGTTCCTTCTGCGTTGCCATACCCCCCTTCAAGTCCAAACTCCAGCCTCTGACCATGGGGGTCCCGCAGGGGTCCTCGCTGAGCTCCACGCTGTTTAATCTTTATGTGAGACCGCTGGCTGATGTCGCTAGGCAGTGGGGCCTTACTTTGGTCTCATATGCCGACGACACACAGCTGGCGGTTACTCTCAGCGGGGACGCGGAACAAGATGCCCCCAGGTTCCAGGATGGACTGAAGGCGGTGGCCAGCTGGTTGACGGGAAACTGTCTCCAGCTCAATGCCACTAAAACGGAGGTTATGATTGTCGGTAGGGGAGTGGAGCTGTGGGGTGACCAATGGTGGCCACCAGAGTTGGGACCTACTCCGACCCCGGTGCCGGAGTTGAAAAATCTGGGAGTCTGGCTGGACGCTGGCCTTACCTTTGTAGGACATACGAAAAAAACAGCAGCCTGTTGCTTTGGTCTGCTGAGAGGCTTAAGACCAGTACTTACATTTTTCGATGCCCCAACCAGACAGTTGGTAATCCAGGCCACTATCATCTCTCGCCTGGATTACGCTAGCTCTCTCCTGGCTGGGGCCAACCAGGCTGAGCTAACTCGCCTGCAACGGGTTCAAAATGCTGCGGCCAGAGCGATTGTCGGCCTGCCCAGATTTTTCCCGGTGGCGAGTGTTCTTCGCTCCCTACACTGGCTTCCAGTGAGGAAGCGTATTCTCTTTAAGGTCCTCTGTTTGGCCTTTAAGATCTTGAGAGGTATAGGTCCCGAAATCATGGCCAGTTGTCTTTCTTTCTATGTCCCCACTCGTACCCTCCGGTCTCAAGGACAGGCCCTCGCTGTAGTCCCCAGATTCAGGCTTAGTCGTATGGGGGGTCGTTCCTTCAGCGTAAAAGCGGCATTAACCTGGAATTCTCTTCCGATTGAAATCCGTTTACTGGAGGACCTTATGACCTTCCGGAGAGCAATAAAAACTTTTCTGTTCTAGCTGCCCCTTTTGAGTCTTGTCTTTTCCTGTTGTGTTATGTTTCTCCTTGTCTATGCGCCGGGACACTCCTTGGCTGGAGTAGCTGTGCGCACTACAAATAAACCTAACATAACATAACATAACATCATATTATCCTCTCTGTATTTCCCCTTTCCTTAACCCTTTACCCATAACATTGACCTTCAGGGGCATAATAAAACTTGAGGGGTCGCCCTGCGTGGCTATTGGTTGGACCACTTCCCATTGGGATCGACTTTAAGGGTCACATTGACAGGAAGCTGGGGGGGGGGCTGCACTTTGGTGGGTGTGGGGCCCCCCTATTTCCCCTTTAAGTGTGAGACCTTCCCTTAACCTTATTTATCCTTTCTCTTTTAACCTTGATTCATCCCTTAATCTATATCCTTTAACGTTAATATTTATCTGTTCCATTCACAAACATTTTTATCCCATGTTTTTATTGTCCTGTTTTTTTCCAGTTTAAGAAATTTTTATTTGGTTTTAAGATAACACAATACACAGCCTTACATCAGTACAAGAGGAAAATCATAACAATATAACTCATAAGGCATATGCGTAAGGAGAAGCGAAACAGAGAGAGGGTGAAAAGAAAGAAAAGATAGAAAGAAGAAAAGAGGGATGAAAGGAAAAGGCGGGTGAAAGGGGCAAACAGGAGATAAAGATAGAAGGGGATCCATGATAGAAATAAAAGGAAAGGAAAGAAGTGAGAGAAAAGTTAATGAGAAAAGCAGGTGGATGACGTAGAGGAAAGATAAGAAGTAAAGGGAAGCCAAAGAAGGTCAGATTTGATTTTGAGGGATACAGAGGAAGAGGAAGCGATAGCAATCCTGTGTTCATCACATATGAAGTTCCACCAGGAAATAACAGTGAGCTTTAAATTATCTTTCCAACAAGATAAAATAACTTTAAAAGCAAGAGCAATAAAAAGATCCAGCAATCGAGCATCAGGCAGTACAATATCAATATCAGTTGAAACAGAACCTAGAAATATGTTAAAAAATGATAAAGGAGAGGAGTAATGGAAAATTTTCATGCAAATACTCCAAACAGAGTTCCAAAAGGATAAAACAGAAGAACATTCACATAAAATATGTTTAAGTGTACCTATTTCTAAAGAACACGACCAGCATAGTGAGGAGGATGATGAGGAAAACCTAGAAATACTAACAGGCGTAATAACAGCTCTATGGTAGATAAAGAACAAAGATTGAGTGATGCGTGCAGAAACTGAGACTTTAAATAATTTGGACCATAAACGATCCCATACCTCAACAGATAGGGAAACAGAGAAATCAGTTTCCCAGGCATTATCAACAGGTGATTTAGACCTAAGAGAAGTAGGTGATAACAAAATTTTATAAACAAGGGCAGCTTTAGGTTGTTGTAGTGAAAATAAAGGATATAGGGGAGTAGAGGGAATAAAGGACGGTAAAGTGGCAGGGGTAGAGAGAGTAGATAAGTAGGATAGTAAAGCGGCAGTGATATTTGTGTATTCTGAAAGACAAGTTAAGGGTAAATGATACAAAGCTTGCATATCCTGAAAGGGGATAAGGGAGTTATTGGAAAAAAATTGATGGACAAAGAGAACGTCCTTCTCTTTCCAATGTTTGTAATAGAAGGATTTACACTTGTATTTGAGGAATTTGTTATACCACACAATAGAGGACATGAAACATTGGAGGGGCGAAAGGTCTTGAGAGAAAGTGTTATGAAGCAAAGTTTGGGAGTACTTCAGAATAGGGAGTTTGGAGAGGAAGGAACAATTTGACATAAAGACAATGTGTTGGAATGAGAAATCCTTTAATAATGAACGTTCAAATGCAACCCAGCGGGGCAATGGAGCATTTACAAAGTCATAAGCTAGGGAAAATGATTGTTTAATTAGGAAAGCAGAATGGTAGGTTTTAAAATTAGGAAAACGGACACCTCCTTCGTTCTTAGGACGAACAAGCTTATGTAAAGCAATGCGAGGGTGTTTGTTGTTCCACAGAAATTTAGAGCAAATCGAGTTAATGCGAGTGAAGTATGAGTTGGGTATTTTGATAGGGAGCATAGAGACAGTATAAAGAACATGAGGAGTGATCATCATTTTAATAGTATCAAGTCTACCCCACCACGAGAGAAATAATGGGGACCATAGATTAAGGAGGGATTGAAGTTTCTGTGTAAGGGAGGCAAAGGTAAATTTAAGTGTGTCAGATAGCGAGGAAGAAAACCAGATACCCAGGTATTTGAGTTTGGAGGGACACCACGTGAAATCTGTAGAACTGAACATGTACTGATAGCAGACAGAATTTAATGTGAGGACTTCTGTTTTAGATAAATTGAGTTTGTATCCAGAAATGGAAGAGTACAAACAAACTTCATCCAAAAAAGGAGGGAGAGACGTGACAGGGTTAGCCATATAAACCAAAATATCATCAGCATAAGCAGAGATTTTTGTTTCGGTAGAGGAGAGTGTAAAACCATGAATATTAGGATTGGCTCGAATTCGTTCCAAAAATGGTTCAAGACAAAGGATAAACAGCAATGGGGAAAGGGGACAACCTTGCCTAGTACCACGAGATAAGTGAAAAAATCTAGAAAATTGGTTATTAACAAAAATACTAGCTCTAGGGGAGGAGTATAGAAGTTTAACCAAAGAAATAAAAGTGGGGCCAAATCCAAACCAGGCAAGCGTGCGGAACATAAATTGCCAATTAATACGGTCAAAGGCCTTCTCAGCATCCAGGGATAAGGCTGCTAAGGGGTCCTTGAAATGTTTACTGTGGGAGATTATATTACAAAACATGCGGGCATTATCAGCTGCAAGTCTACCCTTCACAAAACCAACCTGATCAGTTTTAATCAAAAGCGGAACAAGAGAATCTAGACGGGAAGCAAGGATTTTAGTAAAAATGTTACAATCATAAATATTCAGGGAAATAGGGCGATAATTTTTACATTGAGAGTGGTCTTTATCAGGTTTGGGAATAATGACGATGAGAGCATCCATGAAGGAGCCAGAGGCCTTAGCATCAGCGATGAAGGAATTAAAAAGCTGCAATAGTTTTGGGACAAATAGGGCATGAAATGAGGAGTAGAACTCAACGGGCAGGCCATCCGGTCCTGGGGCTTTTGATTTTTTGAGAGAAGTAATTGCTTGAAGGATTTCTTGAGATGTTATATCTTTTTCCAACTGGGCAAATTCATCAGGGAGGGATGGAGGTGAGGGTAAGCTATCAAAAAATGAAGATAAATTAGGGGTAGAAGGACAGGTATCATCAGTTTAAAGGGCTTGGTAATAGTTATGAAAAACTTCTGCAATGTCTTCGTCGGATGAAACTAGTTTGTTGGTAGAGTCATTAGGAATAGGGCCAACATTTTTGCGTTCAGATTTTATCTTCAGATAATTTGCTAACATTTTACCAGCTTTGTTTTGACCTCCATGGAATTTAGATTTAATTTTAAGTAAAGTATTGCAAGCATCCACTGTAGCAATTTTATTCAAGTCGGTCTTAGCTTTTATCAGGTTATGAAGGGCATCTGGAGATTTAGAGGAAAAGTAGATATGTTCAAGACGTTTGATATTCTTGAGTTGGTCTTCATATTTAGTGAAATTAAGTTTCTTCTTGTGGGAGACATAGGATATAATGAATGCACGTAGTGCCGCTTTAAAAGCATCCCAAGTGTTGTGGATAGAAGTGTCTGATGGGTTATTGAGCAGAAAAAATTCATTAATAAAGGCAGTAACTTTGGATACAAAAACAGTATCAGACAAAAGAAAAGTGTTGAATTTCCAACGACTAAATTTGGTGGAGGTATGGGCAAGGTCAAGGACTGCATGGACAGGGGCGTGATCAGAAATAAAAATTGAACCAATTTCGGAAGTTTGAATAGTAGGGAGTAAGGATTTACTAACCATAAGATAATCAATCCTGGAACGGGTTTGATGAACATTTGAAAAAAATGTATATTCCAAGGAGTCAGGGTTACATGTTTTCCATACATCATAGAGGGGACGAAAGGTAATGGCAGATTGAAAACATTTATGGGTATTGTCAGGGTGGAATTTGGTTGAGGAGAGTCTGTCAGAAAAAGGGTCTATCCATGTATTAAAATCCCCAGCAAGGACAATATTAGGGCAGTCTATTGAGGAAATAAGAATTTTGATATTATTCCAAAAATGGGGGTCAGGGCGAACAGGGCCATAAATGTTGAGCAAAACCAATGTCTTGTTTTGTATGATAATCTTAGCCATTACCCAACGACCCTCATCATCATGTTGAGAAGAGACAATTTGAACAGATAAACCTTTGTGAAATAAAATTGCAACACCCCCTTTTTTGTTAACAGCAGGAGAAAACACAACCTGACCCACCCATTGTTGTTTTAGCTTAGCTGATTCCACATCAGAACAGTGAGTCTCTTGAAGAAAAACAACCTGCGAAGAAAGCTTGGATAAGTGAGACAATACCTTTTGACGCTTGACAGGGTGTCCAAGACCTCGAACGTTCCACGTGACAAACTTACACATGACGGAAGGTAGGGAAGGGGGGGCACACTCGAAGTGGATACACTGCAGGAGAATAACAACAAAGAAAAGAGAAACAATAATCAAAAACGTGATATAAGGAGAAAACACCCAACACATTCAGAAGGACTATGTATGAAGCACCCAAATACAAAGTACGCAACAACAAGGGATATGAAGATAAGAGAAGAAAAAAGAGAGAATGTACGAGGAAGGGGTAGTAAGAAAGTAAATAGGTCAAGAGCAGAACATGAAAAGGAAAAGAGGAAGGTCGGGGGAGAAGGGAAAAGAGGGAAATAAGAAGAAAGAGAGGAAGAAACAGATCAAGGCCAAAGTGCCTGATCTGGGAAAAAAGTAGAAAACAAAACATCGGGAGCGAAGAGACGCCAAAGGGAATACGGACATCAGCAAGCAACAGGCGAGCAAAAAGGGAAGAAAAAAGAAGATGAAAGATTGAGGAAAAGAAAGAACCTCAAAGAAGTATGAGCATAGAAGGAGATAGCAAAACGGAGCCAAAATAGATCAAGTCATCAGCCTAAGGACACTTAGGTAGAGGAAAAGAATCAGACGTTAGTGTCCATTGTAGATGAAGAGATATTTTGAAGATATGCATGGAGCTTCTGAGGATCATCAAAAGACTGCGTACGTCCATTATGGGTGATTTTGCAGAAGCAGGGATGTAGGATGCCGTATTGGATGTTTAACTGTCGCATCTGAGGACGGAGATTCAAAAATTCCTTATGTCGCACATTGGTGGCATTAGAAAGGTCTTGCGAGATAAAAATGTTATGTCCAGACCATAATATGCGTCTTTTGAGTAGTGCAGCTTTGAGAACTTGCATTAGTTCAGTGAACTCAAGAAAGAGAAGGATAATGCCACGAGGTTTAGACGCATTGGAGGTAAGACGACCCAAAGGGTGCGCCCTCTGGATATTGAGAGGGTGTGACGCAGGTTGAAGATCCAGGAGTTCATGGAGGAACTTCCGTATGAAGGACACCATGTCGGACCCCTCCAAATTCTCTGGAACACCATAAATACGTAGGTTATTTCTACGATTTCTTTTTTCAAGGTCCTCGGTGTGAAGTTTCAATTGTTGAATTTCTTTCTCCAATAAAGGTATTTTAGATGAGGCATCCTGAATGTCACTGACACGTTGCTCCAAATTTAAGACCTTGCCTTCCAAAACGACCCATTTTTCTTCAATTTGCTTGAGTTTTTCGTTAGTGGCAGACATAAAAGGTTGAAGGCCCCTCACTTCCTCCAAGATGGAGTCCAAGATTGGATTAGAGGAGGTATGAATAGGGCTAGGTGGGTCATTTTTAAGACGTTTGGGTTTCGTGCCAGTGATAGAAGATTTGACGACATGGGCATCATGAGCCATCTTGGCACCGTCAGGGTACGCCAATAATGGTAAGAGAGCGATAGCACAAAAAGGTGCAAAAGCACTAACAGTCCAGAAATGACGAGTGCAGGCAAGGCTAAAAAATATGTCTAGAAAAGTATCCACAAAGAGGTTCTCCAAAGAAGATACAGTAAAGGTTACAGAAAGTATCAGCAGGAGATGAAGAGCATCGACCACTTCCTCAGAGGACAATGTGGGCACTATAAAGGAGAAAAATGCTTGCAGTTCAAATATAAAAAATGATAGAAAAAGAGGGCGAACAGGCAGGCCAGCAAGACATTGGTTGCGCCATCAGTGAAAGGGTACAATAATGAGTAAAAACAGTCGATGGCTGAGAGAATGTAGAGCTGAACGCTAAAATGGCGGCCGCAGTCTGAAAGGAAACATGCCGGGTTAAAGTTGCAGATAGCTCGCGAATTACGCCATACCTGAGGAAATACTGGAAGGAGGCTGGCAACGGGAGTGAAAAAAGTGCATTTCGGTGAAGTAATGCGCTGCGTTCGTGAGGAGAGAGACGCGGGTGCGGCGGCACAAAATGGCGGCCGCCCGCGTCCCGCAGCAGATGAGAGACACCGGAGGTCAATTAACGCTCAAGAACAGCATGAAACAGAAAAACGCCCCCATCAGCGTTTGCAGGGCATGTTCCGGTTGCCGAAAATGCGCAGTGCAGGCTTCACATGACACAGGCCGAGGTCCGCAGGTCCACGGGATTCCCTCAGCTCGTCGGAGCTCACGGGTGAGCCGCCATTCCCTCTCGGCGTGTAAGCCACGCCCCGTCCTGTTTTTTTTTATACCTAAAACGTCTGCATGCTGATCTTATTGCTCCAGCAAACAGGACATCACCTTCAGTGCCCGGTAAGTCATTGTGGCTGACAGACTTTCACTGAAACTATTGCAAATGCCAATCTTCACTGCAGTGGCTTACACTTTGAATGCTTGAGTGATAAACTCTCTACTAATGACCTTTAAGTACATTGGCACGCACAATGATTTTGTTCAGAGGAAACCGGTTTCCCTTGTGCAAATGTACTTTATATTGCCAAGTTAAAACTTCATTAACTCCTCGTCCGCTTTCTCATTCCAGTCATTACTCTATGAAGAGACTCTGGAGGCAGATTTAATATTTTTCACGTAGCGCACTGCAGCAGCCGCAAACGCTGCGCTACGTGAAAAGGAGAGAGGAGGAGAGCGCCCTATTTACTAAAATAAGGCACTCTCCTCCCCTCTCACTAAAGCCGGCGCTGAAATCAGCTTCCGTGCGCCTCAGAGACACCTTTGTGCCATGGTGCAAGGGTGTTTCCATGAGTCTAGCATAAGTTTTCTGCTGGAAGGAACACTTCCAGTACAAACTACTATGCACTGACTCACTTTAACCATTTTCCCACTTTGTATGTGTGCTGCACACATGCAGTCAAAAAAGGATGGAGAAATTAAAGCATTTCTCCTTACTTCCTTGCGCCTACTTAAAAAGGGTCCAGTTTTCTCACGCTAAACCTAATCTACTCTATTTAGTAAATTGGGTTTAGAGTGAGAAACCTTGGTTGGGTTCATGTGAATGCCCATGCTCCACCCTAGGTAGGCCCCCATGGTGCAAAGTAATCGCTGCTTCGCATTACTTTTCCGTAATTTCCAGCGCTAAACAAGTTTATCGCTGGAAAGTAAATTGGGGAAAAAAGATTTTGTGCCGATATGCATCACTTTTGTGACGCAAACACGGCACAAAATCTAAGTAAATCTCCCCCTCTGTCTTCGCAAACAGACCCTTTTAATTTCAGAATGATAAAGGGTTGGACCACCCTCTCAATAAAGGGAACCACCCATCTCCAGCATATCTTCCGTTGTTTGTCGGTCATTTGGGTGGGCACCCGTCGCTGGATATCGTTCCACCTAGAGTTTATTGGTTACATGGTTAGATTTTTGTACACACGTTTTTCTTTTTTAGGTACGCAATCTAGTGCAGGGCATATGCTGTAAATAATTCTCTTTACCCACATCTGAATTACTGATCTTGAGTGCGATATTTGAGCTAAAGTGCCATGTTATTTCACATAAGTGCAAATTTCCGATGCAGTCAGAAATTGGGACACAAAGATTGAGACATCAATTTAGAGCAAAATGCTAAATAAGGCTGATAGTATAGACTGTGGTGCAGTGTAAGTTAATATAATATCGATATTTCAATGTTTTCAGCTGTCAAGGTATCCTACCTTTGGGTTACACAGTGGCGGCTCATCCTTCTGAGAGCTGGGGCTATACACCCTTTAGATTCTGACATAAATAAATTGAACTTTTCTCAATTTGAAAAAAATAAAGCAAATGCAATTGAAAAGAATGAGCTGGGTTCAGCAATAAAAAACCCTCACCTTCAGTCGCACTCTGTTCCTTACTCAGGCCTAGGCGCAACCATGTCATTCAGGCTTGCTGCATCAGTCATTATTTCGCTGAGCTCACAAGCTCATTGCCCTGGGGCAAGAGTACATCAGCTCGGCAAAATCATTGCATCCTGGGCCAAGCTCCACCCCCTTATACCGTGAATGCAATGTTAGCCCGCAGGCATTTAGGCTAAAGTCAGGTGGCGCAGAGTGCTTCACGCCAATCAGGGACTAAACCCTACCCTTTCACTCGTTACCGTAGGGTAGGGGTGGTGTCAACAAGCCTCACTGATCCTATCTTACCTGCTGAGGATTTGTGATAGGGCGGGGTTAGAGGCTAGAAGTGGCAAGCTGAGCAAGATAGTGCACAGTTTATCATCGCCATTTGTGTGCAAATTCCACTTTTCTACTTCCCACACTGCACAGCACTTACAGTGCTCTATCCTGACCCGACAGCTGCTTTAGAGAAGACTAGGGTGAACAACTGGCATGGGTGCAAATTCTGGACAGTGAGTGTAAAAATTCAGGGCAAAGGGTCAAAATTCAGGACAGAAGGTCAAAACTTTGGGACAAAAGTTAGGTTTTACACACACATTAGAGGAGGTGACGCAATAATATATAATTAAATAGACAACCAACATAAGTAAAAGTCAAAATAAGTTTATTAGGTTGAGACAATTGTGCCCTTTTTCATGCAGCTTTGAGCAACTGTGCAGGTCTTTTTGTGGTATTTCGTATGATCATGATCTATTTATATGGTTACTGCACTGGGTTGTCCAGTCTGATATTTTGTTTACAGTTCATGGTCCTGAGCAGGCATATTTGGTGAGAGAAGTGCCCTGGAAGATCTGCTCGGATGGACTTCGTTAGTAGCATCTCATATCGGAGTGCCACTGTGAGATGTAAAGTAGCACGCATAGAATGCAGCTAATTGGGACCTGCAGTGCTGGACTAGAGTGCAGTCCTCCGAGTAGCCATCTTTATGTGCCAGGCCACTTCAGATGTTCCATATCTGTTCAGCTGGTGATGAATGGTTATGGCTTTGGTACAGTACTGAGAGTTGGATAAGACCAATAGAGGACAGGTTTCGTGTGAGGGTAAGAGCATGAAGCAGGAAAACAGTTATTAACCATCCTGCATGAGCTATAATTGGCGACACACTGCTGAGTTTTATGATATTCTTGTGGGCTAGAAAGATTAGATAGGGGTTTCCATTACCGTATAATGCCCTGGCTAGCCATATATCAGCCCTCCTTATTTTACCTGTTTATGATAAATCAGCCCAATCAGTATGCTGATTGAGCTGTTTCATTTGTATGAGCTGTAAACTGCAGATTCTCACAGACCCACAGAAGTGTACTACAAACTAGAAACGGTAGACTTTGTTGGGACTTTATTGTAGGTCAGAAGGAGACACTGTCTTTTACATGCAAAACATTTTCTTTTGAAATGGAAGCACAATGCCAACATGCAGTTTTACTGATAAAACGATATAGTCACACATAATGATGTGTGAAATTGTGGTTTCCAGCACACTTCCGAATTACAAACAAGTGGTCCATTTGTGGTTTCCTAACTGCTGATATGTTTTGAGACATTTGCACAGTTCATCGACTCCGCAGCCAACCACACAAAGGTACTCTTCAAAATAGTCAAAGAATTCCCAACCCGGCAGCCATGGAGAACACCATCCACCACTTTCTAGAATTCTGCGACACCCTCTCAGACTACTTCCACAGCATGATCACCAACATCTACAACAATTTCAACATCCAACTCGCCACCATCGACCCCGATGACCTCAACCAACCAGTGAACACCAGCCAAACCGTCACCGCTTACCGCTCTGAGCACCCCAACCATCATGTATTCCATCCACTCTGCTGCCCCACCACATCTACAACCTGCAACAAACCCAATCAGCATGCATCTCACCAGCATCCTCAATACCTCCATCTGCACAGCAACCTTCCTGTACAGATGGAAACACGCAGACCTCAGATCCCTGCTAAAGAAAGCCTCTGTTGACCCCAACAATCTAAAAAATTATCAACCCGTCTCCCTGCTACCCTACCTGGTCAAAGTAATTGAGAAAGTCATCAACCAAAAGCTCACCGAATTCCTGGAACAAAACCACATACTGGATGCCTCTCAATAAGGATTCCATGATAACCACAGCACATAGACCGTGCTGATTGCCACCACAGACAACGTCAGAGCACTCCTCGACCATGGAGAAACTGTGGCCCTGATCCTGTTCGACCTCTATGCCGTGTTCTACACAGTCTCCCACAACACCCTCATCAACCAACTCTACAACATAGGCATACAGCAAGGTGCCTTCAAGTGGATCGCCTTCTTCCTTACAGGATGCACACAGAGCATTTGACTGCCTCCCTTCACCCCCGCACCCTAAGACATCATAAGCGGCATGCCACAAGGATCATCCCTCAGCCCCACCCTGTTCAATACCAACATGACACTCCTCACTGATGTCATCAAATCTCACAGACTCAACATAATCTCCTACGCAGATGACACTCAACTGATCCTCTCGTTCACTGAGGACCCCTGCAACACAAAAAACAACTTTTGCAATGCCATGACCAACGTAGCCAAATGGATGAGAGACAACTGCTTCCAACTCAATTCCGACACAACTGAAGTACTTATCTTTGGGAAGAACACCTCCAAATGGGACCACAGCTGGTGGCCTGCAGAACTCATACCAATGCTCACACTGACCAACCATGCATGCAACCTCCGCACCATCTTCGACAGCCAACTGATCATGAAGCGACAAGTCAAAGCAGTCGCCTTCTCCTGCTTCCACACACTTTGGATGCTCTGTAGAATCTTCAGATGGATCACAACCAACACCATAAAGACTGTCACCCAGACCCTTGTCACTAGCCGCTTCGAATCTGGGAAAGCCCTCTAGCCAGACTCATCCTGGACCTCCCCAAGCAAACTCGCATCGCCCCCACCAGAGAGACCTCCACTGGCTCCACATCCAGAAAAGATGCCAGTTCAAGATCCTCACGCATGCCTGCAAAGCCCTCCATGACCTCCATGACCTAGGACCTGTCTTCCTCAACCATCGACTGAACTTCCATCAACCTGCTAGACACCAGCGCTCCTCTTCACTTGCCCTCACACACACCCCTGCATCAATCGCAGCCACAGAAGTAGCCGCTCCATCTCTTATATTGCTGCCAAGACCTGGAACATCCTTCCCCTCCAGCTCCCTACAGCCCCCTCGCTGGCACACTTCCGAAAGAGACTTGAGACCTGGCTCTTTGACTGAGACACAGTGCCCAGATACTCCTAGGGGCGACAGTGTTTACAAATGCTGTTTGATTTGATTTACAGGTATTTAAAAATTGTTGTGTGTTACAAAATACTGACAGCTTACAGTCTTTGTTTTCACACCCCCAAGAAAATTTGGGAATACATGGTGCATTCTACAACACATTTGTCATTAGATATTCAACTGTATTAGCTTCTAAAGCAAAGTAAATGATGACCTTACTGGGCACCAGGATATGACAATCTTTGTTGGGGCTCTTCAGAGATTCCCTCACTATCACCAACAGTTCCTCTCTACTCTTCGTAGTCCCTCTCTCACATGTATTTCATTTGTTTTATGGCCCTTCTCATACGAGTATAAGGTGTTGTATCAATTTACATCACACACACACATACAGACACAATGAATCATACATGCATAAATCAGTGTATAAAAAATGTTACATAAGGCATAGGGGACTGCAAGGTGTAGTATACACATGTTACCGATACCGGTTGGCACTTTTTAAGTGTGTTTGGTCTGAAGAAGCACAAACTCAGGATTTAGAACTAAACACCATGGTTGACTTTAATGATAAGAATTTATTTCTCCCCAAACATACCTTTTTTAGCAACATTAGGCTAATGAAAGACTGGGAAGAAGACATAACTTTCTAACTTGTACCATGCAGCTTGCATGCAGCTCTCTGATGGCAGTTCATAGCTCATTCTGCTAGATTATGATTGTAATCTATGAACTTCACAGTAACAAAAGAATCTCTGAAACAAAAGCAGAAACCCACTGAGATGTGCACATAAAATACCGTTCTTTGGTATGGATGGTACACATTCTTTGCAGCAGGCATATTAACCCTCTGCGATTAACGTCCATCTCTCTCCAGCAGTTACATTAATCACCAGTTATTTTGACACTTTTATTGTTGCTCAAAAACTGCTGGATATAGAAGGAACTTTAAAGTGCTTTTAAAACTGCTGCAGAGCTACAAAACCGGACCCCAGTAACAAAATCAGCCCCCTGCTCTTCCAGCCTCTTGTGGACTATCCCAATGTTGGGTATGGCCATCCGCCAATAGTGCCCCTCTCCTTCACCTAGAACCTCTCTCATGGGTATTTAATTTCTTTTATAGTGCCAGTCATACCAAGTATGTAGAGCAGGGTGTCAGAGTGCATTAAATCACACACATATTATATAGAGACAATGACTCATATAAAAGTGTAACTCAATGTACAGGAAATGTTATTTAAGACAATGAGGGCTACAAGGTGTAAGGGTCATCCATATTGGTAGGTATTATGTCTTGATAGCGTGTGGCCTGGAGAAATATAGAAACTCAGGATATAAAACATAACATGTTGGTTGGGGTTGCTTTTACTAATAACTATTTCTTATTATCCAAAAGAACCCTATTTAGCCATCTTGGGATAATGAAAGATTGTGGGGAAAAAAGGCAGGTAGCAAAGGGAATTATGTGACAACAGCAGTTACCAACTGAGCTATCCACATAAAAACAATTTAGTTGATCTGCATGTTACACCTTGTGCTTTACAAGAGGCACGGTATTCCTTGGCTACTTTGAGTCAAACTAGGACTAGGTAAAGTCAGATCTCTCTATGAGGTACATTAATCACCATAATTAAACTGACATTTTTATTAGCAGCTAAAAAACATTCTGGGGCACAAAGAACTTTCCAGTCTATGCAAGCTATTTCAAAATGAACAACTCCTGGACAGAATGCCCTGCCCGAGACCGATGGTTGGTCACCCTATCTCGTATTAACAGGAGAAAGCGGATGAGATAGCAATAGCATTCTGTTGTTCCTTGTCCCATTTCCAGAAGACAGCTTGGGATTGCTAGTCTTCTCGTTCAGGGGCCCTTGGCATTGCATTTAAGAACATTCTGCCCCTTTTGGGGTGGGGCCAGTTTGTATGTCATTAGTTTGTCTCAGTAACGGCACAACGAGCAAAGAAATAATGGAATAGAATGCCAGTGAGAGCAGCATCACTGTTTGGTATTGCAACGTTTTCTATCTGTCACTTTTGTTTTGCTCTTCTCAGTAAATGTCTTCATAGGGCATGGGTATGCACAGATGTGGCTCCCACAGCTCGTAGCGCAATACTGACATGTAGCACGCAAGCTGCACCTCAAAGAGAAGTTCCATCTGCTACAACAGGCAGGAGACGCTTGTGTACACATGGATAAGCAGTTCGAGCCGCAGTCCGACCAAGACTGATTGGATTGTGGCTGGTCACTTTCTGCAATGGAACAGTGAGTAAAGGAAAGATGCAATGGAATGTTCCACAGAGCAATGCAAATGATTATTGACTTAGCCGTTCAATCTATAATATCTTAAGGCTGTCTTGAGGACTCTCTGATCTTAATGTATGTTAGCTATTATCATTTTCAATTTGACACTTGTCCTTAATGTAATGTTGTTTTGTTTACCTGCCAACATTAGGCTAGGCACTTGGTTGAATCATGGAGGCAATATTGTCAGTTACACACACCGTGGTCTTAGGCGGTCTCCTGGTAAACACCCATGTCGCAAATTGTAGCAATGCAGCTGCCACTGATCATTCATATCAGGTATTTCGTGTTTGTCTTGAAGTAGTTGCTGAGTCATGTGTCATTTTTTAAAAGTAACTCGACAATGCTACTACCATCTAATGTGTTACATTTTTCTTCCTTGCCTTCAGGCCTACTACATGCCTTAACTGCCCAGACTGGCCCATTGTCATTCTGTATGCGAAGACGAGTCTGCATACAGAATGACAATGGGTGCATCACAGTCTGTGAGAGACTGGGGAGGGGCTGCTCTTGAGCACCGAGGAGTGCGAGGCGGCTCTAGCAGAGAGTTCTCAGAACAGCAGCTAGAGCGGTCGACCTCTAATCTGGGGAACCGGGTTCAAGTCTCGGCAATGACGCTCAACATCCTGTGATTCTTGGCAAATCACTTAATCTCCCTGTGCCTACAAAAAATTAATGTGTCCTGTGTAATGCAACTGGTGCTCATGTAAAGCGCTCTGATCCCCAATACCTTCAAGTCAAGTTGGCGCTATAAAAAACTATGAAAAACAAAACACTGAGGCTTCTCAAAGGTAAACAGTGCAGGGCGCTGTAACCTGCCCCCCCTCCCCCCCAAAATACGGACAAAAGGCATCCGTAAGTGGGATCATCACAGACAACGGACGTGAAATCCAAATAACGGACGGTCCGTGAAATTTCCCGACGCTTGGTCATCCTAGAGATGAGTGCACTGCACAGCTCTGTGAGGCAGCTGAGATTTCAGTTGCATGCAGTGTCAGTCGAGGAAGGCTAGCCCAGAGAAAGCAAAGGTGCAGATATTAATTTTAAGAGAAAAGTGTGGAGGTAACGCCCCCTCTCCATCCCTGCTTGACCCTAGATCAGACCGTCAGGAGATGGGTTCTGTGCTTGGTCCAAGATCAACAAATGCAGGTGGCATGTCAACATGTGCAGGCAGCATGCCCGCTTTTGATTTGATTCGTAGCTTAAAGCAGCAGTTCTTGACCTGTGGTTATGGGTCCCCTGGCGGTCCATGAGGCCTACTCAAGGGATTTCATAACTGTTTTGAAAATTAAGTATTATTAGCAGATTAATAACGGACAGATAAATTAAAAGCAAAATTGATTTTTTTTTAAATGTGAACACATTTCAAATTATTGGCTAAAGATTTAGTTGGTATCCTTATCTTGATTCACTGAGACCGGCGCAAGTAAAGCAAATGGATTCTTGTATGGACGATAAATGGACTGAAATGAAGCACTGGTATGTGTTGAAAAAAGAAAGCATGCATTAGGAGCGAAAATGACAAAGTGACATGAAATCCAGCATATTGCTTCAGCCTTAGACATAAAACTTAGGGGCCCATTAGGATGGCGGGCAATTCGCAACCGCCCGCCATCCACACCAGAAAGACTTGTTGACCGGGCGGAAAACATGTTAAATACGGTGACGGTGTCTGCGAGGCACCGCCATCCATTTTACGATGTTGGTGGAGATCAGCCTTTCCATGGCGGCAACGCCGCAATTGAAAGGCATGCAGTCTTTGCTTTAGGTGGTCCGTCGCGGGCCCCCAGGGTGTTGAGGGGGGTGGGGGATGCACATGGGGGGTACCTATGGTCCTCCCCTGCATTTGCCTGCACAAGGTGGCAGGCACCGCGTGGTACCTGTCACGTTGTGCATGCAAATGCACGACATGCCTTTCTGACATTGCAGCGGGTGCTGCTGACAGCACCACCCGCCGCAATGTTAGAAATGCAGTATGCGCCCGCCAGTGTGGCGGGCGCATCCTAATGTATATAGCAGGACCGCTGCGACATGGGCGGTCGGTTCCGTGACCCGATGCGTTGGCGGGTGGACTTTGTCCTTCCCCCATCGTAATAGGCCCCTACATTTTGAAAAGTTTTAACCTCCCCATTAAAATGTCGATTGTTTTGCACATTTTGTTGATAGTGAATTGAATAACATTTTGCACAATTTGTGTTTTTGCTTGATGAATGCTTGTTTCTGTATCTGTGTGTATTGTTTTGAGGCTCGAAACATAGACATTGCTTGGGTGTGGGATACCTGCTTCCAGTAGTGAGTCAGTGTGGGTTCACAGGAGCCAAAAGGTTAATAACTGCGGGCTTAAAGAATTGATTGCTGTGTGCTGAGCTGACATGTTTAATTTCTAGATGTGTTCTAATTATGGCTTGTTTATGGATCTTTCAGTATATCTCTTTGCAGAGTCTGAGAGAAACAAAATAAAACGTGTACAATATAAAGTGGGCAATAATGTTTCTTTTTAGTACGACTCTAAGATGGGAAATGCAGGTTTTTATCCGGTTCCTCTGCAAAGACGAATGTGTTGCTGGATCCATAAAACAGATCATGACCAAGTACAAGTTGTCTCAGCCTTTTCTCTTCCGTTTTTTAAAATTAATGCCTTTAATCTGCACCATTATTAGATCATGGAAACATTAGCACGTTTGCTTGCAAGCCCATGGTCATACCTATCATTTTGTAACAAGTGCAGTGGCACCTGGGCCCACTGCATCTGAATTATGGCTGTATTTTACTGTTCCAGCAATGGATGTGTCTCTATTTTCATGTTTGCCCAAGGCCTATAGCAGCTTTGCTACACCACTGGGCAGGCCTAGCCTATGTGTTCACAAAGGCTGCAACCTGCACATGCCATATTATGCCAAGCTGCTCATAGTTATTTGAAAAGATATTGTTGAACAAACATTCTCTTTTCAGATGATTGGGCCCTGAGCAGGTTTTGGCTTAAAAAGCTATAGGAATTCTTTAAGGAACTATCAATGGCTAACTGGATTTTAATGGGAAAAGATATGTCTGGAGCAGGCAGTTTTTGACTAGCCGAGAGTAAAATAAGAACTTCAGCAAGTAGTGTCAATGAAAGAATGCTTTTGATGTACTGTGATGGCTAATTACGTTAACCACTTCTCTTCTATTTATTTATTTTGTTTTTAGTAAACTACATTATTTAAACAGTGCCTTCTCACTCGAAGTGCTAAATGTGTGCTAGTGGTTTCAAAGAGGCAGACACTGACACTCATTTTTTAAAATATCGAAATATAACCCAGAGTGACAGACACAAAGGCAGAAAATGGTGAAAGGAGGTAGACGAGTAGGAATAAAGGGAGAAAGCAAGCACTGATGAGACAGAAACAGTAGGCATGGGATAAGGTTATGCTGTTGAGATGCCCCGTCCAAGCTCTATTGTCTGATGTCTTCACCCCTGGGGGTTTAGGCTTTCTCAGTAAACCAAGAACTTTCTCAAATATGCCTCTGGAAACTTTAGTTTTTTGGCCATTGTATTAAATAAGTTATGCTGGGAATGTACCATTGCCCCCAATTTTTAACAGCCTGTCTAGGTAGGCGAGAACCATCAAACCCTACTCCAGTTAGCTGTGCTCACTCTCTGCACTCCTTTGCTCATGAGAAATTCAAAGTTTAATGTTTTGCCGCTTCATTTTCAAACTTCTACACCCGCCACTGAGCTGCAAAATTTATGGTCGGCCCTGCGAGTGCATTCGCTAGCGCATCTGTCTAGCCTATGAGACACTGTTGTATACAGAAAAGGGCTTGGAGCCAACCCGTTGCTTGCCCATTTGTTGTTTTCACGTCACTCGTCTATACAGGCTCTTTAATTGGCCAGTACATGTGAAATGTCACTGCCTGCTCTCTCTTTGGAGCATGGACCGAGTACTGATTGATCTGTTTGAATTAGTGTTGGTACGCTGGTCGTGCTGTGATTTGAGTACTATTTCTTCTTTCATCCATAAATTGCCATCATCTGTGCATGCCCAGCGTTTCAATGCTGCCGTGCCTGCCCTCTGAATCTGCGGCTCTCCTTGCAATGTTTGATCGGTATGTCTACAAACTGTTATTTCCACATATTTTTAATGCCTGCCGAATGTTTTAAAGCAGCGAGTCAAGTTGCATGCCAATGAAGGAAGCCTTCACTTTTTTTTGTGCCCAAAAGTCCACAGGTGGCATTCAATTTAAATGGTGAAGATAAATGCAGATTAGGAAAGCCAAACCTATTCTCTTTCACTATGGTTATTTCATACCGGGCGAGCTATTTAAAATTGGTTTCATATGTAGAGCCTAAAATCCTCGCGAAGCTACTAGCTACCAGACTGGTTAAAGTAATCACCAGTTTGATAAACCCAGACCAGTCTGTGGTACTGAAAATTCTGGACCCGTGTTATAAACATCATCGTAGCATGACGATTTTGATATCAGAAGACCGAGAATGGTTAGTACACTATGCACAAGCATTTACGTCATATTCGATTGACGATTTCACTCTGAAACCATCGGTTTTGTCCTGAACCCTCGGGTTCCATTTTGTGTATGGCAGCCATTTTGTGAGTTGCCCTCACATAGGCCAATAACTAAGGCCAAACCGGACTCTGAAGGACACGTACACCTTTGCTGACTTCTCTTTGACCTGGGCAAGTTGGCTCCACTGCCCAAGGCCATAACCTGTTGGGTCAGTTCCTCTCCCAGTGGCCGGGCGAGATAGTATCATGGCACAACATGCCATAAACCTTTCATCGCACACAGACCACACCTAATCTTGCACACACCTGTCCCTGTTTCCTACTTTATGACCTGCTTTACGAGGAGGAGGTGCCCGTTTTTATTGGGGGTCCGTCGATATCTGATGAAAATACCGGGCCTTGCCGGATAATTGATTGTGGGCTGAGCAAACTAAAATATGGGCTTGTCATCATGACTCTGCTTTTCCATTGTAGTGAAAATATGTGAATGGTCAATTGTAAACTAAAGAATGTTTGCCTGAAGCATAATATTTTGTATAAAAAGAGAAGGCTGGTTTTGTAAGATTGAGCAGTCTCCTGAGAATATACACCGTGTTGTACTTCTAGGATACCTGTTACTTGGTTGCAGCCAATAAATTCGATCTTTGACTTCACCTAGAAGACTCTGTGTTTCTGTAGTCTGAAACAGGAAGAACCCGAAGTCTTAGGGTGTTGTCCCTGGCACCGCTGGGTTACCGGTTCAGTACCGGTTCTGAAAAACCCAGTACTTCAGTTGGCGCCCAACGTCGGGCGATTTCAGCGGTACCGGTCCAAGCCAGAGGTTCGTGAGGAGCTTCGTGTGAAAATTCTGGAGGAAGGCCGCCACTTCATCGACCCCTGGATGTCGACGTGGTCCGAAAGTCTTTGCTGCGAGGTTCCCCGCTTCCCGACGGCTACGAAGGACTGCTGCCCTGACTATCGCCCTGTTTTGGACCCTTGATGTTTGGTAGAGCGAAACGATAGACGAGTCTTCTGGTGACGTCATCGATACCTCAGTTAAGTATAAGTGGAGCGTCTCCCAGTCCTTAGTTTGGTTCTTATTTTGGGTATCCCCTTGGGATGTTTGATTTGGAACTTGCAAGTACCAAAGCAGAGGGACTCGTGTATTCACGAGACTATCGTATTCGATAATCCTTTGAAGTTTGAAGCTAGACGAGAGAGCGAAGATGCCTGGTCTTAGCAGACTTGGAAAGTTGTTTTGTCTTGGTGGTAATAGGGATTCCCGATTGGAGGACTCGTGCCCGGTTCCTCCGGTTGGAACTCCGACCTATGAACTTTATGTGAAACATGGCGTAGGCCCAATCACATATAATGAAATATGGATCCGATACACCAGAAAAGATGGTGTTCTAAAATGGCCCCAATACGGTAGCTTTGACACGGAAATCCTAGATAATCTGGAGGTCAAACTGTTTAAGAAGAAAGCCCGGCCGGCGATGTTGACTCTTTCCGCCTATGGCGTAAGGAAGCCAAACAGAAGGAAAGTAAATTAGCGAAGAAAAATAAGAGAGAAAAGGGTATTTCAATAATGCAAGCTGCTATGCAGTATAAAGATAACGAAGAAGAACAGGCAAGTGAGCAGTTGCACAGGCAACGTAAAATGGTGATTGATAAATGTTATCCAGTTTTGTCGCCTCTTCAGCAAGATGCAGCAAAGGACCTTGAAAAAGACCATCTAATGTCGCATTTGTTGAGTTCGCCACCCCCTTATGCACAGAGTGCTACGGCACCTCCGCAGCCTTTAGCTGCGCAACCTTTGGTTGTATTGCCTCCTGCTCCTCCACAACCACTAGCTGCTCTTCAGTTGGCTCCTACTCTTCCGGTGCAGCCTCCTCAAGGGCCACCGACTTTGACATCTGCTCTACCTTTACTTCCTACAACTTTGACCACTATATCGACTGCCACTCCTGATATTCCTCCTGACACTGCCTCTGCGTCTGCCTTGACTCACTCTGCTTTTCCGCCTGTCCTTTCTTCGACTTCTCCCTCTGTCCGCCAGAGAATGACTAGCACTGTTGCTAGCCTCCTGTATCCTCTTTTTGGAGCAACAAGTGTAACCCCTGTCTCAGAGCATAAACAGTTACGTATTCAACTGCCTGGTTCTAGGGAGAAGTAAACATTGAATTATTTGGCACATAAATGGGTTACCGACCCGACGAGATATGAGCTAGAGTCTGTTATGGATGTCTTCTATCAGTGGGAAGCACGAAAGCAGAGATACGTTTTTGATAAAATGTGTACTTTCCTTTGTGAAAATTTAGAGGAGAATGATTTGGAGTCTAATACGCCTGAGTTATGTCATCTACGGTTCGAGTTTGGGAAAGGCGCAATTGTGGGTTCAGATGTTAAGAAAGCAGTTGCGACATTATTGTCGTACCGGACTGAAGGTGTTTCTCGGTCGCTATTTGAGTCTGATTCCTCCGTTAAAAAGAAGGTAAGACAGTACCCAATGAGAGAAGTTCCTCCGGTATGGAAGGACGCCGTTGCGGCTGATCTAGCTAATCACGTGGATGCTGTACCAGCACATTTTCAGAGTGTCTGGGTACATGTCCCATGGAAGCGAGCTGAAGTTTTGGCCCTTAAACAGACATTGCCTGACCCCCGTAAGAATCCTGCAGGGTACTATAAGGAATTGTCACAGACTGCAGGCTCTTGCATTATGAATTTAGCGGATATAGACATGTTGTTTGGAAATGTTGTTCCACAGCCTTTATGGGGAAAGATTCATCATACGGATCATGATCAAGAGTTAGGTGACTCATGGGCTAATATTAGTGCTGCAAATGATCGACAAGTTGGTGGTGCTAAACCCGAACCTTTAGTGGCAGAACTCCCTGGTAGAATAATTACTTACATGAAGACTTTGATGCCTGCGATGCGAGTGAATTGGGATAAATTGTCTGCGTGTAAGCAGAAGAAAGATGAGACCGTGTCTGATTACTTCACCAGGTTTGAAGAGACATTTATCGACCACAGTGGTCAAGATATGAGTACGGAAGGTGGTCAACGGTTGTTCGTTGACAAGTTTGTGCATAATTTGCTTCCCGAGTTATGTAAGAAGTTAAAGGATTCAGAAAGT
This sequence comes from Lissotriton helveticus, assembly GCF_964261635.1. Lineage (NCBI taxonomy): Eukaryota > Metazoa > Chordata > Amphibia > Caudata > Salamandridae > Lissotriton > Lissotriton helveticus. The sequence goes on from NC_136057.1 coordinate 1,797,923,781, forward strand.
TCTTGGGCAGTTTCCTCTTCAGCACAGATATTGGCTACTGCCCAGTATTACGAAAATAGAGACAAAGATGAAAAAGATAGAGCAGACAAGAAAACGAAAGAGTTAAAAACTAAGGTTCTTTTACAGCAAGCGCTTCCGCCACGTGGTGGTCAGACTAACTATCAGCAACCTCAACAGTTTCAGAGGAATTCGCAAAAGTTCGAGTATCCTCAACAGCGTGTCCCTGTAGGTCCCAATCAGTGTTCATACTGTAAAGAAGAGGGTCATTTCAAGTACGGTTGCCCTATTTTGCTACAGCGTATGAATGGCGCTTCTGGTGAAAGAGGTCGAGGTGTTCAACAAGCGCCTAGAGGTAGAGCACGTGGAAATTTCCCCCAGAACGCGCGTTCATTTCTGCCGCAGAATTCAATGAATAGGTTTGATCAGCAGAATAACGCGTCTGTTAGAACAGCTCAGTACTATGCTGATGACTACTATGCAGAAGATGAGAATATGGAAGGTAATGATTGCTAGGACAGCCATAGACAAAGAGAGGGAGTTGTTTCAATTCCAGTAGATCAGAGTGGGCCTTACGTTGAGGTGATTACATCAGGTGTGTTAGAGCCTATTCTGTTGGATACTGGTGCCACAAAGACTTCTATTATGCACTCTAAACTCCCTGGCGCACCTTTGTCTGGCGAAATGAATGCTTCAGTAGGTTTTTCTGGCGCCCCGGTTAGAAACCCGGTTTCTAGCCCTATGTCACTTTCTGTTGGAACTCGTGAATTAGAAGCACCCCTTATTCTGACAACAGGTTGTGGTGAGAACTTGTTAGGATTGGATCTGTTGAAAAGATTGTATGCGACCTTGTACTGTTCTCCTTCGGGAGTACAACTTACACTGGGTAAGAAAGTGGTTTCTCCGATGTATTTGTCAAAGGATAGACTTCCGACGGAATTGTCATCTCTTCCTGATGTTCTTTGGGCTACAGGTCCTAATGATGTGGGTCTTTTGGAAATACCACCATATGTTGTGACATTGAAAGCCAATGTTAAAATGCCACAAATTCCCCAATACAGAATCTCTAGCGAAGGTGAAAAAGAGTTGTTTGCGATAATTTATGACCTGATTGAAAAATACGTAATTGAAGAGACAAGAGGTAACGTTTGCAATAGTCCTGTTCTGCCTGTGTTGAAGCGTACTGATCCTTCTCAGCCACCTGTTTACAGGTTTGTGATTGATCTAAGAGAGGTGAATAAAATAGTTGTGCCACAATTTACAGTTGTCCCTGATATCACTGCCCTATTGACTATGATTCCAGCTTCCGCGACCTGGTTCTCGGTGATTGACTTGAAGAATGCTTTCTTCAGCATCCCGATTGCCGAGGAGAGTAGGGATATTTTTGGCTTCAGTTTAGGAGGACGAAGCTTCCGCTTCAAACGCGCTCCCCAGGGCTACTGTGAAAGTCCATCAATATATAGTCAAGCTTTAAAAACACAGCTTGATACGATTGTTTTACCTGATGGCGCTACGCTTATTCAGTACGTTGATGATTTGCTTGTTGCTGGAGACACTGAGGAAATATGTAAAGAAGCCACGTTGTTAGTGTTGCGTCATTTGTCTGATCTGCATCACAAAGTGTCTCTTTCCAAATTGCAATATTGTCGACAAGAAGTGACCTACTTAGGTCATCTCTTATCGAAGGAGGGAAGGAAACTGACCCCAGAAAGAATTCAGGCAATTGCGAAATTGAGTGTGCCAAGAACACAGAGAGAAGTGCGTGCTTTCTTGGGTATTACATCCTATTGCAGACAATGGATACCGAATTTTTCCTTGTTGGCCAAACCTTTGGTGGCATTAACTTGTAAAGATACACCGAATCCCCTCCCATGGTCTGAAGAGTGTCAGAAAGGCTTTTCCGAATTGCGCAATGCATTATGTTCGGCTCCTGTGCTGGGTACCCCCGACTACAGTAAGCCCTTTACGTTGTATGTCCTTGAGAAAGAAGGTTGTGCATTGTCAGTGTTGACACAGTTGTTCTGAGACAAACAGCGTCCATGCGCGTATTTTTCGTCGACTTTGGACCCGGTAGCTAAAGCGTTGCCGAGTTGCTTGAGAGCCACTGCGGCAGCAGCTGTTTCTATTCGGCAGTCTGCTGGTTTAGTGATGAATAATACATTGATTGTGATGGTTCCACATGCAGTGGACACGTTGTTAAATAGGACCAAGACACAGCACTTAACTAGTGCTCGGTTGTCAGGTTACGAGTTAACATTGTTAGCGAGTCATGTGCACATAAAAAGATGCAACACGTTGAATCCAGCTACGTTGTTGCCGATTGTAGCAGAGACAGATGCTTCTGAACAGCATGATTGTTTTCTCAGAACAGAAGAAGAAACGAAAGGGAGAGTAGATCTCAAAGACACTCCTCTTGTGAAGTGTGATGGTACCTTATGGGTGGATGGTTCATGCTTCAAGCTTCCGAATGGTGATACGACTGCGGCATATGCTGTCACGACCTTGCATACGATTGTTGAAGCTGCACGTATCCCACATAATTCAGCTCAAGCAGCAGAGTTGATTGCACTTACACGAGCGTGTGTGTTGTCGAAAGGAATGACAGTGACCATATATACCGACAGCCAGTATGCATTTGGTGTGGCCCATAGTTTTGGACGATTGTGGAAAGAACGTGGGTTCCTGACTTCGCATGGAGCTAAGATTCAGCATGGACAGTTGGTGAATGAACTTCTCGAGTCACTTACTTTGCCCTTGCAAGTTGCGATTGTCAAATGCAGTGCACACAAGAAGGTGACTGATGATATTGGTCGTGGAAATGCATTTGCTGATGAAGTCGCAAAAGAAACAGCAAGGGATGTGATGAGTCGAATGTATGTTGCAGGCCCAGCAAGATGGATTGGTGACGTTGGAATGTGTGAAGACACGATAGAGAGTGTGAAATCTATTCAAGCTGAAGCTACAGAGAAAGAGTTGAGTGTGTGGAGAGAAAGTACGGGTAAAATGGATGCAAATGGTTGTTGGGTTGAATTGTCAGAACATCAGAGATGGTTGTTACCCGATGCGTATGTGCTTGCAGTGGTTACGATGGCCCATGGAATGGCTCATATCAATGTGAAAGGGATTTGTAAGTTGTTGGCTCCAGTATGGCAAATTGCTGGAATTCCTAAGTGTGCAGAGAATGTGGTCAAGAATTGTATGGTGTGTCTGAAATACAATCCTGGTAGGAGAACCCCAACTCCAGCTGGTCATTTTGCGCCTCCAACGTATCCGTTCGAGGTTTTGCAGCTAGATTTCATCCACATGGAAAGGTGCAACAATTTGAAATACATACTCGTTGTTGTTTGCGCCTTTTCAAGATGGGTAAAAGCATATCCCCTGAAGGACAACACTGCCATGTCCACAGCTAAAGCCCTTGTCAAAGAGTTTTTCCCTAGATTCGGAATGCCAAGAATGGTCTGGAGTGACAATGGGAGTGAATTTGTGGGTCGAGTGATGAAGAAAGTATGCGAAGGGCTAGGTATCCAGCAGAAATTCCACGCTGCAAATCACCCCCAATCAGCTGGACTAGTAGAGTGCTACAATGGCACATTAAAACTAAAGTTGGCCAAAATCCAAGCGAGCTCTGGTCTTAAATGGCCTGACGCTCTGCCTTTAGCACTCCTCTCAACCAGAATGACTGTGCATTCGCGAGTGGGACTTAGTCCCTATGAGATTGTGTTCGGCCGTCCGGCCAACATATGGGGAGTGCCAAGGCCGAAGAAATTCAGTGAGATCGAACACCCTGTACTGCTTAACTATTTGTATGAATTGACGGCTAAATTGCGTGTTTTACACCAACAGGTTCACGATACTCTGCCTCAGGTCTCTGAAGCTCCAGGGCATCTGATCGATCCTGGATCCTGGGTGCTGGTCAAGAATTTCCAGCGAACAAAGAATGACCAGCCCCGGTGGACCGGCCCTCATCTAGTTCTTCTCTCAACAAGATCAGCTGTTCGAGTAGAGGGGAAGAAAAACTGGATCCACGGCGTACATTGCAAGAGGGTCCCTTTGCCTCTGCCGTACGACTGGTGGGTCCAGGAGGGTGTTGCTGACTCTGAGACTGAGACTGTGCCTTGTTTTCTGCCTTTCAGCGATGCACGTCTAAAAGGAACAATTACTGAAAAAGAAAGTGACAATCTCTTGCAAGAAGCTGTGCCACCATCAAATCGATTGGACACTACAGAGCCTGAACACCTGTTTCAAGATCAGACAGTACATGGGAAGAAACGCTATAATCTGAGGCCGAGAACTATGGACCAATAAAATTTTCCTTTTCTTTGCTAAATTTTGAAAGTGCAGCTCTCTCATCTGAGAAACTTTTTTATTTTTGTTTTTCGAACCACCATCCGGGTTCAGCTGTAGGGTTGCGGTTGCCCAAGTCTTTGGGGTGCAGCTGAAGATGTTAGGTCGACGGTTCTGGTTGGTCTAAGGGAGTTGTCCTGGACTGACAGAAGCATTCCTTAGCATAGAACACCCTACCATTGCGAGCAGCATTTTAGAGAGGATGGAGTTTTTCGAGATGGAGAGACCTGCCAAACAAATGAACTTTAAAGCCAGAATTTGCAGAATGATGACCAAGAAACGTTTTTTGATATTATGTATTTTCATGTTGTTCAGTATAATGATGTTTTTTATAGGATATATTTTATTCTCTTTTCGAGTGACATTTGCACCCACTTCATCGCCCATACCTCCTCCTTCTACTATTTCCTCACATTCTTTTCAACCTCTCCCTGAACATGAATCCGCTAGGAGATTAGAGTTTATTAATAACTCCTTCGTTCAGCTTTTGCACCAACACCATCTAGTAATGAACACGACTAACTGTTGGGTGTGCGGTCTTATGCCTCACACAACGGATAAAGGTATCCCTTATCTGGTCCTGCCATTCAGCCACAATGGTTCCGTGTGGGCATACAGAACAATGTTCATCTACGCACATGAAGTCTACCCCCTACGTTCTGTGACAGACAATCCTAAGAATAGTGCTCTAGTTAAGGGTATAGTAGATATGATTAAGAAAGATATCTCCTATGAGACTATCCCAATAGATGAGACACTAGTATATGTAGGATGGAACGTGACCAGATATGGTGTTACTCTGAGTGAGAAACAGCAAGCTAAGAGATCTTCTCCGATTTGGATTGTACCCCATCAGGGTCACTTATGTCTGCAAGGTATTGGCAAGAATCCCAGAGCTCAGTTAGGGAAGAGTGTCTGCACTGAGACATATGTTTTTGCGTCTCAGACTTCCCCTCCGTTCTTAGCAGCTAAGGGTACCTATTTCATCTGCCATGATAGAGCCTATACATGGTTGCCCCCTGACTTTTCGGGCACATGCTTTGTTTCGTTCCTGTTGCCTCCCACCTACACAGCGGCGGCAGATTACCATAAAATAAGGATAGTTAGAGGTGTCTTCAGTGAAGAGGACAGTGCAGAACAAGAATTTGGAGACTACGTGAGGGGTTTTCTGCCGTTCTGGGGACCCATGCTTAACAGCAGGAACATAAGGCAATTGACAAGGGTGGTTGAATCCACCGTGGTTGAAACTGCCGGTGCCCTTAGTAACTTGACTGCTGAGCTCCAGTCGGATCGTCTTATGACCCTTCAGAACAGGGTCGCGTTAGACGTCATACTTACAGACCGAGGTGGGGTATGTAGGGTGATCCAATCGAGTTGCTGTGTTTTCATTCCAGATAACGCTCCAACAGTGTACCAGGACATCTCCAAACTGCATAAGATTTCCGAATCTATTCATGTAGACAAAGGAGATTGGTCGTTAATGGGATGGTTCTGGGAACTGGTATCCGGCTGGGGATGGAAAATTCTGATGGTCATTGGGATGGTCTTAGCCGTCCTTTTCCTGTTCTGTCTGTGCGTACAGTGTGCTCCTGCTATATGTGGCCTCTGTGCTACATTATGTGTAAGGAAGCCTGTATCGAGGGACGAGCTAAGTAATAGGATGATGCTACAGCAACATCTCAATGACTTTACGAATATAGACCTGGACTCAGATTAGCTTGAGTATAGGTTATTTTCCTATGTAAGGGCAAAAGGAGGGACTGTGGTACTGAAAATTCTGGACCTGTGTTATAAACATCATCGTAGCATGATGATTTTGATATCAGAAGACTGAGAATGGTTAGTACACTATGCACAAGCATTTTCGTCATATTCGATTGACGATTTCACCCTGAAACCATCGGTTTTGTCCTGAACCCTTGGGTTCCATTTTGTGTACGGCAGCCATTTTGTGAGTTGCCCTCACATAGGCCAATAACTAAGGCCAAACCGGACTCTGAAGGACACGTACAACTTTGCTGACTTCTCTTTGACCTGGGCAAGTTGGCTCCACTGCCCAAGGCCATAACCTGTTCGGTCAGTTCCTCTCCCAGTGGCCGGGCGAGATAGTATCAGGGCACAACATGCCATAAACCTTTCATCGCACACAGACCACACCTAATCTTGCACACACCTGTCCCTGTTTCCTACTTTATGACCTGCTTTACGAGGAGGAGGTGCCCGTTTTTATTGGGTGTCCGTCGATATCTGATGAAAATACTGGGCCTTGCCGGATAATGGATTGTGGGCTGAACAAACTAAAATATGGGCTTGTCATCATGACGCTGCTTTTCCTTTGTAGTGAAAATATGTGAATGGTCAATTGTAAACTAAAGAATGTTTGCCTGAAGCATAATATTTTGTATAAAAAGAGAAGGCTGGTTTTGTAAGATTGAGCAGTCTCCTGAGAATATACACCGTGTTGTACTTCTAGGATACCTGTTACTTGGTTGCAGCCAATAAATTCGATCTTTGACTTCACCTAGAAGACTCTGTGTTTCTGTAGTCTGAAACAGGAAGAACCCGAAGTCTTAGGGTGTTGTCCTTGAGAAACCCGCTGGGTTACCGGTTCAGTACTGGTTCTGAAAAACCCAGTACTTCAAGTCGGGCTTTATGCCACGCCGTAACACAGCTCTCAATCTGCGTAGGTTGCATGGGATATTGGGTTGTACCCGGTCGATTCACGAGCCGGTGGTTCTGGTGTCTCTGGACGCCACCATGGCGTTTGATAGGGTCGAGTGATCCTACCTGTTCGCAGTATTGGTGAAGATGGGCTTTGGACCGGAATTTGTCAGCTGGGTACGTTTGTTGTACGCTGCTCCCTTGGCCAGATTAGTTGTCAACAACTATAAATCGTCCGACTTTCCCCTTGGAAGGGCCAGATGGCAGGGATGCCCCCTGTCCCCGCTCCTCTGTGCTCTAGCCTTGGAACCTCTGGTGGCATGGGTTAGATGGGACCGATCGATACAAGGCCTGCGGTGGACACCGGAGTGGGAGGATAAAATCTCATTGTACGCGGATGATATCCTCCTTTACCTCACTAACCCCAGGGACTCTCTGATCAGTTTTCTAGACATACTTGCCATATTCGGAAGATATTCCAGATTTGCTATTAATTGGTCGAAATCGGTGCTCTTTGTCCTCAGGGGTGAGCTGCCAGTGCTCCCGCAGTCACAGACTGAGCAGGTAGGGTTTAGGTATCTGGGAATATACGTTACTCTTGACCCAAAGAGAAGATATCTCGATAATCTGGGACCCCCTTGGACAGGCTCAAGAGGGACGTGGAGCACTGGAAGGCTCTTCCACTTTCCCTGTTGGGTAGGGCAGTTTTGTTTAAGAAGATGGCTCTTCCCCGATTTCTGTATGTATTACAGAATACAATGGACCCAGTGCCTGCATCCTATTTCAAAGAGTTTGAGGCTCTCCAGAGGAAGCTTCTCTGAGATGGAAGATCCTGCATTGCTTTTTCTAAGCTCACTCTCCCGTGGTACGGCGGTGGGATTGGACTGCCAAACCTGCGGAAATACTATTGGGCTTCTCAGCTCGCTGCGGTGAACCATGTTATTTACGGGCCTCCAGGGGATCCAAGGTATGCCATGGACCGTGGGTTGGCAACAGGAGGTGAATTCACCAGAGCGCTGTATGCTAGACCGAAAAGGTTCTCCCTAGTGGGTCCAACGGCGCATGCTGTCCAAGTGTGGCATGCGGTCAATAGACATCTTGCCTGGGAAGGGAAACTCACCTTGATCACCCTCCTATGGAACTCAAAGAGGCTAGGGAGTGTGTGGAAGGCCAAGGGATTTGACAAATGGGATCTTATCAGGATTATACAGATTAAAGATATGTGGGGAGGGGGTGAAATACATACCTTTGCCTCTCTCAAACAGCAATACAGCCTGCATGATAGCGAGTTCTTTCGGTACCTCCAGGTTAGACACGCACTCCTCACACACTTACCTAGGGATGCTACACTTCCTGAGGCCTCTCCGCTGGAAGATCGTGTGCTAGATGGGTACCTCCCTGAGAAGACAATTTCTTTAATATATAAAAAACTCATTAATCATATGGAGGACCCACTGAGGCATGTTAGAGCGCAGTGGAGTACTGACGGGGTGACCCACTGAGGCATGTTAGAGCGCAGTGGAGTACTGACGGGGTGACCCACTGAGGCATGTTAGAGCACAGTGGAGTGCTGATGGGGTGGAGAATTAGATGATGAAGATTGGACGGAGGCAATCTCCTCTCCGAGAGTGGTTGCGATCCAGATGCGACTACACCAACTAAACCCTCACTCAACCTTAATGCTCACCGGGTACACAGTTTACAACACTCATATACAATAACACTTTACTTAATTTATAATATCACAAATTACATGCATAATGAAAAAGACTCATCCACATACTTATTCACTCTCTCTTCCGCATATAATTTCCACCTTTCATAGATCATGTCGGCGTGGGAGTAAAGGTAAACCTTCACCGTACCTCGTCCCCTGCTATCGCGACCCAACCTTAACAATCACCCCATATTCCAGAGGGGAAGAAACGACAGCCTTCAGTTCTCTGACTCTATCCCGTGACACAAAGGTCAGTCAGTCAATCACTGTTCGGTTTCAGTCTCAGAAAGAGATTGACATTTCTATCCATGCAAAACTGCCCATCACATTCCTTGCCACAGAAGCTGAGAGACAGGTAAGTGCCAAAAAGATTGCTGCTTGGGTATCATGTGTCTGTGTATGTGGCTGTGTGCATGTGTCTGTGCCTACATGTGTGTATAAGTCCTCATGCAGGTGTGTGAGTGAGAGAATGAGTAAGGTGTGTTAGTATCGGTCACTATGGCCATGGCCATCCCTAACAGCCACTCACATGATCCCTAGCATCTTGAGCATGTGGTAGACCATCTATGAAGTAACGGGGTAGAACTGGCATAATGGTGGCAATTGTGAAGTATTGTTTGCATATTTGCCACAGTGGCACTTTACAAAGGCATAATGTTAATCACGACACAGTGGTTTTAATTTTGGCATATTGCTAGCTTGCATCCCTGGTTTAAATACTTCTTTTCAATATGACATTGGTGACTCTTTCCACATTGTGGGCATCCTTGGCAAGATGGTGCCCACAAATGGGTTACTACTGGCGCTAGCATAATGGTGGTAATTTCCAGCTTGCTATGGGCTTCCCATGAATGGTGGCACTAGTCGCCAGTGTAATGCAGCTGTGGCATATTGGCATGATAGTAATCTTCGGCATATTGTGGACACTGTTTGCAAGAAGTATCCAAACTATGGCATAATGCTAGACCAGTCATAAAGGTAGTAATACTTGGCATACTGCTAGCATCTGTGGGGGGGGTGTTGAGCGTCCCTGACACAATGCTTGGCATAATGTTGTCATCCTTGTCATGCTCAACTTCAACAATAACTACTGAAAAACAAATCTACTTAGACAACTGTGATAACATAAGATAGTATTTTAGCTCTATACACAATCACCCACACCCCATATGTAGGATTTGATTTTACAGCCACTAAATTAATCTATTCTAAATTTATTTCCCTTGTCCTTGTATTTTTCTTTTACAAACATGGCTTTTTTCCAAAACAACTTTTCACTTTTTAAAATAATTTTCCATTCGCATATCGATCCTGCCTGCAGTAGTTTTGAAATACCTTTGAATATTTCTACATCATGCAGGCCCTTATACCCTCATTACGAGTGGTCTGATTTTGGTGCATTATTTATTGCACATGATAAATAATACTATCAGCTTTGCTATGTACTGAGTGAGTTAAATGGCACATGTTATGAGTTGTCTCCTAAAAATGAGAATAACATACATATATTGGTACTAGCTGCAACAAAATCTTCATGTCCAGAATTTATTGAACGTTTTTCCACTATCATTCTGTAGACAGGAGAGAGGATGTGGTGTAATGGCCAGAGCTGTCGACTTTGGCACTGGGATACCAGGTTCCAGTGCTGAAGCTTCAGCCAAACAGCCCGTGACTACGGGCATATCATTTAATCTTCTGTGCCTAAACAATAGAAAATGTGGCCTGGTGCTCATGTAAAGCGCTCCAGTGCCCTTGAGCTGAGTTCGTGGTATATAAACACTACAAAAAGAAAAGCACTAACAAAGCCAGTAGGTCTCGTCTAAGCAAGATCTATTGACACTGTCAGTTTTTTCAGCTATGTTGTAAAACATGGCAAAATAGGTCTATGAAACAGTCAACGCAGGCCGCTTTATAGTGCTATTTTTACATTCAACCATGCTGCACAGCTCTGCTATTTGGCTTTTAAATGTTTTCCTTGCCATATTGTACGGCTGCGTGGCTGCTGAGAAGCATGGTTGAAACTTTAAAAAAAGAAACACACCGAATAAAGTATCTAGCTTTGACTGCATCATAGCACTTTTTTAATAGTTTTAATCATGCTGCAAAGGAGCTGGCCTACTGTGCAACATGGCTAAAAAGCATTGACACAGCCAATAGATCGGGTATAGGCGGGACCTATTGGCTCTGCCAATGCTTGTTTGACCATGTAATTGTGCAAAGCTAATTGACCTTGCTACTCCCGAGTCAATATCCATTTTGAGTAATTTAACTTCCCCGCCGCCGCCTTGGGACATCAGTGGTAAACAGTGACTCACCTGAGAAGTGCCTTAAAACTCTGGGTGTAGGGGGAAGGAGGAGGAGGACACGGGGGACAGTAAAAGATGTTGGAGGTACAAGGGAGGAACTGTGCACATTGGCAACTGACCAGAGGACGAGGGTTGTGCTGGCAAATGCCAGTTACTCATGGTAAGTACTGGTATGCAACTGTACCTCCTCTTTAGAGCGCGGAATAGCAGTTTGATCTTGTGCACATTCCAGGGCTAACATAGTGGAAAAGGGTTGGGGTCTGTGGCCAGTGGCTGGGGCATGGGGTTGGAGCTGACTTTCATGTGGTAAGTGGAAGGCTGGTTTAGTTTTCGGGCTTGTGCTGGAATTTGGCGCTAGTGAATGTGTCTCTCAGGGTGGGACTGGAGGTACTGGAGTGTTAGATACACAGGTGAGGGGTAAACGTGATTAACATTTCTTTACCTGGTTGTAGATGCAGTCTAAGGAGAGTAGGTGAAAGGAAGGGGTGTAGGACTGGGGTCCAGGGCTGGGGTTATCCTCATGGATGGTCCTCACCTTGATGTACATATAGTAGAGAGAGAACAAGTCGGCCCTGCGGGCTGGTGGGTCCTCCGGGACTGTGTCATTCACTATGCACTCATCATAGAGCTCGTCCAACAGCAGAACGGGTATCCACACCGTGGGCATGGTGCAAGCCCTGAAGAAGGATAAATAGGGACGAAACATTTGGTATTCTGTAAGCAGGTGCCACTCTCGGAGCCACGATTGTCTTCAGTGGCCACCCAAAGGCGCAAGACAAACCTACCATGGCAGGTAGGATGAAGTAGAACTTGCTGTAAGCTACTCCAAGTGCCTGACCGTGGGATCACTCGAACTGAGCTGCCAAGAGATGCTCCACCTCAAAGATTATCGCACTCAGCATCGACATGCTCAGGAGGCCCCTATTTAATTTAAATGTCCATTGGATGATTCACTTCTGGGCCATCCCAGTAGGCCAACCTGACCATCCAGCAAGAAGGTAGTAGTGTCTGACACTGCGCGGCCTCTTAATTCCAGGAGAACAAATTACCAGGGTTGGGCTGCTGAAAATTGCTACAGGTGAGTACAGCAGTGTCTTGCACAGGTAACACTGTCTATCAGCAAGGAGACAGGAGTCATGATATGGATAGAAGTCCTGAATGTCTCTGGCAATGATCATCCTTGTGTCCCTTCAATGGCTAACAAGCATTGGCAATACCAGTAGGTCTCATCTATGCAAAAGCTATTGGCTTTGCCAATATGGTTTCGCCATGTTGTACACTAGTGTGGCTGCTGTTCAGCATGGCTAAAAGTTACTAGAGTAAAGGAGAGTCGCGTAGAGTGGGTGTCAAAGTGGAGCAGAGTGGAGTATTATGGAGAGGCATAGAGTGGTGTAGAGTGAAGGTGAGTAGCGTGGAGTGGAGAAGAGTGAAGTGGAGGTTCATGGAGTGGTGTAGATCGTTGTGGAGTATCGTGTAGGTAGTAGAGTGTCGTAGAGTGGAAGGTTGCAGTATGGAGTCCAGTGTTGTAGAGTGGAGTGGCATTGAGAGCCGTGGAGTTGCACAGCAGAGTGGAGTGGCATAGAGGGTGTTGCATAGAGTGAAGTAGAGTGTTGTAGAGTGGCATAGAGCAAAGTAGATAATAATGGAGTGCCACAGAGTGGAGTAGTGTAGGAGAGTGGAATGGCATAGAGTAGAGTGTTGTAAAGTTGAGTGGCATAGAGCAGAGTGGAGTGGCATAGAGAGTCATATAGAGGAGTAACAGAGTGGAGTGGAATATAGCGAGTGGAGCAGAGTACTGTGTCATAGAATACATTAGAATTAAGTGGCATGGAATGGCATGGGGGAGTTGCATAGAACGTTGTAGAGTGGATCAGTTTAGTGTTGTATAGTGGCATAGAGAGGAGTAGAGTTTAATGGAGAAGAGCATTATAGAGTGGACTATTACAGAGTGGAGAGTTGCAGAGTGGCCTAAAGTGAAGTGGAGTAAAGTACAGTGGTGCAGAGTAGATTGCTGTAGAGTGCAGTGGCATAGAGTGCATTGGTTTTCAGTAAAGTGGTGTAGAGTGCATTGGCGTAGAGTGCAATGATATACAGTAGCTTAGAGTGCAGTGGCATAGAGTAGAGTGGTGCAGAGTAAAGTGGTGTAGAGTGGTGCAGTGTTGAGTGCAGTGGCGTAGAGTGGAGTGGAGTGGTGCAGAATAGTGTGGACTGGCGTGGAGTGGCATAGAGTAGAGTGGTACAGAGTAAAGTAGAGTGGCGTAGAGTGCTATGGCCTCGAGTAGATTGTTTCAGAATACAGTGAAGTGGCACGGAGTGGAGAGGAGCAGGGTAGAGTAGGATGGTGTAGGCTAGAGTGCAGTGGCAAAGAGTAGTGGTGTAAAGTGCAATGGTTTATGTTGCAGTAGCAGCGACTGCAGTGCTGCAGAGTAGAATGGCATAGAGTGGAGTGGTGCAGAGAAGAGTGACATAGAGTTTACTAGCAGAGAGTGCAGTGCTGCAGAGTGCTGTAGAGAGCAACAGTGTAGAGTAGAGTGGTGTAGAGGGCATTGGTGTAGAGTGGTGCAGATGAAAGTGACAGAGTGCAAAGGTGTAGAGTGACGTAGAATAGAGTGTTGCACAGGTAAGTAGAGTGGCGTACAATGCCCTGGTGCAGAGTGCATTAGCGTAACATGCAATGGCAAAGAGAGTACTGGTTTTGAGTAAAGCGCTGTGGAGTGCATTGGCATTGAGTACAGTGGCACAGAGTGCAGTGGCATAGAATCCAGTTATGTGGATGGGCACAGTGTATATTGTTAGGCATAGGGTAGATTGGCATGGCACAGAGTGGAATAGAGTGGCATAGAGTTCAGTGGCATAAAGGACACTGTTTCAGAGGAGATTGCAGGGGCGTAGAGTAGATTAGTGTGTCTTAGAATGGATTGGCGTAGCCTGCAGCGGCACACAGTGGAGTGATACAGAGTAGAGTGGCGTAGAGGATAGTGACGTACAGTGCACTGGTGTAGAGTGCAGTAGAATGGCATAAAGTAAAGCGATGCAGAGTAGAACGCAGTGGTGTAGAGAAGAGTGGCATAAAGTTCAGTGGCATAGAGTGCAGTGTTGCAGAGTAGAGTGGCATAAAGTGGAGTGGTGCAGAGTAAAGTGGTGTGTTGCAGAATAGAGTGGAGTGGTGCAGAGTAGATTGCAGTGGCATGGAGTGGAGTAGAGTGCTGCAGAGCAGAATGCAACGGCGCTGTGTGGAGTAGCGCCGAGTGCAGTGGCATAGAGTTGCAGTGTAGTTCCTATATTCCCAATAGGCTCTGGGCATTGGAATAATATATTCAGCAGTGTAGACGTAGGACTGAGGTCGACTAGGTCTCTACTGACTATATTAGACTTAAGGTTTGCCAGCTAGCTCAGAGGTCACTAGAAACTTTCTCGAATAAACGAGGAGGAGTTTAACCTCCCTGGATAGACAAGAAGGGATTAGCTTCTGACAACCATATAACATGACAACTTTGCTCCCTCAGAATAAGAGTGTATCTCTAGAGTCGTGTGAAAACCATAGACAGCTATTTCACTCAGTCAAGTGTGCATACTTAGTTTCACCAGAGTGCAGAGGAAAGAGAGACGGGCGTTTTCAATAAAAGGTGTTATTTATTGAGCAGTCTTCTTTCTCATGCAAGAGAAATGAATTGCCACAATTGCAATACTTAGCATAAAGTAAAGTGCGTACAGTAAAAGGAGTATTATGAAATAATACTGTAAAAGCATTGATATGGTTTCTTAGCCATATGTTTCTTTAAAATAGATAAAATATATACATACAAATATACATTGACTAACGTACTCAACTGGTGCTTCTAAATATGCCTACGCCGGTGTACCTGACCTAAGCCTAATACGTGGGAAGGAGTAAGTAAGTAGCTGTTTAAGTTAAGTTGGTTTTTGCCAAGGAATCTGAATCAAGAATTCTCTTAAGGGTTTAGTCAGCTCCGTACCTGGGTGTTAGAAAGCAGGAGGTCTGGTATCTGTCTCTCAGGACTCGATATCCCAGTAACCCGCGAGGGTATCTGGAAACTCCGGAGCTGGATTTCTCGGCAGGAGAAAAGACAGCGTCTCTCTCAGTGCGTCAAAGAGGAGGGGCGGCGTCCGTGGGCTCTCGCATCAGCTGGGCTCTCGAGCAAGTAGATAGCCGCTCTGCTCCAAAACCACCACTGTGTGTTTGCTTACGGCAACGTTGGTATATTTATACCTGAAAGGTGCCGGGTTTTGACGTAAGGTTGGACATAAGATGTCAATGAAGATGTCACTAAGAACTGGCCGTTCTTAGAGTGCTCACAGGAGTTCTAGGACGAAATCAAAACAGAAGCAATGGGGAATTCCCAGGTTGCTGGAGGTTTGGTTTGTTTACAGAACTCGTTGTACTTTCTATGAGCCTGGGGAAGTAGCCTTGCTTAATTTGGGCAGCATGGGCTATGACTAAATATGGATATGATTCTTATGCCTTTATACGGATATTATTTATTATAACCACATAAAGGCATAAATCTGGACTATCGAATCTAGGGTCCTAGATAGAACTACAACACCCACTCCACGATCTAATGTCCCTCATTACTCAAAACTAAGCAATAGTAAACATATAAACATATAATGATGCATGTGCTTTCCAACCCACCCCAAAATACATAAATTTGCATATTGAAATGGTATATGGTAATACACGAAAATGAGTATTGAAAATGAGTATTGGTACTGTACGCTTTTCAAGCAGTGTTATCATTCAGAAAAATAAGGATTGCATATAATTATCAGCTGAATGACTTGCGAAAATTACACATGAAATGTCTCTTAATACAGAAGAGAAGGTCGAGACCATTCCATCACATATTAATACAAAATGCTGTACATGTGCTAGAGGCTGAGGTAATATATTGTCACTTAGAGTTCCTAAAATAGAAGCTCTGTTCTCTAAGAATAGTTCTACTTTAAGCAGAGTACATGTGCCAGAAAAAGGTAAATATTTTGGAAGTGGAAAAAAAATAATTTCGCTTTCAGGGGAAAAAATTAGTTCCAAATGTTTTCAGTAGCTTTTGTTTATCAAAGCTGAAGGCCGAATTTAGAGTTCAGGGAATGCTGTGTGCTCGTTGCTTAAAAAGTTATTCTTTCTGTTCAGGGGAGAACATCATTTCAGACAGACTCTCAAAAAATTGGTCTACGGCTTCAGGTGAAAGTTCGACCAAGTTTGAAAATGCCGCAACAGTACAGTCAAGAGAATGATTGCTATCATCGATGTCAGGATCAGCAATGCTCACAGAAGGTTGTACCTGGGTGATGCTGCTCTCACCTCGTACTTCACTACCCCCTAATCGTAGTGGTGAAGTCTCAACGAATGCTGTCATCAGAATGGGTAGCCGCTGGGGACAACACGATGCATGAGCCGTTACAGGACTTAGCAAAGTATCTGTATCCAATGGTACTGCTGATGGTAGTGTAAGACAGACGTCCAACACGCATTCTTCTCCGCATAGCACACATCGAAGCACAGGTAAGATGCAATTCTGCCAGATGGGTCTGAATGAAAGAAACCAGCTCATATTCAGATCTCTTAGCCGGGCTAATCCAAGGACTTTAGTTATGTGGTCCCGATAGCGTATAGCTAGGATCGTTTCTTCCATTGTTGCCGGAGTCTTGTCTGTGACTTGGCTTGCCATATAGGAGCAGAAGGATCAAAAATAAAATTCCTGCTACGAGTCCCAAAAGAAGTGGTAGGCCGCCAAAGACAGAATGGACAAAATTAGGAAAAAAATGCCCAGAACTGTTTCGAAGGGTGTTAACAGTCCCGGAAAAATTGTCTTAAATACATGTGGGATGCCACTGGTATCTGACATATTTAGGATTTGGCTTAGCATTTCTGCGAAATGCACGGGGCAATTTGTTGATAAAAGGCTATGTATCTCTGCCGTTGTCCTTGCGACTTGCAGATCATGCGTTTCTTTTGATGACGTTAAGGGCACAGTTGTCTGTAAAAGAACAGACTTTATTCTGCTTAAAGTATCAATTTGAATAGAAGAGATATTCAAAGAAGGCCAAATTGTTGCCTCTGTATCTGGAGTGCTGTTTGGATACAATACTTGCATACAGCAAGTGACCATGGAACTCACGCTGACGAGATAGGCTTTCCCTGGCACCATGCCACAACAGAAGTGGTCCACTATTAGAATATAGCTCCCGTTAGAAAGCCGTCTAAAGAATGGCTCTATTCGTGTTGCAGGTGTGCCATGCTGGTGACATGAAAGGTTATTTGAAGTCCCCTCACAGGCCCCATGCAGGTTAATACCTTGACACAGAAGTATACCACTTAGTGATTGTTTACAATTATTACCACTAAGAAATACATTCTGTTTATTTTCACTGTAACATGTGTGTGTATAAGGTAATTTTCATGATGACTTGATGTACCCTTTACCCAACCTTTCATACTGGCCCGTTGGTATATACTCTTGGCAGTATTTAAATTGGAAAGTTGTTATCGGAATTGTAATTATTCCGTGTATTATCCATTCAATGACAGGTCTTTCTGACATTGTCAATGGTAATCTCTCAAGTTTTTCAATGCTCAGAATCATATAGTCTGCTCCTTTTTGTGCCACACTGATTTGTGTATCAGTAAGGTTAAAGATAGAGAATAATGACGTTGTGTTGATTAAACACCAGGGCACGTAGCCTGAACGCAGATTTTGCAACGTCCAGCCAAGCTGTACAATAGAACGTAATTGGGACTGACCGTGTTGTAACATTAGCAAGTCCTGCTCTATTATATCAATAGCAGATGATACAATACTGTCCAGTGAATATATTCTGGAGGACAGAGTCATTAACCCATTGTCCACAACAGAAAGTGATTTTTCCAAATTAATACGATCAATTTCTCGTATTTTTTCTGCTGTTTCAATTTGCATTACTTTCCAAGCTTCGTTGTACGCAGCGAATATACCGGCCTCTATGAAACGTTTTTGACGCTGTTTGCGTGGTCCCATTATGAAATCACGCAAGTCAGCACCGTCTTTAAGTAAAGTCAAGTGTTGCTTAATTTCAGCCAGTGTGGATTTTTGTAGCCACTCAAGGCATAGTTTTCCTACATTGTATATTGTAACTATCCCTGGATGTTGTCTCTGGGAGTATCTAGGGTCTGGCCTGGTCATTTTTAACCCCTGTATTTTGTTCAGGAATCTATCTTGACAGTTATTTTTGTCTGTGGGCCAGATCAACCATTTTTTCCAATCAGGATGTGTTCTGTTTTGGTTAAAGATATGGGATACGTCTATCTCAACATCTGTAGTGCTATTACTGTCAGGTGTTGGCTTTGGAATAGACGGTTTGTTTAATTCTTTTATCTTGGCTAGGCCAAGACAAGTAGTCTGTTGAATGGTATCATTCAAGAATATTATTTGTTCTGGGATCATGTAGGCTCTAAATAATGCATCTAGGCCTTGTACCTGCCAATCTTTTGTACCCCAGATGGTTTTTGTTTCAATATTGTTTTTCCAGAAATCAAAACCGAATGTAATCATTTTTTCATAAAGTGTTTCCGAATAGATCAATTTAGTATTTGTCAGCATTGTTTTTACCTCTGTCTTATTTAACATTTTGAAATAAAACGTTTCTGCATCACTTGTGTTAAACCCTGAGAAGTATGGGAATTTCTCCTAAAATGTTTTCGAACTGCTTTGAGGTGGAGTTGCACAATGTTCCCATTGATTATAATTAAAAACATTTCTAGGTTGAGCAGATTTATGCAAATAGTGATGTGCAAAGTGATTATAACAATACATTTCTTCATAATTTGATGAACCCTGTAAGTAATCATGGGCTAGATGTAGGTAAATAATATTTACCGACTCTTAAATACCGAATTTTACCGATTCGGTATTTAAGAGTCGGTAAATATGAAGGGGGGAGATGTAGGACAATCCAGATTTTTTTTTTCCGAATCGGTAAAATTCGGTATTTACCGATTCGGTAAATACCGACCGATAATGCCCATTCATTCCTATGGGCTTTGAAGCCCATAGGAATGAATGGGCATTATCGATTCAGTATTTACCGAATCGGTAATTACCGAATTTCACAAGGGTGCAGGGGGTGTCACTTTGACACCCTCTGGCCCCCCCCAAAACAGGCTCGGGTGCCATGTGGCAGGCATACATGCCCCAAGGGCAGGTCTGCCTGTCACATGGCAGAGGTGTGCATGCACACATGTGCATGCACACCGGAATCGGTATTTTACCATCAAATTGGATTTGATGGTAAAATACCGATTCGGTAAGGCTTGTGGGACTCAGAAGAGTCCCACCTACATCTCAAATTTACAGAATCGGTAAAAATACAGATTCGGTAATTTACAGAATCGGTAAATTTACCGATCGGTAAATTTACCGATTCTGTAAGAATATGCCCCCTACATCTCAAAATCCATTTACCGGTCGGTAACGGCCGAAATCGGCCGTTACCGACTGGTAAAAGCCTACCTACATCTGGCCCCATGTTCTGTAAATTTTGCTGACATTACTAAATCTGACATCATATCATTAATACTTTCAAAGTCCCAATCATCAGAGAATGTACTTGGTTTTACAAAGTCACTTAATGAAACCTTGAACTGGTATGGATATTTCAAGAGCTCAACCGGGCCATAGATTTCATAGTCCGTTTTGTCCCATGCTACCCCACCGGGTATTGGATTGGCTGTGACATTCACTGATGATAGTTCTCTTTTCTCGATGTGAGATGACTTGTGAGGCTTTAGGACCAAGTTGATGTTCTGACTTGCTGTGTCCATTGTACTGTATTTAACTTCAATTAAATTTCCCAAACAAAGAACCATGATGAGCCAAAGCAGGAGGAAAAGTACACCTAACAAAATCCAAAATTCAATCCATGGAGAAATCAGATAGGTTTCTTTGAGTTGATGAAAGAGTTCTGTTACTTTGTCTTTAAAAGTTTTTGTTGCTGGCGTTTCTTCCGGTTCGCTTGGATCTTCAGAAAAGTTATCGAAATTGATGAAGTAGCCAGATGCAGTTCTGTCAATTGTTGGAATTGCTTCCGAATTTTCATTTGCTTTTGGATTTTTCTTTGTTTCACTAGCATAGTCTGAGGCTACATCGTTGTAGATTGGTGTTTCTTGACGAACTGTTGCAATTTGGGTTTCAAGAGGCACAAGTTCCATGGCATTGTTGCATAGTCCTTTTTTATTCACTGCAGGTTTATCAAATGTGATTAGTCTCTCAGTTTGAACCTCTTGTATTGTAGCAAGTTTTGGTACTCTGCTATTTCTTGGGAGTCCACTGGGCCTACTACTTATTATTGGCCACATGATTGTGGTTTTACCAGGTCGATGGATACAACTCGGTTCTCCTTTTTACCAGCAAGGGGCGGTAGTACAACTGATCTCGTTCCGCTGACAGCTAAGACAGGTACTGCTTTTCTGTAAGAAGGCCCAAATTCCTTCTTCACCGCGATCTTTTCTCTGACCAGATCCCCAATCTTTGGAATCCAGACAGGCCTTGCTGGGACAGGTGGTTTATCTTCAGTGGCTGTTGGCTGCTGTTTTAACTTTACGATTCTCAGGCCTTTTCTTGTTTCATTTAAGTCCTGTAAAATAGCCAAACGATCTTTGATATCAAATCATTTTTCTTTTACCACTGAAGTCTGACTATTGAGGTCCTGAATATGCATTCTAGTCCCGAACAATAGTTCGTACGGACTGAAACCTTTCAGAGAATTTCTTGGCAGATTATTAAGACTACGTTGGACACTTGTTAAATGTTGGACCCACCCATCACCCGAACCTAATACCTTCGCCGTTATAGATTGCTTTATGTCCCGGTTTTTTCTTTCCACTATCACATTTCCCTCAGGATGGAAGGGACAAGAGTACCGCAATGCAATGCCCATGCTGGTCATGGCCTCCTTATAAGCTCGAGAGCTAAAAGCAGGACCCTGGTCAGAATGTAGCATGCCAATTGCGTATGTGCCGATATGGACTCGCAAATCTTTTATAACAGTTCTGGCGTCAGCCGAGCGCTGGTGTCTACGTTTTAAGTGAATCTAGTCTTAAACATAAATGGGACGCATTTCTCCTATTGGATTTCTGCGTATAGATAGCCTTATGCTTTCTAAAAGAAGGGTCCTGGCATTACTCCAGCTGGTTCGCCACTGCGATCTCTGTTGCAGTTTTGACAGACCATTGCAAATTTGTAGTTATGCAGGCTCATCCCCGGCCACCAGTATTCTGATTGTAATTCTTTCAGAGATTCCTTGATCTCTTGGTGCCCTAGACCTTCACCCATGTGTGCGTCTGCTATTAACACGACTCTCCTGTTCGTGTTTGGAATCACTCTATCCCCCACTCCAGGGATTCGAGCAAAAGGAACGGAGTTTGCATCAATTATGTATGTATAATTGAGTGGATAGTTCACGGGTAGTGCTGCACAGTCGCCTTTTGAAGACGTTATTACCGCCAGCATGGTTTCCCCGTCTATGTATTTTTCTGAACGCTTTTTTGTTGCTACGGAAGCCGGATTGGTTGCTTCCGCTGTGGCTGTGTTAGCCAATGAATTCCCTGCAACGTGAACGCCATCACGTTGATGACTCAGTGTATGTATCACGTGAGTCTTTTGTAGTTCCTTCTGCAAAAGAACTACCTGTTCCCAAAGCTTTTTATGCTTTATTGTGGCACCTGTGTCATCTTTGTAATCGTTTTGAACCCAGTTCTGCAAGTCATTATTGTAAGATTTGACGCAGTAATGCGAATCGCACACTATTAGTGCGGGAATTCGCGATCAGCAATATCGAGCGCCATTTTTAAAGCTAGTAGTTCAGTTCGTTGATCCGAACTATCCTTTAATGATTGAGTCATAGTTACCAATGGTCTCAATATTCCTTCGTGCCACCGGCATTTAACAACCGCGCACGCAGCACTGTAAGCTTGCTTACCCCCAACTGCGGGTTATGCTGATCCGTCTGTATATATATTATACAGGCGTACTGTGCTAGAGGCAGAATTTCGATTGGCAGAGGATATTCTAATTCATATTTCAGATCTTTTTATTTTTTCATTTCCGGGTCAAAATAGTATTTCACGTCTTCTGTAGCAAGAGAATTTTCCCATTCAATCCATTTTGGATCTAATGCCACCTTAGTCATATTGCGTGGGCTTGTTAACCCCTTCGGGGCTGATGACGAGCTGGGCTCGTCATGGCGTAGCCTCCTCGCACGCTCATGACGAGCCCAGCTCGTCATGAGCCCCACCCTCGGGGGAAGCGCCAGCGCTCCCCCCGAGTCAGCCCGATTTTTTTAGTTTCTGCGGGGATGGCAGGGGAAGACCTTCCCCTGCCTCCCCCCGCCCTCCCCGCCCGCGTCATCAATGACGTCAGCGCGCGAGGCGCGCTGACGTCACCGGAGGCTCCTTTTGTTTACCGACGCGCAGGGAAGCCATTTGCTTCCTGCGCGTCGGATGGGAAAGAGGTTTGTTTTGCGGCTGGGGCGGGGGAGATTGCTTGTAACTTCTAACGAGGGAAAGGAAAGGCTTTTCCTTTCCCTCGAGGGCACTTTAGAGGTTTCTTGCTGCACGATCGTGCGATCGTGCAGCAGGAATGTTAGGGATTTTTTTTTTTTTTTTCATGGATGATCAATTTCGTAGTTCGGGGAGCGGCCCCTTGGGGAAGGGTCGCTCCCCTTGTTGGGGGAACATTATCTATGAAGTCTTCTCTTTGCTGCAATGTTGTTGAAAGGCCGTTTTTTCTACAAAAATGCCGATGGGGGTCATTTATAAAGTAAAATAATAGTGCTCATTGTAATGAAGGATGCAAGTGCCTCTGTCCTTCATTACTTATACTGATGTGTGTTTCTGAAGTGGCTAAAAAACACACCTGTGCTGCCTAGGCAAAGCTCACTAGTGTTTTTGGCCTGATGAATGGTTTTTTTTTGTGTGCTGCTTTTCAAACACATGCTTTGTCTCCAGTGACCATGTGTGTGTTACTATGCCATGTGCGAAGGGGTCCCTTGAGTGAGCTGTCCATCATAGTGGGAAGCTCACAAATGTTTTTGGGCTGTTGATTGTTACCTGAATTTGTGCTGCAACTCTAGCGCCATCTTTGTCTCCATTGACCATGGGTGCGTTACTATGCAACTGCACAAATGTGC
Source organism: Lissotriton helveticus (assembly GCF_964261635.1). Lineage (NCBI taxonomy): Eukaryota > Metazoa > Chordata > Amphibia > Caudata > Salamandridae > Lissotriton > Lissotriton helveticus. The sequence continues at coordinate 1,797,946,992 of NC_136057.1, forward strand.
GCAGGGGTCCCTTGAGTGGGCTGTCCATCATAGTGGGAAGCTCACAAATTTTTTTGTGTTGATGATTGTTTTCCTGAGTTTGTGCCGCAACTCGAGCGCCATCTTTGTCTCCAGTGTCCATGTGTGCGTTACTATGCAATTGCACAGATGTGCGCAGGGGTCCCTTGTGTGAGCTGTCCATCATAGTGTTTGGGGTATGCACGAAACATGTCGACGATAGGAGTTGATAGGTACATCTGGACACATTACGTTTAGGGCAGCCTATCTTTCCACCCCGTTTATTACCACCTAGAGGCAAGAATAAAGTTTATTGTAAACCTACTGGGCAGGTATTTCACACATCACATAGTCCACTCCTCAAATACACATGCACCACACATAGTCTAATAAAGTGCTCCTACGTAACTTTCGCAAGTCGCAGCACGCCCCAGCCCGTAGAGGACTGGGATGGCCCCAATGATGAAGCATGTCACCGTGGGGCAACCCTGGTGAGTGAGGGGACACCTAAAAGAGGAGCATTTCTCCCCTTTTTTGTACACAATACCATATTTTCACAATCGACCCCAGTGTGTGTTGGTTGTTATCTGAATAAACTAGCAACGCTCTTAGGTATCTGGAAGCAGAGACCATTTGTTCATCATAGTGGGAAGTTCACAAATGTTTTTGGGCTGATGATTGCTTTCCTGAGTTTGTGCTGCAACTCGAGCCCCATCTTTGTCTCCAGTGTCCATGTGTGCGTTACTATGCAATTGCACAGATGTGCGCAGGGGTCCCTTGTGTGAGCTGTGAATCATAGTGGGAAGGTCACAAATGTTTTTGGGCTGATGAATGTTTTTCTGAATTTGTGCTGCAACTCGAGCGCTTGCTTTGTCTCCAGTGTCCGTGTGTGTTACTATGCCATCGCACCAATGTGTGCACAGGTCCCTTGAGTGAGCTGTCCATCATAGTGGGTAAATTTAGGAAAGATGGTGCACTCCGCTAGTTGGTGGGCGTTGCCAATAGGGGATCTTCTGTGTGAGTTCACATGCCTCTTATGTGTATAAATGGTCAGAGACTGTTGAGAGCAGCAGATGGGGAGAAAGAAGCTCCTGGTCATAGGAACTGTTTTAGGATTGCGCTTGTGAAAATCAAGGATGCAAGTGCCTCTGTCCAGCATCGCAGTTAACCACAGTAATTCTGTTGTCCCCCTCCCCATGAGAATCCCTGATGATGTCAGCGCGCACAGCACGCGCCAACATCTTCAGGGATTCCCAGGCGGTCGGGAAGCCATTTGCTTCCTGCGCCTGGAGGTGTTAGGTTGGTTTTGAGATATTTGGGGGGGTTTGCAAAGAGGCTTCAGGGGAGAGGTAAGTGATTTTCCTCTCTTCTGATGTCTCTTTGCAGGGCATTTCTGGCTCACGGTCGCGCACAGCATTGCGATTGTGCGGTGGAAATGCCCTCACTAGCACCAGGGATTTTATTTTAGATTGTAGGAAGTGACCCATTGTGCAAGGGTCGCTTTCAGGTGGGTCGGATTTTAAATTTAGATGTTCTGGCCCCCCCCCCCCGGTGGGCAAATCAACCCGTACTTTTGTCCGTTTTGCCCTTTTTGATGGCCCATCTGTGTGGATGTGATTTTGGGGGTAAATTTGTGTATTGTTTATTCATTTGTTATGTTGTTTGTGAAATGTAGTATTAAATTATTTTTTTTCTTCTTTGTTTTTGATCCAGGCTTTTGCTGTTTGTATTGGTGTAGGTTGTGGTTCGGTTAATGCTGGTTTTGCAGCTTGTGTAGTTGCATGTGCTTGGTAAGTAAATGTTTTTTGTACTATTTTTCCTAGATAAATGTGTTGTTATGAAAAGTGAAGTTATTGCTGTTTGTGTGGCTTTGTGTTTCTTGATTGTTAACTTTTTTTTTGTATTGCTGCTTGATGTGTACTTTGTCTAATCTATACTTGTTTTTTTTTCTTTCCAGTGGGATTTCCTTTCTTTTTGCTGTGTTTCAGCAGAGTAGGTGCTGGTGAGTCTTCTTATATTTGGTTAGATTTGAATTGTTTTTGAGTGTATTGATTTTTGTGTGAAGACTCTACCTTGTTTACTTCTTCCTTTGCACAGTGTAGGTTGTTGTTCACTTGTGTGTGTAGTCTTCTTGATTTGTAAGGATAATGGCTGCTCGCAGGATTACTGCTAAGCAGGTTGTTAGTTTGCTTTTTGAGTCTTCCTCTGACCATGGTCCAGACACTGACTCCGATTCGGAGCTTGAGTTAGGTGCAGAAGATTCAGGCAGTGAGTTTTCTCTTCGCATGGTATCATCGGATGATGATTCTTCTTCTAGTGCTGATGAAGTGCCTGTGGTAGAGAGGGACATTGATGTGCCGGTAGAGAGGGAAGAGCCATGTGAGCGGCAGCCTAGGTCCTCAAGGTTTCCCTTTTTTTCTCGTCAGGAACAGGCAAGTGTGGTAAAGGCTGCGCCCAAAAGGTTTCACATTGCTGTGGTGCGCCAAAGGTTATCTGGTGCTGCTAGTCTTCCTGTTGTTGAGCAGCATGAGGCATCTGGTGCTGCTAGTCTTTCTGTTGTTGTTGAGCAGCAAGTGGCATCTGGGGATGCGAGTTCTTCTGTTGATGTTGAGATGCAAGAGGCAGCTGGGGATGTGAGTTCGTCTGTTGGTGAAGAGATGCAAAATGTATCTGGGGATGCTAGTATTCCTGTTGGTGTAGTGAGGCAAGAGGCATCTGGGGATGCTAGTGTTCCCGTTGATGTAGTGCAGCAAGAGGCATCTGGCCTGCAGGCTAGGGTGGCTTCTTCTCCTCATGTTAGTGATGACGTCTGGGTTGCCCCTGGCATGGTGCAGCCGGAATTGCCAGACTTCACTGGTGTTCCAGGGTGTAGAGTGGATACTGACAATTTTTTGCCAATTCAATATTTTCAATTGTTTTTTGACGATGAGTTTTTGCAGGAGATTGTGGAGCAAACTAATTTGTATGCAGAGCAGTATTTGAGGGACCACAGTGCCAGCCTTAAGCCCCATTCCAGAGCTACCCATTGGTCTCCCACATATGTTGAAGAGATGAAGAAGTTTTTGGGATTAACTTTTTTGATGGGCTTGCTAAGGAAGCCATCAATGTCTTCTTATTGGTCCACTAGTCCCTTGATGGCAACATCTATATTTCCAGCACTTATGACTCGTGATCGATATATGCTTCTTCTTCGCATGATGCATTTTGTTGATAATGATTTAGCGTTGCCACGCGATCACCCTGATTGTGACCGTCTTTTTAAGATTCGGCCTGTCCTTGATCACTTTGTTGATCGTTTTCCTGAGATGTTTGCACCTGGAAGAGAAATAGCTGTGGACGAGTCTTTGGTGTTGTTCAAGGGCCGCTTGGTTTTTAGGCAATACATTCCTAGTAAGAGGGCACGCTATGGCATCAAACTGTATATGCTGTGTGACAGTGAGACTGGATATGTTTATAATTTCAGGGTGTACACCGGTAAGGATTCCAGCATTAACACTTCTGCTTGTCCGTCCACTTTTGGAGTGACTGAGAAAATTGTGTGGGAACTAGGTAGACGATTATTTAACAAAGGCCACCATTTATATGTAGATAACTTCTACACTAGTGTGCGTTTGTTCAAGGAGTTGGCCAAAGTGGGCACTGTTGCATGTGGCACGATGCGCAGTAACCGGAAAGGTTTTCCAATAGAACTTGTTTGCAAAAGGCTTGTGCGGGGACAGTCTACTGCATTGCGATGTGGGAAGCTTCTAGCTGTGAAGTTTTCAGACAGGAGAGATGTTTACATGCTGACTACTATCCATGACGAAAGCACTGAAGCTCTGCCAGTTCGGGGTGAGACTGCTGAAGTGCGTAAACCTGTGTGCATTTTAGACTATAATAGGCACATGGGTGGTGTTGACAGAGTAGATCAGAGGTTGGAACCTTATGCTGCTCTTCGAAAGGCTTACGTTTGGTACAAGAAGTTGGCTATCCATCTTTTCCACTTGGCATCCTTTAATGCTTTTGTTGTTTTCCAGAAATCTTGTCCTGAGTCAAAGATGCCTTTTGTTAAGTTTCAGGAGACTATAATAGGCAGCCTTGTACTAGTGGAACAGGCAAGTGTGCCAAGATTTGGAGTGGTGGAGGAAGTGGCTAGACTGAAAGATCGCCACTTTCCAGAATACATTCCTCCCACAACTGCAAAAGACAAACCCACTAAAAGATGTAGAGTCTGTTGGCGAAGAGAAGTGCGGAGGGAGTCTCGTATGCACTGTCCTGACTGTCCTTCAAATCCTGGATTGTGTGTGCCAGCTTGTTTTAAATCGTACCACACACAAAAGAAGTTTTGGGAGTTTCATTGAGCTTGTAAGTGTACTGTCTGGTTTGTTTTCTGTAATATTTTTTTGTTTGCTTTTAGGTTTGCATTAGTGCAAAGCATTTAGGTTTTGAATTTGTGTTAGCAGATTTGTAGGTTTCTACATTTGATTTGTGGTATTTCTTTAAAAAATTCTAATTTTGATGGTGGTGTGTGCAGGATTGTGCTTGGATTGTTGGTGTGCGTGGACAGGCGCTTGGCTGGTGGTGTGCGTGGTCTGGTGCTTGGCTGGAATAGTGCATGGATTGGAGTTGTGCTGGGGGGGTTAGTGGATTTTTGCTTGGCTGGCGGAGTGTATGGTTAGGTGCTTGGCTGGCGGTGTGAGTGGAGTGGTGCTTGGCTGGCGGTGTGTGTGGAGTGGTGCTTGGCTGGCGGCGTGTGTGGAGTGGTGCTTGGATGGTGTTGTGTTTGTGGAGTGGCGCTTGGCTGGTGGTGTGCGTGGAGTGATGCTTGGCTGGTGGTGTGTGTGGAGTGGTAGTTGGCTGTCGGTGTGCGCTGAGTGGTGTTTGGCTGGCAGTGTGCATGGTCTGGTGCTTGGATGGTGGTGTGGGTGGACTGGCGCTCGGCAGGCGGTGTGTGAGTAGTTACTTTCTGTTGGTCACTACACACACTGCTAGTTGAGTGACACTCCACACAGTCCATCATTTTGTGTAGTTGCAGTGTCAGAAATGTGGGCGTGTGAAAGTGATGGGCCCTTGAATGGCGCTGTTTGCTGGTGTGAGTGTTGAAATGTGATGGGTCCGCGGCTGGCGGTGTGAATGTTTTGTATGTGTCACGCGTACGAAAGGTGTATGAATGGCCTGTAAAGAGGTTGGTGCCTTGACGTGGCTTTACAGCTCACGAGCTGCGAGTCAGTGGTTCAGTTTATCATACTTTCAATTATACGCAGTGTATTTCATTTTTGATGAAATTACTTGCGTATCCAATTGTATGTACTGAATCATCACTCACCCTCGTGCCAAATCCAACCAGTATGTGTGTGTGCTTGCGGATTAGATGGGTGTGCAGTAATAATTGTTTTTTTTCTAATTTCTGCAGTAGGGTGTACCTTGCCCCTTATTGTGATTGTTGTTATGTGTTGCTTTTCCATTCGGATGGTGTCAATGGTCTGGTTTGTATCAGGTATGAAAGGTGCGTGAATGGCCTGTAAAACGGTTGGTGCCTTGTCGTGGCTTTACAGCTCACGAGTTGCGAGTCACTGGTTCAGTTTTTATGCATTTATTTATTGACAGAGCATTTCATTTTTTTGAAATATCTTGTTAATAAAATTTTATGTACTGAACCATCACTCGCCCTCGTGCCAAATCCAACCTGTATGTGTGTGTCTTTGAGGAATAGATAGCCGTGCTTGAATGTTTGACTTTTGAGTAACTCTGTTAAGGTGTGGTATCCTTTTACTTGGGAGAACAAGGGGAGCGCAGGGTGGTAGGACTTTTTTGCCGGCACGGCGATCCCACGCCAAAATGTTTGGAAAAGTGCTATTTTTACCTATTTTTAAGGTTTGCAAGGAGTTCTGGGTAGGAAAACATTGGTGGACCCACACATGCCATACCTCCCTGGACTCTCCCGGGTGTCTAGTTTTCAGAACTGTTTGGGTTTGCTACTTTCCAAAGAATACCACCCATCCCGGGCCAAAAACTCAGGTGCCTCCCCCCCAAAAAATCAAAGTTATATTGCTTCAGGGTATTTTATATTCACCACTGTTAGATTTGGACCTTTTCCTGTTGCAGCCACTATGGCTACCCACGCAAGTGAGGTACCGTTTTTATCGGGAGACCTGGGGGAATGCTGGGTGGGTGGAAATTTGTGTGAGCCCAGTGATGCCACGCTTTCCCAGACTACAACGTGTGAAAAAATTGATTTTTTTCTGCTAAAATTGAGGTTTGCAAGGGATTCTGGGTAAAGGAACGTTGGCGGATCCACGCAAGCCATACCTCCTTGGAAGCGCCCGGGTGTCTACTTTTCAGAAATGTGTGGGTTTCGTAGGTTTCCATAGATGGCTGTCTCGCACGGGGCCAGAAACCCAGGTAACCCCTAAGTCCACCAGCTTTTGCAAGAGGGGTTACCTGGGCTTTTGGCCCCGTGCGAGACAGCCATCTAGGGAAACCTACCAATCCCACACATTTCTGAAAAGTAGACAACCGGGGGCTTCCAAGGAGGTATGGCTTGCGTGGATCCTCCAACGTTCCTTTACCCAGAATCCCTTGCAAACCTCATTTTTTGCATGGTAAAAAATCAGTTTTTTCACACGTTTTAGTGTGGGAAAGCGTGGCATCACTGGGCACACACAAATTACCTCCCACCCAGCGTTCCCCAAGGTCTCCCGATAAAAATGGTACCTCACTTGCGTGGGTAGGCATAGCGGCTGCTTTAGGAAAAGGCCCAATTCATACTGTGGAGACAAAAACTTTACCTTTAGCCAAATAATCTTATTTTTTGAGGGGGTCACCTGAGCTTTTGGCCCGGGGCTTGGCAGGCATCTTTGGAAACTACCAAACCCAAACAGTTCTGAGAACTAGACACCCAGGGGAGTCCAGGGTGGTATGGCATGCGTGGGTCCCCCAATGTTTTCCTACCCAGAAACCCCTGCAAACCTGAAATTTTGGTCAAAAAACCCACTTTTCCATACTTTTTTGGGTGGGATCTCGCTGCCGGAACAAATGTCCTACCACCCAGTGTTTCCCTTGTTCTCCCGAGTAAAATGATACCTCACTTGTGTGGGTGGGCCAAAGGCATGTGACTTAGGCTGGGGTGCTTAATTTGTAAAACGTAAATATGAGTAAAAACTACTTTTTTCAAAATTTATTTTTGGCGTATTCTGCTTTGGGGCACCCACACAAGTGAGGTATCCTTTTACTCGGGAGAACAAGGGGAACGCAGGGTGGTATGACTTTTTTGCCGACCCGGCGATCCCACGCCAAAAAGTTTGGAAAAGTGCAATTTTTACCTAATTTTAAGGTTTGCAGAGAGTTCTGGGTAGGAAAACATTGGGGGACCCATGCATGCCATACCTCCCTGGAGTCCCCCGGGTGTCTAGTTTTCAGAACTGTTTGGGTTTGCTACTTTGCAAAGAATACCACCGAGCCCCGGGCCACAAACTCAGATGCCCCCCCCCCCAAAATCAAGGTAGTTTTGCAATAAGGTAATGTAAATTCACCACCGTACAATTTGAACCGTTTCCTGTTGCAGCCACTATGTTTACCCACGCAAGTGAGGTACCGTTTTTTTCGGGAGACCTGGGGGCACGCTGGGTGGGTGGAAATTTGTTGATCCACGCAGATTCCAGAACTTTCCACCACAGAAATGTGAGGAAAATGTGTTTTTTTGGTCAAATTTTTATGTTTGCAAGGGATTCTGGGTAACAAAACCTGGGGGTAGGCAGGCGAGTCACCCCATCCTGAATTCCCCTGGGTGTCTAGTTTTCAAAAATGTATAGGTTTGCTAGGTTTCCCTAGGTGCTGGCAGAGCTACGGCGCAAAAACAAAAGGTAGTCTTTTTGTCCGAATCGTGCTAAATTTCACTGGGAAATTGAGGTGCGACCATGCTGCGTTTTGCGCTGTTTCATGTCGCAGCCACTATGCCTACCCACGCAAGTGAGGTACCGTTTTTTTCGGGAGACCTGGGGGCACGCTGGGTGGGTGGAAATTTGTTGATCCACGCAGATTCCAGAACTTTCCACCACAGAAATGTGAGGAAAATGTGTTTTTTTGGTCAAATTTTTATGTTTGCAAGGGATTCTGGGTAACAAAACCTGGGGGTAGGCAGGCGAGTCACCCCATCCTGAATTCCCCTGGGTGTCTAGTTTTCAAAAATGTATAGGTTTGCTAGGTTTCCCTAGGTGCTGGCAGAGCTACGGCGCAAAAACAAAAGGTAGTCTTTTTGTCCGAATCGTGCTAAATTTCACTGGGAAATTGAGGTGCGACCATGCTGCGTTTTGCGCTGTTTCATGTCGCAGCCACTATGCCTACCCACGCAAGTGAGGTACCGTTTTTTTCGGGAGACCTGGGGGCACGCTGGGTGGGTGGAAATTTGTTGATCCACGCAGATTCCAGAACTTTCCACCACAGAAATGTGAGGAAAATGTGTTTTTTTGGTCAAATTTTTATGTTTGCAAGGGATTCTGGGTAACAAAACCTGGGGGTAGGCAGGCGAGTCACCCCATCCTGAATTCCCCTGGGTGTCTAGTTTTCAAAAATGTATAGGTTTGCTAGGTTTCCCTAGGTGCTGGCAGAGCTACGGCGCAAAAACAAAAGGTAGTCTTTTTGTCCGAATCGTGCTAAATTTCACTGGGAAATTGAGGTGCGACCATGCTGCGTTTTGCGCTGTTTCATGTCGCAGCCACTATGCCTACCCACGCAAGTGAGGTACCGTTTTTTTCGGGAGACCTGGGGGCACGCTGGGTGGGTGGAAATTTGTTGATCCACGCAGATTCCAGAACTTTCCACCACAGAAATGTGAGGAAAATGTGTTTTTTTTGGTCACATTTTTATGTTTGCAAGGGATTCTGGGTAACAAAACCTGGGGGTAGGCAGGCGAGTCACCCCATCCTGAATTCCCCTGGGTGTCTAGTTTTCAAAAATGTATAGGTTTGCTAGGTTTCCCTAGGTGCTGGCAGAGCTACGGCGCAAAAACAAAAGGTAGTCTTTTTGTCCGAATCGTGCTAAATTTCACTGGGAAATTGAGGTGCGACCATGCTGCGTTTTGCGCTGTTTCATGTCGCAGCCACTATGCCTACCCACGCAAGTGAGGTACCGTTTTTTTCGGGAGACCTGGGGGCACGCTGGGTGGGTGGAAATTTGTTGATCCACGCAGATTCCAGAACTTTCTACCACAGAAATGTGAGGAAAATGTGTTTTTTTGGTCAAATTTTTATGTTTGCAAGGGATTCTGGGTAACAAAACCTGGGGGTAGGCAGGCGAGTCACCCCATCCTGAATTCCCCTGGGTGTCTAGTTTTCAAAAATGTATAGGTTTGCTAGGTTTCCCTAGGTGCTGGCAGAGCTACGGCGCAAAAACAAAAGGTAGTCTTTTTGTCCGAATCGTGCTAAATTTCACTGGGAAATTGAGGTGCGACCATGCTGCGTTTTGCGCTGTTTCATGTCGCAGCCACTATGCCTACCCACGCAAGTGAGGTACCGTTTTTTTCGGGAGACCTGGGGGCACGCTGGGTGGGTGGAAATTTGTTGATCCACGCAGATTCCAGAACTTTCCACCACAGAAATGTGAGGAAAATGTGTTTTTTTGGTCAAATTTTTATGTTTGCAAGGGATTCTGGGTAACAAAACCTGGGGGTAGGCAGGCGAGTCACCCCATCCTGAATTCCCCTGGGTGTCTAGTTTTCAAAACTGTATAGGTTTGCTAGGTTTCCCTAGGTGCTGGCAGAGCTACGGCGCAAAAACAAAAGGTAGTCTTTTTGTCCGAATCGTGCTAAATTTCACTGGGAAATTGAGGTGCGACCATGCTGCGTTTTGCGCTGTTTCATGTCGCAGCCACTATGCCTACCCACACAAGTGAGGTACCGTTTTTTTCGGGAGACCTGGGGGCACGCTGGGTGGGTGGAAATTTGTTGATCCACGCAGATTCCAGAACTTTCCACCACAGAAATGTGAGGAAAATGTGTTTTTTTGGTCAAATTTTTATGTTTGCAAGGGATTCTGGGTAACAAAACCTGGGGGTAGGCAGGCGAGTCACCCCATCCTGAATTCCCCTGGGTGTCTAGTTTTCAAAAATGTATAGGTTTGCTAGGTTTCCCTAGGTGCTGGCAGAGCTACGGCGCAAAAACAAAAGGTAGTCTTTTTGTCCGAATCGTGCTAAATTTCACTGGGAAATTGAGGTGCGACCATGCTGCGTTTTGCGCTGTTTCATGTCGCAGCCACTATGCCTACCCACGCAAGTGAGGTACCGTTTTTTTCGGGAGACCTGGGGGCACGCTGGGTGGGTGGAAATTTGTTGATCCACGCAGATTCCAGAACTTTCCACCACAGAAATGTGAGGAAAATGTGTTTTTTTGGTCAAATTTTTATGTTTGCAAGGGATTCTGGGTAACAAAACCTGGGGGTAGGCAGGCGAGTCACCCCATCCTGAATTCCCCTGGGTGTCTAGTTTTCAAAAATGTATAGGTTTGCTAGGTTTCCCTAGGTGCTGGCAGAGCTACGGCGCAAAAACAAAAGGTAGTCTTTTTGTCCGAATCGTGCTAAATTTCACTGGGAAATTGAGGTGCGACCATGCTGCGTTTTGCGCTGTTTCATGTCGCAGCCACTATGCCTACCCACGCAAGTGAGGTACCGTTTTTTTCGGGAGACCTGGGGGCACGCTGGGTGGGTGGAAATTTGTTGATCCACGCAGATTCCAGAACGTTCCACCACAGAAATGTGAGGAAAATGTGTTTTTTTGGTCAAATTTTTATGTTTGCAAGGGATTCTGGGTAACAAAACCTGGGGGTAGGCAGGCGAGTCACCCCATCCTGAATTTCCCTGGGTGTCTAGTTTTCAAAAATGTATAGGTTTGCTAGGTTTCCCTAGGTGCTGGCAGAGCTACGGCGCAAAAACAAAAGGTAGTCTTTTTGTCCGAATCGTGCTAAATTTCACTGGGAAATTGAGGTGCAACCATGCTGCGTTTTGCGCTGTTTCATGTCGCAGCCACTATGCCTACCCACGCAAGTGAGGTACCGTTTTTTTCGGGAGACCTGGGGGCACGCTGGGTGAGTGGAAATTTGTTGATCCACGCAGATTCCAGAACTTTCCACCACAGAAATGTGAGGAAAATGTGTTTTTTTGGTCAAATTTTTATGTTTGCAAGGGATTCTGGGTAACAAAACCTGGGGGTAGGCAGGCGAGTCACCCCATCCTGAATTCCCCTGGGTGTCTAGTTTTCAAAAATGTATAGGTTTGCTAGGTTTCCCTAGATGCTGGCAGAGCTACGGCGCAAAAACAAAAGGTAGTCTTTTTGTCCGAATCGTGCTAAATTTCACTGGGAAATTGAGGTGCGACCATGCTGCGTTTTGCGCTGTTTCATGTCGCAGCCACTATGCCTACCCACGCAAGTGAGGTACCGTTTTTTTCGGGAGACCTGGGGGCACGCTGGGTGGGTGGAAATTTGTTGATCCACGCAGATTCCAGAACTTTCCACCACAGAAATGTGAGGAAAATGTGTTTTTTTGGTCAAATTTTTATGTTTGCAAGGGATTCTGGGTAACAAAACCTGGGGGTAGGCAGGCGAGTCACCCCATCCTGAATTTCCCTGGGTGTCTAGTTTTCAAAAATGTATAGGTTTGCTAGGTTTCCCTAGGTGCTGGCAGAGCTACGGCGCAAAAACAAAAGGTAGTCTTTTTGTCCGAATCGTGCTAAATTTCACTGGGAAATTGAGGTGCGACCATGCTGCGTTTTGCGCTGTTTCATGTCGCAGCCACTATGCCTACCCACGCTAGTGAGGTACCGTTTTTTTCGGGAGACCTGGGGGCACGCTGGGTGGGTGGGAATTTGTTGATCCACGCAGATTCCAGAACTTACCACCACAGAAATGTGAGGAAAATGTGTTTTTTTGGTCAAATTTTTATGTTTGCAAGGGATTCTGGGTAACAAAACCTGGGGATAGGCAGGCGAGTCACCCCATCCTGAATTTCCCTGGGTGTCTAGTTTTCAAAAATGTATAGGTTTGCTAGGTTTCCCTAGGTGCTGGCAGAGCTACGGCGCAAAAACAAAAGGTAGTCTTTTTGTCCGAATCGTGCTAAATTTCACTGGGAAATTGAGGTGCGACCATGCTGCGTTTTGCGCTGTTTCATGTCGCAGCCACTATGCCTACCCACGCAAGTGAGGTACCGTTTTTTTCGGGAGACCTGGGGGCACGTTGGGTGGGTGGAAATTTGTTGATCCACGCAGATTCCAGAACTTTCCACCACAGAAATGTGAGGAAAATGTGTTTATTTTGTGAAAAACTTAGCTTTGCAAGGGATTCTGGGTAACAAAACCTGGTGGTAGGCAGTCGAGTCACCCCATCCTGAATTCCCCTGGGTGTCTACTTTTCAAAAATGTATAGGTTTGCAAGGTTTCCCTAGGTGCCGGCAGAGCTAGGGTGCAAAAACTACAGGTAGGCACTTTGCCAAAAAAGGGTCAATTTGTAACTGCTAAATTTAGGTGTGACCACGTTGCATTTTCCGCCGTTTCCTGTCGCAGGCACAAGGCCGACCCACACAAGTGAGGTACCGTTTTTATCGGGACACTTGGGGTAATTCAGATTTGTAAATCAACTGTTATTACCAATTGAGCTTTCATGCATTTCTCCCTTTGAATGAAAGACATTGAGTAAAAAAAAAATCTTTATGAAAAATGACCAATAATTCTCATGCTAGTATGAGTATTCCCAACTTTGAAAATGTGCAATTTTATACTGTTTCTGAAGTCTATAATTTGTACCCAATTCAGAAATACATAGGTGTCTTTCATACAGATTATTCCATGTATACATTTTCCAAGACAAAGTGCACTATACCCAGTAAATGAAAAAATACCATTGCAAGTTGCTGCTCAGTTTTTGGATCTGGGTTCGTCGGGTTCTTGGTGAAACTACAAGTCCTATATATCCCCACAACCAGGAAGGTCTAACGGATGTAACGGTATATTGCTTTCCAAGAGCTGTCAAAATTAGAAAAAGTTATAGGTGAAAACGTTGAGACAAAAGGCTGTTTTTTTCAACAAAATTTCAAATATTCCAATATCTAACTGTTAGTTTCTATAACGAAACCTTCATGGATTTAGACAAAGGACCCCTTTCTGAATTCAGAATTTTGTCTACTTTTCGAAAATGTAAAGCTTTCCAGGATCCATTATTGCTTTCAAACTCATTTCTACCATTAACTGGAAGGAGGTGGAAAGCTCTAAAAATAGCAAAAATAGGCTATGTCCCAGAAAAATGCCAAAACTGAGTGAAAAATTTCGGTTCTCTGACAAAAGTCTGTCATTCCCTGAAAGCTGAGAAAATGGAGATTTCAGCCCCACAAACCTTTTTGTGATACCATTTTCAGGGAAACACCCAGAGGCTTTCATTTGCAGCCCGTTTTTCCCATTTTTCTGAAAAAAACAAAAAAATCACTATATTTTGCTAAATTTCTGGGCCCCCTCCAAGGGAATCCACAAACCCAGGGCGCCTTTAGAATCCACATGATGTTGGAAGAAAAGGACGCAAATTTGGCGTGGATACCTTATGTGGTCAAAAAGTTACAAGGGCCTAAGCGCGCACTACTCCAAAACGCCAAAAAAAGCCTCAGCACAGGAGGGGAAAAGGCCTAGCAGCGAAGGGGTTAATGCCTCAAAGGCTGATTCAGCTGTTAAAACAGTTATCCTTTTCCCTTGTGCTTGTGCTCTTTCTTTTGCTACAGCAGTTTGAACCGCATTTACAATGTTTTCTTTAAGAATGAATGTTTTTTCAGCTTGTGTGTACAAGTGTGATTTGTAAGCTATTGGTACCTTTTCTCCCTCATTAGAGGTCAGGTACGTGAATCCGCATCTTCCTGGGATGACTCGGATTACAAGGTTGCGTATGTTTTCGCGTGTTTTTGCAATTTTGTTTTAGCTAACATGTCTGTTTGCAATGATCTTAAAATTTCTGTGTGTTTTTGAGTCCAATTGATTGGTTTAAAATCAGGTTTTATTAATTCATAGAGAGGTTTAACCCTCTCTTCATAATTTAGAATGTATGTTCTTCCGAAATTCAGGAAACCTAGAATTGATTGTAAGTTTTTCAGCGTTTTTGGTGCTTGGAGTACAGCGCACTTCTCTAAGAAGTTGTCTGCTAGGCTTTTGCCTTCACTTGATAATTCATATCCTAAAAACAGGACAGTTAGATGGGCAATTCGTGACTTTTTAAAGTTGAATTTGTAACCCTCAGCTGCAAACCCAAGTATTATGGTGTTTACTCTTTTCAAGTGAGTCTCCAGGTCATCATCTGTGAGATAGATGTCATCGACATAGGATAATGCCTCATCATTATATATTTGTAGTAACTCTGTTACTCTTGCTGAGAATAATCCTGGGCTATTCTTGAATCCCTGTGGGAGTCGACAGAAATTTCCTGGGACCCCATTATTGAGAAAGCAGTCATGTACCTACTTTCAGGTGCAATGTTTTGACAAAAGAATCCATTAGAGATGCCTAATGTCGTTTTGTATTTTTTTCGCACGATGTTATTCATTAGTGCTGTACTGTGTGAATTTTGTACTGCAAATGTTTTGCAACATGAGTTAAGATGTCTGTAGTCCAAAACTATACGATATGAATCGTCTGGCTTGGAGACAGGAAACAAAGGATTGTTCATTTGAGAGGTGCATGTTTCAATCACCCCTTGGTATTCAAGTTGATCTAAGATCTCCCTGACTTGCTTTTTAGCTTCTTGTTTAATTGGGTACTGCCTTTGTGCAGTTGGTTGACATTTTAACTGGATTTTGTGAGGAGGAGAGTCCTCATCACATCCTACATGATTTTTGTATAATGCAGGAGCTTGAGCTACTGCCCATTTTCTTGCATATGTATATTTTCTATGAATTGGAATATGATTTGAGAAAGCAGGCATAATCATTTCTTTGCCATGAGGGCACTCCCTGACAAACTCTGGTGGCCAGTCTTTCTCAGCTAAAAGGATGTCATAGCCTTTCGAAAGGTTATCCCAAAAGAGACCTCTTACTTTCCTAGTCTTATCTCCCTCTATACGCAGTGTTATTTCGTATATTTTATGAGGTTTGCTAACTCTGGTATCTGCAGTTTCCACCTGAATGTATTCATTTGTGTCCACTGTCTCCAGAAGATTCATCAAGATCTTGCGAGCTATTGTCACTTCTGCTGCGCTGTCTAGCATTGTCTGGGCCCACTCTCCGTTTTTCAGTTGTGTCCTCAGTATCCTCGGCATGTTTAATTATTTTAATACTGGCTACCTTCTTTCTTGAAATTGTAACTTTTTTCTTTGTTGAGCAGGTTCCTTGTCTTTGGACTTGACGTGCTCTTCCCTGTGTTCTGACCGTCCTCTTCTTTCCGATTTCTGCGAGGAAGTCTGAAAAGATCGAGAGGGGCGTGTATCAATATCTTGATATCTATCAGGTTTTTTCACATTATCCCTATTTCTAAGGTTGTATCTTTTCTCAGAGGGCTCCCTCTGGGGAGACTTGTTTCCTCGGTCAGGAGATCTTTCTCTTCGTTGAGGAGACCTTCCTCTGGACTGGAATCTTTTTTCTTTGGGAGTGGATTTTTTATTTCCATCCCAACTCTTTTTTGGAGTGTTTAAATTATTTTTAACAAATGTTTTTTCAGGATTTTCAGTTAGTTGGGGTTTGACTGGTTTCCCACCCAAACTATCTCTACCTAGTTCTTCATAGGACTTTTCTATGATTCTGGCAAGTTCAAATGGCTGTTCTGCTATATCTGTTTCTTTCAATTTCTGGCGGATCGCCACAGATGCTGCTTCTCCTTTTATGTTGGCTAATAATATAGCCGAGACCTGCTTGAAGTCTTTCAGTAATTTCATACCCAGAGTTAAAGCAGATTCTGGACCGTATTCATTTTGAATCTGTCTTAGCACATCTGGTATTACCGCCATGGATGGAACACCATGTGTTTTTGTGTAAATGGAAGCAAAAACTGTACCCCAAGTGTCACAGTCCTCCACATGTGGTGCGTTCCCCATTGGAAGACAGATAGTCAGAATTCTGTGTTTCTCAGTAGGTGTAGTATCTGGAAATACTGCCTCTATTTGAGTGATTTTTTGTGCTAACCAGAATGGAATTTGTTCCCGTTTTGCGGGTGTTTTACCAAGACAGGATTGTATATTCTGTGGTGTTATTTTGTTTGTGTTCCCCTGATGAGGGGTCAGCTGTGGAATGTTAATTGCTGGTTGGACTGTTGTAGTCCGCATTACATATTGGACTAATTGTCTATGTATTTTAATCAGTAGTTTTAGCTGTGCTAAAAGTTCTGGTACTGACATTTTATCAATGTCTGGATGTGGTGTGTAGCTGGCTAGAACCGGCCACGTTGCTCCTGGTCTACCTAGTGGACCGAGCCTGGTGATGTGATTGTTATGTTTTAGGGCATCTTTAAACCAGAGCAGGTGCTCTTGGTAATTTAGTGGGATTTCAATCTCCTCGAAAGGAGTGTATTCATCCGGAGGTTCCTCTATTTTGAATAGTGAAATTCATGTGTTACAGCGTTTGCTGCTGGAAAGTTTATCCATGAATAGAATACCTCTGTCTGCCGATATTCATGGGCCTCTATCACGAATATAACTATACCACCTCTTGATGTCAGTCCATTTTCTATAGGTTTAAGAGTTATAGTTTTTCTTATGTTGACCGGAATGATTATAACACTCGGGTCATTTTCTTGGAGACTTGTGTCATCCGCTATGAGTTGAGCTGCTATTCTAGCTGTCTCCCTTTCGTCTTCACTTTCCGTCATTTTTTACTAACAGAAAGGTTTTTGTTGCAGATCAAGTTTCAAGGAAACAAAGATTAGATGCACAATATTTCGGAACACTGTATCCTTCAATGTTGATTAAACCAAAAAACTTTACATAGGAATGTCTTCCTACTAAGTTCCGGCGGATTTTAACCTTTTACCCACTCCAGACGTCTTTTGGAGTATTTACGGGAAAAGGGTTCTGTGTGAAAAAGCACGACTGAGTTACTCTAACGTCTCGCGTTAGATTTATCGCCTTACCAAACGTTGGGCGCCATGCAGTGTAGTTCCTATATTCCCAATAGGCTCTGCGCATTGGAATAATATATTCAGCAGTGTAGACGTAGGACTGAGGTCGACTAGATCTCTACTGACTATATTAGACTTAAGGTTTGCCAGCTAGCTCAGAGGTCACTAGAAACTTTCTCGAATAAAGGAGGAGGAGTTTAACCTCCCTGGATAGACAAGAAGGGATTAGCTTCTGACAACCATATAACATGACAACTTTGCTCCCTCAGAATAAGAGTGTATCTCTAGAGTCGTGTGAAAACAATAGACAGCTATTTCACTCAGTCAAGTGTGCATACTTAGTTTCACCAGAGTGCAGAGAAAAGAGAGACGGGCGTTTTCAATAAAAGGTGTTATTTATTGAGCAGTCTTCTTTCTCATGCAAGAGAAATGAATTGCCACAATTGCAATACTTAGCATAAAGTAAAGTGCGTACAGTAAAAGGAGTATTATGAAATAATAGTGTAAAAGCATTGATATGGTTTCTTAGCCATATGTTTCTTTAAAATAGATAAAATATATACATACAAATATACATTGACTAACGTACTCAACTGGTGCTTCTAAATACGCCTACCCCGGTGTACCTGACCTAAGCCTAATACGTGGGAAGGAGTAAGTAAGTAGCAGTTTAAGTTAAGTTGGTTTTTGCCAAGGAATCTGAATCAAGAATTCTCTTAAGGGTTTAGTCAGCTCCGTACCTGGGTGTTAGAAAGCAGGAGGTCTGGTATCTCTCTCTCAGGACTCGATATCCCAGTAACCCGCGAGGGTATCTGGAAACACCGGAGCAGGATTTCTCGGCAGGAGAAAAGACAGCGTCTCTCTCAGTGCGTCAAAGAGGAGGGGCGGCGTCCGTGGCTCTCGCATCAGCTGGGCTCTCGGGCAAGTAGATAGCCGCTCTGCTCCAAAACCACCACCGTGTGTTTGCTTAAGGCAACGTTGGTATATTTATACCTGAAAGGTGCCGGGTTTAGACGTAAGGTTGGACATAAGATGTCAATGAAGATGTCACTAAGAACTGGCCGTTCTTAGAGTGCTCACAGGAGTTCTAGGACGAAATCAAAACAGAAGCAATAGGGAATTCCCAGGTTGCTGGAGGTTTGGTTTGTTTACAGAACTCGTTGTACTTTCTAGGAGCCTGGGGAAGTAGCCTTGCTTAATTTGGGCAGCATGGGCCATGACTAAATATGGATATGATTCTTATGCCTTTATACGGATATTATTTATTATAACCACATAAGGGCATAAATCAGGACTATCGAATCTAGGGTCCTAGATAGAACTACAACAGAGTAGATTGTGTTACAGTGGGGTTGTGCATGGTAGAGTACAGTGGCATTGAGTGCACTGGATTGGAGTGGTACAGAGTAGAGTGCATTGGCATATAGTATGGTGGTGTACAGTGCAGTGTTGCAGAGTAGAGTGGCATAGAGTGAAGTGGCGTGGAGTGGTGTAGAGTGCAGTGGGATAGAGCAAAGTGAAATGCAGTGGTGTGGACTTGTACAGAGTAGAATGAAGTGGGTTAAAGTGAAGTATGCATGGTGTGACAGTGCACTGCCATTTCAGGCAACACATCTTCAATTGAAATGACCAATACATTTGCACAGACATACAGTTTTACTGATAAAAGTATACAGCGCACAAACGATTATGTGTGGAAATGTCATCACCTACTGCACTGATGTGTTTTCACTGTATTAAAATATTTGTTTCCACCACACTTCAGAATTACCATAAAATGTGTCTATCTAATTCTGATATATTCTGAAATATCTGCACATTTCATTTACAGACATTTACATTTTGTTGGGTGTGTAGGAGAGTAGGATCTGTGTCCTATGGTTACCCCCACTTTTTGCTGTGTTTCACTGGTTTTTCGACTTTAGTCTGGCTGTGGCCCTGCTAATCAGGACCACAGCCTAGCGGTTCTCTCTCTAAATTGATTGCATGTACATTAGGTACACTCCAAATTGGTTACTGGGTTACCCTTGTGAGTCCCTAGTATATGGTACCTTAGGTACCTTAGGTACCAAGGGCATAGGTACCCCAGAGGCCTACCAGGGGCTGAAGCATGTATTATGCCACCCCTGGGAAGCCTTCCAAAATGGCACCACAGGTCTGCACTTGCAGTCTGTGTAAGGTGGTGTAAGCACCCCTTACTGGGATATAGTATACCTATATCCACCATTTAAAACAGACTCATATTAATCTATAAGTCACTCCTATGGCAGGCTTTGACAATCCTGATGGCAGAGTGCTTGGTTCTGTGTGAGAGGGTGCCCTAGCATGAGCTGAGCCCCTCTGCAGCTTTTGGAATCCGTTCATTATAGCTGTTCTGTGATATGGCCATACTATATACTCTTAAGTGCATTATAATCCTCGCGGTTAATGGCAACTTTGATTTGGCTTTATCAAAACATGTTGTGTTTGGTGTCAAACACTTTGGAATACTACCTCCCCCCTCACTAGTTCTGGCGACGGGGGTAGCATTCCACCCTTTTAAAGGGAGAAGACATGTACACACTTACTTTCCTGGTAATAGTTTAAAAGAGCCTCAGCATCACAAAATGGATGCTGCTGCCACAGACACGCGTCTGACCTCCTGCTGCTGGATGAAACTCTGGCAGGGGAGGCGTGGACAATAGGTTTCCTGTCCAGGGAGCTGCCAGCACCTCCCCAGACAGGCTTTAGTGTATTGGGGCAGGGTGGGTTGCATTCAGTGAATGCTTTTCACACACTGCCTGGGGCACACAAGGTGCTCCATGCATTTCCCAGTTCAAACAGGTTGCTGGGGTACTCAACACCCCAGCTCTGGCGCGATACTGGACAAAGGGGAAGGGTTGGAACCACCCCCTCCCCAGGTCCTCCCATAGGTGAGACCCTAGAGTTAGTCCAACCCCTAAACTTAGTATAAGGATTTGACCCCAGTCGCTAGGACTTTAGATTACCCTGGACGAAACTCTGAAGACGAAATCTTTGACCTTCGACATTCCATATCGACTGGAAGACGGAAGAACTCTCCCTTGGGGTCAAGGAGTGACCCCCCTGTTCAAACAGGCACCAAAGAAGCATCTTGCCACTCTGCATTTTTGAGGCTCCCGCCGGATCCTGAAGAATCTGTGACACAGGACATGGACTTCCAGACATCTCCGAGGCTGACACGAGTCGCCAGTGAAGCTGAGACCTGTAGCCATCACGAGTGACGTGGGACTGGAACTCCTGGACATCTTGCAAGTTTGCAAGTGCACCTACTTCCCAAAGTTTCCCGAAGCTGTGCATTGGGCTATTTGTTGCCCTTGTCCCAAGCGCCTTTTGCACCGAAGCTGAGAGGCCTACACTCCACGAGTGTTCCGTGGGCCCGCTTTCTTCACCGCAGCTCGAGCCTCCTTCGCGATCTCTAGTCCATTGGCTAGTGGGTCCCCATGAAGGACGAACCTTTGCTTCTTGGGCTTTCCTGATTGCTCCAGACGTGCCCTGACTCCCCTCTGAAGGGTGAGTCCCTCAGACCTTGCTGGTCTGCACCGAAGCCAATCTTTGCATTCGGCATGGGTTGCTGATGCCAAGGCTTGTTGGGTCCTATTTGGATACGGACGCTGCAGCACTTGACATCCGACATGGAACAGGTCAAATCCAGCTTCTGGTTGTCGTTGACGCCTCCTGGTCCTCGTGGCTGAAGAGTCAAGCTTCACCTACATCACCTTAAAGCACCCGACATTGGCTAGCATCTTTTTGTCGCCACCCTGGTCACTGGCTAGTGACCCAGACTCTGTCCCCTCTGCTTTCAGGTTCTTCAGATCTCCGATCCACCCTGGGATCCATCCGGACACATTTCCTCTGGTCGCCTGTAGCACTTCTTTGCAGCTCACCGTTGAAAACGACGACGAAACCCGACGCGAAAAGACACCTATGCACCCGGCTTCCCTGGGTGAGGTAACACGAGTACTTCGGTGCTCCCGTGGGTCTGGACTCTCGCAGTGTCCAGTACTGAAGGGGTTCCACCATAAAAGAGAGGTCAGATCAATCTCTGGTCAATCTTTCAGAGATCTCTAAAGACCACAAACAATGGAGTCAAATTAAGGTTAACACACCCGATTTGGGTGGTAAAGAAAGCCCTCACACACCGACCTAGTCAGTGTCATGCTTCATCATCGGGCCCCACCAAAGAGGCCGAGTGCCTCTTTGGTGTGCTACAACGCCAGAAAGACTGCGGAGCTGGTTGTGTGGGGAGGGCGTGCTCTAAATTACAGTGAAAATTTTAAAAGTGCCTTAAAAAAGGGTATCAAAAACAAATTTTAATGAGTGATCCCTAAGGCACAGAACAAAGAGTATTAAGTGTCTGGATTTAGTTGCCAAGGTTCAGGGTTGGTTAAATACAGAATATACTCAATCTTTAGTCAACATGTTTCAGCCATAAGGGTGGTTGTTATTTACCAAGGCATTCGTCAGGACTAAACCCCGGCGGTACGGGCTCTCTAATCACCCACCCTAACCTGGGGACGTGAAAGTGAAAATTTAAAAAAAGTGAAAAAGTGCTTAAAAATGGGGGAAGAGTGAATTACTCATTCCAAAAATACTCCTTAAATTGTGGAGTGTTACAGCACCTGTAAAGTGAAGGACACAGACAAACAGAAGACAAACATAAACATTATTAATATGAGCCTTTCTGAATTATCATAGTGCTCCATGAAATGTGGCTTTAAGTGGTATTCCCAAAGTAAACACTGATTTTAAGCACCATCCAGATAGCCCCTAGAGGATGATAGCGAATAACTCTGGGAAGTGAAGTGCTAAGGGTGTACTATTTACAAGAAACGTACTAGAGTGGGGGGATTATTAAAAACAAATGCGTGTACTCCTTATGAAGGGATCAATGGACCTAAAAGGTCTGTGCCCCTCAAGGTGGTATCTCAAGGTAGAACTCTCACTTTATAAAGGGGCGCTACTAGCACCATGGGTCTCGGGAGGGGATCGGAGCGAACCTGGCACATCCTAGAAGAAAGAGAAGAACAATTGCAGTGGCATGTGCACGAGTGGACACTTAGCTCTTATTGCAGAAGAAACCAGCGACCTCGGTAGCGGCGTCTATTCACGCCCTCAGTGCTCTCGATCCGCCTTGAACCTCGTTGTGGCCTCAATACCGGACCCCGAAGATGGAAAGCCGGGGCCGGCAATGTGGTTCTTAAGGACAATCAGTCGCGTGTGCGCCCTGTTTCCGGGTGGGCGTGTCCCGCCGAAAACGAGGCTTGGGACGCACCCGCCCACCCCGGAGGGCTCGGTCTGTAATGAGAACGAGGCATGGTTGCCGTCATTCTCTATTGGAAAGGACCCTTCGATTTAGTAATATTACAGGGGCGGTGTTGTAAAATAAGATTAAATAGCAGCGCTAGTGCCAAAATTAGAGGATGTAAAAAAGCGCTGGTTTTAAAAATAAACCCAAAATAATCTGGATTGGAGCTGGAATTTTACCGCTACATTGGTCAAAGTGCCAAATATAGAGAATATAAAAGCACTGATTGTAAAAATTAACCCAATATTAATCTGGATTTTAGCTGGAAATTTACCGCTATATTAATCAATGGGCAGTGGTGCAAATAAGCCAATCGTCATAGGAAGGCTTAATATTCACCCTGGGAGCAGACCTAGATTGTCCGACAATCTAGGTCTGCTCCCAGGGTGAATATTAAGCCTTCCTATGACGATTGGCTTATTTGCACCACTGCCCATTGATTAATATAGCGGTAAATTTCCAGCTAAAATCCAGATTAATATTGGGTTAATTTTTACAATCAGTGCTTTTATATTCTCTATATTTGGCACTTTGACCAATGTAGCGGTAAAATTCCAGCTCCAATCCAGATTATTTTTGGGTTTATTTTTAAAACCAGCGCTTTTTTACATCCTCTAATTTTGGCACTAGCGCTGCTATTTAATCTTATTTTACAACACCGCCCCTGTAATATTACTAAATCGAAGGGTCCTTTCCAATAGAGAATGACGGCAACCATGCCTCGTTCTCATTACAGACCGAGCCCTCCGGGGTGGGCGGGTGCGTCCCAAGCCTCGTTTTCGGCGGGACACGCCCACCCGGAAACAGGGCGCACACGCGACTGATTGTCCTTAAGAACCACATTGCCGGCCCCGGCTTTCCATCTTCGGGGTCCGGTATTGAGGCCACAACGAGGTTCAAGGCGGATCGAGAGCACTGAGGGCGTGAATAGACGCCGCTACCGAGGTCGCTGGTTTCTTCTGCAATAAGAGCTAAGTGTCCACTCGTGCACATGCCACTGCAATTGTTCTTCTCTTTCTTCTAGGATGTGCCAGGTTCGCTCCGATCCCCTCCCGAGACCCATGGTGCTAGTAGCGCCCCTTTATAAAGTGAGAGTCCTACCTTGAGATACCACCTTGAGGGGCACAGACCTTTTAGGTCCATTGATCCCTTCATAAGGAGTACACGCATTTGTTTTTAATAATCCCCCCACTCTAGTACGTTTCTTGTAAATAGTACACCCTTAGCACTTCACTTCCCAGAGTTATTCGCTATCATCCTCTAGGGGCTATCTGGATGGTGCTTAAAATCAGTGTTTACTTTGGGAATACCACTTAAAGCCACATTTCATGGAGCACTATGATAATTCAGAAAGGCTCATATTAATAATGTTTATGTTTGTCTTCTGTTTGTCTGTGTCCTTCACTTTACAGGTGCTGTAACACTCCACAATTTAAGGAGTATTTTTGGAATGAGTAATTCACTCTTCCCCCATTTTTAAGCACTTTTTCACTTTTTTTAAATTTTCACTTTCACGTCCCCAGGTTAGGGTGGGTGATTAGAGAGCCCATACCGCCGGGGTTTAGTCCTGACGAATGCCTTGGTAAATAACAACCACCCTTATGGCTGAAACATGTTGACTAAAGATTGAGTATATTCTGTATTTAACCAACCCTGAACCTTGGCAACTAAATCCAGACACTTAATACTCTTTGTTCTGTGCCTTAGGGATCACTCAATAAAATTTGTTTTTGATACCCTTTTTTAAGGCACTTTTAAAATTTTCACTGTAATTTAGAGCACGCCCTCCCCACACAACCAGCTCCGCAGTCTTTCTGGCGTCGTAGCACACCAAAGAGGCACTCGGCCTCTTTGGTGGGGCCCGATGATGAAGCATGACACTGACTAGGTCGGTGTGTGAGGGCTTTCTTTACCACCCAAATCGGGTGTGTTAACCTTAATTTGACTCCATTGTTTGTGGTCTTTAGAGATCTCTGAAAGATTGACCAGAGATTGATCTGACCTCTCTTTTCTTGTTTATGCATAATTGGTTGGGGACTGAGAGAGTGTCTTCTTTTCCCTATCTCTCCCTTTGTTGTCGTGGGGTTCCACCATAGTCCACTCCTAAGTGTCCCTAATCTTTAACTTTGTAACTTTAACTTTCGCCATGGAAGTCAAAGGTGCTTCCCCGCTGTGTTTAGACACTGCACGCGTCCTCCGTGGGTCTCCTCTGTCCCTACCTTGGGTGGTTCCTGGTTGCCCCAGCGGTTCTACAGGGCCTAGGCCTAAATTCTATCCCTCATGTGGTCTTATACCACTATTTTAGTATATGCTTTGTGAGGCCCCTAGGGCAAAACGTATACTGTGCTAATTACTATGTGCTATTTAAGTTCTTGTATTGTACTTTTGCCTCTAGCCTCATAAAGAGACTAGAGGGGTGTGTTTTAGAATAAATACATATATTTTATATGTATACCTGGTGTGGTGCTCTTTCATTTGATTATTCAAGAGATTATAGACTGGTAAAACAAGCTGCTTTACATTCCTTCAAGACTTAACCTGAAGGCTACTCTCCACAGCTACCACTAGGATAGCTTTCTTTAAAGATTGTCTTAAACCTACCATCAATAAGGGTCGTTTGGAATGGTGCAAGGTGCCCACTAGAATAGTGGACATCATATGCCAGGCCAACTTCTCACAGGGTGCCTGAAAGAAAAATATATCTAGCCTTTCTCCGGCACATCCCCTTTAGCCTGCCATGACTGTCACATAAACCCTCTCACTTTGTAGTCAGAGAAAAAAAAGTAAAGACAAAACTCCCTGAATGAAAGAGCATGACATTTGACCTCTTTCTTTGAAGGCACAGCAAATGTGACAAGGTAAGAACAAGATTTCAAGAGCTGTTTACAGAAATCCAGTACTGGTAGAAGAATACAGTAAATAGGGTTTGGGCAACGGAAGGAACAAACTTAAACTGGACAGCCTAAAACAAATTGAGCCAGCAAATAGAAAGCAAGCAAACGTGAATTACAAAGCACAAAGCCAATGGTAACCAATGGGGGGAACACATTCCCAGGGAAGCTTTCTGATTGTCCCCAGATTTTGTTAGCAAACCAGACAGCTGTGCAGTTTGGTAGGCTGCGAGCAAATAAGGGTGCAAGAGCTGCAGTCCAGATGTAAACACAAGGGTCACCTGTCAAACTAGATTACACCAGACATCCAATTAAAGGCCAAAACATTTCTGGTTGGATATCAGCTATCGCCATTGGTCCTGCGGTACAGTGTGACTTTTTTTTTTCTACAAGGTATTTCCTCGGGAGAAATTTTCAAGTTAGATAGCACTAAACCACATTTCGGGTAATTACCGCAATTTACCCAAAATTTCACAAAAACTACAATGTTGCACACCACATAGGTATAAACTTTGCTATATTCCTTAAACCTGGTGTACCACTGTATTTGATGAAGTTCCATATGGGTCCAGTGAGGGTAGTAGTAGGCGGCACGCAACTCAAGATCTATCGTAGCACAGAGCTAAAGCTGGAAGGAGGGACCTACACAGTGGATTCTTTTTCTCGTAGGAGAAGTTAGGAAATGTAATGCGGCTGCCCATGGCCCCCACAGGGGGCGACCCTAAGAGGGCGGCTCTTTTAGATCCATTTGGGCCCTTCCCCACCCCCACTCACTACTGCTGGACTCCAAGAGGAGTCCCCTTACAGGGCGCGCCAGACACGTCATTTCCGGGATCCGTGGGGAGGGGAGGGTATTTAGGCCTCCCCACTCCCTTTTGAGTCCTCTTTGCTGCCTGGCATGCCATCTCCCACCCTACTGCGTACCCGGAATGGGACAGGCAGGAGAACTGCAGAGGACGTTGTAATGTTTTTCTTTGTCGTTGCAGGCAGAGTTACAGGGCAATCTGGAAGCATATGAGTACAGAAGGATACCTCTGCAAGAGCACAACAGGGGTGCCAGAGCCAAATCTCAGGACCCTCATGGAAGGGTCTTGGAACAATTACGTCGGCGCCCCGTTAGTCCTACTGGCGGTTGTGGGCCAGAACAACCGGGGGCTTGCCTTGCTACGCTACGCCCTGAAAGGGGCGTGAGTAATAAGGGACCAATGTGTCATGTGATCCAGTAAGAGGATCACGCCTATAAGGGTAGCGCTGATTGGGTTCTCCACAGTGCTTGGCTCATTAGGCGGGCAGGGCAGTATAGGTTGGTACAGCTGCCTGCCCTTGGATCGCCCGTAAAATAACCCACCATATTTGCATACTTTTGTATGGAATAAACCTGCAGCAATATTTTCTCCAAACAAAAGTTGTGTTGTGTATTTATTCATGCCTGCCTACTCTGTTGTACTGTGGGTGGGGTGTTGTGCCTATAATGGGGCTATGCTTTGGTGGGGATTTTGTTGTCATTAAAGTTCCGCCATAGGTGTGCATTCCAGAGGAAGCCAAGTAATTCTGTCCGCATGGTAAACATGGGGGAAGGGGCGGAGTTACGAATTAATACCCAATCAAAGCTTAGAAAAGCAGATCGCGGAGGTATTTACGTCATCGTAAATATAATTAGCGGCTGGAGCTCTTTCGCTAAGAGGACTAATTTGCATGTGGCTCCGTTCATGCTTCCCTCAACCTTTCTGAAGTCGTAAACTCTCAACGCCTTTTCGTAATAATTATACATCTTTTCACACAGCGCTTTTTCCACAACCTGCCCTCTCTGTAGCTCTGCTTTAGCATAACTGAGTGATGCGCCTTTTATAGAGCTTGGAAACTGGAAACGCAAATCCTCATTGGCCTGGAATAACAGACCTGTGGATAAGGTGATTAACCAATTGAGCTATTTCACGTGGATCGGAAACCGTCACCACAAAGTCACACACATACACAAACTCCAGGGCTTT
This sequence comes from Lissotriton helveticus, assembly GCF_964261635.1. Lineage (NCBI taxonomy): Eukaryota > Metazoa > Chordata > Amphibia > Caudata > Salamandridae > Lissotriton > Lissotriton helveticus. Next base: position 1,797,974,236 of record NC_136057.1, read on the forward strand.
AAGTGGGCCGGGTCCTGCCGGAAAAAGCAGGGGCTGAGACAGGTCCCTATTGGACTCTCCATTTTTGCCTGCACTCTCGGGGTGAAAGAAAAGCGCATTCCCTGCATTTGATGCAACTTCGAAGAGACTCGTTATAGTTCTTTCACAATCTCATCATTTCAGAACTGAAGCATTTTCAATGTGACACCAAAGCCATAGTTGTTGCTTATTTACCTTATGCAACTAACAACCATTGGCAAAGCCAATAGTCCTGGCTTGCTGTGGGAGGAATCTCAATTGTTGTAATATATAGCTGGATGCAATGACAGCAGCAGCAAAATTCCAGTCGGATGGCGCTCTATGCTAAGCACATATTTTTAGCTTCTTTTTAAGCCATGCCCTTAATGACATCGGTCACGCCCCTTTGAGAGACCCACTAGTTTTTTATCCCACTTAAAGCCCTGACAAACACACCACTGGAGCAGGTGCATTAAACCTCTGCAGTCGTACTTCTGTTAGAAACTGTGACCCACGTGTGACATGCCCACTCACACATTCCCAGGCAGCAAGTGCGTCAACCACAGAGATACCTTACTGAACTTGGAACCTCTCCAATGCTTCTCAAATGACATCCCACCATCAAGGGGGTGGGGGGGGGGGGAACTTACGTACATGAGTAATTAATCTTTGTGGAATTAGGCAGCTGTGACACACACTTTAAATGCATAAAAGTACGCGCAGCAACCTTCAGGGTATACTTATGGACAAGAGCACACACACCCATTGGGGCCAACCGATTCCTGAAAAACCGGAATAAGAGCAGGGCTTGGAGCGTGTTCGCAGAAGCAGTGCAGGATAGGTAAGGGATTAAAGGTGACTTTTAGAAAGTTAAATGTGTCTGGAAACAAGTTTTGGGTGGCGTCATGTCTGCGACACTTAGTGATGCTCATATAGGCCAGGCAAAAATATGGATTGTTAACAAGGGATCATCCTAAAGTCTAAAAGGACCAGAGACAATTAATTATTTAGAAGAAACAGTTATTACTGTTTAATGAAATGTAAACAAAATTGTTGAACCAAACTTTCAATGATAAAATGTAACAGTTTAATAATATATTTCGCATAGATACACACACACATATTACCCAGTGGTGGTCGCCACTAAGGAGTTATAGTTAAGTCTACTTTTCCATAGAAAAAGCTTTGGTTTAATAATAACTTTGGCCCTATTTGAAAAGTCTTCACAAAAGTTTCTCCCCCAAAAAGTTCATCCACCTCAGCTTCTTCCTGGAATGTTTTGGGGTGATCTGTCGAGCAGGGACCAAGAAAACAAGCATTTACAATGCAATGGTTTTGCCTTTGTTAAAGTTAGAGCTATTGGCATTGCTCTTGACATTATTTTTATTTATGTTTTTTTTAACATAAATAAATGGCATTGTCATTTACAACGCCACTAGCTTTATCTCTCGCAAATGGCACACACAAACACACACCGAGCCCCCACACACACACACCCACACAGAGCCCCCCACACACATAGCCACACAGAGCCCCCCCACACACACAGCCACACAGAGCCCCCCACACACACAGCCACACAAAGCCCCCCACACACACAGCCACACAAAGCCCCCCACACACCCACACAGAGCCTTCCACACACCCACACAGAGCCTTCCACACACACCCACACAGCACAAGCAGGCAACAGGGGCACACGGAGGCACAAGCAGGCAACAGGGGCACACGGAGGCACAAGCAGGCAACAGGGGCACACGGAAGCACAAGCAGGCAACAGGGGCACGAAAACGGAGGCACAAGCAGGCAACAGGGGCACACGGAGGCACAAGCAGGCAACAGGGGCACACGGAGGTACAAGCAGGCAACAGGGGCACACGGAGGCACAAGCAGGCAACAGGGGCACGAAAACTGAGGCACAAGCAGGCGACAGGGGCACGAAAACGGAGGCACAAGCAGGCAACAGGGGCACACGGAGGCACAAGCAGGCAACAGGGGCACACGGAGGCACAAGCAGGCAACAGGGGCACACGGAGGCACAAGCAGGCAACAGGGGCACACGGAGGCACAAGCAGGCAACAGGGGCACGAAAACGGAGGCAGAAGCAGGCAACAGGGGCACGAAAACTGAGGCACAAGCAGGCGACAGGGGCACGAAAATGGAGGCACAAGCAGGCAACAGGGGCACGAAAATGGAGGCACAAGCAGGCAACAGGGGCACACAGAGGCACAAGCAGGCAACAGGGGCACACGGAGGCACAAGCAGGCAACAGGGTCACGAAAACAAGCACAAGCAGGCAAAAGGGTCACGAGCAGGAATTTGTAATTTAGACGGGGCTGAAGTGGAGAACGGTCAGTAGGGAAGTAGTGCGGCTGGTGCAGTGGTACCAGGCCGAAAGGTGAGAGGGGCTGCGAGAGGACAGGCTGGGAGAGGACAGGCTGGGAGAGGGCAGGCTGGGAGAGGGCAGGCTGGGAGAGGGCAGGCTGGGAGAGGGCAGGCTGAGAGAGGGCAGGCTGGGTGACAACAGAAAGTTGATTGTCCTCTAGGTGCTTCTCAGTCGTGTCTTTGTTATAACTATGGCCTCATTTAGGCTCCAAATGGTGAAGCCTCTCCTCTTCCATAATGAGATGTGGGGGAGAGAAGAATGCGAGAAATGACGTTCAAGTCTGAAGCACCAATTTGTCATGGATAACAGTGGTATATGCCGCTGAGCAGCCACAAAACACAGCCTCAGAGATTTTACATACAGGCAGGGTGTTGTATGTTGATGGTGCTACATAAGAAATCTCTGTTCTCCACGCCATCCAGGTTACTTCACCGGCCCTCAGAAGATGTGTTCATTAATACGGTGAGCTCTGGATAGGACAGGAAGAATGGTATGCCGCAGGTCAGGCTAGCATCTGTCACCCACAATAGAAGGGCTGCAACGTCTGATATGTGGTTGTTGTCCAAGAGGCATCCACAGTGTTTGGTTCATTGAAGTTGAAGGTTCCACTGCGGAGCCCACATGTGCCAGCGAGTACGATGCTCAAGGATTATGCACAAGACCAAGAAGCCTCAGGACAATCTGAGTCAGAAGCAAGGCATGAGCTAGAAATGTTCCCCGACTTATTGCGAAGATGGAAAAGCCTTCAAAGGCACCATGTCCAGGATGGTCCCTATAAAGGTACTCCTCCATACAGGTTGAAGACAGGAGATCCTAGGGTGGACAGCAATGAAACTGTTGCTTTCAAGTGGCATAGGACAGCCTTTAACAGCCAGTTAACGAGGTATGGAAAAATTGAGCCACAACAACTAATTGCACTTTTGTAAATACCTGGGAGGACAGAAGGGTAAGACAGTAAACTTAAGTACTCCAGCCCCACAACAAACTGGAGGGAGAATCGGACTGCAGAATCAACACGTTAAAGTGCATGTCCTGCAAGGTCAAGGACACCATTTGATCTTGGGAATCCAAGGCAGAAAGGATTTGAACTTGTCTTGAGAACCAGTATTGGCTTCACTCCTCACAGCTCACTTCTCCCACCTGGCCCCCAAAGAAGTATTGATAGTAGCATCTTGCGCCCCGTGCTGCCTTGGGTCAAATTTGATCGCACAACTGGCACCCAAACGTTTCTGATGAGAATGCTGGCATGCTCTACCAATGTCTGATCACCTACTGGTGATACATGTGGAGGGCTGGACAAAAAGGGAAGGGACGTAACCAAGTAGAACAATTTGAAAGACCTGCTGTTCCAGAGTAACGGCACGTCAGTGAGATGAGCAAAATCGGATTCTCCCTCATAAGACCTATGTGACACGTGTAGGGGAAAACTAAAGCAGCATGGTGGCAGCTATATCGAGTGATGAAGAGGACGAGGATTGCTAAATCTGTCATACCCTGGACTCTACCACCGTCTCTCCCTCTAGAGCCATGAAAAAGCTGCACAACCAGTGAGGGCTGCCTCTGTCAGTACAACAGAGTACAACACTTCCCATTACTGTTGGTGGAACTGGCTAGCTACGGAAAGTAATCCGCCACAGCTATCCCTCAGCTCGAGGTGACAAGAGATGCTAGCGTGCATGTCGACAGCAGCCACTGCAAACAGGTTGTTGTATGTGAAATGATAATTAGCGGGTGCCTAACAGTCTCCCGCAGCGAACCACAAAGAAGTACATTTTCCACCTACAGTTCACCCTGCCCTTTAAAATACCCCAGACAGAGATGCGACTTACCAGGTAGATCTCCTCATATAATGCTTCAAGGCATCGCTGCCAGATTCCCTTCCGCCGCCGGTATGCTTCTCGCCACCTACAATGCACCAGAGCGGTTACTTGAAGCGTGGGCTGCGGGGGGGGGGGGCACTTCCGGCCGGCCGCGCTAGGATTGGCCGGCCGGCTAGTCACTTCCGGGTCGCCACGGGCAGCGCGGCGGCCCGTCTCTAGCTCAGGCAGGCGGGCGGCGAAGTTTCCCGAGGAGTGGGCTCCCTTAGCTCACGGGCAAAAATGACTATCTTATGTCTTGAAACTGATCTGTGTTTTTGCTAATAAAGTTAAAGACAAGAATATAAAGCCAGACAGGGAATCTTGTTAAATTCAGCTTTTAATTATTGCCAGATCTGAGACCCAGCAGGACCCGCCATACTTAATGTCTCAAAGACGATCAATGTAATTTAGCAATTTTAATATCAGAAGTGTGTTTAACAGCATCTCATTCAGCCTAGGACTCGTGGAAGCAATTTTAATATCAGAAGTGTGTTTAACAGCATCTCATTCAGCCTACGGGGCAATGCCGGACCAGATTCGGGGGCGTTCCCGGCTTTCGGCTGACGTCGCGTGACGTCGGCAAAAGCCAAAGAATCTCTCGAACGCCCCCGAATCTGGTCCGGCATTGACGGACAGGCCCCTCGTCCAATGGCTAGGCTCCATTTATGGAGCCAGCCAATGAATGACGAGGGCCGACCCAAACCCACACTACAGTTCTCATCAGGTTTTCGCCTGCGCGAAAAAGATGCGCAGAGCTGTGGTAAATAAATAAATAATACCTCTCTTTTTGACTAGACATATATCATAACAGATAGCTCAATAAATAAGAGTCAAGATTCGAGGTAGTAGGAGTTTTGCAGGTTTATTACAGCATAAAGGACAGGAACAGGACAACCTGCATAGGAATAGGATAGCAGGGCCCAGCAGCTGCTGGGGCCGGATCTGGGATGAGTGCGCTGACTTTTAATAACAATACATGAGCATATATACATAACGCAAACACATAGCATTACATTGCAGTAGGCGTAGCAGTGGGTGGAGCAGAAGGTGTGACGCGTAGCAGTCGCGAAAGATAAGGGCGAAAGTAGGTGTAACTGGGCGTATACATAGACATGTGATGCAAACGTAACAGAATATGTCATGAATGGGGCGGAAACCATGGAGGGGGCTACCTGAGGAGCCGGGACCTCTAACCTGATGGTGCGCGTAAACTAGCAATGACGTATCACTAGGAGAAGCTGGGGGCTATGAACTCTGTGCTAGGAGCAGAGACTGAAGTCTGGAGAGTCAGGGCGACATGTACCTAAGCAGTATCTAGTATCTGATGTTTAGAGAACATGTTGATATAAACTAGAAGTTAGGAGGGGAAAAGCTAACTTGATTCTAAGACTGGACCATGCATTATTCTACATGTAGTGCGTGATGAAGAATATTAAATGACCATTAAATGCAGTATTTCTCTAACGTGGAGACGTGAAGGCTAGACAATGACGGAAACTATTGATGCAGTTCAGTAGCTTAGGAATGCAGAGAAGGAGGACTGAACTGATAACTGGAATCATAACATATTCTTGGCAGACTCAGAGACTGAGCCAGGGTGAGCCGGGCACTGCGAGACAGGAAGTAAGTGAAGGGTCGAGGATACAGGTGGGGGCTGTATCGCTCCTCAGCGAGGCTTCAGGAGACAGGAGCTGAATCTGGTGTCCAGGCCCTTTTGAGGCCTAGAAACGGGGACTTTATAATAGAATAACGTGCACACTGAGAAACGTGGCAACGTAGCTTTACATAGGCCTGATATTCGTAGTATTCACGAGGACTAGAAACTGGCATACTAGAGGTGGACACAACTGTAATTGCGTCATTAATCGGACATGGGGAATGCATATGCATATTTAATCATGCACACATAACATATGATGGATGAGGCGTAGGGACACAGAACATGGCAAAATTTACTTTTCCACATTCCCTCCTTGTCACTACGTTTCCATCAGGAAACATCGATATTCATGATACCATCTATCATTTCATACAGTATCATTTGCTCGTCTCGAATTATCCTGGAACGGGATTTAGAACGGGGCTTGGGACTAGGAATACAAGAGGTAGCACAAATGCCGCAAATCGCAGGGCCACATTGTATACAGAGGCAGCAGCTGAATATGATCGCTACTGCAATACCTAGAAAGGACAATATTTTCCATCCCCATGCGGAAATTATATTCCAGAACCAACCGGACCATGTCCAGGTGCCTGGATCTTGGTGTATCAGATGGGCAATTTTATGGAGTCTGGTTATAGCTGAATAAACAGACGGCGCGTTATTTGGAATGAAAATGCAGCAACTAGATCCGATGACTCTACAGGCCCCGCCCCTATCGGCCAGTATGACGTCAAGGACGAGACGATTCTGTAAAACGACAAATCTCATAGCAGATTGCTCTTCGGTTAAGTTACCTAGAGCAGAGGCAGTCTCATTTACTACAGCTTCGAGGGTTCTGGTTAACCTACGGATCAGTTTACTATTCTGGATAGGTCCTATAAAGAAAAAGAAACCTCTGTTGAAATCTGTATACTGTTCTAGAGCAGTTTCAGTATAATCGACAATTGGGGACTCCCTTCTATGTCTAATGTGTACTAGATGTGTGTTTCTATGATAATCAGGTGGGGCTAGAAAAACTGGTGGCAGTAGGAAGGCAATGTAACAGGTTCCCTCCCAATCGAGGGGCAGACGAACATATGCGGTTTGACCACAAATAAAATAGGAATGACGTGAAGCTTTAAAAATAGATTTCCCACTGTCACTATACTTGACAATAGTAATACAATCACTATGTCCTACGTGTACGGAACCCTTATTTCGGACACATAATTCGCCTTTGACTGGTAGTACTGAAATAGCAGGTAAGTCTGGAGTAGTATCAGACTGAACATTCAGGACCATAAAATTCGAAGAATAGTTACCTAAATTATACACTTCATTTTCTAGATCTAAACCTGTTCTGTGGGGAAGACCTTGCTTGTCTGGAAAACATGTACTGTTAAGAAAAGACATATCTGTTGAGGATGACGTTAACGTGGACCATGCTCCACACGAACCATTATGTGAGAATGGATAAGGAAAAAGTGGCAGAACTCCCTTCGACGTCTGGAAAGGGGGGAGTCGACCACACACCCAACAATTAGTGGCATTGCTGGTCTGGTGTGAGTAATGTAACATACGGATAAATGAGTTATTTCGCATAGCGAGGCGGTAAGAGAGTTCATGAGGAGGCAGATCACTAAACGTGTGCTCTACTGTAGCATTAGCAGACTTATTTACATGAAGAACTGGGAAATACAAGAAAAATGCATAACTGGTGCAGGAAATCATAAGGCTGAGAAATAATATGAAACATAGAAAAACGATACATCGGATTGAGTTTTGACTAACTCTCTCACTATGGGGGTCTATTTTATACATGTCAGAAACAGTCTAACCGTTTCACCTAGGGGAGGACTTAGACAATCAAACTGACTGACTTATTTTACTAGACCGGAGTTTTAGCTTGTACTCCTGTTGTGGAGTTTTCTCTAACAGGGGAGGGGTTGTAGCAATGTCTTTTGCGGGACAGTCCTTGAGAACAATGCTTTGGCAATCCTTCAAATCCTGGGAAATGTTCTTTAAGACGGGTTTCAGTCCATTAAAAAGTTTAATATGAGAAAGGTGCACCCAGCCTTTGCGTCCTTCCAACTTCACGGCTGTACGGGTGGTGAGGAGGACCTGTCGGGGCTCTTTCCAACGAGGCTCCAGCGGACTTGATCTGTCAAAGTTGCGGACCATCACCATGGATCCTGGAACGATTTCATGCGGTGCCACCTCGGTATTGTCTGGAAATGCGGCAGCAACCTGTGAACGACATGAGTTGAGGGCAGACATCAAGGAAGCTAGGTAATCTGTCAGCATATTACTTGAAACATCGGTAATACTTCGGGGTCTAGGAGTACCCCACATATTAGGGGGGCGGCCGAAAACGACCTCATACGGGGACAGACCTGATCTGGAATGTGCGACCATGCGCATATAAAATAAAGCGACTGGCAGAGCTACTAGCCAGTCCACACCTTTTTCTTTACACACTTTTGCAATACGGATTTTTAGAGTCTGATTATGTCTCTCTACGAGACCGGCTGCTTCAGGATGGCGTACACAATGAAACTTCCACTGGTACCCTAGCAAAAGGGAAACATGCTTCATGAGTTCAGATGAGAATGGCTGGCCGTTATCAGAATATACGACTCTAGGGAGTCCATAACGGGGGAAGAACTCACGAACCAACTGCTTGGCAGTGGTCGCGGCTGTGTAATCTGGGACTGGATATGCTTCTGTCCACCTGGACAAAGCGCATACAACTACAAGGACATACTTGAAACCTCGACATCGCTCCATCTGAATATAATCCATCTGGAGGACTTCAAAAGGGTGGTCAGGGGGCTGGAATCCACCTTGTTCCACCGGGACACTTTTACCTGGATTAAACTGACAACATATCATACAAGTACGGACTTTCTGCTTGGCTGCAGCTCGTAAATGCTTGTTGAACCAAATGTTCTGGATACTGTCTAACATAGCTTTTTCTCCTAAATGTGCTGGACTATGTGCGGTATTAATAATGACTTGAACCATAGAGTCGGGGAGAAACCATGTGGCTCTACCCTTCGTTAACCATCCTTGATCTGTCTGGACCCCTCCTTGTTCGGACCATTTCTTGATTTCTTCGGGAGTAGCATGTAACTGTATGTCTATGACATCTTGTGTAGGGTCCTTAACTGTCATACATGTAGTCGGATCTGGAGTATGTGTCTGTGTCGGATTAACTTGAAAGTCTGGAGTCTGTGCTGTAAGCTTGGCTGTGCGATCTGCTAGATCATTACCTTGGGAAATAGTGTCAGTAACTTTTGTATGTGCTTTGCATTTCATGATAGCAATAGATGTCGGTAAATGTATTGCGTCTAACAGAGCTTGAATAAGGAGACCATGCTGAATCTTGGTTCCATGAGAAGTCATGAAACCTCTCTCCTGCCAGAGCACTCCGAAGTCGTGTACAACTCCAAATGCGTAACGTGAATCTGTGTAAACATTAACTTTCAAGTTCTTGGCGTGTATGCAGGCTTGTGTCAGAGCAACTAGCTCTGCTGCTTGAGCGGACAGGGTATCAATACGGTGTGTTTCAATAACTTCAGTGTCAGTAGTCACTGCATACGCGGCGACTAGTTCTCCTGTACTAGTTCTCATACATGAACCATCCACATAAAGTGTCAGGTCGGGGTCTGGTAACGGAGTATCTGTCAGATCTTGTCTTGGCTTTGTCGTAATGTTAACTACTTCCACACAGTCATGCGTGGCTGGATTTGAATTAACTGATGGTAACAATGTAGCAGGATTAAGGATGTTGCAGCGTCTGATTTCTATGTGTGGCTGGAACAGTGTCAATTCATAACCTGTTAAACGTGCAATTGTCAAGTGCTGAGTTTGTGTTCGGTTTAAAAGAACTTCCACGGAATGTGGAACTTGTACTGTCAAGGAGTGTCCTAAGACTATGGAATCACTTTGTCTGATAGCTAGGGCTGTGGCTGCAACTGACTTGAGGCACGCAGGCAGAGCCTGGGCTACAGGATCTAATGTGCTCGAAAAATAAGCACAGGGCTTGTATTGTCCTGCTTGATCTTGTGTGAGAACAGATAATGCTGTACCTTCACGTTCAGTAACGAAAAGTGTAAAAGGCTTACTGTAGTTCGGTGTCGCTAGAACTGGAGCTTGGCATAAAACTTTCTTTAACTTATTGAAACTAAGTGTATGTTCAGATGTCCAAGGGAGAACAGTCGATACGGCTGCCTCCTGTGTCGTTAACTGTATCAGTGGTTTAGCTAGAAATGCATACTGAGGAATCCATTGTCTGCAGTAAGAAGTAAGGCCAATAAAAGCACGTACCTCCTTCTGGGTCTTGGGCTGAGGAAGACTCGCTATTAACTGGATACGGTCTGGTGTCAACTGCCTACCCCTCTTGGACAGCAAGTGTCCTAAGTAGACCACTTGCTGGACACAGAATTGAAGCTTAGAAGGGGACACCTTGTGCCCCATCTCGGCCAGGAAATACAAGACTGTAAGGGATGCTCGCTCGCAAGCACGTTCAGAACGGGCTGTGATCAGTAGATCATCGACATACTGGAGCAGGGCAGTGTCAGTTGGCATGTGAATGTTGTCTAGTTGTCTCTTGAGTGCTTGACTGTAAATACTAGGACTTTCTGTGAAACCTTGAGGAGCTCGTGTAAACATATAGCTCCTTCCATTTAAACAAAATCCGAAAAGAAACTGGCTGTCTGGATGAATAGGAACACTGAAAAATGCGTTCTTGAGGTCTATGACAGTGAAGAACGTGGCTTCAGAATCAATGGCCGTTAATAGGGAAGAGATGTCTGGGACAACTGGGTACTGCGGAATAATACATTTATTAAGCTCTCGTAGGTCAATCACTAATCGATATACTGGGGGTGCATTTGGATCAGTACGTTTCATGACTGGAATGATCGGAGAATTACATACATTGGAGTCAGTTTCTACAACCACTCCTTGAGCCATGAGCTCGTCAATAATTTTGGATAAGGCTGCTACAGCCTCAGGTGGCAATCTGTACTGTCTGATTCGTGGTAACACTACACCTGGCTTGAGAGTCACACGATAGGGTGTGATTTGCATGTAACCTACATCAGTTGGACCTTGCGCCCATAAGTGCTGCGGAACATTAGACAGTCTTGAATCAAAATCTCGTAATACATAGTGACCCTTAAAGTCACGTAGGAACAGTCGTATTCCCTCTGGGGAACAGCATATAACTGCACCTAACTCTTTCAGTGTTTTAATGCCTAATAGGTTTTCTGGACATGACTTAGTAAGTAACAGATCAGTAGTGCGGGACAATGGACCTACTCCTAGAGTAACTGGCTTTGAAATCTCATTTACGATAGGCTTTCCTGAAAATCCAAGGGAAACATTTCTTGAGCCTGAGAGCGGAGCCCCTGGAACTTCGGCGTGACTAATTGTGGTCCTACTTGCCCCTGTATCAATCAAAAACTTTCTGTCTTTCCCTAATACTTGACTGTGAACATAGGGACCTTCTTGATCTACAGGTATCTCGATGAGAGGCAAGCCTACCTCCCTCTCTAGGCTGTTTCATGAATACTGCTGGTACTCTGGATACTCAGACTGTGCATACTGGTACATCTGCGATGTAACATGCTGTGTTGCAGCGATGGGCTGCGGTGCTGTAACTGTCTGTGGTGCATTCTGTGGCTGAGGAATCTGTGAAACTTGTTCTTGTCTAGGCGGACGTGGTCTTTCTTTAGTCTTACCAGTAGCTATGTTGTGTTTCAGAACTGCACACTCATTTATAAAATGACCTGGCTGTTTACAATAATTGCAATTCCCTTTAACGGGAGCTGCAGGATGACTGGCTTGATTCGGACCCCTCTTCTGACTGTCTTGAGGAACAGATTGTGCAACTAGTACTTTCATTTTCGTATCTTTCATACGTTTTCTTTCGTGTTCTTGTTCTTCTCTGATTCTATTCTGGTGGTATTGAAGCATTTGCAACATCTGGGACGGGGTATTAGCTTGCCAGGTACTTTCGACTTTCAGAACTCGATTTTTAATTTGTGGGCTTGAATTCTCGACTAATTTAGTAACAAAAAGGTGAGGGTATGACTCACTACTTGTCTTGAGGCCACTGTTGATGCTGAAACATTTTTCAAATCTAGAATAAAAATCACTAATATCCTCATCTTGCTTCTGTTTACAGGCTGAGATTGCATCCCAGTCTTCTTTTCTAGTTGTCAATAATCTGGGTAAAACTTGTATTAATAATTCTGGTAATTCTTTACATTTATCTCCAAGACCGGTACCTGGTACTCGTGCCTTGTCTTCAGCTTCTAGAACTGCCCAATCGATCTTTTTCTCTCCCACCTCCCATTCTTTTTCCTTGAGCTTCTCATACACCCCTGCGGGCAGCAGAACCTTTAGCATTTTGATTATATCTGGATATGTGTATTCTCCCATACGGAGCATGTCTTTTAATTCTCTATGGAACCCTGCTGGATCTTTGTCATGACAGGGAATTAATTTCTTCATCTCGAGGAGTTCCATCTTTGTAATCGGAGTGTAAACAAACACTCGTTCTAGTTCGCCACCCGTTCATCTAACTGGGTGGACTTCTCGTAACGGATTCTGTCTCTCTATGTAAAATGGTTTACTTTCTGGGGGTGAGACATGAACAAAATGCGGGTTCAAAAACGTTCTATATTTGTGACGCTGTTCTAGAATGACACTAATTAAATCGGTACCTAGACCTTTCCATCTATACTGGAGTAACTCGTTCAGGACATCATGTAGCGGACCTGGATCAGAGTGTTGACCCTCATACAGAGTAATGAGGTGCTGAATCATATACATACCCGCCAGTCGTTGCTCGGCTGGGGGCTGTTTCAGAAACATTTGTGCCACTATTTCGTCCGGAAAAGTGATAGAATCAGTAATCCATCGGACTGCTGATCGGGCTAGTTCTTGTTCATGCATGGTACTTAACTCACTGTAACCGATTCGTGATTTCAGAATGTGATCGGTAGCTTGGAACACTTGTTCTAGTGAACCTTGTTCTGGTGCTGGATGATGGAAAATAGACTTGTGTTCTAGGCGTGAATGGCGATCTGGAAATCTAGATTTTCCTACATACGCTATTCTGGCGGGATTCTCGTCCTCTACCTCTTCAGTATCAGAGTTACTTTCTTTCTCGCTTACTTGTGCTGCTTTACGTTGTTCGTGTATCTTTATTATTTCTCTACGGATTTTCTTGTACATACTCTCCATAGCACCGACGGTCTTGTGCTTACCCTCGGCTATATTATCACTCCACCTTGTCAGGGTTCTCATTTTGGCTTGATCTTTAGACGGATAATCTTGTTCTCTTATTAGACAATTGATCAGAAACTTTAATATCATGAGCTGGATCTCGGCTTTCCTTTGAGACATGGCCTCGCTAATGCTTTCTGGATCATCCCCTGTACGGATGAAACGATATATTCTGTCTAGATCTTCTTTCATATTCGGTAAGGTGACTAGATACTCGGCCACCTTTCTTACGCGGAATGAATATAAAACCATATTATCCTCGCCTGGGACTGGATCATAACAGCATTCGGCAAGGGATTTTCTTATTTCTGCTACAGTCTGATGTCTAGGCGTACGCTGTGACGCTTGTGCATGTAATTCGGCTGTCGTTAAACGCTTGTGTGGCGGCGGGGTTTGAGGAGGACCTCCCCCTGCGGCCCCTAAACTGGAGTCGTCTACTGAGGCTCTTCGTCCTGGCAGAGTGGGAAATGGAAATGTAGGCTGGACTTGTATGGCGGGCTGGACCGGGGGTACCGTGACAGGTACTCCGGTGTCTGGAGAAGCGGGAAGTGCCTGATTTACAGGGACTGGCGGAGCGCGAACAGGATTTGCATATTCTGGGACTGTGTCGTCCAAATAGGACGAAATAAAAATATCAGCTGCGGTCGGTTTGTGACGTAGCTTGGTCGGAACTAATGGTGGCGGGAAATTACTGGATGCCTCTGGGGTCGCTTTTGGCAAGCCCTCGGCAAGGAGAGGATACATACCCCTAATAAGGGCATGCCTCTGTCTGTCTGACTGTTCGGCTTTGACTTGTTCACCTATCTCGATTAGTTCTTTTTCTTGTGCTCGTTCTAAGGATTCTCTACTTAATTCTGACTTTCTGATTTCTTTTTCGGTTCTTTTATGAGATTCTTTACGCCATAACTCAATGGCATCTTTCTGTGATTGTCTGGCTTTCTTTTTCCATAATGCTTCTTCTACTCGCATGATGCACTCGGCATCCCATGTACCCGATACGGGCCATCTATACTTTTCTTCTAACTGTTTGGTATACTCTACCCATAAATCTAGATATAATATGGCGCTTATGCCATGCTTCTGATACATAAAATGACCTGGACTGTCCCTAGGCGGAACTGGAACTGCTTCTTCTAACAAACCCTTTCTAGTTTTTAGCTGACGTAATCTCGAAAAGAGAGACATTGTAAACTTGAATCGGAACACAATACAATACACGAGGAACAATAACAACTGGGAAAACAATTCAGGCATACCACGACATTGGAAATACATTGAACAACATCATAACATAACAGTTCGGACAGAATATTACCTGGAATACTGAAAAACAGAAACACAAGAATTTCTCGAGAACGGAACAGACTAGAGTTACTGGATGCACTGCTGAAACAGTACGGAACATACCGGTCCCATAAAGGGACGCATCAAGACCCGTATCCACCTAGGTGAACACTTCGTTTGTGAGTCTGTGTACCACCAACCCACGGACCAGAGTCAATTTAGATTGACCCTGTCTAGATACTACCCCAGTAATGGTACTCACCGGGCAGCAAGAACGGAAGGCCTCGGACTGGACTGGACTGCTACGACGACGGACGACGAACTTCGGACTTCAGTTACGGGTGGGCCTCCGGATACCTCGGACCTTGGACTCTTGGCTTGGGCTCTGGTCGGGACTCGCCGCGTTCCTCCACCGTCTCGTTTGGATGCTGGACCGCCTCCTCCGTCTCCTCCGTGGGCCTGAGGGATACTTGAAGCAGAAATATCTGCCGGTGCACGGTATGGTTCCGTCACGGCTGCAGAGGGTCAGAGGGCCGGCGTGGCTTCACCGACGCGTGGGGAAAGGGCAAGTCCCTATTCGGGCGCCATTATGTGGTAAATAAATAAATAATACCTCTCTTTTTGACTAGACATATATCATAACAGATAGCTCAATAAATAAGAGTCAAGATTCGAGGTAGTAGGAGTTTTGCAGGTTTATTACAGCATAAAGGACAGGAACAGGACAACCTGCATAGGAATAGGATAGCAGGGCCCAGCAGCTGCTGGGGCCGGATCTGGGATGAGCGCGCTGACTTTTAATAACAATACATGAGCATATATACATAACGCAAACACATAGCATTACATTGCAGTAGGCGTAGCAGTGGGTGGAGCAGAAGGTGTGACGCGTAGCAGTCGCGAAAGATAAGGGCGAAAGTAGGTGTAACTGGGCGTATACATAGACATGTGATGCAAACGTAACAGAATATGTCATGAATGGGGCGGAAACCATGGAGGGGGCTACCTGAGGAGCCGGGACCTCTAACCTGATGGTGCGCGTAAACTAGCAATGACGTATCACTAGGAGAAGCTGGGGGCTATGAACTCTGTGCTAGGAGCAGAGACTGAAGTCTGGAGAGTCAGGGCGACATGTACCTAAGCAGTATCTAGTATCTGATGTTTAGAGAACATGTTGATATAAACTAAAAGTTAGGAGGGGAAAAGCTAACTTGATTCTAAGACTGGACCATGCATTATTCTACATGTAGTGCGTGATGAAGAATATTAAATGACCATTAAATGCAGTATTTCTCTAACGTGGAGACGTGAAGGCTAGACAATGACGGAAACTATTGATGCAGTTCAGTAGCTTAGGAATGCAGAGAAGGAGGACTGAACTGATAACTGGAATCATAACATATTCTTGGCAGACTCAGAGACTGAGCCAGGGTGAGCCGGGCACTGCGAGACAGGAAGTAAGTGAAGGGTCGAGGATACAGGTGGGGGCTGTATCGCTCCTCAGCGAGGCTTCAGGAGACAGGAGCTGAATCTGGTGTCCAGGCCCTTTTGAGGCCTAGAAACGGGGACTTTATAATAGAATAACGTGCACACTGAGAAACGTGGCAACGTAGCTTTACATAGGCCTGATATTCGTAGTATTCACGAGGACTAGAAACTGGCATACTAGAGGTGGACACAACTGTAATTGCGTCATTAATCGGACATGGGGAATGCATATGCATATTTAATCATGCACACATAACATATGATGGATGAGGCGTAGGGACACAGAACATGGCAAAATTTACTTTTCCACAGAGCGCATCTTTTCGCCAGGCAAAACCTAAAAAGGGGTCCAAAAACGCAAATTCCCCATGCATTTTTCATAGACTTCTTTAAGATGGGTTACAGCCAAAACTGCTGAACAGAATTACACCAAATTTGTCAGGAAGCTAAAGCTCGGTCAGCAGACTGTGCTTTGTGAGATTTGGTGTACTCAGTTCAATAGCTTTTCAGAAATTAAGATTGAAAAATGATTGCATATTTGGACAGTTGGGTCCGCACGACTCTCGCAGGAGCAGCAATTTAAAATAAGCAATGGTAATGAATGGGTTTTTCCTATATGATGAATATTAAGCGGTTTTTATCACTCACCGTCTGAGATGAAAGAAAGAGCTCCCTGACAAGTAGCGTAGCGGCCAGAGCAGCTGACTTGAGAGCTGGGGATCCTGGTTCAAGTATTGGTGGTGCATCATCTTGCGATTCTGGGCGAATCACTTAATCTCTCCGGGTGATGAGTTGCGCTATATAAATATGCTGCAAGACAGAAAACTAGAAAGACGCAACAAAAAAAATTAGTGCAACCAGAGCAGATGGTAACAGTCAGGAAACTGATAAGAGAAACAGACAAGGAACAAGCATTGGTAAATGTAGGAAAATATGCTACAGCCAATAGAAATGGAGGAAAAGTAAGTGGTAATCACAGGAACCAATGAAAAGCCAGGAAAGAGAGAGGACGAGATGGAAGCCTCATTTACGTTTATGAAAACTATAGATTTCCCAAGCACAAAGCACAAATAGGGCCTTCTGATTGACCCAGGGAACTTTTTTCCCCCCCTTTGCCATCTCAAGGGAGTCTGACTCCTGTGGGAGCGAGCACTAGCGTCGTGAGAAAAGGGCTGCAGGCAGCCTTTACAGGGCTTAGGGACTTAGTCCCCTCTCCTGAAATAAGTAAAAATATAGTATAAGGGGGCAGGATAGGGATATCCTGACCCCCCAAGAACCCATGGGGGTGAGCCAGAGGGCCACCCGGGGCCTAAAAAGGAAAAAATAAAATAAAATGCTGCAATCCCACAAGACTGTTGCGGGATCAAGAAAAAAAAATGCCAGCTGGGCCGCACTCAATAATTAGATGCCATGGGGAGCCCACGCCTGGGCCTGCATTCATGAAAGAGAGGGGGCTGCGTGGCCCCATCCCATAGCCCCCATAGGCCCTGGAGAACCCCTCTGGGCCAAAACTGGATTATATGGGGAGGGAGGCCATATGGCTCCTCCCCTTGATCCTCTAGAGGTTCTGGGGAGCTCACCCCGAGGCCAATATTTGTTTATATGGAGAGGGGGACCACGCAACCCCTCCCGGAGTCACCAGATGCCCTGAGGAGCCCACCCCCCAGGAACGAAATTCAATTATATGGGGAGGGGGCCCACCTCCCAGAGCCTCTAGAGGCCGTGGAGAGCCCACTCCGTGGTCAACATTTGATTATATGGGAAAAGGGGGGCACATGGTACCCCAACCATGAGGCCAATATTTGTTTATATCGGTAGGGAGGAGTGCACCCCGCCTCCCCCATTCACCAGAGTTTGATTATAAGGGGAGCGGGCAGCGCATCCCCCACCTGAGCCTAAAAAGGCTCCAGGAAGCCCCCCCATAAGGAAAAATGTACCAAAATTGGGAGGCTGGGGTCCACCCCCAGAGCTGATTAATTTAAAGGAGGGGGGCTGCGCCATTAATGGCCTGGGGAGTCCACCTCCTGGGGCTGGCTCAGTAGCTACGTCCTGGGGAGCCAACCCAGGGAAATAGTGGTTTCCATACATGCAGCGGCACATGCAGGGAACCCTGTGTTTGCTCTCACTTGGCAGGGGCATTTTCAAAACACCCGCCAAGCAAGAGTAAACACCAAGTCCGCTCCCAGCAGGTGGGAGCTATGAAAATGTTCTTGCCTGCTGCGAGCTGACTTTTCATCTGTATCCCTGCCTGCACTGAAGAAGTCAGGGAAACAGATCAAAAGATTGCTCCCACCCGGAGGAAGCAGCATTAGGGCAGGAGCAATGCTGGGGCTGCGGGGGCCTTGTGGCTCCCCCTGCTTCCCCCACAAATGTATGGTGGGTGTCCTGGGTGAGCACAAGGGCAGCCACCTTTAAAGTATGAGGGCCCCAGGGGATGGGGTTGTCCTGGGCTGAAATTGCCTCTGGGAGGGGGGCTCGCCCTAATAATCATGCTGGACCTCAGGGATGGGGTCCTCAGGGCTGAAATTGGTCTGGGGATGAGGGCTGCATGTGCCCCCTCCCCCATTATTTAAAGCAGTGGCCCTGGGGAATGGGGCTCCCAGGGCCTAAACAACAGCCCTGGGGAATGGGATCCCCATGGCCCAAAGATGCCTGGGGAGGGAGCCATGCAGTCCCACTCCTAAAAAATAAAAAAAATGGCCCTGAAGAAGGGGTGCACAGGGCCAGTCCCGGTAGCCAACACCCGCTGCGCACGGCCAAAGTTAGCTACCTTAGCCACAGGTTCTAGTGGCAGGGCGGGTTTTGTGGCCAACCCCCTATGGCCGAGCACAGCTGCATGTGGGGGGTTGACCACAGACCAGGTCCTCCAGCCAACCCCCTACATGCACGGAGCTGAAGGAGGGGAGAGGTTGTATTTACATATCATAATTAAATATTACTTTATGTTAAAAAAAATCTAGAAATTTAATGACAGAAACACAGGTTGAAATAACTATATATTTAGGTGTGATAAAAAGATTTTTTTTAACATTACAAATTCACAGAAAAAACACATTAACGTTATAGTTATGTGAATTTGTCGGTCAGAACGTTAATGTTTTGAACTAAAAAAAACACAGAAATTCACCGGTTATAGTTAGCAGCGCTAACTATAACTTGCACCCACTCCCTGCCCCAGCCCCACTTAACTGTCCATGTCCAGCGCTTCCTGTTCTGATGCTTCCTGTTCCACTACCCGCCCACTTTAATATGGCACCAGTATCATGGGTGCTCCTCTGCTGTGCTGTAAATTGAGGCAAGGGGCCAGGTGTTGCTTTGGTCTTTGTGGAATTCTCACTTCAGCACCCTGCCTATTGTAGCAGGCCTGGCCCAGAAGCAGTGCCACCCCCCACTGGGCCATTACTTTCAGGCCATGGTCTGTATGGGCAGGGTGGGAATATGCATGGGGCTCGCTGTAGGGTGGGGGCAGGACAGGCTTTTTTGTGCCATTGGGCCTTTCTCATCTGAGCAGCAGAAGCTGTGTGCATTCTTTGACTGCTCCCCTGCCAGGTCATTGCCCTAAGGCTATAGTGGGCTGGGGGTTAGTAAGAGAATGGCCTCCCTAGAGGCCAGGCGTTGTCACCTTGGCTCCAGTGTCTTTTAGGCCTTGTTTCGGGAGAGGGCATGTTTGCTGAAGCCCTGCTGTGAGGCCACCTTCCCCAAAGGAAACAAAATGGATGTGGCGTTATGGTCAGAGCTGCTGACCTTGAAACTAGTTTCGAGTCCCTGCATCAGATCAACATCCTGGGCAAATCATTTAATCTTCCCTAAACTAAAATCATCTCCCTTAAAATAAAAAATGAATTTGTTCTCGAATAATGTAACTGGTGCTCATGTACATTGCTCCAATGCCTTCGGGATGAGTTCACACTACATAAAACGACACAAAACATAACCGGACAGATTCCAATGAGACTAACAAGATGGTGATCCATGAAAGGAGGATCCGGAAATGTGGCCCACTTTTTGGGAGTGCCTGGGCCTAACTGTGACCCAAATCCAATCCTGTCTATCAGCCTCCCAGTAAATACCTGTTTTGGACCACTTTGCAAGAAAATACATTTCCTCAAATATGTACCCAAGATTGATCCAAAGCTGGAAAGCCCCAAGCACATGGTAACAGGAGGCGAAGCACCATGTGGCAGCAAATTCTTCATGTTTTTGATTTATTTCTGACATAATCAACAGCTTATACCGATAATAAAGCCTAATAATATTACACAACAAACAGTAGTATCTTGTATTACATTACATTGAGCAGTGTACAAATCAAATGCACTTATGGTTAATGCGGTAATGTTTGATAACTGGTTCCACTTTATCTACGATTTGAACTTATTAGTGAGGCAAATGGATCCTCACTGAAAAGAAGAACTAGCCTCAGTTGATTAACGTTGGGCATGGGTATACTCAAAAAGCTTTTCCTTTAAACGATAACCTTAACCATGATCCCCAATTCTTGTAACCAGACATTAACCTCCAAATTCAAACCTAAACATCAGACCCGATCCTAAACACTACCTATAACACAACCTCAACCTTTCTACTGACATAAATGCCTCATCTTTCTTTTAATTTTTTATCTTTTTATTGTATAAACAGGCTCCATACATTCGCACAGTAGTCAGCAGCAGTAGGATAGTGATACAGAGAGGACAATGCCACTTAGTGTAACACATCAACAATTCAGCTTGCATTGGTAGATCAAACCCACATTCCACCCCCCGCACTGGCAGTGAACCCGCTGGTCACCATCACTGTGGAACTACCGTTGGCGGACATTTCGGCTGGCACTGTTACAGCACTACAACCACTTCCGCCCGCCCCCTCCACCCCGTCCACCCACCTTAAATGCCTCATCTTAACACAAACCCCTATGGTAATTCTATGGGTAACGTAGAGAGGCTGCCTTATATGATGATCACTTATGTAAGTGTAGCACCCTGCACTAATCCAGACAACCCTTATGGGGATTGTAGTAGTTCAGACAACATTAGAAAGGCTCTTTAAGTGGTAGCTCTGAAGAGCAGCCTTCAGGCTTAGTCTAAGAGGGGTTTAAAGCAGCTCGGTTCACCAGTATCCAATCCTTAGTATAGGCTAAGTGAAAAAGAAGCACACAGTGTACTTATAAACATAGATATTTATTACAGTCACTTCCAAACACTATACAATATCTCCTGCCTGGAGATATACTGCCAAGCCTCACAATATTTCAAAACAGAACAGTAAGAAGCCCCAATACATAGTGGTCCCCAGGGGGAGACCAAACCATATATAATAATAGTGGAATGTGAACCACAACAGTACATGAGACTGTACCCAGAAGGTATAGAGAGTAGGGCACCCAAGATACCACCCCAGGTGAGATTTTTGGTACCCCACAATAGTGGTATGACAAAAGGATACATGACCGCGTACTCAGTACTACTCAGGGTATATTGCAGTTGCAGTCTTGAAGAGGAAAGAACCTTCCCAGTGGACCACAAAGATACCCTGTCGAACCCATTTCAGCCTCACCACGAAACCCACATGGACTGACCACCATGCGCACACTTCCTCGTCAACAAACCCAAGCAGCCCAAAGCTCGCCCTCTGCAGAGAAACTGGAGCAGAGTCACTGAGGAGCAGCTCAACTCCCCCCTCAACTGCGACACCCCCACCGCCACAACCAATGCCATCCTTGCAGCCAGGGAATTTCACACTAGGATCTCCAGCTGCGCAGCAAGCTCGCCTTGCCACACAACTCTGACAGACAGCGCCACAGGAAATCCACCTGGTTAACCGCCGACCTCCAAGAAGCCAGACGAACTCGCAGACGCCTTGAGAAGAACTGGAGAAACAACAAGATGCCCGAAAACCGCACCACCTATAAGAACGCCATGACGGAATAGCACCAACACATCAGAACCACCAAAAGAACCTTGATCCACAACAAAATCCTCGCCAACACCAGCAACTCCAAGGAACTCTTCAGCATCATCCAGGAATTCACCAAGCCCCCCAGCGAAACCACGGACATCACCCCCTCCCAGGACCTCTGTGACAACCTCAGATCTTACTTCCATCTGAAAATCAAGAACCTCTATGACAACTTCAACGATCAAACACCTGACTCTGCAACAACCGCGCCCTTCGGGAACACCAGCCAGCCCACCATCGCCTCCTGGACAACGCTCACGACCGAAGAAACTGCCTCGATCATGAAAGGCATCCACTTGGGAGCCCTGCCCACCACACATCTACCACAGAGCCGCCATCGCACCAGAATTACGAGGCACCATCAAGGCCACCTCTCTCCTTTATGGTAAAAGTCGCTGAGAAGACCGTCAACTTACAGCTAACAAAGTTCATCAAAGACAACCCCATCCTCAACCGCTCCCAATCCAGATTCCGCAGCAACCACAACACCGAGACCGCCCTACTCGCCGCCACAGATGATATCCGCACCCTGCTTGACTAAGGCCACACCGCAGCCCTGATCCTACTCGACCTGTCTGCAGCTTTTAACACCGTCTCCCACCGCACACTCGCCGCCAGACTACACGACGCCGGCATACAAGGAACCACACTTGACTGGATCTGCTCGTTCCTCACTGGCAGAAGCCAAAGAATCAGACTGCCACTCTTCCATTCCGAACCCACGGAAATCAACTGTGAAATACCCCAGGGATCATCATTCAGCCCAACCCTCTTCAACATCTACATGTCCCCCCTCGCCGCCATCGTCCGACAGCATGGCCTCAGCATAGTATCCTACACCGACGACACCCAGCTCATCCTCTTCCTCACCAAGGACCCCACCACGACCAGACTCAACTTCCAGGAAGGAATGCAGGACGTCACATCCTGGATGAGCAACAGCTGCCTGAAGCTCAACTCCGAGAAGACAGAAGTCCTCGTACTTGGAACCACCCCGTCAGCATGGAATAACACTTGGTGGCCCACTGCCCTCGGCAGCCCTCTGACCCCCAAGGACCACGCCAGATACCTCGGCATCGTACTTCACTCCTCCCTCCATGAACAAGCAGGTCCACGCTGTCACTTCCAGCTGCGTCAACACCCTCCACATCCTCCAAAAGACCTTCAAATGGATCCCACCAAAGGGAGACAGTCAGCCACGCTCTCATAACCAGCAGATTGGACTATGGAAACACCCTCTACACCGGCATCAATCAATCAATCAATCAATCAATCATGCCATTTGTGTAGCGCACTACTCACCCGGGAGGGTCTCAAGGCGCTTGGGGGGAGGGGTATGCTACTGCTCGAACAGCCAGGTCTTGAGTTGTATCCTGAAGGCGAGATGGTCCTGGGTCAGCCGAAGGTGGATGGGGAGGGAGTTCCAAGTCTTGGCAGCCAGGTAAGAGAAGGATCTTCCTCCGGCGGTGGCTCTTCGGATGCGTGGTACGGCTGCGAGGGCGAGGCTGGTGGACCGTAGCTGGCGGGTGGGCGTGTAGAAGGTCAGGCGGTCGTTGAGGTACTTGGGGCCCAGGTCGTGGAGAGACTTGTGTGCGTGGGTGAGGAGCCGGAACGTGATCCTCTTGTCGACGGGGAGCCAGTGCAGGTTCCTCAGGTGGCTGGAGATGTGGCTGCGTCGGGGGACATCCAGGATGAGTCGGGTGGAGGCGTTCTGGATGCGCTGGAGTCTTTTCTGTAGCTTGGCTGTGGTTCCGGCGTAGAGGGCGTTTCCGTAGTCCAGTCGGCTGGTGACGAGTGCCTGGGTGACAGTCTTCCTGGTCTCGGTCGGGATCCAGCGGAAGATCTTGCGAAGCATACGCAGGGTGTTGAAGCACGATGAGGAGACGGCGTTGACTTGTCTGGTCATCGAGAGGGAGGGGTCCAGGATGAAGCCCAGGTTGCGTGCGTGGTCGGTTGGCTTGGGTGCGGTGCCCAGGGCTGGGGGCCACCAGGAGTCGTCCCAGGCGGAGGGCAAAGATCCCAGGATGAGGACTTCCGTCTTGTCCGAGTTCAGTTTCAGGCGGCTGTCCTTCATCCACTCGGCGACGTCTTTCATCCCTTCGTGTAGGCAGGTTCTGGTGGTGTCGGGGTCTCTGGTGAGGATCAGCTGGGTGTCGTCGGCGTAAGAGATGATGTTGAGGTTGTGCTGGCGTGCGATGGCTGCGAGAGGTTTCATGTAGATGTTGAAGAGGGTGGGACTGAGTGAAGATCCTTGCGGGACGCCGCAGATGACTTCGGTGGCCTCGGAGCGAAACGGGGGGAGGTGTCAACTAGTTTCTACTCTGCAAGCTCCAGACGATATAGAACACCGTAGCCAGACTCGTCCTCAGCATCCCCCGACACGAGCATATCAGTCAACACCTATGGAACCTCCACTGGCTCCCCGTTTAGTAGTGAGTCACTTTCAAGATACTCACCCACGCCTACATATGCCTCCACAACACAGGACCCCAAAACCTCAATGACAGAATCGCCTACCACGTACCCAAAAGAAACCTCCGCTCCACCAACCTTGCCCTCGCTAAACCCCGCACATACACAGAGCCAGAACAGGGGGAAGAGCCTTCTCCTACATCGCGGCCAAGACCTGGAACGAGCTCCCGATCTACATCAGACGTGCCCCCTCCCTGAACACCTTCAAGAAGTCTCTCAATACCTGGCTATTCTGCTGAACGGAACTGCTGATCACCCCCCACGCCTTGAGACCCTTACGGGTGAGTAGTGCACTTACAATTCCCTGATTGATTGATAGATTGATACCTTTGGCATCAGGATACCTATAACCACTGTCGAGCACAATCAAGGACTTCAGGACGAGACCGCAGAAGGATGAAAGAGTCTGTTGGAACCTGGATTCAGGTTTGTGTCGAAAAGTACCTGCAAGCAGAGGGGACAGAGTCTATGCTGCTCCGCGACATCCAGGAGGCAAGGAAGACGAAGGCCCCTCAAGCTCAATGAACAACAGGTCAGTTGATGAAGAGGCTTCAAGTATGGTTATACCGAATAAGTAGCTCTGCCTGAACCACCGTGATGCTGAAGACAATAAATCCGTCCGTTCAACCAACTGCGTCAGCACAGGTCAGTTATAGCTGGGACAGACTCGTCGACAGAAACTTTCGATGCATCCGACTTTGTTGCCACGAGTCGGTCATGGTAACCAATGCGGTTACCATCTGAGGAAGCGATGCAGCGACGCAGTGCACAGGGGTGCGGTTGCAGGGCATTCTACGAGGGATGCTCAACTCGACAAGAGGACAATTCAGGCCTCGAGAGAATGCAGAACCACCACCTGTGTTGCTGAGCCTTTAGGAGTCCTTGGAATCCCGGTTCGGCAGATCGACCGATTGTGTTGAGGTGCCTGCGGATGCAGGGGAGTGACTCCTTTACTCCAAGGGAGATTCCTTTGATGTCTTTAGATGTCCACAGGCCCAGGATGGGACCAGTATGGAGCACGGACACTGATGGTGCAGTGGGTTTGCAGGACGATGAGGTCTGGAGCAGGCAGAGTCTTCTCAGTTGCAGTCTTGGTCCCAAAGCAAAGGACGTTGCACTCAGTCCGGCACGGTCAGTGCGACTCTACCAGGATGTCTAAACGGTCAAAGAGGAAGTGGAGTTGGAGCTGAATCGAATCCCACAACAAACCTAGGGTCCCAACCACAGGTAAGCCCTTAAGTACCCTCAGGAGAGGGTTGGGATAAGTCAGGAGTCCCTCCCAGAGGAGGAGCTGGACAGAGGGAGGATGCTCCTATGTACAGTTTCGCACCAGAACGGTAACCAAAGGCTCCCTGAGATGGTTTGGACGGAAGTATGTAAGGAGGGCACCAAATGTGCACTTCTAGCAGACTGTGTGGCGCTGGCAAGTGCCACCACCCCGGCTTAAAACACAAAATCCTGTCTGGGAGGTGGTCACACCTGTCTGTGACAGGAAACCTATTGTCCTACCTTCCTCTGATCGGGCTTGGCCCAGCAGCAGGAGGGCAGAATTGTGTCTGTGGTTGGCAGCAGCCCTAGGATGCTGTCAGGCTCTGTAAGATTGGTCCCGGGAGCATGGTGGGGCCCTACCGTGGATGGAAACATACCTCCAACATCAGATAAGGTGTTGGGGTATGATTTCATCATGTTTGATACCAAACATGCCCAGGTTTGTTCCAGACAGTTTAGAGATGGTCATCGCGTAATGACACTTGGCCTCTCTATCGTAATGGCTGATTCACTTATAAAGTCTAGAGAATGGGCTCTGGGGTGTTTTTAGGGGTGGTCTGCTCATGCAGGGCCACCCTCACACTCTGAACAATGGACCCTGCCTTTGGGACTGAACGGCCTGCTGGAGGGGTGACTTAAAGGTTTCAAGTGCAGTGATGTAAGCTATAAGGACATATCTTTTGTGAGAGGTGCATGCACCAACTCACACAAGCTGCGAAGGCAGGCCCGTAGTCAAAGTTTGACGGGTCCCTCATGGATGGCATAATACACGGTGCAGCCCATAGGGGATCCCTGGGTTACCCATGCCCTAGGTTCCTTAGTACCATATACTAGGGATGTACACGGGTGCCCCAGTAGCCAAATAGGAATGTACCAAGGTACTCACCATAATCAATTTAGGGAGGAAGCCCAGTGACTGGGGTCCTGGTTAGCAGGATCCCAGTGAGACTAGAGAGAAAAACAGTAGAACACCAGTAAAAAGTGGAGATAACCATGAAAGCTGATCCTACTTTCCTATACAACCCATAACCCCAAATGCCAATCCTTGAATCCCAGACACACCAAACCCCTCACACCAAATCTAGACCGCAGGTCAGACCCTAACCCATACATAAACACACTACTGATCAAAGACCTATCGTCATTTTAACTCAAACACACTAATGATAGCCATGAGCCCTAATCTCAGTCCTTAAACCCCAGACTTTAACCCTGACCTTCAAACCTAGACTACATGCCTGACTCCTAAACCCAAACATAACCACAAGCTTAACACTAACCCGTCTCCTGATCCAAACCCCAATCTGCATGTTAAGCCTTCTTCTTTTCAGGTCTTCAAAATACCATTTATCAGTTCAGGGGTATTTGTGTGTTTTAATTGCTATCGGCCCCCTTGCCGTCCCCACACCTGTTATGGATTGTTGCTGCCAGAGTGGGAGAAAGGATGAAAGGATTTCATTTACAATACAAAGGTGGGCATGTAGCACAATAATATAAAGTGCCCACACATTGGCCTAGTTTGCCTCTAAGCTCCAAAATAGGAATTGTGCCCTCTGTGTGGAATATAATTCATCATGTAAAAATGTGCCAAAGACTCACATTTCAAAAAGTATATTTCTTTAACTGGGAAGCATTTCTCTTAAGTACACAAAAATGAATACCAGCATTGACTGTAATTTTCAGAATTCACAGTTTCCAAAAGTAAACTTTGAAACAGTCATGTCCGCGATGAGGATGCTATTAGCAGGGTCACTGGAATTATGCCTTTCAAGCGATTTTCAAATAGTATTGGATTTGCTGCTTTTGCCACACACTCCTTCGTCTGTAGATATAGAGGAATAAAATAGTTTCTATCTCAATGGATCAAAATGTACTAAAAACATGGCGAAGTACATGTTCATGAGCTCTGGAAGGCCCTTCACAAAGGTTGAATGGTCATATTTCAGTTGTTTAAAGCTGTATTTATATGTTAAATTGGTATCAATAAGGTGAAATCTTTAAAAGACAATGTTAGCATGTGTAAAAATGACAAAATAATGAGGTAATTCCATCACAAAATGTGCACCATTATGTTATGTTATGTTATGTGGTTTTTATTAGGCGCACAGATGCTCCAGCTAAGGAGCGTCCTGGCGCCCGACAAGGCAGCTACACAACACAACTAAATAAAACAGCACAAACAAAATAACTAAGGGAATAAAAATGTTTTCACGGCACGACGAAAGGAAAGCAGATCGCTCATGGCACGAATTGCCGGGGGTAAAGAGTTCCACAAAGCAGCGGCCCGCACTCGGAAAGAGCGTCCACCGGCCCTGCTTCGCTTAAAGCGCGGTACCACGGCCAATTCGAGGTCTGCCGATCTTAAGGGTCGTGCTGGGATATAGTTAGCCATGAGGGTCGTAAGGATCATTGCCGGGGACCCCTTCAAGATCTTATAGGCGACGCAGAGGACCTTAAACTGAATCCGCTGCGCCACCGGGAGCCAATGCAGCGCTCGTATAGTGCTGGAGGTAGGGCAGAATCTTGGAAGGCCTACCACCGCTCTCGCTGCTGCATTCTGGATCCGTTGCAGGCGCCCGATCTCAGCTACGTTCAACCCGGCCAGCAAAGAACTAGCATAATCCAGCCTGGAGATGACGGTAGCTTGGATCATGAGTTGCCGAGTGGGGGCGTCGAAGAACTTTAGCACAGGACGGAGCCCACGCAAGATGCCGAAGCAACAAGCGGCCGTGCGTTTAGTGTGGCATGCAAACGTAAGAGAAGGGTCCAACCAGACCCCGAGGTTCTTAAGCTCGGCGACTGGGATGGGAACAGGACCCAACTCCTCCGGCCACCATCTCTCTCCCCACAGTTCCGGTTGCCTACCAAATACCATCACCTCGGTCTTACTAGCGTTTAGCTGGAGACAATTGAGCGTCATCCAGCTAGCGACCGCCCTCAGTCCTTGTTGAAACCTAGGAGCGTCGACTTCAGCATCCCCGCTGATCGTGACCGCTAGCTGGGTGTCATCGGCATATGACACCATGGTCATACCCCATTGTTTGACAACCTCAGCTAGCGGCCTTACGTACAGATTGAACAGCGTAGGACTCAGCGAGGAGCCTTGGGGGACGCCCAGGTTCAACGGAAGGAATTTTGACTGATAAGGTGGGACGGTCACGCTAAAGGCCCGGTTGGTTAAGAACGACCGGAACCAGTCGAGAGCAGTGCCGGTAACACCAGCCTCCTCTAAACGCTGCAGAAGGATAGGGTGCGAGACGGTGTCAAAGGCAGCGCTTAGATCTAATAGCACCAGCGCTGCCGTTTGTCCCGCGTCGAGCACGGAGCGAAGATGCTCCACCATATAAAGCAGAGCCGTCTCCGTGCTATGACCTGCCCTAAACCCATTCTGCGTGGCGTCGAGTATATCAGCTCGACGGAGATGTTCCGAGAGAGCGGCGTTTACGTGTGCCTCCATCACCTTAGCCGGCCACGGCAAGAGTGAAATAGGCCGATAGCTCTCCGGCTTGCTCCCATCCAGGCTAGGTTTCTTCAGGATCGGACGAACCATGGCTCGCTTCCACTTCTGTGGAACTACGCCAGATGTAAGTGACGCATTGACCAAGGAACAAAGCGGAGAGATGGCATGTGCCGCAAGGTCCTTGAACACTTCAGGGCAAAGTGGATCCTCAGGGGACCCAGACTTCACTCTGCGGGCCAAAGTGCCTAGGCTATCAGAGTTTAACAAAGGTAGAGAACATAGTCCCTCAGGTGGTGGTGGCTTAGAAGATGTAATCGCCGAGGGAACGACCACAGGAAAGGCTCGGTAGATGGCATTCACCTTTTCCAGGAAAAACTCTGCCAACTTTTCACAGTGCTCCACAGAGCTCTGGTGTGTTGTTGTAACTTTTTTGGCAGTGAGGTCTTTCAATACCTTAAAGATAGCCTTTGCCGGGTTCGAACTGTTCCTGAATTGTGTCGCATAAAAAGCGGCACGAGTTCTACACACCGCCCGATGGTACCCCTTCACTGTAGCCTGATACAAGACTTTCTTAGAGCTGGAATAGGCTTTACGCCATGCCCGCTCTGCGCGCCTGCAAGAAACCTTCAGAGCCCGCAGAGAGTCGTCGTACCAGGGGCTGGCCTTGCCAGATCCAGTTTTACAGGTCACCAAGGGGATGAGGGTGTCCAAGGCCCTGGAGACCCAGTCGCTAAACCTGTCATACATCTGGTCCGGCGGACCTGAGACGTCAAGCGGGTCAGCTGATAAGAGATGAAAGAACTTATCCAGCTTAAGTTTGTTCCAGCGTCTTCTTGGAACAGAACACACCACTGGCTTAGAAGGACTAGCCGCGATAGGGCAGTAGAACTGTAACAGATAGTGATCAGTCCATGCCAGAGGTGTGTAGCTGGTGACACAGACTTCCGTCAGATTGGTAAAAAACGGGTCAAGGGTGTGACCCCCTGAGTGTGTGGGCTGCGTCACCAACTGATTCAGCTGTAACGCCTCAAGGTCTGCCAGGAAACTGGATACTGAAGGACTACTGGAGTTGTTAAAGTGCAGATTTAAATCTCCAATGATGGTAAAATTGGAGCACCCCGTAGCCAGATTACTAATAACCTCAGGTAACGCTGCTCTAAAGGCCACTTCACTCCCCGGGGGCCTATAAATTACAAGTCCCGACAGGGTGAAGTTAGATGTAATAGCGACCTTGAACAGGGCGCTCTCGCACCCCGAGATCTTTTGCCCATGCCATGTAGTAGGGTAACAGGACTTGACGGCCAGAGCAATACCCCCGCCTCTTGAGGTCCTATTCAAGGTGAATACCGAGTATTCCGGCGGGAAGGCCAGATTGACAATGGCCGTGTCAGCATCCTGCAGCCAGGTCTCTGTTACACAGAATAGGTCAGGCAACTCCCTGCCTAGCAGGTCATTGATGTCAAGATGGTGCTTGACAAGCGACCTAACGTTAAGATTCCAAATACTAATACCTGGCGACGGGCCTAGGGGCGTGCGCAGAACGTCCCTGCAGCTCCTGCTTACGGGGGCATCCAGCGTAAAGCATCCGCAGCCACACGATAACGGGCCGCATAAGGGTTCCACCCTAGGTGTAAAGCAGGGTGGCCGCGACCTCTCAATGGCAACCAGACTATCTCTGGAGTAGCACCGCATGGTGTAAAGTAGACCGACCAGGAGGGGGGCCAGCGTCCAGCCACGTCCAGCGCGTCCTGTCGCGGACGGGCGCAGACGGGCAGGACTCAGGCACGACTCCGGCATGCGACGGCGTCCCAGCTGCGCGTTCCCGCTGCGCGGGAGAGAGCGACTTTAAATAGGCGCCGGAATGGAGGGAGGAGCGCGTGGCCGCTCCAAGATGGCGCCCGCCGAAAAAAAGCCTGGTCCCAAACCAAGATGGCGCTGGTCGCCGATGAGCTAACAGCCCCCGGATCACCCACAGACCCCGGGCCCACCGAAAACGGTGGTGACTTATTGCAATTTAAATGCAGGTATGAGGGGGGGGAGAGCCCAAGCAGTGCACATTAAAAATACATAAACAAGAAAACGAAGCAAAACGCGCTAAATGCGTCAACAGATAGAGATTAAAATCCTAAGCGCTTACAGACCGCAGCGCGGTAGTATGCCACCTTGTCATTATGCCACATAATTTTCCTTTTCTTGACGCATAACTTAGTCAACCCTGCTGCATATTTTGGTCCTCCTCTGCCATATAGTTCCAGTGGCCCTAGCTAGTAGTAAACCAAGAAGCAAGCCAGTTGTCATGTGAACTCCAATTACATTTTTATAACATATGGCACAGTATTAAAGTCTATTAAAACATAAAAGTGAAGTTTTCGTAGAGAGGAAACATCCTAAATGAAGTTTTTTAAAGGTACTATTAAAAGGGACAATAGAAGCAAAGGAGATACAGTGAAACAAGGCAATTGACTATGGTGAAACACATTTTGTCTAGCAGATAAATCATATTTAGATATACAGGTTTCCTGTTTTTACAGTACACAATTTACTCACTAGATGAAGGAAAAGGGGCTAGGTGACTCACATAAGGGAGAGGGTCACAGAATCCACAAGAAGTCTTGGCTCAAAGTTCCAAGAGGACTTTTTCTAGAGCCAGAGCTCACATCTGGCTCTGGCCTTCAATGACTCTTCCACCTCTAGAAAAATATCTTTTGGCATGTCCAAATGGCTGACATTTTGTTGCAGGATCAGGTTTGATAATCACAGTTCAAGTTACACCTAAATCCCTACGTGCCAACAGACAAGTGTAAGGTGAATTACTTAGAGTGTCTAGGGATACATCATCCTGCATTCATACAGCTCACATTACACTCATTCAGGTTCACAAGTCATCCTCTGCTCACACGGGCTCACTTTTTACTCTCCCCATCCACTCACAAGAGCACATTGGTCACCGAGTTCTCACACGGACACACAACTCACTCTGGACTCACACCTCTCACCATGAACATACACAGGCATTCCTTTCACCCTGCACTCACACTGCTGATCCTGCACTTACACCACTCACC
Source organism: Lissotriton helveticus (assembly GCF_964261635.1). NCBI lineage: Eukaryota > Metazoa > Chordata > Amphibia > Caudata > Salamandridae > Lissotriton > Lissotriton helveticus. Next base: position 1,798,006,415 of record NC_136057.1, read on the forward strand.
GTCACTCAGTACTTCCAGACCTCTAACAGAGCACACATTAAACTACTGAATAATTGTGAACATGCACACATGTCTACAAATACAGTCACAGAGTATCTGTCCTTCCCGCAGTACTAGATGCTTATTCAGTTCCATCCGTAAATATAGATGCAATGCAAGAGGGGAGAGAGTATTAAGATGGGGGATGGTACTGGAAAGGAGATTGAGCTGCGCCTGTGGGTGCTGGTGTGGGATCGGGGAGTAGGCTTAGGCTGTGGGGATCAGCCAAGAGATAGTGGTGAAAGCAGGCGATGGCAGCAAGATGAGGAGCAGCACAACAGACTAAGAATGAAGCACTGCAACTGTGGCTGTGTTCTGGTGTGGGAGTTGACTGGTATTGCAGGCTAAGGGTGTGTTGCAGGTGGGAGAAGAATTTACAGCTCAAGAGGTACTTGTTGGGCCTGCACTGAGCCCCATTGGCCTTCATATCAGCCACTGTGAAGAAAGGTGGGGAGGGGGAGAGTCACATGTGGCCAGACACGCTCTTTTTGCAGCTTCTGAAGTCATGATGTAGACCAACATCTGGGCCCTGATGGTCTGCGTAGCAATAGCGCTCTGCAGGGGCTGGTAGTGGAGTGGAGAGCATTCTGAGACTACAGCTGGTGTGAGACATGAGAGCAGACCGTGGAGGAGTCAGTGAAGTTGAGAAGAGTGAAGTAAGGTTTTGTACATTGTTGTAGGAGCAAGGACTGGGATGAGTCTGTTGCGACGCAAGACCGCAGGCTAAAACTGCAGTGAGTAGCACTTCTGGAGTGCAAGGAAGGTCGTCCAAAACAAACTTTTTGTTTTGAATGTCACTAAAGCAAATGGGAAAGAAAAAGCAAACAGGCTAAGATGCCAATGCATTATCACGCTGGACATAGCAACCATTTTGGATAAGGGAAATTCCTTGTAGGGAAGCTCTAATCACCAATACTTCCACCAGTGCTGCTTTCACATACAGCAACATTCTTAGCCAATACTATCACATCATTGTGGAGGGGTCTTTGTGCACACTGCCATGTTATTGTGTTTTAATGAGGCAGCCAATGTTAGGCGAGGGAACACGACTCAGAAGTCACTAGAGTGTAACAAGCACGCAAGCTTTCTCAGCAGCACCACACAGGTTCGGCCCAATCAAATGCTGTAATCAAGATAAACATGTAGGAGCCAAAGTCTCTCTGACGGTTGTATTTCTTAAAGCTTTCTCTGTTATTCACACAAGGTATGGGGATATCCAGATCTAAAAAATACATCTCAGAAGTATTGAAATACATTCAATATGGTGCTTAAACTTCACATCATAGCACTATATATTGTCAAGTACGTTAATGCTTCAAGAATAACACAAGAAGTTATGTTATGTGTTGTGGAATACTGGTGATTATCCAAAAGTTGTGAAGTGGTTTATAAAACAGTATTAGTTTATTTTAAAAAACTATTTGTATTCGTTATTTTCCTTCAATGCTTTTAGTGCCTCTTGCACCATTCCTACCTGAACCCATTGTGCCCTTGACTCCCATTGAAAACTTAGTATTGAGTGAATGACACTGACTATATGGTCTTAGGTGGCATACAGTGTATAGTTGGTCACTCTAAATATATATACTTTCTGCCTCAAGGTATGTGTCGGATCCAGTTCAGGGGTCATGGGACATGCAGGAGGTACTGAGGCTCAACCGTGAAGGCAGGGGTGCATTACCTTGAATGTCCCAGAGTCTGTCTTACTTTGGCTTCAAAAACTGGGCCACGTACAACCTTTCAGCATTTGGCTCCCAGTGGTAGCACTTTGGAGTATTCAAACACTTCTCAGGGAGGTAATGTAGGGGTATGGAAACTTAGAACTCAGATCATCCAGCAGAGCTGGCAGCTTCTGGTACTGTCTGGACAGTCAACCTCCTACCGGCATGGCAGGCTCTTTCACTCTCTCAGCAGGCAGGCTGGCTTCCAGGCACTTCAGGTCATGAGTACAGTTCTTCCAGCAAGTAAAGACTCCAGTTGATGTACTCTCTCCTCTGGGAAGCTGGCTGTCACACAGACTCCAGTTGTGGTTGTTGTACACTGAGCCGGCTTTAGCGCTGTTGTTGCCCGGTGCGACAATAAGTTTTGGCACTCCTGCCCCCCATGACCTCCTCTTTGGATTCCCTCACAACCACTGGGCAAAAGTGCTACTCATCTCCCCTAGACAATCTCTCACATACATTTAATTTGTTTTAAAGCACTGGTAAAGGCTGACTTTACAAATAAGAATATATATATATATATATATATATATATATATATATTCACTGAAAAAACCATAGGTTATAGACCATATATAGTTAGGAATTAGCATTTACAAAACCTTGAAAATTCACTGAAAAAACCATAGGTTATAGACCATATATAGTTAGGAATTAGCATTTAAAAAACCTTATTTTACTCACACAAAACCATTGAAATTCCATATATAGTTAGTTGCACTAACTATATATCGCGCACCCGCAATCCACTGCTGATCATGTCACATATTACATCATTCATGACATGGTCAGTGACATCACTGATGACATCACTGATGACATCTCAAATGACATCACTGATGAGATCACTGATGACGTCATCCAGTGACTGTGTGTTTCTGTAAAGTTTAAATATGTTTTACATATTGAAGAATGAGTAGATGTATAAGTGTCTGGACGAAGGATTTAGTAGGTGCATGACTGAATGTATGAGTGAGTGATTAAATGTGTCTCACTGAGTGCATGGGTTAGTGACTAAACTGTCTTAATTTGTGCATCATTATGTCTGTTGTTCTGTAAACTGCTGCATGTGTTGATCAGTAGCTATATGATTAACTATATGGGTTATTGATTGATTGTCCAAGTATTTGTATGGGAGACTGAGTGTGTGTGTGGCTGGCTGGGAGGTGTGTGACTCTGTGCAGATCAATGTGTACTTGTATCAATGATTGTATAAGAAAGTAAGTATGTGTTAGTATATGTTTGAAAATGTAAGGTGCTCTATGTTTAACTGTATAGACAAGAAAATGGAAGTGTGATTCATTCTTTACAGGACTGACTAGGTGTGTGAGTAACTCCATGGATGAGTGGCAGAGTGTGAGTGTCTGTATAGGTGTATGAGTGCACATGATAGTGTTGTAAAGATGAGTGATTGTATGTATGAATGATTGTATGGGTGAATGAGTGAATGTGTGTGTAGACGTAGGAATCAGTGAGTACGTATGTAGTAACTAGTATTGGTGTGTCAATGGTTTCAAAAATTATACTCTGTATTTAACACTGGGTGAAACAGAGGTTATATTAAAATGTGAGGAGATGCATTGTATTATCACATGAATGATATCATCAGTGATGTGGTCATTGATGTCAAATGAGATGTCATCAGTGATGTCATCAGTGATGTCATTTGAGATGTCATCAGTGATGTCATCAGTGATGTCACTGACCATGTCATGAATGATGTAATATGTGACATGATCAGCAGTGGATTGCGGGTGCGCGATATATAGTTAGTGCAACTAACTATATATGGAATTTCAATGGTTTTGTGTGAGTAAAATAAGGTTTTTTAAATGCTAATTCCTAACTATATATGGTCTATAACCTATGGTTTTTTCAGTGAATTTTCAAGGTTTTGTAAATGCTAATTCCTAACTATATATGGTCTATAACCTATGGTTTTTTCAGTGAATTTCAATGGTTTTTTAATAGCAAATATCATAAGCTGTCGAATGTCAAGTACGTGGTAAGTGAAAACATTTTCGTGTTTATGCACACTGATCTGCTTTGAATGGTGCCCCCCCCCCTCATTTCTATTAGGAGTACTCTCTCTTTGCAGATAGTGAAAGGTAGTTAACGCAGGCCTTTGCCCCCGTTGTAATCCGTCGTGCCTGCTTCTCTCTCCATTTGATTGATTGTTATCCAAGTATTTACTGTTTTAGAATTAGTTCTCTTTGGTTCATTCTCTATTTACAAACAAACACAGAGTCGCAATACTCTGTTTAGTCTTTGCAGATAACAAAAAATCGTGTAAAAAAAAAGAAAAGGAATCGAGCAAAATCAGTAGGCCACTAATGGGATCTCTTTTTGACCTCGCTAAAATAGAAACATTAGGAACAACCCCTCATGACAAATACAAAACTAGTGAGATGAACTGAACTCCACACAATGATGGCTGCAAAACAGCTCGGCTCCGCCACCCACCCCGCCCAAAATAACGATAAAGAGCGGCTGCCATGATTGGTTGCGGAATGGCCACAACGGAGCTACGAAATGGTGCTGCTCTCATGCTAACCCCAGCTTCGGTCTGAAACATCCAGAAACACTGTAGACTACCAATTCGATCAGTTCCGGTAGCGCCCCAATGTAACCCGGTAGAGAAGAACTAGCCCTCCCCTCTTTGACTGATGGTTCTTGTTGCCTGTCCCTTCTGTTGTCATTTAACAGAACTATTTAGCCTGCTGAAAGGGGTTGTGTTTCGACCGCTGGTTGGTGGAGACATTTTGACTATATTCTGGACCTGCGTTGTCGCGTAATGCGTCATATGACGCGCCGCGTTAGCGCATCCGGAAGTCATCCGGGGCGCGCAGCGCGTAACGTAAGCATAACAAGTCATGTGACTTGTTAATAAAACTTTTCATTGGTTCATTTTACTTTTCTTATTCTAATGATGAAAGCCTTGGTCATATCACCTAAAAATTACGCTTTTAATTACTTCCGAACATTATTTTCTCTTAAATATATGTTATAATGTTCCAGGCTAATGTACTTTCCCGGAAATTTTACAACTGTCCTGCAAGTAAAATATATTCTTTTTTCGAGAAAAAGAGCTTTTCTTCGTCCCATGACGGAGCCGTTGAGCAAAAGAGGGTCGACCTGCTGTCTTAGTCGCCGATACGCCTGAATATGAGATTCTTATCGATCACTTTATGTTGCAGGAATAGAAAACACAACAGCCCTTGACCATTTATCTTTACTGCGTTCCTTCGTATTATACCTTTTACCCTTCATGTAATTGGTCTGCTTTATTTCACTTGCCTTTTAATGATTCTAAAACAGTGACTATTATTAAAAACTTTACCAATGTATACACTACTACCATGTTTTCTTTTAAAAACCTTTATTGTGAAAATTTCATTATACAAATGCGAGCCTATAACCACGTGGGCCTGCCACGGAGCAAACTGTAATCGTATATGATGAATAGACATTTACACTGTAGAGGAACGTAACGGGCGGGCCATTAGGTTGCAAAAACTAAGGTATCTAACAGTTACGGAATCGGTGGACGTACATTTTATAATTAAAATACGACAGGGCCAGTTACAATAAAATTATCTAGATATACATTTGCGGGCAAGTACCATGGGTGACGTTAATTCGAATTTTCAACAGTACAGTAATCAATAACACATCAGAACTTAATATCAATAGGGATGTCGAAATATTCAATCAATTCTCGTCCCCGCCCGCCATGTGCTTCAAAACTGCATACGTATCTCGTGATTTCAAGGTTCTGCAACCAGTACACAACAAGGAGTTACGAGTCCCATTTATTCCGGCGCCATTTTGGGCGAGGACAGGCAGGTCCAGGATATAGTCAAAATGTCTCTACCAACCATCGACTATGATGATGTTCATATGCTGTATTTATTAGAGTAACACTCATCTGCCCACATGAAATTAATTTACCACAATCTAAACATGTCATTTTAATCTTTCCAAAGTTCTTCTAAATATTTGGGACCGTTTCCCTTGCCTCTGAAGCTCTCAGTGCCACTTCTTTGATGAATGTACTAGCAGGTCAGGGGTTCTCCTCCAAATCTCTCTTTTATGCAGCACTATAATTAATTGGTGCCACCTCTCCATATGACGATGCATGGTATAGTTACCACAACTATATTTTTTTCGGTTCCTCTGGAGAGTTCATCGTGGCAGATGAAGCGTGTAACATACCGGGCATTTACCTTTTTTTGCATGTACAGGAAAGGAAAAAAAAATCGAGCGTCCGAGTTCTAAGGTGTCCCAGGGCCATTTTAGTGGACCAGGCCCAAATCCAAAGAACAGCCATCTCACAGGCTAATGGGGCGACCCACGCCGACTTTCAGCATTGTAGAATGACCACACCAGTACAGCAACTTGCTAGACATCACCTCGGTGCCATCCGGATCTCGGCGCCCCACTGCAGATGAAGTGCCTCTCAACTATGAAACCACCACGGTGACATCCGGATCTTGGCGCGTTGTGCTGCCTTCGGCCTATTCGCACATCGGTCCGCTACTGACGCCATCTCACAGGCTAATGGGGCGACCCACGCCGAGTTTCAGCATTGTAGGATGACCACACCAGTACAGCAACTTGCTAGACATCACCTCGGTGCCATCCGAATCTTGGCATCTCAACGCCTAGTGGTATCTTCCATACAAAAAATATTGTTACGCTGCCTTTGGCCCCATTCGCACATCAGTCCGCAACTTAGACATCACCTCGGTGCCATCCGGATCTTGGCATCTCAGCGCCTTGTGGTGTCTTCTACTCCGAAAATATAGTAGAAAATATTGTTGCGCTGCCTTTGGCCCCATTCACACATCAGTCCGCTACTGACACCATCTCACAGGCCAACAGGGCGCCCCACGCCGACTTTTACCATTGTACGATGGCCACACCAGTGCCACAACTTGCTAGACACCACCTCGGTGCCATCCGGATCTTGGCATCTCAGCGCCTTGTGGTGTCTTCAAATCAGAAAATATTGTTGCGCTGCCTTTGGCCCCATTCGCACATCGGTCCGCTACTGACGCCATCTCACAGGCCAACGGGGCGCCCCACGCCGACTTTCAGCATTGTAGGATGGCCACACCAGTGCGGCAACTTACTAGACACCACCTCGGTGCCATCCGGATCTTGGCGCGTTGTGCTGCCTTCGGCCTATTCGCACATCGGTCCGCTACTGACGCAAACTCACAGGCCAACGGGGCGCCCCACGCCGACTTTCAGCATTGTAGGATGGCCACACCAGTGCGGCAACTTACTAGACACCACCTCGGTGCCATCCGGATCTTGGCGCGTTGTGCTGCCTTCGGCCTATTCGCACATCGGTCCGCTACTGACGCAAACTCACAGGCCAACGGGGCGCCCCACGCTGACTTTCAGCATTGTTGGATGGCCACACCAGTGCGGCAACTTACTAGACACCACCTCGGTGCCATCCGGATCTTGGCGCGTTGTGCTGCCTTCGGCCTATTCGCACATCGGTCCGCTACTGACGCAAACTCACAGACCAACGGGGCGCCCCACGCCGACTTTCAGCATTGTTGGATAGCCACACCAGTGCGGCAACTTACTAGACACCACCTCGGTGCCATCCGGATCTTGGCGCGTTGTGCTGCCTTCGGCCTATTCGCACATCGGTCCGCTACTGACGCCATCTCACAGGCTAATGGGGCGACCCACGCCGAGTTTCAGCATTGTAGGATGACCACACCAACTTGCTAGACATCACCTCAGTGCCATCCGAATCTTGGCATCTCAACGCCTAGTGGTATCTTCCATACAAAAAATATTGTTACGCTGCCTTTGGCCCCATTCGCACATCAGTCCGCAACTTAGACATCACCTCGGTGCCATCCGGATCTTGGCATCTCAGCGCCTTGTGGTGTCAGTCAGAAAATATTGTTGCGCTGCCTTTGGCCCCATTCGCACATCGGTCCGCTACTGACGCCATCTCACAGGCCAACGGGGCGCCCCACGCCGACTTTCAACATTGTAGGATGGCCACAGAAGTGCGACAACTTACTAGACACCACCTCGGTGCCATCCGGATCTTGGCGCGTTGTGCTGCCTTCGGCCTATTCGCACATCGGTCCGCTACTGACGCAAACTCACAGGCCAACGGGGCGCCCCACGCCGACTTTCAGCATTGTAGGATGGCCACACCAGTGCTGCAACTTGCTGGACACCACCTCGGTGCCATCCGGATCTTGGCGCGTTGTATTGCCTTCGGCCTATTCGCACATCGGTCCGCTACTGACGCCGCCTCACGTGCCAACGTATTTTCTCCGCATTTTATACCCTATGCCGCATAACAGGTCATGTGACTTGTTTATAAAACTTTTCATTGGTTCATTTTACTTTTGGTTTCCTAATGATGGAAGGCTTGATCATGTGACCTAAAAACAACACTTTTCATAGGATGAAAACTTTTTTTTTTTCCCAAACGATGAAAGCCCCACCTTGTTTCTGGATGTTTCAGACTGAAGCTGGCGTCAGCATGAGAGCACCACCATCTCGTGGCTCCGTCGTGGTCATTCCGCGAGCAATCATGGCAGCCGCTCCCCACCAGAAGCCTGCAGGAGTCGGAGCCCCCAAAACTTTTGATGAATTCTCAAGGCGGAGGGGACGCTTTCGAGAATGGGGTCCAAGACCTAGCAGACAAGCGTCCGATTTCCAAGGTGTCCCAGGGCCATTTCAATGGACCAGGCCCAAAAAGGAAACAGCCTGCCACCATTTTGAGAGTCCTGTGACAGCCGCCTATCGCTGCACCGCAAGAGTGGGCGCAACTCAGCTGAATTGCGGCTTTTGACACAGTGGACCAAAAACAGACGGAATGGCAACTGAAACAGTAAAGGGGCGCCCCACTACAACAGATGACACTCCACCTGGAGAGGCCCGTTCACGCCGCCTCCCCCGGGGCGCTCCACGCCGTTATTCGGAGCAGCATTGTAGGATACCAAAACCAGTGCGGCAACTTACTGGACATCACCTTGGTGCCATCGTTCTGCTGCCTTGGAACTATTCGCGCAACAGTTTGCTACTGATGACCCACCCCCCGCGACGCCCCATGCCGTTATTTGCTGGGTGGCAACTTACTAGACATCACTTTCGTGTCATTTAGATTTCGGCGCGTTCTGCTGCCTTGGAACTATTCGCACAACAGTTTGCTACTGATGACCCACCCCCCGCGACGCCCCACGCCGGAAATCTGGACGTTGTGCTGCGTTGGGACTATTCGCACAGCCGACCGCTACTTCGTTGTTTTTCCCTAAAAATGTTTATATGTTATTACTATTTTTGTTTTCTTGTATATATTTATAAATTATTAAAGTTTTATAATCTTACTACTTTGTCGGAGTGCTATATATTTTTAATGTGACACATAATTGTAAAAACTTTGATGTACAAACAGTCATCCCTGGAATCTTCCGCTTCAGGCTCGGTCCCCTCCCCAATCACAATACAGGATGGTTTTCAGATAATAGCAACGCTTCTGCTGTGACGGATCTCATCGAGTGTGGGCCTTGATCTACTATAACTCCTTTGAAGAGGGGTGATTCTTTACAGCTGTGGCCATAAACTACATCTGCAGGGCTAGCTGATACCCTAGGACCAGCCTGGACAATCGGACACAGAGGAAAAGGAGTGTCAGAGTGTGCGGTAGTGAATAGGGCGAAAGGGAGGTGTCGGGCGGGCACAGGGTGTGATTCTCAGGGAACAGCAGCGCAGATGGGGGAGGTTTATTACCCATGCATAAGACAGAGAGCGGGGGTGACCACTGCCTGGGGGAGATGCTTGCGAGGGTGGGGAGCCATGCTAAGGATCGACAGCGTGCACAGAGTGGGTCTGGTCAAGGCATCTAAAATGGCTGCCGTGCACGACAAAAGTGTGGCATTTGAAAAAAGACAAGATGGCGCAGACAATGTTTTTCAACACTTCCTGATTTCCTTCGAATCGAACGTTAACAGACGTTGGGGCATATTACCAAAGTTAAGCGATATTTATCCCTAACGATGCTTAGCAACAATTTTTTTACCGTCAGAAATTATCGCAGATAAACCTTGCTATTATCAAGGTTTATCGGAAATACGATAAAAAACGACCGCAATGCATTAATATCGCTGAAAACTCAGCGATATTCATGCATTACCGAGCTAATGCTCTTAGCCATGTTATCCACCTCCCATTGGATAACATGGCTAAGAACTGCTCAGGGCAGGTGGTAGCTTTTGGAGATATTCGCCCTTATCTCGAATATTTCCAAAAGTTGATAATAGGAGATAGCGATGTTAGCGACTGTTTCCAGTCGCTAACATCTTGGCATGCCCACTTTGCATGTCATTAGTGATAAATATCACTCACATGCAAAGTGGGGCCCAAGATGGTCGCTATCTTCTACTAGCCGTCGCTAACTGGTGTTAGCAACAGCTAGGTAATACACATATAATTTTATCTCCGCGAAGCGGAGCGCTGTTACAGAAATATATCTTGTTTCTGAACGTTAATTTCTCAAAATGCACTGAAGCACATATATTGAGACCTAGCAAAGGCACATCGGGCTACCAGTCCCTACAATTTTGCCAAGTTTCGTGCAAATCCATTCAGCTGTTCGATCCTACCGAGAGACAAGATGGCGGCCGCTACGGACTGTTTGGAATGTTTACAGACACCGGAGAGCCAATCAGCTTCGCTTCGCAAAGCTCCGTAACGCGAAAAGTACGCGAAGCGGTGCGCTGTTACAGATATATACCTTTTTTTGAACGTTAATTTCTCAAAATCCACTGGAGCACATATATTGAGATCTAGCAAAGGCACATCGGGCTACCAGTCCCTACAATTTTGCCAAGTTTCGTGCAAATCCATTCAGCTGTTCGATTATTATTATTTTTATTTTTTTTTGCCCCGCGGGGCCCTTTTAAAACCTCCACATCAAACCTAGGGGGTGAGCGACAATGTACTATGCCCCCTTATGGTCATTTGCCCCTTCGCTTTGGCCTCCTCTTGTCTCTCGATCCTACCGAGAGACAAGATGGCGGCCGCTACGGACTGTTTGGAATGTTGACAGACGCCGGAGAACCAATCAGCTTCGCTTCACAAAGCTCCGTTGCGCGAAAAGTACGCGTAGCGGAGCGCTGCCCAGTCCGCTGTTACAGATATATATCTTTTTTTGAACATTAATTTCTCAAAATCCACTGAAGCACATATATTGAGACCTACAAAAGGCACATCGGGCTACCAGTCCCTAATATTTTGCCAAGTTTCGTGCAAATCCATTCAGCCGTTCGATTATTATTATTATTATTTTTTTTTGCCCCGCGGGGCCCTTTTAAAACCTCCACATCAAACCTAGGGGGTCAGCGAGGATCTACTATGCCCCCTTATAGTTATTTCCCCCTTTGTTTTGACCTCCTCTTGTCTCTCGATCCTACCGAGAGACAAGATGGCGGCCGCTACGGACTGTTTGGAATGTTGACAGACGCCGGAGAACCAATCAGCTTCGCTTCACAAAGCTCCGTTGCGCGACAAGTACGCGTCCTGGGCCGCTGCCCAGTCCGCTGTTACAGATATATATCTTTTTTTAAACGTTAATTTCTCAAAATCCACTGGAGCACATATATTGAGACCTACAAAAGGCACATCGGGCTACCAGTCCCTACAATTTTGCCAAGTTTCGTGCAAATCCATTCAGCCGTTCGGGCTAAAAGTGAGGCCAACCGCCCTATGGAAATTAACATGGGAAAAACGCGTTTTGGGACCCCCCTTTTTTCTCGGCCCCCCCTTGACGAACCCCCCCAAAATTTTCAGGGGCTGCTCAGAAACAAAATGTGCCATTTTCCTGAATATTTCAGCCAATTCCGTCCACAAACTCCAAAGTTATTAGACATAGAATTTTCAAAAAACCCATAGAGAAAAAATCCTAACTATATATACCTACTGGCGACCGCCAGTAGGTAATATATATAGCTGAACCATCCGCCTCTAATGCACCGGCAGATGAAGTTGTGAGCGTTCGTGATCATTTTAAAAAACTGGAAAAGTTGATGAAAAGGGAACTCTCCAAATGGTGGGAGCACCGTTCACTGAGTCGCTATTTGGAAGTAAATAGGATACCGCGTGGTTTGCGGGTCATGTTGGCCCCAAGTTATGAGGATCCAGATCCGGAAATGCTCCGTGAATGGGCCGACTGCAATTTAGAATCGTCACGCAAACTAGTCCAAATACTGGTCCGCTATGCGGAGAGTGACCGGTTGAAAACACAGGCAAAGATTGAGGAGCTTAATCTGGTCATCGAAGCAGCCAGTGTGGACTGTCCAAATGAGTGTATCAAACTTAGAGGCGATATGATGGCGAGGATACAGAAGGAAGAAGAATCCATCAGCAAAAGGAAAGCCTGGAAATTCCAACGCGATAAAGCAGATTATGCGGAAGGTCGCATTTTCACCTTTGCGAAAAAGTATGACGCCATCAAAGCCTCACGAGGCCAAAAACTTGCAGGCACCGCGGATCGCCCTAACCAATCACAGGGAACAGCACAGCAGGATGACTCCTCGGAGTCCAACTTGAGTTCAAGTATGAATAGCGACTCAGACTCCAATTCTGCACAATCAGGAAGGCAATTGGGGTTTACAAAGCTCACGCCAGCAGAGGAATTGGACTGTGTGAGGAAAGACTGGCGAGGGACCCTACGCCCGAGAACGCAGTCGCGCTCAGGAACAAAAAAATCAACGCAAAACGCTACCAACGTCGCAAGGCCAGATCCAGAGCAAGAGCCAAATCAGCAGAAGAGGAAGAAAAAGAGTGCAAAGAGATGGAACAGGAAGTGAACCTATTATCTGGAGCTAAGGACGTTGCCCCCTCCATCATCAACTTGACGGACATGGTCCTGTCCGATTCTGAGCTCAATATCCTATCTAAAGGTCTCACATTTTGTCCTCCATGCGATCTGAATTATGCGGACACAAGAATTGATCTTTACAAATTTGTCCGCAAAATCAAGCTACAGAAACACTTTGCTGGAGGAAAAACCCGCAGCAGTGCTACGCGGGTTGAAGCTGGAGACGAGGGATTACAAGCCCGTGACTTGCCTGGCTTGGAAGCCCTAGAGTCTCTCAGATCGGAGCAGTCATCATCACAAACTACATCTGGAGGTGAGCCCAGCAGGGTGGGGGGACTAACGTCTTTTAAACCGCGCTCAACGTTCACACCTGTGATGATGTATGATAATTTGGACATTTTTCACGATGTAGTTGTCAAAGACATCAAGTCATTACATTCCAAGGTGCTCAATTCTAAACGGAAAAAATTTACACAAAATGATCAATACATGCGTCTCATCCAAAAAATTCAGGCCAATGAAAATGTCATCGTCAGACAGGCTGACAAGGGAGGGAACATAGTTTTGTGGCCACGAAAACTATATCTAGAAGAAGCCCTCTCCCAACTGAATGATCTGAACTGCTATAGACATAGTGACATTTCATTGGTCAAAAAAGCTCAGGAAGACTTCCACTCTTTGCTCATGGGGTGGAGGTCCTTTGGCCTACTGAGCATGGATGAGCTGAAATATCTAAAGAATAACCATCCAGTCATGCCAGTCCTATACCTCATTCCCAAGATCCACAAGAATCCTAGTAAACCCCCGGGAAGACCGATAATTGCAGCGTGCGGGGGTTTATTAGAGAAAACAACAGTGTATGTGGACTCTTTCTTGCAGGAATTTGTTCAGGAGTTACCATCATATGTGCAAGATTCCAATGATTTTGTAAGAAAGATACAGGATATAGAGTGGGGTATGGATCTGTGGCTCATTACATTAGATGTCACGTCTTTATATACCAGTATTAATCACCAAGACGGACTGCGAGCCATAGAATTCTACCTAGGATTGCGACCTATAATCATGGCTGATCATAACCGCATGTTACTTTCAATGATCTCATTTTGTTTACACCACAATTTTTTTATGTTTAACAATAGATATTACCAGCAGGTCAGGGGTGTGGCCATGGGGGCCTGTTTCTCTCCCAGTTATGCCTGTCTACACATGGGCTACTGGGAGAGGCAGGTCCTCCATGGCACGCACGCAGACATTTCCAGACAATCTATTGTTAGGTGGTATCGCTATATAGACGTTGTGTTCCTAGTCTGGAAGGGCACTCGCCAGGAGGCTGAGCACTTTGTTGACCGCATCAATAAGAATGATTACAATCTGCACTTTACCTCTACCATCAGCAGGGATCAGGTGCATTTCCTTGACATGACAGTCACACCAGGAGCAACACATCTAGAAACAAGGTTGTATCGTAAGGAGACGGCTGGAAACACGATTCTCCACGCCAGCAGCCATCACCCTGCTCACCTTATACGCAGCATTCCGTATGGTGAAATGTTGCGTATACGTCGTTTGAGCAGTACAGAAGCCCAGTGTAACCTGGCTCAGCAGGCCAGTAGGTCCAAATTCCTGGCTAGGGGGTATCAGGCTGCAATAGTGGATAAAGCCATAATCAAAGCTAATGCCATTCCACGTAATCATGCCCTCGAGCCTAAGGTCCACAAAAAGTCCATCACCACTAATGATCAACCAGTCAGATTGATTTGGGCCTTCAATAGGCAACATGCAGCGCTGGGGAAAATAGTTTCCAAGCATTGGAATCTAGTGAAATGTGACCCAGTGATAGGGGATAGAATACCCAATACCCCATCCATCACATACAGGCGAGCATATTCCATGCAGAATGCCCTAGTAAAATCTAGCCCAGAAGTCCTGACCGGTAAAATTTGGTTAGGGAAAAGTAAGGGCTTTAGGAGGTGTTCATCCTGCAAGGCTTGTCAGCATGGATTGAATAAAACCGAATATGCTACCCCATTCACCTCTGTGGCACGTAAAATAAAACAACAACTCACGTGTAAGAGTGAATATGTGGTGTATGTGCTGGAGTGTCCGTGTGCCCTGCGTTATGTTGGCAGTACCAAATTGCAGGTGCACAAGAGGATACTCCAGCACATTAGGGCCATCAATACCAGTGATCCAGCATATCCGGTGGCCCGTCACTTTAAGGAACACCATAACAATGACAGTTCCCTGTTGCGCTATTATGCTATTGACTGTGTTGGCCCTCTTAGGAGAGGAGGAGATAGGGATGGGGCCCTGAGAAAGTTAGAAACCAGGTACATAGTGGAAATGGACTGCCGAGCTCCGGGGGGATTGAATTCCACTGAAGATTTTTACACGTGTTTATGACAATATTATACTGTCGTGCACTGTCTTTTGCTCCCCCTGCTGAGCAGTCTGATGCTTCCGAATGGATAATTTAGGTGTATCTGTCTGTCTTGTCATTGAGATTTCTGTTCTTAACAGTATACAGTTTAGAGGTTTGGATGGTTCTTAAGTGGAGTGTAGCCTAGGCTTAGGTTGCACATTGATGTATTAAGAGCTTTCTTCACTTTCAAATGAACTATCCAGCGAGCTCTACAGAGAAAGAGTTGAAGAAAACAATGTCACAGAGTCACAAAAAAACTTGAAAATTATCACATAAAAATAAGTGCACATGTTAGTCTTCTTATCTCTCACTAGTCACATAAATACATCTGGTTTTAGGTATGGTCCATCCAGGCAATTCTTGAGCACAGGGGATGGTCACAGGGCGGAGGCTGCGATGGTTTCCCCTCCTCTTTTTGGGGGGGGGGGGGGTCAACATCTCCTCTGCCCGTGAACTTTCCAGCTCAGTATTTACATATATGTAAACATAATTTGTGTATTAACAATGGGATGCTGCGATCTTGGTATTAGGGCCAAAACATTTATTATTCTTGTTTACTATAGATCTCATCCCGTATCAATGATGTTGTGTTTATCTGTATATTTATTTGCAATATACTGTACAGTCATGGTTTTAACATATATATTTATATATTTATGATACATTTTATGAATTTATTTATATATTTTGTATATATTAGCTCATAAATTGGGTGTTATACATGACTTTTGTACATGATGTATATTGTATATAGTGTATATATTGAGATTGATCCTCATGACGCACATTGCACTTTGCACAAACAATATCGGTTTTGACATTTGGATTTATCCAGTGATCTTTTGTTTGTTTACACATTGATGTAATTGCATTTGCACTTTAATGTTATAGTATGGACAGTTATAACATGGCGCTAATTCAGGGACTATCCCGTGATGTCTGTAACTTACAGTCTGTTGTCCGTGTCTATGATAAGTGCAACACGTGACCAAAAACCTACCAATCGGATTGTATTCCCACTTAGCACTAGCACTTTAAAAATTGCCTTTTTCCCAGCGTGCGTCATGTGATCAAGGCCTCTGTGTAGGCCGAAACGTCATGCTGTGTGCCGCTTCCTCGAGGGTACAATAAAGAAACATTGCTCACTGCACCTGAGGTCTCCTCTCTTCTTCCTGCGCAGCGGTCTCCAGCACTGGGCTCCGGGCGAGAGGCAGCAGGGATTGTTTCATATATATATATATATAGATCCTCGGGATCTTCGTCTGGAACCCCAATACCTCCGTTTTAGGAAACTGCTAAAGACACATCTTTTTCCCTAGCTCCTATGTCCCCCTCGTGAACTCAGCTTCGGTCCTCAGTTTTACTGTTTTAGGGTTCTTCAGCGCTGGGATACCTCCGGGTGACTATGCGCTTTATAAAAATAAAAAATAAATAAATAAAATAAATATATATATATATATATATATATATATATATATATATATATATATATATATATATATATATATATATATATATATATATATATATATCAAAACAAAACCCTTTCAGGCATAGAGTGACGCATAAATTATGCAAAAAAGAAGGAGAGAACTCTGGGTAGGTCTCAGTTTAGGTGGAAAGCAGCTCCTGTTAGAGCACTCTCAACACCAGCGACACTCTAGATCTGCTCACCTCAAATGTCTGTTTTTCTATCAAAGTTTTTAAGCATAGGATTAGACAGTGCTATCCATGCCGAGATAGAAAATGACAAAGTCTTTTGCCATTTAAACAGCAAAGTCTTTAAGCATAGGACTAGTACAGTGCAGTCCTTGCCGAGCTGTCAAATAACAAAAGCCATTTATCACTCCAGGCACAATATTACAGCTTTGAAGTGGTAAAATACCAACTCAAGCCAACCTGAAATGAATAAAAGCAACCCCTGACACAGTGTTTCGCTCTAATTAGAGCTCTTCAGAGAGGTATAGCTTTGTCTAGACACAAGGGAGCACCCAGTATTAAGTCAAAACAAAACCCTTTCAGGCATAGAGTGACGCATAAATTATGCAAAAAAGAAGGAGAGAACTCTGGGTAGGTCTCAGTTTAGGTGGAAAGCAGCTCCTGTTAGAGCACTCTCAACACCAGCGACACTCTAGATCTGCTCACCTCAAATGTCTGTTTTTCTATCAAAGTTTTTAAGCATAGGATTAGACAGTGCTATCCATGCCGAGATAGAAAATGACAAAGTCTTTTGCCATTTAAACAGCAAAGTCTTTAAGCATAGGACTAGTACAGTGCAGTCCTTGCCGAGCTGTCAAATAACAAAAGCCATTTATCACTCCAGGCACAATATTACAGCTTTGAATTGGTAAAATACCAACTCAAGCCAACCTGAAATGAATAAAAGCAACCCCTGACACAGTGTTTCGCTCTAATTAGAGCTCTTCAGAGAGGTATAGCTTTGTCCAGACACAAGGGAGCACCCAGTATTAAGTCAAAACAAAACCCTTTCAGGCATAGAGTGACGCATAAATTATGCAAAAAAGAAGGAGAGAACTCTGGGTAGGTCTCAGTTTAGGTGGAAAGCAGCTCCTGTTAGAGCACTCTCAACACCAGCGACACTCTAGATCTGCTCACCTCAAATGTCTGTTTTTCTATCAAAGTTTTTAAGCATAGGATTAGACAGTGCTATCCATGCCGAGATAGAAAATGACAAAGTCTTTTGCCATTTAAACAGCAAAGTCTTTAAGCATAGGACTAGTACAGTGCAGTCCTTGCCGAGCTGTCAAATAACAAAAGTCATTTATCACTCCAGGCACAATATTACAGCTTTGAATTGGTAAAATACCAACTCAAGCCAACCTGAAATGAATAAAAGCAACCCCTGACACAGTGTTTCGCTCTAATTAGAGCTCTTCAGAGAGGTATAGCTTTGTCCAGACACAAGGGAGCACCCAGTATTAAGTCAAAACAAAACCCTTTCAGGCATAGAGTGACGCATAAATTATGCAAAAAAGAAGGAGAGAACTCTGGGTAGGTCTCAGTTTAGGTGGAAAGCAGCTCCTGTTAGAGCACTCTCAACACCAGCGACACTCTAGATCTGCTCACCTCAAATGTCTGTTTTTCTATCAAAGTTTTTAATCATAGGATTAGACAGTGCTATCCATGCCGAGATAGAAAATGACAAAGTCTTTCGCCATTTAAACAGCAAAGTTTTTAAGCATAGGACTAGTACAGTGCAGTCCTTGCCGAGCTGTCAAATAACAAAAGCCATTTATCACTCCAGGCACAATATTACAGCTTTGAATTGGTAAAATACCAACTCAAGCCAACCTGAAATGCATAAAAGCAACCCCTGACACAGTGTTTCGCTCTAATTAGAGCTCTTCAGAGAGGTATAGCTTTGTCCAGACACAAGGGAGCACCCAGTATTAAGTCAAAACAAAACCCTTTCAGGCATAGAGTGACGCATAAATTATGCAAAAAAGAAGGAGAGAACTCTGGGTAGGTCTCAGTTTAGGTGGAAAGCAGCTCCTGTTAGAGCACTCTCAACACCAGCGACACTCTAGATCTGCTCACCTCAAATGTCTGTTTTTCTATCAAAGTTTTTAAGCATAGGATTAGACAGTGCTATCCATGCCGAGATAGAAAATGACAAAGTCTTTCGCCATTTAAACAGCAAAGTCTTTAAGCATAGGACTAGTACAGTGCAGTCCTTGCCGAGCTGTCAAATAACAAAAGCCATTTATCACTCCAGGCACAATATTACAGCTTTGAATTGGTAAAATACCAACTCAAGCCAACCTGAAATGAATAAAAGCAACCCCTGACACAGTGTTTCGCTCTAATTAGAGCTCTTCAGAGAGGTATAGCTTTGTCCAGACACAAGGGAGCACCCAGTATTAAGTCAAAACAAAACCCTTTCAGGCATAGAGTGACGCATAAATTATGCAAAAAAGAAGGAGAGAACTCTGGGTAGGTCTCAGTTTAGGTGGAAAGCAGCTCCTGTTAGAGCACTCTCAACACCAGCGACACTCTAGATCTGCTCACCTCAAATGTCTGTTTTTCTATCAAAGTTTTTAAGCATAGGATTAGACAGTGCTATCCATGCCGAGATAGAAAATGACAAAGTCTTTTGCCATTTAAACAGCAAAGTCTTTAAGCATAGGACTAGTACAGTGCAGTCCTTGCCGAGCTGTCAAATAACAAAAGCCATTTATCACTCCAGGCACAATATTACAGCTTTGAATTGGTAAAATACCAACTCAAGCCAACCTGAAATGAATAAAAGCAACCCCTGACACAGTGTTTCGCTCTAATTAGAGCTCTTCAGAGAGGTATAGCTTTGTCCAGACACAAGGGAGCACCCAGTATTAAGTCAAAACAAAACCCTTTCAGGCATAGAGTGACGCATAAATTATGCAAAAAAGAAGGAGAAAACTCTGGGTAGGTCTCAGTTTAGGTGGAAAGCAGCTCCTGTTAGAGCACTCTCAACACCAGCGACACTCTAGATCTGCTCACCTCAAATGTCTGTTTTTCTATCAAAGTTTTTAAGCATAGGATTAGACAGTGCTATCCATGCCGAGATAGAAAATGACAAAGTCTTTTGCCATTTAAACAGCAAAGTCTTTAAGCATAGGACTAGTACAGTGCAGTCCTTGCCGAGCTGTCAAATAACAAAAGCCATTTATCACTCCAGGCACAATATTACAGCTTTGAATTGGTAAAATACCAACTCAAGCCAACCTGAAATGAATAAAAGCAACCCCTGACACAGTGTTTCGCTCTAATTAGAGCTCTTCAGAGAGGTATAGCTTTGTCCAGACACAAGGGAGCACCCAGTATTAAGTCAAAACAAAACCCTTTCAGGCATAGAGTGACGCATAAATTATGCAAAAAAGAAGGAGAGAACTCTGGGTAGGTCTCAGTTTAGGTGGAAAGCAGCTCCTGTTAGAGCACTCTCAACACCAGCGACACTCTAGATCTGCTCACCTCAAATGTCTGTTTTTCTATCAAAGTTTTTAAGCATAGGATTAGACAGTGCTATCCATGCCGAGATAGAAAATGACAAAGTCTTTCGCCATTTAAACAGCAAAGTCTTTAAGCATAGGACTAGTACAGTGCAGTCCTTGCCGAGCTGTCAAATAACAAAAGCCATTTATCACTCCAGGCACAATATTACAGCTTTGAATTGGTAAAATACCAACTCAAGCCAACCTGAAATGAATAAAAGCAACCCCTGACACAGTGTTTCGCTCTAATTAGAGCTCTTCAGAGAGGTATAGCTTTGTCCAGACACAAGGGAGCACCCAGTATTAAGTCAAAACAAAACCCTTTCAGGCATAGAGTGACGCATAAATTATGCAAAAAAGAAGGAGAGAACTCTGGGTAGGTCTCAGTTTAGGTGGAAAGCAGCTCCTGTTAGAGCACTCTCAACACCAGCGACACTCTAGATCTGCTCACCTCAAATGTCTGTTTTTCTATCAAAGTTTTTAAGCATAGGATTAGACAGTGCTATCCATGCCGAGATAGAAAATGACAAAGTCTTTCGCCATTTAAACAGCAAAGTCTTTAAGCATAGGACTAGTACAGTGCAGTCCTTGCCGAGCTGTCAAATAACAAAAGCCATTTATCACTCCAGGCACAATATTACAGCTTTGAATTGGTAAAATACCAACTCAAGCCAACCTGAAATGAATAAAAGCAACCCCTGACACAGTGTTTCGCTCTAATTAGAGCTCTTCAGAGAGGTATAGCTTTGTCCAGACACAAGGGAGCACCCAGTATTAAGTCAAAACAAAACCCTTTCAGGCATAGAGTGACGCATAAATTATGCAAAAAAGAAGGAGAGAACTCTGGGTAGGTCTCAGTTTAGGTGGAAAGCTGCTCCTGTTAGAGCACTCTCAACACCAGCGACACTCTAGATCTGCTCACCTCAAATGTCTGTTTTTCTATCAAAGTTTTTAAGCATAGGATTAGACAGTGCTATCCATGCCGAGATAGAAAATGACAAAGTCTTTCGCCATTTAAACAGCAAAGTCTTTAAGCATAGGACTAGTACAGTGCAGTCCTTGCCGAGCTGTCAAATAACAAAAGCCATTTATCACTCCAGGCACAATATTACAGCTTTGAATTGGTAAAATACCAACTCAAGCCAACCTGAAATGAATAAAAGCAACCCCTGACACAGTGTTTCGCTCTAATTAGAGCTCTTCAGAGAGGTATAGCTTTGTCCAGACATATACATATATATATATACACATATATATATATATATATACCCCAACAAACCCTTTAAACCAGTGGTTCCCAAACTTTTTCGACCTGTGGTTCCCTCGACCTAATTGGCAGTTGGCCGTGGCTCCCCATCATGTCACTATTTTTTACCGGTGGAGGGATGTAAGCCCGTTTTTAGGTCTCGCTTGCAGGCAGCGCGCTAATGTTTTGATCGCTTGTGTCTAAAAAAAACTCCTCTAAAGTGGGGCGTTTAGCCCACCCATTACTTAACATTTTTTGGCATCCTTATCACTCTTTTTTGCTGCCTTCAAATTCGGCAGCATATTTGAGGCGTCACTTCGTTTTGTTAGCGACCGCATGACCAAAGTACAGATTACTTAATGTTAATTCGTGTCCATTGGCTGCTAATGCTGTGATTAATGTACCATTTCTTCTTTTTTTGACATTTTATTTTGTAGCGCGAACCCGACTTGAAGGTATCAGCGCTTTACAGGAGTACCAGTTACATTCCACAAATTCATATTTTTTCTTTTTTTAGCCCTTCAAATGAGCACTAATTACATCATACAACTTTACATTTTTTATTTTTGGAAAGAAAAGGTGATTAGGTGATTGGCCCAGATCCAGAGGATGTTGAGCTGATGCCAAGACTCAAAGCAGGTACCCCAGGTTTGAGGATGGCAGCTCTGTTTTAGCACCACATCCTACTTCCCCCTCCCATTCAGTATCCTGCCACCCTCATTGCTTTTAGCAATGGAGCACAGAAGCTGTGCTGCTGTACAGCATGGCTCAAAAATAATTGACAAAGCCAATAGATCTCGCATAGGTGAGACCTAATGTCTTTGCCAATGCTTGTTGCTCACAGCAAAGTGGAACATTTCACAGGACACCGGTTCTTCCCGTCTAAGATTCTGATACGTAAAAAAACGAATTATACATTCAGGACTGGATATTTTTATTGTTAAACTATGGGAGGTTTGAGTTTTTCTGTGCCCATAGTTCCAACTCACTTCAACCTTCATCCACATATGACACTCCCTGCCCCTTTTGCTCACACTCACAGGTTCTTTTTCATCCCTACTTTCTCCCTTTGCTTTGGCTTTTCCATATTTCTCTTTCTTCTCCCTTTTGCATTTTTCTCTCGGTCTCTTGCCCCGGATAAAAGTTTGTTGAGGAAATACAGGCGTCTGTCCCAAAAAACGTGTGCCCGTGGGTCCCACCTTCAAGCACCGGCCAAAATTAACCCCTGCCATTGCCGCAAATTCAATAATCTGTTCCAAAATAGAAAAGGAGGCTGTGATTCTGTCATTCACTTCGAAGTACAGTACCGCCCTTTAACGGAAAATACAGAGAGAACACAATTTCTCTGTCTACATTAATTGTTACATATGAAAACAAACACAGAAACGAGGCATTCATATCTTGTGTGCTGCCCATCACGATGCCAATAGCTGTGCAGTCCAACGAGGAGACGAGAAGAATTAATAAACAAGCATTTACAATGCAATGGCATTATTAAAGGTAGAGCTATTGGCATTGCTCATGATTTTTTTTTTTTTTTAAATCATAAATAAATAACATTATCATTTACATTGCCAATAGCTTAATCGTTAAATAAATGGCATTGTCATTTACAATGCCAATAGCTTAATCAAGAAACAATTAACGAAGGAAAAGTGCTTCATGCAGCGGGGCCCATGCAGATGTGAGGCGCTCCCGGGGGCCCTGGTGCTGCTGGGACCGGGCAACGTGATGCACGTCAGGCCAGGGTAGTGAGCGCTCGCTGCACACCACAGAGGTTCACAGGCAGTATTTCCATCTGCAACTGCTTTTCCTACCCAGAATCCTCTTCAACTTTACTAACCAAGAAGCTCGTGGAAACTGGTCGTCGTCAAAGATCTCAAAAAATAAACCGTCCATGTAACAACGCCTGCAGAGAATAAAGCTCGCATTTTCCCATTCATCTTTCACTAAATGCCAAGTGTAAAATCAAAATATGTTGTCAATCAAATTTGATTAAAATAAAAAAAAGTTCGCATTTTTCAAGGCCAAAAAGTATAACATAATGTTTGAAGGGATAGGCCACACACACACACACAGACAGACACACACACCCCTGCAATAAACTTGAGCATCACGTGTAAT
The DNA here is from genome assembly GCF_964261635.1 of Lissotriton helveticus. Taxonomy (NCBI): domain Eukaryota; kingdom Metazoa; phylum Chordata; class Amphibia; order Caudata; family Salamandridae; genus Lissotriton; species Lissotriton helveticus. The sequence continues at coordinate 1,798,029,828 of NC_136057.1, forward strand.
AATTTCAGGACAAGCCACACCGACTGGAATTACAAAACGGCGACAAGTGTGTTCTCTCAGACTAATACAGGGGTATGAAATGTGCGTTGCTGAGGCCGCAAGGTCCCTCCTGCAGACAGACTAATCAGCTGAAGGGAGCGCCAGGGCGGCTGGGGCCTGTGCCCTGTCTGTGCATTATTCAACACACCAGGTGAACCTGCTCTGGTACCCTCTGGACGAGCCTCCACCCACAGCCAGCAATCACCTGGACGGGGGCTGTGTGTGCTTCAGAGACAACAATACTAAAATCAGATGAGCCACAATGATTGCCTCCAGCCACCAAAGAAAACGCGCGCGAGGGCAGCGCCGGCTTCCCTTCACGCGACCCGTCGATCAACCAGTAGCATGCTAAGTACAGCTGTGAAGGCGAATCACTGCGCCCCGAGCTGACATCACCAGCGTTACCGTAAACCTCCTGGCACGGAGCTGGGGTTTTGAAATTCTGGCCCAGCCTCTGCAGATTTGCAAATGCAGATGTGGTTGAGGAGAGGAGCCTGGTTGCATTCGAAAACGGAAGGAAATATACCATCCGATAATACTAAAGAAAATACAGGCCAGGCAGCGTGGGGACTGCAGCGTCGGAAAACACCCGGAGGCCGCATCACTCCGCCCGGATAGATTACACAGTGACCCGCTGCAGTCCGAGGCAGCAAGCCATCCGATCGCAGGACCTGAAGCTAATGTCCGCACCTCTGTGCAGGCCATAATAGGAGCACGTGCATCCACTGTGGAGACAGACAGACGATGGTCACAGCATCTGTCCCACACTATATCCACAGACGGCCGGATGGCCAGGCAACACTCGCACAGCTACAGTGGAATTTTAAGGCCACATTCACCAGCTCTAACGCAGGTGTACATGAACGTTCAGGGCACTTAATCCCGCAGACATGTAGCGAGATGTTCCGACCAACTAATTTTCCGCATAGCTGGATGTTCACACCACCTCTTCCGACACACAGCTGGATGTCCAGCCTTCCCCATCCCACTCACAAAGCTACATCTGGATGTTCCTGCCACCACATTCTACGCACATACAGCTGGGTAGTCAGGCTACTGCATTCTACTCACACAGCTGGATGGTCAGAACATACCTTGTTTGACGCACACAGTTGGATGGTGAGAGCACCTAATTTCTCACACAACAAGTCCACCCCGAGTCTGTTTCACCCCTTTTAGCAAAGAATCTACGGGACGGAGGAGAGCTGCGGGCGGAGGGAGGGGGGAGCGGATCGGAGGAGAGCTGCGGGCGGAGGGAGGGGGGGAGCGGGACAGCGGAGAGCTGCAGGCGGAGGGAGGGGGAGCGGGATGGAGGAGAGCTGTGGGCGGAGGGAGGGGGAGCGGGACGGAGGAGAGCTGCGGGCGGAGGGAGGGGGGAGCGGGACGAAGGAGAGCTGCGGGCGGAGGGAGGGGGGACGAGCAGAGCAGCTCTGGAAACCACCACCGTCTTTCTCTGAGGCAAAGCAGAAATGCCTCGGAGAAAGCATGGTAATTTTCGCATTCGGGGGCGTGTGTTTTGTTGTTCTGAGTGACGGATAACGTCACTGGCGAAAGAACAGCAAAATGTACGCCCCCAAATCCGAAAAAGACGGAGCCTATTCGGAGGGACAGCTCTCTCCTCCAATGGCTGGCCTCCGTTTAGGAAGCCAGCCAATGGGAGAGAGGCAAAAACAGAGGCGGGACAAATAGTCCACACTAAGAAACATTAAATCTCGGTACTTCCGGTTCTGCCTTCGGCAGACCGGATATTACCTCCACCTAAAAAGGGACATTTTTTTCCAATGAAGCTTTAAACAGTTGCAGGTGTGCTTGTACCAAAATACTACTGTCATATATCTATATTTTAACTATGAGTGATGCATTATATATGGCCTCTTGTAGCATCTGTAAAACCCATCAGCCATCCAATTTCAAGTGTACCTTTTCCAGTGAAAGAAAATAGGAAAAATACCAGTTCCAGGTTCATGGTGTCAGAAAACGCTAAATACGGATAAATGCAGTTAAAATGAAAAAAACATAATGCAGATGGAAACAAATACAGACTAGAGTCGACCCTAATTAGAGAGCAGTACTGCAGTTGGTGGCGGAATCTGTCAGAGGGCGTCAAAAGACACATCGTTTTTTAATTGCTACATTCTCACATGATTAGCTGCTGCCTCGGCACAAGCTCTTTCCCACATTGTGCGCGGCGCCCCTGGCAACTTCTAACGGCGCACCAGGGAGCACAGTTTGGGAACCACCACCCTAAACCAATGGCTTTGCGCTATGGTTAGTGGCAGTGCTTAGTTTGTAAAAAAAAAAAAAAAGGTGCCGGGGCCCTCGTCCGGGGGCCACTGCAGTTTGCACCACACATTGCCCCTGCTATGTTGCCAATGATAGTAGCAACACATCTACTAACCATCACACTCTTACAAGTGTGACAATTTGGACTATTGCAGGCCCCCAAATCTATAAGAGTGGCTTGAGCGGCGTGTAATCGTCTTTTTTATTGCATATTGAATTAATAATTAACTGTTCTTGTGGTAATCTTGTGGTAATCTTTAAATTAGCCAGACAGCGCAATCCTGTGGTAGACTGTCAGGCTCCGGTGTTGACAATTAAGTGCTGGTGCGGAGCACCGGAAACCACTGGCGCAAATTAAGCACTGGTCAGTGGGGTATTGCTCCAGCAGTGCCAGACATTCCTTTCCGGGCACAATCAAAAAATAAAAATGGGATCATCAGCTTTGGCTCTGAGGCCAATTCTGTGTGGGGTTCCTGAAGTTTCTACCGTACCTCTACCTCTCTTTAACATCTCCTTGAGGATACTTGTTCACATCATCTCCCATGCAGATGATGGAGAAGGTCACCGTCAACTGGCCAAGCCCTTCGACCAGGATACAAATATTACATTTCCTGTGAAACACATCCCCGGTGGATGACAGACAACTTTCTTCACTTGAGTCGAACAAAAAGAGAAATCCTGACAACCACCTACAATCTAAAATCTAAAAGATTTCTGTCAAATAATCAAGAGAAATAGGAGCTACGCAGCCCAATCAGAAATAAATTTCAGGATATGTGTAGACGTTGCTAGGTTTTCTAGTGAATGAAACTGTATTGGGTAAAACCTTTCAGTGTCTGAGTTTACAGTGAAAACGAGGTCCCAGTACATTCCCTGCAATGTTTCGATAAGGTATGACAAAGATCTCTCATTTGTATACCAAATCAAGCCATTCATCAAAAACATCAATCATCAACAGATAATGCTTAGAAAGATCTTTCATGTCCTGTAGTTAAGACTCCCGGGCAGTATTATGAATACGGCGCACTTTCCCTGTTTGAGCGATGGCGCACTTTTCAGAAAGTGCACCGGGTGCAGACAGGAAGAGTGCACTGGATGATATAGAATGCACTGCCATAGAGAGGCCACAAACTCGTGCTGCCCTCGGGGTAGTGCATTAAGTGAAATATGGAGCAGCTGTTTAAGTCGCTCCGTGTTCTTTTTCTGGTGAAAGAAAATAGGAAAAATACCAGTTCCAGGTTCATGGTCTCAGAAAACGCTAAATACGGATAAATGCAGATAAAATGAAAAAACATAATGCAGACGGAAACAAATACAGAGTAGAGTGGAGCCCTAATTAGAGAGCAGTACTGCAGTTGGTGGCGGAATCCGTCAGAGGGCGTCAAAAGACGCATCATTTTTTAATTGCTTCATTCTCACATGATTAGCTGCTACCTCGGCACAAGCTCTTTCCCAAATTGTGCGCGGCGTCCCTGGCAACTCCTAACGGCACACCAGGGAGCCGCGGCGCACAGTTTGGGAAACACCGCCTTTAAACCCTTGGCCGCGGCGGTAATTCCGCCGCGGTGCTAGGGGGGAGGTGGGGCCATGCGACGCCGCCATGCTCGTGACGGAACCACTCCGTCACGAGCCACAGGCGCGCTATGCTTGTGACGGAGTGGTTCCGTCACGGCCCCGCCCGCTCAATTGAACACTCAGCGCAGGCGCCGAATTGATGCCACGCAGGCGCGGCGGCCGGGCCGTGACGGAACCACTCCATCCTTAGCACAGCGCGTCCGTGGCTGGTGACGGAGTGGTTCCGTCACCTGCACGCAAAGGGTTAAGCAACATTAGGAATAGACAGACCCTCCAGGATTTCGTGATTTCACGGTTTGCCGGGAAATCTGCACTTTTGTAAAAATGGCCACGATTTTTACAAAAGTGCCCGTGAAATCGGCACTTTTGTAGAAATCACGGTATTTTTACAAAAGCTAATCCATGCCTCTATATCCTGGGGGGTCTGTGGGAAACCGCCTCAGCTGTTTAGGACAGGCAGCAAGAGAGGTGTTAATCATCCATAACAACAGCTCCATTAGCATGTCAATACACTGCTTTGCAGGAGACTACTGGAGACGGTAAAGACTTCTAGACTGGGGGAAGGGCAACTAAATCCACCTTCGTAAACTTGGTCGACAGGACTGCTGGCACGGTGTGTGCCTGACCTTGAAAGCAGAAAGAATAGGACAGAGGCGCTGTTTCATCAAAACCTGCAGCTCAGAGCTATTTTTCGCGCTAAACCATTAAAAAGCAAAGTTCTACGTGTGCAGGAATAACATTTGGAAGTAAATGCGACTTTTTTTCTATTCAAACAAAACATTCCTTCTGTCCAAAGTTTGCTTTCAATGAAAACCATACATGTAGGGCTGTTGGAGCTTCACAATCGTTTGTCTTTAAAATGGTCCATTGCTTATAACTTCCCCATAACCGAATAAGTGCTGATTGGCTATTAAAACCCATGAAAAGTGTACCAAGCCAGCGCCTCCTTTTGCTTTCCCGTTTAAGGAAGAGGGAGCTCTGCTGGATTATTCTTTCAGAAAATATAAAAATTGCAAAACTACAACAAAAATGGGGATGACTGGTTCTATCATTCAATTGTGCATTTTTTTAAATAAATTCAAACAGCATGTAAATATAGCAACACCAAAATGTAAGGACGTTGTTGCAAAGAAATATTAGAAGAATGAAACATAATTGATTTTGTACAAGTTGGCTGCTTTTTAAACTGCAGAGGAAAACCAGGATGAAGAAACTAAAGCGGATGTTCTGTATACAGGGAAACCGAGGGAAGCCCCAATTGCTGCGATGAGATGTAAAGATGTAAAATCTCACTCCACCAAAAAAACGAATCTGCTTAGGAGACAGGTTGCTAAAATATGAAAAGGAGAGCGGGACCTACACGGGTAACGAAGAATGTAGATAGAGAAGGACCTGCAACCGGAATATGGTGGGAACAACAACTGGGATCCAAAGGTAAACAGAAAAAAATGCAGGAAAAGCTGGAATTTGTAATGAAACATGCAAAAACAAGCAAAATGCAGGTAGAGAAAGACGTGTAATAGGAAGGCCCCTTGCATAATTTGCAAGCATGCATTCCTGTTTTGAGCTACCCTCGATGAATTTGTTTTTCTGCATCAACGTACACAAAATGCAGCATATACTATTTTAGTTTGTGGCATTGCTTCCCAGAGGGAGCCTCTCTGGCCTGTAGGAGCTCTCCATGCAAGACTTTTATTTTTATTTATTTTATTTTAAAAGTTTTATATAGCGCTAGCTGTTTACGTCAGAGAATATGGTTTGCTTATTTAAATAACCAATACATTATTCTTATAGTGATTTCCTACTATGGCAGATCATGACGTTTCTCAACCTTTAAGTGTTTGTTGCTTCTAGAAAATGTAGTACCTGACAGCAATTTCTAAAATCGAATTTCACTTGTAAAATTAGCTAAAGATTACACCCAAGCTGCATAAATTGTAGGTAATTGGATTCTGCGACAAAGTCCACTTTCACTAGAAATGAGAGTTTGGAGAGACTGGGCAGGCAACCAAAGTATGAGGTGTGACAGGGGGAAATATGAAACTAGTAACAAAAGGAGACTCAAACTTTTGTGTATTCTGCATTTGAAAGCACCACGTTCTAACAAGAAGAAGCCATGCAGACAGTACATATCTTACACATTAATCACATAAGTGTGTCACACACCTGCAAACTAGATACAGAATGGTTGAAGGTTTTGAGCACAGCTGCTGCATTGGGGAGGCGCTGACACCGCGCTATAAAGCGCCGCCTTGCCCCACGCAACGCAGGACGCCTGTAACAATGTTTTGCTGCAATGGGCTGCTGACGGGCAGTCTTTTGCTTTTCGAGGGAAACAAAGTGTCTACATTGTAAATAAACCAAATGTACATAGCTTCATGTTGTTAAATAACTAAAAAATCTAAGATATCTGTGTTTGTTGTAGGAGAAATGGCCAAATAAAATGCCGCAAAATTGCTGCTAAATTTCTATATTTGTGCCGCTAAAATTCCATTTTTGTGCCGCTAAATTTACTAATCCATGCCGCTATATCCTGGGGGATCTTAGATAACAAAAGGCTGGGGGAAAAACATAACATCCTAACCTATTTTACGCAGTTTGCATGAAGCTCTTTGTTTATAGTTCAGTAACAGTCACTGTTCAACATTAGGGTTGTAGCTTATGAACTGCAGTGACAAAAGCATCTCTGTGGCAAAAGCACTAATCCACTCAGCTATCCACATAAAAAACATATCTGTGATCTGCACGGTAAGAGTTATTTGCAGCAGGCATATTAACACTCTGCACTCTCTTATGGCAAGTTAAAACTGCCACTAATCAGAACTCTGATCTCTCTCTCTCTCTAGCAGGAATATTTTCACAGGAGTTATCTTGACATGTGTATTGCTGCGTGAAAACAGGATGTACGAGTAACTCTACAGCAGGTGTTTTTAAGTAATAAGTTATTGCCATGCACAGCGCCCCCGCCTGAGGTCAGCGCCCAGTGCGGTCGCACCAGTCTCACTGCCCTAAAGCTGGCCCTGATTGTACAGCAGGCCTCAAAGTATGCTACAGAATACTCCTTTCCTTGGTGGAACAAGCTCTTTCACTTTCTCAGACGGATGACTGGCTTCCAGGTACTTCAGATCAGGGGTGTAGCTCTTTGAGCAAGTAAAGACTCCAGTTGATGTGCCCTCTCCTCTGGGAAGCCGGAGTCACACAGGCACCAGTTCTGGTTGTTGTACAGCAGCCCTCAAAGTATGCTACAGCATACTCCCTATCTTGGTGAAAGGACTTTGAACTGGAGCAACAAAGATGTAAGTAGCTCCCACTTTCATGCGGTCAAAGCAGATAAAGAATGTGGATTCTCTGTCTTCAATCTCAAAACAGGTTAGCGGTGGTTCTTCAGTCAAGTGTCCTCTCAAATCTATTCTCCTGACAAAGCCTTTGTGTAGAATGATGCTCTTCACAGCAGGGTAGTCTCCAGCTTCGAGTATTCACAACAGAGGCCCAAAGAGGTGTGAGGTTTCTACAACTGGCCTTTCACCAGCCAGACTGAACAGTGATCAGGATGCAGACAAAATGCTGGCTTCACCTAAATGATCTCTCTCACCCTGAACAACAAAGATGAGAATCCTACCCTGAACACCTACCAAATGACAGTACCACAGGAAAACAAATCAGCAGCTCCACTCAGTAGGAGCTGCTTAGGTGAATTTTAAAGGAGCCTTGTTGCCTCCCTCCTTTTTCAGGAATTACAGCAATCCTCTTCCATTGTCTGTGAAAACAACCTCACCTACATTTTGTGAACAGGAGCAGGCTAGGGGCTTCCAAAATGGGACCCACAGGCCTCCATTACTCTGGCTCACTCACAAACTTACTGTATGTACAACACAAGCCACAAACACACAGAATTAATTTGGATGTTAGTACTAGGATCTAGGTTACACATTGATGTAGAACTTTACACAAACGGGGCGGGGTACACAAATAAAAGGCCCGATCACGACTGTGGATTCACAAAATACAGTATGCTGCCACCACCACTGCGCATGATAAACCTATGACAGGGTCAGTAGTCTACTGTCAACAAAATGAAAGCACAATTGGTGTACCCCTCCAGGTCACAGAAAAGTTACGGGACTTCATTAGTGTCAGTGACAGGGGTAGGCCTCTGTACATGTTATATTAGCGCGAGGCTAGAGCCAAAATCAAAAACTGGGATATAAGTGAGTCACACTCAGAAGATGGCAACATGACTGCATACCGCACAGGAAACAATCTCAGTCCAGAAGCATAGCCAGGCAATATTATGTTTTTCCTAAAATGAATACGGCTTATCTTACGGTCTTTTCACTACATATATGTTGACTTGACTACTATAAATATGCTATTTTGTGGGCACTAAACAAGTGCATATGTGTGTTTCAATGATTAATCATTGTTGTAAATATACATGCAGAAATAGCCACTCCTCACACTCTAAATGGTGAGTAGCTGGGATGATTTTTTTCCCACAAGAACGATGAGTTGGTATCAAGGAAAGCTGACTGGAGCCAGAATAGTTAACATTCCTTGTGATCTAGTGGCTGCCTTGCTCAAGGAAGACCTGACCAATGGCACTACAGCCAGAAGAGCTGAGAGTAGTCACAAGCCCTTAACATGAGGCAGAAGATTTGAATAGAGAGAGCTGTTGAGGGGTCCTCAGACACAACGAGAGGCCTCAAGGTCACAAACAACAGCTTCGCTAGAAGATTTCAGAGGAAAAAGATTTCCACATGGGATGATTTTACAACAGTGAATTAAAACCGGAGTACTGCCACACCTATCACTTGAACTCTCCCTTGCCTTTGATACTGCTCACCATTGCAAGCTTCTACGGAGACTTGACAACATCAGAGTGCAGGGTGATCAGAGTGCAGGGTGCAAAACTGAAGCAGATTGCATCTTTTCTATCAGACAGATCATCATCTCACTGGTCCCTTCATGTCAGTTCTATTATTTCACAACACAAATACCAAGCATCTTTTGCCCCCTCTTAAGCATTTACCTATATCTATATTGCATTAAATTTGCTCCCTTAATTTCATAATTTCAAGTGTTACTCTTAAGCAGGTAATAAACAAATGAAAACTCGCCAGACACTATCTCAAAGTCAAATAATGGATGATATCTAAACACAGCAAAATAAACATGTCACAGATCAAAATATACATGTGCACTAAGTGGACCAAACACAGCCCATCAACAATATGGCCTCAGCAAGTAGGCCCGCCACCAAACAACTGAGCCTAAGTGAAGAATCTAGGGATAAATACAGACTCCAGCATGTCACTCATAATTAGGAAATGGAGAGCTTGACATTCCTCTAAGCACTGTGACACCTTGACAATGTACTCTCCACAGCAACCTTAGCATTCTCTTCAAACAAAGACCTCCTGGTTTCACTTTCAGTCTTTGGAACACAGACTCTGCCCGCACTGTTGCCCTGGTGCACAGAGTAAGACCCTACTCAAGGGAAGAGGCTATCTCACACAAGCTTTTGAAATCGAACCACTGGTACCAGAATGGACAAGAAAACTCTCTTCAGGAATTTCAGCCTGACCAACAACGTAGCACGGAATTCCGCACTCGCCCTCCTCTTGTTCCTCATCGAGAACCTGCTGGAGAGCGAGTTCCAGTGCCCTCCACCTGGCAAATGGGCAAAGGCATACAGCGTGGTCTTCTTCGTGGTGCCAGCCGTCATCTGGTTTGTCCTGAGCCTGTGGTTTAAGAACAAATCATGCCCCTGCCGCTTGAGCGGAGAGTGCCAATACAAAATCTGCTTGTTGAATTTTGTGAAGGCGCTCTTGATGCCCTTGGTGTGGTTCCTCCTCCTGCTCGTGGACGGACGATATGGGGCCTGCTTCCTTCAATCGTCGCAAAAGACCAGCCAGCAGGAGGCCAACCTTAGCAACTCGCTGGTCAAAACCTATGTACAGGTAAGGAGGGCAGAGACACTAAGATACATGCTCCAGAGAGATTCCACCTGGGTTAGACAGAGTTTGAAAAGCCACTGTTAGGAGGTCGGGTGCTCTCTGCTATCGTTTCACATCTTGCCCAGACCAGACTTAGCCTCCATGGGGATTCGAAGGTGCTCTCTTGCATCCATGGGGAGCACGCTCCGTGGAGGCAGGTCAGATCTGAATGGCTCTGGGAGTGAGTGACAAGTGCCAGTGGAAGGGTGAACCCAATCGGACAGGAAAAAGACAGCAAGTTACCGAGCGCAGATAAACAAGCCTGGAGAAGTGAGTCAACAAGGAGAGCAGTGTAGATATAGCTTCTTCCTGCCCTCCACCACCACGGCCCCATATGCTTCAAAAACCTTAGGAGGGGGCTGCGGCACTGGCACTGCCCTGAAGTAAGTAAAAAGTGATATGTAAAGCGCTTGAATTACTCCGTCACCGGTAATGACTCGGGCCGCATCCTAGTCCATCATCGTTTTGCACAACATGTCACCTTAGTTTGGACCTAGCCATATTCAAATCAGTCTTGACCCTGTCCCAACAGGGCCGGTCCATCCCAGTTCCTCCCTCAACAGGAACCCAGGCAACCAAAGACCAGGTTCGACCCCTGCTCTGGGCTGCAAGGACATTGTCTGGAGACCTTTATGCCCTTCTGCCTTTATTTGGCTCTGGGGTCGAGGCACAGCGTTGAGCTGCCTATCACTCAAACCATCTCAGGTTGAGTCCTGTGTCTGTATAGATCCACAGGCAAAATAATTTACCATTAGTGTCTCCCCCGACCTTCAAGGCCCCTCCAATCCTGAGTCCAAAGATTGCAGTGCACCAAATAATAACTCCAGTGACTAACCAGGCCTGAGATCGACACCGTGAATTTGGCATGATGTTGAGGTCTCCGACCCTACAAATGCAATAAAAAACATAACTGCAACTAGACAGGCTGGAGAATCTATTTGGCTAACCAATAGGCAGAACCGATAATCGTGGGTGAAAGGAGGTTCTGCTGCATGAGTAGCTATTCTATCAGTGTTAACTGTATCAGGCCAAAGCCCGGTATCCACCCAGGCTTTAACGTCTGAAAGTTTCATGTAATTCTTGGATCTCTTGCCTAAAACTCCACCGTTGGGCTAGGACTCTCCCTGGTGGTCTGGTGTGCTGCCCTGCTCTTGAAAGTGTTCTGGACAGCCCAGAGCGTTTTTCCTCCTATTAATTCCACTGCCTGTTGCGTCTTCTACAAGCACTCCTGTTTTGCTGATGTGTGACATCAAAGTGGGCCTGTATCATCGAGGGAGGACCCAAAGTTAAGGTGACCAGGCATCCCCATTTTGCCAGGACGGTCCCTGTTTTTCACCAGCTGTCCCAGCAGATTTCAAGAAATGTAGCTCATGTCCCGGTTTTTAGAGAGGGTCGACTAAAAACTGTGGGAGGTGTTTTCTATATTTTACAAAGCAGGGATAGTTAGCAGTTGCTTCAAGAAAGCAATTTAGTTAATAGGCAAGCTACTGGGTTTAAACATAGCATTTTAATTAGGTTCTTAATACCTGTTCTGTAATTCTCTGCTGAGGAGCGTTCTCATCACATGAAGTAAAGTTGTAGTCCTTCTATTTTTGTGAAATGTCCCCGTTTTTGGCTTTAAAATTCTGGTCACCCTACCCAAAGTGCACCCCTCTTTGCCACAGTGCTCTCTGTACTCAAGCTAGGAGAGACTGGCGGTGGTGGCAGCTTAATCTATACGCCTTTTACCTGTACCTCTTTGGTGGAACAGTGTGCTGGCTGCATCCAAGTAAATTTTGTGCAGTCCCTCATGACTGGTGTCCTCATCTTTAATGTCTGAGGCAGGTATGGCAAATGTCTTGACAGGGTGGAAAGATTGTGTGGGATTGGTTAGGTAAAGGGTGAAGTCCACTGGACTCTATATGAGTGCAGTATACATTGATTGCAGCTCTGTGTGAGGCCACCAGCGCCATCTTGGATGATGGAACCTCCACGTGCAAAAAACATGGCCGTGGAGCTGTAAATTCCCCGGTCGTGTAGAACTGAACTGGGAGCCAAGAACCTATTGAAACAGAGGCTCAGTCTTGTATCCTATTCATTGTCCTAACTTTGGATGAAAGAAATGTTCTCCAATCCACCGTAGTGTCCACGACTGAGCTGTATTTTCTCTACAGGACGTGAAAGCTGCACAAGGGTTACATTGTAACCACCTGTCGTGTAGGCGACACCTGGTTTCCAACACTCCCCGCGTGATTTGCCCATGAGTGTGGCCATGTCTTTGCTTCGCCTGTGTCTCTAGGTGACGGGCTTTGTTTTTATCCTCCAGGCTTACCAACCCAGACTCTGCAAGTGTGTGGACATATTGCTAACCCAGTTTCCATGGCGGCTGGCCGGTCATTGTGTTTGGAAGAGGCAGACCATTGAGAGTTACTCTCCTCGCTCCTATTGCTCTTAGGCTGAGGGCAGGTGGCTGACTGTTTACAGGGTCTCTCTTTGCTCCCTCTGTTCAAAGGTGGCTGATGGGTGACAGGGTCTGTCTTTGCTGCCCGTCTCTAGGTGGCTGACTAGTTACAGGCTCTCTCTCCTCTCTTCACAAGTGACTGCTGACGGGTGACAGGGTCTGTCTTTGCTGCCTCTGTTTATAGGTGGCTGACGGGTGACAGGGTCTTTCTTTGCCACCTCTGTTCATAGGTGGCTGACGAGTGACAGAGTCTGTCTTTGCTGCCTCTGTTTATAGGTGGCTGAAGGGTGACACAGTTTTTCTTTGCTGTCTCTATTTATAGGTGGCTGACGGGTGACAGGGTCTGTCTTTGCTCCCTCTGACTCTAGGTGTGTGCCCTGTGGCAGTTTTCCTCTTTGCTCCTTCTGTTCATAGGTGACGGGTCAAAAAACAAAGAAGGGAGTAAAGAGATATAGCAGTCATGGACTCGATCTCCTCTGTAAGTTATGAAAAAACAAAGAGTCCACTCACAATTGGCAAAATAAAGTGCTAACCTTCCAAAAAGTGACTGAACCCAAGTGAACTGTTTGGTTACTAGCATGGGAAAGCAATAAAGTTTTTTTTTAAAATAACCCTCACCCACCAAAAGATCCCTTGGTGGCATGCTTCATCATCGGGTTCTTCGTTCCCTGCTGCGGGACGGAGGGTGCTACGACCGACGAATACTTGGGAGCACTTTGGAGTGAAGTAAACTATATGTATTGGTGTGAGAGTGGCAGGGTCAGGAATGAGTGAGTTTGATAAAGTACCTGGCTTTATGGAAAAACTAAACTTTAATGCTCCCTATAGCTGGTATTGATAAAAAAAAAGGGAAAAAAGCTTAATGAGCAGCTCCCTCGCTGGTCGACATGGTTCGAAGCCTACCCCTAAGTTTCTTCTTCAGGACCAAATACAACCTCTTTGTGTGTCATCGGGTGAATGACCGGTGAGTGACAGTGTCTCTCTTTGCTCGCTCTGTCCTCTGTGACAGACCAGTGACATTGTCTTTTTGCTCTCTATGTCCACAGGTGGCAGGCATGTGTTTACTAGCAGTTTTCGTCCTCTTATGGGTAGTCTTCAACTGGGATTGTTCATTCAAAAAAGGCTGCTGCACGTCTCGCTTTGAAAGTTGCTGTTCAACGTATCTTGAAAATGAGTACCTGGTCACAGTCATGGCAGACGTTGACGCTGTCACTGAAAAGTTTGCAGCCACTAAGCGAGAGGCCGACATCCTGCATGAACTGGAAAAAGAGAAATTTCTCCAAGTGCTCAGCGAGAGCCTGAAGAAGGACGCGGCCATGAAACTGGTTGAAGTAGAGCATACAGTGAAGAAAAATATATTGGAAAAGAAATGGGCAAGTACACAAAAGGCTAAAAGCACAGTGCCGAATTAAACCTTATGGAGACCACTAGGCAGTCGGAATTTCGCCCACCCACCTCTCAAATTATCTCCTAATACATTTTTTATTTTATCAACCAACAATTTTAATAAACCACTACATCACATTAATACAGTATATTCTCCATAGAGTCTTTAATGTAAAGTTCTCGTTTCTTTGAGATGATTCATTGTTTTTTTCTATCTTCTGGAAACAATTTAAGAAAGCTTGATTGTAATTTTCTTTCAAAGATCAAATCAATATTATTTTGGTCCGTTGTCACGGGGCCCCTAAAAGGTGTGGGGCTCATAGGCCGTTGCCTACTTTGTCTTTTTGGTAATCCCGAACTATGAAAGCAGCAACCCGAGCTCCCACTTATCGCAAGACCGATGAATATCTGAGAGATGAGGCTCTCGGGAGCCCCTCATTACATTCTGCGGGGGGGGGGGGGGGGGGGGGCAGTGGCCTTGTCCAAAGGTACCAGACTGGAAGACGATGAGTGGGGCTGAGAGGGGTGGATTTTCAATAATGTAGTAGGATGTGGAGGGCAGCGGCACCCCAGGTGGGGTAGGGTTGTCTAGTGGGGGCGCAGGATCATTATGGATCTGAGGAACCAAGGGCTTGTAGGGGGAAGAGGGGGTTCATAAGACCTCTGATTGCATAAATACATGCGACCTGCAATCACAGCTGAAATGTGAGATGGATTTTGTGATCTGACTCATTGCATAAATTAAAATCCTTAGCTGCAACCTATTGTAAAAATCATTATAGTGGCAGTTATATCCCCCAAAACCTTCATGTGAAACGTAGACCACCTCTGAAATATTTATTACATTGTTTAAAAGCACATTTAGTTAATAGTTGTGTTGGAGTATGGTTCACCTCTGCGTTGGAGCCACCAAATAATCTCTTCAGGTGAATAATAAAAAACATTTTTTTTAATGTATTCTTAATTTGAACTGTTTGTCTAAATGTTGCTCGTAGATGTGCTGTTCACCGTCACCTTTCCATGCCAACTTCAGCAGTGGTCTCTAACGCGTTGTTTACGTCTGTAACAACTGCCGGGAGCTTCGCTATAATCTGTTTGTGACACAGTTTGCAGAGGATATATTGTACGCTTGTTGGAGACTAGAAAGTTCTACGTCTTGTTTCATGGTTGAAAAAGGGGGGGGGGGGTAGGCTTATCTATACTTGAGGGGGCCCTTTCAGCCCCTCCTGGTGTGAGTGTGAGGGGCCCATTTAGCATATCTTGCAGGGGGGGGCCAACTCACGTTTTGTTACGCCTCTGGGTTAAAGTCCAGGCTGACCTTGAGTTGAAGAATATGACGCAGCCAGAGATGAAATCTTGCTTAGAAAGTACCTTTTGCAACTGCAGAACAGCCAAAAGTGCACATGAAACAGAATTTGTGTAAAACTGACCGGATCGTTTGCAACATGGAAATTATCCATCTGTTTGTCCTAATAATCATTCTGAAACAGTCTGTAGATGGCTCCCGGGGTGAACAACTGGTTATATGTTGGGGAGGGGGAAGTACGTGGCCCCCTACCCAAGCTGGTTTCAGCCTGGGGACCCCATCCCCCGGGGCCTGGACACATTGCGAAGGGGAGGGGGCACGCGAACCTCCCTCCCTAGTTGATTTTGGCCGGGGGGGACCCCATTCACCAGCCCGTCGTATTTGTAAAGGGGGGAAGTGGGGCATGCAGCCCCTTCCCAAGGCGATTTCGATCCCGGTGCCCAGCTACATGTGCAAAGGGGAGGGGGCCATGCAACCCACCCCCCAGCCCTGAGCGACCCCATTCCCCAGGGACGGCTCACAGGTTATTTTCCAGGGTGCCTACCCCCTGGACATAGCGTTTTTCCTACCCGCAATGGCATGGGCAGGGAAACCTGCGGTTGCTCTCGCCTGGCGGGAGCATTTTCCAATCTCCCACTAAGCGGGAGCAAACACCAAGTCCACTCCCAGCAGGTGGGAGCTTTAAAAATGCTCCCTCCAGCAGGCTGTGAACTTTAGATATGTTTCCCTGCCCTCAGTGAAGCGGGCAGGGAAACAGATCTAAATATTGCTCCCACCCAGAAGGAGCAGCACTATTAGCTGCTCCCTCTGGGCGGGAACAATACCGGTTCCTACTGGATGCGGGGAGCTGGTTGAGATCCCAAGGGCGTAGGGGGTGCCCCACCGAACTTCAATATTACTGCGCAAGGACCTGGGTAATAGGGTATCCAGGGCTAAAATTGCCAGGGGAAGTGCCTCCTTCCCCTAATTCCAGCTCCGGGCCCTAGGAAAAGAGGTCAATGCAGCCAAAATTGGTCGCGGGAAGGGAAGGGGCATGCACCCCTCCCCAAAATATTAATGCCGGACCCTGGGGAATGGGGTCCCTGGGGTCAAAATCAGCCCGCGAATGGGAGCTGTATGCCCTTCTTACCCAATGATAACGCTGGGTCAAAGGGGATTGGGTTCCTAGGCTGAAATAGCCCCAGGGAGGGGAGTCGTGTGCCCCCGTCCCACTCTAAATTCACACTAGGCCCCGTTGGATGTGGTCCACTGGGCCCATAATAGCCTGGGGTGGGGGGGTCACGTGCCCCCCTTTCCCGACAAAAACACAAGGCCCAGGGGGATTGGCTGCGTGCCTCCCTCCCCTGAATATGTCACCGGGTCCTGCCGGACATGGTCCCCGAGATCCAAATCTGCCCGGGGAGGGGAGCCTCATGCACTCCTCCTGTAAATATTACAGCAGGCCCGTCCGCAGGCCAATCCTTGTGGCTAGCACTCTGCGGCCAACTCCCCACCGCACACTGCCAGAGACCATGTGTGGCGAGGGGTTGGATTTCCGTTTTGGTGAATTTCTGTGGTTTTTAGAGCTGAAAACATTACGTTGTACCTAAACATTTAATCAAACTATAGCGTTACTTTAACATTTGAAAGTAATATTTTATTACCATACGCAAATCCAACCCAAAGGAAGTGCATGGTGTGGGATTGGCCACAAGTTCTGGCAAGTGGCCAGGTTCTGTGGCCTACCCCCTAAAGGCAGCCAATCCTACATACGTAGGGCCTTCAGCTGTGCACAGCAGGGGGTTAGCCGCAAGGCCTGCAGCCAACCCCCTGCATGCAGCCACCCCCCCTTGCAGGCAGTCCACACCGTTGACAGCCAAGTTGAGCCTTTGCCACAGGGTTTAGGATCTGCCTTTGGGCACTGCCAGAGACCATGTGCGGCAAGGAGTTGGATTTACGTATTGTGAATTTCTGTGGTTTTTAGAGATGAAAACATTATGTTGTAACTAAATATTTAATCAAACTATAGCGTTACCTTAACATTTGAAAGTAATATTACCATACGCAAATCCAACCCGAAGGCAGTACATGGTGGGGGATTGGCTGTAATTTCTGGCCAGTGGCAACCAACCCCACACACGCAGGGCTAAATGCAACAAGGGAAGGGGCTCCCTCCCCGAAACTCATCAGACCCTGGGGAACCCATCCCCAAGGGTCATTTTTTTATTTTAAAGGCGATATAGGCCCCATCCCCCAGGGCCCTATGCATTTTTTGCTTTGCCCGAATCGTCAGTGAATTTGCAGCAAAATTAAAAAACACAAAAAAAATTTGGGTCCCTGGCGGGGTCCCGAGTCCTAAGATGACTGCCACCACTGCCTGGTTGAGGTAGAGTCAGTCAATCAGATCTCAGTTTGAGATCTGTCGGCTCTGCGGATTCTCTGTAGCGAGTTATATACATTTTTAACCTAAATTTCTCCAAAACTACTGAACAAATTTGCACAAAAACACAAATAGCATTCTTCTGGACCAAGAACTAACTTTCTGCCAAATTTGGTGTAATTCCATTCAGCAGTTTGGGCTGTAGCCATGTATAAAGTTCCTATGGAAAAATGAATGGGAAAAACATGTTTTACAACCCTCTTTTTCTCTATACCGGCTTGATGGATCGTCAAGCTGAGCCAAAGGTATTGGGAAAACAAAAAGTGATTATCCTATGGTTCTAACTATAACTACTTACTAGCCACCACCAGTAGGTAATCAAAAACAGTATTTAGGAGACAAACTGAGCCAACATCAAAGGTGATCTTCATTCTTTGTTTATTGTTAACGCACGTCAGCCATGACGCGTTTCAGCCGACACAGCGGCCTTGTTCACACAGTTTTACAGCATATATGTCACTGGCCCTTACATATCATGTACTTGACTGGCAACGATGACAGACTTGCGTTTCTTTTACGCTTCTTTACTTTTCATTACATTTAACAGTTTATCCTAACAAGATTAAAAAAACACTTGTAAGTGTTAGAGGGAGGTTTTGATACTGAGTACATTAACTGTGAAAGTGTTGCACTTTCAGCTATTCCCTCAGGCATTTTATAATATATTTGCTTGCTGTGATGATACTGTTACAAATGAGACTAGTGTCCTTGTTTCATCACAGAGATGAGTTGCCCAAGAGTTGTGAGGGTACAAAAAATACTGCAAAGGACATGAATATTTTTAGACAAGTTTCTGAACATTACCATATCCTACGTCACAGTGCATCACTATTACACAACAGTTGTTAAAAAGGCAAGTGCCAATAACGACACAAAAGTTTTGTTACAAATCCTCCTGTCAATACACAATTCTAGGCAAGTGGCTGAATAATAACCATTGCCCAATTGCTACATGATATATGCCAGCTTTACTAGGAGTAATTTTTATCTCATTTTGTTTCAGAAATTAATTAATGTAATGTAATGAAGCCATTACATGTTTATAGTCAAATGCTTACTTATTTTCTTTTTTTTTTTCTCTCTTTTTCTATTCTGTTTCGAGCTTTTTCTCACTACACAGTGTAAATTCACAGGCATGAGTGGAATTCTTCGTCATGACTGGGCCCTTGTGTTGTTTTACTATCGAGTAGAAGGATATACCTTGTCTCAAGCTCACGCAACGCCCTCACTCTGTCTCCCCCTCTTTTGTTCCAAGGAATCGCATCTATTACAACGTAGGTAACTTGTGTGGGATCTCTATGGTGTATTGATTCACAGTCGACGAGCTATGGGATATGATCTATCAGCATTAGTTATAGCTATATATATTTTACACAATAGGATGTTCCAGAATGTTCTAGACACAGGGAGGGCCGGACTGGGAGCTCAAACAGGCCCTGGCAATTGATCGGACTGGCCGCGGGAGGGGGGGGTGCATGTGGAAAACACAGCAGCTGCTTTTGTTACAGGGGGGTGATAGTGAAAACCGGCCCCTGGTAACAAAAATGCCCCCCCCCCCCCGCAGCCCACTGGGGAAACACCTGCTGACCGATACGGCCAGTCTAGCCCTGGACACAGCACTAAATTGCATTGTAACCAGATGGCTCCAAAGAACGGGAGCTTCTGTGAAGGATTCAAAAGTGTCGTTGGCACATTGATAATGACCCCAATGAAGTTAGAAGGTTCACAGTAATCTTGAGGTGGTTTATAACTGCCTGTGGTGAGCCCGCCTTCAACAAACAGTCATCAATGTAGGGAAAGGCTGGAACGCCTGATCTCCAAAGGTGTGCTGTGACCACTGCCATCACTTTTGTGAATACCCAATGGGCACTGGTAGGGCCAAACGGGAGTCCTGCAAACTGAAATTGTTCTTGACCAACTTTGAACCCAGGGAATGACTGGATCTGCAGTAGGGATGATTAGGAAATAAGCATACTGCAGGTCCAATGCTGCCATCCAGTGTGGGAAGCAAGGCAGACAGAACTGGGGACATTGTGAGGATCCGGAAAGTGTACTTTCACAGGAAGGCATTGAGAGGGTGAAGATATAAAAAGGTTGAAAGCCTCCATCTTTTGGCACAAGGAAGAAGCAGGAAAAACATCCTACTTCCAAGCTCAGAACACTCTCTTTGTCCCCTTCGGATAAAATGAACGGCACCTCCTGTAAGAAAACGAACACATAGGGCTTCATTACGATCCGCCCGACATAAATGCCCGCCCGCCACCCTTTTCCTCCCCGCCACATTACAATGGCGGGGGGACTGCAACGGAGGGAAACACCGCCCGCCACTTTTCCGCCCCGGTCGCCTTGCGGCCGGGGCGGAAAAGTAATAATATGGTGGCAGTGTCTAACAGACACCGCCAGACATATTATGATGTGTGGTGTGCAGTGCCTTTCCGCGGCGGAGCTGCCGCCACGGAAAGGCATACGGTCTTCACTCTGGGGGCCCCCTGCGGGCCCCAGAGTGAAGTACAGGTGGGGGGTGCACATCGGGGGTACCTGTGGTACCCCCCTTGATTGTCATTTGCAAAGCGGCAGGCACCGCGCGGTGCCTGCCGCTTTGCAAATGACAATGTTAAAGTGCATTTTCAGCATTGTGGCGGGTGGTGCAGAGAGCACCGCCCACCACAATGCTGAAAATACAGGATGTGCCCGCCACTGTGGCGGGCACATCCTAATGGCACCCCCAGGACCCCCGCCCTTATGGCGGGCGGTCCCGATTTACGATGGGATGACGGGCGGGCAAAGTCCGCCCGTCATCCTAATGGACCCCCATAGTTCTCTGGCAGCTGCCCTGCTGAGGTGGAAGGTTTGGCGGTGTAGAAAGGAATGGGAGCACATAGCCCCATTTGACATTTAGGAGGACCTATCTGTCGAAGTGATGTCTTGTCATCACTGGAGGAAATGGCGGATCCTTCCTGGCTGTGTGCCAGAAAAGACTAAAGCGATTTTTAAGTTGTTGCCGGAGGGGCGGGGGACTAAGCTGTATGCTGTCTCTGATTTCCTGGAATTTACCATTCGGAGACACTTTCACAACCTTGAAAAACCTAAGGGCCTCGTTAGAGTATCCCAACATTGATAAAATTGTTGGGGAAATGGTCTGGCAGGTGAGGATCAACCCAACAACTGACTGTAGCGTGATTCTCTTTGACTCATTCTAGGGCTAAATATGCCTTCTTATCAAAGGTGTAAGAGCAATTGAATGGCATAGCCATCAAAGATGCCTGGAAATCCCCTGAGAAGCCCATGGGCCCCATCCAAGAGTGGTGCCAATTGCCTGGCCCAAGCAATCAGTCTTGGCCACACCAGAGTGGATAACAAATTTAGCTTCATCTCAGCTTTCCGGAAAGGTTTGGGCTAATGAAGCTCGTAAGTCCACTGGGACCACCAGTAAGATTAGACCATATGGTAAGGCTGGTGGAAGAAAACATACTCCTGCCAAATGCCCATATACCTTTGGATTCACGGTCAGGGGTGGTTATAGGAACGGCATTGACCTTGGCGGATGCCTGAACCACCATGCTCTCTGGCGTTGGATGCTAACTGAGAAAACCAGGATCACATGGAGCTGATCTGTGGCAACAAGCAACCTGTTTGTTGACAAGAGGACCAGAACATATTTTTTGCCATGTTAGTATTCATAAGGGCTTCTTCAAATGGCAAAAGAGATTCTGTTGGTGTCTGGCCAAGCTGAAGGACTTCCGTAAGGACATTAGTTTTGAACTCTAGTTGTGAGCTGCAGGTCAATAACCTTTGCCATCCTTCTGATCACAAGGGCAACTTATGCACTCTGCTCTGTGGCTGGCCTAGGAAGAGAGACTAACCTGGTGTTTGGGCAGCTGTCCAGGCCACTGGCATCTTTTACGCCTTCGTACTAGTTTTCTTTGTCATATCATGGGACAAATGTGTCCCATTATCACCAAAAGTCTGGCTTTGATCTGAGTCTGAGCATTATCACCAAAAGTCTGTCTTTGAGCTGAGTTGGAGCCAAGAATTTGATGAAGTGTCTGCGCACAACTGTGCACTAAACATAGTGTGTCAGAGTTATGATAAAACATTTGTGCTCCACATGTTGAAATTGAATGTTAAACATGTCCTTACAATTACCAGCACCTCAAAGCTATGTTCACTGTAGTATGGCTGGTTGTTCCACAGGAAAACACTGGGGTGCAATATTAAATACTAATACTATATTTCGGTATGGGACTAGCTAGAAAAAGCTATAGTTATTAAAAAAACAATTCAATTGTGAAGTCAGATTTTCACTACATTTTATGGAAAACTATCTTTTAGAATGTTGCCTATTCGGTGCCTGAAATTCCTGGAGACTTTTCTGCTTTTGCTCTTCCTTTCCCATCCATTGATTAGCTTTTTAATAGGTGTGAATGAGGTGTAAATTACATCCCAGGATCAAACAGTTGGCTTACGGGGCAAAGATGTCTCCTTTAAATCTCCCACAATATACAGAGTGGGGGTTGAGAGCATCCTGCTTGACAGGTCTGCTGGGTTTTTAGAGATAACAGTGGTGCCTCACTTGAAAGGCAGTGAAGGGCGTGGCTTAGGAGCCGATGAGGCAGGCAGTGTGAGCTCGGATCTCCGCGCCCGATCCCCCGTAATTATCCTGTAGTGGACGCCTTCCAACCCCCCAAAACGGACACTCTGCAGTGGGAGGTGACCTGGAGCGGAGCGGGCACTGTGGCCTGACCGCAGAGTAGCGGGAACAGGTTAAAGTGCCCGCAAGAAGGAGCGGAGGCGCTGATCGCCGGCCAGTCAAAATGGCGCCGATCCCGAGATTTGTCATGGCCGGGCCTTGCTGATGGAGGCTGCGGTCGGTGGCGGAGCGCTGGGCCCTTGGTGACCGGTGACCGGTGACCGGGGCGGAGACTGCAGCTGGACCGGTGCGGGGAGCGGTGCCCTGGCCGGGTGAACGGGAGCGCCCCAACTTGAGGGACGCGGGCTGCCATCCAGCCTGAAATTGGAGGCGGGCCCTGAGGCGGGCCGTAGATCGGCGGCCGGGCCCTCGGCTGTGCTGCCTGCGCCTACAGAGCGCGATCCTGTGGGAGGAACGCCGGGAGCGAACACAGGGACTGAGCAAAGCCCTCCTGCTCTGACCGTCTTTGGAGCCCCTGCACCTGGGAGGACACCGCGGGGGCTTGTGAACTGGAGGAGAGCTGGGGGGCGCTGGGCTTGCCGGACGCCCCGTTGGTTGGAGCCCCCGGTCGCGCCCTCCATGCTCGAGGGGGATTCCCAGTGATCGCAGTGCTGAAGCCTCGGAGAGCCCAGCGAGTCGAATCTGAGGCAATCTGCTGGCGGCCCCTACCCTGCCACGCAGCGTTTGGGCAGGACGGCTGGGCTGCACTGGACTGTGGACCTTGCTGGGCGGAGTGGACAGTGTACCAGGGGAGCCCACTAGCAGAGAAACCGCCCTGGTCTCAACGGAGAGGTGTCCATACCGTGCAGGGCGGCTGGTGGCGGGCCTTGGAGGTGTTGTGGTCCCGTCCCCGCCCCACGTGACATTGGCACTGAGGGGTTGCACCGCAGGTGTGGTGAAGAGGGGGCTGGAGGCGCCCCTTGGCAGGTCCCTGATGCAGCCGACGGGCTGGGCAGCTGCTACAGCGGGGCATCAGGGTGGAAGAGGCTGTGACAACCTCCAGAATAGGTGTGGGGCTCCCTGGAGGAGACGGAGTCCCCTGGGGGTGGCGGGCTAACACAATCCGCACTGTGGAGAGGCTGAGTGCTCACCCGGACTGGCCACTGTGCACGAGGCCTATGAACAGGGAACGGCGGAGTGGGCGCCACTGAAGTGGGCACGAGTGGATGGACTTTGGAGGAGAGGCCCTGCAGTCATAGGGCCGGATCGCCTGAGTGTGTCACATGGGAGGTGAGGCCCACCAGGATTGAATAGAGGGTGCGAGAGTGCGGCAGAGCGGGACGGGACTGGAGTGCATCGCTAGTGGTGGCCATGGGCAAGCCTCGGGGCCGGCGGGAGGGAGATCTGGCTACGTCGGACGCTGAGTCCCCGCCCCAGGAGAACAAGATGGAGCAAGAGCTACCGCTGAACTCGGGACTCCAGCTACAGTTGGATAAAATATTGGCGGCCATCACTGACACTGGCGCTGCCCTTCAGCAGGACATTGCGCAGGTTACTACGGGGTTAGGCCTATTGCGTGCGGACCACTCAAAACTCGTGGAGCGCGTGAAGCAAACTGAAACCAAGCTTCAAGAGGTCGGCCCTGCACAGACTGCGCTGACCGCCTCCCTGGTGGGGGTCCTGAATCGGAGGAGGCGGAAGGCAGAATTAGACGCAATAACATCCGTGTGGTGGGGCTGCCAGAGAAAGTTGAGGGATCGGACATGGTGGCGTATTTAGAGGATTGGCTTCGGACAGTTGTGGCCCCTGAGGGTCTTCCGAATTTCTACACCCTGGAGCGGGCGCACCGGGTCCCGGCTCTGCCACCGCTGCAGGACCGCCCCCCACGACCGGTGGTGGCACGGTTGCTACACTTCCGGGATCGAGATCTACTCTTACGAAAGGCCCGCAGCGATGGCCCCTTTCAGGTGGACAATAGCAATGTCACTTTATGTCCTTCCATGCTGTGAAGAAGGAACTGCGCGCGGGAGGGATTCAGTATTCCCTATTCTTCCCGGCTAAACTACGTATTGTATTGGATGGCAAGTCCCACTTTCATGATACGCCGGAGGAGGCCTGGAAATGGCTGGAGTCCTATAGAGCGGGGAAGGACGGACAGGAGGCAGAGGCGCGTGACCTGGCTGGGGATTCTCAACCTCGCAGATTGCAACGTCTGCGACGCCGCAAGCGCAGTTTGCGGAAACCATCGACCTCGCAGACGGCCATGGAACGCAAGGGTGCCCTGGACGCAGTGGTGGCGATTTCTGGTGAACTGCTGCAGGCCATGTCGGAAGTGTCTGAGCAGGGCAGCGGGAAGGGCCAGTCGGAGGGGGAATCCTCTATATCAGACGATCAGAGGCTGCCACCGGCCACCCCTGGGACAGCTGATGGACTGCTGGATGAGTAGATGCGGGATTGCCTATGGGGGAGGGATTTTGGCTCTGGATTGTAGTGTTGCAGTGCCTGTCTTGGTTGGTTGCGGGTAGTAGTGCGTATGCGTATTGGGGGTGCTGTGTGACTGGTTTGTGTGTGCCTGGGGTTGCAACGGAAGCGGGGATTTGCATGGGGATCCGGGGGGATCTGGGAGGCGGGATGACTCGGGGGATTCGGGGGGCGTTCATGGGTAGTGTATTTGGAATTGTTGCAGATCGTGCCCTTGGCCCTATCCTACCCCCACCGGATCATATTGTTTAGTTTGCCTTGACTTTGCATGGGGCGTGCAGTTGGGGTGGTTTGGATGGGTTTTATTATGTTAGTGCCTGTTCTTGGGGGGGTGGGATGTGCAGTGGGTGGAGGGGGACGGCTAGGGGTTGGGGTTTGTTTGTTTTGGGGAAGTTGCCGGCTGATGCGCTTAATTGCTATGATGGTATTGTCAAATGTTGCCACTTTGTATGTAGATGACCCTGCTTGGCGGCTGGGGGAGGTGGGCTGCTTTGAGCGGGATTTTGCAATGTTACCATGAGTCCAGCTCCTGACGTGAAATGTATAACCTGGAATGTTCTGGGATTGCACTCTATGCAGCGTAGGTATAAGACTGACTGACTGAAATATTTGTAAAGCGCTCGAATGCCGCGGCGTCTTGGCGCTATAGGACAGAGAGAGCGGTGAGAGCAGATCTTAATGCGGAGAGAAAAGCCAGGTTTTCAGTGCCTTTCTAAAGCATAATTTAGATTTTTGTGAGCGCAGTGCAGGGGGCAGAGAGTGCCATAGTCTGGAAGCTTGGTACGAAAAGGATTTGCCACCCCATCGCATTCTTCTTATTCTTGGCTGACATATTAAATCATGATTGGCTGATCTCAGCGTACGCAATGGCACATATCGAGGGAGGAGTTTGGTAAAGTCGTCTTGTCCCATACCGTACAGGGACTTGTGGACCAGACAGAGGGCCTTAAACTGTATTCTGCACCTAACTGGGAGCCAGTGAAGTTCCTTGATGACTTTGGACTTTGGGTGGCGATAGGGTAAGTTCAGCAGAACCCTGGCTGCGGTATTTTGAATTGCCTGCAGTTTGTTCAGTTGTTTTCCTCCTGTGCCCAAGTAGAGAGAGTTGCAATAATCCACTTGGGACATTACCAGGGCACCCATTACAGTTTTTTTAACGTTGGAGGGATGTATGGTAAGCGGAGAAGTATGTGGAGAAGTGTGGCTCAGGGGTTAGAGGCGGCAGACCCGGAAGCTGAGATCGGTCCTGGACCAGGGTTCAATTCCCCGCCTCGGCGGGTCTTGAGCTCAAAAATTCCACGGACTCGATAATTCTCGTTCCGGTGCCTACTCGACTCACGGGTTCACACTCTGCGACTCTGGGCAATAGCTTGCTTAATCTCCACTACGGCCCCTCGCGGCGGGATGCCTGGCTTTCACCTTGTGGATACCCTGCTGGGGTTATCTCACAGGGGAATACCAGGACGGGTTCCCAAGGCAAGCGCCTTGATGCCTTCGGGTGATACGTGCGCTATATAAATCGCAATACATTTACATTTACATGGTAGAACTTTTCTAAGAATCTTGATGGTATAGAAGCAGGTGGAAGTTACCTGGTTAATTTGCGCTTTGCAGGAGAGATCTTTATCCACCAGGAATCCAAGATTCCTAACCTTGTCTGCAGGACTAGGACAGGAACCCGCCTCCGGAGGCCACCAAACGTTGCTCCAGACGGACGGTTTCTGACCGAACTCAATTATCTCGGTCTTATCCGTATTTAGTTTTAGAAAATTACAGCTCATCCAATTTTTTACAGCGAGAAGGCAATTCTTAAAACTCTCTGCTGCGGCTTTGATAGACTGGGATACTGACACTACAATTTGAGTGTCGTCGGCGTACGACACTAATTGTAGGCCGTGGGATTGAATTAAGGCAGCTAAAGGGGTGACGTATAGGTTAAACAAAGTGGGCGATAGAGCCTAGAGTTCTTAATCTGTTTAACAAGATCGAATGGTTCACGGTGTCGAACGCCGCTCCTATTTGGTTCGTAGAGGAATACAGATCGCCTTCCTACAGGAGACGCACCTTACCAAACCCGAGGGGCAAGCTTTGCAGCGTAGGTGGCGTGGGCAGCTTTATTATACCACGTACTCGGCCTTCACGCGGGGGCGTTGATTTGGGTTACGACCGGGGACCTGTTCCAAATGATAGACCTATTGGTAGACCCTGGGGGCCACTATGTTGCGGTACGTGGCCGTTTGTATGGCCATGAGGTGACCCTCTGCAGTGTCTATGCTCCTAATGTGGAGTAGGCATCCTTCTTGGAGACTCTGTCCTCCGCCCTCGTCGACTATTTCACGGTGCCGGTCTTGATGGGGGAGACTTTAATTCTGTTGCTGATGTGACCATAGATAGATCTCATCCTTCGCTGCCCTCGGCCCCATTTAATAAACTGGCCGAGGTTCGCGCCCATTGGCAAGACAATTAGGGACTTATCGACGTTTGGCGGGCGCAGCATCTGACAGATAGGGATTACTCCTATTATTCAGCCCTGCACAACCTCCATGTTCGACTAGACGTTGTCTTTTGCAGTTCTGGCTTGGCTTCTGTGGCGCTCAGCAGTGAATACTTGACACGTACCTTATCGGACCATAATCCCCTTTTGGTGAATTTCTGCTGGATGGTGGAACGACCCAGCATCCCTCACTGGAGGTTGCGCCCCAAGATATTGGAGGACCCGGTGTTCCGGGCGGAGGTTAGCGAGGGGGTGGAGCACTACTTTGCGGAAAATGCGGGCACTGCCTCGACGGTGGCCCTAGAGTGGGATGCCTTTAAGGTGGTGGTCCGAGGGGTTTGTATCTCCAAGTGGGTGGGGGTTAGGAAGATGCTCTTATAGGAGATTGAGAAGGCCGAGCTGGCTCTGCGCGAGGCTGAGAGTGCTCATTCTGATGGCTCTGGGATGCGAGATGACGTAGTAGCTCGGAAGGAGGTGGTGGCGGAGAAGGTGGAGCGGCACCGATGCTTTGATTATAAGGCGTTCGTGGCTCGCGCGCATGCGGAGCGGGACAGGGTGGGCACCTTGTTGGCTTGGCTAGCGGATCCTGCCCCTAGGTGCGTGCCTATTCTGGCGCTGGCCTCCCCCGCTGGTCGATTGGAGCATGATCAACGGCGAATCAATGAGTTGTTCCGCTCCTTTTACGCGGACCTTTACACCAGCTGCTTATGGACTGATGAGACAGAGTCCCAGGCATTCCTGGAGGGTTTAGATTTACCTGTAATAGAGGAGGAGGAGGCAGAGGCTCTTGGGCGGGATGTTACATTGGCCGAGATCCGCTGTGCAATTAAGCAGGTGGCGCGCAATAAAACTCCTGGGAGCTACGGCTTGCCTATCGAATTTTATTCGACGTACGTTGACCTGCTGGCTCCGAGGCTATTGATGATGTACCAGGAGGCTCGGAAGGTGGGGAGGATACCTGGGTTGACTTGGGAGGCCATAATTGTGCCGCTTCTCAAGCCTGGGAAACCGCCGGGCGTATAGGCCCCTATCCATGCTCATTACGAACTACAAAATACTGAGTCTGGTGCTCGCCACTAGGCTCCTCCCATTAATTACGCGGCTGGTGCATGCAGACCAGGCGGGTTTTATTCCAACGGGCAACACTGCCAGTAGCGTCCGCAGGCTGATCAGGATCCTGGACGAGGGGTGCGGAGGGTGGGGCGGGGCAATGGTTCTCTCGGTCAACATCGCTAAGGCGTTTGATAGCCTTGAATGGCCCTATCTGTTCTCAGTGATGGCGGCGTTCAGGTTGGGGGCCGGGTATATTGGTTGTACTAAAATCCTGTATTCGTCGGCAACTGCTAGAGTTCGGGTGGGGAGAACTGTTTCTTCCTCCTATCCTGTGGGGCGGGGCACTAGGCTGGGCTGCCCGCTCTCCCCGCTGTTGTTTGCTCTCGCGATGGAGCCGTTAGCTGCGCGAGTGAGGCTGGGAGATGCGTACTGGGGCCTCCAGCTCAGAGGCCGCGAACACCATATTTTGCTCTATGCGGATGACCTCCTTATGTTTTTGGAGGATGCCGGGTACGCCCTGAACGGGGCGCGCAGTCTTCTTGATCGTTTCGGGGACATTTCGGGCCTGCAGGTTAACTGGACAAAGACCCGTGTTTTCCCGATATCTAGCACGTGCGACCCGCCGACATTGCCACCCGGTCTAACGCGGGAACCCCGGTGCCTTCCCTATTTAGGGACACGGGTGTACCACACACAGGCGGGTCTCTTCCAAGGTAATATTGAGAGAGCAATGAGGGGCTTGAGAGTAACCCTGGGCGCAGTATGCATAGTGGGGCTACGCGAAGCTACGCAAAGTGGGCGAGAAACTACGCATACCTACGCACTTCGCGTAGCCCCACTACGCGCCGCCTGCCCCCCTCCCCTACATACCTAATTTTTGTAAATTCAGAAATAAAAGTAAATAAAAGGCACTTACCTTGTCTGCTGCGTCCCGGGGCTCCCTCTGCTCGTTTGCGCCGCCGTCGCCGGCATCTTGGATACCAATGCGCATGAGCGGCCGATCGCGCATGCGCATTTCTCACAAGAAATGCGCATGCGCGGGCGAAGTAGGCAAATAGGCAACGAGGAAGTAGGCAACACTCCGTGGGCGTAGCGCAGTCCTTCGCCCAGGGTTACTTGAGAGGTAGCATGCGGTTCTGGGGGTCTCTGCTTTTGTCGGTAATGGGTCGGGTCGCGCTCCTGAAAAGGGTGGCGCTTCTGTGACTTTTATACTATTTCAGGACTTTACCGATACGGATACTGGCGGCATTTTTCCGACAGCTCCGCTCAGCAGTGAGCAGTTTTATTTGGGGTGCAGGTCGGCGTAGAGTGGCGTTGGAAACGCTGATGAGTTCGCGAGAGGAGGGAGGTCTGGCCTCTCGAGATTTTGAATTATACTACCTGGTTGCACAGTTCCAGGTTCTCACCCAGGCGGTGGCCCTGGAGTTTCGAGGACCGGCGAGTGAGATTATGCCTGATGTACCGAGGCATGTCTTATCCTTTGTGATATTACATCAGAGACTGAGAATGGCCGACTTGTCGATGGTGGAGAGTACTCTGCGATATTGCTGGAAACGATAGCATAGCAGAATTGGGGTGCTGCGACCGTATGCACCCGAGATACCACTGGGCATGTGTACAGCGCTACCGCATGGTGGAGACTGGTCCGGTCTGGCGGACTGGGAGGAGCTGGGCCTCCAGATGGTGGGCGATCTGTATGCAGACGGCGCACTGTTGCCGTATAGTGCGTTACTGGAGTCTTTTGGTCTTCCGTGTGGTCACTTTCTATTACATGCGGCTTTGAGTGCTGCTCTGCAAAAACATTGGGGTACGGGCCTCTCTGAATCCCCAGTAAGCGCAACATGTCAATACGTGGTGATGGCGGCGGGCACGCATAAGGCGATTACATGTTTATACAAACGAATGTCGGGGGATGGACTTGCCCCGGTGCAGAGACTGCGGGAGCGGGGGCGGCGGACTTAGAGAAGGATATCCCGGATGCGGCCTGGTCACAAATTCTTAGAAGGGCATAGAAGGGAACCAGGAATGCCAGGTTTCAGTTCATCCAATTATTCGTGTTACACAGGGCGTATCTTACTCCAGCTAAAATTAATCAATACTTCCGAATTAATACAGCGGTCTGCCCTCGATGTCGGACTGAAGGAGCGGATATAGACCACATGTTGTGGACTTGCCCACAGTTGGGCACATATTGGGGGGAGGTGGCGGGATCACTCTGCAGGATAACCAAGCGGCAGATAGATATGGACAAGGGGGCGTGTCTCTTACACTGGTTCCCACATACTAGTAAAAATAAGATAACTAGTAAATTCCTGGATTCCTGGATTTAGGACTCATCTTGGCCAATAGAGAAATAACGTCGCATTGGAAGGCAGCAGTCGGCCCTAGCTATGTTAGGTGGAGGGCTGCACTACTCCTGTGGGCGGGCAGCGAGAGTTCAATCCGGATGCAACAGGCGCATAGGTCCCATAGTGATAGAGCGCTAGAGACGGCAAGGGAATGGGAGTCCCTGGTGGTGGAACTCCGGATCTTGGATGCGGATGCTGATTCGGATTCTGTGACATCAGCGGGGTGGAGCAGGCGTGAGCGGCACTTCCTGGACTGGGAGGACTTAGCGCAGTGGGGGATCCCCGCGACATGAGAGGTTTGGGGGAATTTTAGTGTAACACATGAGGAGGCCCATATATGTATTGCACACGAGAGTAGTAAGTTGGCAACACTTTTTCCTGATATAGTAGCGCCAGCAGCAGGGGTGGGGGGATGGGAGTTGCAGTTCGTTAAGAGGGACACGAAGGGGGCTTGTTTAGGACCTCAGAGCCTGACTTCCAGCGGAATGCGGGGGGCTGAGGGATTTCACATTACGGTGTCAGGCTGAAGAGGGATTCTATGTTGTATTACTGGGGGCATAATTGTTGAAGATTATTTTGACACAAAATGAGGAATGCTTTGTATTTGTATTGGTCTCCTTGTGTGTTTTCTTTGTGTTTCAAAACAATAAAAAGATTTACAAAAAAAAAAAAAAATTGAAAGGCAGTGAACAGGATGCCAAAACAACTCTTTTGTATCGACTGTCTGGTTGCTGGAAAACTGCTCTTTTCTACCAGAGGTTTGTCTTTGAGTTGATTGTGGGTACAGGACTTCCTTCCAACTGAATCTTAATGTTAGGTATGGCACTAGGATTACCATAGTACACTCTCCTCCCACACCTCAACCGTCAGAGCCCAGGTTTAGTATGGACAGAGACTTTCACAATCTTTTAAATACCAAAAGTGGGTAGGGTTGGTCCCAGGAACTTTTACCTCATTGATTAGGGAGTGTCCAGGACTCATTCCTACTCCCTAGCTCATAGCAAGCATAAATCTGGCATCTCCAGACACCGACTTCAGAACATTCCTGGATCTGAGGACTGAACCGGCTCCCTCTTGTACCCAGGGCAAAGAAGGGGGACTCCAAGGTTCATAAGGATGACCTCCTCACTACAGGGATAGAAAAAACTCTGACTGGCACCCTGTGAGCCTCAAAGTACCTTCCCTAGGGGATTTGGAAGTGTTCTCCTGTGGTAGATTAAGACTTGAAGACTTTTTGACCTGGGTGAACCCAGTTAGGGTACCCATTCCGCATTTCATCAAGGTCAGTGTCAAATTGCGCCTAAGTTCTGGTTTACTATGACCATTGATTATGATTAGCACTTTGTGCTTCCTGGAACAATTTCTACTACAAACTTTGGGATTATTTTGTTTGTTAAATTGTACTCTTTCTAATTTAATTTGGGATTTTGAATGATTTGCATTTCTACTTTATTACTGTTTTGAGACTGAATAAAAGCTTTACGCATTACCTCTAAGTTAAGCCTGTCTACTCTGTGCTGCAGCTACCAAGGGGTTGAGCTGAGTTTTATTTAGTGACTCCAACGTCTTGCACACAGTTCCAAGGATTGTCGGTAGGCTGCGCTACAACGGGATCAGGGCAAAGCCTCGGCCGAGGTCAAGACGAGGTCAGCTCAGACTGGGAAATCGCTATAGGTCGTGAATCCTCCTCGGGCGCCAGTGTCGATGCCAGTGTCGATGTCAAAGGGATCCGTGCAGATAACGGCACCGGGACAGAAGTTGACATCAAAGCTGATGTGGAACCCAAAGGGGGGGGGGTAGAGATACATAGACCGTGATAAGGTCCTCCAGCGGTAGGAAAACAGGAGGCTCTTCCAGATTCTTGGGGCCTGAATGTGCACCACAGAGAACCAGAATAGTGCTGAAAATGAATAGCAAAGACTCCCATGAGGCCTCTACTTACTGTAACATCGCTTATGGATCCAGAAAGGTGGTGTTCATCAGAACCAGAATCGAAAACGTCTCTTCTTGAGTTCAGCAGCATGATTGAGTGGCACACTGATGCCGTCGCACCTGCCCTGGAGATCGAAAATAGCAGTAAGGGACCAATTTCTGCTTGGACATCTTACATTTTTCTTTGACTTAAACAAAGACTTTGACTGTTTCAAATATCCACTGCGGGAATGGCTATGAGAAGGGGAACGGCACCTTATTCTCAACTTCAACCAGCAATGGCATGAAGTCTTGTAGTGCTTTACAATGTAGAGCTTCACTTCGCAATCTCATATTGCCTTTTGGTTCATATGGGCACAGACGTCACAGGTTTAGGAGTTGTGTTGTGACCCCAAACACCAGAGGCACACCTCATGGGGATCTGTCTCACATATATTTTGGTACAGTCCCTACAAGGTTTACAACCTGTGTTGGAACTGGCACATTCTGGTTGGCTGAGGCAATGCCCTAGCCAGGCAGAACCTACAACTTCCGTCAGGGTCAGGTGATTACGCTCACGGTATAACCTACGCTCGCCCTTGGGTAGTTTGGCACTGAGCAGTCAGGCTTATTACAGAGGAAATGTGTAAAGCATTGGCACAACACTCTCACACAATAAATACACTGAGCATCACAAAAGAGACTTCACACGTGGTGTATGTAAATAACATTTGTATTCAACACACACATTAACTAATACAACATAATCATCATGTATTTCTGGGCATACATCACATTTGGAAATATCACAAGCAGTACTCGGCCCAACCATGTTAAAAATTACACCAGTAATATTCACACTTGGGAAAAATCCTATTGTGCCCCCCAGCACACTTATGTGGTGCATAAAGTGAGAATGAGACACACTCTGGCATATATTCTAATTCAATACCACACAGTTATAGGGTGCACCCCAGTTGATAACACAATCAGAAATGTGTACATACAGATAATTACAACACTTTTAAATAGCCCCGTTGGCCAAGGCGGAACAGGTAGCAACCAATGTTAAATGAAATATTCTTATGGCAAGGAAACAATGAGTACAGCAATATCACCGTCCAGTGTAATTAATCACAGGCAGTTGCTAACGCACACTCACCTAGAACCAATACACAGTGCTATCATATCAGGCAGGTGCGTATGTAGTGCCCTCGCACACACATACGCACACAGCACCCTAATGCGGTGCGCTGAAATCTGGCAGGTCAGTTGATAAAGCACTTGCAGACCCCATGGTCCATGTCCTCCTCCACCTTTCAGCTACCCCTGACAACCCTACACCCACAGGCTGGAAATAAAGAAAGCCTTCCTCCGATACTAGGCCAATCGCTGCCGGAGTCACGCTTAGTCAGGGTCTCAGGGAAAAGGTACGGGTAGGTAACAGGCTGATTAAGCGGCAGTAGACAAATCGAGGTATGGCTACTACTCTGGACGTTCAATAAAAGGACTCCAAACTTCAGGCACCAGCCCACTTCTGCATAGCTCAGCGGGGTCACGCAGTTTCTTGATCCATTTCTGACCGCTTTAAGCAGAGTTCGTTATCCCAGTCAATTACTCTCACTACTCAGGCCCTATCCTGGCAATACTACCTGACAACATGAAGTGGTCGGGATGGGTGAGGAGAGAACAGTCGGTCCACCGCACTGAAGGTACAGAAAGGAGTAATCAATGATTGGGGGATAAAGCAGAGGAGCCTCTTGGAAGAAGGATGCACCCCGTAGGACACACATCAATCAAAGTAGCACTCAGGCACTCCGGGCACTCAGGAAAACGAATCTGCTCCTCTGCACCTCCCTGGAAATAGGCACAATGCCTGGTGCACATTGGTACGAGTCTCACCAGACAGTTCGGGTCACACACAATGCAGAGACCCAAATTCAGCACCTCCCTGGAAATGAGGCACAACGTCGGAATGTGTTGAGCTGAGTCGCACTAAACAATTCCGGTCACACATAATGAAGAGTTGCAAATTCTGTGCCACTCTGGAAATGAGACACAATGTCTGGTGTGTGTTGATTTGATTTTTCCAGACAATTCCAGTCATACACACAGGTGCAATTTCAGTGGTGCCACACAAGGTAGAATGAGTCACTGCTACGGGTACGCCCCCACCTCCGAGGTTGCATCCTGTGAATTGTCACACGAGAGAGAAGCGGCTAGATCGATGAAGCGGGCCTCCCGCAACCGGTGAATTAGTTCACCACCAAGTATCAAGGCCCCACGATGCAGGGCCCACACTCCTGAGATGTGGGCAGTGCTTTTGGGTCTTCACTCCAGGAACACTACTCAATTACATGCTCACACCACACTACCAGTGGGAATCCAGCAGACGATGTGGGCACTTAAGAGGACACCACTCTCCAGGTATCACAGATAAATCACAGATAAATGGTACAGGTCACTTGCGGGAAGTCTTTGATGTCCCTGAGACCTCCACAAGAGAACAGGGGTCAAGCCAACAAGCCCTTGGAGCACACACTTCATGGTGCTATACAGCAGCTGGTAGTCAGCCCAGTCCAGCCAATGCTCAGGATGGGTGCACAGTCTCTTCCAATGGCAGTAATCCTCCTTTTATCCAACAGATTCCTCTGGCAGTATGCACCACGCAGTTCCATGATCTTCGGTCCCATGTTCTCACAAGTGTATCTCTGTCCTGCTGAAGTATAGAACCAATAGTTATATTGTAGTGTGCCTTTCAAGAGGGTGATGGTTCAGAGGGTTTCCCTTTGAACCACAGCTGTCTTTCCTAAATTTCAGTTCTGTCTGCCATGGGCCCCGTGGAATGCAGATCTTAATCTTTAGTGGGACCATGATCTGGCTCCCATAGGCCAGGTATCAAAACCTCTTCCTTCAATCTATCCAGCCAGGCACTCAAATGGCAGAGGTCTGTCATTCCAGTTGCATGCTCAATGTTTATAACTGTCTCTGGGGATGCGCAGACGTGCTCCCCCATCTTCCAGTGTGCACTACAGTCAAACTAAAAGGCACACAAAGAGTTTCAGAGCAGAGAAATGCCCACTTTCTAGAAGTGGTATTTCTAAGCTATTAATGCCAACTCTCTTTACCACAGAAGAGGGTTTGCGATTGTGAATCAAATGATAGGAAACATTAATAGGCTGCTCCACTGTAACCCATATTTGCAGCTTGAAGTAATTTCAACCATTCCCCATGTAAACCTATGGGAAGAGCAAACATCATAGGATGTGAAAACACACATGTGTATTCGTTACTACCTGGGATGGACCACACGTGTACCTGCCCTGCCTTTCACCTATCACTTGCTTCACTCCATAAGACTTACCCTAGGGGTGCTCTAGTGTTAGTGAAAGGCACACTCAACCTTGGCCAATGATTTGAAAGGCCAACCTGAGCATAAGTGCAATCGCGAACCCAGAAGCCTGCAATGGCAGGCTTGACACATGTTTAAACACCATAGGTGCAAGTGCTCACACACAGGCCTGAAATGGCAGACTGGAGAAGTGTTAAAAAAGGCATAGGTTTAAATGCGCACACACAGACCTGCAATGGCAGGCTTGAGACATGTTTAAAAACATTAAAAACATTGTGTAAGCACCCATTCCTACCATGTGTAGGAAGGGCAGTCACACTTTATTACTGCATGTACAGTGGGAAAGTGCCCACAGCCTTAAGGCCACTAATAAGAGAAGCAGCACAACCCATGTGTTACTCCATGGGAGGAGCCATCCTCCTAGGTAGGGAAAATCCACATGGGGGTTCTTCACTACCTGGGGAGGGGACACCTATGTGTACCTGCCCTGCCTTTCTCCTACCACTTGCTCCACACCTCAGGGCTTACCCTACGGGGGCTCTAGTGGTAGAGGAAGGCCCACTTAGGGTTGGCTAATGAGGTAAAAATACCAAACTGAGGATAGGCGCAACTGTGCACCCAGAGGCCTACAATGGCAGGCTTGACACGTTTGAAAGGTTATTCTGGTGGGTGGCACAATCAGTGTTGCGTCCCACCAGCAGCCAGTGCAGTACCTGCCCTGGGAATGTAGTGTAAATTTTTACAGGGTACTCACAGGTACAACACCTAAACCAATCAAGTAAGCACCACTTTCTTATCTATTGAGGAAGGGTGCGCGCACTTCCACATTGCATTACAGTTGGAAAGCGCCCAGAGTCATAAGGCCATGGAAAGAGAATCAGCAAAAACCAGGAGGAGGAAAAGCATTAAGTTTTAGGGAAATCCCCTAAGGGCCATGTCCAACAGCCTGTCATTTTAGGAGAGAACATTTCCCTTGCACACTTGAAAAGTTTTGAGAAGAAAATCTGAAAAAATCTCATTCAAGAAGAAAGAAGTAGACGGCCAGATCAGCATCTGAAAAAATAGAAAGAAATAAACTAATGTCAGTATGCACGGGTGGCGCTTATGTGTGGCTCCATTCATCATTTCGAGAGTGGAACGGATTGGTCGCAGAACCGCGTTGGCGCCCCCAACCTGCATGAGGCGGGCCTGCTTTAGAGTTTTCCAGATCCAGTCTGATGCCTGGGGAATATCACAAGAGGAGGAATCTGCAATTAAAAGTATCCATCAGAAAGCTTAGTTCTAATCATGGAAGCCACGTTATAATTAAAAAAAAAACAATATGTTCCATACCATTGCAACACAACTGCCATGTTTAATTTTTATTTGTTATTTCAAACATAAGCCCAACATGCTTAGGTGGCTGATTGTTATCTTTTCCAACTTTTATTCTTTTCATTATTCTTGCATATCGTTTTGAGTTTGTGTGTGTTTTATTGTCCTTGTGAAAGTAGGTGAATGCAAGAATGAGTCAGTGGGTGGCTGAATGGATGCATTAGTGCAGGATTAACTTGACCGGATGCATGTATTATGACGTGAGTGCCTAAATGTTTCAATGACTTATGAAGCACTTTCATCTTTAAGCGAGACATATTGACTATTCCATATAGTATTGTCTACATGCTTTCCTTTCACACACAATTATCAATTTCCCTCAAATATTGTTAAAAGAGAAGCCAGCAAAACAAAGCCAAAAATACCACAACTGCATTATGCGTGGGAATCAATGTTTCTGTTTCACATTTCCTGTGGCTGTGCTCCCAGGCACTTCCAATCAGCCCACTTCCTGAAAATACGCCCAGGGTCCAGCCTGTCAGCTCACGCTCCTTGCCGCTGCACTGTGCTGACTCTACCAACTGTACAGCTCTATTGCTCTATCCCTGCTGACTTACTTTAGTTACCATCCACGTCATAGAACATTAAAATCCTGCTACTGATTCTGTCCAACACATTCAGAAGTCTCTTTAGTGAAATGTACCACTATCTTTGCACAGAATGTCATTATGTCAGATTGAACGCTCGCCACACACAAATGGGCATATTTATAAGGAGTTAACGCCACCAGAACGTCACTCTTTTTCAATGTTCTGCTTGTGTTAAGCCTTTCGCCTTATTTGCAACACGGCATTGAGCCATTTACCATGGCTTAACGCCTCCTTGTAAATAATGCCCCAATAATGCAGCACTTAGCATGAAAGAGGCATGTAATAGGAATTGCTTTTTGATGCTGCCCCATATTTAGAAGGTAGAAGTCAGCATAACAAATATCACCAGGGAATACCTGGTCATAAGCTGGCGATACGAGGAGAATTTTTTTTATTTCTCCTCTTATTTTGCTCTTTTCATGTGCGCTGCATTCTGCAGCACACATAGAAATGACAAATCGCCTGTAAAGATTGCTTATGTGTTGGAATGTGTCCCTTCCAGCACGTAAACAATCATCCCTGCAGTGCATGCACCCTTGCAACATGGTGCATCACTTTTAATATAGGAAAGAGTGACGCACCAGCAGCGCATGGGGCTTGTAAAAAAGCCCCATGGTATGGCCTTCAAAACCAGGGGTGCATCTACCAGTGGTACAGCTAGTGCAATGCGCCAGGGCACAGAGATGTGAGGGAGGCAAACTGCAGCAGCCCCTCAATCCCTAAAACCTAAATAATCATGCTGGATTTATTTATTTATTTATTTATTTATGAATTTTGTAGAGCGCACGGCTACCCCCAATGGGGGTGTCCCGGCGCTAAAAACTGATTGGCAGAAAAGAGAGAAAGTAGACTACACAGATACAAAAAGCCAAGTCTTCAGGCGTCTACGGAAAATCACTTCAGATGGGGCAAATCTAAGATCAATAGGAAGACTGTTCCAGTATTTGGCTGCAAGGACAGCGAAAGCTCTGCCACCCATTCTTGTGCGACGGAATCTAGGCACACACATTAGGCGCAGATTGTTAGAGCGGAGATCCCTGACCGAGTAAGACAGCCTCAGTCTTTTTCTTAAGTAGTCTGGGCCAGTTCTATTCAACGCTCGAAAGGCAAAAATGAGCGTTTTGAACTTAATTCGGTTAGCTATAGGCAACCAATGAAGCTCTTTGCGAAATGCCGAGATCGAATGTCTATAGGGAATGTTACCAATCAATCTTGCGGCCGCGTTCTGCACCACCTGGAGACGTTCAATTTGGTACAGAGGAGCCCCTGCATAAAGACTGTTCGCGTAATCCAGGTGGGAGGTAATTAAGGCCTGGGTGACAGTTCTACGTGCATCCATAGGTAAAAAAGGGAAAATCTTCCTCATCATTTTTAATTTGCCATAGCAAATCGACGTGACCTTATTGATTTGGGGGCTGCAGGATAGTGTATCATCGAATATGAACCCCAGGTTACGGGCAGAATGAACCGGGGTTGGCGGAGGGTTGAGAATCGTAGGCCACCATAAAGAAGGTGGAATGGTCATTTTTTGATTAAAGAACAAAACCTCCGTTTTATCGGTGTTTAATTGCAGATGGTTAGTGGACATCCAGGAACAAATTTCGCCAAGACAGTGGCGAAAACTGGAGAGGCTGGAGTCAGAGTGATCGCTGAAAGAGAATATAAGCTGAGTATCATCAGCATACGAAATCACTCTGACTCCGCAAGCCTCTATTACCTTAGCCAACGGGGCAAGGTACACATTGAAGAACAGGGGGCTTAACGCTGAGCCCTGTGGGACTCCGCGGACCAGAGGTTTGCATTCTGATTCAAAAGGTCTAAGAAGAACCCTCTGCGATCGCCCTTGGAGGAAGGAACCCAGCCATGATAAGGCAACGCCACTCACTCCAATCTGCTTCATACGGTCAAGGAGGATTTTATGGGACACCGTATCGAAAGCGGCGGACAGGTCGAGGAGGACCAGCATGGCCTCCTCGCCCTTGTCCACACACTCTCGCACAGTTTCTGACACTTCAAGCAGTGCGGTCTCAGTACTGAAACCCGCACGGAAACCGGACTGGGAATCATGCAAAAGAGAGTAAGTCTCCAGGTATTCAGCTAGTTGAAGTTGGACTGCCTTTTCCAAAACCTTAGCAGGTTTGGGAAGCAGAGAGATAGGCCGATAATTACTAAATTGTGTAGGGTCGGCATCAGCTTTCTTCAAAATGGGTACCAGCAGAGCTTCCTTCCAAACTAAAGGGAACTGGCCTAGTTGTAAAGAGGCGTTCCAAATGGAAATAAGAGGCTCTAACAGTAAAGTGGCCAACTCACTCATGATTTTAGGGGGGACCGGGTCCAAAGGGGAACCTGATTTGCACTGTAATAATAGTTTATGTGCAAGATTAGGAGTGAGGTCCTTGAAAACAGCTAAAGTAGGAACAATGTCCTGGTTAGTTGAAACCGGGATAAGGGAGAGGTCCAGATTACCAGCTGGAGGGAAAGAGGCAGCAATTTTATCGATTTTTTCTTGAAAGAAGTCTGATAGTCCGTTACAAAGAGACTGACTAGCAGGATTAATAGGTGTCATAGCAGGGGGTTTGACAAAGTCCTTGACAATATTAAACAGTGTTTTAGCCGAATTGTCTGCGTCTTTAATTTGTGAGGTGAAAAACTCTTTCATGGCTAATTTTCTTGATTTAGTGAAATTCCTAAGGGCCGTTCTATAGATAGTTTTTGCCTCAGGGTCGTACGTAAGTCTCCATTTACGTTCGAGTTTTTTACAATGGCTTTTTTCTTTACGTAAGGCATCTGAAAACCAGGGAGCAGAAGGGCGAGCTCTAGCAGATGACATCGTTATACAAGGGGCAATTTCATCGATCGCCGCCAATAGAGTAGTGTTAAACTTAGTAACACAGGTATCAATATTTCCTAAGCTTAACTCAAGAGGGCAACTGAATATTGGCTCTAGGGAAGTACAGGTGACCTTATGCCATTTTCTTCTCTGGCCTGGCCCTGGTTTCACCGGGATGGGAGCCTGCGGGATGGGAATGTCAAATGGATTTCCACAGAGAAACAAGCATTAAAGAAGACATCAGGAGCCATATGTATCAACAAACTCTTTTGCGATTCCTAAATAGCGATTTGTAAGGAATCGCTATTTAGGAATTGCAAAATGGTATGTACGAAGACAATCGCTATTTTTTAGCGATTCCTCAATCTTCCTTATTTGCGAATTCGCATTTTGCGAATTCGCAATTAAGGAATAATTTCCAATGCATTCCTGTGGGCCAGGAGGCCCATAGGAATGATTGCGAAAAAATTCTCAAATTGCAAATTCGCAATTTGCTAATCACAATTTGAGAATTATTTCAAGGGTGCAGGGGTGTCTCAAAGACGCCCTGCTGCACCCCTGAAATGTACATGTGTGTGCATATGGCGCACATACATGCCCTATGGGCATGTGTGTGCATCACATGCCACCTTCAAAAATGCCAAAATGTGAATTTTTTGAAGAATTCGCAAGTTACCATCAACTGCAAGTCGGTGGTAATTTGCGAATTCTTAACCAAAATTTGCTACCCAAAAATACTACATACATAGCATTTAAGAAATCGCAAAATTGCGATTCCTTAAATGCTATGGCAAAAAAGGAATCGCAAAACTTTGCGATTCCTTATCTTGCGAATATTTCATACATCCCAAAACAAGCAAAAAGGCCGTTTGCGATTCGCAAAGGCCGAAATTCTGCGAATTTCAGCCTTTGCGATTCGCAAAAGGCTTAATACATATGGCCCTACATTTTGGTTTTATCCTGTCACATTTTCTGTGCATTCAAGACAAGAGGTCAATTTTCAGTCTAGTCTACTGACAAAATGTTGCTTATTCTTTTCAAACAGAGACTGGTGTTTACATTTCTTTCTCTAAAGGCAAAGTTTGAGGATTTTGTAAAGTCAACTATGTGACAGTCGTGCTGATGTGAAAGAAAAGGCTGTATGATGCAGTTTTCTTTTAACACAACATTTAAATGCCTATAAATGAATAGTACACATATTTAAAAATCAATAAACCTTTAGGAAAGCACAAATAAAATGTTTTTTCTGATTCTGAAGAGTAATGGAAACAACGAATTTAATAGAATCAAAACAAATTAAGGCACTTTACTTGCTGATCCCCAAATGGTGAAACACAAATAACAAATATTCCCTGAAATGAAATTTCCATCCATTATCATTTGTACCCAATATAGTTTTATCAGAAAAATCATATTTCTGTGCAAATGTAGTGGTTATTTCAATAGAAAATGTGTTCTCTGTTAATACCAGTGGCTACCACGCCATGCTTTATTAATATGTTTGTGAATTTGTGCTCCTAAATGCAACATCAGCTACATACTACAGCTTTACCACACTCCTGCTAAATGGGCCTGGCACATTTGTGATACTTGTTTTTTGTGTGATGCGTGCATTTTTCAGAATCCCTATGAATTCGCTGGCTACTATGGCCAGA
Organism: Lissotriton helveticus; assembly: GCF_964261635.1. Classification (NCBI taxonomy): domain Eukaryota; kingdom Metazoa; phylum Chordata; class Amphibia; order Caudata; family Salamandridae; genus Lissotriton; species Lissotriton helveticus. Next base: position 1,798,071,990 of record NC_136057.1, read on the forward strand.
GGAGCTCTTTCAGTACTCGGAGCTTGCCGTTAGATCTGTCTGATTCCCTCAGCAGCAGGAGTGAGACTCCAAGCAGCAGAATCTACTGAAGCACCGAATCGTCGACCAGTTCATCTATTTCCACAATTATCTAGTTTTCTTGGAATAGTTTTCTTGGAATTGTTTTCTGTTGCTTCAGATTCATTTTCCATTTTTAAAATACTCTGGAATAGATGTTTACAACCTTTGTACAATTTTGATTTACCTCGGTCTTTGTATGTAGTTATATTACTTAGTACCCTTTCTAATTGCTTGTATTAAATAATCTGATTTGTTGAAATATGCACACTCGTGTTTAAATCGTTAATTTGAAGATTTATCATGATACAAATAATTCAATTTTAATTTTGATTGTTCATTAGTCAGTCACCATTGGTGGGCTACACAATAGATTTATTCATGTGATTGGTGTTTATTTAATTTTTCTAAAATAAATCCCTTATCGGCACTCTTACCTATTAATTGTTACATGTCCCAAGCCTCCAAGGGTTTATTGGGTTTCCCACGTTATCTTTACTTCCGTGTAATATGGCGCACTCTCTTTGTTATAGCAAAACACCCCTTTTGAAAGGTATGCCTGGTGCTTACTTTTTTTTTTAAACAATTTTTATTTGCATTTAAGTTTTATATACCATCATTACCCCCCCCCCCCCACCCCTGCAGAACAGGTAGCACAATCTAACTTACTGTTAATTTGAACAGATATGGAGAAAAGTATATATATTTGTACAATGAACATTTACGCTAACAAACTGAAAACAAAGTATAAGCAAATTGAGAGGGAGACATTAGATATAAGACCTGCGCGGTTAAAGCATTTCACTCCTCATGCATCCAATCTAGCAAAGGAGCCCTTATCAACAAACCCTTATTCCGCTGTGTCCTCCCTTTCTTTCTATACATCGCTACTTCTATGTTGCAAGTTGCAAACAGCCTGGTTCTCCATTCTACAAACGATGGTGCTAATGGATCTATCCAGGCTGACGCAATGCACAGTCTGAAAACAGCCATAGCAATGAAGATAAGCCTGTGCATTGAATGGGGTAGGGGTGTGTTTGATGTACCTAATAGAATTTCTTCAGTTGAAATGTTAATACGGCAATGTGCGAGGAGGGAAAGAAAGTCAGAGATTGTCGATATGATATTCCCTTTTAAAGGACAAGTACCAAACATGTGAATTGAATCTGCTGATGGAAGGGAGCACCTCGGACAGTGTGTCCTAGATCCGTGTAATTTAGTTGACAGTCTAGTAGCTGGGATGGGAGGAGCTAGGTGGGCTGAGGGAAGAGGAGGAGTCAGGACAGGATGAGGGCAGTTAGAGTAGGGACAGGAGACAGGCAGGATGTACAAGAATAAAGCTCCAGTATAAGTAAATGATAGTGTCTGTATTCATTGTAGCAGGATGCTACAACTGGCGACGAGGGTTGGATGATACTGACTGCAGCCCATGAGACCACATACAGGCACCCTGTCCCATGCAGCGTCGAGGGAAGAGCTCCGCTGCCGAGTAAAGCTGAGGCCTGATGATTGTGGCCCAGAACAAGTGAACGCGACCCAAAGAAGCCAGGGAACCCCGAGGAAATCCCGACCTGGGAGCGCTGAAACGCTCGGTCGAAGAAACCCTGTGGCGCTGAAAGCGCGAGCCCCGCCGAGTGTGTGTAACCCAGCAGCCAGAAAGAAACAGGAGTCGGGAGCCCATTCCGACCCTGTACAGCGCCACACAGTGAGTGCAGAAGTGCCCCAGAACAGCGAACGTCGTCTGGGAAGCGCCGCTGTCAAGCGCTGCTGAGAGCGCAGCGATCGGGGTTTGTGCATTTCCCGACGGCGGAAAACCTCACGCCCGATGCGTGCATTTCGGCAAGTGGTCGGAAATAATTGCTGCATGGCCGGCGTTTGAAAGACGCTTTCGCGCCAAAAGAAAGCGCCGGAATTGCCCCAGTGACGCTGACGATAAAGGAGATACTGGGAGCCCACCCCAGTCCCACTGAAGTGACTCGTGGATGTGGAAGGGGTCCCAGAAGTCAAGTGACTCCTGCAGAGGCACCGGAGAGAAAGTGCAGAGTCAGCCGACATCGGGTCTCACCCCGATGCGTGAGAAACGGCGAGTGGCCGACGAGAGAAACCGGAGCTCAACCCCCCCCTGACCTACCTGTAGGGTGAGAGTGGCATCGAAGCTGAGCTGCGTAAATCCTGGTGATCCAGTGAAGAGACCATCGGTGAGTGAGCTGAGGAGTGCATGAGAACCAAGACCTCGTGGAGAATGCGAGTGCATGGAGGCGGCCATCTTAGAGTCAGGCGCCTTAGAGGACATCACTAAGCAGTACCCGGGCGGCCATTTTGAAGTCAGGCAACCCAGAGAGAGACCCCTGGATGTCCAGAGAGCGGCCATTTTAAAGTCAGGCGTCACCAAACAAACAAGCATTGGCGAAGGACAAACAAGCATTGGCGAAGACCAAACAAGCATTGGCGAAGAACAAGCAAGCATTGGCGAAGACCAGACAAGCATTGGTGAAGGACAAACAAGCATTGGCGAAGACCAAACAAGCATTGGCGAAGACCAAACAAGCATTGGCGAAGAACAAACAAGCATTGGCGAAGACCAGACAAGCATTGGCGTAGGCCAAACAAGCATTGGTGAAGACCAAACAAGCACTGGCGAAGACCAAACAAGCACTGGCCAAGAACAAACAAGCATTGGCGAAGACCAAACAAGCATTGGCGAAGACCAAACAAGCATTGGCGAAGACCAAACAAGCATTGGCAAAGACCAAACAAGCCCTGGCAAAGAACAAACAAGTACTGTCAAGAGCCAACAGACAAGCCGTGGCGAGTAGGAACCAACAAGCAGTGGCGAAAGGAAACAAACAAGTGTTGGCGCATGCAAATAAACAGGCACTGGTAAATGCCAAGAAATAGGCATTGGTAAGGCAAATAAATAAGCGTGACCAACGGCGCGTGAACAACAATGAACAAGTCTTGGCAACCAAGACAGAAGAAGCACAAGCAAACACAAGGACCAAGCAAAGACAACAGCACAATGGAACAAGCATAAGCAAATGCAAGAGACAGATAAAGACGACACAGAGCACAAACCAAAGAGCGTCAAAGAGAGAAGAGCTGCTGGGCAGAACTGCAGAAGACCCAGAGGAGGGCAGTCCTACAGAGGACCCCGGAGAAAGTAGAACAATCCAAGTTCGTTCACCAGCTCATACAGCGCATACTGGGATGGTTACAAAGATTATCAATTTCTAAGCAAACAACCAGACCAAAGACCTTGACCAGAATCTCCCTCTCTCATGGCGGGAAGAGACGTAGCACAGCGGGTCACTCCAGACACTGAGGTACCGCCCCCAACGGTGCAGACTGATGAGTGGATCTCGGATCTCAAACGACACTGGTGGCTCGAAGCTTAGGAAGATTTCTTAAAAGCCAATGGTGAGCAAAGAGAGAGAAAATGTCTGATACTACTCCTCCGTCTGGTGGGTCCTGAGGGCCGCTGCCCAATCAGGACATTTTCCAAAGAGGATACAGATATCTACAAAAGACTCCAAAGGGAGCTCTGTGCCCATCTCAACGCACAGACAGATGTGGATCAGAATCGCATAGTTTTCAATACAGCACGGCAGGAACCAGGCGAACCGTTGCCAAACTTCATCACTCGGTTACAAAGTCTGGTACGAGGCTGCCACTTCAACACTTTTACAAATGAGGATGCGGTCCGACTTCGGATCGTTGAAGGTTGCATAAACCCTGACACCAAGCGCAAGATCCTGCAAGGGCATTGGTCGTTAAAGGAAATCATCAAGAAGGCCGAAATTGGAATGCAGATAAAAGCAAGAGACAGATTCAGGGACGTGCACCTGAGAGCAAACCATCAAGATACCTGGGAAGATAGAACTCAGAAAACAAACAAAACTGAAAGGAGAGAGAGGGAAGGCAGACCAGCAAAAAGACAACAAAAAAGATACAGTGACAAAGAAAGTGACAAGGACTACTCAGAATCAGATGACTCAGAGTCAACCATCCAAAAGACAATTCCAAGGAGTTATTCACCCCCCAGGAGCTCCTCAGGGAGTCATTCAAAAAGACAACGGGAAAGATACAGCGACAAAGAAAGCGACAAGGATTACTCAGAGTCAGACTCCTCAGCATCTGACTACTCAAAGTCAACCAAGTATTATTCAGAGTCAGATGACTCAGAGTCAACCATCCAAAAGACAATTCCAAAGAGTTATTCACCCCTCAAGAGTTCCTCAAGGAGTCATTCAAAGCATGACACACAGTACTCCGATGAGGAAAGAGAGTCTAATGGGACAGATCGCACTCCTGGACAAGAGGGCATCCTGCACAACAAGTGGGAGAGAAAGACAAACCCTAGAAGAAGGGGTCGCACTGGTCAACACCTGAAGTCGGCGCAGGAACATCAGTCGTCAAGCAGTGAAGACGAGGCCAAGGAAACATCTGGCAGGAGACCACATCACCCCCAGATCAGAGGTGTTAGAGCATCAAACAAGCGTGAAGGAGAAACAGATCGCACAAGACGGACTGATCTTCCACAGCAACGAATCAGAAAAGATCCATGTATATTTGGCTCCCGCGACAACGAAGAAACGGAGAGGAAATCGTTAACTTCAGGCGAGAAGGACAAAGAGGCAAAAGCTTGGGATCAAGCACAAGGAACAAGCACGGGGTCATCAAACGAACCCCCAAATGAGACAGCATTGAAGATGCTCCAACAAAGGCACACGGAGAAGCATATCAAAGACAATTCACAGGGAAAGAGCAATTTGTCGCGGACTACGGACTTCCAAAATCCATTACCCAAGACAGTTTCAAAGAAATGTTTGAGAAGGAATGGGAAGAAGGATCTCTCTGATACGGAGCGCACATCCATTCAACCCTGGAAGTTGACAAAAGACTTCTCTGACCCGGAAAGCACGTCTATGGCCAGGAACTCCTCTGGTTCAGAGAGCGCATCTGTCCGATCCTTTAAAAGGGGTATGGCCCGGACCTCCTCTGATTCAGAGAGCGCATCTGCCCAATCCTGGAGGTCGACAAAAGACTTCTCTGACCCAGAGAACATGTCTGTCCAATCCCGTGAGTCGACCAAGTCATGGTCCCGACAACAGACATGGCGTCAACCACCCGAACGCACCATGGAACCAAAAGACATCCTTCCCGTCAAGAGCAACATGTCACACACTAAGGTCTCTGAATACTTAGCCACCTCACCGGATAACCTGTCATGTCAGGCACAAGTATATTCAGACACAGATCAGACCCCGTCACCCCTGAAGGGGTCCGCAAGGCTGACTCACAGGACCTACAAAAGGAAGACAGAGACAGTGTACCTCAGTAACCGGATGGGAAAGGACCAGCCAGTCACTCCGCAAGGAAAGCCGGACGTGTCAGTAGAGAAATATCATCAGATGAGAGAGAAACATGCCCATGCACCGATAGCTCACAAGCTCGCCAGACAACCCGAGGCCGTGAATGAGTTATCGAACCAAACCAAGACCGTCTCATCAGATAGCACCGCACTGCCCGGCATATATGACCCTGAATTGGAGGGCAGTGTTGCCCTCGACCGGACTAGCCAAAAGGAAGTAAGGGTAGATGTGGTGAATGAGTTACCAAACCAAACCAAGACAGTCTCATCAGGTAACACCGTACTGTCTGGTATACATGACTCTGAATTTGAGGGCAGTGCTGCCCTCGGCCGGACAAGACAAAAGGAAGCAAAAGTAGATGAGGGCGCTCGGAAGAGGACCGGAACATTATCCACTCGTGAAAGAGATCGAGCATTTGAACCAACCGTAGTTACACCACCGGAAGGAAACATGGGGACTGCGGACCGCGAGAGTCAACAGTTTACACGCAACGTGATCAAGAACAGAAAGATTGACCAAAGCCAAGCCCACCACTGATTCAACACTACTGAAGCTTGAAAAACAGGCCGTCCGCCGACCCGTGTGGTGGATTGAAGAATTACGAACACTGAAGACATTAAGCTCATTTTGTTAAGAAGGGGGAAGATGTAATATAGTTGACAGTCTAGTAGCTGGGATGGGAGGAGCTAGGTGGGCTGAGAGAAGAGGAGGAGTCAGGACAGGATGAGGGCAGTTAGAGTAGGGACAGGAGACAGGCAGGATGTACAAGAATAAAGCTCCAGTATAAGTAAATGATAGTGTCTGTATTCATTGTAGCAGGATGCTACAATCCGTACCCCCATTTTGCTAATTTGCCTGGGGTATAATAAAGAGAAAAAAATGTTTTATAAAATTGTGCTTGGAGATTCATGGACATTAGAGTTGACATCTCTAAGGCTTCCAGAGAGATTTGAGGAGAGATGCCAAGTCTACTCTGCCATGCCACCGTATGTTTCTCCAAATCGTCTGGCATCAGTAAATTAAGCCCTTCATAAATCTCACCAATTTTAGGGATTTTTATAGATAGTAATTTATCCATAATTTGCCATGGTTGGAATTTAATGCGTCCTCCCCCTTTCTTTAAAATAAAATCCCGCACTTGGAGGTATTTAAAGAAATCTCTGTTAGATCATTTAAATTCGGTTTTTAGTTCCTCAAACGACTTTATACCATTCACAGAGAAAAAGCACCCGAGTTGTTTTATCCCAAATACGGCCCATCTATTCAAAACTAAATCTTGAAATATTTTCGGTAGATCTAAATTCTGCGTTATAGGTGTATAAAAAGAATACCGGTCTAACCCAACTAATTTTTTTACATTCCGCCATACTTTAATGGTGCTAGAGATAGTCTTGAATTTCACCTTTTTAAAGTAATCATCGTTTAGGTGCCGCCATAAGCAACCTGCACAGCCGTCACCCAGAATAAGTTCTTGCGGGGTGGGAATGTTATGGACGTCTATGTCTCCTTTTATAAGGTATGCGCTGTATCGCAGCACTGTTGCCCAATAATACAATTTAAAGTTTGGAAGTGTCCATCCCCCTCGATCTCTAGGTAAAGTAAGCCACCTGAGTGCTCTTCGTGGATTGTGATATCCCCATATAAATCGTGAAAACAAATTATCTATATTTTTAAAAACTGCTTCGGAGAATTCAAGGTTAATTGAACGAAAATAATAGAGACATTTCGGGAAGAATAGCATTTTAACGACATTAACTCTCCCCCCAATAGTAAGCTGTAGATTATGAAGGCGCCGTAGTTCTTTCTTGGAGCGACTTATGAGAGGGTTAAGATTATCGTCGACTATGTTTGTAATATTAGCATCAATACTCACGCCTAGGTAGATTGCTTTATTAATTATTCTTGGGTCTTGCATCGTGATTTTGTTATTTATAATGATCTGGGTTTTACTACTGTTCAGTTTATAGCCTGAAACTTTACCAAAAGCATGGGCTTCTCGTTCTATCCACATAATGGCGTTATTGGGGTCACCTGTAGTAATAGCTATATCGTCAGCATATGCTAGACATTAAGTTTTTACGTTACGGACTTGAATTGAGGGAATTGAGTTGTTATTTTCCAAATTGTTAATAAACACATCAATATAGATAGCAAAGAGAAGGGGCGAGCAAGGGCAGCCCTGTCTTGTACCACGCGTTATGGCGAAACCTTCAGATAAAGCCCTATTAATTAAAACATGCGCACTGGGGTTTACATAGAGCTGTTGAATTGCTGTTAGATAATGTCCACCAATCCCACAGTTTGATAGGGCCGCCCACAGGAATTTCCAGGAGACCCTATCAAACGCTTTCTCCGCATCGAGCAGTATGAGGGCCATAGGCTCTCCTGTGACCCCCGTATAATCAAAAAGGGAAATAACCCTTTGAATATGATCAGTCGGGGACCTGCCTGGAACAAAGCCATGTTGTTTTTCCGATACGATATTGTGAATTACGGGTGCCAATCGATCTGCTAGTATTTTTGAATAGATTTTAGAATCCCCATTAATCAGTGTAATTGGTCGATATGAGCCCAATTCTTTCACAGCTTTGTTTTTTTTAGGAAATACTAAAATCTTGGCAATGGACCATGACCTGGGCGGATTCCCCCCGGAGAAGATATTTTGAAAGATGGGAGTTACAATATTCTCAAGTTGAGGGGCGAATGTAAGATAAAAATCAGTTGGAATTCCGTCCATGCCTGCTGCCTTTCCGGTAGCCAGGCCCTTAATTGCTAAGAGTATTTCATCATAGCTGATTGGACTATCTAAAATCTCTTGCTCAATACTTTCCAGGTGTGGCGGGGTAAATGATTCCAGATACATAATGGGATCACCACATTCGATATTATCCTCGTGATAGAGGTTCTTATAGAACTTTTTAAACGATGTTCTAATTTCAGATGGATCTGATCTTAGGCCTAAATCCGGGTCCCTAATTTCTTTAATTAGAGCAAAAGATGTTTCTTCGCGGGTTCTGACAGCTAGTTGGTGGCCCATTTTTTCCCCCAGCTCGTAGATTTTACCCTTGTTGATATTAGCTTTAATAGCTGCTCTATCAATTAAAATTGACAAGATTTTATTTTTAACAATAGCAACTTTGCGCTCCGCATTAGCAATTGGACTACCTTCCTGAATCGTTTTAATAAGTCCTTCTTCTGCTTTACATAGATCTACTTCTAGTGATATTATTTTTATTTTTTCGATTTTATTGTGATGAAAGGAGAATTTCATAGTTTCGCCCCGAACCCCGGCCTTCAGAGTGTCCCACACAATGTCGATAGCGGTTGACCCGATATTATCTGATATGAAAGCGGGGATCCAAGTTCTCATATGTGAATTATATGCATTATTAAATAGTAAAGCTCTTTCGAAAGTCCATGTATTTGTATTAGATTTTTTAGGACCCTTCATTAGGTTAATCTTAAGCGGGTTGTGGTCTGACAAAATTCTGGGCATTTTATTGATTTGACATGTAGAGCGCAAGCTATTTGAAAGAAACATATAGTCTAGTCTTACATGTTTTGAGTGCGGAAAAGAATAATAGGTATAACCAGGGTCGCCCGGATGATCCATGGCCCAGCCATCTAAAAGGCTGTGTTGTAAACATAGATCTTTAAGAGCAAAAAAAAACTTTTGGTTTCCTGCCTTGATTAATAAACCCAGGATCTGTGGACCAATTACAGGGTAGATAAATATTAAAATCTCCACAAAGAATCAAAGGAAGGGGCCAGTGAAATAGCTCGTTCGACACCTTAATCAGTACCTCCGGATTATCAATGATATCCGCATATATTGTACATATCGTGAATTTGCTTGCCCCGTTATTGAAATTGCATTCAGTAATTGCAAATCTACCTAAAGTATCCGCTTTTGAGCGGGGAAATTGTAGCCCCCCCCACCCTTTGCTAAAATTGCGACCCCCCTGGTACGTGTCCCCTGTGATGTAGCTGCAATAAGTCGGTATCCTAAAGATTTTAGTAGATATTGTTGCGACCCTTCGATATGTGTCTCTTGGAGACATACGATATTCGGCCCTGAAGTTCTTAGGCCTTCTGCGGTTTTTTGTCTTTTTTTAATATCATTGAGGCCGCATATATTCAATGATAATATACTGATCCTAGCCATTAAAGTTTTTCTTATAAACTCTGATAAATAAACCCCCTACTTTGTTAGTTCTTTCTATATTGCTAAGGTTAATATACTCCATGTGTATCATAAGGGTAAATGTTTTTTTGTTTTTTTTTGCCTTTGGTTCTCCTCCATCCCTTCCTTTCCCCCAACCTGTTCTGCCCCCCCCTACCTGGTTGTCCCTGCACGCTCACCCCCCCTTCCCACCCAAAGCCCCACACCCCCCACCCCCTTTCCATCCAATAAGGCACCCCAGGTGCGTTGGTACCCGGGTGTGGGTGTCCATGTGATCCGCCCATGTTAGCACCCTTTCCCCGTCCTAACCCTGTGTTTCTAAAGTGTGATAGTTAAACTTTAAGTGGTTATGTAGTTAACAAATTCGACAATTATTACATTTATCAGCCCCCGTGCGCTGTTTCTCCCCCCAAGTGTGCTTATGTTAGAGTCACAGGGTTCACAATACTCGATGTACGTTATCAGTCTATATTTGTGCTTGAGCTAGTTTTTCCAGACTTCCTTGCCCCAACTTCTGTTATTTCTCTCAGGTAATCTTGGGCTTGAACCTCACTAGTAAAGCTTCGCGTTTGTCCTTTATATATGATTTTCAGTCTCGCTGGGTTCTGGAGATAAACAGTAGCTCCAAGGTTTTCAAATGGTTTAAACAGTTGACGCATCCTCCATCTTCTTTCAACCGTCGGATGTGCAAAATCCGGTCTTACAAAAAATGTAAATCCTTTGTGTTCCCGCTGATTGGTTGGTCTTGCGATATCATATATAGCTTCTCTGAGGAGAAAGTTTCCGAAATTAATTAACATAGCCTTCGGATATTGCGGTGTCTTCTGAGGATATTTGGGTAGCATCAAGGGAAATCGATGGGCCCCTTTGTACCTCCTTGTCCATATCCCAAGCCTCAAGTTCAGGAAATGCGGTTTTTAGGAGGCCAATCATAGATCCTCTTGCGTCATTTCCCTCAAAACCTTCCGGAATTCCCAAAAATCTCAGATTGTTCCTTCTGGATCTATTTTCCGTGTCCTCCACTTTTAGCACAAGATCCCTTATGATTCCATCATGTTCTTTTTCTTTCTTGAGAAGTTCAGTAACATCTGTTTCCAAATACTCGGTGCGGGTTTCTACCGAACCCATTCTTTCAGAGATTTATATACAGGTGTTGCCAACTTTCTTAATTGCACCTTGTAATTTTCCAATGGCCACATGGTTTCTCTGACTATCTTTTTTCACATCAGCTTGGAAATTTTTTATGGAGCTTAAGACTTCGCTCAATGATGGTTCAGGTAGAATACGTGGACTTCCCATCGGCTTCCGAGTTCTTCCCTCACTTTCCTGCATGTTGTGATGTTCTTCAATTGATTTGCCCGTATTTCTCTCGGATGGGCTTTTCCGTGACTTTTTTATTATTGTTTTTTTAGCGTGATCGGTGTTGATGCCTGGATCGGTGGTCTCTTCGGCTGTATAACTTCCTTGGTGTTTTGTCCTCCTTTTTGCCAGGTGTTTCTTTGATTTTACGCTATGTCTGGTTTTGTCAGATATACGAGAGTCGTAGGATCCTTGCCCATCATGCGTTTCTTCGTCAGGAAAATCTACATTGCTCGCTGAGCTCTCTGTCAGGTCGCTTGATTCACTAGAAACGGACATCCCAGTCTCGTAGATATCTGAGTCCGATACATTCTCAGTAGCTAAAATATTTAGCGGTGACGGATGGTTCTCTGGCAATAATGCACAATTTTGTATTTCTGAAGCTCCGGTAGGCTCTATGTTATCCACTACCCCTGATGATGATGATTTGACCTCACCGGGTATTTTAGCCAGATCACTCAATTTGTATTTATCGATTGACTTACAGTTGGAGTTTACATTAGTTGTTGACTTGTTTTAACTTTCTTTTGACAATGGGCTGAAGATTTCCGAGATACTAGGCTGAGAAATTGATGACATTGATGTTGTGCCTGTGGCTTTTGCTGACGCTTTCAAGTTCTTTATAGCCTGCAACCGTTGTGCTTTTTTGGCCCGTAAGGCTATTTCTGTGGTGTCTGCCGGTTCTCAGCTCTTATCATCTGTGTTTTCTTTCTGTTTAGTTCTGGCCTCATCCTTTTCCTTTTCTTTTTGTAAGTTTCTCCTAACTCGCTCTGGGCCTTCAAGTGTTTCCTGCCCAGAGTTTCTTTCAGTGTTGGACTCGGCGTGGTTTTCTTTAGCTTTGGCACCTCTAGTTTCTGGTCCTTGCCCCATGTATCTATTCCTGTTTTTTTTCCTTGGAGAAACAGGTGCGATCTGGGTATGGGGGTTTCCAAGGCTGACAGTGGTGCCATGAGAGCTTAGGTCTTTAATTTTTTGGGTTTCCCCATTTTCAGGATGATCAAGCCTTAAGGTGCTGGGCGCTGATGTACCCACAATGCCGTCGACATTATCTTTCTCCATTCCATGGGTGCGTGTTCCGGGGGACTCGACCATCGTCAACCCCATTTGCCCTTCTATTCCAGGATTTCCATAGCTCCCTTCACTACAGGCCATGCTCTGGAGTTGGGAATGTACTAGGATATTTGTGCGTTCAGTGCTCCCAGCTGAATCTTCCAGCGTTAACGCTAAATCTCAATATTGGTCAGATTTCAGTTTGGGTCTCAGTTTGGGTCTTTTTTTTGCTGTCGTATTTTCTATAGCCACTTTTTCTACAGCCCCTATTGAAACTGCAACTGTATTTGAGGCTGATTCTATATTGCTAATCGCGCCTGCCCTGGCACCGTTTACCTCCTGAATATCTTGTAGGCGGTAAAGAGTCCGGTCTAACTCGATTTTGGATCTCTTGGCCTCATGAATAGTGCAGAAGATCAGAAATACATGTGTTTCAGACCCCCTCCGAAGATTGCTTTGCACCATGCACTCTTTGCGCGCCTGATTTTTTTTTTGCTCTTTACTTCTAGGCTCAAAGTTTGTTTTCTTCTTGTGCTGCTGCTTCAGGTTTATTCTTAGTCCTTCCCCCTGAGTTACACAGCACCGACTCATGCAGTCTCCTTTACAATATCTTAATTTGTGACTCAGACTCTGCATCTGCCTCTGCCGAACAGCTCCCATGTATAGCATTCGTCATCAGCAATCGATTTAATAAATTTCCGTAACTGCAACCAATCAGAGAGCACGCTCACTCCCAATGCGTGGTATTTGTGTGTCAACGTCGTGTCAGCAGATGACGTGCTGACGGGCGGACAGGCCAGCGTTGAGCGGTAAGTTGCAGCAAAAGAGTGATGAGCGATGTGCCCAACCCGCTGGCCTGGAGGGCTAGAGTCGGTGTGAGGCTAGAAGCTGAAAGCCGTGCACCCAGAGCGGAGGGTGGAGGCAGAGCAGTGGTAAATCACCCCCACCTCCCGAACCGTTTATTTCACTTCAAGTGCTCTGCCATTAGCCGTGAGCGTTAAAGAGCTGGTAAGAGCGTCATGAACTTAACTGCTTCCACTGGGTTGTTTCCTATTGGATTTCCCCCCAGGTTAACTGGGCATAGCTTAACTCTCAGTTTTACACGGAAAACGACAGGCAGGCAGGAAGGCGATGCAGGGCATGTGCCGAAGTGCTGATGGAAAACACTGTAAAAACGGCAAGGAGTGTCAGCCCGTTTAATGTCTGCCTCTGGGAGATTTCAAAGGAGATGAATTAAGGCCGCTCTATGCTTATGTTTTCCTTATGGTGGTAGCAGAGTAAATAAAGTAAGAGAAGGGGGGGCCAATCGGTCCCCACGCAGGCATGGCGGGGCCCGGCCCCTCCCACACCCCGCTCCCCTTCGTGGTCGCTTGCCCCCGCCCTCGCCCCGGAAGTAGTTGAGCACTTCCGGGGTGAGGGGGCGGGGCCGCGGCTGCGAAGGGGTTAAGAGCCTGGGGAGCGCGGGAAGCGGCCTCTTTGTGCCCGCGCTCCCCAGGCTCGCTCCTCGCCCCACCGTGGGGCTGTGTAATTTTCTGTTCTTTTATTTCAGGTTCCTTTGTCACTGCGGAGGACTCGGAGTTTCCTGGAGCCCAGACCGACGCGTTTGAAAACCGAGCGTGAGAAGTGGTCGTTGAGGAGGACTCGGAGTTTCCTGGAGCCCAGACCGACGCGTTTGGAAACGGAGCGGAGCAATTTGTCGTGCTTTCGTGGAGCCAGGCGAGCGGTTGCACCACTGAGGCGGAGCAGGGAGAACGCGGCCGGGACAAAAGCGAGAGAAGAGGTCACACGGCCGTGCAGCGGTTACCGATTGAAAGGGAGCAGCAGGACACGAGGTATTTTGCGGGGCGGGTGGGCAGCTGAAGGAAGGCTTAGCGAACGTGCGGGGAAAAGCCTGTTTTAAAGTGCCCACAACAGCGGTGCAAGGTAGTACTTTTGTCGATGATTGTGCTTACTTTACTTGCAATTAATTAAGGAAGGCTTAGCGAACGTGCGGCAAAAAGCCAGTTAAATTGCCCACAACAGCGGTGCAAGGTAGTACGTTTGACGATAATTGTGCTTACTTTGCTCGAAATTTTGCTTGCAATTCGTGTTTAAAAGTTATATAGCACACAACAGCGTGCATCTGTAGCTGCCAGCAACCATATAAAAAAGCTAAGCAGAGAAAGCTAGGGCACAGTGCGGATGGGAGACCAGGGAGGTTGCTTCCAGTGAAAACGCTCGAATTGGCAGTGAATGTGGCTTCATATAATGCAACTGGTGATATGTTAAGTGCTCTGATTACATTTTAAAATATATGGGCTGTAGTGTGTCCTATAAAAGTGATTGATCTGGTCAAGGCACACAAGGTTTAAATAATTTTTACGTGAACGTGGTTTGACTTATTTACGAATTAAATAAGTACATGAGACTGTTTCTTTTAATCCCTTTACAGGCCACCAATATACGAGGGGTTAGATTATAAGCTAAACAAGGAAGCCCCCACATTGTGATAAGGGGCGATATTGAACGTGCTTGTACTATTGGACTGTTAATCGTATGTTACTGATTTTACAACTTAAAAGAAGTATATACCCTGTTGGGCGTAGGTAGTACAAAGCGGTGGCCTATATATTTCGTGCACCCACAACTGGAAGTTTAACGTACTTTCTTTTTCAGGGCTACAGACTTGTCAGGTAAACAAGAATAGGATCTTGGTCCGCGTATTCCAGCTCGTGCACCTTCAACTGGGTCAGGTACGGAGCACGGTGTGCTCATAAATATGTCTGCAAGAAGGGGGCATGGGAATGCGAACGTGGGTGTAATGTTCCAAAAGATGATGCGCAGAATGTCTGCAATGGATAAGCGACTGGGGAAGTTTGATAAACTGGATAGGACTGTAGCGGAATTGGGGGCTAAGGTAGATGCTCAGGCTGGGCCATCGGGGAGACCTAAGCGGACGATAGTACCACCCAAGCCAAGGGGCGTATTTGTGACACCACCCAGGCGGGCGAGAAATAAGAGGGTGGGGGGTCGGCCACAGAGTCCTACTCCCAGTGTACCTCCAGCTGCACCTATCCCTCCACCTCAGGCCCCGTTGGGCGTCCCGGCATCGGTGCCCCAGCTGCCAGTGGCAGTGCCGGTCGTGCCGGCCATCCCGGTGGCGGCGCCGGTGCCGCCTCTGGCGCCACCGCACATTCCGTTGCCCGTGAGTGCGGTCCCTAATTCTATCCCCGCGTCGGGGCCAATGCCAACAGACCTGGCAGCCCAGGTAGCAGCGGTCCTCCCGTGGTTAGGTGGGGGAGCGCTGCCGGCAAATACGGCCCTCACGGCAGAGCAGCAAACATTGATTACTCAGATACTGTTGGCTAGTGGCCGGGGCGCCACGCCACCTGCACCAGTTTCTCCCCAAACAGGTCCAGCGATCGATGGAGGCGGTGCCAAGACCGCGGAAGCGATGTTACCCAGCAACAATGGTAAGGAGACTGCATTGCCACTGCTGGGCGAGGGAACATTGCCCTCGAGGGGGGAGTGTTTAGCGCAACATGTATCACAAAGTGTGAAAGAAATGATATGGGCTGACAAATATGTTAATATTTTTTCATTACTGATAGATAACAGAGAATGGGAGTATGCAAAATCACAGAAGGATATGTTGTTGCCTAGTGAATGGAGAGCAAAATTGTACAAATTTAGGGTGGAAGAAAACATCATCAACTGGGTGAGGGCCTTTGCGGTGTACGGCGCAGTAATTGGCGAACGCTTTACGGGAATGCAACCAGCTATGAACTGCTATCAGAGTAGAATCACAATGTTCCATGAGAATCATGCGGGGGATGTGTGGAAAGAATATGATGTAGCTTTTAGAAAGGCTAAAGAATTTGATAAGACTTTGACATGGGACAAGGTGGATTCTATGTCATGGCATTCGCAATTTGAGAAGGGTCAGGGAGCAAGCACTAGCTCTACCGCGAATAAAGGTTATTCCCCCAGGCCGCAACAGCCGTTCCAACAGCCCTTTCGATCAGCACAGGGGGGGAGGCAGGCCAAAAACAGAGAGTCAATGGAGGGGCGAAGGGGGTATGTTGGGACTTCAACAGGCGGACATGCCACAGGGCACCGGGCACCTGTAAGTTCAGGCACGCGTGCAACCTATGCGGGCACCCTTCCCACCCAGAAACGACATGCCGAAATAAAAGCAGTGGCTCGGGAAACAGGGGTAGGAAGAAACCTGAATAGTAAGATCCATCCCATTATAGCACATTCCCCCATTCAGGTGTCAGCTATGATCCCCTGGCTGAACAGGTACCCTAACCACACTTCTGCTAGATTGTTGCAAGAAGGTTTCACACATGGTTTCCGAATTCCTGCTGGGGGGTATGTCGGGACATCACAGTGCAGAAATCAGCTATCAGTTCTTTCCAATCCCACGCTGGTGGCGACAAAAATAGGTAAAGAGGTGCGTTTAGGTAGAGTAGCGGGACCTTTTCATGCTATTCCCACGCAGAATTTTGTGTGCTCCCCTCTGGGGGTGGTTCCAAAGAAGGAGAAAGGGGAATTTAGGCTCATCCACAATTTGTCTGCACCTAGGGGTATATCCTTGAATGATGCTA
Source organism: Lissotriton helveticus (assembly GCF_964261635.1). Taxonomy (NCBI): domain Eukaryota; kingdom Metazoa; phylum Chordata; class Amphibia; order Caudata; family Salamandridae; genus Lissotriton; species Lissotriton helveticus. Next base: position 1,798,088,600 of record NC_136057.1, read on the forward strand.
TCGATGATTCAGTATGCAGTGTGAAGTATGCGTCCTTCGATCAGGCAGCGGACATGCTGAGGGGTTTGGGCGCGGGAACATTGATGGCAAAATCAGACATCGAGTCAGCCTTTAGACTGCTCCCTGTTCATCCAGAGGACCAGCACCTTCTAGGTTTCTCTTTCAAAGGGAAGTACTACATGGATAAGTGTATGCCCATGGGTTGTTCAATTTCATGTGCATATTTTGAACAGTTCAGCTCTTTTCTGGAATGGGCCTTAAGACAACGTACGGGTCACCAGTGGGTCATGCACTACTTGGATGATTTTCTTTTCCTGGGTCCGGCGGGTTCACGGGAGTGTGCGTCAGCATTGCAGGAATTTTGCATGCTCATGCGCTCTTTCGGGGTCCCGTTGCCGCAGGGGAAGACAGTTGGGCCAGTAACATGCCTCGAATTTTTAGGCATTGAGCTGGATTCAGTTGAGGGCTGTTTTAGACTACCAGAGGAAAAGATTCAAAGATTCAAGAATACATTAGGACTGTGCCTACAAGCGAAGAAAGTGAACTTAGGACTGTTGCAGCAGACAGTGGGGCAGTTAAATTTTGCATTAAGAGTAATTCCCATGGCACGCCCCTTTTCACGCTCTATTGCACAGGCCATGAGGGGTCTTCGGGAAAAACATCACCGGACACGGCTATCTGCCGAGGTTCGCCAGGACATGCGGATATGGATTGCATTCCTGGAGGACTTCAATGGCAGAGTGCTGTGGGGTGCACCCACGCTGTCCTCAGAGGACCTTGGTTTATGGACCGATGCGGCAGGCAGTGTAGGGTTTGGTGCAATCCTCGGCAAGAAGTGGGTGGCACAGAAGTGGCCCGCCTGGTGGGAGGAGAGCGGGCTGACGGTGAACATTGGTTTCCTCGAGCTCTTCCCAATCTGGGTGGCACTGAAAGTGTGGCCCGAGGATTTGGCCAACCGATCGGTAATCTTCTGGTCAGACAATATGACAGTGGTTGAATGCATCAACCAGCAAGCTGCAAGGTGTCCACTCATTTTACGCCTCATCAAAGAAATTGTGCTGTGTTGCATGACATTGAATGTACTTTTCAGGGCAAAACATGTCCCGGGGGTGTTAAACAATGCAGCGGATGCCCTTTCTCGCTTTAAGATGCAGGTTTTCAGGGAGCACTTGCCGGAGGCAGAGACAACCCCGGCCCACTTCCCGTCGACTCTCTGGCAAATTGGTGCCCCCAACTACATGACCTCGTGGCAGCCAGCCTAGCACCCAAGACAAGGACGGCATACGAAGGGGCGTTCAGGTCCTACTGTAACTTTCTGGGTCAGGGCTGGGAGAGTAGGTGGACTATGGAGGCTAGCTTCAACGGGTACATAGGCGCCTTACACAGGGAAGGGCGCACGGCGGCGACAGCCAACAGGCACAAGGCGGCTATCTCCTTTTTCGCACGTGCAAAAGGGGGTAGGGACCCTACGAACAGCTTCCTGGCTCAGAAGGCCTTGAAAGGATGGCAGCGCATGCAGCCCCCTTCCACAGATTCTAGGAAACCAATAGGTTTTGAACGCTTATCAGCAGTTCTCCTCGCTCTACCGGGCACATGTAGCTCTACGTCTGAGGTGGGCCTCTTTAAAGCAGCATTCTCTTTAGCTTTTTATGGGGCATTCAGGGTGGGCGAACTGGTGGCGGCCAATAAAGGTGATAGGGTAGGCGGCCTCCAGCTGCGTGATATCAGCATAAAGGGCGACACTATGTTGATCATCATCAGGAAATCAAAAACTGATCAGGAAGCTAGGGGCCAAAGCCTGGCGTTACATCGTGCAAGGAACAATCCCTGCTGCCCGGTGACACATGTTGAGGATCTGATAAGACAGCGGGTGCAGGAGTGTGGGGGGTCACTGCTAATGCATGGGGATGGGACCCCTTTGACCAGATTTCAGTTTCAGAGGGTACTAGCCATGAGTATGGCAAGGGCTGGTTATAACCACAAAGAGTTTGGGACGCACTCCTTCCGGATAGGGGCAGCCACTGAAGCAACAGCCAGGGGTTTGACCACAACTAGTGTGCAAAGGATTGGGAGATGGTCTTCAAGTGCCTATAAACGTTACGTGCGGTTGCACATGTTGTGAGAGCTGCCGCCATGTGGAGTATTGCTAATTCCTGCTGTTTTTCTGGTTATTTACAGTTTCTCGGGCCTGTGACGCAGGACGGAAACTACCCACGGATCATCAAGGCAACTTATCTACATCATGGAGGAACCAGGAGGACAGACAGAAGAGAGTGGTCGTTTGGGTAGTGGGGCATTCGTAAGTCAAGGGTGCTAATCCAATTTTTCTTGCAGGATCAGGTAAACAGAGGGTGGAGAGCAGGGGGTGCACGGTCTCCTTCCATGGCAGGGGGGGCTCCGCCTCAATCAGTTCAGGGACTATATGTCGGACTTATTAGCACGACATACTACACCTCCCTCGGCGGTGATCCTTCATCTAGGGGGTAATGATCTGACAGGTTTGGGTAGAAGGGTCCTCCTGGAAGAGATTATATCAGCAGCAGGATGGCTAGCGAAGCGGTTACCGGGTAGTGTGGTGGTATGGTCACAGCTGATACCGAGGATGCAATGGAGAGGGGGGGACTCAGTCAGCGCGTTGAATAGCTCGTTAAAGAGGGTCAACAACAAGCTGGACAAGTTATTTAGAACTCCGGTCTTACAGACCATTCCTCATGGTTGCATCTGGGGAGAGCACTTCTACCTGCGGGACGGGGTCCACTTAACAGAGGAGGGGAATGCCCTTTTTATAAGAAATATCCTGGCATGGGTGGAAGTTTTTGCAGGGAGAGTATGATCTTTCTATAAGGGGTGTGTTCTGGGGGGGGGCCAGATAGTCGGTCAACTACCTGGCCTGTGGCGGTAAGGTCATTAATCGGTGAGCAGCATTTTAAGGTCCTTACGGGGGGGCGGACCCATTCACGAAAGGGGCCGCCCGCGGGAGGGGCCATTGGTCTCTCTCAGAACTTCAGGGGCAGGATATGATATCCAGTATTTTAAAGGGTGCGGGGGAGGGAGTCTACGCTTTCCTCAGGCTGGTAGCCACCCCTCACAACACTATGACGTCACTAAGGTGCGCGAGTGTCTGGGCCCTCCTGTTATGGTTAAATGGAGTTCAGGGAGCGCACGTGGGTGTAACGTGCCCTGGGTTGCGCATGCGCATCTCGAACGTGAGAGCGCAGCTGTAAAAGGATCTGACACCGGTTGGCGACCTTGCCGTAGGACTTTATTAATATTAGAATGCAGTTTAATTTTCAGGATGATTAGATTCGGTTAGGAAACACGCTGTACTAGATATTTGTTAAGGTTAGCCCATCATACCATGTCGAAACGGATGTCAATCTAATGTTCTGAAAAGTGTGCATTTTAATAATTGTCAGAAATGTTTATTTGATTAAAATTTTTGATTTGTTTTTATATTTTAATAAATACGGCCAGGGGGGGGCCCTGTACCCCCTGACTTCCAAAGACCCCATGTGTTGACTGGTTGAATGGGTAATTCAGTCAGTATGTCAAGGGGGGAGGTGGCCGGCAGTCCCAGCCCATGAGAGAAGGGGGGGCCAATCGGCCCCCACGCAGGCATGGCGGGGCCCGGCCCCTCCCACACCCCGCTCCCCTTCGTGGTCGCTTGCCCCCGCCCTCGCCCCGGAAGTAGTTGAGCACTTCCGGGGTGAGGGGGCGGGGCCGCGGCTGCGAAGGGGTTAAGAGCCTGGGGAGCGCGGGAAGCGGCCTCTTTGTGCCCGCGCTCCCCAGGCTCGCTCCTCGCCCCACCGTGGGGCTGTGTAATTTTCCCCGCCCTCCATCCCCTTTGTTTTAGCAGATCTTGAGGCCGGCCAATGGTAGGTATAAGGTGTAGCAAGGTACCGGATTAGAGTTATAGGATGCTTGATCCAGTGGGCCTTTTTCCCGTCTACTGGAGAGTTGAACAGTGTTAAGGTTTTGTGCATTACTGTGATAATTTAACTAACTTTTTCCTTAGGCCTTTTTTCCCGCTGACAGGAATATCTGTATGTTTATGTTTTGTACTTTGCTGTGTATTAATAGATTTCTCCTTAGGCCTTTTTTCCCTTTTAGTATAGCAATGTCGTATTTATTATGTGTGTCTGGCGGTAAGGTCATTAATCGGTGAGCAGCATTTTAAGGTCCTAACGGGGGGGCGGACCCATTCACGAAAGGGGCCGCCCGCGGGAGGGGCCATTGGTCTCTCTCAGAACTTCAGGGGCAGGATATGATATCCTGTATTTTAAAGGGTGCGGGGGAGGGAGTCTATGCTTTCCTCAGGCTGGTAGCCACCCCTCACAACACTATGACGTCACTAAGGTGCGCGAGTGTCTGGGCCCTCCTGTTATGGTTAAATGGAGTTCAGGGAGCGCACGTGGGTGTAACGTGCCCTGGGTTGCGCATGCGCATCTCGAACGTGAGAGCGCAGCTGTAAAAGGATCTGACACCGGTTGGCGACCTTGCCGTAGGACTTTATTAATATTAGAATGCAGTTTAATTTTCAGGATGATTAGATTCGGTTAGGAAACACGCTGTACTAGATATTTGTTAAGGTTAGCCCATCATACCATGTCGAAACGGATGTCAATCTAATGTTCTGAAAAGTGTGCATTTTAATAATTGTCAGAAATGTTTATTTGATTAAAATTTTTGATTTGTTTTTATATTTTAATAAATACGGCCAGGGGGGGGCCCTGTACCCCCTGACTTCCAAAGACCCCATGTGTTGACTGGTTGAATGGGTAATTCAGTCAGTATGTCAAGGGGGGAGGTGGCCGGCAGTCCCAGCCCATGTAGCCAGGGATAGCCGAGGACAGCAGACAGCAGTCAGTAACGTTGATAGCATTTATAAAGATTAAGATAAAGTCAGTAAAAAAAAAACTTACGCCCGCCTCCGCTAGCCTCAGTTAGTTAGTTCATTTTTTTTCGTCTTGGCCCCGTCTTCAGTATTCAGATGTTGTTCACCGAGTTCATAGCATGTGGTGTACGGCACACATTGGCTGCAGGGTGCTGTAACCTTGACACCATGCACAGGAGCAGGGGGTCGACAAAAGCAGATGTCTCAAGCAAAAATGTTCAGTCGGCCACAGTGACTCACATCATCCTAGACTTGAAACCCGCTGCAGGCAGACATGCAGATATCGAAGACCTCCACAGACAGCACAGAGAAGATTTCAGGTGAGCCCATGGTTGAGAAGTCGACTGGTTAACTGATTGAATAGTAAACAAGCAGCGCTGGGTTGCACAATCCTATTGTTTCAGGTCCGAGCCAAAGTTCTCACATCCACCACCTCTCTCGATCAACAACACAGGGTAGGACCGACAGGCGAGGCTACTGCAGCGACCTCTCACTCAGACGCCATCTTGCCTCTCTTCTCACATAACTCCTGGTGCTTACAAGGAAAATGTGCTGCATTGTATAAAACGGCCCTTTGTGTTAATATTACACAATTCTTCCTTATTAAAACTAGGCCAGTGTGGAAAAGGTTATTGTGCTTGCAGAAATGGCATAATTTGGTGACTCAGCATTAAAAGATAAATGTAGAGTTGCCAAATTCTGCCAATTGCTGTGTGCCGGTATTTATTCTCCTGTGATACTCCAGAAATGTGATCTGGTGAGCGAGACTTTGCATCTCCTAGAAGGATTTTCAGGTGCTAGGAGAACTTCTGGTGAGATTTTCTAACGTCGGCGTTCGTGGTCAAAGGGCTGCTTCTCAAGTAGAGTTTCGCCCACCCCTACTTAAAACTAGATGTAGGAATAGTTATCCTTCTGAGACCCGTGGAAAACTACCAGAATCTTAGCAAACACGATGTTGCTGCTTCCCAGAGTGAGATACTGAGAGAGGGGCAACTAGAGTAACTTTTATGTACAGTACTGTAGTAGAAATAGACGAGGCAACAAATTAACCGGGAGAGCCGAGCCAAGGGCCTGTCCTGGCTCTAGGAGCCCGGAGACGAGCTGAGCAATGGGAAGATTTGGCATGGAAATCACACAACAGATATTGTACAGAAATATATTAAAGCGCCTTTCAATTTAAAACACTATATGTGTTTGAAAAGCGTTTCACCTCAGGGCATCAGCTTATATCACTACATTGAGAAGTGTTTACTAAAAGTGATCGTTTTTAAAGATGAACTTAAAAACGTTCATGCCCCCAACCCCACTCTGATGACAAACCATTAGTGAACCAATAGCAAGTTAATTGTCATGTGCGCTCTTTATGTGGGCTATATTCCTATTTTACACAGAGCAACATTATTTTCCATTAAGTCAAACATAAAAGAGATTTTTGTACAGCACACATCCTCACGCATTTCAAGGTTTTCTCATATGCAGTAATGCAAACAATATTAGGAACAATAAAATAAAATAATTGCCTAGAATCACACAATTGGATAAAGTGGCCAAGCTAGGACTGATGACAGGTTGTCTGGTTTCACCCTGTGTCATTCAGCTGCTAGATTGATATCTCTGTCTTGTTTCTGTTTGACAACAAAGTTTAATGGTTTGTCTTTCATTCTTGGTGCATGAGGTTAGAGTGTTGGGTAGCAACAGACGTCACAAGAAAGCTCAGCACATTTTGGGTTTGAGGGCTCAAAAGGAACTCAAGCTGAACCAGAGCCTAGCATCTGGCTCAAAACTTCATTCGTTCAATCACCTCTATACTTTATTCTGGGTATTTTGTGCCTGTAATAAGCTTAGAAGCTGCTAACAGTGTTTTATATGTGAGGATATCTTGTCCTGCACAGCTGATGACTAACTAGTACATCTGATGCATGTGAGGGAACCTTACACTGCTCTCAAATGTTCTACATTGTGTGTGTGTGTGTGTGCGCCTAATCTTGCTGTGCCACAATTGTTCCATGTCTTTGAAGCTAGCTTGCACTGGCCCTGAGAACCACACTTGTTCCATGTCTTTGAAGGAAGCTTTTACTGGCCCTGGCACGCCAAATTTGTTCGATGTCTTTGAATGAAGCTTGCACTGGCCCTACAGTACCCCATTTGTTCCATGTCTTTGGAGGACGGTTGCACTGACTGACCCTGCAGTACTACAATTGTTCCATGTCTTTGAAGGAAACTTTCACTGGTCCTGCAGTACCTCACTCATTCAGTGTCTTTCAGGGAAAATTGTGATGCTCTTGACCAGTGCTGTATGTCTTATGCATGTAAACCAAGTACCACCTTTGCTCCCGCACTCTGCGCTCCAATAATTTTGTGTATTTTTGGTCTGACCAAAAGACTCTCTCATCAACCTCATATTTTCAAAAAAATAATACATAATCTTGCTTAGAGAAAATGGGCTTTGGATAACCCCACCTCAGTTAATTATCAGAAAGATTGTCACTCACACATTAGTTCAACTCTTCAGATCAGCATACATACATCTGGGCCCTCTTCAGGTAATGTTTGGCTTTGCCTAGCAGGCAACTGCTGGTCTTTAGGATATCAGGCAGTTTGAGTAACAGTATTTTGCCTACTTCATCTGTGCTACTCTGCATGCAATGGAGTTCAATCTCCAGAGATATTTCCTTTAAGCTCAACCCCCAGCAGCTCATGCAGATGCTGACTAGTGAAAATTGAGTAATGAGGGTACCACCAGCTGCTCTGCCACTGCTACTAGACCACAACTTTCTTATGCAGAATACCAAGAGTCACTGATGCTAGATTCAAAACCATCCCACCATCTTGCAATGATATTCTGCATACTCCATACTCTGCATACATTATTATACTGTTCCACGATGGGAGACCAGTGTGAAGCTTTACTTTCTAATTTTGTATTGAAGCATATGCCCTCCACATTTAGTTGGCAGTTTTTGTTTTTATTTATTTATTTTCGCATATAATTATACAACAAAAATACCAACCATCTTTTTAGAAGGCAAGTGGGACATTTTTTGATGGCAAAACTCTTCCATGTGAAAATCCCCAAAGATCAGACTCACATAGTCATCAGTGCTAGTCCAAGTATGGCTAACTGGAGATGAGATAACCTCAGTGAACATTCAGGCTTGTGTGTAGCTTACTTTAACAGCTAAATTATATTAGTGGCCCGATGCACCAGATACTTAACCTGTGCATCCCATGCCACCATCTATCTAAACTCTGCTCCTTCCTAGTGAGAGGTGTAACTGTGTGTGAGCTGTGTACTTGTGTGAGTCCAGGATAGCCACCACGATTATCGATCAAATTGTGAGGAATGTGCCTGTGAGACTGCAGGATTTTGTGAATGCATGATGATAGTTGTGGCTGTATGAGCACAGAGTGAGGCATCTACCTGTGTGAGTGCAGCAAGCGGGATTTTCCTATGTAAGGGTAGCAGGGTAGCAGTGTGAATTTGAGGTCCCTGCATGCTGTGTCTTCGTATGCATGCATTTTATAAAAGCCAAACTGATTGGCTCTATAAGTGTTTTCTGGGGATATGGCTTTCGCTTGCAGAAATACTGTGCAGAGAGTGCAAATGCAATAATGTGCATATGAGAATGGCAGTGAGGTTTGATGTGGCACGTGCAGACTCTGTCAAAGGAGGTTAAGGAGTGTCAGGGGCAGCTGACAGACTGAGATTTCACCCTAGTGAGGGGACACAGTTAATGTTCTTGTACTAGTGCCCAGGACATCCTAGCTACGCCAATGCAGGAGTCAGAATACAGATGAGGCCTCTAAATATGACCACAATACTCTAGACAAAGTCTCCAATACTGGTCTCAGTACTCAAACAATACCAGTGAAAACTATACACCATACTCCAACCCAAGCCACCAGAAATGTTCAGACTGCTCCTGAATAGGACACAATATTCTACACAATGCTTCCTGAGATGATAGTAGTCTAGATGAGGCCTCCTGAACTGGATACAATACAGCAGATTATGTCTACAGAATTGGACAGAGATGAGCCCTCCAAGCTGGACACAATATTCCAGACATGGTCACGAATACACAACACAATACTTTGGATGTGACCTTCAGACCTTTACACAATGTCCTCTAAAAACCTCTCGAATGGGCAGTGCACGCCAACTGAGGTTTCTTGAACAGTATGCAATACTACAGCATACTTTTCAATACTGTACTATTCAGTACTGTACTACGTATATCAGATGTGAGCTCTTGAAACGGTAGTACTCCATACAGGATGCAGATGTGGTTTTCCTTTTGGGTGGGCGTTTACTCATTGATTCACACACATTGAAAAACATAGTAGTTTCCTCTTCAGTCTGGGCTGAAGTGTTAGTAATAGTAAATGCTCAGTCTAGTAGACCTTGCCAACTAGAACAAACACTGGCTGGCTTAAGTTCCTTGTTATGTTATTTTAATTGGATTCGTAAAGTACGGCGAATCACCTGTGAGGTATCCAGTTTCTGAGAAGGGTGAGGGACTGAGGAAGGAGTGCGGAAGAGATCATGCCTTTTTTCTGAAAGAGTCAGATATTGAGCTTCTTTTGGAAGTCTATGAGGGAAGGGAGGTTCGGAGTAGGAGCAGGAGGTCATTCCACGCTTTGGCTGTGATGTGTGAGAAGGATCGTCCCAATTTCCGGTCTTCTTAATGGGAGGGGTACATGGGCTAACCTGGGAGGCCAGGAGAATATGTTTGGTGGGTTGGTAGACGTTGAGGCGGTGGTTGAGGTATGCCGATCTGATATTGTGGAGGTCTTTGTAGGAGTGCATGAGCAGCTTCAAATTGCATCTTTCCTGGAATAGATGCCAGTGGAGTGGATTGATGTGCAGTGAGATATGGGTCTTCCGTGGTATGTCCAAGATTAGTCTGGCGGTGGCCTTCTGGATGGTTTGGATACCGGCTGGATTCTGGCATAGAGGGCGTTTCCGTAGTCGAGTCTGCTTGTGATTGGTGCCTAGGTGACTGTTCTTCTGGTCTTCATAGGGATCCATTTGAATATCTTGCGTAGCAGTTGCAGGATGAGGAATCATGATGAGAAGATGACATTCATCTGTTTATTCATGGTGTGGTTGGTGTCTAGGATGATCCCAAGGTTCTTAGCATGGTCATTGAGGGTGGGTAGGGGCCAGTTTGCAGGGCCACCATTAGGCATGGACGTCATTTGGAGGTAGTCAGGGGTCGCAGCTGTTATTTCCACAAAAACAGGGCTTTGTTTTTGTTCAAGTTGAACTAGAGGCAGATGTTGCCCATTAATGATGCAAAGATGTTCATGAATTTGGCGAATTTGGCTTTAGCAGCGTTGGGTCTGTTCATAAGGGAGAGACTGAGCTGTGTGTCATCGGTGTAAGAGACGATGCTGATGCTGTGAAATCAGACAATGTCTATGAGAGGTGCCATGTATACATTGAAAAGTGTTGGCCCGAGGGACGAGCCTTGAGGGGCCCAACAGATGAGATCTTTGGGTTCTGAGGAGAAGGGTGGTAGTATCATGATTTATGTTCTTCTTGTGAGGAAGGAGGATATCCATAGAACGGCTGGTCCTCAGATGTCCAGGAGATGAAGCCTTCTGATGATTGTGTTGCTGGAGACGTTGTTGAAGACTATGGATATGGCAAGGAGGATGAAGGCAGCTGTTTCTCCTCGCTCGAGGATGCTTATGACCAGGTCTTCACACTTCTCAGTGCTTAATTTGTATGAAAAATAATGACAAAATCACATGATTTCAGAAGGCTGCTGCCAAATGCCAGGCTTGCCGAACACTAGGATTGCCAAATCTTGATTTATTCTCATGTCTCTTCCTTCCTCCACTGGACACTTCCTGTCTCTCTTCCTCTTGCAGGTTTTAATGTACCTCTGCTTATCACTATTTTTCCTATCATTTCATTCTTTCCTTCTTTCTCCATTTTCTCTCTCTTGCTCTGGGTCAAAATCTGATGATCAAAATAAGTCCCAGTTCCCAAGAATATGAGCATATGCCTACCGCATGCAACCATCCCCATAAATTATGAAATACAAGCTGTAGCTGAACCTATAAACATACACAACACAATTATTCTGAGCACTAGCTCCTTCAAAACGGGAATTGGCCTAATGCAATACATTTTTACAGAGTGTCCTATATACACATTCCTTTAGCCATCTCTCAGACAGCCTGTCCTAAGTCAAGTATGTGTGCGATTGACTTTTAGCATCTAGCACACGCTAATATATTATATGTAGTCCATTTCAGTATAGTAGAATAATAAAGATGTATCTTATTCTTTCCAGTTCTTTCCAGTTCGTCTTTTGGTTCTTTATTTCTAGCCACCGAGCCAACACGTGTTTCATCACAACTCGGGGTTATCGTTAATCATTTATACCCCTATTTTGATGACATCTGGTGTAAATCTTGTTTGTCTCCTATTCCTGTTTGTGACATTCGAGTGGAAACCCATGCACAGAACATTAAAGTATATGGTATAATTAGTTCAAAATTTCTTATCTCTTAATCAATTGACATTATCCCTTGATAAAATCTGATGATTCACCAGTATTCTTAATGACACCTCGAGAATACTGTAGCATTAAGTGAGCGCCTCGTCACAATGTGCCCATGAACTATGGAATAGATGTGTGATTGTCTGATTCGTCATCAAATTATGCTCCATGCCACTACAATAGACCTGCACAATCCGGTGACCACCGTCACCTGACCCTACCCGCACAGCAAAAGGCAGAACTCCGTCTGTCGAAATTAAACCAACAAATACCTGTGTTTGCTACTCTCTTTTTTAATTCCTTCGATGTGTATAATTCACTGATTCATCATTTTTAAACTCTTTTTACATTGTATAATAATAAATATCTGCAATTGTTCAATGTCCTAAACTGAATATATAATTTCTTGTCTAAACAAAAACATCAAATTTACAAAAAGAACATTATTAGTTATAGAATCGTCTTTTCCAATCCCAATACACTTCGGGAATAAATCCCTTCATCAGGGGCAGTAAGTGTGCGTCAACTAGTGCTGCTGACCAATAGCCTTCAATCCAGACTGCTACGGTGAGTACACCCCGTTCAAACAGTTGTCTCGATTAGTTCACGTTATCCTAATCGTCCAATCTAATGTCCCTCCTCGGTGCAACTCAACCGAACTTCTTTCGCGATGGTGCCGTGCTCGACTGTCTAATGTAATCCTTAGTTGGAGCGGTCACAGATTCAGTTTACATCCCCCTCAAAATTCAAACTCTCGCGTTCAAACATACCAAATATGTTTTACCCAGGAGTTTTCAGACGTGAGAAGCTGTTGAACGCGAGAGTTTGAATTTTGAGTTTAATTTGGACAGACGGAGTTCTGCCTTTTGCTGTGCGGGTAGGGTTGGTTGACGGTGGTCACCGGATTGTGCAGGTCTATTGTTGAATACGGAGGTCAGCATCCTACTTCCCTCCCAGCACACCCCTAATAAGAAATGAGGTAACATGATAATAATTTAAAATGTGGTTTAAGTTGGTGTGTGCTGCACAACCCTCTCTATTTCCATGCCACTACAAGCCAGATCCACTAGCAGATAATAGACACCTGTCCGTTTCTTATTTTAAGTCCTCCTATTAATAGAAATATTATACAGGAGTCAAAACACAAATAGTCATAATTCTTCATTCATGAATGAATGAATAAATGTATAACGTTCCAATATTAAAATGTCACTACTCATAATGGGATGGCCTACTGGTTGCTGGTTGTAATTCTGTTCCTGTCCGATCAGCATTGAATATCTTAAAGGTTATTCTGTGGATATGTAATGTGCCCATCAAAATCTGCAAGCTACCGATAATCAGACACATATGTAAGGGAAATACTGTGGCACACACTCCAGTCTTCCAGTATCTTGGGTTGCTGGGCACTAGATTAGCAAGTCTATGTGAACACACAGAAATGCTTCTATACATGACCAAACTAACAACTTCTTTTTATTTAAAGACAAATTGTACTGTCACATACAGGGTGTGGCCATGGGCTCCAGATTTTCTCTTTCACACGACAACCTGTTCTTGGGAGGAGGAGTGGATCTGGGGCTCAAAGGAGACGTCATGGAATTACTCGATTCTATACTGGGGCAGTTACATTGATGACTGCATCATGATCTGGACAGGCACAGCAGAAAAATTACATCAGTTCTCTGATCATCTTTATAAGAATGAAACCAATATTCGGTTTACTTACCAACATAATAAGGTAAAAGTAGTCTTCTTCGATGTAGAAATCTATATAGAAGACAATGCGATACACAGTAGGCTATACCGTAAACCCAGATTGTGCAACGCAATATTGCACGCCACAAGTGCCCATCCTAGGCACCAAATCAGGGCCATACCATATGGAGAATTAATGTGAGCTAGCCCCAATTGTAACCATGACCTGAAAGTTCAGGAATGTATAAAAGACATGTACAAGAGATTCGTTAGAATAGCTTATGATACATCTACCTTATCAAAAGTGAGAAATAGGGTTATGAAAATAAATAGACAGGACACCTTAAGGGAGGCATGTTGTAAACAAGAGAAATCAGAGAGCCTTAACACAGATTATACCAACATGTCAAGAATATTGACACAGAGTATGCTGAAACACTGGCAAGAATTAGAAAAGTTTACATCTTCAAAGCCAGATGTTATTTTTCGGAAAGGCAGACGCCTTTGGATGAAAGATTACACGCTAAGTTTTTATAAATGCAGACATTGTGGAATGTGCAGATGGGCATATGACAAAAAGAAAGAATTTGAGAACAGGATAAACAATAAATATGTGATATGTTCTAACATCAACTGCAGCAGTAAATATGTAGTATATGCTATAGAATGTAGGTGTAAATGCCGGTAAGTGGGCAGCATCATCAGGTCCCTTAAAGATACGATCAGCGAGCACATGAGAGCAGTAAAGCAGTGAGATATGAGACATCCCATAGCTGTACACATAGCTGAATGTGAGGCACAAAACACACATAGAACATTCACATTTTACGGAATTGACCAAGTGATAAGGGACCCCAGAGCAGGTAACAGGGGGCTTACTCTACGAAGAAGGGAGACCATGTGGATTTTACAAATGAGAAGTGTGGAGTTAGGTCTCAACACTGATCATGAAATACAATATTGTTTAGGAGAATGAGACACAGTGAACAAATAAATCGGAAAGCTCATTAGTAATCGAAATAAAAGGTTATAGAATGTGTAACAGATTATATTATGCAGGTGCTATGTGGAAAATGCACTAAATTATTACCTTAAGGTACGATATTCGAGGCTGGACTTAGTTCACCAAAATATTGGATATATGAAGTACGTAATAGTATTACATAATGTATATGATACGTTACTGGCACAATAATGTGTAGGGATGCAAAAGAGATCTTAGCTTTTACTAAGCATCTACTGTTTAAATATGCAAAAATTGTCATTCATGATTAGACGTTAAGCACCGTGTAACTTGATACAGTATATTACTATCATTATGCACTTATAAGATTGCCTTTATATGGTCAGAATTATACATCTTGGAATAGCACCACATGACATCCATAAATGTAACAATATAAAGACAAACTTGTGATAATGATAGATTAACAAAACACAACAAATAATGTATCTTATGTGTATCATAATCAGGATTGCGAAATATATATTAGTAGGCTGATACTTTAATCAACAGTATTTGGAATTTGTGGGAGTTCCTTCTAATGTGCTAACCATGATACTAACAGACGCCCCTTTAGCTAGATCGCCTTACGATAATAGCGAAAAAAATAGACACGTAGGTTTCTGCAATAGTAGTAAAAATAAATTTTGACTTGGTGGCCAATGAATTTATTCTTCACAACCGGCATTAGAATGTATTTGAAGATGGCATCCGTATTTATGGCTGGATCACGGTGAAAATTGCAGTAGTCATATTTGGGTTGCTCTCACATATATTGATGCATTCATGGCACCCGCTTCAGATGCTGACTACTGAGCGTACTTGCTCCTCGCATTTGAAGAAGTTCAAGACATCACAGGTAAGCACACAGAATTAATCTTGTAGTGTCCTTTGAATCCTTTGACTTATCAGTAATGACTTTGGGGTCTTAGAAACAATAATGACCAATTGTTATGTGTTTTTTAAGGACATGACCACTCAATATATGGAAATTGTCTGCTCTAATAGTATTAGGCAACACAGGATACTGGAAGACCGAGGTGAGTGCAGCATTATTTTACTTCCATATGCATCTGATTATCGGTAGCTTGAAGGCTTTGATGGGCGCATTATGTATCCACAGAATCACCTTTAAGATATGCAATCAGCGGCAGTCGATGCAGGTAAGTGCAGTGGGGCAGGAGGAGGGGGAAGTCGACAGACGACAGAATAGGGAAAGTTAAATAAATAAATAAACGTTTTCAGTCGTCTGTTGAAATACCCCCCAGCCCCACCCCAGTGCGCTTACCTGCACCGACTGCCGCTGTATGCAATGCTGATCGGACCGGGACGGAATTACAACCAACTGTAACAACCCTGCTTTTTGCACATTTCATTGTACTAAATGGTTTTTAACTTATGATGTTATTTTAAAACTTGGCACTACATTGATGTTTTGTTGATCAATTTTAATAATCTGTAATAAACTGCTGAATTTTAATACTGTATCTTGTTTTTTTAATCTTTTTTTCATGATGTGATTAATACTGTGGAGTAGTGTACACTTATCTATTTTTTGGTACTCTGAGCTGCTAAGGCTATTCATTATAGGATCCCTTCAAGAGTTGAACTTTTGGGACCCCCCAAGGTTCTTTATCTCTACTCTCCTTGTCCCGAATTGTATATTCTAGGAGACCTCCCATTCCTGTTTTACCAGCAACCAGGTATGCCATCCCATTATGATGATTGGTGAAATTTTAATGCAGGAACGTTGTACAAGAAGAATCATGACTATTTGTGTTTTGACTCCTGTATATTATTTTCACTGATAGGAGGACTTAAAATAAGAAACAGACAGGTACCTGTTATCTGCTTTGTGGTGCTAGCTTGTATTGGCATGGAGCATGAGTGGGTGATGAATCAGATGATCGCAATTTTTTTCCATAGCTCATCGGCACATTGTGAAGAAGCACTTACTCGGTTTTATACTATTCTCAAGGTGTCATTAAGAATGCAGGCGAAACATTAGATGTTATAGAGGGATAATGTCAATTGATTAAGAGATGAGAAATGTTGAAATAATTATAACATATACTTTAAAGTTCTGCACATGGGTTTCCAATCGAATACCACGAACAGGAATATGAGACAAATAAGATTTACACCAGATGTTACCAAAATAAGGGTATCAATTATTTAAAATTGAGCTGTTATGTTACAATGGAATTTTTTTCGGTATATTCTTTTAGCCCTGAGGGAGTCGCGGGCTAACCCCCCAGTTGCAACGAAACATGTGTTGGCATGGTGGCTAGAAATAAAGAACCAAAATACGAACTAGAAAAAATAAGAAACAACTTTATTATTTTAATATACTGAAATGGACTACATATCATATATAAGTGTGTGCTAGAGGCTAAGAGTCAATTGTAATAGTGATTTTACACATTGGGGAGTAGGGTGGATCTCCCTACCTTTTTAAGGACCGCGACTGTACTAAAACTGTGACAAATATTGTGTGTATTACTTGTGAGTGCGTTTTACCTTATTTTGATCACCCATACGAAATTACATGTCTGGGTGCAGTGAGAATCCCACAGAACCTGTGTTTGCTTATACAAGGCCTAAGCTCACATAGCCTTTTCTGGAAGGAGTCAATGTACACACCCTTGACACCAGAAACAGGAGAAAACCTAGCTCTCTGGGGCCATGACCTGCAACTGGCTACTACAACTGTAGACTGACATTTATCATCCAATCCAATCTTTCATCTCTCTTTCAAATAAGTCAAGGTCATTACAGAGGCTGTCAATGATCGCAAACACTCACATCCGTAAACATAACACAAAAATTGGCATGTCAACAAATTGACAGGTAGAGCTGGGCAATGAGAATATTTGGCATGTAAACTGTGTATTAAACGTTGAGTAAAAATATGATAAAGTCACTTAAAATTTCAGAAAAGCATATTGCTGTACCATGCTGAAGTATTTCACTTTAGCACAGGCGATCATATCACTGCATTGAGATGAAGTTATTAAAAGTGTTTTCAAATATTTCTGTCCCTGGCCTGGACGATTATGCCATTAGTGAACTAAGAGGAAAGCCAGTTGTTACAAGTACCCTATATGTGTCCTAGATTCTTACTATTGATTGGAACATTATAGTCTAATACATCAAACCCTGACAAGTATTTCACTCTCATTAGGGCTCTTTAGACAGATTTAGTTTTGTACAGACACACTGGAGCACCCAGTATAAGCCAAAACAATACCCTTTCAGATATAGAGTAAATAGTAAATAGTAAATTATGCAGATATGAAGTAGAGAACTCTGGGTAGCTCCCAAGTTTATGTAGAGAGCAGCTCCTATCTAGAGCACCCTAACACACCGGCGACAATCTAAAATCTGCTCACCTCAAATGTCTGTTTTTCTAGCAAAGTTTTTAACCATGGGATTAGAACAGTGCCATCCACGCTGAGCTAGACTGGGACAAAGATTTTGCAATTCATACAGCAAAGTATATAGATTTAGGTATACGCACTTATATAAAGTCAGATTGTGAGGAAAACCCTGTCCCATTATCCTTGGAGGAATGTAAATGTAAATGTAAATGTTTTTGTACTTGTATAGCGCACAGCTACCCGCAGTGGGTTTCTCGGCGCTTGTACGAATACCCCAAAGGAACCCTTCCTGGCTTTCCCTGTGAAGTATCCACTCCTGGGCACCCCCATGGTGCAGACCAGGCATCCCTCGCGTTGTGGGGGCCGTTGTGGAGACTAAGCAAGCTATTGCCCAGAGTTGCAGCGCGGGACCCATGATCAGAATAGGCACTGAGGCGAGAATAACCGGTCAGGGGAATTAATGAGCCCAAGACCCGCCGAGGCGGGAATCGAACCCTTGTCCCTGGCCAGAGTTCTGCATCGAGGGCTGCCTATATATATATATATATATATATATATATATACATATATATATATATATATATATATATATATATATATCAAACACGAAGGTTGCCCCACATAAAGATGCCTCTACGAAGAGTTGAAAAGCCTTTATTTCAAGATTTCCAGTACAGCAGGTAAAAGTCCACTCTGCATGATGAGCCCAACGCGTTTCAAACAATGAATGTTCTTGATCACGGGCGAATGAGCAGAAAGCAGCATGCGCGATGAGACACCCCCTGATAAGTGTTGAAGACCCGCCTTAATGGGCGTATGCTGCATAGCATTCTGGTTTCCGTAGTGTCTCACCCCTTGTGTAGGTGCCGCCACAGTCTGTACCTTATCTCTGTATTTCCCCAGTGGGTGAGGGTGGAACTAGAAAAACTGCGGTACTGTTCAGAGCGCCAAATCTCAAAATGGCCCCTTCGTTCTACAGTGCTCGGTACTTCCAAGCGCCAGATCTGCAGGCTAGGCAGCGGGCATCTTTGCGGCCGAGCAAAGCCGCTAAACATCAAACACGAAGGTTGCCCCACATAAAGATGCCTCTACGAAGAGTTGAAAAGCCTTTATTTCAAGATTTCCAGTACAGCAGGTAAAAGTCCACTCTGCATGATGAGCCCAACGCGTTTCAAACAATAAATGTTCTTGATCACGGGCGAATGAGCAGAAAGCAGCATGCATGATGAGACACCCCCTGATAAGTGTTGAAGACCCGCCTTAATGGGCGTATGCTGCATAGCATTCTGGTTATCGTAGTGTCTCACCCCTTGTGTAGGTGCCGCCACAGTCTGTACCATATCTATGTATTTCCCCAGTGGGTGAGGGTAGAACTGGAAACACTGCGGTACTGTTCATTGCGCCAAATCTCAAAATGGCCCCTTCGCTCTACAGCGCTCGGTACTTCCAAGCGCCAGATCTGCAGGCTAGGCAGCGGGCATCTTTGCGGCCGAGCAAAGCCACTAAACATCAAACACGAAGGTTGCCCCACATAAAGATGCCTCTACGAAGAGTTGAAAAGCCTTTATTTCAAGATTTCCAGTACAGCAGGTAAAAGTCCACTCTGCATGATGAGCCCAACGCGTTTCAAACAATGAATGTTCTTGATCACGGGCGAATGAGCAGAAAGCAGCATGCGCGATGAGACACCCCCTGATAAGTGTTGAAGACCCGCCTTAATGGGCGTATGCTGCATAGCATTCTGGTTTTCGTAGTGTCTCACCCCTTGTGTAGGTGCCGCCACAGTCTGTACCTTATCTCTGTATTTCCCCAGTGGGTGAGGGTGGAACTGGAAACACTGCGGTACTGTTCATTGCGCCAAATCTCAAAATGGCCCCTTCGCTCTACAGCGCTCGGTACTTCCAAGCGCCAGATCTGCAGGCTAGGCAGCGGGCATCTTTGCGGCCGAGCAAAGCCGCTAAACATCAAACACGAAGGTTGCCCCACATAAAGATGCCTCTACGAAGAGTTGAAAAGCCTTTATTTCAAGATTTCCAGTACAGCAGGTAAAAGTCCACTCTGCATGATGAGCCCAACGCGTTTCAAACAATGAATGTTCTTGATCACGGGCGAATGAGCAGAAAGCAGCATGCGCGATGAGACACCCTCTGATAAGTGTTGAAGACCCGCCTTAATGGGCGTATGCTGCATAGCATTCTGGTTATCGTAGTGTCTCACCCCTTGTGTAGGTGCCGCCACAGTCTGTACCTTATCTCTGTATTTCCCCAGTGGGTGAGGGTAGAACTGGAAACACTGCGGTACTGTTCATTGCGCCAAATCTCAAAATGGCCCCTTCGCTCTACAGCGCTCGGTACTTCCAAGCGCCAGATCTGCAGGCTAGGCAGCGGGCATCTTTGCGGCCGAGCAAAGCCACTAAACATCAAACACGAAGGTTGCCCCACATAAAGATGCCTCTACGAAGAGTTGAAAAGCCTTTATTTCAAGATTTCCAGTACAGCAGGTAAAAGTCCACTCTGCATGATGAGCCTAACGCGTTTCAAACAATGAATGTTCTTGATCACGGGCGAATGAGCAGAAAGCAGCATGCGCGATGAGACACCCCCTGATAAGTGTTGAAGACCCGCCATAATGGGCGTATGCTGCATAGCATTCTGGTTTTCGTAGTGTCTCACCCCTTGTGTAGGTGCCGCCATAGTCTGTACCTTATCTCTGTATTTCCCCAGTGGGTGAGGGTGGAACTGGAAACACTGCGGTACTGTTCATTGCGCCAAATCTCAAAATGGCCCCTTCGCTCTACAGCGCTCGGTACTTCCAAGCGCCAGATTTGCAGGCTAGGCAGCGGGCATCTTTGCGGCCGAGCAAAGCCGCTAAACATCAAACACGAAGGTTGCCTCACATAAAGATGCCTCTACGAAGCGTTGAAAAGCCTTTATTTCAAGATTTCCAGTACAGCAGGTAAAAGTCCACTCTGCATGATGAGCCCAACGCGTTTCAAACAATGAATGTTCTTGATCACGGGCGAATGAGCAGAAAGCAGCATGCGCGATGAGACACCCCCTGATAAGTGTTGAAGACCCGCCTTAATGGGCGTATGCTGCATAGCATTCTGGTTTTCGTAGTGTCTCACCGCTTGTGTAGGTGCCGCCACAGTCTGTACCTTATCTCTGTATTTCCCCAGTGGGTGAGGGTGGAACTGGAAACACTGCGGTACTGTTCATTGCGCCAAATCTCAAAATGGCCCCTTCGCTCTACAGCGCTCAGTACTTCCAAGCGCCAGATCTGCAGGCTAGGCAGCGGGCATCTTTGCGGCCGAGCAAAGCCGCTAAACATCAAACACGAAGGTTGCCCCACATAAAGATGCCTCTACGAAGAGTTGAAAAGCCTTTATTTTAAGATTTCCAGTACAGCAGGTAAAAGTCCACTCTGCATGATGAGCCCAACGCGTTTCAAACAATAAATGTTCTTGATCACGGGCGAATGAGCAGAAAGCAGCATGCGTGATGAGACACCCGCTGATAAGTGTTGAAGACCCGCCTTAATGGGCGTATGCTGCATAGCATTCTGGTTATCGTAGTGTCTCAACCCTTGTGTAGGTGCCGCCACAGTCTGTACCTTATCTCTGTATTTCCCCAGTGGGTGAGGGTGGAACTGGAAACACTGCGGTACTGTTCATTGCGCCAAATCTCAAAATGGCCCCTTCGCTCTACAGCGCTCGGTACTTCCAAGCGCCAGATCTGCAGGCTAGGCAGCGGGCATCTTTGCGGCCGAGCAAAGCCGCTAAACATCAAACACGAAGGTTGCCCCACATAAAGATGCCTCTACGAAGAGTTGAAAAGCCTTTATTTCAAGATTTCCAGTACAGCAGGTAAAAGTCCACTCTGCATGATGAGCCCAACGCGTTTCAAACAATAAATGTTCTTGATCACGGGCGAATGAGCAGAAAGCAGCATGCATGATGAGACACCCCCTGATAAGTGTTGAAGACCCGCCTTAATGGGCGTATGCTGCATAGCATTCTGGTTATCGTAGTGTCTCACCCCTTGTGTAGGTGCCGCCACAGTCTGTACCATATCTATGTATTTCCCCAGTGGGTGAGGGTAGAACTGGAAACACTGCGGTACTGTTCATTGCGCCAAATCTCAAAATGGCCCCTTCGCTCTACAGCGCTCGGTACTTCCAAGCGCCAGATCTGCAGGCTAGGCAGCGGGCATCTTTGCGGCCGAGCAAAGCCACTAAACATCAAACACGAAGGTTGCCCCACATAAAGATGCCTCTACGAAGAGTTGAAAAGCCTTTATTTCAAGATTTCCAGTACAGCAGGTAAAAGTCCACTCTGCATGATGAGCCCAACGCGTTTCAAACAATGAATGTTCTTGATCACGGGCGAATGAGCAGAAAGCAGCATGCGCGATGAGACACCCCCTGATAAGTGTTGAAGACCCGCCTTAATGGGCGTATGCTGCATAGCATTCTGGTTTTCGTAGTGTCTCACCCCTTGTGTAGGTGCCGCCACAGTCTGTACCTTATCTCTGTATTTCCCCAGTGGGTGAGGGTGGAACTGGAAACACTGCGGTACTGTTCATTGCGCCAAATCTCAAAATGGCCCCTTCGCTCTACAGCGCTCGGTACTTCCAAGCGCCAGATCTGCAGGCTAGGCAGCGGGCATCTTTGCGGCCGAGCAAAGCCGCTAAACATCAAACACGAAGGTTGCCCCACATAAAGATGCCTCTACGAAGAGTTGAAAAGCCTTTATTTCAAGATTTCCAGTACAGCAGGTAAAAGTCCACTCTGCATGATGAGCCCAACGCGTTTCAAACAATGAATGTTCTTGATCACGGGCGAATGAGCAGAAAGCAGCATGCGCGATGAGACACCCTCTGATAAGTGTTGAAGACCCGCCTTAATGGGCGTATGCTGCATAGCATTCTGGTTATCGTAGTGTCTCACCCCTTGTGTAGGTGCCGCCACAGTCTGTACCTTATCTCTGTATTTCCCCAGTGGGTGAGGGTAGAACTGGAAACACTGCGGTACTGTTCATTGCGCCAAATCTCAAAATGGCCCCTTCGCTCTACAGCGCTCGGTACTTCCAAGCGCCAGATCTGCAGGCTAGGCAGCGGGCATCTTTGCGGCCGAGCAAAGCCACTAAACATCAAACACGAAGGTTGCCCCACATAAAGATGCCTCTACGAAGAGTTGAAAAGCCTTTATTTCAAGATTTCCAGTACAGCAGGTAAAAGTCCACTCTGCATGATGAGCCTAACGCGTTTCAAACAATGAATGTTCTTGATCACGGGCGAATGAGCAGAAAGCAGCATGCGCGATGAGACACCCCCTGATAAGTGTTGAAGACCCGCCATAATGGGCGTATGCTGCATAGCATTCTGGTTTTCGTAGTGTCTCACCCCTTGTGTAGGTGCCGCCATAGTCTGTACCTTATCTCTGTATTTCCCCAGTGGGTGAGGGTGGAACTGGAAACACTGCGGTACTGTTCATTGCGCCAAATCTCAAAATGGCCCCTTCGCTCTACAGCGCTCGGTACTTCCAAGCGCCAGATTTGCAGGCTAGGCAGCGGGCATCTTTGCGGCCGAGCAAAGCCGCTAAACATCAAACACGAAGGTTGCCTCACATAAAGATGCCTCTACGAAGCGTTGAAAAGCCTTTATTTCAAGATTTCCAGTACAGCAGGTAAAAGTCCACTCTGCATGATGAGCCCAACGCGTTTCAAACAATGAATGTTCTTGATCACGGGCGAATGAGCAGAAAGCAGCATGCGCGATGAGACACCCCCTGATAAGTGTTGAAGACCCGCCTTAATGGGCGTATGCTGCATAGCATTCTGGTTTTCGTAGTGTCTCACCGCTTGTGTAGGTGCCGCCACAGTCTGTACCTTATCTCTGTATTTCCCCAGTGGGTGAGGGTGGAACTGGAAACACTGCGGTACTGTTCATTGCGCCAAATCTCAAAATGGCCCCTTCGCTCTACAGCGCTCAGTACTTCCAAGCGCCAGATCTGCAGGCTAGGCAGCGGGCATCTTTGCGGCCGAGCAAAGCCGCTAAACATCAAACACGAAGGTTGCCCCACATAAAGATGCCTCTACGAAGAGTTGAAAAGCCTTTATTTTAAGATTTCCAGTACAGCAGGTAAAAGTCCACTCTGCATGATGAGCCCAACGCGTTTCAAACAATAAATGTTCTTGATCACGGGCGAATGAGCAGAAAGCAGCATGCGTGATGAGACACCCGCTGATAAGTGTTGAAGACCCGCCTTAATGGGCGTATGCTGCATAGCATTCTGGTTATCGTAGTGTCTCAACCCTTGTGTAGGTGCCGCCACAGTCTGTACCTTATCTCTGTATTTCCCCAGTGGGTGAGGGTGGAACTGGAAACACTGCGGTACTGTTCATTGCGCCAAATCTCAAAATGGCCCCTTCGCTCTACAGCGCTCGGTACTTCCAAGCGCCAGATCTGCAGGCTAGGCAGCGGGCATCTTTGCGGCCGAGCAAAGCCGCTAAACATCAAACACGAAGGTTGCCCCACATAAAGATGACTCTACGAAGAGTTGAAAAGCCTTTATTTCAAGATTTCCAGTACAGCAGGTAAAAGTCCACTCTGCATGATGAGCCCAACGCGTTTCAAACAATGAATGTTCTTGATCACGGGCGAATGAGCAGAAAGCAGCATGAGCGATGAGACACCCCCTGATAAGTGTTGAAGACCCGCCTTAATGGGCGTATGCTGCATAGCATTCTGGTTTTCGTAGTGTCTCACCCCTTGTGTAGGTGCCGCCACAGTCTGTACCTTATCTCTGTATTTCCCCAGTGGGTGAGGGTGGAACTGGAAACACTGCGGTACTGTTCATTGCGCCAAATCTCAAAATGGCCCCTTCGCTCTACAGCGCTCGGTACTTCCAAGCGCCAGATCTGCAGGCTAGGCAGCGGGCATCTTTGCGGCCGAGCAAAGCCGCTAAACATCAAACACGAAGGCTGACCCACATAAAGATGCCTCTACCAAGAGTTGAAAAGCCTTTATTTCAAGATTTCCAGTACAGCAGGTAAAAGTCCACTCTGCATGATGAGCCCAACGCGTTTCAAACAATGAATGTTCTTGATCACGGGCGAATGAGCAGAAAGCAGCATGCGCGATGAGACACCCCCTGATAAGTGTTGAAGACCCGCCTTAATGGGCGTATGCTGCATAGCATTCTGGTTTTCGTAGTGTCTCACCCCTTGTGTAGGTGCCGCCACAGTCTGTACCTTATCTCTGTATTTCCCCAGTGGGTGAGGGTGGAACTGGAAACACTGCGGTACTGTTCATTGCGCGAAATCTCAAAATGGCCCCTTCGCTCTACAGCGCTCGGTACTTCCAAGCGCCAGATCTGCAGGCTAGGCAGCGGGCATCTTTGCGGCCGAGCAAAGCGGCTAAACATCAAACACGAAGGTTGCCGCACATAAAGATGCCTCTACGAAGAGTTGAAAAGCCTTTATTTCAAGATTTCCAGTACAGCAGGTAAAAGTCCACTCTGCATGATGAGCCCAACGCGTTTCAAACAATGAATGTTATTGATCACGGGCGAATGAGCAGAAAGCAGCATGCGCGATAAGACACCCCCTGATAAGTGTTGAAGACCCGCCTTAATGGCTTTATGCTGCATAGCATTCTGGTTTCCGTAGTGTCTCACCCCTTGTGTAGGTGCCGCCACAGTCTGTACCTTATCTCTGTATTTCCCCAGTGGGTGAGGGTGGAACTGGAAAGACTGCGGTACTGTTCATTGTGCCAAATCTCAAAATGGCCCCTTCGCTCTACAGCGCTCGGTACTTCCAAGCGCCAGATCTGCAGGCTAGGCAGCGGGCATCTTTGCGGCCGAGCAAAACCGCTAAACATCAAACACGAAGGTTGCCCCACATAAAGATGCCTCTACGAAGAGTTGAAAAGCCTTTATTTCAAGATTTCCAGTACAGCAGGTAAAAGTCCACTCTGCATGATGAGCCCAACGCGTTTCAAACAATGAATGTTCTTGATCCCGGGTGAATGAGCAGAAAGCAGCATGCGTGATGAGACACCCCCTGATAAGTGTTGAAGACCCGCCTTAATGGGCGTATGCTGCATAGGATTCTGGTTATCGTAGTGTCTCACCCCTTGTGTAGGTGCCGCCACAGTCTGTACCTTATCTCTGTATTTCCCCAGTGGGTGAGGGTGGAACTGGAAACACTGCGGTACTGTTCATTGCGCCAAATCTCAAAATGGCCCCTTTGCTCTACAGCGCTCGGTACTTCCAAGCGCCAGATCTGCAGGCTAGGCAGCGGGCATCTTTGCGGCCGAGCAAAGCCGCTAAACATCAAACACGAAGGTTGCCCCACATAAAGATGCCTCTACGAAGAGTTGAAGAGCCTTTATTTCAAGATTTCCAGTACAGCAGGTAAAAGTCCACTCTGCATGATGAGCCCAACGCGTTTCAAACAATGAATGTTCTTGATCACGGGCGAATGAGCAGAAAGCAGCATGCGCGATGAGACACCCACTGATGAGTGTTGAAGACCCGCCTTAATGGGCGTATGCTGCATAGCATTCTGGTTTTCGTAGTGTCTCACCCCTTGTGTAGGTGCCGCCACAGTCTGTACCTTAACTCTGTATTTCCCCAGTGGGTGAGGGTGGAACTGGAAACACTGCGGTACTGTTCATTGCGCCAAATCTCAAAATGGCCCCTTCGCTCTACAGCGCTGGGTACTTCCAAGCGCCAGATCTGCAGGCTAGGCAGCGGGCATCTTTGCGGCCGAGCAAAGCCGCTAAAGATAAACACGAAGGTTGTCCCACATAAAGATGCCTCTACGAAGAGTTGAAAAGCCTTTATTTCAAGATTTCCAGTACAGCAGGTAAAAGTCCACTCTGCATGATGAGCCCAACGCGTTTCAAACAATGAATGTTCTTGATCACGGGCGAATGAGCAGAAAGCAGCATGCGCGATGAGCCACCCCCTGATAAGTGTTGAAGACCCGCCTTAATGGGCGTATGCTGCATAGCATTCTGGTTTTCGTAGTGTCTCACCCCTTGTGTAGGTGCCGCCACAGTCTGTACCTTATCTCTGTATTTCCCCAGTGGGTGAGGGTGGAACTGGAAACACTGCGGTACTGTTCATTGCGCCAAATCTCAAAATGGCCCCTTCGCTCTATATCGCTCGGTACTTCCAAGTGCCAGATCTGCAGGCTAGGCAGCGGGCATCTTTGCGGCCGAGCAAAGCCGCTAAACATCAAACACGAAGGTTGCCCCACATAAAGATGCCTCTACGAAGAGTTGAAAAGCCTTTATTTCAAGATTTCCAGTACAGCAGGTAAAAGTCCACTCTGCATGATGAGCCCAACGCGTTTCAAACAATTAATGTTCTTGATCACGGGCGAATGAGCAGAAAACAGCATGCGCGATGAGACACCCCCTGATAAGTGTTGAAGACCCCCCTTAATGGGCGTATGCTGCATAGCATTCTGGTTTTCGTAGTGTCTCACCCCTTGTGTAGGTGCCGCCACAGTCTGTACCTCATCTCTGTATTTCCCCAGTGGGTGAGGGTGGAACTGGAAACACTGCGGTACTGTTAATTGCGCCAAATCTCAAAATGGCCCCTTCGCTCTACAGCGCTCGGTACTTCCAAGCGCCAGATCTGCAGGCTAGGCAGCGGGCATCTTTGCGGCCGAGCAAAGCCGCTAAACATCAAACACGAAGGTTGCCCCACATAAAGATGCCTCTACGAAGAGTTGAAAAGCCTTTATTTCAAGATTTCCAGTACAGCAGGTAAAAGTCCACTCTGCATGATGAGCCCAACGCGTTTCAAACAATGAATGTTCTTGATCACGGGCGAATGAGCAGAAAGCAGCATGCGCGATGAGACACCCCCTGATAAGTGTTGAAGACCCGCCTTAATGGGCGTAGCCGCATAGCATTCTGGTTTTCGTAGTGTCTCACCCCTTGTGTAGGTGCCGCCACAGTCTGTACCTTATGTCTGTATTTCCCCAGTGGGTGAGGGTGGAACTGGAAACACTGCGGTACTGTTCATTGCGCCAAATCTCAAAATGGCCCCTTCGCTCTACAGCGCTCGGTACTTCCAAGCGCCAGATCTGCAGGCTAGGCAGCGGGCATCTTTGCGGCCGAGCAAAGCCGCTAAACATCAAACACGAAGGTTGCCCCACATAAAGATGCCTCTACGAAGAGTTGAAAAGCCTTTATTTCAAGATTTCCAGTACAGCAGGTAAAAGTCCACTCTGCATGATGAGCCCAACGCGTTTCAAACAATGAATGTTCTTGATCACGGGCGAATGAGCAGAAAGCAGCATGCGCGATGAGACACCCCCTGATAAGTGTTGAAGACCCGCCTTAATGGGCGTATGCTGCATCTTGAAATAAAGGCTTTTCAACTCTTCGTAGAGGCATCTTTATGTGGGGCAACCTTCGTGTTTGATGTTTAGAGGCTTTGCTGGGCCGCAAAGATGCCCGCTGCCTAGCCTGCAGATCTGGCGCTTGGAAGTACCGAGCGCTGTAGAGCGAAGGGGCCATTTTGAGATTTGGCGCAATGAACAGTACCGCAGTGTTTCCAGTTCCACCCTCACCCACTGGGGAAATACAGAGATACGGTACAGACTGTGGCGGCACCTACACAAGGGGTGAGACACTACGAAAACCAGAATGCTATGCAGCATACGCCCATTAAGGCGTGTCTTCAACACTTATCAGGGGGTGTCTCATCGCGCATGCTGCTTTCTGCTCATTCGCCCGTGATCAAGAACATTCATTGTTTGAAACGCGTTGGGCTCATCATGCAGAGTGGACTTTTACCTGCTGTACTGGAAATCTTGAAATAAAGGCTTTTCAACTCTTCGTAGAGGCATCTTTATGTGGGGCAACCTTCGTGTTTGATGTTTAGCGGCTTTGCTCGTCCGCAAAGATGCCCGCTGCCTAGCCTGCAGATCTGGCGCTTGGAAGTACCGAGCGCTGTAGAGCGAAGGGGCCATTTTGAGATTTGGCGCAATGAACAGTACCGCAGTGTTTCCAGTTCCACCCTCACCCACTGGGGAAATACAGAGATAAGGTACAGACTGTGGCGGCACCTACACAAGGGGTGAGACACTACGAAAACCAGAATGCTATGCAGCATACGCCCATTAAGGCGGGTCTTCAACACTTATCAGGGGGTGTCTCATCGCGTATGCTGCTTTCTGCTCATTCGCCCGTGATCAAGAACATTCATTGTTTGAAACGCGTTTGGCTCATCATGCAGAGTGGACTTTTACCTGCTGTACTGGAAATCTTGAAATAAAGGCTTTTCAACTCTTCGTAGAGGCATCTTTATGTGGGGCAACCTTCGTGTTTGATGTTTAGCGGCTTTGCTCGGCCGCAAAGATGCCCGCTGCCTAGCCTGCAGATCTGGCGCTTGGAAGTACCGAGCGCTGTAGAGCGAAGGGGGCATTTTGAGATTTGGCGCAATGAACAGTACCGCAGTGTTTCCAGTTCCACCCTCACCCACTGGGGAAATACAGAGATAAGGTACAGACTGTGGCAGCACCTACACAAGGGGTGAGACACTACGAAAACCAGAATGCTATGCAGCATACGCCCATTAAGGCGGGTCTTCAACACTTATCAGGGGGTGTCTCATCGCGCATGCTGCTTTCTGCTCATTCGCCCGTGAGCAAGAACATTCATTGTTTGAAACGCGTTGGGCTCATCATGCAGAGTGGACTTTTACCTGCTGTACTGGAAATCTTGAAATAAAGGCTTTTCAACTCTTCGTAGAGGCATCTTTATGTGGGGCAACCTTCGTGTTTGATGTTTAGCGGCTTTGCTCGGCCACAAAGATGCCCGCTGCCTAGTCTGCAGATCTGGCGCTTGGAAGTACCGAGCGCTGTAGAGCGAAGGGGCCATTTTGAGATTTGGCGCAATGAACAGTACCGCAGTGTTTCCAGTTCCACCCTCACCCACTGGGGAAATACAGAGATAAGGTACAGACTGTGGCGGCACCTACACAAGGGGTGAGAAACTACGAAAACCAGAATGCTATGCAGCATACGCCCATTAAGGCGTGTCTTCAACACTTATCAGGGGGTGTCTCATCGTGCATGCTGCTTTCCGCTCATTCGCCCGTGATCAAGAACATTCATTGTTTGAAACGCGTTTGGCTCATCATGCATAGTGGACTTTTACCTGCTGTACTGGAAATCTTGAAATAAAGGCTTTTCAACTCTTCGTAGAGGCATCTTTATGTGGGGCAACCTTCGTGTTTGATGTTTAGCGGCTTTGCTCGGCCGCAAAGATGCCCGCTGCCTAGCCTGCAGATCTGGCGCTTGGAAGTACCGAGCGCTGTAGAGCGAAGGGGCCATTTTGAGATTTGGCGCAATGAACAGAACCGCAGTGTTTCCAGTTCCACCCTTACCCACAGGGGAAATACAGAGATAAGGTACAGACTGTGGCGGCACCTACACAAGGGGTGAGACACTACGAAAACCAGAATGCTATGCAGCATACGCCCATTAAGGCGGGTCTTCAACACTTATCAGGGGGTGTCTCATCGCGCATGCTGCTTTCTGCTCATTCGCCCGTGATCAAGAACATTCATTGTTTGAAACGCGTTGGGCTCATCATGCAGAGTGGACTTTTACCTGCTGTACTGGAAATCTTGAAATAAAGGCTTTTCAACTCTTCGTAGAGGCATCTTTATGTGGGGCAACCTTCGTGTTTGATGTTTAGCGGCTTTGCTCGGCCGCAAAGATGCCCGCTGCCTAGCTTGCAGATCTGGCGCTTGGAAGTACCGAGCGCTGTAGAGCGAAGGGGCCATTTTGAGATTTGGCGCAATGAACAGTACCGCAGTGTTTCCAGTTCCACCCTCACCCACTGGGGAAATACAGAGATAAGGTACAGACTGTGGCGGCACCTACACAAGGGGTGAGACACTATGAAAACCAGAATGCTATGCAGCATACGCCCATTAAGGCGGGTCTTCAACACTTATCAGGGGGTGTCTCATCGTGCATGCTGCTTTCTGCTCATTTGCCCGTGATCAAGAACATTCATTGTTTGAAAAGCGTTGGGCTCATCATGCAGAGTGGACTTTTACCTGCTGTACTGGAAATCTTGAAATAAAGGCTTTTCAACTCTTCATAGAGGCAACTTTATGTGGGGCAACCTTCGTGTTTGATGTTTAGCGGCTTTGCTCGGCCGCAAAGATGCCCGCTGCCTAGCCTGCAGATCTGGCGCTTGGAAGTACCGAGCGCTGTAGAGCGAAGGGGCCATTTTGAGATTTGGCGCAATGAACAGTACCGCAGTGTTTCCAGTTCCACCCTCACCCACTGGGGAAATACAGAGATAAGGTACAGACTGTGGCGTCACCTACACAAGGGGTGAGACACTACGAAAACCAGAATGCTATGCAGCATACGCCCATTAAGGCGGGTCTTCAACACTTATCATGGGGTGTCTCATCGCGCATGCTGCTTTCTGCCCATTCGCCCGTGATCAAGAACATTCATTGTTTGAAACGCGTTGGGCTCATCATGCAGAGTGGACTTTTACCTGCTGTACTGGAAATCTTGAAATAAAGGCTTTTCAACTCTTCGTAGAGGCATCTTTATGTGGGGCAACCTTCGTGTTTGATGTTTAGTGGCTTGGCTCGGCCGCAAAGATGCCCGCTGCCTAGCCTGCAGATCTGGCGCTTGGAAGTACCGAGCGCTGTAGAGCGAAGGGGCCATTTTGAGATTTGGCGCAATGAACAGTACCGCAGTGTTTTCAGTTTCATCCTCTTCCACTGGGGAAATACAGAGATAAGGTACAGACTGTGGCGGCACCTACACAAGGGGTGAGACACTACGAAAACCAGAATGCTATGCAGCATACGCCCATTAAGGGGGGTCTTCAACACTTATCAGGGGGTGTCTCATCGCGCATGCTGCTTTCTGCTCATTCGCCCGTGATCAAGAACATTCATTGTTTGAAACGCGTTGGGCTCATCATGCAGAGTGGACTTTTACCTGCTGTACTGGAAATCTTGAAATAAAGGCTTTTCAACTCTTCGTAGAGGCATCTTTATGTGGGGCAACCTTCGTGTTTGATGTTTAGCAGCTTTGCTCGGCCGCAAAATGCCTGCTGCCTAGCCTGCAGATCTGGCGCTTGGAAGTACCGAGCGCTGTAGAGCGAAGGGGCCATTTTGAGATTTGGCGCAATGAACAGTACCGCAGTGTTTCCAGTTCCACCCTCACCCACTGGGGAAATACAGAGATACGGTACAGACTGTGGCGGCACCTACACAAGGGGTGAGACACTACGAAAACCAGAATGCTATGCAGCATACGCCCATTAAGGCGGGTCTTCAACACTTATCAGGGGGTGTCTCATCGCGCATGCTGCTTTCTGCTCATTCGCCCGTGATCAAGAACATTCATTGTTTGAAACGCGTTGGGCTCATCATGCAGAGTGGACTTTTACCTGCTGTACTGGAAATCTTGAAATAAAGGCTTTTCAACTCTTCGTAGAGGCATCTTTATGTGGGGCAACCTTCGTGTTTGATGTTTAGCTGCTTTGCTCGGCCGCAAAGATGCCCGCTGCCTAAAGCCTGCAGATCTGGCGCTTGGAAGTACCGAGCGCTGTAGAGCGAAGGGGCCATTTTGAGATTTGGCGCAATGAACAGTACCGCAGTGTTTCCAGTTCCACCCTCACCCACTGGGGAAATACAGAGATAAGGTACAGACTGTGGCGGCACCTACACAAGGGGTGAGACACTACGAAAACCAGAATGCTATGCAGCATACGCCCATTAAGGGGGGTCTTCAACACTTATCAGGGGGTGTCTCATCGCGCCTGCTGCTTTCTGCTCATTCGCCCGTGAGCAAGAACATTCATTGTTTGAAACGCGTTGGGCTCATCATGCAGAGTGGACTTTTACCTGCTGTACTGGAAATCTTGAAATAAAGGCTTTTCAACTCTTCGTAGAGGCATCTTTATGTGGGGCAACCTTCGTGTTTGATGTTTAGCGGCTTTGCTCGGCCACAAAGATGCCCGCTGCCTAGTCTGCAGATCTGGCGCTTGGAAGTACCGAGCGCTGTAGAGCGAAGGGGCCATTTTGAGATTTGGCGCAATGAACAGTACCGCAGTGTTTCCAGTTCCACCCTCACCCACTGGGGAAATACAGAGATAAGGTACAGACTGTGGCGGCACCTACACAAGGGGTGAGAAACTACGAAAACCAGAATGCAATGCAGCATACGCCCATTAAGGCGTGTCTTCAACACTTATCAGGGGGTGTCTCATCGTGCATGCTGCTTTCCGCTCATTCGCCCGTGATCAAGAACATTCATTGTTTGAAACGCGTTTGGCTCATCATGCATAGTGGACTTTTACCTGCTGTACTGGAAATCTTGAAATAAAGGCTTTTCAACTCTTCGTAGAGGCATCTTTATGTGGGGCAACCTTCGTGTTTGATGTTTAGCGGCTTTGCTCGGCCGCAAAGATGCCCGCTGCCTAGCCTGCAGATCTGGCGCTTGGAAGTACCGAGCGCTGTAGAGCGAAGGGGCCATTTTGAGATTTGGCGCAATGAACAGTACCGCAGTGTTTCCAGTTCCACCCTCACCCACAGGGGAAATACAGAGATAAGGTACAGACTGTGGCGGCACCTACACAAGGGGTGAGACACTACGAAAACCAGAATGCTATGCAGCATACGCCCATTAAGGCGGGTCTTCAACACTTATCAGGGGGTGTCTCATCGCGCATGCTGCTTTCTGCTCATTCGCCCGTGATCAAGAACATTCATTGTTTGAAACGCGTTGGGCTCATCATGCAGAGTGGACTTTTACATGCTGTACTGGAAATCTTGAAATAAAGGCTTTTCAACTCTTCGTAGAGGCATCTTTATGTGGGGCAACCTTCGTGTTTGATGTTTAGCGGCTTTGCTCGGCCGCAAAAATGCCTGCTGCCTAGCCTGCAGATCTGGCGCTTGGAAGTACCGAGCGCTGTAGAGCGAAGGGGACATTTTGAGATTTGGCGCGATGAACAGTACCGCAGTGTTTCCAGTTCCACCCTCACCCACTGGGGAAATACAGAGATAAGGTACAGACTGTGGCGGCACCTACACAAGGGGTGAGACACTACGAAAACCAGAATGCTATGCAGCATACGCCCATTAAGGGGGGTCTTCAACACTTATCAGGGGGTGTCTCATCGCGCATGCTGCTTTCTGCTCATTCGCCCGTGAGCAAGAACATTCATTGTTTGAAACGCGTTGGGCTCATCATGCAGAGTGGACTTTTACCTGCTGTACTGGAAATCTTGAAATAAAGGCTTTTCAACTCTTCGTAGAGGCATCTTTATGTGGGGCAACCTTCGTGTTTGATGTTTAGCGGCTTTGCTCGGCCGCAAAGATGCCCGCTGCCTAGCCTGCAGATCTGGCACTTGGAAGTACCGAGCGCTGTAGAGCAAAGGGGCCATTTTGAGATTTGGCGCAATGAACAGTACCGCAGTGTTTCCAGTTCCACCCTCACCCACAGGGGAAATACAGAGATAAGGTACAGACTGTGGCGGCACCTACACAAGGGGTGAGACACTACAAAAACCAGAATGCTATGCAGCGTACGCCCATTAAGGCGGGTCTTCAACACTTATCAGGGGGTGTCTCATCGCGCATGCTGCTTTCTGCTCATTCGCCCGTGATCAAGAACATTCATTGTTTGAAACGCGTTGGGCTCATCATGCAGAGTGGACTTTTACATGCTGTACTGGAAATCTTGAAATAAAGGCTTTTCAACTCTTCGTAGAGGCATCTTTATGTGGGGCAACCTTCGTGTTTGATGTTTAGCGGCTTTGCTCGGCCGCAAAAATGCCCGCTGCCTAGCCTGCAGATCTGGCGCTTGGAAGTACCGAGCGCTGTAGAGCGAAGGGGACATTTTGAGATTTGGCGCGATGAACAGTACCGCAGTGTTTCCAGTTCCACCCTCACCCACTGGGGAAATACAGAGATAAGGTACAGACTGTGGCGGCACCTACACAAGGGGTGAGACACTATGAAAACCAGAATGCTATGCAGCATACGCCCATTAAGGCGGGTCTTCAACACTTATCAGGGGGTGTCTCATCGCGCATGCTGCTTTCTGCTCATTCGCCCGTGATCAAGAACATTCATTGTTTGAAACGCGTTGGGCTCATCATGCAGAGTGGACTTTTACCTGCTGTACTGGAAATCTTGAAATAAAGGCTTTTCAACTCTTCGTAGAGGCATCTTTATGTGGGGCAACCTTCGTGTTTGATGTTTAGCGGCTTTGCTCGGCCGCAAAGATGCCCGCTGCCTAGCCTGCAGATCTGGCGCTTGGAAGTACCGAGCGCTGTAGAGCGAAGGGGCCATTTTGAGATTTGGCGCAATGAACAGTACCGCAGTGTTTCCAGTTCCACCCTCACCCACTGGGGAAATTCAGAGATAAGGTACAGACTGTGGCGGCACCTACACAAGGGGTGAGACACTATGAAAACCAGAATGCTATGCAGCATACGCCCATTAAGGCGGGTCTTCAACACTTATCAGGGGGTGTCTCATCGTGCATGCTGCTTTCTGCTCATTTGCCCGTGATCAAGAACATTCATTGTTTGAAAAGCGTTGGGCTCATCATGCAGAGTGGACTTTTACCTGCTGTACTGGAAATCTTGAAATAAAGGCTTTTCAACTCTTCATAGAGGCAACTTTATGTGGGGCAACCTTCGTGTTTGATGTTTAGCGGCTTTGCTCGGCCGCAAAGATGCCCGCTGCCTAGCCTGCATATCTGGCGCTTGGAAGTACCGAGCGCTGTAGAGCGAAGGGGCCATTTTGAGATTTGGCGCAATGAACAGTACCGCAGTGTTTCCAGTTCCACCCTTACCCACTGGGGAAATACAGAGATAAGGTACAGACTGTGGCGTCACCTACACAAGGGGTGAGACACTACGAAAACCAGAATGCTATGCAGCATACGCCCATTAAGGCGGGTCTTCAACACTTATCAGGGGGTGTCTCATCGCGCATGCTGCTTTCTGCCCATTCGCCCGTGATCAAGAACATTCATTGTTTGAAACGCGTTGGGCTCATCATGCAGAGTGGACTTTTACCTGCTGTACTGGAAATCTTGAAATAAAGGCTTTTCAACTCTTCGTAGAGGCATCTTTATGTGGGGCAACCTTCGTGTTTGATGTTTAGTGGCTTTGCTCGGCCGCAAAGATGCCCGCTGCCTAGCCTGCAGATCTGGCGCTTGGAAGTACCGAGCGCTGTAGAGCGAAGGGGCCATTTTGAGATTTGGCGCAATGAACAGTACCGCAGTGTTTTCAGTTTCATCCTCTTCCACTGGGGAAATACAGAGATAAGGTACAGACTGTGGCGGCACCTACACAAGGGGTGAGACACTACGAAAACCAGAATGCTATGCAGCATACGCCCATTAAGGGGGGTCTTCAACACTTATCAGGGGGTGTCTCATCGCGCATGCTGCTTTCTGCTCATTCGCCCGTGATCAAGAACATTCATTGTTTGAAACGCGTTGGGCTCATCATGCAGAGTGGACTTTTACCTGCTGTACTGGAAATCTTGAAATAAAGGCTTTTCAACTCTTCGTAGAGGCATCTTTATGTGGGGCAACCTTCGTGTTTGATGTTTAGCGGCTTTGCTCGGCCGCAAAATGCCTGCTGCCTAGCCTGCAGATCTGGCGCTTGGAAGTACCGAGCGCTGTAGAGCGAAGGGGCCATTTTGAGATTTGGCGCAATGAACAGTACCGCAGTGTTTCCAGTTCCACCCTCACCCACTGGGGAAATACAGAGATACGGTACAGACTGTGGCGGCACCTACACAAGGGGTGAGACACTACGAAAACCAGAATGCTATGCAGCATACGCCCATTAAGGCGGGTCTTCAACACTTATCAGGGGGTGTCTCATCGCGCATGCTGCTTTCTGCTCATTCGCCCGTGATCAAGAACATTCATTGTTTGAAACGCGTTGGGCTCATCATGCAGAGTGGACTTTTACCTGCTGTACTGGAAATCTTGAAATAAAGGCTTTTCAACTCTTCGTAGAGGCATCTTTATGTGGGGCAACCTTCGTGTTTGATGTTTAGCTGCTTTGCTCGGCCGCAAAGATGCCCGCTGCCTAAAGCCTGCAGATCTGGCGCTTGGAAGTACCGAGCGCTGTAGAGCGAAGGGGCCATTTTGAGATTTGGCGCAATGAACAGTACCGCAGTGTTTCCAGTTCCACCCTCACCCACTGGGGAAATACAGAGATAAGGTACAGACTGTGGCGGCACCTACACAAGGGGTGAGACACTACGAAAACCAGAATGCTATGCAGCATACGCCCATTAAGGCGGGTCTTCAACACTTATCAGGGGGTGTCTCATCGCGCATGCTGCTTTCTGCTCATTCGCCCGTGATCAAGAACATTCATTGTTTGAAACGCGTTTGGCTCATCATGCAGAGTGGACTTTTACCTGCTGTACTGGAAATCTTGAAATAAAGGCTTTTCAACTCTTCGTAGAGGCATCTTTATGTGGGGCAACCTTCGTGTTTGATGTTTAGCGGCTTTGCTCGGCCGCAAAGATGCCCGCTGCCTAGCCTGCAGATCTGGCGCTTGGAAGTACCGAGCGCTGTAGAGCGAAGGGGCCATTTTGAGATTTGGCGCAATGAACAGTACCGCAGTGTTTCCAGGTCCACCCTCACCCACTGGGGAAATACAGAGATAAGGTACAGACTGTGGCGGCACCTACACAAGGGGTGAGACACTACGAAAACCAGAATGCTATGCAGCATACGCCCATTAAGGCGGGTCTTCAACACTTATCAGGGGGTGTCTCATCGCGCATGCTGCTTTCTGCTCATTCGCCCGTGAGCAAGAACATTCATTGTTTGAAACGCGTTGGGCTCATCATGCAGAGTGGACTTTTACCTGCTGTACTGGAAATCTTGAAATAAAGGCTTTTCAACTCTTCGTAGAGGCATCTTTATGTGGGGCAACCTTCGTGTTTGATGTTTATCGGCTTTGCTCGGCCGCAAAGATGCCCGCTGCCTAGCCTGCAGACCTGGCGCTTGGAAGTACCGAGCGCTGTAGAGCGAAGGGGACATTTTGAGATTTGGCGCAATGAACAGTACCGCAGTGTTTCCAGTTCCACCCTCACCCACTGGGGAAATACAGAGATAAGGTACAGACTGTGGCGGCACCTACACAAGGGGTGAGACACTACGAAAACCAGAATGCTATGCAGCATACGCCCATTAAGGCGGGTCTTCAACACTTATCAGGGGGTGTCTCATCGCGCATGCTGCTTTCTGCTCATTCGCCCGTGATCAAGAACATTAATTGTTTGAAACGCGTTGGGCTCATCATGCAGAGTGGACTTTTACCTGCTGTACTGGAAATCTTGAAATAAAGGCTTTTCAACTCTTCGTAGAGGCATCTTTATGTGGGGCAACCTTCGTGTTTGATGTTTAGCGGCTTTGCTCGGCCGCAAAGATGCCCGCTGCCTAGTCTGCAGATCTGGCGCTTGGAAATACCGAGCGCTGTAGAGCGAAGGGGCCATTTTGAGATTTGGCGCAATGAACAGTACCGCAGTGTTTCCAGTTTCACCCTCACCCACTGGGGAAATACAGAGATAAGGTACAGACTGTGGCGGCACCTACACAAGGGGTGAGAAACTACGAAAACCAGAATGCTATGCAGCATACGCCCATTAAGGCGTGTCTTCAACACTTATCAGGGGGTGTCTCATCGCGCATGCTGCTTTCCGCTCATTCGCCCGTGATCAAGAACATTCATTGTTTGAAACGCGTTTGGCTCATCATGCAGAGTGGACTTTTACCTGCTGTACTGGAAATCTTGAAATAAAGGCTTTTCAACTCTTTGTAGAGGCATCTTTATGTGGGGCAACCTTCGTGTTTGATGTTTAGCGGCTTTGCTCGGCCGCAAAGATGCCCGCTGCCTAGCCTGCAGATCTGGCGCTTGGAAGTACCGAGCGCTGTAGAGCGAAGGGGCCGTTTTGAGATTTGGCGCAATGAACAGTACCGCAGTGTTTCCAGTTCCACCCTCACCCACAGGGGAAATACAGAGATAAGGTACAGACTGTGGCGGCACCTACACAAGGGGTGAGACACTACGAAAACCAGAATGCTATGCAGCATACGCCCATTAAGGCGGGTCTTCAACACTTATCAGGGGGTGTCTCATCGCGCATGCTGCTTTCTGCTCATTCGCCCGTGAGCAAGAACATTCATTGTTTGAAACGCGTTGGGCTCATCATGCAGAGTGGACTTTTACCTGCTGTACTGGAAATCTTGAAATAAAGTCTTTTCCACTCTTCGTAGAGGCATCTTTATGTGGGGCAACCTTCGTGTTTGATGTTTATCGGCTTTGCTCGGCCGCAAAGATGCCCGCTGCCTAGCCTGCAGACCTGGTGCTTGGAAGTACCGAGCGCTGTAGAGCGAAGGGGCCATTTTGAGATTTGGCGCAATGAACAGTACCGCAGTGTTTCCAGTTCCACCCTCACCCACTGGGGAAATACAGAGATAAGGTACAGACTGTGGCGGCACCTACACAAGGGGTGAGACACTACGAAAACCAGAATGCTATGCAGCATACGCCCATTAAGGCGGGTCTTCAACACTTATCAGGGGGTGTCTCATCGCGCATGCTGCTTTCTGCTCATTCGCCCGTGATCAAGAACATTCATTGGTTGAAACGCGTTGGGCTCATCATGCAGAGTGGACTTTTACCTGCTGTACTGGAAATCTTGAAATAAAGGCTTTTCAACTCTTCGTAGAGGCATCTTTATGTGGGGCAACCTTCGTGTTTGATGTTTAGCGGCTTTGCTCGGCCGCAAAGATGCCCGCTGCCTAGTCTGCAGATCTGGCGCTTGGAAGTACCGAGCGCTGTAGAGCGAAGGGGCCATTTTGAGATTTGGCGCAATGAACAGTACCGCAGTGTTTCCAGTTCCACCCTCACCCACTGGGGAAATACAGAGATAAGGTACAGACTGTGGCGGCACCTACACAAGGGGTGAGAAACTACGAAAACCAGAATGCTATGCAGCATACGCCCATTAAGGCGTGTCTTCAACACTTATCAGGGGGTGTCTCATCGCGCATGCTGCTTTCCGCTCATTCGCCCGTGATCAAGAACATTCATTGTTTGAAACGCGTTTGGCTCATCATGCAGAGTGGACTTTTACCTGCTGTACTGGAAATCTTGAAATAAAGGCTTTTCAACTCTTTGTAGAGGCATCTTTATGTGGGGCAACCTTCGTGTTTGATGTTTAGCGGCTTTGCTCGGCCGCAAAGATGCCCGCTGCATAGCCTGCAGATCTGGCGCTTGGAAGTACCGAGGGCTGTAGAGCGAAGGGGCCGTTTTGAGATTTGGCGCAATGAACAGTACCGCAGTGTTTCCAGTTCCACCCTCACCCACAGGGGAAATACAGAGATAAGGTACAGACTGTGGCGGCACCTACACAAGGGGTGAGACACTACGAAAACCAGAATGCTATGCAGCATACGCCCATTAAGGCGGGTCTTCAACACTTATCAGGGGGTGTCTCATCGCGCATGCTGCTTTC
Source organism: Lissotriton helveticus (assembly GCF_964261635.1). NCBI lineage: Eukaryota > Metazoa > Chordata > Amphibia > Caudata > Salamandridae > Lissotriton > Lissotriton helveticus. Next base: position 1,798,128,668 of record NC_136057.1, read on the forward strand.
TGCTCATTCGCCCGTGATCAAGAACATTCATTGTTTGAAACGCGTTGGGCTCATCATGCAGAGTGGACTTTTACCTGCTGTACTGGAAATCTTGAAATAAAGGCTTTTCAACTCTTCGTAGAGGCATCTTTATGTGGGGCAACCTTCGTGTTTGATGTTTAGCGGCTTTGCTCGGCCGCAAAAATGCCCGCTGCCTAGCCTGCAGATCTGGCGCTTGGAAGTACCGAGCGCTGTAGAGCGAAGGGGCCATTTTGAGATTTGGCGCGATGAACAGTACCGCAGTGTTTCCAGTTCCACCCTCACCCACTGGGGAAATACAGAGATAAGGTACAGACTGTGGCGGCACCTACACAAGGGGTGAGACACTACGAAAACCAGAATGCTATGCAGCATACGCCCATTAAGGCGGGTCTTCAACACTTATCAGGGGGTGTCTCATCGCGCATGCTGCTTTCTGCTCATTCGCCCGTGATCAAGAACATTCATTGTTTGAAACGCGTTGGGCTCATCATGCAGAGTGGACTTTTACCTGCTGTCCTGGAAATCTTGAAGTAAAGGCTTTTCAACTCTTCGTAGAGGCATCTTTATGTGGGGCAACCTTCGTGTTTGATGTTTAGCGGCTTTGCTCGGCCGCAAAGATGCCCGCTGCCTAGCCTGCAGATCTGGCGCTTGGAAGTACCGAGCGCTGTAGAGCGAAGGGGCCATTTTGAGATTTGGCACAATGAACAGTACCGCAGTGTTTCCAGTTCCACCCTCACCCACTGGGGAAATACAGAGATAAGGTACAGACTGTGGCGTCACCTACACAAGGGGTGAGACACTACGAAAACCAGAATGCTATGCAGCATACGCCCATTAAGGCGGGTCTTCAACACTTATCAGGGGGTGTCTCATCGCGCATGCCGCTTTCTGCTCATTCGCCCGTGATCAAGAACATTCATTGTTTGAAACGCGTTGGGCTCATCATGCAGAGTGGACTTTTACCTGCTGTACTGGAAATCTTGAAATAAAGGCTTTTTAACTCTTCGTAGAGGCATCTTTATGTGGGGCAACCTTCGTGTTTGATGTTTAGCGGCTTTGCTCGGCCGCAAAGATGCCCGCTGCCTAGCCTGCAGTTCTGGCGCTTGGAAGTACCAAGCGCTGTAGAGCGAAGGGGCCATTTTGAGATTTGGCGCAGTGAACAGTACCGCAGTGTTTCCAGTTCCACCCTCACCCACTGGGGAAATACAGAGATAAGGTACAGACTGTGGCGGCACCTACACAAGGGGTGAGACACTACGAAAACCAGAATGCTATGCAGCATACGCCCATTAAGGCGGGTCTTCAACACTTATCAGGGGGTGTCTCATCGCGCATGCTGCTTTCTGCTCATTCGCCCGTGATCAAGAACATTCATTGTTTGAAACGCGTTGGGCTCATCATGCAGAGAGGACTTTTACCTGCTGTACGGGAAATCTTGAAATAAAGGCTTTTCAACTCTTCGTAGAGGCATCTTTATGTGGGGCAACCTTCGTGTTTGATGTTTAGCGGCTTAGCTCGGCCGCAAAGATGCCCGCTGCCTAGCCTGCAGATCTGGCGCTTGGAAGTACCGAGCGCTGTAGAGCGAAGGGGCCATTTTGAGATTTGGCGCAATGAACAGTACCGCAGTGTTTCCAGTTCCATCCTCACCCACTGGGGAAATACAGAGATAAGGTACAGACTGTGGCGGCACCTACACAAGGGGTGAGACACTACGAAAACCAGAATGCTATGCAGCATACGCCCATTAAGGCGGGTCTTCAACACTTATCAGGGGGTGTCTCATTGCGCATGCTGCTTTCTGCTCATTCGCCCGTGATCAAGAACATTAATTGTTTGAAACGCGTTGGGCTCAACATGCAGAGTGGACTTTTACCTGCTGTACTGGAAATCTTGAAATAAAGGCTTTTCAACTCTTCGTAGAGGCATCTTTATGTGGGGCAACCTTCGTGTTTGATGTTTAGCGGCTTTGCTCGGCCGCAAAGATGCCCGCTGCCTAGCCTGCAGATCTGGCGCTTGGAAGTACCGAGCGCTGTAGAGCGAAGGGGCCATTTGGAGATTTGGCGCAATGAACAGTACCGCAGTGTTTCCAGTTCCACCCTCACCCACTGGGGAAATGCAGAGATAAGGTACAGACTGTGGCGGCACCTACACAAGGGGTGAGACACTACGAAAACCAGAATGCTATGCAGCATACGCCCATTAAGGGGGGTCTTCAACACTTATCAGGGGGTGTCTCATCGCGCATGCTGCTTTCTGCTCATTCGCCCGTGATCAAGAACATTCATTGTTTGAAACGCGTTGGGCTCATCATGCAGAGTGGACTTTTACCTGCTGTACTGGAAATCTTGAAATAAAGGCTTTTCAACTCTTCGTAGAGGCATCTTTATGTGGGGCAACCTTCGTGTTTGATGTTTAGCGGCTTTGCTCGGCCGCAAAGATGCCCGCTGCCTAGCCTGCAGATCTGGCGCTTGGAAGTACCGAGCGCTGTAGAGCGAAGGGGCCATTTTGAGATTTGGCGCAATGAACAGTACCGCAGTGTTTCCAGTTCCACCCTCACCCGCTGGGGAAATACATAGATAAGGTACAGACTGTGGCGGCACCTACACAAGGGGTGAGACACTACGAAAACCAGAATGCTATGCAGCATACGCCCATTAAGGCGGGTCTTCAACACTTATCAGGGGGTGTCTCATCGCGCATGCTGCTTTCTGCTCATTCGCCCGTGATCAAGAACATTCATTGTTTGAAACGCGTTGGGCTCATCATGCAGAGAGGACTTTTACCTGCTGTACTGGAAATCTTGAAATAAAGGCTTTTCAACTCTTCGTAGAGGCATCTTTATGTGGGGCAACCTTCGTGTTTGATGTTTAGCGGCTTAGCTCGGCCGCAAAGATGCCCGCTGCCTAGCCTGCAGATCTGGCGCTTGGAAGTACCGAGCGCTGTAGAGCGAAGGGGCCATTTTGTGATTTGGCGCAATGAACAGTACCGCAGTGTTTCCAGTTCCATCCTCACCCACTGGGGAAATACAGAGATAAGGTACAGACTGTGGCGGCACCTACACAAGGGGTGAGACACTACGAAAACCAGAATGCTATGCAGCATACGCCCATTAAGGCGGGTCTTCAACACTTATCAGGGGGTGTCTCATTGCGCATGCTGCTTTCTGCTCATTCGCCCGTGATCAAGAACATTAATTGTTTGAAACGCGTTGGGCTCAACATGCAGAGTGGACTTTTACCTGCTGTACTGGAAATCTTGAAATAAAGGCTTTTCAACTCTTCGTAGAGGCATCTTTATGTGGGGCAACCTTCGTGTTTGATGTTTAGCGGCTTTGCTCGGCCGCAAAGATGCCCGCTGCCTAGCCTGCAGATCTGGCGCTTGGAAGTACCGAGCGCTGTAGAGCGAAGGGGCCATTTTGAGATTTGGCGCAATGAACAGTACCGCAGTGTTTCCAGTTCCACCCTCACCCACTGGGGAAATGCAGAGATAAGGTACAGACTGTGGCGGCACCTACACAAGGGGTGAGACACTACGAAAACTAGAATGCTATGCAGCATACGCCCATTAAGGGGGGTCTTCAACACTTATCAGGGGGTGTCTCATCGCGCATGCTGCTTTCTGCTCATTCGCCCGTGATCAAGAACATTCATTGTTTGAAACGCGTTGGGCTCATCATGCAGAGTGGACTTTTACCTGCTGTACTGGAAATCTTGAAATAAAGGCTTTTCAACTCTTCGTAGAGGCATCTTTATGTGGGGCAACCTTCGTGTTTGATGTTTAGCGGCTTTGCTCGGCCGCAAAGATGCCCGCTGCCTAGTCTGCAGATCTGGCGCTTGGAAATACCGAGCGCTGTAGAGCGAAGGGGCCATTTTGAGATTTGGCGCAATGAACAGTACCGCAGTGTTTCCAGTTTCACCCTCACCCACTGGGGAAATACAGAGATAAGGTACAGACTGTGGCGGCACCTACACAAGGGGTGAGAAACTACGAAAACCAGAATGCTATGCAGCATACGCCCATTAAGGCGTGTCTTCAACACTTATCAGGGGGTGTCTCATCGCGCATGCTGCTTTCCGCTCATTCGCCCGTGATCAAGAACATTCATTGTTTGAAACGCGTTTGGCTCATCATGCAGAGTGGACTTTTACCTGCTGTACTGGAAATCTTGAAATAAAGGCTTTTCAACTCTTTGTAGAGGCATCTTTATGTGGGGCAACCTTCGTGTTTGATGTTTAGCGGCTTTGCTCGGCCGCAAAGATGCCCGCTGCCTAGCCTGCAGATCTGGCGCTTGGAAGTACCGAGCGCTGTAGAGCGAAGGGGCCGTTTTGAGATTTGGCGCAATGAACAGTACCGCAGTGTTTCCAGTTCCACCCTCACCCACAGGGGAAATACAGAGATAAGGTACAGACTGTGGCGGCACCTACACAAGGGGTGAGACACTACGAAAACCAGAATGCTATGCAGCATACGCCCATTAAGGCGGGTCTTCAACACTTATCAGGGGGTGTCTCATCGCGCATGCTGCTTTCTGCTCATTCGCCCGTGAGCAAGAACATTCATTGTTTGAAACGCGTTGGGCTCATCATGCAGAGTGGACTTTTACCTGCTGTACTGGAAATCTTGAAATAAAGGCTTTTCCACTCTTCGTAGAGGCATCTTTATGTGGGGCAACCTTCGTGTTTGATGTTTATCGGCTTTGCTCGGCCGCAAAGATGCCCGCTGCCTAGCCTGCAGACCTGGTGCTTGGAAGTACCGAGCGCTGTAGAGCGAAGGGGCCATTTTGAGATTTGGCGCAATGAACAGTACCGCAGTGTTTCCAGTTCCACCCTCACCCACTGGGGAAATACAGAGATAAGGTACAGACTGTGGCGGCACCTACACAAGGGGTGAGACACTACGAAAACCAGAATGCTATGCAGCATACGCCCATTAAGGCGGGTCTTCAACACTTATCAGGGGGTGTCTCATCGCGCATGCTGCTTTCTGCTCATTCGCCCGTGATCAAGAACATTCATTGGTTGAAACGCGTTGGGCTCATCATGCAGAGTGGACTTTTACCTGCTGTACTGGAAATCTTGAAATAAAGGCTTTTCAACTCTTCGTAGAGGCATCTTTATGTGGGGCAACCTTCGTGTTTGATGTTTAGCGGCTTTGCTCGGCCGCAAAGATGCCCGCTGCCTAGTCTGCAGATCTGGCGCTTGGAAGTACCGAGCGCTGTAGAGCGAAGGGGCCATTTTGAGATTTGGCGCAATGAACAGTACCGCAGTGTTTCCAGTTCCACCCTCACCCACTGGGGAAATACAGAGATAAGGTACAGACTGTGGCGGCACCTACACAAGGGGTGAGAAACTACGAAAACCAGAATGCTATGCAGCATACGCCCATTAAGGCGTGTCTTCAACACTTATCAGGGGGTGTCTCATCGCGCATGCTGCTTTCCGCTCATTCGCCCGTGATCAAGAACATTCATTGTTTGAAACGCGTTTGGCTCATCATGCAGAGTGGACTTTTACCTGCTGTACTGGAAATCTTGAAATAAAGGCTTTTCAACTCTTTGTAGAGGCATCTTTATGTGGGGCAACCTTCGTGTTTGATGTTTAGCGGCTTTGCTCGGCCGCAAAGATGCCCGCTGCCTAGCCTGCAGATCTGGCGCTTGGAAGTACCGAGCGCTGTAGAGCGAAGGGGCCGTTTTGAGATTTGGCGCAATGAACAGTACCGCAGTGTTTCCAGTTCCACCCTCACCCACAGGGGAAATACAGAGATAAGGTACAGACTGTGGCGGCACCTACACAAGGGGTGAGACACTACGAAAACCAGAATGCTATGCAGCATACGCCCATTAAGGCGGGTCTTCAACACTTATCAGGGGGTGTCTCATCGCGCATGCTGCTTTCTGCTCATTCGCCCGTGATCAAGAACATTCATTGTTTGAAACGCGTTGGGCTCATCATGCAGAGTGGACTTTTACCTGCTGTACTGGAAATCTTGAAATAAAGGCTTTTCAACTCTTCGTAGAGGCATCTTTATGTGGGGCAACCTTCGTGTTTGATGTTTAGCGGCTTTGCTCGGCCGCAAAAATGCCCGCTGCCTAGCCTGCAGATCTGGCGCTTGGGAATACCGAGCGCTGTAGAGCGAAGGGGCCATTTTGAGATTTGGCGCGATGAACAGTACCGCAGTGTTTCCAGTTCCACCCTCACCCACTGGGGAAATACAGAGATAAGGTACAGACTGTGGCGGCACCTACACAAGGGGTGAGACACTACGAAAACCAGAATGCTATGCAGCATACGCCCATTAAGGCGGGTCTTCAACACTTATCAGGGGGTGTCTCATCGCGCATGCTGCTTTCTGCTCATTCGCCCGTGATCAAGAACATTCATTGTTTGAAACGCGTTGGGCTCATCATGCAGAGTGGACTTTTACCTGCTGTCCTGGAAATCTTGAAGTAAAGGCTTTTCAACTCTTCGTAGAGGCATCTTTATGTGGGGCAACCTTCGTGTTTGATGTTTAGCGGCTTTGCTCGGCCGCAAAGATGCCCGCTGCCTAGCCTGCAGATCTGGCGCTTGGAAGTACCGAGCGCTGTAGAGCGAAGGGGCCATTTTGAGATTTGGCGCAATGAACAGTACCGCAGTGTTTCCAGTTCCACCCTCACCCACTGGGGAAATACAGAGATAAGGTACAGACTGTGGCGGCACCTACACAAGGGGTGAGACACTACGAAAACCAGAATGCTATGCAGCATACGCCCATTAAGGCGGGTCTTCAACACTTATCAGGGGGTGTCTCATCGCGCATGCTGCTTTCTGCTCATTCGCCCGTGATCAAGAACATTCATTGTTTGAAACGCGTTTGGCTCATCATGCAGAGTGGACTTTTACCTGCTGTACTGGAAATCTTGAAATAAAGGCTTTTCAACTCTTCGTAGAGGCATCTTTATGTGGGGCAACCTTCGTGTTTGATGTTTAGCGGCTTTGCTCGGCCGCAAAGATGCCCGCTGCCTAGCCTGCAGATCTGGCGCTTGGAAGTACCGAGCGCTGTAGAGCGAAGGGGCCATTTTGAGATTTGGCGCAATGAACAGTACCGCAGTGTTTCCAGGTCCACCCTCACCCACTGGGGAAATACAGAGATAAGGTACAGACTGTGGCGGCACCTACACAAGGGGTGAGACACTACGAAAACCAGAATGCTATGCAGCATACGCCCATTAAGGCGGGTCTTCAACACTTATCAGGGGGTGTCTCATCGCGCATGCTGCTTTCTGCTCATTCGCCCGTGAGCAAGAACATTCATTGTTTGAAACGCGTTGGGCTCATCATGCAGAGTGGACTTTTACCTGCTGTACTGGAAATCTTGAAATAAAGGCTTTTCAACTCTTCGTAGAGGCATCTTTATGTGGGGCAACCTTCGTGTTTGATGTTTATCGGCTTTGCTCGGCCGCAAAGATGCCCGCTGCCTAGCCTGCAGACCTGGCGCTTGGAAGTACCGAGCGCTGTAGAGCGAAGGGGACATTTTGAGATTTGGCGCAATGAACAGTACCGCAGTGTTTCCAGTTCCACCCTCACCCACTGGGGAAATACAGAGATAAGGTACAGACTGTGGCGGCACCTACACAAGGGGTGAGACACTACGAAAACCAGAATGCTATGCAGCATACGCCCATTAAGGCGGGTCTTCAACACTTATCAGGGGGTGTCTCATCGCGCATGCTGCTTTCTGCTCATTCGCCCGTGATCAAGAACATTCATTGTTTGAAACGCGTTGGGCTCATCATGCAGAGTGGACTTTTACCTGCTGTACTGGAAATCTTGAAATAAAGGCTTTTCAACTCTTCGTAGAGGCATCTTTATGTGGGGCAACCTTCGTGTTTGATGTTTAGCGGCTTTGCTCGGCCGCAAAGATGCCCGCTGCCTAGTCTGCAGATCTGGCGCTTGGAAATACCGAGCGCTGTAGAGCGAAGGGGCCATTTTGAGATTTGGCGCAATGAACAGTACCGCAGTGTTTCCAGTTTCACCCTCACCCACTGGGGAAATACAGAGATAAGGTACAGACTGTGGCGGCACCTACACAAGGGGTGAGAAACTACGAAAACCAGAATGCTATGCAGCATACGCCCATTAAGGCGTGTCTTCAACACTTATCAGGGGGTGTCTCATCGCGCATGCTGCTTTCCGCTCATAGGCCCGTGATCAAGAACATTCATTGTTTGAAACGCGTTTGGCTCATCATGCAGAGTGGACTTTTACCTGCTGTACTGGAAATCTTGAAATAAAGGCTTTTCAACTCTTTGTAGAGGCATCTTTATGTGGGGCAACCTTCGTGTTTGATGTTTAGCGGCTTTGCTCGGCCGCAAAGATGCCCGCTGCCTAGCCTGCAGATCTGGCGCTTGGAAGTACCGAGCGCTGTAGAGCGAAGGGGCCGTTTTGAGATTTGGCGCAATGAACAGTACCGCAGTGTTTCCAGTTCCACCCTCACCCACAGGGGAAATACAGAGATAAGGTACAGACTGTGGCGGCACCTACACAAGGGGTGAGACACTACGAAAACCAGAATGCTATGCAGCATACGCCCATTAAGGCGGGTCTTCAACACTTATCAGGGGGTGTCTCATCGCGCATGCTGCTTTCTGCTCATTCGCCCGTGAGCAAGAACATTCATTGTTTGAAACGCGTTGGGCTCATCATGCAGAGTGGACTTTTACCTGCTGTACTGGAAATCTTGAAATAAAGGCTTTTCCACTCTTCGTAGAGGCATCTTTATGTGGGGCAACCTTCGTGTTTGATGTTTATCGGCTTTGCTCGGCCGCAAAGATGCCCGCTGCCTAGCCTGCAGACCTGGTGCTTGGAAGTACCGAGCGCTGTAGAGCGAAGGGGCCATTTTGAAATTTGGCGCAATGAACAGTACCGCAGTGTTTCCAGTTCCACCCTCACCCACTGGGGAAATACAGAGATAAGGTACAGACTGTGGCGGCACCTACACAAGGGGTGAGACACTACGAAAACCAGAATGCTATGCAGCATACGCCCATTAAGGCGGGTCTTCAACACTTATCAGGGGGTGTCTCATCGCGCATGCTGCTTTCTGCTCATTCGCACGTGATCAAGAACATTCATTGGTTGAAACGCGTTGGGCTCATCATGCAGAGTGGACTTTTACCTGCTGTACTGGAAATCTTGAAATAAAGGCTTTTCAACTCTTCGTAGAGGCATCTTTATGTGGGGCAACCTTCGTGTTTGATGTTTAGCGGCTTTGCTCGGCCGCAAAGATGCCCGCTGCCTAGTCTGCAGATCTGGCGCTTGGAAGTACCGAGCGCTGTAGAGCGAAGGGGCCATTTTGAGATTTGGCGCAATGAACAGTACCGCAGTGTTTCCAGTTCCACCCTCACCCACTGGGGAAATACAGAGATAAGGTACAGACTGTGGCGGCACCTACACAAGGGGTGAGAAACTACGAAAACCAGAATGCTATGCAGCATACGCCCATTAAGGCGTGTCTTCAACACTTATCAGGGGGTGTCTCATCGCGCATGCTGCTTACCGCTCATTCGCCCGTGATCAAGAACATTCATTGTTTGAAACGCGTTTGGCTCATCATGCAGAGTGGACTTTTACCTGCTGTACTGGAAATCTTGAAATAAAGGCTTTTCAACTCTTTGTAGAGGCATCTTTATGTGGGGCAACCTTCGTGTTTGATGTTTAGCGGCTTTGCTCGGCCGCAAAGATGCCCGCTGCCTAGCCTGCAGATCTGGCGCTTGGAAGTACCGAGCGCTGTAGAGCGAAGGGGCCATTTTGAGATTTGGCGCGATGAACAGTACCGCAGTGTTTCCAGTTCCACCCTCACCCACTGGGGAAATACAGAGATAAGGTACAGACTGTGGCGGCACCTACACAAGGGGTGAGACACTACGAAAACCAGAATGCTATGCAGCATACGCCCATTAAGGCGGGTCTTCAACACTTATCAGGGGGTGTCTCATCGCGCATGCTGCTTTCTGCTCATTCGCCCGTGATCAAGAACATTCATTGTTTGAAACGCGTTGGGCTCATCATGCAGAGTGGACTTTTACCTGCTGTCCTGGAAATCTTGAAGTAAAGGCTTTTCAACTCTTCGTAGAGGCATCTTTATGTGGGGCAACCTTCGTGTTTGATGTTTAGCGGCTTTGCTCGGCCGCAAAGATGCCCGCTGCCTAGCCTGCAGATCTGGCGCTTGGAAGTACCGAGCGCTGTAGAGCGAAGGGGCCATTTTGAGATTTGGCACAATGAACAGTACCGCAGTGTTTCCAGTTCCACCCTCACCCACTGGGGAAATACAGAGATAAGGTACAGACTGTGGCGTCACCTACACAAGGGGTGAGACACTACGAAAACCAGAATGCTATGCAGCATACGCCCATTAAGGCGGGTCTTCAACACTTATCAGGGGGTGTCTCATCGCGCATGCCGCTTTCTGCTCATTCGCCCGTGATCAAGAACATTCATTGTTTGAAACGCGTTGGGCTCATCATGCAGAGTGGACTTTTACCTGCTGTACTGGAAATCTTGAAATAAAGGCTTTTTAACTCTTCGTAGAGGCATCTTTATGTGGGGCAACCTTCGTGTTTGATGTTTAGCGGCTTTGCTCGGCCGCAAAGATGCCCGCTGCCTAGCCTGCAGTTCTGGCGCTTGGAAGTACCAAGCGCTGTAGAGCGAAGGGGCCATTTTGAGATTTGGCGCAGTGAACAGTACCGCAGTGTTTCCAGTTCCACCCTCACCCACTGGGGAAATACAGAGATAAGGTACAGACTGTGGCGGCACCTACACAAGGGGTGAGACACTACGAAAACCAGAATGCTATGCAGCATACGCCCATTAAGGCGGGTCTTCAACACTTATCAGGGGGTGTCTCATCGCGCATGCTGCTTTCTGCTCATTCGCCCGTGATCAAGAACATTCATTGTTTGAAACGCGTTGGGCTCATCATGCAGAGAGGACTTTTACCTGCTGTACGGGAAATCTTGAAATAAAGGCTTTTCAACTCTTCGTAGAGGCATCTTTATGTGGGGCAACCTTCGTGTTTGATGTTTAGCGGCTTAGCTCGGCCGCAAAGATGCCCGCTGCCTAGCCTGCAGATCTGGCGCTTGGAAGTACCGAGCGCTGTAGAGCGAAGGGGCCATTTTGAGATTTGGCGCAATGAACAGTACCGCAGTGTTTCCAGTTCCATCCTCACCCACTGGGGAAATACAGAGATAAGGTACAGACTGTGGCGGCACCTACACAAGGGGTGAGACACTACGAAAACCAGAATGCTATGCAGCATACGCCCATTAAGGCGGGTCTTCAACACTTATCAGGGGGTGTCTCATTGCGCATGCTGCTTTCTGCTCATTCGCCCGTGATCAAGAACATTAATTGTTTGAAACGCGTTGGGCTCAACATGCAGAGTGGACTTTTACCTGCTGTACTGGAAATCTTGAAATAAAGGCTTTTCAACTCTTCGTAGAGGCATCTTTATGTGGGGCAACCTTCGTGTTTGATGTTTAGCGGCTTTGCTCGGCCGCAAAGATGCCCGCTGCCTAGCCTGCAGATCTGGCGCTTGGAAGTACCGAGCGCTGTAGAGCGAAGGGGCCATTTGGAGATTTGGCGCAATGAACAGTACCGCAGTGTTTCCAGTTCCACCCTCACCCACTGGGGAAATGCAGAGATAAGGTACAGACTGTGGCGGCACCTACACAAGGGGTGAGACACTACGAAAACCAGAATGCTATGCAGCATACGCCCATTAAGGGGGGTCTTCAACACTTATCAGGGGGTGTCTCATCGCGCATGCTGCTTTCTGCTCATTCGCCCGTGATCAAGAACATTCATTGTTTGAAACGCGTTGGGCTCATCATGCAGAGTGGACTTTTACCTGCTGTACTGGAAATCTTGAAATAAAGGCTTTTCAACTCTTCGTAGAGGCATCTTTATGTGGGGCAACCTTCGTGTTTGATGTTTAGCGGCTTTGCTCGGCCGCAAAGATGCCCGCTGCCTAGCCTGCAGATCTGGCGCTTGGAAGTACCGAGCGCTGTAGAGCGAAGGGGCCATTTTGAGATTTGGCGCAATGAACAGTACCGCAGTGTTTCCAGTTCCACCCTCACCCGCTGGGGAAATACATAGATAAGGTACAGACTGTGGCGGCACCTACACAAGGGGTGAGACACTACGAAAACCAGAATGCTATGCAGCATACGCCCATTAAGGCGGGTCTTCAACACTTATCAGGGGGTGTCTCATCGCGCATGCTGCTTTCTGCTCATTCGCCCGTGATCAAGAACATTCATTGTTTGAAACGCGTTGGGCTCATCATGCAGAGAGGACTTTTACCTGCTGTACTGGAAATCTTGAAATAAAGGCTTTTCAACTCTTCGTAGAGGCATCTTTATGTGGGGCAACCTTCGTGTTTGATGTTTAGCGGCTTAGCTCGGCCGCAAAGATGCCCGCTGCCTAGCCTGCAGATCTGGCGCTTGGAAGTACCGAGCGCTGTAGAGCGAAGGGGCCATTTTGTGATTTGGCGCAATGAACAGTACCGCAGTGTTTCCAGTTCCATCCTCACCCACTGGGGAAATACAGAGATAAGGTACAGACTGTGGCGGCACCTACACAAGGGGTGAGACACTACGAAAACCAGAATGCTATGCAGCATACGCCCATTAAGGCGGGTCTTCAACACTTATCAGGGGGTGTCTCATTGCGCATGCTGCTTTCTGCTCATTCGCCCGTGATCAAGAACATTAATTGTTTGAAACGCGTTGGGCTCAACATGCAGAGTGGACTTTTACCTGCTGTACTGGAAATCTTGAAATAAAGGCTTTTCAACTCTTCGTAGAGGCATCTTTATGTGGGGCAACCTTCGTGTTTGATGTTTAGCGGCTTTGCTCGGCCGCAAAGATGCCCGCTGCCTAGCCTGCAGATCTGGCGCTTGGAAGTACCGAGCGCTGTAGAGCGAAGGGGCCATTTTGAGATTTGGCGCAATGAACAGTACCGCAGTGTTTCCAGTTCCACCCTCACCCACTGGGGAAATGCAGAGATAAGGTACAGACTGTGGCGGCACCTACACAAGGGGTGAGACACTACGAAAACTAGAATGCTATGCAGCATACGCCCATTAAGGGGGGTCTTCAACACTTATCAGGGGGTGTCTCATCGCGCATGCTGCTTTCTGCTCATTCGCCCGTGATCAAGAACATTCATTGTTTGAAACGCGTTGGGCTCATCATGCAGAGTGGACTTTTACCTGCTGTACTGGAAATCTTGAAATAAAGGCTTTTCAACTCTTCGTAGAGGCATCTTTATGTGGGGCAACCTTCGTGTTTGATGTTTAGCGGCTTTGCTCGGCCGCAAAGATGCCCGCTGCCTAGTCTGCAGATCTGGCGCTTGGAAATACCGAGCGCTGTAGAGCGAAGGGGCCATTTTGAGATTTGGCGCAATGAACAGTACCGCAGTGTTTCCAGTTTCACCCTCACCCACTGGGGAAATACAGAGATAAGGTACAGACTGTGGCGGCACCTACACAAGGGGTGAGAAACTACGAAAACCAGAATGCTATGCAGCATACGCCCATTAAGGCGTGTCTTCAACACTTATCAGGGGGTGTCTCATCGCGCATGCTGCTTTCCGCTCATTCGCCCGTGATCAAGAACATTCATTGTTTGAAACGCGTTTGGCTCATCATGCAGAGTGGACTTTTACCTGCTGTACTGGAAATCTTGAAATAAAGGCTTTTCAACTCTTTGTAGAGGCATCTTTATGTGGGGCAACCTTCGTGTTTGATGTTTAGCGGCTTTGCTCGGCCGCAAAGATGCCCGCTGCCTAGCCTGCAGATCTGGCGCTTGGAAGTACCGAGCGCTGTAGAGCGAAGGGGCCGTTTTGAGATTTGGCGCAATGAACAGTACCGCAGTGTTTCCAGTTCCACCCTCACCCACAGGGGAAATACAGAGATAAGGTACAGACTGTGGCGGCACCTACACAAGGGGTGAGACACTACGAAAACCAGAATGCTATGCAGCATACGCCCATTAAGGCGGGTCTTCAACACTTATCAGGGGGTGTCTCATCGCGCATGCTGCTTTCTGCTCATTCGCCCGTGAGCAAGAACATTCATTGTTTGAAACGCGTTGGGCTCATCATGCAGAGTGGACTTTTACCTGCTGTACTGGAAATCTTGAAATAAAGGCTTTTCCACTCTTCGTAGAGGCATCTTTATGTGGGGCAACCTTCGTGTTTGATGTTTATCGGCTTTGCTCGGCCGCAAAGATGCCCGCTGCCTAGCCTGCAGACCTGGTGCTTGGAAGTACCGAGCGCTGTAGAGCGAAGGGGCCATTTTGAGATTTGGCGCAATGAACAGTACCGCAGTGTTTCCAGTTCCACCCTCACCCACTGGGGAAATACAGAGATAAGGTACAGACTGTGGCGGCACCTACACAAGGGGTGAGACACTACGAAAACCAGAATGCTATGCAGCATACGCCCATTAAGGCGGGTCTTCAACACTTATCAGGGGGTGTCTCATCGCGCATGCTGCTTTCTGCTCATTCGCCCGTGATCAAGAACATTCATTGGTTGAAACGCGTTGGGCTCATCATGCAGAGTGGACTTTTACCTGCTGTACTGGAAATCTTGAAATAAAGGCTTTTCAACTCTTCGTAGAGGCATCTTTATGTGGGGCAACCTTCGTGTTTGATGTTTAGCGGCTTTGCTCGGCCGCAAAGATGCCCGCTGCCTAGTCTGCAGATCTGGCGCTTGGAAGTACCGAGCGCTGTAGAGCGAAGGGGCCATTTTGAGATTTGGCGCAATGAACAGTACCGCAGTGTTTCCAGTTCCACCCTCACCCACTGGGGAAATACAGAGATAAGGTACAGACTGTGGCGGCACCTACACAAGGGGTGAGAAACTACGAAAACCAGAATGCTATGCAGCATACGCCCATTAAGGCGTGTCTTCAACACTTATCAGGGGGTGTCTCATCGCGCATGCTGCTTTCCGCTCATTCGCCCGTGATCAAGAACATTCATTGTTTGAAACGCGTTTGGCTCATCATGCAGAGTGGACTTTTACCTGCTGTACTGGAAATCTTGAAATAAAGGCTTTTCAACTCTTTGTAGAGGCATCTTTATGTGGGGCAACCTTCGTGTTTGATGTTTAGCGGCTTTGCTCGGCCGCAAAGATGCCCGCTGCCTAGCCTGCAGATCTGGCGCTTGGAAGTACCGAGCGCTGTAGAGCGAAGGGGCCGTTTTGAGATTTGGCGCAATGAACAGTACCGCAGTGTTTCCAGTTCCACCCTCACCCACAGGGGAAATACAGAGATAAGGTACAGACTGTGGCGGCACCTACACAAGGGGTGAGACACTACGAAAACCAGAATGCTATGCAGCATACGCCCATTAAGGCGGGTCTTCAACACTTATCAGGGGGTGTCTCATCGCGCATGCTGCTTTCTGCTCATTCGCCCGTGATCAAGAACATTCATTGTTTGAAACGCGTTGGGCTCATCATGCAGAGTGGACTTTTACCTGCTGTACTGGAAATCTTGAAATAAAGGCTTTTCAACTCTTCGTAGAGGCATCTTTATGTGGGGCAACCTTCGTGTTTGATGTTTAGCGGCTTTGCTCGGCCGCAAAAATGCCCGCTGCCTAGCCTGCAGATCTGGCGCTTGGAAGTACCGAGCGCTGTAGAGCGAAGGGGCCATTTTGAGATTTGGCGCGATGAACAGTACCGCAGTGTTTCCAGTTCCACCCTCACCCACTGGGGAAATACAGAGATAAGGTACAGACTGTGGCGGCACCTACACAAGGGGTGAGACACTACGAAAACCAGAATGCTATGCAGCATACGCCCATTAAGGCGGGTCTTCAACACTTATCAGGGGGTGTCTCATCGCGCATGCTGCTTTCTGCTCATTCGCCCGTGATCAAGAACATTCATTGTTTGAAACGCGTTGGGCTCATCATGCAGAGTGGACTTTTACCTGCTGTCCTGGAAATCTTGAAGTAAAGGCTTTTCAACTCTTCGTAGAGGCATCTTTATGTGGGGCAACCTTCGTGTTTGATGTTTAGCGGCTTTGCTCGGCCGCAAAGATGCCCGCTGCCTAGCCTGCAGATCTGGCGCTTGGAAGTACCGAGCGCTGTAGAGCGAAGGGGCCATTTTGAGATTTGGCGCAATGAACAGTACCGCAGTGTTTCCAGTTCCACCCTCACCCACTGGGGAAATACAGAGATAAGGTACAGACTGTGGCGTCACCTACACAAGGGGTGAGACACTACGAAAACCAGAATGCTATGCAGCATACGCCCATTAAGGCGGGTCTTCAACACTTATCAGGGGGTGTCTCATCGCGCATGCCGCTTTCTGCTCATTCGCCCGTGATCAAGAACATTCATTGTTTGAAACGCGTTGGGCTCATCATGCAGAGTGGACTTTTACCTGCTGTACTGGAAATCTTGAAATAAAGGCTTTTTAACTCTTCGTAGAGGCATCTTTATGTGGGGCAACCTTCGTGTTTGATGTTTAGCGGCTTTGCTCGGCCGCAAAGATGCCCGCTGCCTAGCCTGCAGTTCTGGCGCTTGGAAGTACCAAGCGCTGTAGAGCGAAGGGGCCATTTTGAGATTTGGCGCAGTGAACAGTACCGCAGTGTTTCCAGTTCCACCCTCACCCACTGGGGAAATACAGAGATAAGGTACAGACTGTGGCGGCACCTACACAAGGGGTGAGACACTACGAAAACCAGAATGCTATGCAGCATACGCCCATTAAGGCGGGTCTTCAACACTTATCAGGGGGTGTCTCATCGCGCATGCTGCTTTCTGCTCATTCGCCCGTGATCAAGAACATTCATTGTTTGAAACGCGTTGGGCTCATCATGCAGAGAGGACTTTTACCTGCTGTACGGGAAATCTTGAAATAAAGGCTTTTCAACTCTTCGTAGAGGCATCTTTATGTGGGGCAACCTTCGTGTTTGATGTTTAGCGGCTTAGCTCGGCCGCAAAGATGCCCGCTGCCTAGCCTGCAGATCTGGCGCTTGGAAGTACCGAGCGCTGTAGAGCGAAGGGGCCATTTTGAGATTTGGCGCAATGAACAGTACCGCAGTGTTTCCAGTTCCATCCTCACCCACTGGGGAAATACAGAGATAAGGTACAGACTGTGGCGGCACCTACACAAGGGGTGAGACACTACGAAAACCAGAATGCTATGCAGCATACGCCCATTAAGGCGGGTCTTCAACACTTATCAGGGGGTGTCTCATTGCGCATGCTGCTTTCTGCTCATTCGCCCGTGATCAAGAACATTAATTGTTTGAAACGCGTTGGGCTCAACATGCAGAGTGGACTTTTACCTGCTGTACTGGAAATCTTGAAATAAAGGCTTTTCAACTCTTCGTAGAGGCATCTTTATGTGGGGCAACCTTCGTGTTTGATGTTTAGCGGCTTTGCTCGGCCGCAAAGATGCCCGCTGCCTAGCCTGCAGATCTGGCGCTTGGAAGTACCGAGCGCTGTAGAGCGAAGGGGCCATTTGGAGATTTGGCGCAATGAACAGTACCGCAGTGTTTCCAGTTCCACCCTCACCCACTGGGGAAATGCAGAGATAAGGTACAGACTGTGGCGGCACCTACACAAGGGGTGAGACACTACGAAAACCAGAATGCTATGCAGCATACGCCCATTAAGGGGGGTCTTCAACACTTATCAGGGGGTGTCTCATCGCGCATGCTGCTTTCTGCTCATTCGCCCGTGATCAAGAACATTCATTGTTTGAAACGCGTTGGGCTCATCATGCAGAGTGGACTTTTACCTGCTGTACTGGAAATCTTGAAATAAAGGCTTTTCAACTCTTCGTTAGAGGCATCTTTATGTGGGGCAACCTTCGTGTTTGATGTTTAGCGGCTTTGCTCGGCCACAAAGATGCCCGCTGCCTAGCCTGCAGATCTGGCGCTTGGAAGTACCGAGCGCTGTAGAGCGAAGGGGCCATTTTGAGATTTGGCGCAATGAACAGTACCGCAGTGTTTCCAGTTCCACCCTCACCCGCTGGGGAAATACATAGATAAGGTACAGACTGTGGCGGCACCTACACAAGGGGTGAGACACTACGAAAACCAGAATGCTATGCAGCATACGCCCATTAAGGCGGGTCTTCAACACTTATCAGGGGGTGTCTCATCGCGCATGCTGCTTTCTGCTCATTCGCCCGTGATCAAGAACATTCATTGTTTGAAACGCGTTGGGCTCATCATGCAGAGAGGACTTTTACCTGCTGTACTGGAAATCTTGAAATAAAGGCTTTTCAACTCTTCGTAGAGGCATCTTTATGTGGGGCAACCTTCGTGTTTGATGTTTAGCGGCTTAGCTCGGCCGCAAAGATGCCCGCTGCCTAGCCTGCAGATCTGGCGCTTGGAAGTACCGAGCGCTGTAGAGCGAAGGGGCCATTTTGTGATTTGGCGCAATGAACAGTACCGCAGTGTTTCCAGTTCCATCCTCACCCACTGGGGAAATACAGAGATAAGGTACAGACTGTGGCGGCACCTACACAAGGGGTGAGACACTACGAAAACCAGAATGCTATGCAGCATACGCCCATTAAGGCGGGTCTTCAACACTTATCAGGGGGTGTCTCATTGCGCATGCTGCTTTCTGCTCATTCGCCCGTGATCAAGAACATTAATTGTTTGAAACGCGTTGGGCTCAACATGCAGAGTGGACTTTTACCTGCTGTACTGGAAATCTTGAAATAAAGGCTTTTCAACTCTTCGTAGAGGCATCTTTATGTGGGGCAACCTTCGTGTTTGATGTTTAGCGGCTTTGCTCGGCCGCAAAGATGCCCGCTGCCTAGCCTGCAGATCTGGCGCTTGGAAGTACCGAGCGCTGTAGAGCGAAGGGGCCATTTTGAGATTTGGCGCAATGAACAGTACCACAGTGTTTCCAGTTCCACCCTCACCCACTGGGGAAATGCAGAGATAAGGTACAGACTGTGGCGGCACCTACACAAGGGGTGAGACACTACGAAAACTAGAATGCTATGCAGCATACGCCCATTAAGGGGGGTCTTCAACACTTATCAGGGGGTGTCTCATCGCGCATGCTGCTTTCTGCTCATTCGCCCGTGATCAAGAACATTCATTGTTTGAAACGCGTTGGGCTCATCATGCAGAGTGGACTTTTACCTGCTGTACTGGAAATCTTGAAATAAAGGCTTTTCAACTCTTCGTAGAGGCATCTTTATGTGGGGCAACCTTCGTGTTTGATGTTTATCGGCTTTGCTCGGCCGCAAAGATGCCCGCTGCCTAGCCTGCAGACCTGGCGCTTGGAAGTACCGAGGGCTGTAGAGCGAAGGGGACATTTTGAGATTTGGCGCAATGAACAGTACCGCAGTGTTTCCAGTTCCACCCTCACCCACTGGGGAAATACAGAGATAAGGTACAGACTGTGGCGGCACCTACACAAGGGGTGAGAAACTACGAAAACCAGAATGCTATGCAGCATACGCCCATTAAGGCGTGTCTTCAACACTTATCAGGGGGTGTCTCATCGCACATGCTGCTTTCCGCTCATTCGCCCGTGATCAAGAACATTCATTGTTTGAAACGCGTTTGGCTCATCATGCAGAGTGGACTTTTACCTGCTGTACTGGAAATCTTGAAATAAAGGCTTTTCAACTCTTTGTAGAGGCATCTTTATGTGGGGCAACCTTCGTGTTTGATGTTTAGCGGCTTTGCTCGGCCGCAAAGATGCCCGCTGCCTAGCCTGCAGATCTGGCGCTTGGAAGTACCGAGCGCTGTAGAGCAAAGGGGCCGTTTTGAGATTTGGCGCAATGAACAGTACCGCAGTGTTTCCAGTTCCACCCTCACCCACAGGGGAAATACAGAGATAAGGTACAGACTGTGGCGGCACCTACACAAGGGGTGAGACACTACGAAAACCAGAATGCTATGCAGCATACGCCCATTAAGGCGGGTCTTCAACACTTATCAGGGGGTGTCTCATCGCGCATGCTGCTTTCTGCTCATTCGCCCGTGAGCAAGAACATTCATTGTTTGAAACGCGTTGGGCTCATCATGCAGAGTGGACTTTTACCTGCTGTACTGGAAATCTTGAAATAAAGGCTTTTCCACTCTTCGTAGAGGCATCTTTATGTGGGGCAACCTTCGTGTTTGATGTTTATCGGCTTTGCTCGGCTGCAAAGATGCCCGCTGCCTAGCCTGCAGACCTGGCGCTTGGAAGTACCGAGCGCTGTAGAGCGAAGGGGCCATTTTGAGATTTGGCGCAATGAACAGTACCGCAGTGTTTCCAGTTCCACCCTCACCCACTGGGGAAATACAGAGATAAGGTACAGACTGTGGCGGCACCTACACAAGGGGTGAGACACTACGAAAACCAGAATGCTATGCAGCATACGCCCATTAAGGCGGGTCTTCAACACTTATCAGGGGGTGTCTCATCGCGCATGCTGCTTTCTGCTCATTCGCCCGTGATCAAGAACATTCATTGTTTGAAACGCGTTGGGCTCATCATGCAGAGTGGACTTTTACCTGCTGTACTGGAAATCTTGAAATAAAGGCTTTTCAACTCTTCGTAGAGGCATCTTTATGTGGGGCAACCTTCATGTTTGATGTTTAGCGGCTTTGCTCGGCCGCAAAGATGCCCGCTGCCTAGTCTGCAGATCTGGCGCGTGGAAGTACCGAGCGCTGTAGAGCGAAGGGGCCATTTTGAGATTTGGCGCAATGAACAGTACCGCAGTGTTTCCAGTTCCACCCTCACCCACTGGGGAAATACAGAGATAAGGTACAGACTGTGGCGGCACCTACACAAGGGGTGAGAAACTACGAAAACCAGAATGCTATGCAGCATACGCCCATTAAGGCGTGTCTTCAACACTTATCAGGGGGTGTCTCATCGCGCATGCTGCTTTCCGCTCATTCGCCCGTGATCAAGAACATTCATTGTTTGAAACGCGTTTGGCTCATCATGCAGAGTGGACTTTTACCTGCTGTACTGGAAATCTTGAAATAAAGGCTTTTCAACTCTTTGTAGAGGCATCTTTATGTGGGGCAACCTTCGTGTTTGATGTTTAGCAGCTTTGCTCGGCCGCAAAGATGCCCACTGCCTAGCCTGCAGATCTGGCGCTTGGAAGTACCGAGCGCTGTAGAGCGAAGGGGCCGTTTTGAGATTTGGCGCAATGAACAGTACCGCAGTGTTTCCAGTTCCACCCTCACCCACAGGGGAAATACAGAGATAAGGTACAGACTGTGGCGGCACCTACACAAGGGGTGAGACACTACGAAAACCAGAATGCTATGCAGCATACGCCCATAAAGGCGGGTCTTCAACACTTATCAGGGGGTGTCTCATCGCGCATGCTGCTTTCTGCTCATTCGCCCGTGATCAAGAACATTCATTGTTTGAAACGCGTTGGGCTCATCATGCAGAGTGGACTTTTACCTGCTGTCCTGGAAATCTTGAAGTAAAGGCTTTTCAACTCTTCGTAGAGGCATCTTTATGTGGGGCAACCTTCGTGTTTGATGTTTAGCGGCTTTGCTCGGCTGCAAAGATGCCCGCTGCCTAGCCTGCAGATCTGGCGCTTGGAAGTACCGAGCGCTGTAGAGCGAAGGGGCCATTTTGAGATTTGGCGCAATGAACAGTACCGCAGTGTTTCCAGTTCCACCCTCACCCACAGGGGAAATACAGAGATAAGGTACAGACTGTGGCGGCACCTACACAAGGGGTGAGACACTACGAAAACCAGAATGCTATGCAGCATACGCCCATTAAGGCGGGTCTTCAACACTTATCAGGGGGTGTCTCATCGCGCATGCTGCTTTCTGCTCATTCGCCCGTGATCAAGAACATTCATTGTTTGAAACGCGTTGGGCTCATCATGCAGAGTGGACTTTTACCTGCTGTCCTGGAAATCTTGAAGTAAAGGCTTTTCAACTCTTCGTAGAGGCATCTTTATGTGGGGCAACCTTCGTGTTTGATGTTTAGCGGCTTTGCTCGGCCGCAAAGATGCCCGCTGCCTAGCCTGCAGATCTGGCGCTTGGAAGTACCGAGCGCTGTAGAGCGAAGGGGCCATTTTGAGATTTGGCGCAATGAACAGTACCGCAGTGTTTCCAGTTCCACCCTCACCCACTGGGGAAATACAGAGATAAGGTACAGACTGTGGCGTCACCTACACAAGGGGTGAGACACTACGAAAACCAGAATGCTATGCAGCATACGCCCATTAAGGCGGGTCTTCAACACTTATCAGGGGGTGTCTCATCGCGCATGCCGCTTTCTGCTCATTCGCCCGTGATCAAGAACATTCATTGTTTGAAACGCGTTGGGCTCATCATGCAGAGTGGACTTTTACCTGCTGTACTGGAAATCTTGAAATAAAGGCTTTTCAACCCTTCGTAGAGGCATCTTTATGTGGGGCAACCTTCGTGTTTGATGTTTAGCGGCTTTGCTCGGCCGCAAAGATGCCCGCTGCCTAGCCTGCAGTTCTGGCGCTTGGAAGTACCAAGCGCTGTAGAGCGAAGGGGCCATTTTGAGATTTGGCGCAGTGAACAGTACCGCAGTGTTTCCAGTTCCACCCTCACCCACTGGGGAAATACAGAGATAAGGTACAGACTGTGGCGGCACCTACACAAGGGGTGAGACACTACGAAAACCAGAATGCTATGCAGCATACGCCCATTAAGGCGTGTCTTCAACACTTATCAGGGGGTGTCTCATCGCGCATGCTGCTTTCCGCTCATTCGCCCGTGATCAAGAACATTCATTGTTTGAAACGCGTTTGGCTCATCATGCAGAGTGGACTTTTACCTGCTGTACTGGAAATCTTGAAATAAAGGCTTTTCAACTCTTTGTAGAGGCATCTTTATGTGGGGCAACCTTCGTGTTTGATGTTTAGCAGCTTTGCTCGGCCGCAAAGATGCCCACTGCCTAGCCTGCAGATCTGGCGCTTGGAAGTACAGAGCGCTGTAGAGCGAAGGGGCCGTTTTGAGATTTGGCGCAATGAACAGTACCGCAGTGTTTCCAGTTCCACCCTCACCCACAGGGGAAATACAGAGATAAGGTACAGACTGTGGCGGCACCTACACAAGGGGTGAGACACTACGAAAACCAGAATGCTATGCAGCATACGCCCATTAAGGCGGGTCTTCAACACTTATCAGGGGGTGTCTCATCGCGCATGCTGCTTTCTGCTCATTCGCCCGTGATCAAGAACATTCATTGTTTGAAACGCGTTGGGCTCATCATGCAGAGTGGACTTTTACCTGCTGTCCTGGAAATCTTGAAGTAAAGGCTTTTCAACTCTTCGTAGAGGCATCTTTATGTGGGGCAACCTTCGTGTTTGATGTTTAGCGGCTTTGCTCGGCTGCAAAGATGCCCGCTGCCTAGCCTGCAGATCTGGCGCTTGGAAGTACCGAGCGCTGTAGAGCGAAGGGGCCATTTTGAGATTTGGCGCAATGAACAGTACCGCAGTGTTTCCAGTTCCACCCTCACCCACAGGGGAAATACAGAGATAAGGTACAGACTGTGGCGGCACCTACACAAGGGGTGAGACACTACGAAAACCAGAATGCTATGCAGCATACGCCCATTAAGGCGGGTCTTCAACACTTATCAGGGGGTGTCTCATCGCGCATGCTGCTTTCTGCTCATTCGCCCGTGATCAAGAACATTCATTGTTTGAAACGCGTTGGGCTCATCATGCAGAGTGGACTTTTACCTGCTGTCCTGGAAATCTTGAAGTAAAGGCTTTTCAACTCTTCGTAGAGGCATCTTTATGTGGGGCAACCTTCGTGTTTGATGTTTAGCGGCTTTGCTCGGCCGCAAAGATGCCCGCTGCCTAGCCTGCAGATCTGGCGCTTGGAAGTACCGAGCGCTGTAGAGCGAAGGGGCCATTTTGAGATTTGGCGCAATGAACAGTACCGCAGTGTTTCCAGTTCCACCCTCACCCACTGGGGAAATACAGAGATAAGGTACAGACTGTGGCGTCACCTACACAAGGGGTGAGACACTACGAAAACCAGAATGCTATGCAGCATACGCCCATTAAGGCGGGTCTTCAACACTTATCAGGGGGTGTCTCATCGCGCATGCCGCTTTCTGCTCATTCGCCCGTGATCAAGAACATTCATTGTTTGAAACGCGTTGGGCTCATCATGCAGAGTGGACTTTTACCTGCTGTACTGGAAATCTTGAAATAAAGGCTTTTCAACCCTTCGTAGAGGCATCTTTATGTGGGGCAACCTTCGTGTTTGATGTTTAGCGGCTTTGCTCGGCCGCAAAGATGCCCGCTGCCTAGCCTGCAGTTCTGGCGCTTGGAAGTACCAAGCGCTGTAGAGCGAAGGGGCCATTTTGAGATTTGGCGCAGTGAACAGTACCGCAGTGTTTCCAGTTCCACCCTCACCCACTGGGGAAATACAGAGATAAGGTACAGACTGTGGCGGCACCTACACAAGGGGTGAGACACTACGAAAACCAGAATGCTATGCAGCATACGCCCATTAAGGCGGGTCTTCAACACTTATCAGGGGGTGTCTCATCGCGCATGCTGCTTTCTGCTCATTCGCCCGTGATCAAGAACATTCATTGTTTGAAACGCGTTGGGCTCATCATGCAGAGAGGACTTTTACCTGCTGTACGGGAAATCTTGAAATAAAGGCTTTTAAACTCTTCGTAGAGGCATCTTTATGTGGGGCAACCTTCGTGTTTGATGTTTAGCGGCTTAGCTCGGCCGCAAAGATGCCCGCTGCCTAGCCTGCAGATCTGGCGCTTGGAAGTACCGAGCGCTGTAGAGCGAAGGGGCCATTTTGAGATTTGGCGCAATGAACAGTACCGCAGTGTTTCCAGTTCCATCCTCACCCACTGGGGAAATACAGAGATAAGGTACAGACTGTGGCGGCACCTACACAAGGGGTGAGACACTACGAAAACCAGAATGCTATGCAGCATACGCCCATTAAGGCGGGTCTTCAACACTTATCAGGGGGTGTCTCATTGCGCATGCTGCTTTCTGCTCATTCGCCCGTGATCAAGAACATTAATTGTTTGAAACACGTTGGGCTCAACATGCAGAGTGGACTTTTACCTGCTGTACTGGAAATCTTGAAATAAAGGCTTTTCAACTCTTCGTAGAGGCATCTTTATGTGGGGCAACCTTCGTGTTTGATGTTTAGCGGCTTTGCTCGGCCGCAAAGATGCCCGCTGCCTAGCCTGCAGATCTGGCGCTTGGAAGTACCGAGCGCTGTAGAGCGAAGGGGCCATTTTGAGATTTGGCGCAATGAACAGTACCGCAGTGTTTCCAGTTCCACCCTCACCCACTGGGGAAATGCAGAGATAAGGTACAGACTGTGGCGGCACCTACACAAGGGGTGAGACACTACGAAAACCAGAATGCTATGCAGCATACGCCCATTAAGGGGGGTCTTCAACACTTATCAGGGGGTGTCTCATCGCGCATGCTGCTTTCTGCTCATTCGCCCGTGATCAAGAACATTCATTGTTTGAAACGCGTTGGGCTCATCATGCAGAGTGGACTTTTACCTGCTGTACTGGAAATCTTGAAATAAAGGCTTTTCAACTCTTCGTAGAGGCATCTTTATGTGGGGCAACCTTCGTGTTTGATGTTTAGCGGCTTTGCTCGGCCGCAAAGATGCCCGCTGCCTAGCCTGCAGATCTGGCGCTTGGAAGTACCGAGCGCTGTAGAGCGAAGGGGCCATTTTGAGATTTGGCGCAATGAACAGTACCGCAGTGTTTCCAGTTCCACCCTCACCCGCTGGGGAAATACATAGATAAGGTACAGACTGTGGCGGCACCTACACAAGGGGTGAGACACTACGAAAACCAGAATGCTATGCAGCATACGCCCATTAAGGCGGGTCTTCAACACTTATCAGGGGGTGTCTCATCGCGCATGCTGCTTTCTGCTCATTCGCCCGTGATCAAGAACATTCATTGTTTGAAACGCGTTGGGCTCATCATGCAGAGAGGACTTTTACCTGCTGTACTGGAAATCTTGAAATAAAGGCTTTTCAACTCTTCGTAGAGGCATCTTTATGTGGGGCAACCTTCGTGTTTGATGTTTAGCGGCTTAGCTCGGCCGCAAAGATGCCCGCTGCCTAGCCTGCAGATCTGGCGCTTGGAAGTACCGAGCGCTGTAGAGCGAAGGGGCCATTTTGTGATTTGGCGCAATGAACAGTACCGCAGTGTTTCCAGTTCCATCCTCACCCACTGGGGAAATACAGAGATAAGGTACAGACTGTGGCGGCACCTACACAAGGGGTGAGACACTACGAAAACCAGAATGCTATGCAGCATACGCCCATTAAGGCGGGTCTTCAACACTTATCAGGGGGTGTCTCATTGCGCATGCTGCTTTCTGCTCATTCGCCCGTGATCAAGAACATTAATTGTTTGAAACGCGTTGGGCTCAACATGCAGAGTGGACTTTTACCTGCTGTACTGGAAATCTTGAAATAAAGGCTTTTCAACTCTTCGTAGAGGCATCTTTATGTGGGGCAACCTTCGTGTTTGATGTTTAGCGGCTTTGCTCGGCCGCAAAGATGCCCGCTGCCTAGCCTGCAGATCTGGCGCTTGGAAGTACCGAGCGCTGTAGAGCGAAGGGGCCATTTTGAGATTTGGCGCAATGAACAGTACCGCAGTGTTTCCAGTTCCACCCTCACCCACTGGGGAAATGCAGAGATAAGGTACAGACTGTGGCGGCACCTACACAAGGGGTGAGACACTACGAAAACTAGAATGCTATGCAGCATACGCCCATTAAGGGGGGTCTTCAACACTTATCAGGGGGTGTCTCATCGCGCATGCTGCTTTCTGCTCATTCGCCCGTGATCAAGAACATTCATTGTTTGAAACGCGTTGGGCTCATCATGCAGAGTGGACTTTTACCTGCTGTACTGGAAATCTTGAAATAAAGGCTTTTCAACTCTTCGTAGAGGCATCTTTATGTGGGGCAACCTTCGTGTTTGATGTTTATCGGCTTTGCTCGGCCGCAAAGATGCCCGCTGCCTAGCCTGCAGACCTGGCGCTTGGAAGTACCGAGGGCTGTAGAGCGAAGGGGACATTTTGAGATTTGGCGCAATGAACAGTACCGCAGTGTTTCCAGTTCCACCCTCACCCACTGGGGAAATACAGAGATAAGGTACAGACTGTGGCGGCACCTACACAAGGGGTGAGAAACTACGAAAACCAGAATGCTATGCAGCATACGCCCATTAAGGCGTGTCTTCAACACTTATCAGGGGGTGTCTCATCGCGCATGCTGCTTTCCGCTCATTCGCCCGTGATCAAGAACATTCATTGTTTGAAACGCGTTTGGCTCATCATGCAGAGTGGACTTTTACCTGCTGTACTGGAAATCTTGAAATAAAGGCTTTTCAACTCTTTGTAGAGGCATCTTTATGTGGGGCAACCTTCGTGTTTGATGTTTAGCGGCTTTGCTCGGCCGCAAAGATGCCCGCTGCCTAGCATGCAGATCTGGCGCTTGGAAGTACCGAGCGCTGTAGAGCAAAGGGGCCGTTTTGAGATTTGGCGCAATGAACAGTACCGCAGTGTTTCCAGTTCCACCCTCACCCACAGGGGAAATACAGAGATAAGGTACAGACTGTGGCGGCACCTACACAAGGGGTGAGACACTACGAAAACCAGAATGCTATGCAGCATACGCCCATTAAGGCGGGTCTTCAACACTTATCAGGGGGTGTCTCATCGCGCATGCTGCTTTCTGCTCATTCGCCCGTGAGCAAGAACATTCATTGTTTGAAACGCGTTGGGCTCATCATGCAGAGTGGACTTTTACCTGCTGTACTGGAAATCTTGAAATAAAGGCTTTTCCACTCTTCGTAGAGGCATCTTTATGTGGGGCAACCTTCGTGTTTGATGTTTATCGGCTTTGCTCGGCCGCAAAGATGCCCGCTGCCTAGCCTGCAGACCTGGCGCTTGGAAGTACCGAGCGCTGTAGAGCGAAGGGGCCATTTTGAGATTTGGCGCAATGAACAGTACCGCAGTGTTTCCAGTTCCACCCTCACCCACTGGGGAAATACAGAGATAAGGTACAGACTGTGGCGGCACCTACACAAGGGGTGAGACACTACGAAAACCAGAATGCTATGCAGCATACGCCCATTAAGGCGGGTCTTCAACACTTATCAGGGGGTGTCTCATCGCGCATGCTGCTTTCTGCTCATTCGCCCGTGATCAAGAACATTCATTGTTTGAAACGCGTTGGGCTCATCATGCAGAGTGGACTTTTACCTGCTGTACTGGAAATCTTGAAATAAAGGCTTTTCAACTCTTCGTAGAGGCATCTTTATGTGGGGCAACCTTCATGTTTGATGTTTAGCGGCTTTGCTCGGCCGCAAAGATGCCCGCTGCCTAGTCTGCAGATCTGGCGCGTGGAAGTACCGAGCGCTGTAGAGCGAAGGGGCCATTTTGAGATTTGGCGCAATGAACAGTACCGCAGTGTTTCCAGTTCCACCCTCACCCACTGGGGAAATACAGAGATAAGGTACAGACTGTGGCGGCACCTACACAAGGGGTGAGAAACTACGAAAACCAGAATGCTATGCAGCATACGCCCATTAAGGCGTGTCTTCAACACTTATCAGGGGGTGTCTCATCGCGCATGCTGCTTTCTGCTCATTCGCCCGTGATCAAGAACATTCATTGTTTGAAACGCGTTGGGCTCATCATGCAGAGAGGACTTTTACCTGCTGTACGGGAAATCTTGAAATAAAGGCTTTTCAACTCTTCGTAGAGGCATCTTTATGTGGGGCAACCTTCGTGTTTGATGTTTAGCGGCTTAGCTCGGCCGCAAAGATGCCCGCTGCCTAGCCTGCAGATCTGGCGCTTGGAAGTACCGAGCGCTGTAGAGCGAAGGGGCCATTTTGAGATTTGGCGCAATGAACAGTACCGCAGTGTTTCCAGTTCCACCCTCACCCACTGGGGAAATGCAGAGATAAGGTACAGACTGTGGCGGCACCTACACAAGGGGTGAGACACTACGAAAACCAGAATGCTATGCAGCATACGCCCATTAAGGGGGGTCTTCAACACTTATCAGGGGGTGTCTCATCGCGCATGCTGCTTTCTGCTCATTCGCCCGTGATCAAGAACATTCATTGTTTGAAACGCGTTGGGCTCATCATGCAGAGTGGACTTTTACCTGCTGTACTGGAAATCTTGAAATAAAGGCTTTTCAACTCTTCGTAGAGGCATCTTTATGTGGGGCAACCTTCGTGTTTGATGTTTAGCGGCTTTGCTCGGCCGCAAAGATGCCCGCTGCCTAGCCTGCAGATCTGGCGCTTGGAAGTACCGAGCGCTGTAGAGCGAAGGGGCCATTTTGAGATTTGGCGCAATGAACAGTACCGCAGTGTTTCCAGTTCCACCCTCACCCGCTGGGGAAATACATAGATAAGGTACAGACTGTGGCGGCACCTACACAAGGGGTGAGACACTACGAAAACCAGAATGCTATGCAGCATACGCCCATTAAGGCGGGTCTTCAACACTTATCAGGGGGTGTCTCATCGCGCATGCTGCTTTCTGCTCATTCGCCCGTGATCAAGAACATTCATTGTTTGAAACGCGTTGGGCTCATCATGCAGAGAGGACTTTTACCTGCTGTACTGGAAATCTTGAAATAAAGGCTTTTCAACTCTTCGTAGAGGCATCTTTATGTGGGGCAACCTTCGTGTTTGATGTTTAGCGGCTTAGCTCGGCCGCAAAGATGCCCGCTGCCTAGCCTGCAGATCTGGCGCTTGGAAGTACCGAGCGCTGTAGAGCGAAGGGGCCATTTTGAGATTTGGCGCAATGAACAGTACCGCAGTGTTTCCAGTTCCATCCTCACCCACTGGGGAAATACAGAGATAAGGTACAGACTGTGGCGGCACCTACACAAGGGGTGAGACACTACGAAAACCAGAATGCTATGCAGCATACGCCCATTAAGGCGGGTCTTCAACACTTATCAGGGGGTGTCTCATTGCGCATGCTGCTTTCTGCTCATTCGCCCGTGATCAAGAACATTAATTGTTTGAAACGCGTTGGGCTCAACATGCAGAGTGGACTTTTACCTGCTGTACTGGAAATCTTGAAATAAAGGCTTTTCAACTCTTCGTAGAGGCATCTTTATGTGGGGCAACCTTCGTGTTTGATGTTTAGCGGCTTTGCTCGGCCGCAAAGATGCCCGCTGCCTAGCCTGCAGATCTGGCGCTTGGAAGTACCGAGCGCTGTAGAGCGAAGGGGCCATTTTGAGATTTGGCGCAATGAACAGTACCGCAGTGTTTCCAGTTCCACCCTCACCCACTGGGGAAATGCAGAGATAAGGTACAGACTGTGGCGGCACCTACACAAGGGGTGAGACACTACGAAAACTAGAATGCTATGCAGCATACGCCCATTAAGGGGGGTCTTCAACACTTATCAGGGGGTGTCTCATCGCACATGCTGCTTTCTGCTCATTCGCCCGTGATCAAGAACATTCATTGTTTGAAACGCGTTGGGCTCATCATGCAGAGTGGACTTTTACCTGCTGTACTGGAAATCTTGAAATAAAGGCTTTTCAACTCTTCGTAGAGGCATCTTTATGTGGGGCAACCTTCGTGTTTGATGTTTAGCGGCTTTGCTCGGCCGCAAAGATGCCCGCTGCCTAGCCTGCAGATCTGGCGCTTGGAAGTACCGAGCGCTGTAGAGCGAAGGGGCCATTTTGAGATTTGGCGCAATGAACAGTACCGCAGTGTTTCCAGTTCCACCCTCACCCGCTGGGGAAATACAGAGATAAGGTACAGATTGTGGCGGCACCTACACAAGGGGTGAGACACTACGAAAACCAGAATGCTATGCAGCATACGCCCATTAAGGCGGGTCTTCAACACTTATCAGGGGGTGTCTCATCGCGCATGCTGCTTTCTGCTCATTCGCCCATGATCAAGAACATTCATTGTTTGAAACGCGTTGGGCTCATCATGCAGAGTGGACTTTTACCTGCTGTACTGGAAATCTTGAAATAAAGGCTTTTCAACTCTTCATAGAGGCATCTTTATGTGGGGCAACCTTCGTGTTTGATGTTTAGCGGCTTTGCTCGGCCGCAAAGATGCCCGCTGCCTAGCCTGCAGATCTGGCGCTTGGAAGTACCGAGCGCTGTAGAGCGAAGGGGCCATTTTGAGATTTGGCGCAATGAACAGTACCGCAGTGTTTCCAGTTCCACCCTCACCCACTGGGGAAATACAGAGATAAGGTACAGACTGTGGCGGCACCTACACAAGGGGTGAGACACTACGAAAACCAGAATGCTATGCAGCATACGCCCATTAAGGCGGGTCTTCAACACTTATCAGGGGGTGTCTCATTGCGCATGCTGCTTTCTGCTCATTCGCCCGTGATCAAGAACATTAATTGTTTGAAACGCGTTGGGCTCAACATGCAGAGTGGACTTTTACCTGCTGTACTGGAAATCTTGAAATAAAGGCTTTTCAACTCTTCGTAGAGGCATCTTTATGTGGGGCAACCTTCGTGTTTGATGTTTAGCGGCTTTGCTCGGCCGCAAAGATGCCCGCTGCCTAGCCTGCAGATCTGGCGCTTGGAAGTACCGAGCGCTGTAGAGCGAAGGGGCCATTTTGAGATTTGGCGCAATGAACAGTACCGCAGTGTTTCCAGTTCCACCCTCACCCACTGGGGAAATGCAGAGATAAGGTACAGACTGTGGCGGCACCTACACAAGGGGTGAGACACTACGAAAACTAGAATGCTATGCAGCATACGCCCATTAAGGGGGGTCTTCAACACTTATCAGGGGGTGTCTCATCGCGCATGCTGCTTTCTGCTCATTCGCCCGTGATCAAGAACATTCATTGTTTGAAACGCGTTGGGCTCATCATGCAGAGTGGACTTTTACCTGCTGTACTGGAAATCTTGAAATAAAGGCTTTTCAACTCTTCGTAGAGGCATCTTTATGTGGGGCAACCTTCGTGTTTTATATATATATATATATATATATATATATATATATATATATATATATATATATATATATATATATATATATATATATATATATATATATATATATATAATCCATGAGGTTGGCCTACATGAAGATGCCACTGCAGAAGGTTTAGATGCCTTTAATTTGAAGTGGTACAGCTCAGCAGGTAAAAATCACAATCTGCAATAGTACAATGCCCAACGCGTTTCAAACAATTTGTGTCCCTGATCACGGGCGAAAACAGGAAATGGGGAAATACCAAAGATTAAGGCACAGGCTGTGGCGGCACCCACTGGGGCTGTAAGGTGAGAAACTACAAGTACCATCATGCCAAGCGGCATACGCCCACAGAGGCGGGACTTGGAACACTTATCAAGGTGTTTTTCCTCAATCTCAATGTCAGCCGTTTCCTGCTTTTGCCCGTGGAGCAAACTGAAAAAAACACAGGTTTCAGTGACGTTATAGTTAGAAATTAGCATTTATAAAAACTTAGAAATTCACTGAAAAAAACACAGGTTTCAGGGATGTTATAGTTAGTTGGACATTTCACTCACCTACTAAATCATCCATTCAGACACTTATACACCCACTCATTCTTCAATACACCTTGACCTCTAAACTTGCCTCTAGATTCTATTCATATGCCCACCTATGCCTGTCCGGATATTTTAACATTCATTGAACTGTTTCCTGCTAAACTGTTTCCTGTTGTAAATATGATGAATTTTTCTCTTTTAACCTCAGTATATAATTGTCTCTGATTTTAATTTTGGAATCATTAATGATTAATACTTTGCACTTTACTTAACTTTGCACTTTACACTATGCACTTTCATGTCTATGACTATTATCGTGACTTGCCCACTCGGGCTCAACCCAAAATGCTTATTTCTATTGTGTCATTATTTGTGCTGCTATCGGATATTTATTATTTACATTATTTGTAAATATTATATTTTTCTATATATATCGGAATATTTGGATTTTAACACTTCAGATCATACATAGATGAATTTATTTATCGTGTATATACTTATGGTAATGTTGTGTATTGATCAAGTTTTGCAAATCTTACATGTTTCTATCTTGTATTCATTAATTTGTTTATATTATTGGTTGTAAATATGTATAATGCTTAATCTTGAATCAATGGTAGCCCACTTGGGCTCTTATCCACTATTCCGTTATATTATTTGCAGAGAATTACGATATGAAGTATTTTCTTCATTTCTATGACACGATGTAATGCACTGTCACTTTAAATAGTCTAGCTCAATGCTTGCAGTTTGTCATGTGATCAAGCCTCCTTGGAGGCGAAACGCGTCATGGCGGCAGCGCTGGCTTTTACGAATTAAACACTGTTCACCAGCACTTCTTGGGTCGGCTCTTTGTTGCAGTTATTCGAACTTTTTTGTTTGGTGTGACAAGATTCGCCATATATATATATATATATATATATATATATATTCACTGAAAAAACCATAGGTTATAGACCATATATAGTTAGGAAATAGCATTTAGAAAACCTTATTTTACTCACACAAAACCATTGAAATTCCATATATAGTTAGTTGCACTAACTATATATCGCGCACCTGCAATCCACTGCTGATGATGTCACATATTACATCATTCATGACATGGTCAGTGACATCACTGATGACATCACTGATGACATCTCAAATGACATCACTGATGACATCACTGATGACATCTCATTTGACATTACTGATCACATCACTGATGACATCATTCATGTGATGATACAATGAACCTCTTCAGACTCTAATATAACCTTAGATACACTCAGTGTAAACAGACACTCACAGACTCTCACTCATCCATGGAGTTACTCACACACCTAGTCAGTCTTGCAAAGAATCAATCACACCTCGATTTCCTCAACTATATAGTTATACACACCTTACTTATTGGAACATATAATAACACATATTTACTCTGTTATACAATCCCTGATACAAGTTCACAATAATCCATACAGCCACTCACACATTCACTGGCTCTTATGCACAGTTATTTATATATGTCAACTATCACATGTACTGTGTTTTACATATGTACTTACTTTGACATGTAGCACTGAGATATCCATTCACTCACCAATACACTCATGCACACAGTCAACCGCCCATACAGATGTTTCCACATGCACTTTTGAACCCATACATCTAGTGAATCAACTGCTCACACATCTATGCACAGAGTCATACACCTCCCAGACACCCACACACACACTCAGTCTCCCATACAAATACTTGGGCAACTAATCAATAACCCATATAGTTAGTCATATAGCTAATGATCAACACATGCATCAGATTACAAAACAACAGACACAATGATGCACAATTTAAAACAGTTTAGTCACTAACCCATGCACTCAGTGAGACACATTTAATCACTCACTTATACAGTCAGTCATGCACCTACTAAATCCTTCATCCAGACACTTATACATCCACTCATTCTTCAATATGTAAGACATATTCTAACTTTACAGAAGCATACAGTCACTGGATGTTGTCATCAGTGATGTCATCAGTGATGTCATTTGAGATGTCATCAGTGATGTCATCAGTGATGTCACTGACCATGTCATGAATGATGTAATATGTGACATCATCAGCAGTGGATTGCAGGTGCGCGATATATAGTTAGTGCAACTAACTATATATGGAATTTCAATGGTTTTGTGTGAGTAAAATAAGGTTTTCTAAATGCTATTTCCTAACTATATATGGTCTATAACCTATGGTTTTTTCAGTGAATTTTCAAGGTTTTGTAAATGCTAATTCCTAACTATATATGGTCTATAACCTATGGTTTTTTCTGTGAATTTCATTGGTTTTTTAACAGCTAATATCTGTAGCTGTAAAATGTATTCTTCTTTAAATCCAAAAATATATTTTATATGTTTATGAATAATTTTTTTTTTAAATATTTTTTTTTCTTCGTTCCCGCTTCGCGAATCGGGAAGCTTCCCGTTAGCTGACCTTGATGCCGCGAAATAGACCGCGAGCCGGTAAACGTTTCTTTACCGCAAGTGCCGCGTTAGAAAACAACATCGTGACGCCTCCCGTCCGCATGACGTTCCACATTGTCGCTTGATACGTCATATGACGTGCTACGTTAGCAAACTGGTACGCGAAGCGAGTGCCAAAGCGCAGGTTTCTGGAAGCAAACCGGGAGGCCCTGCAAAGCGCTTAACGTAAACACAGCAAGTCATGTGACTTGGTAATAACACTTTTCATTGGTTCATTTCACTTTTGGTTTCCTAATGATGTAAGACTAGGTCATATAATCTAAAATGAACACTTTTGATTGGTTGAGAACTCTTGTTTTTCCCAAATGATGAAAATCCCTCCTTCTTTCCTCACTCTGACTTTCATCATTGTGAGAGAAAGACCCTTTGTGATCACTGAGCAATGGCTTCTTTAGTAGCTTCAGCTGGTGCTTCCCCACCACCTCCACCACATCCAAGGAAGAGTGGACCACCTGCTCAAGTTGTAATTCAACAAGAAGAAGAAGAAGAGGAACAGGAGGACGAGCACGAAGAGAGGCAGTTTTTGCCTGAGCAGCCCAAGACGTCTCACCGGAAAGAAAACTTCATTTGGCAATTTTTTAAAATTCCCAAAGGTCAGAAAAAAGTAAATGCAAGATACGTAACTTGCCTTATATGTCAAGATAGACTGTCCAGAGGGACCGACAAAAAATACAGTTTCGGAAACTACACAATGCATCGCCATATGACTAGGTGGCATCCTAACAACTACAGTGCTGCACAGTTTCGGAACGACCTAGATAATCTCCCTATTATGGCCAGAAGATCTGTTGTACCGGAAGTAACGGGACCAGAGGGCAGGGAGATGGTGCCAAATATACAAATGAGATTTGGTGAAGTAAAACACACCTGCGTATTTTGCGATGGATTCATTTCCTACGGAGAAAGAAGCATCACTCTGATCAACAGAGCTATTGACTATCATATGCAAGTTTGTCCGAAACGCCCAAAATAATAAATACTTCTTTTTTTTGTTTTGTTGCTCCTGTTGAGCCCTTTACAATGAATCGTTTTCATTGCCCCCTCCAAGAAAAACCCAAAAAAATATAAAACTGTTCCGAAAAATTCAAAAACAGTAAAAAAATGTTCAGAAAAATAAAAAAAAAAGTTCTTTTCAGAACTACCTCCCCGTTATTAAAAAATTGGTACAATATTTGGAACTGTGCCAACCTCTATTTCTCTTAGTTCGCTTCCTAGTTCGCTCGCTGGTACGCGAACTGGAAGCGAACCAAAAACAGTAAGTATAAGGGAAGGAAACACACACTTATGTTAAAAGAAAGACAGCTATAGGGGAGTAAACTAGAGATACTATTACCCATAATCCACTACTGATGATGTCACATATTACATCATTCATGACATGCTCAGTGACATCATCAGCAGAGGATTGCGGGTTTTTTGGCAACATGCCTTATCCACGGTTTAATAACGCTGCCTTTTGCTTTATATAAGTTTTCAAATTGTATGAAATATATACCAATAGGTCTTTATGAACCTTTAGGTAGTGCTTTTGTTCATGAGGTCTGGTCGCTTCCATACACATACAGATGTTTCAAAGATGATCAAGAAGTTTATCTGAATGGAGAGGAATGCACTGAGACGCCAGATCATTCACTAATGTGTAGGCACATACAGTTACACGATTCATGCAACAAACACCGACCAAATATGGCTTGCGTGTTGCAAGGCACGCCAGTTCCTGCTATCATCCCCACGTTCAAGTTGTTGGAAAATGGTAGTTATTTGATGCTCAATAATGAAGATTGTTCTGAGTTAATTAAAAAGTATTCCTTTTATCGTAACAGTAAGTGAACGGGTTATTTGCTGCAGAAATGTTCTATTTCCTCCCACACATGAACATAGGGAGTTTTCAATCTGGCCACAAATACCAACCTTGGGACACGTTTCAACGGCATGACAAGAATAAGAGCTCTTTTGTCTCAGAGAGAGGTGGCCTTGAGTTCGGCCCGTGAAACTTTCGTACTTCACATAGCGAACACCCGTACACAGGTTTGCCTTTCAATTTCAGCAACATGTTTCCGACTATCTTTAACGCATCCTCCACAAAATCCCTGGCACACTTTTTTAAAGTTGTTACCAGTGGTCTCGTGACTTCATTTGAGAAAATCTTTGGAGTCATCCCTGCTCCCTTTCATTCCATTTTCTCCACTCTGGTTCGTGGATTGCATTTTTACTTGCATTACCAGCGGACGCTCTTGTGCTTTTTTACATTTTTAAATATGGATGTCCCTCCTATGCAACCTCCGACCCTGCAGCTGCTGACACTGTTCCGCAATCGCATGCTAGAATATTATGGCACAATGCCGTTGGCGATATTAAGCACGGCATATGGATTATCTTTTCGGTTCTCCTACTTCACCTGTGTCCAGCCTGTATTTCACTGCCTGACCTGTGATTTCGATTGGGCCATTGATTTGTGTCTCTGCGGACCGGTTTCTCCTGACGTCGACTTTAATCAGCTGATGACTCCTATCATTACTCACGAGTTGATTTGTCCTGGCGAAAGGATTATGGCTGTGGCATTGATGCATGGACTACTTGGTCCCTGGAATTTACTGGCGGCAGCACAGTCTTTCTTGGAACACAGCTTTCTTGAAAACCCACCGAGCTGTCCTCTGATGGTGATAGAGGATCCGGTGCTGGGAGAGCACGTATGTTCTTTTCCGCTTTTAAATTGGATGGCTGAACTGTTTTCGGATGAAGACGGTGACTTCCTATTGGAGGCTGTTGCAGCTTATTTTGCATACACAGTTATGTCATAGACCTTTTTCATGTTTGATATGCTGAGTACTAGCATTTCATTGACAATTCATTGACTTATTTGTCAAGTTTTTATTATTTACCTTGCCTATTGGCTTAAGACTCGATAAAGTACTTGGCTGTTTTATTTTTCTTTAGCATTGAATTTTCCTAGTTTTTAATGCTTTACCTTGCGGACCGTCCACATATAAACTTGCAATCTGCTCTCATGAGATGGCACTTCTATTATCTTATTCAGTTCGTTTCCGGATCATGAGGAGGTGTCATCTAGGTCCTGGATATCTTTACACCGTGTTAAGTTAGCATGGGCTCATTACCGGTTTAAACGCCATTTTTCCTTTTTTGCAACTTCTGCACACGACACTTAGTTGTTGCTTTAGCTTTCCACCTAGTAGTTCATCGTGGTTTACATGAGAATAATATGTTATTGGTCTACTATCTGCTTTACTTGTTAAACTATATCTGTACAGCGAGTGCTAAAGTTTCAAGAACAACACGATACAGAATTGTTATGAGGTCTGATCTCCACGACTTCATACTCATAACATAAGTGCAACTTCTGCCAATTCTGGGCATGAGGCGGGTTTTATATTGCTTTGCCGAACACACATACACAACAGTTGATGCGGTTCACATGAAGAGAGAGCTGGTGTATGCTGATGTGATTCCTTCAAATCTAAGACACTAAAGTATGGACACGCCCTAAACCAACACAAAGAGACCTTCTTAGCAAATAATATAATATGTGTATTAGGGAGGGTGAGATATAAGCAGCCGCGGGCCGTGGAGGGAGTTACGATGGGGCAGGGAGGCGGGGAGGGGGAGAAGCAGGGTGGAGCCCTCTCTACCTTGCCCCTCCCCCTCCCCGCCTCCCTGCCCCACCGTAACTCCCTCCACGGCCCGCGGCTGCTTATAAGTGTTGCTAAC
This sequence comes from Lissotriton helveticus, assembly GCF_964261635.1. Lineage (NCBI taxonomy): Eukaryota > Metazoa > Chordata > Amphibia > Caudata > Salamandridae > Lissotriton > Lissotriton helveticus. The sequence continues at coordinate 1,798,167,473 of NC_136057.1, forward strand.
TCTTATTCATTTACAGCATGTTAACATACTGTCACCATTCGCTTTTTATGTACTAGTAACTATGCTGGTAATTTTGCTACTGATAATATGTGTACTTGTATTCTCCACCCTGCTTCTCCCCCTCCCCGCCTCCCTGCCTCACCGTAACTCCCTCCACGGCCCGCGGCTGCTTATAAGTGTTGCTAACTCTTATTCATTTACAGCATGTTAACATACTATCACCATTCACTTTTTATGTACTAGTAACTATGCTGGTAATTTTGCTACTGATAATATGTGTACTTTTATTATCTAAGGTACTACGCCTGAGAAGACGGCATTAGTAAATAAACATTTCAAATACACATGTGTTCTTCTTAACTCCATGTTCTGGTTTCTAAGAAATATATAACGACCGACTGTTCATGAGTTCCACGTATCCTGAGGTACTATAAGTTCATATTCTGGATTGTCTAAACATTGAGAGTTTGTTATATCCAATGTGACACTGTACCTAGCTTGCTAAATAGTTTTTGATTACTAACGTGAGTTTTGGGACACCCTAATTCGCCGAGGTTCCAATCCTCTGTCCACAGTTCTGTGTGAGAACAGAAACCCTGCGACAGGGGCACCCCCGACCCTTGCTGGAGCTTCATCACACTTGCGATACAACTCCAGCAATGCGCCACCTTTACGGCACAGATACATCACGCATCTGTGCTGTTTTTGCCCCATGATGCGCCGCATTGTAAATGCAGCACACCATAGGTGACGGAACAGCGGCACAGAATGACTAACACATCCCTGGTGATGCGCCAGTCATCATAAATCTATCCCTATGCTTCTTATCTTGTTAGAGATGAACCGCCATATGTATCATAAAAGTTATTTGCATTTCCTAAATAGCGAACTTTAAGGAATAAATAGCGATTCTTTACCATTCCTAGTTTGCGATGAGCTATTTGCTAATTAGCCGAATGTAGCCCAATGAAGCCCAATGTAGCCCAATGTAGCCCAAAGATGGCCGCCAGACACACAAAAAAACAAATGTAGCCCAAATATCAGCCAGATGTAGCCCAACTATAGCCCAGTGACAGAATGACCAATCAGCTTCGCAAACCTCCGTTACGCGAAGCGGAGCGCTGTTACAGATATATATCTTTTTTTGAACGTTAATTTCTCAAAATCCACTGGAGCACATATATTGAGACCTAGCAAAGGCACATCGGGCTACCAGTCCCTAATATTTTACCAAGTTTCGTGCAAATCCATTCAGCCGTTCAATTATTATTTTTATTATTTTTTTTTGCCCCGCGGGGCCCTTTTAAAACCTCCACATCAAACCTAGGGGGTCAGCGAGGATCTACTATGCCCCCTTATAGTTATTTCCCCCTTTGTTTTGACCTCCTCTTGTCTCTCGATCCTACCGAGAGACAAGATGGCGGCCGCTACGGACTGTTTGGAATGTTGACAGACGCCGGAGAACCAATCAGCTTCGCTTCACAAAGCTCCGTTGCGCGAAAAGTCCGCGAACCAGAGCGCTAACCGGTCCGCTGTTACAGATATATATCTTTTTTTAAACGTTAATTTCTCAAAATCCACTGGAGCACATATATTGAGACCTACAAAAGGCACATCGGGCTACCAGTCCCTACAATTTTGCCAAGTTTCGTGCAAATCCATTCAGCCGTTCGGGCTAAAAGTGAGGCCAACCGCCCTATGGAAAACTCAATGTTAAAAACACGTTTTGGGACCCCCCTTTTTTCTCGGCCCCCACTGGACGAACCCCCCCCAAATTTTCAAGGGCTGCTCAGAAACAAAATGTGCCATTTTCCTGAAAATTTCAGCCGATTCCGTCCACAAACGCCAAAGTTATTAGACATAGAATTTTCAAAAAACCCATAGAGAAAAAATCCTAACTATATATACCTACTGGCGACCGCCAGTAGGTAATATATATATATATATATATATATATATATATATATATATATATATATATATATATATATATATATATATATATATATGCCTGCTCCAAGTTTTCGTAGTGTCAACCACAAAAGACCAGCACTCACGGTAGCGAGCTTAAGATTTATTTCAGCTCACGGTGTAACACATTGTTACACCACTCTAAGATGGCGCCTGCGATTTAATAACGCTGTCCTTTTACTATGTCCATGAATGATGTTTGAACATAAAAAACGGCCGTTTCGGCGCCGCCATGTTATTACCAACGAAGGCGAATGCCGAAACGCGTCTGAACACCGTGAGCTGAAATAAATCTTAAGCTCGCTACCGTGAGTGCTGGTCTTTTGTGCTTGACACTACGAAAACTTGGAGCAGGCATAGAGGCGGGGGCACCACCCGCTGAAAGGCACCCGTTCGTGAGTGCTGGGAGGCTGGTGCAAATCGCAGGAGCAAACAAATATATATATGTATATATATATATATATATATATATATATATATATATATATATATATATATATATCTCATATTTTAACTTTACAGAAACACAGTCACTGGATGATGTCATCAGTGATGTCATTTGAGATGTCATTAGTGAGGTCACTGACCATGTCATGAATTATGTAATATGTGACGTCATCAACAGTGCATTGCGGGGCGCGAGTTATAGTTAGCTGAACCAATTGTAACAGGTGAATTTCTCTGATTTTGTACGAGTGAAATGTCCAACTAACTATAACGTCCCTGAAACCTGTGTTTTTTTCAGTGAATTTCTAAGGTTTTTTAAATGCTAATTTCTAACTACCACATCCCTGAAACCTGTGGTTTTTTCAGTGAATTTCAAAGGTTTTTTAAATGCTAATTTCTAACAAGGCCTACAAAGGTAGGTCATGTGCAGAGAGTAGAAGAAAGAAATGTGCAGAAAGAAGCAAGAGAAAAGCGGAAAGAGGCAACAGAAGTCCAGAAAGACGAAGAGAGGTACAGAAAGAAGCAAGAGATGTGCATAAAGAACCAACAGAGGAGCAGAAAAAGGCCTTGTTGCAAAGTTATCCTGTGCCCCCAACTTTTTGCTGACGGGTACTGGTGGTAACTGACTCTGACTAACCAGGCCTGGAGCCAGTGATATGCTGAAAGACACTTAGAATACAGTGAAAACACCTACATACACTAGGGTACACTTTGAGTTGGGGTACCCCTGTGATTGGCATTACCTCCCCTGTATGGCCCTAGTGCATATTAGGGCAGGGGGGTTAAAACTACCTCTAACTAAGAGGTGCAGAAGGAGACAAGAGAAGTGCAGAAAGAAGTAATACAGGTGCTGAAAGAGGCAAGAGAGGTGCAGAAGAAGCAAGTGAAGTGCAGAAAGAGGCAAGTGTGATACAGAAAGAAGCTAGAACAGTGCAGAAAGAACCAACAGAAGTGTAAAAAGAGGCAAAAGAGGTACAGAAACGGATAGGAGAGGTGCACAAAGAGGCAAAAGAGCTACAGAAAGAGGCAGGAGGGGTGCAGAAAGAAGAAGAGACGATCAGAAAGGGGCAAGGGAATTGCTGAAAGAAGCAACAGAGGTGTAGAAAGAAGCAAGAGAAGTGCAGACAGAGGCAAGTAGGGTACAGATAGAAGCAAGAGCCTTTCAGAAAGAACCAACAGAGGTGCAGATAGAGGGAAGAGGGGTGGAGAGAGAGGCAAGAGAGAACCAGAAAGAGGCAGGAGGGGTGCAGAAAGAAGCAAGACCTGTGCAGAAAGAAGCATGGAAAGTTCAGAATGAAACAAATAAGGTGCAGAAACAGGCAAGAGACGTGCAGAAAGAGGGACGAGAAGTACAGAAAAATGCAAGTAAAGTGCAGAAGGAGGCAAAAGAGGTACATAAAGAGACAACAGGGGTGCAGAAAGAAGCAAGACAGGTACAGAAAGAAGCATGGAAAGTGCAAAATAAAGCAAAAGGTGTGCAGAAAGAGGCAAGAGAAGTATAGAATGGAGCAAGTGAGGTGCAGAAAGAGCCAACAGAGGTGCAAAAAGAGGCAAGAGAGGTGATTAAACAAGCAAGAGAAGTGCACAAAGAGGCAAGAAAATTGCTGAAAGAAGCAACAGAGGTGTAGAAAGAAGCAAGAAAAGTGAAAAAAGAGGCAAGTGAGATACAAAAACAGGCAGGAAATGTATAGAAAGAGGCAGGACGAGTGCAGAAAGAGACAACAGTGGTGCAGAATGAAGCAAATGAGGTGCTGAAAGAATCGTACAGAAAGAAGGAAGAGAGGTGCAGAAAAAGGCAAGAAAAATGCAGTAAGAGGCAAAGGAGGTACATAAAGAGATACCTGGGTTGCAGAAAGAAGCAAGACAGGTGCAGAAAGAAGCATGGTAAGTGCAGAGTGAAGCAACAGGGGTGCAGAAAGAGGCAAGAGAAGTGCAGAAACAAGCAACCAAGGTATAGAAAGAAGCAACAGAGGTGTCGAAAGAAGCAAGACAAGTGCATAAAGAGGCAAGTGAGATGCAAAAACAGTCAGGCAAGGTACAGAAAGAGGGAAGACGAGTGCAGAAAGAGACAACAGGGGTGCAGAAAGAAGCAAATGAGCTGCATAAAGAGGCAACAGACGTGCAGAAAGAGGGAAGAGAGGTGCAGAAAAAGGCAAGAAAATTGCAGAAAGAGGCCAAAGAGGTACATAAAGAGACAACAGGGATGCAGGAAGAAGCAAGACAGGTGCAGAAAGAAGCAAAAGAAGTGCAGAAATAGGCAAGATAAGTGGATTGAAGAGAACTTAATTCCCCAATTTACAACAAATTACAACGTGCCAGGGGGTGCGTTTGCACACTTGTTATGTCAGGCCCCGCCCCCTCCCTGCACCACTGTGCAAACCCGCCCCCTGGCTCATTGTAAGTTGGGGGATTAAGTCCCCTTGAATCCTGAGGGTCCCTGAGGGCCAACTAGCCCACCAGGTACCTCCAGTAAGCGCCACAGAGCTGCGTTGCAGAGCTGTGGTCTGAGGCCATGCCCCTTTTTACACCCCTCTGCAACGCAACACTGTGGCGCTTACTGGAGGTACCTGGTGGGCTAGTTGGCCCCCAGGGACCCTCAGGATTCAAGAGGACTTAATCCCTCAACTTAAAACACTCCACATCATTTTTTTCCCTCTCCACATGTTGAACTCTTCCATAATAAAAACGTCAAGATTGAGAAGCACATCAAGTATCCTAGATTCGTTTTTCGCCCATCCCTCCTAGATTTAAATATTTCAAGCAATCAGCACTGCTTTGCAAGGAAAGCTAATTGGACAAATTAATTTGTGTGCAAGGTAAAGTGTTTGTTTTTCTGTGTCATCTCCTGGAATATCGAGCAGCTGTAGTGGTGGAACACAAAGTGGGGCAAGGACAAATAGTGCTGGAACATGGACCCATCTGAGAAGCCAATAAACTATTCTGTCGAAGTCCCACTCCAGCCTGCACAACCTTCACTAAGGCATACATGCCAACACTCCCGATTCAGGCTGGAGACTCCCAATTTCAAGGCTAATCTCCCACCTCCCGGTTCCTGAATGCAGAAAGCAGATTTTTTCTGAATCATGATTTGCAGGTAACAGGCAAGGCAGCCTAGACTTTTGCACAATCCCTGTGCTACCCTCTCTTCCTGCTATAGCGCTGACTTCGTGCTCTTCGTAGGTAAAGGAAAAACAAAGGATATATTGTCATTGATCTGAAATTCAATCCTGCAATGGTAAATGATATGAAACATCAGCATTTGTAAAGCACACAGCTACCTCTGGAGAGGTGTCCCGGCACTGGCGGCCATTGGGAAGATTAAGCTTGCTACTGCCCAGAGTCACACGGTGCTGGACTAACCTGCAACCGGCACGGGGATCTTACGTGAACCCCGTGGTCCGGAATCAGGCACCCTGGCCGCTGCGCAACGCCTCTTCCACTTCCAAGACCGGTCTCTCCACTGTGCTAGTGGAGCTGCAGGTTTGAATCAGTTTGAATCACAGACCTCAGCTCTAAAAAATCCTGGGCCTTATTTATGAGGAACAGGTGTAGGACAGCGCTGCAGATCTTCTTTTGCTGCATAGCATGGTGCAAGGGTGCGTCCATTGCAGGCAGGATTGTTTTTGTCCAGGAAGCTGTGCCGGACGTTTTCCCGGTGGGCTGGAAGGGCGGGGTTGGTTTTTGACCCGTAAGTGCTGGTTTTTACACTAGCACCCTGGCTGGCACTTCTCAGTAGCATCCCCTCCCTCCCCTAGGGCCAGTTAAGTGGAATTGCCAGGGCTGGCTTCAGTTCCCAGTCCGCCATGGCAGGAAAGGGACCTTCCTCCACAAAAAAAATACTGAGAGTCATTTTCCCTTTTCTATATCTGCTGCAGAATGGAAAGAGTAAAAAACGACGAGGCGTAATGTTTTGGTGCTGCCCCTGGTTTACGTGACTAAGTAGATCTGGGGCAGCATTAAAATCCATGGGTACTGCATGAGAAAACTGACTCCAATGCCCTTGATGCAGAGTAAGGTAAGACAGAGACTTGTGCTGCTTTGTCTCACTCCATATCAATGAGGCCATACAAAGCCACGCAGAGTGTCTTTGCGTCGCCTCATAGATTTGATTGAGATTTGATTGAGACTGAGAGGCTTTCACTGCCGGAGAGTAAAAAACCCCACAATGCTCCGATGGCACAAGCCTCTCATGAATAAGCCCCCCTATGAATCCTAGGAAAAGCTCTGGTAGAAAAACATGTGTATCAAGAAAAGTTCCAAACTCTGTTTTGGTTTGCATTAAGTAAAACTCTCAAACTGCCAAAAATAAAATGTTGATGCCTCATATATTCCAACAGACCCAATTCAGGCGGGAGGCTCAAATGTTAAAGTACTAAGGGCCCGATGTAGGTAAATTAGATTTACCGATTCATAAATACCGAATTTTACCGATTCGGTATTCATGAATCGGTAAATCACATGGCACAGGTGTACATGCACAGATGTGCATGTACACAGGTATTCGTTATTTACCATGCAATAGTATTACATGATAAATAACGAATCGGTAAGGGCCTGTGGCACTGTTTTCAGTGCCACCTACATATTGATTTACCAATTCGGTAAATTTACAGAATCGGTATTTTACCGAATCGGTAACTTCACCGATTCGGTAAATATACCGATTCTGTAAATTTTAAGGTCCCTACATCTCCATTTGCAAATAACGGTCGGTTACCGACCGGTATTTGCCTACCTACATCTGGCCCTAAATGACTACATTTAAGCAGTCTCCTGCCTGAAATTGCCTGTACCTCAATATAAGTTAAAGGGGAAGATACATCGCCCAGGTTATTTTTTCAAAATCTCCCTCTTTCTAGTTCTAAAATGTTGGAATGTATGCCAATGGTGCAAATTTCAAACATAGCACTTCCATGGTGACTGAAGAAAAAGATACACCTGCCCAAGCGTTAATACGCAGCATTGTCAAAGAACATTACGAGATGACCTTTGAAACAATACCCTTCCTCCAACCTAGTGCCATTGAGTACTTCCGGATGAGACACTCCCGCTAAAGACTTTACTATGAGCTCATCGCCGTAGATCCCAACGCAGCCGATGACCTCATTAGCCAATCACAAGTCATTTGCCATCGCTAAATGTAGCCCAAGGGGATTCTGGAAGGATGACCCCACACTGCGGATGGCTGGAGGCCTGGAACTGGGAGTGCTAGCACGTGCTCCGACTTCAATTGTGTTTTCCGCATGGCTTACGAAAACGCTGCTGGGCCTTCTCTGCTCGGCTGTGACCAGGAAGGAAATGACGTCAGCATGCTGCAGTAGGACTCGGTGCCCTGTTACAAGGGCAGGAAAGAGCAGAGGAAACACTCTGGCACACCCCTCCTATTGATACACTATGTGCAGTTCCACCAAATTCAAAGAGCTTAAACAAGTGGCTTGCCCACCAACAACGCAAAATGGAAACAACTGAAACATCAGCTTTTCAATAATCAGAAATACAACAGTGCAGCTTTTGGCTCATAACAGATCAAATAGTGAATAGTGTACTGTCATCAAATGATGTGATATATTTAATTGAAGTATTTAGCCTTTTTTATATAGCGCTGCTGGCGACATGGATGGGTACAAATAATATTTCGGATGTTCCTAATATCCCTAACCATCCAACTTGTATAATATAGTTTGTGAAATTAATTCTGAGTCCAGTAATAACTGAACCTGTTCCTAGTAGTGACATTATTAATGCCACCAAAAACCCAGTTCTAACGAATAGCACGTTCACTTCTAAAAATATCCTCATCCGCTAAAAATACATTATTAATAATGATTATTATTATTATAACGTTACGTTTCATTTCCTGGCTCTGTGGTCTTCCAGGCCATCCCCCCTTAACATAAAATATCTACAAATATGGACGATATATGATTCCTACCCCCTACAACCATGTCTTATGTAACATTTCTTGTACGTAGATTTACACACTTTCATGATGTAGTGTGCCTCTTTGTGTGATGTAAAGCACTCTGACACCATATACTGGGATAAGTAGCGCTATTAAAGAATTAACAACAATAGTGGGTGCTGTGTAAATCATTATTTGTGAAATTACTCATGCACACAGATAAATCTTGCATTCTTAAATCTTTCAAATTTAAATCTTGCACGCACATCTCTACATAGGGGGTTTAACAAAGTCAAATGCTTGGCTCCAAGCCATAGTTTTTCTGCAGTCTTTTTAAAGCGGTAAGCTTTGTGCCTTTGTTCCTTTACATTGCATCAAGCATGTAAGTAATAAGCTGCAAATAACTCCCAGCTAGGGAGACACTTGAGGAGACACTTGAACAAAAGAAAGACTGATGCCCCTTTAAATCAGGCTTTTGTTTTGGGCCCTGTAAGTGAAAATAAGAAAGCTTCCTAACTGCCTGCACGTTGCTGCTCTGAATGGAATGCAAACAACGTGCAGGTGCTGTTCAGGGCCAGACTGGCCGTAGATGGCACCTGGCGGCGTTTCCCCGGTGGGCCGCCAGGGTGGCAGGGGCGTACCACAGGCCCCCGCAGTCCACGCGGTGCGGGTGGGCCCCTAGCTCCAAGGGGCCCCCTCGGCACTGAACTCTGGCTGGGAGAGCTCCTGATTGAGCCCGGAGGGGGCCCCCCTAAGTACCGTGCAGGGAGGCTCCCTCACGTTTCGTTACGCCAGTGCAGGGTGGGGGCTGGTTTTGGGCCCTAGGGGGGCCGTTTTTGTTACCGGGGGACTTCAATATTGCCCCCAGTAACAAAATCGGCTGAAACCAGCCCTTGCATACAGCTCGGCAGCACCCCCTCAGCCGCCCCAGCGGGGCCAGCCGAGCAGTTTGACAGGGCCGATTTCGGTTCCCAGTCCGGCCCTGGTGCTGTTGAATTACCGCCTCTTGCCGAAAAATGACACCAGAAGAAATTCAGCATGTTTCCCTGGGTCGGCGGTATCCCAGTTCCAGAAATAGTAGATGGAACAGGGGTCCAGTGCAATGCCCGTACTTTCCAAAACAGTGGACCTTTGAGATGGTTGTGGAATGATACGGAGTGGACAAGTGAAATAACCGTGGTATCAACAGGAAGACCAAGGAGCGGATATGTGAAATGATTGTGGTGTCAACATGAATGCTAAGGAGAAGGTATTATATTTATTTCAAAAAGATGACCTAAGTGGGAGGGGTACTGCCAGACATGGGTCACTCTCTCACCAGGGCCTAGAAGTTAAGTAGTACCTCATTGGGGAGGTCAGGCAAGTCCGAAGCATGTTCCCATATGGAGGGACCTGTAATAGCAGTTCGGACTGACCTGTCTCTTTGGAGGACGGGCCAAGGCTGATTGGCAAGAGGTTCATTTCTGCTTAAATGACAATGAGCTAAACAAAAAAGTGATAAATGGAATGCAGTTCAGGGTAATGAGAAAAGCTAAGATTAATTCAGTCATTCAATCCATCACATATTTGTTCTCAGTAGGGCACCATCAATGCAGAAGTCTGCTTGAAGATCAGAATGTGCATACCACTTACCTGACAGACTGGTGACTTGAGGTGAGCACAGAAATTAAAAGATGTCTACCTTAGGTCTACGTCGAAGACAACTGCTTGCATTATCCATAGAGTATCGAATACATAGGTACAGATGGATGCTAGACAGCAGATGTATTTATTAGATGGAAGAACAGCTAACTTACCTTCAGTAATGCTGTTTCTGGTGGATGCTAGTATCTAACTGTAGATTCAAGACTGGATCTGAAACCTTGCAATTGTTCCTGCGCACAACAGGTCGCACACATGACACTTACTGATCTGACTACCTTCAGTCCTGCAGAAATCTTGCACCCATTTGCTACCCAAGATAAATTGGTTTGTTGGTCAAGGAGCGGGTGTGGTGAAACCCTATTCAAGCAACAGACACAACCCTTGTCAGGGTGAACCACAAAAAGTCACTGAATTAACCTGTGCCTAATTCTCTGGTACGTTGGCACAAAAGCAGTCAGACTTGACTTGGAAGCAACGTGTAAAGAATGTGTGCAGCACACAAACAGTAATAAAGTGAAAAACCAACACAAGAAAAATCCCACACCAATTTAGAGAAATTGAGCAAAATGTAATACATTATTTGTCACCAAAATGATAAAATTTCAATCAGTATAACTGGAGATACTACTTTTAAAGACTACAGGTAAGTATATCGCCTAACAGCACAAAGCTCCACTCGTAGTTATCTGTTCGTGCAAGACCGGGTGAAAGTCATAAATTCAGCCCGACTTTGGAGTGCGGGCCAGTTACAGGGACCAGATTAGTCCAGCTGAAAAAGTTACCTTCTAAAGTCCAGTGCAAAGAGCTACCTTGGCATTGGAAGAGCAGGAGGAGCATCATGGATTGTAGTCGCGGTAGCACGAAGAGCATCATGGGCGTCGCAGACAGTCATCGCTGTATAGATTTGCACTGGCAGTCCCCGCGGGCTGTCGATGATGTAATGGGAAGTGCAGATCTTACGTTCTCGTTCATCGCTGGTGGTCACTGTACCCTGAAGAGCCGGGTTCACCAGAGCCTGCGTTGGTGGATGTCGCGAGAGGCAAGATCTTGGTGGGAAAAACCCATTCCCAGTCGCAGAGAGCACAAAACTTCAGGCTCTTTTTCTTAAAGGAAGAATTCAACTGATGTCACACCACGGGTCCAGGTCCTGAGAGGCACCTTGTGGGGATCAGGGACTCACTCCTGCCGAGGCCAGCAGGGCGCAGGCAGGTTCTGTTGCAGGTCCAGGCAGCTGGGCTGATGCAGGGAGGCCTTCAGGAGCTTGCTATGTACCTGTAGCTCTACCAGGAGGTCAGTCAGCTGACCCTTGCAGTCACTTCAGCCAAGGACGAAGGGTGCCGTTCCAGTCTTCCTTCTCAGCAAGCAAGGCAGCAGGTGCCCTTTTTCTGTTGTATCCACAGGTCTAGGAGTGTACGGAAGAGTGGGTCTGAGGGTCCCCATTTTATACCCGCTGCCTACTTTGAAGTGGGAGAAGCTTCTGAGGTTTCCCCCTACAGAGGTGTTTGGAATTTCCTGCCTCCCTGCTCTGTTACCAGTCTGTCTGGGGGCACAACAGGCTAGTGTGAAGTCCTCTGTGTGCGTTGAGGCAGTTCCATTGAATTGCAAGTGTGGTAAATGACTGCTCAGACCCCTCATTGTTCCGGAGATAGTCCCTCCTGCCAACACCCAGACCCTCCTTTGTGAAACTGTCTAGGAGGAATACAGAAAAGTCAAATCTTAACTTCACCTAGTTACGTGACCCAGGAACAAGTCCTCTTACTAATGGCTCTATTTAAAATTATATCACTGCTGTGCTTGCTTTAAGTACTTCAAAATTTCCAATATGACATCCCCAAATCATTCTGTCAAACACTGCAGTCGACCATAACTAAGTTCCGATGGGCATATAGCCACCCAAGGATTGCGTTCTGCAAACTTTATTCCTTGCTGCTCAAGTGGTGCCAACAATGACTGGTTCTTCGCAGAAATTCAAACAGATGTCACCAAACGCTCAACTGGATCAAACTAAAACAGTAACTGCAAATAAATTAAAAGTAATGGACGAAGGCGACTGTCAATCATTACCAACAGATCTGAGCCAATCACTTATGCAAGACCTAGGCCCAGTAACAAATCACCTCAATTACAGAGCAGAGGATATAGCAAACATAATAAACAAAGGAAAAAGCGATGGGGCTCCAGGCCCGAACGGCATTCCGCAAGCGATCTATAAACACGATTCTGAATACTGGAGCTCACATTTAGAGAAGCTCTATGCAGATGTAGAGATTAATAATCAAGTACCCGACAGCTGGCAAGGACGATCATAACCCCCATTTACAAAGCAGGAGAAAGAACAAACCCAACTAATTACAGGCTAATTGCCCTAAAGGATGTTGAAGCTAAATATTTTGCCTCATTAATCCTGGAAGATCTGGTCAATTGGTCGGGGGGAATGTAATCTGATCCCAATTAATCAAACAGGTTTTAGAAAAGGGATTGGAACTATCTCGAATATCCTATCAATCACTATGATAGCAGAAAAATGTAAGCGCGAGAAACAGGACTTGCATCTGTGTTTTATAGATTTAAAAGCTGCCTTTGATAGTGTGGACCGGAATCTGCTGTGGGCAAAGTTAAAAGCATGGGAAATACCAGAAAGAGTATTAAGGGGTTTGTAATTATTTTATACAGATACCTGGATTCAAGTGAAACTCTGGGATGGTACTAGAATCTCAAGAAAAGTGTATACAACTATTAGCTTAAAACAGGGATGCGTACTGGCCCCGCATCTATTTAACCTGTTCATATCAGATCTTTCTGGGAAACTAGTTAGTACCAGCTCACATTCTCCAAAATTAGGCAAGTTACAACTCTCTCATCGTGCCTATGCAGACGATATTGTGCTATTGAGCTTAACTAAAGTAGGTCTGACTAGCTCCTAACTGAACTCTCTGATTTTCTGTCTACAAATAAGTTGGAACTTAATTAATCTAAAACAAAAACCATGCGTATTACCACTCGACTACCCCCACAACACAACATCTGGCTAGAAGGCAAACAATTGGAAAAAGTATCCAGCTATAAGTACTTGGGATACTATATAGATGACAAGTTATCCCTACATGACCAGAAAAATTATATGACACAGAGAGCGGGGGCCTTAATATCTGCGTTTAGGTCATTAGCAAAAAAGCTGGTAGGGCCATCTCTAAGGCCACTCCTGACGATTATCTCTGGAAAAGCACTGCCAACCTTATCATATGCCAGCGCAGCCATGCACGGAAAAGACTCGGAAATACTTAATAAATTAATAACAAAAATCTATAAAAAGGTTATTCACATTCCCATGACTGCTTCACCTGCGCAAATGCGATTAGAATTCGGATTAATGAACGAATCACTGGGCAGACTTTACACATATATAAAGGTGTGGTATCGAATCAAGCAAAGCATAGGAGAAAACAGCCTCAACAAATTCTTATGGCTGGAATTGGAAATGCAAAAAAAATCGCAGGCAAACAAACTTTTGAACAGTGCACTGGAGGCAACATGTTCTATGAATCTTTGGAATAAAAATATGCCTTTCTCATCATTTAAGCTGGCACTAAATAGAGCAGCAAAATTTCATTCATTGTTAACAGACAAAGGCATCTTTTCTCATCGTTCTCATTCATGGACAGTGATTAACAACTATAAAACCCTTAAACCGGCGGCCTACTTAGACACTACATTCTCTATCCACATTAAAAAACAACTAATGGCATTGCGTTTTGGCAAATTACCTACTTTGGCCGACGAACCACATTGGAGGCACATCGAGTCAAAAGAATGCCGTCTTTGTGGTTACAAAAAGGAAGACTTAAATTATTTGATATGCCATTGCAAGAAGCTGCTATTAGAGCGTGTCAAATTTTTAAAGAAAGTCTTCCTGGATAGGGGAATAAGCACGTGTAGAACCGCCATTATTAGAGGTCTGGATCCAACTGACCCTCAAATGAATTGTAGTTTTTACAAGCTCATGGAAAATTATTGAAAGCAGCAGCACCCTAATGAGATAATCTCAATTTGGGATGAAAGCGATAAAATGAGGAGGAGATGAAATAGGTGTGAGAACTGACTACTTGAGTTAAATATATCACATATTGAACAACTGGTATTCATATTTCTCGACTTATGGCTAGGAGCAAGATGGGTGCTTTTTGTGAAATATGTAAATACTGACTCATGAATTGTCTTTTATACTTTTTTATTCTGAGTTTACGAAATGAAGGGACATTTTATGTAAATTGGTTACATTTCAAATTAATGATTGCAGAATGCTGCTCTATGTAAATTGTTATGTTTTTTATTAACTATACAATAAACAAATTTTACAATGGACTGGTTCTTTGCTGACAGATCTTGCCCGGTAATAGCTGCTGGTACCAGTCACGTGGTGGACCAAATGGCATAGCATGCTAACAGCAGAAACACCTCTATGGAATGGGAATTGGCATCGCCACTCAGCACAAATAGAGGGGTTTCGCCAATAGAACGCCATCAGAATGGAACAGAACTATGTAATTGTTTGCTTACCAACATACCTATAAGCTTATAATTTTGTTCTATCATGAATTGGGTTGTTTTTTCCACATGGGGGTCACCCTGCACAATCAGTGTTTATATTTTTATATCTCAGAAGTGTTCTATGATATAAAAAAATAAATACATCTGCTATTTACACTGGAACCTACTATGCAAGGATGACTTTTTTGCATGCAATCGCTGTATGAATTTCAGATCCAGTATTTTTTGTTATAAATGAGTTCTGTGTGAGCTATTGTGTTTAGTATGCAGGTTAATAACCCAGGTTCACATGGATATTTGGGTTGTTCTTATTTGTCAAGGAAACAGTGGTAAAAATGGCAGCATTATCACAGGCTTAAGCTTCCAAAAGTTGTACTATCCCAGGCCTAGGAGACAGCAGGCAGCAATATCTCCAGCCTAGAGTAGAACAAGGCAGCATAGCCCAGGCCTAGAGTACAGCAAGACAGTACTATCTCAGACCTAATAGAGCAAGGCAGTTCTGTAGGAAGGTGGATATCTGACTATATGGTTACCCCCAACTTTTTGCCTAGTGTTTTGCTGGTTTTCGACTTAGTTGGCCTGGGATCCTGCTATTCAGGGCCCCAGGCTATCTGCTCTCCCTATAATATGGACTCCCGCCGAAACCCGAAGACTCAGCGACACAAGAACTGGACACCCTGTACAACCTGCATTTTGCTAACTGCACAACGACCGAGGTACCCTCGCAGTTGTGCATTGGGATACGGGAAGCCCCAGACCCGAGCGCCATTTGCACTGAAGCTCAGCCCTCCACACTCCACGAATGCCGTGTGGGGCCTGCTCTTCCATTTCAGCTTGACGCATCTTCCTGGTTCCTTGTTCGTTGGCTAGTGAGCCCCCTGAAGACTTTCTTTTTAAACTAAACTACTTTTCTGGTTGCTCCAGCTTCCCTTCAAAGGAGAAGCGCCGCAAACCTTGCTGGTCTGCAACAGAGCCAATCTCGACATCCTGTGTGGGTTGCGGTTGCCAAGGTTTGTTGGGTCCAATCCGGATACCAACTCTGCAGTAAACTAGATCCATTGTGGGACAGCTCGTATCCAGCTCCTGGTCATCGTCGATGCCTCCTGGACCTCGTGACTGAAGAGACAAGCTCACCTTCTTCACCTTCAAGCACGCAACATCACCTGGTTCCTTCCTGGTTCCTTCCTGGTCACTAGCTAGCGACCCAGACTCTGTCCCCTCTGCTTTCAGGTTCTTCACTTCACCGGTCCACCCTTGGATCCACCCGGACACTTTTCCTCTGGTCGCCTGCAGCACTTCTTTGCAGATCTCTATAGAAAACGACGTCGAAACCCGACACCAAAAGGCACCTATGCACCCGGCTTCCCTGGGTGAGGTAACACGAGTACTCCGGTGCTCCCGTGGGTCTTGACTCTTGATGTGTCCTAGTCTAAAGGGGTTTTACCGTAGTCCATCCAGAAGTGTCCTTAAACAGTAACTTTGTAACTTCTTCGTTCTCCATTATAAGTCAATGGTAACTCGTGACTGTGTTTAGACACTGCACGCGTCTCCCATGGGCCTCCTACTTCCTAACCTTTGGTTGTTTAGTGTAGCCCCAGCAATTCTACAGGCCCTAGGTCTACTGACTAACTCTCACGTGGTTCTTATACCACTTCTTTAGTATATGGTTTGTGAGGCCCCTAGGGCATAACTGTATTTGTGCAACTTATCGTATGCTAATTGAGTAACTTCTGATGTACTTTGACCTCTGACCTCATAAAGAGTGCAGAGGGGTTGTATTAGAAATAAATACATATATATTTGATATACACCTTGTGTGGTGTCCTTTCATTTGGTACTCAAGGGATTATAATTGGTAAAACAGCTTGCTTCACATGCTCTCTGAAGTCCTAGCCTAAGACTGCTGGTCTATGCTACCACTGGGATAGTTTGTCTATAAGATTGACTTTACAACCACCATCAATAAGGGTCGATTAGACTGGTGCAAGGTGCCCACTAGAATAGTGGACATCATATGCCAGGCTAACTTCTCACATGTACTATCCCAGGCCTGGAGTAGAGCAAGGCGGCTCTAACCCACATGGGAATGGATTACATATGACACACACCTGGACTCTCTTAGTGGTAATCATGCTGACTAAAGGAATTAAGGGATCATCTCTGTAATTACCAAGAACATATTTCCATAAACTAAAAATATATTAAGTTACATTTTATTGTTAATAGGTTTTCAAATGTTGGAAAAATATATCATATAACACATCAAAAGAAGTAGAGATTATATTACATATAAAGTATTTTGCAAAATCACAATACAGTAAGCTAAAACCATATGTACAAACAGATTTTTCAGCCAACACATGTTTTGCGAAACCCGAATGCTCTCTCAAACCTCCAAAAATGTAGTTGTCATATAATCTGTACTTCTTTTGTGTTATAAACGTTTGTCAATATTTTTCATGAAACATTTAAGTTTGTACAATTTATCAAGACACTCAAATTGTCAATGATTACAAATCTTCAAGTCCCCGTACCACAGTATCATTAGTTTGTAATGGAAACAAAAAGAAACTGCAGAAATCAACATATCAGTCATTTCAGATTTCTTCTCCGTGTGCCCTCGATGAAAGACCACCCCCTCCCCCATACCACGGCTAAGGTTCATACTCTACTCTACACAACTCCACTCTATGCTGCTCTACAACACTGCACTCTATGCCAATGCACTGCACTCTGCACCAGTACACTCTTTGCCTATCCACTCTACACCACTCCAATCTACTCTGCACTACTGCACTCAACGTCTCTGCACTACTGCACCACTGTGCTCTACCCTGCACCACTCCACTTTACCGTGCACAACTCAAAAAATTTACTCTGTACCACTCCACTGCAATCTATGCTGCACCACTCTACTCTATGCCCCTGCACTTTACTCTAACCACTGCACTGTACGCCACTGCACCCTACAACAATGGACTCTACACCACTTTACTCAAAACCAATGCACTCTAAGCCAGTCCACTCTTCAACACTGCACTGTACGCTACTATACTCTACAACACCCTACTTTGCAACACCATTGTACTCTACATCACTGCACTCTCACCACTCTATTCTACTCTGTATCACTGTAGTCTACGCTACTCTACTCTATGGCACTGCACTCTCAACCACTTAACTCTATGCTACTTTACTGCACTCTACTCTGCACCACTCTATGCCACTACACTCTGTATCACTCCACTCTATGCCTCTCTACTCTACTCTGCACCACTCTACTCTTCGCCACTGCACTCTACACCACTCCAGTCTAAGCCACTCTACTCTGCAACACTGCACTCTATGCCAATGCACTCTACTCTGTACCACTCCACTCTATGCCAGTGTACTCTATGCCACTTCACTCTACTCTTAAACAATCTTCTCTATGTGACTGCAACCTATGCCACTGAACCCTACACAACTGTACGTGACTCTATGCCACTGCACTCTGTGCCACTGCAATCTGAGCCAATCTACTCTAAATCACTATATACTATACCAACTACTCTACACTACTGCACTCTACACCACTATATTCTACATCACTCTACACCATTGCACTCTATGTTACTGCACTCTACACCACCCTATTCTACTCTGCACTATTGTACTCTAAACCACTCTACTCTATACTACTCTACTCTACTCTAGACCACATCACTGCACTCTACGACACTCTACTCTGCATGATCACCCTCTCTACCACAGAGCTCTATGCCACTGCACTCTACTTTGCAGCACTCAGCTCTACATCAAAGCACTCCACTCCACTCTAATCTACCCTGCACCACTGCACTCTACACTACACCTCTGCGCTCTACCCTGCACCACTTCACTTCACTCAACTCTGTAGCAATATACTCAACGCCACTGCACTTCACAATGCACCACTCCAACCTGGACCACTACACTCTATGCTCTGGCTCTCCACTCTACTCTACACCACTGCACCCTACGTCACTGCATACTACGGTAATGCACTCTAACCACTTTACTCATAACCAAAGCACTCTATGCCAATGCATTCTCAGCCAATTTACTCTACACCACTGTACTTGTCACTTCAATCTAGACAACTCTACTCCTCTCTGGCACTTTACTCCACTCTATGATGCTTAAACTCTACCTCACTCTATGATGCTCTTCTCCATTAAACGCTACTCCACTCCATGCCACTCCCTCTTCACCGCTCCTTGTCATTTACTCTGCTCTATTCTACAACACACTACTCCACTCCACTACTCCACTCCACTCCACGCCACTCCACTCCATGCCATTCCACTCTATGACATGCCATTCCACTCAACTACACTACTCTATGCCACTCCACTCGATGACAATCTACTCCACTCTACGCTACACCCTCTATGCCACTACACTCTGCTCCACACCACACCAGTGTATGCCACTGTATACCACTCTACAACACTCTACTCCACGCTACTCACTCAACTCTACACTAGTCCACTTCATAACACTCCATTCTCCTTTAAGACTCTGCAGTTTACTGCATGCCACTCTTCTTTAAACCACTAAAGTTTAGCCATAATGAACAGCTGCCACACTGGTGTACAACATGGCTAAAACATATCAGCAAAGCCATTAGCTCTTCCACAGGTGAGACCTAATGGCTTTGCAATGCCTGTTTATTTCTGCTGTTTAATATAGAGCAAACCCAGCCAAATAGGCATTAGGGTGCTTTACATGAGCAGCAGATTACATTACACAAAATCAGGCTTTTTTGTAGACACAAGGAGATTAAGTGATTTGCTCAGGGTCACAGAATGTTGAGTTGATACTGGGATTCAAACTTCATTCCCCCGTTCCAAATTCAGCAGCTCAAGCCGTTAAGCCATATTTAGGCAGTCAGTGGCAGCTTGTGTTCTTTGAAACTGGGGAGGTATAAAACCGGCCAGAAGTTTACCCCATTTGTAAATTAATTTGCCTCATTCATACTCACTCCAGCTCACATTTAGACTCAGATTAACAACCATTTTGTGCTGGTTTGCGTCACTTTTGTGATGCAAATCCAGTGAAAAAAATGTGTTTTGCACTACAAAGTTGTCTTAATGTAACGCAAAGCGCTGCTTTGTGTTACTCTGCGTCAAGGTGGCATTCCCATGCAACAACCCATGTTTTTTACGTGAAACCAGCAGCCACCCATCCATACGGTCTGAGGGGCACCCCTCACCTTTTTCTAGGCAAGAAGAATGTCTGTCAGGCTGAACAAAGGTCAGCCTAACATTAACTCTTCTTGTTCGGGTCAGGCAGCCAGGAGCTAGAAATGTCCTAAATGCACATGCTCCTGGCTGCCTGAGCTGAACTTTGCTAGACTGAGGATTTCAAAGCCCTGTGGGCGTGACCCCCACAGCCTGGTAAAAGTGCATCGAGGCCCTCCCCTTGTGATGAGGGAGAGCGTTACCAATTGCCTCAGACCTGGGTGCTTCAGATTTGAGCCTGAAGGGCCCAGGGCAGAGTGTCAATCAGTGACACCTTGTCGCAGAGTGGGGTGGAGTCAGCAGTCTCACTCTGTGATGACGTTGGAACTGCTGCCTTCGCTCATTAGCTGACCTCCGAGGCTTGGTACTGCTGCCTTCCCACATTGGTGGACCTTAGGTCATGGGGGAAGGCAGCAGTCCCAGCCCCCCTGGCACCTCCAAGGATTCTCTCTTGGAGAGCTGCAGTAACGGTAAGCTTTACGTTTTTTTGATGAGTGCGCCTGTGTATGTATGAAAGTATGTGTATTTATTAATGAGTGTTATGAATGGGGGTGTGTGTTCATATATGAATGCATGGGTGTGAGTGAGGTGTATGTGTGGCTCCCCTTCCCTGGTAAAATTACCATCCGCCACTGCTTGAAACCCTGTCTACAAAAAATAATAGCAGTGTTTTGTGCCAAAAAAAGCCACTTGAAAGCAAGCCTTAAAATGGAGAAATGCTAACTTTTCCCACTTTGCATGTGTACTGCACTGTACAGCACAGATCTGAAGTAGGAAGAGTTTTATATTTAGTCAAACATAGTATTTTGTAATTGAAGGGCCGCCTTCCAGTAAAAAACCTATGCTAGACTCATGCAGATACCTTTGCCCTATGGCGCCAAGGTGTGTGCGTGGTACTCAGCAGCCTAATTGTGTGTCAGCGCTAGAAAAAGAGCAGGATAGTGTCATATCTTTGTAGATATGGAGCTTTCTGATCTCTCATGCAATGCAGCAACTTTGCTTGCTGCGCTGTGTTCTATGAAAGTTTTGATAATGTGGGTCTTTGTTTCTTTCCCCTCGCTCACTCTAACTCACATTCGCTCAATTGCTCATTCTCACTCATACTTACTCCCACTCACTGTTACTCACACACAAAAATACTCATAATCACTGGGTCTCCTTCTCACATACTAACACACTTACACAAACTCACTAAAACTCTGGACCCTGGTGCAACTGCACCTGCAGCACCTTTGGTAGACACACCTACAACTCATTTCCACTCCCTCTCACAAAACCCCAATCACACATTCTAACACACTCATACCCCTTCACTCACTCCCTCTAACTCACTTTCACTTATTCATACATAGTCCCAAACTCTGATTGTCCCTTTCACTCTCATTGACACTCTTAAACACACCCACATACACATGTTCACTCAATACCATTCACTCTCAATCACTCACAAACACTTACAAACATGCATAGAGAAATGACATTTTTGTTTTAAGTACCTTGTTTACTTAGCAGGCAACTGGAAAGCTCCATGGCAGCAGCAGAGCAGGAATCTGGCACCGGACTTTGGAACCAACAAGCCATGATTCACATTGAGGAGTCAGGTGGAGCAGCAAGGAAAGGTTTGAAAAGGGGAAGAACCACCTTAATAGCTCTCCCAACTTCTTGATAGGACTGGAAGCAAAGTCCAATCAGAAGCTGAGACAGTGCTGGGGTCCTGCCCCTGCTAATATGTGTAGCTTCCAATTGGCCTCAGTGATACACTGACGTGCGCCCTCAGAGCCACATTTTAGCAGATATACTGTGCTGCCTGAGGCATGCACACCACGGATGTTCAAATGGTCCTGGATGGTTGGTCGGACGAGGGTCATCTGTCCAGGGGCCGCCCGTTTCTGGTTGTTCCCACCCGGGTTCTCGCTACCGTTGCCGGCCTGCTGGGGTGGGGGCTTCTCTGGGGGATTCCCCGACTCGAGGGGTTTGACCTCGGTCTGTATTGTCTTGTTCTTCCAACTACAAGGGGCTACTGGCTGTCCTTTTGGGTCTGTTGGCCTTCTCTGTTCTTCTTCTGGTTCACCGTGTGCGGGTCCGGACGGACGCTCAGGTGGTGTTGTCCTGTGTCGACCATCAAGGGGGATGCAGGGTTCGTTCCCGCAGTTGCCTCGGCCGTCGGTTTTGTTGTTGAGCGGGGTTGCTCCTGGCATCCCTTTCTACGATTTCCCTGCCGGGTCTGGTGCACTCTGTGGTGGATTGTCTGGGCGGGTGTTTCCTTCCATGGGGTCTTTGTCCCTCACTCGATTGGTGTTCGGGAGGTTACGGAGGTTGTTTGGTTCTCCGATTGTGGACCTGTTAGCTTCCCAGTGCAATGCCCTGTTCTGCTGCTTTTGCACGGTTATGCTTTGCCGGGCTGCCTGGTGGGTGGACGTTCTGTCGGTTCTTTGGCCAGAGGGTCTCTTGTATGCTTTTCCCCCTGTTCCCCTGATTGCGAAGTCTTGCTGATGATCAGGAGGTCGGGGTGTTTGTCCTTCTGATCGCTCCGGGTTGGATGCGTCGCCCTTGGTGTCCCCTATTGCTGGAATGGGCTGTATCTCCGGGCTGGACGTTACCGTTCGTGCCTTATCATCTGTTGGGTCATCTTCTACCTCTGCCTGTGTTCCGGTCCCTGGGTCTGCGGGCCTGGCTCTTGGGAGGGGATCACTGATGCGTGCAGGTTGTTCTTCGCGGTTACTGGCGTCATTCCGCAATCTCAAAGGCCTTCTACTCTTATGTCCTTCGCTTCGCATTGGGATGACTTTGCCTCATTGTGTGTGTGTCACGAGCTGTCGTTGGATTCTTTGGGCCCTGCTAGTTTTTCTGGTGTTTTTACACGATGGTTTCCTTTTGGGCTTGGCCGTTTCCGCTCTCAGGGCTCAATGGGCCGCCGTTCGGGCATTTCATGTCCTGCCTTTGGTTCGGATTCTCCTTGGTGGCTCGTCTTTTTGAATCACTTTCTTTGCAACGTCCCCGTCCTCTCTTATGTTCTCCTTGGGACCTTCCTCTGGTGTTGCGTTCCTTGCAGTCGGCTCCTTCCGAGCCTTTGGGGTCGGTGGGCCTGCAGTTCTTGACACTCAAAGTGGTGTTTCTTGTGGCTATTGCATCTGCCAGGCGTATTGGTGTGATGGGTGCCTTCCTGCGGTCTGCTCCAATTTGGTCTTTGTTTGATCGTGTGGTTTTGCGCCCTCATCCTACGTTTATTCCTGAGGTGGATTCTTCTTTTCACCGTTCTGCTGATGTGGTTCTTCATATTCTTTGTCCTGATACTTCCTCGGCTGAGGATTGCCTTCTCCACCTGTTGGATGTGCATCGTGCGTTTTTGGTTTGTTTATCACGCACTTCTTCCTTTTGTAGGGTTGACATTTCTTTGTCATTTTTGGTTTGTCTCGTCAGGGCCTGAAGCCCTCCCTGTCCACTGTCAGTCGTTGGATTTAGGTGACCATGCTGTTGGCTTATGGTTCTGTTTCTGTACTTCCCCCTCTTCCTGTTCAGGGTCGGTCCACCTGATCTGTTTATGTATCGGGGGCCGCTTCTTAGGGGGTGTCCGTGGGGATTGTTTGCCAGGCTGCCACTTGGTCGTCCCCGCATACTTTCATGTCCCATTATCGCCTTCAGATTTTGGATGGGGGCTCTGTTTCCTTTGCCTCTTCTGTACTGTCGGCTGGGATTCCTTGAGGTGTATGTTTCTGTGGAATTTTTGTGCCTCTTGTGATTGAAATATGTTCTCTGCATGATTTCTGTGGAGTGTTTTCCTTGCATGAAGCTGATTGCTTTGGTATCGGCTCATGGGTAATTACTGTGGCGAGTAAGACAGGACGAGGAGGTAATGCCCCGGTTACTTACCGGTAATCTTCATTACTCCGAGTCCATGTCTTCCTCGCCACATTATAGTTTCCCTTCTCTCCCGGCCCTGGTGGTGGCTTCATGTCTGCGGCTTGGTTTCTCAGGTTGTGCGGTGTGTTCTGTGTCCCTTTATGGGATTGGCTGAAGTCACTGGCGGCCATCTTGGTGGAGGGAGAGGGAGACTAGAGCGCTTTTTTTAGACTTGGAGTTCTGTGTGGAGCCGGAGGTTCATGGGTAATTACTGTGGCGAGGAAGACATGGACTCGGAGTAATGAAGATTACCGGTAGGTAACCGGGGCATCACCTCACTGTGCTAATCTGCCTCAAAGTTGCTCTTTTGCTGAGTGTGGTACAGCCAGACATGCACACCACAGCAGGGACACACATGTGATGCACCTTTCTCCTAAGCACAGCCAAGAGCTGCTGGGTTCTGACCTCTCACATTCCACCTCCCAGAAGGTCCTTGTGTGAATCTCGCACTTTGGGTTTGGTGGACGGACATATAAAAGACTGAAGAGGTGGATCAGAAAGATAATGTGGATCCACAGAACCTGACACTTCTCCCACCAAAGCTTTCTGCCACAGCAGCATGGTGTTTCCCTGTCTGCTGTGCTCTCATGTGTCCAACCATTTGATAATTCGTACCATCTCTGCAAGTGGCAGCTGGTGGTTGGAAAATCATGAGCCAAAGAGAGAATGGTGCCTGGTCTAAATCCAAGATGCATTCACATTTCAAAGGATCAAAACCGTTGAGTGTACTGGCCACAGTGTGGTCTCATACTGAGTTGTAAAATAGTATTGAACGATTCGGTTGACCAAACAAACAGAAAAATATTGTGATTGTCGAATGCGCTGTATAATTTCATCCTTAACTGTGGCTTACATGTTTTCTTCTTTAATAAAGAGAGTTAAAAATAACGTTAAGTGTAGACCCATGGGTTAACACATGTACTTCAGAGACATGATCCACCTGACTTCCATCTTTTCAGAATGCACCTGTATTAAAGCTCAAACCTTGTGCTCAGCAACAAGAGTTCAAGTTTTATGTTTCTTCTTTAACTTCTTTTTTCTGCTCAGGCCCTCTCTTTCCTTCCTCTGTGCTTCTGTTCATTTTATGTTCTATTGCATTGCCCATATGATTGCCACCTGGACCTCAGCACCGTATCCTGCCTTATGTCCCTCTTGTCACTCTCCCCACACGTTGCTGCCTTCTGTGCTGTTCCTTGTCATCCTCTTTTTTCATATTTCTCAACGTGCCCCTTTCCACCCCATACATTTTACCTTTGTCTCATTTCATATTTAAAACTGCCCT
This sequence comes from Lissotriton helveticus, assembly GCF_964261635.1. Taxonomy (NCBI): domain Eukaryota; kingdom Metazoa; phylum Chordata; class Amphibia; order Caudata; family Salamandridae; genus Lissotriton; species Lissotriton helveticus. The sequence continues at coordinate 1,798,192,431 of NC_136057.1, forward strand.
CTTGTCTCAGCCTGATCTTCTCTGCTCTTTCTAAATTTCCTCACTACAAATGTAGACATAAAGGACATACTAAAATGACATAAAAGCAATGAACATCAAGAAGATGATTACAACAAAGCGTACTCTGGGAAGTAAGAAGGTGGGCGATTGAGAGAAGATAAGAAGGCAAGGTAAATAGAGCTTAGCGGTGCAACTGTGGAACACAGTACCGCATGCCCAAATTCTTGAAGTACAAAGTACTATTTGAAAGGGTGAAGTCTGCTCTGTATCATGTTGCTCATTTCGGTACCTATTTTATTAAGGAGAGATAGTTGGTTGTCCTCTGGAAATCGGCTGAACAAATAGAAGACATAAACAAGTTCTTGCATAGAGAGAAGTTAGGACATCATTAGTCTGCCTGCCACCGTAACAGTATGCTGGGCCGCCCGCCAGGGGTGCGGCGGTCCCGCCTTACTCATTAGGATGCCCCCGCCACACTAGCGGGAGCATCCCACATTTCTTACATTGCAGCGGGCGGTGCTGTCAGCAGCACCCGCCGCAATGTAAGAAATGCATGTCGTGCATTTGCATGCACAACGTGACAGGCACCGTGCGGTGCCTGCCACCTTGTGCATGCAAATGAACCCCCCATGTGTACCCCCCACCCCTCCAACACCCTGGGGGCCCGCAACAGGCCCCCACAAGCAAAGACTGCATGCCTTTTCATGGCGACAACGCCACCATGGAAAGGCTGATCTCCGCCATCATCCTAATAGGAATAGCGGTGTCTTGCAGACACCGCCACCATATTGAACATGTTAACCGCCCAGACGAGTCGACTGGCGGAAAAGCGGCAGACAGTATTTCCATCCACCGCAGACCCCCCAGCTATCCCAATATGGCAGGGGTCTTTTAGGTATGGGTGGCGGGCGGATCGCTCCAGCCGGGCCATCAGTGGCTACCGCCGGCCCGGCGGAGGTGATCCTCCCAACATCCTAATGGAGCCATAAGTTCTTGTGCATACAGAGACCTGGAGATCTGTCACAAACAGACCTCATCATCTTGTAGAGCTGAACTTACTCCTAGGCTGCATCTGTGCTGGTGCTCATCTCTATATTCAAAGTCCCTGCATACATAGTCCTGAACCCATGCACAGATACAGCAGAGACCGTGCACACATTGGAAATTTCTTTCATTGAGCCGAAGCGGAGTTCCTGCACACAAAGCGCTGCGGCCCTGGCAGACAGTGCTGAGCCCCTTCACAGACATAGATTGAGGTGAGTCAGTACACAGGCAGAGTTGAGCTCTTTCAACATTCATTCCTATAATGTAAAATCTGAGGTTCTGTAGGGCGTGAGAAAACAGGACCAGGTAATTGTCTGTGAGAGTATCACACAACTCTCATCAAGGCTAATCATCCACATGGCCTGTTTCTGATTCGAAGGGAAGAGGAGAAGGTGGGAGGGAGGATGACAATGAGAGAGAAAGGATTGAGAGAAGTGGTTGAAGAGAGAGAGAGACAAGGTAGATACTAACGAAAGAGAATTAAGCATGGGTGAGAATATGGACAGAAATGTGAGAAAGAGAGGAGAAAGAAATGACAGGAGAGAGTGACTGAGATGGAAAAGATCAGGGTCTGAATGTGAAAGGGTAGACAGCAGAGTGAGCGACGTAGGAACACCACCACAATAATGATACTAAGGCCAACTTTATGTTATGTTAAGGGAAGTGCACAGCTCACCCCAGAGGGTATCCTGGTGCTGGGATAGCAGGGGTTATGTCGGCTATATGACTGGGTCTTGTCCAGGTGAAGAGCCATGTTTTCAGTTTCTGACAGAGCTCAAGAATTGAGAAGGCAGCTCTAATGTGACGGGGCAGAACATTCCATGCTTTGAGCCTAAGGTAGGGAAAAGCACAACAGTCGACTCTAGGGCCTCAGTTATGAGGATATGCGTCACTTTTACGCCGCTGGTGCGTCACTTTTTGTGACGTACCAGTGGCGTAAAAAATGCACCTTGTTGCGCCATATTTACAAAGTGACGCATCTAGGTCACTTTGTAAACCCCTGCGCCACATTATACCTGCGCCAGGTATAATGTACGCAAGGGGGCGTATTGACGCAAGAAAGGGTCGTGGAAGTGACACAGTGAAATCTATGTGATTTCACAGCGCCACTTCTAGGACACAAATGCGTCAAGACTGACGCAGGTCCTTTCACATGGGGCTTGCCCAATGTGAAAGGATACATTGCTGGAGTTGCGTCACTTTTGTGACACACTCCAGCAATGCGCCACTTTTTCGTCATACAGATACGTCAGAAATACTGACGTATCTGTAACTCCTTACGCAATGATGCGCCATACTGTAAATATGACGCATCATTGGTGGTGCAAGGAGGGCGTAGTGAAAAGTGACGCATCACTGTTTTCACACAGCGAGGCGTCACTGTTCATAAATGAGGCCCCTGGTTCTTTTTATGTGAGAACTATGAGTGAGCAGGATTCTGGCAGAGCAACGGTGTCTCGTGGGTGTGTTGAAGTTGATGCAGCTAATGATGTATGTGGCGTAGAGGTTGTACAGGACTTTGTATTTGTGTGTGAACAGGTTTAAGAGTGGGGGATAGTGAATGGGGAGCCAGTGGAGGACTTTGAGGGGCGGGGTGATGTGAACACTGGTGAAAGCCTGAGCGGGAGTTTGGCTGCTGGGTTATGTGTGGTCTGAAGTCTTCTATCAGTTACACAGTGATTTCGACAGAGTGTGCTTCCATAGTTTAGCTTTCTGGTGATAAGGACCTGGGTGATCATTCTGCATATATTGAGGGGGAACCATTTGAATACTTAATTGAGCATTTTGAGGGTTTGGAAGCAGGTGGTGGTGACTGCATTGACTAAACCAAACTTTACAGCATTATTTCACTGATTTCTTTTGTTCTCTAGATCAGAAGTCTACCTTTCACTGTGTCACTGGGCATCGATGGTGCTGGCTGTGGATGGTGCCAATATCAATCTCCAAAGGAACTTTTTGGTCACCAGCACACTTTGTTTTAAGAAATTAAGCATGGGGTAGGAGCAGTGGCATAGCAAGAGGTGGCGGTCAACCCCCATCAACATGAGTTTGGGGGCGACGGCCTCCTCCCACCTCCCACGATTCTATTGGTGACCGTTGCAGGACGGCAGATGCACGGGAATCGCCAGCATCCCGCCCTTTTCCTGCTCTTACACGCGGGCTGCCACAGGGCGGCAAATGCATGGGTCGCCATGGGCTGCCATAGGGTCTAGCTACGCCACTGGGTTGAAGTGAAAGTGTGGCACAAGTGACAGATTCTTTTATTTATTTTATTTGTCATTTTGAATTGGCATGAACTAATTGACAATAATCTACAATAGCAATACAAGAATGCAGGTCATAAAAACATAAAACAAGAAATAACTTGGCAGCTAAGTTTTAGAATTGTAAAAGGTGGTCTAGTTAATTTTGAAATTGTGTTTCATGTGGAATATCAAATGCAAACCCTTCACATACTGACTGAGTATACTGGCAGATGCATCAAAGTAAATACCGGGAGCAAATGGGCAGATTCTCAGAATCTGCACCTTTGCTCCCGGTATTTTTGTAATCGCAATTTAAGGAATCTCTAAATTGAGATTCCTTAAATTGCGATTGCATTTAAGGAATCCCAAATTGAGATTCCTTAAATGCAATGCATGAAAGAAAAAAAATAGCGAATTCGCTAATAGGGGGAGCAAATTACCATGAAGTTGGACTTCATGGTAATTTGCTAAAACTTTGAAAAAAGCACTTTTGTGCATTTTTCAAAGCTTCCTGTTGTGCACACACATGCCCTCAGGGCATGTGTGTGTGCAACATATGTGCATAGATCTATTTCAGGGGTGCAACAGGGTGTCATTTTGACACCCTTGCACCCTTGAAATTGCATGAGCAATTTGCGAGTACCTACTGGTACTCGCTAATTGCTCATGCAATCTCCAATACACTCCTATGGGCCTGTAGGCCCATAGGAATGAATGGGACAGCATTCCTTAATTGCGACTAGCAATTTGCGAGTAGCAATTAAGGAATGTTAAGGAATCGCTATTTTAATAGCGATTCCTACATGCATAGGCTTTTGCTATTCCTATGTAGCGATTCCTTAAAAATCGCTAAGTAGGAATAGCAAAATGCTACGTTGATGTATCTGCCAGTTGGTGTTTTACATATTCACTTCCCATACTTGGTTGAAGCAGTGAAATCCTGAAGTGAGTAGATGAAGGAGTCAAGCATAAAGCTTGTTAGGGCCGCTCATATGTGCTTAATGGCTACAGCGGCCGACTTTGAAGCTGGGGAACCAGGCTCCAGTCTGTGGGAGGCTTAAACATCCTGTGATTCTGGTAAATCATATAATATTCCTGTGACTAAAAAATGTATGTGTTTGTCTAGTGTTCATGTAAAGCACTCTGGTACCTTTGGGTCAAGTTTGCGCTATATAAAACCGCAAAAAACAAAATGGTTGCAATAGGATAGATTTCTTTCAGGAACCTCTATTAGTGCATGTATGTTAATCGTTAATGTATGGTTTGGTGGAACCACAAACAAATTTAAGGACGCCAATCATGGTGCCCTTGAATCATGGTCCCTTGAGTGGACAAAAGCTCTAAGTACTCCGTAGACTGCTAGCTGTACTTTCCATCTACCTGCAACAGAGCACCAGAAACCTGTTCTGATGAAGGAACATGAGCTCTGCCCTGGTTGAGGGTGTAGACGTTATGAGCTGCCTGGAGCTGAATCCTCTTATTCAGACACAGATGAGTGGTCAAGTGACAATTCCAACCAGAGTTGAACAGGGGGACAGAAACAACACAGAGGGATAGGTTACTACAATCCAATATTCCCATCAAACAAATGTTCCATTGGTAAGGTCCTTATGGTCCCCAACCCTTCCCACCCCACCAACCAACGCATGTATCATTCTTCCAAGCAGTGTTTTTTAGGAAGAGGCAGCAGCAGAGGCAGGCAGGGCACACAAGGAGGCAGGAGAATCCAAAGATATTTCTCGGAACAAGATTGAATGAACACGCCGAGTCGAACGCAAGACCAACAGCCAGGCCCGAGCAGCCTGTGAGTACAATTGTCAATCTCATAGTTGAGATTCTGACCACAGATTTACTATCCGTGCTTAACAAAGGACTAGGCTTTGTGCCAAGAACACACATTGACAAGCTCAAATGAGAAGTGAGCTGGCTGAGTTTGTCTGTAATATCAGGGTGAAGGTATTTTTCCAAAATACACCTATCGGCGACACAGAAGAGGGACACCTTACACTAAGACAGAAGTCCAAGTTCAACCCTCCTCCCTCCACAATACCCCCAGAAGTATGGGCCTTGGAGGAAGCAGTAATAAAGGAAGGGCAACATTTGAACCCCAGAAGAAACATCTATAAAAACCTTACTAGAGGAGAGAGGAATGCTATTGAGTCCTACAGCAGGAAACAACACCTTGTCATCAAACCTACTGAAAAAGGGGGCGCCATCGTCATCCATGGGAAAGAGGACTGCAGGGAAGCTTGCCTTATCCTATTACGAGATTAAAGGAATTATGAGATCCTGCAATCAGGCCCCACTAGCTAATTACAGAAGACCATTAACATCTTATTGGAAGAAGCCATAAACAATGAAAGGATTATGAAGAAGGAAGAGGATTTCCTTATGTCAAGTGAACCACGGATGCCACAGTTCTATACCATCCCAAAAATTCATACAGGGAGAACACTCCCTCCAGACAGACACATAGTGTTGGGCATCAGTTCAGTTTGTGAGCCTCTGTCACAATACACCAATTGGTTTTTCCCTGTTCAATGCGTCGGACGGCAGGGGGCCGTCTGACGCAACGGTGGGATTGTGCGTCAGACGGCCGGGGGCTGGCCGCTCTGTGCACGCGTCAAATTCTGCCGCACAGCACCCCTTAGTCATAAACAAGCTCCTACATCAAGGATACTAAACATGCTGAACCTATTTATTTGTAACTTTTTATATAGCTCGAACCTGACCCTTGTGAGTATCAGAATGCTTTACAGTGTTAAATGAGATAGGGAGTATAAAGAACAACATCAATATTAGGGACGGAACACGTTATGATAGAAGACTCAAAAGAGAATAACACAGAGTCCAACATCTAGAGTCAAGGGATAAGCATGCGTGCACGACTAAGGGGACACATAGTGTACCGTAGTGGAGATCATGGATTATATGACAGAAATGTGTTCATCAGTATCACTTTAAACTTCTTGAATGACGCAGCTAAGGGGTTCAGTCTGCTTTCAGGGGGGTAGGGCGTTCCATATTTTTGGGGAAATGCCTGAGAATATTATCTTTTTATGGAATTTCGGTGGTTTCAGCAGTAGGGTGCTAGTATCGCTAGGAGCTCTACAACCACCCGATAGTTCCAATTTTCTGCAAGGTATCTCAGGGTGTTGTAGTGAATGGCTCTGTGGGTCATCCAAGCAATTTTTAAATGAATCCTTGCCTCATATGGGAGCCAGTTTAAAGATTTCAGATTAGGAGTGATGTGATTGTTACTTTTAGGTCCTGTGATAAGTCTAGCAGCAGAGTCAAGAGAGGCCCTAGAGGCGCCAGCTTACACCTGGGTAGGCCACAGAGAGTGTTACTTCCATAGGTCAACCTAAGAATCACTAAGCTTTGTACAGCTGACTTACTTGAAATCCTTATGGGGAAGGAAGGGTTTCATTTTCCCTAGGATGTGCATGTGGAAGTTCACTTCTTTGGTAATGAAGCTGATATGCTCCTGCATTTTCAGGTTCCTCTGGAGCGGTATTCTCAGAGAGCTCGTTGAATCTATGATGTGTGGTAATCAGTTAAAAGCTGTTAGTTGTTTCATCCATTCCAGGATGTCAGATCTGTGTGCGGGTGGAGCAATGAAGAGGAATTCTGTTTTGAGAGCATTGAATTTGAGGTGGTTGCAGGTCAGCCATTTTTGGGTTTTGTAGGGTTATGTTCAGGTTCTCGTTGAGACTGTTTCTCAGAGAGCTTGTTGAATCTATGATGTGTGGTAAGCAGTTAAAAGCTGTTAGTTGTTTCATCCATTCTGCGATGTCCAATGTGTGTGCGGGTGGAGCAATGAAGAGGAATTCTGTTTTGAGAGCATTTAATTTGAGATGGTTGCAGGTCAGCCAATTATGGGTTTTTATAGGGTTAAGTTGAGATACCTAATATCTTCGGGGGAAGAGATTTTTAGGTAAAGTTGGGTGTTGTCAGAGTACATGTGATAGTGGATGTTAGATACATTTAACAGTTCAGTCAAGGGTTCCATGAACAGGTTAAACAGAGTGGGTGAGAGCGAGGACCCCTATGGGACCCCTATTGTTACCAGTGTAGGGTTGGATAGGGACATATTGACCTTTATTCTCTGTGCTATGCAGTGGAGAAAGGAAGTGAACAAGTTAAGAACGGACCATGAAAAACCCATTCTACGTCCGAGAGGCTGTCATGTTTGACAGTATCGAAGGCTAATAAGAGGTCGCTGGGGATGAGGAGTCAGAATTTGATCTGATCCAATATTTTTAGGGCATCATCAACTATATGAGTGAGCACTGATTTGGTACTGTGGTCCTGACGGATACCAGATTGGAATTGATCTAGGAGACTGAATTTTTCGATGTTCTTGCATAATTGAAGATGGACACAGTTCTCATGGAGTTTCACCAGTGGCATCATCTTAGATATTGGCCAGACATTGTTTGGATCTGTGTGATCTGCTGTTGGTTTTTCAAAATCGGGATAACCCGTACAGCTTTAAGACAGTCAGGAATCTATCCTTGGAGAAGTGAAGCATTCACTCTCTTGGTCCAGAGAGGGAGAAGGGGCGCTTTGGTCATTCCTCGGTGCTTTACCAAGATCTAGCCTTCATCACCTTGCAACGCCGCCTCCAATTCCGCTCGGTGCCCGAACACCTTCGGCAACAGGGGATTCAACACTCATGGGGCCATCCATTTCGCCTCATATTTCATTTCCACGGAAAGCTCCATCAGATGCCCTCGCTCATTGACTCCTGCCTCTCCTGGGCATAGCAGTTCCTAGCGAGGAAAGGACCAAGTAATAAGTAATATGGCAATAAATTATTTCAACTTTTTCTTGGAGTTAGCCCCGTGGGGGTTTGTAAACCATAGATGTATTTATTTTTCAGAGCTCCGAATTTTTGCCTAACCACAAGTGAATTCGGGTCTGATTTGTCTCAGATGAAGGTGATTTTTTTACTTTTGGTAATTTTTTGAGACTTGGTGCAGGTATCACAATTGGTGTGGTGTAGGTCTTTTTAATTTCACTGGGTGGTCCTTTCCTAGTTCTTCCTTCTTCTTTCTCTTTTTTTCTTTTTTCCTTTGAAGAAGCCTATCTTTTATAGGTAATTGTAGTAATTCTAATGTTTTTTTTTATACAGCAATTGTACGCTCAAGTAAACTTTTGGTCCTGATGATGACCGCATAATAAACCAGCGGTCGAAACGCCGTCGACGCTTCTGTGGCCCTAAATTCATAAAGGACGCATTATTTTGCTTTTGTTGTGCCTTCGTGTACATATAATGTTTGTTTGTTAGCCACGTGTTTGGCTTGCTAACTGTTTGTTCTTGTCCTTGCCAACGTTTTTCTTGAGCGTTACTGTTTTTAAGAAATGATAACTCTAATAAATTCCAATTGTTTTTTCAGAATTGTCCTGGTATATGTATAAGCTTCTTTTTCTTTTTCTTTTCTCTTCCCAATTAATTTTTCATTCCATGTATGTGATTTTGTATGGTTTCACCTGAACCTATTGTTAGATGCTATATTTACAGGTCAGACACTGGGCACTGCATCCAACTGTTAGACCACAGGCGCAGCGACTCCTGACACCGTATGAAAAGTGGCTAGTAACACGCACCTCTGATAAGAAAATTATCTCTGACCTATACAAAATGCTGTTGACCACTACTACACACACATACAATGCAGGCCGCTCCAGATGGGAAAGGGACCTAGGGAGAGCACTAAGCCATGATGAATGGGATGACATTTACCATAGGGCAAGGCACTCAGTGTATCATATGGGCCTCACAGAGACCATGACCAAAGTTGTTACTTATTCGTACTACACACCTGAGTGCATACACCACTTCGACCTGCGCTGGAGTGACCGGTGTTGGAGGGAATGCAGGGAGGTGGGTACCCTAGAACACATCCTTTGGAGCTGTCCTGTTATACAACCATACTGGACCCAAGTTCTCGATGAAGTAGACCTACACCTTGAGACACAGCTCCCACGCTTCCCCTCATACATTCTCTTGGGCCTGCCCAATCCGCTGACATATCCATTTAAATTGCGGAAGGGCAGACTGATTGCTCTAGGTGCGGCGACACAAAACAACTTGATCCATTGGCGCTCTACGCAGCACCCGACGCACACCGGTTGCCTCCAGTGATTGTGGTCAGTGCTGGGCATGGAGAAACTTTCTCTTACGTTGGCAGGCAGAGGGTCTGAATTCCCTGAGTTGTTGCGACCTTTCCTCACCTTGCTAGTGTCGGAGTTCCAGGAGCTAACATGCCCTCGGTATCTGCGACTCCTTCGCCTTTCAGATACACAAATTGCAGATGCAGATCCTAAGGGAAAACGTAAACCCAGATGATAAGCATTAGCTTCCTTTCCTTTTTTCCTTTTGTTGCTCAAGGTGGATGAGGGGGGGCGGGGGTGGGGATGGGGGAGGGGTGGGGGGTCTTAGTAAATGTTCTCTTTCTTTATCAAGTTTGAGGGCTCGCTCTATGCTTATTATCCTTGGTAACGACGCGTATTGCGACCTTGCAGTCCTACATGCACTGATTTACTGGAGATGAGAGCCATGGTTTTTTCTGTCTGTTTAAAAATCAATAAAAGATTTAAACGTAAAGTTTGAGGTTTGCAAGGGTATCTGGGTAACAGAACCTTGTGCGAACCAGACAAGTCACCCTATCCTGGATTCCCCTGGGTGTCTAGTTTTCAAAAATGTATAGGTTTGCTAGGTTTCCCTAGGTGCCGGCGGAGCTAAGGTTCAAAATCTACAGCTAGGCACTTTGCAAAAAAAAGGTCCGTTTTCACTTTGAAAATGGGGTGTGTCCACATTGCGTTCTGGGCCGTTTCCTGTCGCGGGCACTAAGCCTACAGACACAAGTGAGGTACCATTTTTTTCAGAAGACTTTGGGGAATGCGGGGTAGGTAGAGTTTTTTGGATCCACACAGATTCCAGAAGTTTCCAACACAGAAAATTGAGGATTTTTTTTTTTTTACAAAGTTTGAGTTTTGCAATGGTTTCTGGGTAACAGAACCTAGTGAGAGTCAGATAAGTCACCAGATCCTGGATTCCCCTGGGTGTCTAGTTTTCAAAAATGTATAGTTTTGCTAGGTTTCCGCAGGTGCCGGAAGAGCTAGGGTTCAAAATCTACAGCTAGGCAATTTGCAAAAAAAGGGTCAGTTTTCACTGTGAAAATGAGGTGTGTCCACGTTGCGTTTTGGGCCGTTTCCTATCGTGGTTACTAGGCCTACCCACACAAGTAAGGTACCCTTTTTCTCAGAAGACTTTGAGGAATGCGGGGTGGGTGGAATTTTGTGGACCCACGCAGATTCCAGATGTTTCCTTCACAGAAACGTGAGAATTTTTATTTTTTATTTTTTAAGTTTGAGGTTTGCAAGGGTTTCTGGGTAACATAAGCTAGTGAGAGCCAGACAAGTCACCCCATCCTGGATTTCCTTAAGTGTCTAGTTTTCAAAAATGCATACGTTTGCTAGGTTTCCCTAGGTGCCGGCAGAGCGAGGATTCAAAGTCTACAGCTAGGCACTTTACAAAAAAAGGGTCTGTTTTCACTGTGAAAATGAGGTGTGTCCACGTTGCGTTTTGGGCCGGTTCCTGTCAAGGGCACTAGGCTTACCCACACTAGTGAGGTAACATTTTTCTCGGAAGACTTCGAGGAATGCGGGGTGGGTGCAATTTTGTGGATCCACGCAGATTCCAGAAGTTTCCACCACAGAAATGTGAGGACAATGCATTTCTTGTTTTACAAAGTCTGAGGTTTGCAAGGGATTCTGGGTAACAGAACCTGGTGAGAGCCAGACAAGTCACCCCATCCTGGTTTCCCCTCGGTGTCTAAATTTATAGGTTTGCTGCGTTTCCCTAGGTGCTGGCAGAGCAATGGTTCAAAATCTACAGATAGGAACTTTGCAAAAAAAGGGTCAGATTTCACTGTAAAAATGAAGTGTGTCCATGTTGCATTTTGAGCTGTTTTCTGTTGCGGGCATTAGGCCTACCTACACAAGGGAGGTACCATTTTTATTGAGAGACTTACGGCAACACAGCATTGTAGAGTAACTGTTATTACCTATTGACTTTTGATGCATTTCTGCCTTCCAAATGAAAGACAATGTGTAAAAAAGAAGTCACTTTGAAAAATGTTCTATAATTCTCATGCTATTATTGGTACTCACAATTTTGGAAATGTGCAAATATCTACTGTTTCTAAACTCTATCTTTCGTTCCAATTTCAGAAATACATAGGCGTCTTTCATCCCGATTTATCACTATATATATTTTCCCAAATTAATTGCTATGTACCCGGTACATAATAAAAAAAACATTGCAAGACGCTGCTCTGTTATTGCCTCTGGGTTCGTCGGTTCGTGGTGAACCTACAAGTCCTATATATCCCCACAACCAGAAAGGTCTAGTGGATGTAACTGTATATTGCTTTCAAACATTTGTCTTATTTAGAAGAAGTTACAGGTGAAAATGTTAGCACAAATGGCTGTTTGTTAACTCATTTTCAAGGTTTACTATTTTCAACTGTTAGTTTCTATAAAGAAACCTTGAAGGATCTACTCAAATGACCCCTTGCTGAATTCAGAATGTTGTCTATATTTTTAAAATGTATAGCTTTCAAGGATCCATTATTGCTTTCATACCCATTTTTACCATTAACTGGAAGAAGGTTGAAAGAACAGAAATTAGCAAACTTAGACTCAGATGCATGAAAGGAAAATCTGGTCGCAAAGGGGCAGATTCTCAGAATCTGCCCCTTTGCGACCCGTATTTTCGCATTTGGGATGCATCATCCCAAATGCAAAAATCGCAATTTAATGAATCTCTAAATTGAGATTCCTTAAATTGCGATTGCATTTAAGGAATCCCAAATTGAGATTCCTTAAATGCAATGCAACAAAGTAAAAAAATTAGCGATTTCGCTAATAGGGGAAGCAAATTACCATGAAGGTGAACTTCATGGTAAATTTGCAAAAACTTTGAAAAATTCACTTTTGTGTATTTTTCAAAGTTTCATGTTGCGCAGCATGTGTGTGCGCAACATATGTGCACAGATTGATTTCAGGGGTGCAACAGGGTGTCCTTTGGACACCCCTGCACCCTTGAAATTGCATTCTCAATTTACGATTCGCTAATTGCTGATCGCAAATTGAGAATGTCTTCCCATTCATTCCTATGGGCCACTAGGCCCATAGGAATGAATGGGGAGGTATTCCTTAATTGCGACTCGCAATTTGCGACTCGCAATTAAGGAATATTAAGAAATCGCAATTTGTTTAGCGATTTCTTCATGCATAGCATTTTGCTATTCCTTATTAGCGAATCCTTATTTTTCCCAAATAAGGAATCTCAAAATGGATGCTTGATGCATCTGGGGGGTTAGTCTATGTCCCAGTAAAATGCCAATACTGTGTAAATAATTTAGGTTTTCTGACAAAAGTCTGTCAGTCCCTCAAAGCTGGAAACATTGTGATTCCAGCCCCACAAACCCTTTGCTGACACCATTTGCAGGGAAAATACCAGATGCTTTCATTTGCAGCAGTTTTTTCCTTTTTTCCCAAAAAACCAAAACAAATGTAGCTGTATTTTGGCTAATTTCTGGGTCCCCTCCTGGGGAATCAACAAACCCTGGGTATTATAGAATCCCCATGATATTGGGAGAAAAGGACGCAAATTTGGCGTGGATACCTTATGTGGTAAAAAGGTTACAGGGGCCTAAAAGCGAACTACCCCAAATAGCCAAAAAAAGGCTTCGCACAGGGGGGAAAAGACCTAGCAGTGAAGGGGTTAATCATTTTCCATCCACCCCGCTAATAAAGGGATGCCTTGGAAGTGGGTGAAGAAATGTTATTTACACGTTGCTTTCTCCAGACACACCAATATACAAAAGCTACCTGGAATACTGTTGAGTCCACCCTGACTTCTAGGGGTCAGGGTGAACCTGATGGAGCAGGGGAGTGCCAACATCTTTTTTGTGTACCCCTTGCAAAATCAAGTTCTCATAATCATAACATGCATTAATGGTGTGAAGTGTATTAGCTAACCAACAAAAAGAAAAGCATACACAGAAAAAGTACACGTGGGAAATTAACTTGCTGATTTTGCAAACACTAGTGTAATATTCATGTGAATATGTCAGACTAATATAGTGCAGTGATGCTTCTAATTAAATAGAGCTATGCTTTTATGTTTAATGTGAGTTTTTTGTGGCAAAACGAACAAGTTTGGTAAGTAAACAATGCATTTATGTCACTTTCCTCTAGGCAACCTCTAACAGGGTGAAATTAGAATGGTGGGAGGTAAACAGAAGGGCTTTAATTCTAAATTCTAACGTCTGTTGTGTTAGTTTTTATATTAGTTCCCATTGAGGCCCGGGCGATACTCTTAAAAAGTATGGCTCTACGCATGCGTGACTGTGCTCGAGAGATGTTTGAACGACCTGTGCCCGGGATACTGATGTCAAGGTCAGCTTGGCCTAGAACACCGAACTGATGCCAAAGGATGCTCAAGTTTTTGAGCCTAGGAAAATTGAGTGAAGTAACGACATGATGTATAAACAATACAAGGACAGGATGATGTGATGAGTTGCAAATGGGACGATTTTGACCGTATGAGAAACATGGAAGTGACAGTGAAAAATTTGGACAATAAGGAGATGAGGTGATATTCGACACCCCTCTAATGGACCAATGAGGAATGAGTATGGACGCTAATGTTTCAAATTTTAGTTAGATAGGTAGGGAAAAAAGGGTTTTAAAAGAGCCAGTATGAAAGAGAGAAAAAAGTTGTTACTGAATTTTTTTTCGCACCACGACATGCTGTCGGACTGAACTTTTGGTGCAAAGACTTTGAATTTTTCTTGACTTTAACTTTTGATGGGGTTTAGAATTGAATGCGGAGTCCTAATGGGAGGTAGATATCGAGGAAGATAGAGAGTCTGATTTTTGGAAACCTGTGTCGTTTATTCCTGTCTCTTCCTTCAACGAACATGGTAATATGTTTCTCTACAATTCTTATTTCTTAATTGTTTGCTAATAAATGTCAGATTTATTGAAATCATTTTTTTCTCCTTGACTAAAATTATAGAAATGTTTTAATAAGAAAATTATGAGCTAACATGTTAGGATTAAATAAATAAAGTCATGACAAAATAATTAAAATAATAAGAAAAATAAAGATAAATGGGAATAGTAAATTAAGCAGGTCTTGCTTTTCCATCAACTAACTTCTACTAGCTGGTTCATCGACCGAAACAGTGGGGTGCCTTGATGTTATTTCCTATGAATCTAGGGAAAGAGAATCGTTCATATATGCATATGTACATAATGTATAGAAATAAAAATGTAGATTATTAGGGCACTCCGCTTTCCAGCAGCTCGCCTTCTAGTTTCACTGATCTTGGGAGTAGTGTGATTGTGTGAATGAGTGACTCGCGGTGCTATGGGCCCCACCGACGAGTGACGTAAGATAACTCCTGAGTAAACTGAGATGAATGGGAGGGTTGTTTAAGAGCCGCGCTAGATAAAACCCAATTATGAAGCATGCCACTACTAGAGTCGGTGAGGTTTGTATATAAAAAGGATCCATTTTCCTTTTTCCCACCTCTCACAGAGGTGGTGTCTAGTCGTGAAGCGCACTCTTTCTCTCATTAGGCAAAGGGAACAATGTTTAGCTGGAGCTACAGGAGTCCTTTCAGAGCGGAGCAGCAGGGTTATGGACATTAACACACTTTCCCACATGCGTGGGTCTACTCACAGATCTCCTTCTGGCCATCTCAATCAATTCCTGCAGCAGTGTCTGATGCTGTCGATTGTCACCATAACCAGAATACATTTTGCTTAAACATGGCTTCAGCTACTTCACCAGCATGGCTGCCAGTACTACTTCCATTATGAATTTCTGTTGCAGCATGCTCGTATTCAAATCTGTGCATTTTTGTCCAAACTTCTTTCATTTGGAGAGAAAGTAACAGTGGCCTACTGCAAATTTGGCTGTGTATTTTTATAAGACTATGAACCCAGAGCTAACAAAATGGCAACTGGCTGTATAGTTGTAATTTACGATATTGCGTCATTTCTCTCACACCAGTGCTTAGCCATTTTAAAGAAGTATTGCAGGGCTAAAAACCAAAAAAAAGATTCATCAGCCATTTATTTGAACACTACCTTAGATGACAGAAAATACCACATTAAAAACGATACTCATCCCCACCAAGATTTCGGCTCCACAAGAATGGTTACAATGGAGATTATTGAGAAATCATTACATCTTCAAGTAAAAATGTGTGTATTACATGTTTTGGTCTTTTCATTGCACAAAAAGCATTGGTATAAAGCCCTTCTATTTTTAAGGAACAGTGGAAACATTTTCAGTTATGTGTGAAATACTGATTTTGTCGTCATAATGGTAGTCCCCAAACAACTGTGCAGAGGTTTTACATTGTCCAGGCTACTAGGATTATGCAGCTTGAAGGACCAAGTTTATCAAAATAATGCAGCAAACACTGCAAATTACGTGACACTTTGCTGGTGGTATTATTTTCATTCGTTTGTGCTAGAAACAACAATGTTGGTGAAATCTGCATATTTTGGAAAGTATGCACACTCAGTAAATCCATAATTATGCTGCAAACTCTGCAGCCACAGATTCACATATATCCACTGAATTCACTATCAGCAGTGGTTGGTGACATTTGAAAGTGGTGGAGTGTAATAAAAGTTAGGGATGAGTTTTATGTATTGAACAACCACTGTATATTCATATATTTTTTCCTTGTCACCATTTTGAAAACCGTGGACTCTGATGATGAGGGCCCCATCACACCCGTTTTCTTAGAATCACAATTACAACTGAAATAAGTGCCCACTTTCCTGTGTGCTTTGCAGAGAGGCCGAAGATTGGTTGGCCATGTGTTCTGAATACCTTTTTGTCCCACTGACAGATCCTGTGAGAAATTCACAGAATTAATCTTGTTTTTCATGCCATTTTAACAATGAAAACCAGGAAAATTATGTTAAAGTGTCCCTCGGGGGAGATGTGAGCAACACAACATGTAAGGTGGATGCATACAGGTGGAGAAGTGTTGTACTCCTAACACACTTCCTGAGAAAGCGAACAGCAATCAGCTAACCAAGTTCTTCCCTCCATAATAGGATGTCTCTACTCCCAGTCAGCAATAGTGGCTGCTATGGGGCAGCAGTGGTTGGGTAGGGGGCAGGTTTAAAAAAAAGAAAAGAAAAAAAGGAAAAAAATAACTTAATTACCTTCCCGTGGCTGCCTCTCCTCCGTCCTTCTGTACATGCAGGAACAGGAACCACCCAGATTCCCCTAACCAATCATGAAGCTGCTGTCACCTGCATGACAGCAGCATTGGGCTTGGTTGGAATGCCCTGGTTCAGCGCTCAGAGAGGGACTGGAAGGCTGTGCATGTTCTCCACCCAGGCCGTGCAATACAGCCGAGTGGAGAACATGCTAGGTGCGCATGACTGTTTGGCCGGCCCAAGACGGCCGGCCATCCCATCATGCATAGTTAGAAAGTGCCCACCACTCCTCCCTCTGCTCTGTGGGTAGCTTCACCCCACTCCACACCTACAGGGCCACTAGGGAAAAATGAAATAATAATAATATGGTGATATTGTCATTTTATTTTTCCTGTGCATGTATGAAATTCTAAGTTAGTGCCTCATAACGATGGCTGTGGGACCAGCACTGCCAGTCGGTCGGTGGAGGTTCGACCGCCATCGGACCCTGCAGGAGCGCCCGCCTCATTGTGATGGCGGGCGGATGGAGGGCGGGCGGAAAGACCAACTGCCACACATCCAACAGGCTCAAGGAAGCCGTTGGACCTTCGTAGGGACTGGCCTGCCACATAGTGCAGGTATATGTCAGATGTGGTTTTTTTTGTATTGTAGCATGTGCTGCACAAGCCACAATACAAATATTACATTGTAATGCGGCCAGCAGGACCTCTGACTCCTAGTTGGGCAGTCCTGCTTCTGCGTCAGTGTTGGGCGGACATAAGTCCGCCCGACATCATAATCAGGCCCATAGTCCGGCACAAGGTGAGCTTCCCTGGGGTGGGGGACTGCACCAGAAACAGTTGTACTGGGTTCTGAGCGGTAGATGAACAAGCAACAAGAAAGTGCATCTTTTGTTTGTTCAAAACAAGGGTGCTAAGGAAATTAGACATGGAATTTGGAAGCATTGTATTATTTCATTGACTACATGTGAGAGGAAATGATTTTAGAAGAGCTGCCGCTTTAAATATGTGACTACATAAAGGATGAAGGCGGAAAAAAAAGTTCTCTCTTTCTGACTTCTGCTCTAGTAGTCTAGTCAAATTAGTTCAAAAAGTGTGCTAACCTAGAACTAATTGCAATACAATTTCTGTAAGTGGATTCTTATTGAACATTTTCCGTAGAAAACTATGGTGAAAAGTCTACCACTCTATCATTATGTGTTAATACAATATGGCATGGCGAATTTTTCAAAATGTCTGCCCATTATTTGAGATATAGGGTATAACTGTTTATATGCCCATGTGTGGTATCATTTTATATGTTTTTAGGGACGGGAAAGTCAAAAATAACATCAAAAATTGTTTCTGATGACCATAATATCAAATAATCTCGGAATATGTCAGATAGACAAAGTTTGTATAATTTTTTCGTTGACTTATATGGCAAAGTGTGAAGGAACGTAAATATTACATTTAACTTTTGAAATAAAAAGTTTGCTATTGTTGGTGTTTTGTTTTGTAACTTTGTTATTATTGTTTGTTTTTTTGTTAATCAAAAATGTTTCATTTATGTGTTACAGGTTCTTGCGAGTTGCTGTGAGATACAGTGAAAATGGACGTAGAAAAGTGTTTCATTTGTGATGTGGTGTTTCAAGAAGATGACAATGTATCTGTACTCACTGAAAGAGGAGTGACTGGAATTAAAAAAACATACAAGGAGAGAAAAATATCTAAGTTTCACATTTGTGTTGGGCAGAAAGTTCACAAGAAATGTATAGCGTGTTTTGTTACCTTGAAAACTCCGTTCCAGGAGAAAGAATCAGATCCCACAACTTCTCGTGTTCTACAGTCGTGTGAAACCCCGTCTTACTGACCGTTGAACATTTTCAAGTTGGAGTCACAGTGGTGATAATGCCCATCCCATGAAAAGTACCATGGCCATCTACTGTAATAATATTGTAATCAATATTATCAGCTGCATATTGAACAAATTTCGGAGGACTTTCAGAAGGTTCCACAAGGACAGGTATAGTATTTCCTCTTTCTGCTGCAGCTGAACATTCAAAACGAAGAACTTCTGAATAGGAGCTGTGTTCTAGGTAAGAATTCCAGGTGGTAGACAAGGTGATAAGTTCCAAGTAGTTACTTTATTAAGTTTCAATTGAAGATGTAGAAGATGAAGGTAAGATGGTAAATAAGACTGAAGTAAGATATAAGTATAGCCCCACCAGGAGAAGTCTCCCTCTGCTCAGCCTCTCATCCTCAACTGACACTCCTTCCACCAGTCCACACACCAACATTCCACGACATCATACATCATACATCATACAGCATTCTCCAGCCATGCAGACTGAACAGAAGAGAGAGCATTGATGTAAAGAAAGAAGAGAGGAATTAACCATTACAACATATCCTCTTTCTTCACAACAAAGAACAATATGAGAATACGAAGTAGCGAAACAGATGGAAAGAAGTAATATCAGAACAAATAATGTAATACAAAAAGATTAGATTAAATACAAAAGGATGCAATAAGATGCAATGCAATACCAAAGAAAATGCAATAATGCAATGCAATAAAGAGATCACACAAAAATGCAATATAGTGAAATAATGCAATACAGTAATATAACATCAAGTAATGCAAAAATGGAATAAAAAGAAAGCAAATTAATGGCACGAACACCATCCCCATTTCTCATAAAGGAAGGCAAAACACAACCTGTTCCAAGAAAATGCGCACACCTGAAGACACTATAAGTGACAGGCAAAGGAAAGAAAACAACGGACGTACAACATAAGTAAACCTGACGTCTCAGGCTCCCCTATGCATCAAAGATCCAATCAACGGCAAAGAAGAAAAGATGGATGAACAAGAGCCGTGAAGTTAACAGCGAACCAAACCTTGACGGGACCATAACTGGAATGTAGAAAAATACATGCGTGACAACTGGTACTCAACAAAGAAGACACCAATAGAAATAAAGGGATACACACAAATAAATAACAAGTAATATCCGTGTATACAATAAGAAAGAAACGGGATACACTCATGTGTTAATTACAGGAATACCCTCACCCGTGAAAATAACCAAAACCGAAACGGAATACACTCAACTGTGTAAATTATAGGGATACCCTCACCTGTGTAAATAACAAGAATAAAACAGGATACACTCATCAGTGTAAATTACAGGAATACCCTCACCTGTATAAATAACAAGAATGAAACAGGATACACTAATCTGTGTAAATTACAGGGTTACCCTCACTCGTATAAATAACAAGAACAAAACGGGATACACTCATCTGTGTAAATTACAGGGATACCCTCACCCAAGTATACAATAAGAAATTACAGGGATACACTCACCCTAAAGCGAAACAAGTCAGAAATACCAGAATTACACTGTGCGTAGGAACACAAGAAATACAGGAACGCACAATAACTAGTGTAGCATGAAGAATAACAGCAAAGCGTAGTAATGCACCACACAAATAGTAAATAAATACCAATACGAATAAAACAGCAAAGCAATAATATGCACTAACTTAAAATACACGAATTTCAACACATGAAAAAAATACCAGTTAAAATGATGTAGTGCAATACCAAATTATGCCAAAAGATGGCAAAATAATCACTATTTAAAATAGAATGGCAATGTAATGAAAAGAGCCTTGACGTTCGAAAAACAAGAAAACACATTCAAATATGTAAAAATATTAACTGAGCCTTGAAATATGTACACATCGTAACTATGCCAAGCAGACCTTCGGAAAAAATAAAGTGAAGAACATCATGACTGCCAAAACAAGAAACTAAAATAAGAAAGGTAGTCACCGTAGTCTGTGGCATTTGAAGGTTTCATAGTAATGAAAAACTCCACCTACGTGCCCCCAAACTTCAACGCCATCAGTCACAACAGGAAAGATGGCAGGAAGGGGGGGGGAGCTGCCCTCCTCTATAACAAATCTTTAAAAACTGAGACTATCTGTGCAGAAAGTTTGGAGGGCACAGATATTCTGGGAGTTAAGTTTTGTTCCACTACCAATTGTATGGTAATACTCCTGGTTTACCGTCCCCCAAGGACTCCCCCGGCCTTTATCGAGCCTTTCTTGGGATTGGTCCATGACCTACGAACAAGGTATGAGGGTCTCGTGGTTATGGGAGATTTCAATCTCCACTGGGAGGAGTCCCCCAAAGACGCAATGTCTACACAGCTAGAAGAGGCTATGACCTCGCTAAATCTAATCCAGAGGGTGACTGGCTCGACACATAAGAAAGGCCACACATTGGACCTGATCTGGACTTCAGTCCCGATGCTGAGCCCTATTACCATTTCGCCCTGCATATGGTCAGATCACCACCTGTTGCAGGGTAGAATAGCATTCCCAGGGAAAAATATAGCCCCCCCCGCCGAGTGGCATGTTGTGAGAAGGTGGAATACAAATAACACTGACACACTGATCTCCACTTTAGAGAATCTACCCTCTCACTTTAACAGGCTATCAGTGGATGACGTTGAGACGGCTAGCCTCAAGTTGTCTCAAAAACTTCTAAGTGCCATTGATGCAGTGGCTCCTGCTCGTAGGGTAAAAATCAGAGATAAGGGTAAAGGAGCACCCTGGTTTAATGACGAACTGAGGCTCCGAAAACTCTCCCTACGCCGGAGTGAGAGAGCCTGGCGCAAGGGATATGACCCCTGTACTCAAGCCATATATGCTAAAGAGTTCATCATTTATAAACAAGCAATCAGAGCCAGGAAAGCTGAGTTTTACGAAGAAAGAACCCGCGACAGCACCCAATCCCCAGAAAGAAATCTTCAAGGTCCTGTCAGAACTGAGGAAAAAGAAGGAACAGCCCCCCTCCTTCTCGCAAGAAGACTGCCGAAAATTCCAGTCATTCTTTACCACCAAGATAACAGATCTTCTGACAGAAATCGAGACCACTCCTAGACTAGACTGCCTGGGAGTCACCACAAGAACCGTCCCTAGAGCCACTCTGCCCCTAATCTCACTGCCCCTACTCACTAAGGAAACAGCGGAAACGGTGATGGGTCGAACCAAATCGGGCTCGCCGGCGGACCCGTGTCCTCCGAGGATTTACAAACTTGCCTGGCCGGGGCTGGAGGATGATATTCTATCGCTCCTAAACACCTCTTTCACAACGGGACAGGTTCCTTCCAATTTCAAGGAAGCCCGGCTGATCCCCCTCCTAAAAAAGGCAGGGGCAGATGTCAAGATTCTGAAAAACTACAGGCCCATCTCACAACTACCTTTTTTGGCAAAAATCATGGAGCAACATGTGTTGACCACGGATGTATGACGTTACAACGCATACTTTTACCACGCATACCTTTACAACGCGGTTTTTACCACGCATACCATTACAACGCATAGCGCTTAGAGGTGCTGGATAGTGGTAAGTATAATTTTCTATTCCAACTCCAGTCCCCGTGGACACTAGGGAAGGTGTTGGATAGAAAATTAAACTTATTCCCTACCCTAGAGCGCCCCCCAGTGCAATGCGTTGTAATGGTATACGTGGTAATGCCTGCGTTGTAATGGTAGTGCGTTGTAAAAATTTCGTTGTAAACGTTACATACCGTTGACCACTCTCTCACATCATCTTGAAAGCAACCTTCTGCTGGAACACAACCAGGCTGGTTTCAGGGCCCACCATAGCACGGAATTGGTCATGCTTCCCGTGCTGGACGACCTGAGACTTAGAGCAGATTTAAAAAAAACGTGTGCCCTGGTGCTGTTAGACCTCTCCGCGGCATTTGATACGGTCAAGCAAGACCTACTTCTGTCGCGGATGTGGGACCTCGGCATCCAGGGCACCGCCCATGCCTGGCTGACATCTTTCCTTGGTGAACGGGTTCAGAGAGTGCAATTAGCTGATCTGGTGTCAGAGGCAGTGGCAATTACATGTGGAGTCCCTCAGGGCTCAGCCTTGTCACCCCTACTGTTTAACGCCTACTTGCAACCCCTCATCTCAGCACTAAATCAGATGGACTGCAGCATATACAACTATGCCGATGATACCCAGATCATCATCCAAATTGACAATTCTCTGATGGCATATCAGAGAATGCAAAACATCTTGAAATTCACTGTTAATGGATGACGGCCAAATCACTAAAAATAAATCCCGACAAGACCGAGGTGCTTGCAATCACGATGACATCTAGTCCATGGAATGACCTCCTCTGGCCCACGGAATTAGGGCCCTCCCCAGTACCAGCAGAAGCTGTGAAAAGCTTAGGCCTCTTTTTAGATGCCAAGCTCACTATGTCAGCCCAGGTCTCAGCCGTAGTGGGCACATGTGTTGGACTAATGAGACAACTGCGAAAACTCTCCCCCATTCTGACGATGGACACGCTCAGAAGAGCAGTATCAGCTCTGATCCTGGCACGTCTGGACTACGGCAACGTCCTGTATGTCGGTATCCAGCAACAGCTGCTGGTCAGACTTCAGACAGTCATGAATGACGCTGCCAGGTTGATTTTTAACAAGCCCAGAAGGACTCATGCCACCCCCCTCCTTCTCAAGCTTCATTGGTTGCCGGTAAAACAGCGGGCTAAGTTCAAGGGCCTATGCATCACACATAAAGCGTTGTACGGGCAAGGCCCTAAATACATCAAGGAACGCTTAGTCCTGTACGTTCCCAGTAGGAACCTACGTTCGGCAGATGCTGCACTTCTGATCTGCCCCAGGTTCAAACTATCCTCCCTGGGAGGGCGCACTTTCTCCTATACCATCCCCAGCGCTTGGAAGAAACTCCCAGAAAGCCTACGCAAAGAAACAAGGCTACTACCCTTCAGGAAAAAACTAAAAACGGTGCTGTTTCAGGAGGCATGGGGCACTGCCTAATGCCCACCAAACAGAACTGTGCCCACCCTCTGCTAAGCGCTTAGAGACCCATGGGTGATAAAGCGCTCTATAAATCCAAAATACAAATACAAATACGTGATAGCGCCGTGCAGGATGTGAAGAGGAGTACAATCAGCAGGGCGTCCATCAAAAGAACGACAGCAATTAGAATAGAACAAACAACTTTGTCATAGGAGTGGTGGAGCCAGATGAAGCGCCAGGTAAAGAGAGTTAATAATGGCACAGAAGCAAACAGGCAATCGATGAACAGTTGGATTCCAGAACAGTCACGCTTAGCTCCGTCGATGCCAAACTAAAGATGGAGGCACTTAGAATGCGCAGAGCCGGATGGGTCTCAGCACGCCAAAGCTGAAAATCTTGCGTTGCAGTGGACAAATAGAAACTGTCACGAGGGAATAGGTGCTTGTAGAATGCAGCAGATGAAGGCATCATGGAAGAGAGGCATGCGGCGCGCACGCAATCAGGTATGTGGCACGCACTGAAGTTAGTTCTAGGCTCGAGGCACAAATTTGAATGATGCGGCTCGAGGTGCCAATTCAAATGGTGAAATAACAGTAAACTGCGAAAGATTACCAATTGAAAAATAACTATAAAAAAAAAAACTCACCCTGGCTGTGAAGACTTTGTTTTGGTAGAACAAAACCATCCAAACACATGACGGCAGAAACAAGACACCTGCCAACAAGATACAGCTTGTACTCAATCTTTCTGCCGAATTGAATGTCCCACTCGAAGTTTTAATAATCACAAACCGTCTCTGTAGAACTTCGCAAATGCAGATATAAATGTCCCACACTAGTTGAATATTGAATAAATGAATGGTGCCAGTCCAGTCAAATTAAACGCTGCTGCTCATATAATACTTGTCATTGAAAAAGGCATGACTCACATGAAAGATGCAGGTTTCTGTGGATGACAGATAAGCACTGTGGCAGTCACATCTGGTCACAGGTTAGAAAAGAAGAATCTGGCAGGCTTGTTTAAGGCTGGCCGGTGTGAAAAGGCCACTGGTGGGGCTGGAGCTGCCAGTTTCTCTAGAAAGTACTTGAATATTCATGTAGATGCTTGAAGCTTGTAAGTTGCAGTTTCAATGTTCCTTGTAGAAGAGAATTCAAAACCTGTAGGTTCAAGAGTCCAAACTTCGCCAAAATGTTCTAAGTATAGCCCCACCAGGAGCAGTCTCCCTCTGCTCAGCCTCTCATCCTCAACTGACACTCCTTCTACCAGTCCACTCACCAACATTCCACGACATCATACAGCATTCTCCAGTCATGCAGACTGAAGAGAGAGCATTGATGTAAAGAAAGAAGAGAGGAATTAACCATTACAACAAGCTTCAGAATCCCATATGTTTTACTGCTTAAACTACAAATCTCAAGCTTGTATTGCTATGTAATTGAACTTCCAGCCCTAATTGCAACGGTGCAACTAAGACTCGTGGGCACACAGCTTGCATAATTGCCTATTCTATAGAAGCTACTTCTCTCTCTCTGTTGGTTTTATCAGTAACAAAAACTGATAATAAGAGCCTTAACGAATCAGGAATATAGCTCACATTATAGTCAACACTACTCATGTTTTCAATGGGTGGATATATTTCTGGTTCTACAGGGATGTCTTTAATATCATTTCTTATTATTTCAGCAGCTGCCATAAGGAGATTGTTTTGATCCTCTTCAACATCTTTATGGCTATGACTGTGGTACTCTTGCAATACTTGAGCAGCTGTACTTTTAAAAGTACCGACATCAGCAGTCCCTGCAACTGTTTCTATGAAGATTTCATCTTCAAAAAGTTCTTTGAGTTTTTGTTTCATATACTTCGAACTGTATGATTCGCTATCTTCTGGCAGTAATTCTCGTATTTTATTAAAAAGTTCTTTAACAGTAATTTGTTCTTCATCATTTTCCTCCATGTATTTAACTACTTGAAAAAAAGTTTCCTGGCGAACTGAATCCTCTGGTCGACCTGAAGATATTGGAGGGTTATCAGTGAACTGCCCGGGAATTAATTTTCCAATATAAAAATTGACAGAACACTGTTTGTGGTAGCATGCATCTACAGCATGTAAATCAGACACATTTTGGATACGTCTCTTAACTTTGTCTTCCCATTCATCATTGCGTTTGTTGCATTTTTGTAAAACTGATGATTTGAATTCAACTGTTCGTGCATTAAACCACACAGTTTTTTTGCCTCTCCCTGAAGTATAAATTTAACTCAGTACCACAGAAAAAAACATTTTTTCTATACTCAAATGGGGTTTCACACGACCGTAGAACACGAGAAGTTGTGGGATCTGATTCTTTCTCCTGGAACGGAGTTTTCAAGTTAACAAAACGCGCGCTACATTTCTTGTGAACTTTCTGCCCAACACAAACGTGAAACGTACATATTTTTCTCTCCTTGCATGTTTTTTTAATTTCAGTCACTCCTCTTTCAGTGAGTACAGATACATCGTCATCTTCGTGAAACACCACATCACAAATTAAACACTTTTCTACGTCCATTTTCACTGTATCTCACAGCAACTTGCAAGAACCTGTAACACATAAATGAAACATTATTGATTAACAAAAAAACAAACAATAACAAAGTTACAAAACAAAACACAAACAATAGCAAACTTTTTATTTCAAAAGTTTATTGTAATATTTACGTTCCTTCACACTTTGTCATATAAGTCCACGAAAAAATTATACAAACTTTGTCTATCTGACATATTCCGCGATTATTTGATGTTATGATCATCAGAAACAATTTTGTATGTTATTTTTGACTTTCCCGTCCCGAAAAACATATAAAATGATACCACACATGGGCATATAAACAGTTATACCCTATATCTCAAATAATGGGCAGCCATTTTGAAAAATCCGCCATATTGGATTAACGCGTTACGATAGAGTGGTAGACTTTTCACCATTGTTTTCTACGGAAAAATTTCAATAGGAATCCACTCACAGAAATTGTATTGCTATTTGTTCTAGGTTCCCCAACAAATTGACTAGGTTATAGGTGGCGTTAGTGTCTTACACTTGTATATTTAACTGTTAAACTAAATGGCAGAAATAAAACAATTATCTCGCATCTACAGCGCTGAACTTTCTAATATGCGAAAAGTCTCCTAGAAGCTAGACGTGCCGTGTAGTACAGATACTTGGAGAGGTCGCTGCCGTAGGGAGATAAGAAAAGCTAACTGTATTTATAGACTACAGTGCAGATGATAGCCAGTGCTTAACTCAAAATGAATGTTTTATTTTTCAAAAAGATCTTTTAAAACTTAGAATGTTAGGATTTACATGGTAACTACGCAGTGGCGCTTATCCATGCTTGAAGTTCAAAATGTATTACGGAAAAGTCACTATTTTTATTGTTTATTGAATCAAAAGTTCCACTTCCTGCGCAGTGGCCTGAATGATAAAAGGCACAAGTCGACCTCGCAAGCGTTTTACACACGGCGAACTCCAGGTTTTATAAACGCTACTAGTATACACCGCGGTTGCCCAGGATAAACAAACATCAAAACTTCTGTCTGAACATCCAGCCACTGCAGAACTCATAAATAAACCTCCCCTCGAAAGCCGCATATCTCAGACATACAACTATTCCAGACCTTTCAGTTAAAATTTAGAGGATTTGTTGAGACAAACATATTTTCCTTCCACTAAACAACAGCGACTGAGTGATGCAAACAGTACTGTGGGATCGATCCTCCTTTGCTAGCATTCGATTTGGGGCGATGTGTTGTACTGTGCAGCTCTACAACAAAAACTAGTGCAACGCATTCAAAGTGTGACGGCAAAATGCAGCTGCGACCATTCTGCTCTGCTTTCCCCAAACCAGGGGCATCTGCCTCAGGAACACTTGTGCTGTCATTGCCGGTGTCAGAGGCCTCATAAATACATTCAATCCATGAGTATTGGAAGCACATTTGTGCATCGCACGCTGGCGCAGCTCTCATAAGCCTGATTTTCATTCAAACAGTAACATCTACCTTGGTGCTTGACTTCCTACAGCCAACGTGAACCTAACCAATCCTGGAGTTGCTATCATGCCTTTTTTTCAGCATGAGAGAAGCACCAGGATTGGTTTGGATAGCCTAACACAGTGCTCCTTTTGAGGCTAGGGCCTGTGCCTGCAATACCCCAGCAGTTTTACACCACTGGGATTGGTGTAACCTGAAGTACGCATATCGGGCTGGCCGTCACAAGACAGCCGTCAATCCCACAATGGGCACTCCGCACTGGCAAGTTGTCCTGCTGCTGCCACTAATCAGCCCCGCCTTCACACTCCCACAAACAGCGCGGGCCGATGGCACATATAATAAAATAGTAATGATCGTGTTCTTAATTTAGATTTACCTGCTGGCAGAATTGGGGGCGACGCTCCTCTGCTTTTTAGGAGGAACCGCCCCTGCTCACCATTGTCTATTGTTTTACAAGAACGTATTTTTGACAGGTAAACAAAACCTCAAGATTTTAATTTCAATCAATGCCCATTGTTAGCTGCACTTTGAATAAAACAGCTTTTAATATACAATGTACATACTAGGTACCATGTTATTGCCATCTTGGGCTTCTGGGTACATTTACAAACTACAGGGCCAAAGCTATCACCAGAACCCCTCATTGATAATATCCAGATGAGGACTCCACACCGAAGGGAGCCAGTCTAGCTCTAGTGGTAACTTGCTTTGTATCACACTCAGTGCCAGTCAAGTTGTACAGGTGATATGCTCTGTGCCCTGTGCAAATCTGATCCTAAAGTTGACCGTGTATCCTTCACCTAAAAGAAGCCCGTCCAACCCCAGTAGTTACCCATTCTATCACTGTACAATCCAACTGAAGCTGCAGACTTTGTATCCCTCTGGCATCATGTTCCAGATGTGACAAGCTCTGAATTCCCGCACCAATTCTGAGCACATCAACTCCTGAGGTGACAGACTCAGTTTCTATGTGTTCTCTCCAGGGCTTCTCTAGCCTTACAAGAAACAGGCTCTATACCCCAGAGCTCTTCGCAATATAAACAATTTCTGAGGCTGTGACAGCTCTGTAACCTGTGACAATCCCATGACTCTCCTATCCTTAGAGAAGATTGAGGCATTACCCTTTCACCTACACTACACCCTATGACTGTCCAATCCTTGTGACTATAGGCTCTGCGCTGAATTGCAAAGCTAGCCAATAGGTGAGAAGCTCTGTAAACCTTTGCAAATCCATCCAGAGGGACCATTGTGCTCTGTACCCTTCGTCCAAAAGCCGCCTAACCAGCTCCAGAGCAGACATGCCCTGTAACTCTCTAGTAGCCATTCATGCCTAAGAGGTAACTGACTTTGTATAGCCTACATGCCATTCCGGCCACAGATATAAAAGACTTGCATCTATCCGCTGTGCCCATCCAAACCTAAAGTGCACAGTCCATCACTGCCCACAGATCCACGGCCACCCAGACCTGTGCCAGTCTACTGACACAATGCAATCGTGGACGTGCAAAGCTATGAGACTAAATATCATCAGTGCTTGGCCTGTCCTACAGAGGACAGGCTGTACCCTGTAAGGTTCTGTACCCCTTAAGAGCCAGTCTGGAGGTTACAGACTCGGTACCCCTGAGCTCATCACAATCCAAAGCAGTGTCCATCACTGTGTCTGGCCCTTTGGAGGTGAGGGGCACTGAGCCCTGTGTCAATCCACCATGGAGGACGAGCTGGCTCCATACCAACATACAAGTGTATGGAGTTCTGGACATAGGCTCTCTATCCCTCGGCCAATCCGGTCCAGGAAGGTATTATCAATAAAAGAATAAAAAGCATGTGCATACAACCCAGTAGCCATCAGCGACGCTGGTCTCCTGCACAAATAAAGGCATGGAGGTTGTATGCTCTGTAACCTGTGTCTATCCCCTGAATTCATCCAGCCCTCAAGGTGGCAGGCTGTGCGCCAGTCAATCTCCGCATTATTTGTAAAACAAATCCTGTTTGCCCACCAGTCACCCATTAACCAGACGCATGGGGTCACTAGGCCACAGCTTGTTTGTCTCTTTCAACACATTTGCACAGAATACATATATATAAATACTTCCCCTGGCCAACACATTCCCTGGACTGTGGGCGCAAGTCACACCCATCAACCACCTCTGGAATCGGATGCTTCCTCTATCGCCATTTCTTCTAAAATCATACTCGCAGCTGCTAGAAGCCTGAATTTCCAATGTTTGAATCGAAGGGGGGCTGCTTTCATTCCCCTCTGAATCAGCGGCGGCTCCTCTGCTATGGTGGAGGAGAGTCGCCCCCCCTGTCTGCTGCCACAAAACGGCAGGAAAAGAAAACAATAATAAACAGGTTTTGTTATCGTTTTATTTTTCCTTTCCTGCTAAGCTTTTGTGGACTGGGCTATGGGGGATGACAGGCATAGGAGGAGTGGTAGTGCATCGTGATCACTGCGCATGACGGTTATGGAAAGCCGTCTCAGGCCGGCCAAACCGTCATGCGTACTGAAGCTGTCTCCAACCCGAGCTGCATTGCCGGGTTGTAAACAGCAGGCACAGGCTCCCAGTCTCACTGGGAGTGCAAATTCAGAGCGCTTAGGTCAATCCTGATGCTGCTTTTATGATATGAGAGCAACGTCAGGATTAACCGCAGTGGAGTCTGGGAGTCTGTGCCTGCGAGGAGGGGAAGAGCAGACACGGCTGCTGCAGGTATGTTTTTTAAATTTATTTACTTGGTCATACCATAACCTCTTCCCTCCTCCCCACCCCTTCAATCTTCCACAACATCAGCCGCTACTGCTCTGAATATGCATTACTGTCTTCATTTCTTCCAATATCTGAGCGTTGACACACACACACACACACACGCACACACACGCACACACACACACACACACACATATATATATATATATAAATTCACTGAAAAAAACAAAGGTTACAGTGACGTTATAGTTAGGTGAGAATTTTAGTGAGAACGTAACTTTATAAACTTAAAAAACACTGAAGTTCACCAGCCTATAGTTATCTTTATTAGCTATAATTGGTTCCCAAAGGTAACTATAACTCGCGCCCCAGCCACTCACAGTCTTATCGTCAAAGATGTAGATTTAGATGTTGCAGTGATGTTATCAATGATGTCATACTACATTTCATGAATGATGTAATGTGGGAGGTAATCAGCAGTGTACGGCGAGGGTGCGAGTTATACCTCAGGGCACAAATTATAGTTACTAGAGATCATTATAACTGGTGAACTTAATATTTTTATAGTTTAAAATGTTACTTGACACTGAAATTTTTAACTAACTATAATGTCACTTTGACCTTTGTTTTTTTCAGTGAATTTCTACGTTTCTTTAACGTAACATGATATGCTATTACCATCCAAAAAGACAACCCCAGCGTTAACAGCAGGACTTGCAGTCAACCCCTCGCAGGCAAGCAACCCTATGCCACATATGGCTGGCGGGGTTATCTTTATGTTTTGTAAAGGCCAGGCCCATTGGCCAACCTCCCGCAGGACAGCCAACCCCTTGCGTGGGATTGGCCACAAGGTCTGGCCGCACTTAGGCAGACCCTATATCTTGGGGCCAATTTGTCAAAAAAAAAGGGGAGGTGGGTGTGTGCTTCCTCCCCCCCTGAGCCTCCTCAGGGCCCAGGGACCCCATCTCCCGGGGCCTTTTCTTTTTTTAATGAGGGGAGGCAGTCACGCACAGGGCGTTGCCATGGGGGGCTAAATGGGACCAGGCCAGTCTGTTTTTCAGTCTGTCCCCCCTAAAGTCAAAGTCCTCATATTAACTGTGGGCCTGATTATGAGAGTGGTGGTCTTCCAAACGCTGCGCTCGCGATGGCACAGCAGTGGCCATCCACCGTATCATGACTTTCAAAGTCACACCTGTGGTGGACCACCGGCTGTGGCAGGGGGTGGCGTAGTTGTGCCAAAATGTAAAATGCTCAGTGGGACTGTGCCAGTTCCGCTGAGCATATTACGAGTTCCTGCACCGCCAACCATTTCATCGCAGGAGCCCCACCATGAAAAGGCTGGTGGTGAAGGAACAAAGGGGGCACTACAGGGCCCCCTTGCCACCCTGCCATAGGGATACATTCAGGGGACACACCAGGGCACAAGTCGTAAAAAAAGAAGTGGGGGTACGCTGTCACCGGAAGTGACATCACGACCAGAAGTGATGTCACAAAAGGTGCCGAGCTCCTCGCCCCAGAGAGGCCAAAAAGTTAAGTCCAGCTGTTTGGCAGGGGGGATGGTGTCCCCCCAGTAAAATAAGTGGGGGACGCCGTCCCCCCGAGTGGTACCCCGACTCAAGCCCTGGGATACACCATGTGACCCCATGTCTGTATTCTCGCAAAGTTCCAGCATGGCATGACGGTCACTGTCCATGCCCTGCTGGAACATTTTTGCAGTTCCCATTGCGGTACTTGTTTTTCTGGCATCGCCGTGAGGAAGTCAAAGAACCATCCACCTGAAACAGGTTGAACTCGTGAAAGGCGGGTGGCCCTTGCGTGACTTTGGCCCATCGGAGCCGGCGGAGAGCCGGCAAAACTGCGCCAAAGTCGTAATCAGTTCCTGTGACTTTTAAAGTATGCACACAATTGTTCTTTTTCAAATTCTTTCAGCCTCTGTTTTCAGGCGATGAGCAGGGTGAGCTGCTCCGCAAACGAACTTGTCTATAGTACTTCTAGTCTTCCTATATCTGAACAGATAGCCCCTGATGCCACACCTCCAAGAAGGCAGCGGTGAATAACTGCAGGAAAGCTGCCTGTGGCCTCTTTGCAAGCTTTATATACCCAGCTAGCACTTGATGGAACAGCAGCCCGAATTCAAAGTGCACCCTCAGTGCAAGCACTGGGTTGGTATAGCTCATGCCTGCATCTTGTCCCTCGCCATGTTAGCAGAGTACAAGCAGCAAACCCAGACCGCCCCTTGCAATAGTACAGACATGTAAGCAAATCCAATAAAGGCTAGTATGTGAAGCTGCTAAGTAGGCAGGCATTAAAGAACGGTGCCTGATGGCATGTTAAAGAAACCATACGTGGAAATCATGGCTTTCATACTAGGTAGAAACCACTGTCAGTTTTCTGACAAATACGGAAGAATTGCTTTGATGAAATAACTTACTTTCATTTTCATGTTTAAACAATACAATAACAATGTAATTATTTTGGTGTCTGTTGTCCTTTGAGGAAGCATTTCTGGGCCACTGTAATGGGAGTACAAGGCCAGTACCGGACACCAGTGATTTATCAGAATGTTCTAGAAGTGCGCAAGCAAACAAATTAAATGGGACAGACTAGCCAGAACTGATCCAAGGGTTTGTCCTGCCTCTATGAGCCTGCACAGGCAGGGAAATTTGTTCAAAAATGTATTTTGGCGCATGTATTAAGAGTGATTATTTTTAAACATGAACTTTGTAACATTCATACCTCTGCCATTAATGAACTACAAGTTTAAAGAAGGGAGACCCGGTCACTGTTTTGTTCTGCAACTTATTTATTTTGAGCAGAATCTCACCCTAAGGTATTTAATCCTTGGGTGCTTTATATACTTTTTTCTGAGAGATACAAATTTTTCAGTTTTTGAAAAATGTCCGAGGTTTGCTCGTTGCCATACAAAAAGACATCTATTTACATGTGCTGAGATCAATTATTGCAATATAAAAACATTGAAATACATTCATCAATTAAACAATACATTTATCAAAACATCATTATTTATCAATTTCACGGTTGTACCCTACCAACTAATTTAACCAGGCCTATGTGTAAAATTTTTATTCAAAGTTAGACCGGGGTTCAAACCTCAACCCCAATCATGGGACATGAGAACTCGCAACAAGAATTATCACAAATTGTAAAAGATTCCTCCATTATTAATCTTTCCCCAAAAAAACGTACTATTCATGAACAATCTGTCCTTGAACTTGGGATCAAATTTGTCCCTAGTACAAATACAGATATAGTCAACCTAAAAATAGAAGCCCAAGACCTTTTTAGAAAAATCAGACTAAAGGCTTTTTTCCATAACAGAGAAAACACCAATATACCTGAGCCGTCAAATCTATCAAATAAGTCGTCCTTCACTCCCACATCCCAAATGGTCCCAAAACAAATTTTGGCATTCGAACAGGCCGTTCTCTCCTCACTCACGCAGTTAGGGAAACAAAAGAACTATTACAAAAGAAATATCACCAAAGACCAACAGTTAGCCATCAAACAACTTAGTGAAGACACATCAATAGTCGTGAAGCCGGCCGACAAAGGGAGAGCCCTAGTGATATGGCAGAAAGAGAAATATATAGAAGAGGCTAATAGTCAAATCGGCAACACAGAATGGTACAGGAAGTTAACTGAAGATCCATCTAACATGTTACAAAATGAGATACAAATAAAATTAAAACAAGGACTAGATGAAGGCATATTAGGCCCAAAGGAATTCGATTTCTTGAACAAGAAAAATCCACGAGTTCCAGTAATTTATTTCCTACCAAAAGTGCACAAGAACTCACAGAACCCACCCGGAAGACCGATAGTCTCCGGGTGCGAGTCCATCCTTGAGCCGATTGCAAAGTATGTAGATGTGTTCCTAAAGCCATTCATGAGTGAGGTCAAGTCGTACATAAAAGATACGGCTGACTTCATCAATAAAATCGAAAATTTACCCTTTGATGACCAGAATGAGTTGATGGTGACATTTGATGTCAACTCACTATATACATAAATCCCCCAAGAGGAAGGACTAGAAGCCATTGAATTTTTCCTAGACACAAGGCCCAGACCCCAAAGAGTTCGAACTAATTTTATAATCGAGCTGGCCGGCCTAGCACTAAAACGAAATTCTTTTAGATTCATGGACACCTTCTACATGCAGGTGAAGGGCACCGCCATGGGGTGTCCTTATGCCCCGGAGATGGCGGTGCTCTTCATGGCCCTGTATGAGGAGCGTTTCATCTTTCAGAATAACCCTTATAGCGAACACATCGTAAGATGGTATCGCTATATTGATGACATCTGGTGCCAGTGGGGAGGTACTGATTCACAACTGACTCGGTTCCACGAATGGTTGAACAACAGGCACCCCGACATAAAATTCAGCATGGCCATTAGCAATACACGTTTAACATTTCTTGATGTAGATGTCTTCCATCGGAATAATGAGTTGGCAACCACTTTATACCGCAAAAAGACAGACAAAAACACTATCCACCATTACCGGAGTTTCCACCCACAGTGCCTTAAAGAAAATCTACCATACAGCCAGCTGTTGCGGATCAGACGCAACTGCTCGAGAAAGGAGGACTACCTAATACATGCAGAGACGCTTTGTGACCAGCTATTAAAAAGAGGGTACCCATAGAAGTGCTATTAACAAAAAAAGACAAAAAGCCACTTGAACAATTGGTGTGTGTCTCGACTTATGGTCCACTCACCAATAAATTCAAATCGGTTGTCTTAAAAAATTGGCATTTACTGTCCAACTTGGACATCCCTTTTGCCAAACCAATGTTCGCACTAAAAAAGAACAAGACCATAGGACAACAAATAACTAGGGCAGACCTGGGCATTTCCCAAGCTAAAAGTGACCTGCGCACTATATGGAAGCTAAATCCTGTGAAGGGCCATCACAAATGTGGAACCTGTATATTGTGCGCCAGCACCATTGAAGGCACCACGTTTGAACACAACACCATTAGATGGACGCATAATGAGTTCACAAATTGCAAAAGCAAAAACATCGTTTACGTAATAGTTTGTCCGTGCGACAAACTTTACATTGGGAAAACAACCCAACAAATTGTACAAAGATTGGCCCAACACCGTTCAAGAATAAAACAAAAAGTATTGAACGCACCAATGGTCCAACATTTCATTGACCTCGGACACACAGAAAGAGAATTAAAATGGTCCGTACTATCAGGTATAAAGGCTCCTCCTCGTGGAGGCAATGTAGAATCACTACTACTAAGGAGGGAAGCCTATTTGATTATGAAATATGACTGCGTGAGTGCAGGTCTGAACAAATATGGAGAATGCTAGAATCGGTATATGGGTCCAATGCAACACGACCACTGATATAATATGCCCCTAAATCACCAGCTCCCCAATGAATAACTGATCCGCATAATGACTAATCCAACGGACTACATGTCCCACAACCGTCGGATCTTAGGTCTGACTTTTAAACTGTCACGTGACTGCAACACTCACTCATTCGAGCGAGAATCTGGCAGACGGAAGCAGCCCAACTTAAACACTGCAGGGGTGGCAAATTAGAACAATACTGAAAAAAGGCGGCGCCCCAGTAAATGGAAACCTGGCGCTCCACGTTCTTGTCGTGAACACGAAGTAAGTGAAGGCTAATCTTGGAAACGAAAGGCGACTCTTACCAACAAACTGATTCCCTTAGCTAAAAAACTGCCTTAATTTAATGTTGCAGAAATTGGCGACTTCTCAGGACATGCCGGAATAGTTGCAGACCAGAAGATGTGTACCGACCCAAATGAAATCCAATAACAATGTAAGTCATATCGCAGACATTTTTCTGAACCTGCAACAGACAGTTCCCCATGACAGAAAAAAGAAACAATTGTTTTGTTTTATATTGCAGAATAAAAACAAAACTCCAATCAAGAGTCTTAACAACACGGATTAGACTTGCACAAACACCACAGGAAGGTAACAATAAATGCCCATAACTTCCTAACAATGACAACACATGTGAAGGTCCCTCTCTAAAGTATGTCCCCCGTTTATTTTCATACAGGTACCCATCCTAAAGCCCTGAAGAAAAGCCTGATAAATGAAATACAGGCTTGGAAACGCGTCGGCTTTCTAAACATTCACTTTAACCACGAATGTTTTTTCCGCAAAAGGCCCTAAAAATAACTCCATGAAAGCAATGGGATAAAAAATACATATACCAAATAATGCCTTTGCATGACCAGGTCTAACTTTGATTAAAATTTTTACACATAGGCCTGGTTGAATTAGTTGGTAGGGTACAACCGTGAAATTGATAAATGATGATGTTTTGATAAATGTATTGTTTAATTGATGAATGTATTTCAATGTTTTTGTATTGCAATAATTGATCTCAGCACATGTAAATAGATGTCTTTTTGTATGGCAACGAGCAAACCTCGGACATTTTTCAAAAACTGAAAAATGTGTATCTCTCAGAAAAAAATATATAAAGCACCCAAGGATTAAATACCTTAGGGTGAGATTCTGCTCAAAATAAATAAGTTGCAGAACAAAACAGTGACCGGGTCTCCCTTCTTTAAACTTACAGATGTTGTCCTACCCGGCCACAGTATAGGACACAACCCCACATGTAGTTAAGCATTAATGAACTACAAGGCAAGTCAGTTGAGCTGAGCACCTTATGTGGGACCCAGATTGATATTATACATGAAGCAACATCATAATGTATTGAATCAAAAACAAGGGAGGCTTTTGTATAGTATGAATTCACAAATTTCAAGATGCTCCCAAATGTTGTGATGAAGAAAAGGACAAAATAAAATATTTGCCTAGGATCACACACTTTGGTCAAGTAGAGCAGCTGGGATGGATCCTACACTTTCCATTTCCACATTGTGCTATTCAGCCACTAGATGGGTATCTCTTTCTCTCTCATGCTTTTAATGAAACGTTAATGTTTTGTCTTTACTTCCTGGAGCATGAGGTTAGGGCGTTGGTGGCAGTCAGAAACCACCTGAAATCTCCAATAAGAACCTGAACTAAGCTAGAGTCAGGCATTTGTGCCGAGTCTGGTTCGAGCCTTGAGTGGCTCGCCCACCTCTAGAACGTTCCCCTGCAAGTCTGACTATCGTCAGTTTCAGAAGCACCTTTTTAAATCTATATTTATATTTTTGACTACATATTGGTCTTCATTATGAGTGGCCCAGTAAATGGTGTGGTCCGACTCTATAGAGTCCAAATGTTTACGGTGCAATAATAACCACCCATTTACACGTTTTTGGGGAATAGCAATGCGGATTTTGGTGCTTACCACACTCAATTTTCCGGACAATACAGGACTTTTTTCACTCCGATAAATATTGTGAGATTTGACTTTATGCTATTTATCACCAAATCTTTAATTGCAATGTGTTTGGTAGCAGTGGAGGTTGCTTCAGAACAAGGGTGGTGAGACGGGGGATGGGATAAAAATAATATAAATGTACCTTCTTGTTCCGCCTCTCCCGCCGCATATCTCTCCTCCATGCTTGAAGCATCGGAAGCATCCAGGAGCAGCGTCGTGAATGGTCTGAGAGTCCTGTTTGAACGCTCAGGCAGTGCCTGGGAGCCTGGACATGTTCTCCATGGGGCATGTTGGTTTGTGCCGGCCCTACTGTGCTGGCCAAACCGTCATGTGCACTTAGAGTAGTGCAAACATATCCTCCCCTGCTCTGTCATCAGAGCCCAGACCCGCCTCGACTCCCGCATACATTTTTTATAATTCTGTTAATTTATGCTCAGAATCTAGCCAGGTATCTGCGTTAAATGTTTTCATTAGCACGTCAATGAAACAGACCAGCTATACAGTTTTCGCCGGCACCATGGAGCTGGAGACACTCCCCATGCAGGTTCGCTGCCCGCGTGAAATTCGCGGGCCAACCGTGGGACAGCACGTTGCGGGTGCATCAGGAGGCGAGGGAGAGGATTAAGGGCACAGCATGGATTCTTTAAGCCTCGTCGCCAGTGTAATGGGCCTAGGCGCGCTCGCGCATATAAACGCGGCGCCGCCGCATTAATGAGATACGGGACAAAGCACTGTGATTCCGCGTGGTCCCGACTAACTCTTGTCGGCCACGCCTCCTTTATTTATATTGTATGCGCATTATGTCACGCGTCAGCGCTGGCGTGACCCGGTCGGCGCGGGTAGACTGGACCGCTACCCGCTGCCCCAGGACACTACAGTGTCCATTGCCCTCACTTAGTTACCCTGCCACCATACATCCACACTTAACTCCTTCCTCCATGTTGTTTCTCTGAGTGCCCCAACCGTGTACTCAATGCAGTGAAAGTAACAGCAAAAAAAAAGGGAACTGCTTTTGTTCGGCACACCAAGGGATGGAGGGGCATTTGTTACATATGCAATTTTTGGAGGGGTTGTTTTTTGGAAAATAATTAGTCACTCAAACCCCTCCCCCCCCCCCCCCCCCCCCTCAGAACCCACATAACGAAATACAAGTCGGGTGACTAGGGGTGTTCTTCTTACATGGACGTGCTGATTACAGAGTTCCCAGTTGAGCGTCCGTTCAGCTCCATAACAAACACTTTATTCAGCGTAGTTCTTTGGGGGCTGCTGTCGGAGCACTCCAAGGCTGCCTTTTTCAGGTACTATGTCCCTCCCTCTTCGCTCTGCTGCTTCAGCCTGGCAGGGCCTGAAGTGAAATGCAGCACTGGCTGCAGCCTTTGTTCTCCTTCAGGTGCCGCCCGAGACCAATAGCAGGAGCAAAGGCTTGCCTGCAAGTGGTCTAATCTCAATAAGGGGTCAATCAAACTCTCTGTTGGGAGAAGGCAGCTCTTTTGTGCGCACCTCTGTCTTGAAAACATGAGAAGAGGAAAACACTTAATCAGAGGGACACAATGGGGACTGTGCCGCAGATTACCCGGAATTTGTATTTGTAATTTTTTTGGGGAAATGATTTAGTATTTTTGCTTACGGGGACTCACTTCTACAAGCTTCCCTTGGCTGCCCCAACACCACTGCAAGGTACCCGACACTACTCCCAATGCCGCAAGTTTCCACACGTTCCTCACGTTCCTCACTTCTGCAAACTTCTTTCGGCTGCCCCAACACCACTTCAAGCTACTTCACGCTCCCAATGAAACGAGCTTCCACACATTCCTCACTTCTGCAAGCTTCCCTTTGCTCCCCCTACACCACTATAAGATATCGGACACTGCTCCCAATGCCATGAACTTCCACACGTTTTAAGTGGGCTTGATATAACCTTAAACATATTCAGAAATTAAGCTGTAATTGAACCACTCAGGATAATGTGCTGCATGGCTAAACACTTATAAGGTCCCGGAGGCAAGACCGATTGACTATGCCAATGCTTCTTTTTCTTCTGTTGGAATGGGGGAGAACAACCGAGGTCTGGAGAGCAGGAGGGAGGCTGGCCAAAAGAGCAACAACTGAGAGGTTGGAGGGTGACCAACAATGGAGAAGCAACAATAATAAAAAGATGGAAAGAAAGAGGAAGTGCGCAGTTTCATGTGCAAGCAAGGATGCAGAGGAGGGTTGGGGGGACAGGGGCAGCAACACAGAGAAGTGGTGAATGGAAGGGACATGTTACAACTGGGGCACGAGTCGGGGGTACTCTCGGGTACACGGTCTCCACCCACTATTTTCACAGCGTGGACGTCGTCCACCCTGCCAAGATGTTGCACCCTACAGAAATATGTCCAAGTGTACATTTCAATGTGCAGAAAAAGAAACTGAAAAAAGGAGGAAAAAATAACAGAGTATTTAACCAATAGGGGACTGTTGGTTCTCCTATTTTAGTGGCCTTAGTCCACTATTACTACTGTTCATTTAAAAAACCATCACTATACACAGAGGACGTGACTACATATTTTATTTACTGTAATCACCAACCGGTTATTTGTCCGTAAATTCTTTGTTTTTCTTTATCAAATTTTTACACTATACACAATTATACTTACCTATATACACAACTATATACAGCAATATAGATACAAAACCACACCACAATTGATACACAAAACAATTCACAAAGATTGTCTTTTTCACCGAACAAATAATACTGTTTCAGTGTCCTCCTATTCAGTCTAGAAGATACACCTGGAGGTAGTCAGACACAAGTGGTTCTAAGAAAAATTATCCAGAACCTACAATGAAACTGTGTCAAATGGTTACAAATTCCAAAACATAATAACATAAAGACTCCTCTGTAATGAAAGTGTCGACGCAGTCGCGTTTCGGCCTTCCAACCAATCTGGCCTCCTCAGGACAGGGTGATAAGAAACTCCTATGGCCACTCCAATGGCACCCTAGGAAAAGCCTCACAATGGTGAGCAAACCTCAATCGCAAATAAATAATGTCCCTCACGGCTCACGTCTTCTCTTACTCTATTTCCAATACTTCTCGTCTTCCAAACAAGAACGGGCGCCATTCAGGTAAACCAATTCCAGTTCCTCACTTCTGCAAACTTCTTTCGGCTGCCCCAACACCACTTCAAGCTACTTCACGCTCCCAATGACACGAGCTTCCACACATTCTTCACTTCTGCAAGCTTCCCTTGGCTCCCCCTACACCACTATAAGATATTGGACACTGCTCCCAATGCCATGAACTTCCACACGTTTTAATTTGGGCTTGATATAACCTTAAACATATTCAGAAATTAAGCTGTAATTGAACCACTCAGGATAATGTGCTGCATGGCTAAACACTTATAAGGTCCCGGAGGCAAGACCTATTGACTATGCCAATGCTTGTTTTTCTTCTGTTGGAATGGGGGAGAGCAACCGAGGTCTGGAGGGCAGGTGGGAATCTGGCCAAAAAAGCAACAACTGAGAGGTTGGGGGGTGACCAACAATGGAGAAGCAACAACAATAAAAAGATGGAAAGATAGAGCAAGTGCGCAGTTGCATGTGCAAGCAAGGATGCAGAGGAGGGTTGGGGGGACAGGGACAGCAACACAGAGAAGTGGTGAATGGACGGGACATGTTACAACTGGGGCACGAGTCGGGGGTACTCGCGGGTACACGGTCTCCACCCACTATTTTCACAG
Organism: Lissotriton helveticus; assembly: GCF_964261635.1. Classification (NCBI taxonomy): domain Eukaryota; kingdom Metazoa; phylum Chordata; class Amphibia; order Caudata; family Salamandridae; genus Lissotriton; species Lissotriton helveticus. The sequence continues at coordinate 1,798,233,649 of NC_136057.1, forward strand.
CGTGGACCCAAGATGTTGGACCCCACAGAAATATGTCCAAGTGTAGATTTCAGACACGGGACACGTTCAGCAGCTCCTGCACGCTGCCTGCTTTCCATTGCTCACTTTGCCACTGGATTCAAGCAAGCCGGGCTGAAGACAGCTGTAATGCCAGAAACCGGTCCTCGGAAGCTTGTTTCCGGTCCAGGGAAGGCATGGCTTGGCAGTTCGGGCTGGACTGTTCCCGTGAGGCACAGGGTCAGACTGATTTGCAAATAGCCATGTCTGAACTGGGGTGGCAGAGTGGGCTAAAGAACGGTGATGGATCAAACCCAGATCTTTTGACTGGGTGTGAGTGTTTGATTGATTCAGATGCTCCGTCCATCACCACCCCCTTTTGTACCGCTTTGGCCGCCATAAGTGTGGCAGGGTATGCTCAGACGTGAGTCCCTTGCTCACTTTGCCACTGGATTCAAGCAAGCCGGGCTGTAGACGGCTGTAATGCCAGAAACCGGTCCTCGGAAGCTTGTTTCCGGTCCAGGGAAGGCATGGCTTGGCAGTTCGGGCTGGACTGTTCCCATGAGGCACAGGGTCAGACTGATTTGCATATAGCCATGTCTGAACTGGGGTGGCAGAGTGGGCTAAAGAACGGTGATGGATCAAACCCAGATCTTTTGACTGGGTGTGAGTGTTTGATTGATTCAGATGCTCCGTCCCTCACCACCCCCTTTTGTACCGCTTTGGCCGCCATAAGTGTGGCAGGGTATGCTCAGACGTGAGTCCCTTGCTCACTTTGCCACTGGACTCAAGCAAGCCAGGCTGAAGACGGCTGTAATGCCAGAAACCGGTCCTCGGAAGCTTGTTTCCGGTCCAGGGAAGGCATGGCTTGGCAGTTCGGGCTGGACTGTTCCCATGAGGCACAGGGTCAGACTGATTTGCAAATAGCCATGTCTGACTGGGGTGGCAGAGTGGGCTAAAGAACGGTGATGGATCAAACCCAGATCTTTTGACTGGGTGTGAGTGTTTGATTGATTCAGATGCTCCGTCCATCACCACCCCCTTTTTTACCGCTTTGGCCGCCATAAGTGTGGCAGGGTATGCTCAGACGTGAGTCCCTTGCTCACTTTGCCACTGGATTGTAGCAAGCCGGGCTGAAGACGGCTGTAATGCCAGAAACCGGTCCTCGGAAGCTTGTTTCCGGTCCAGGGAAGGCATGGCTTGGCAGTTCGGGCTGGACTGTTCCCATGAGGCACAGGGTCAGACTGATTTGCATATAGCCATGTCTGAACTGGGGTGGCAGAGTGGGCTAAAGAACGGTGATGGATCAAACCCAGATCTTTTGACTGGGTGTGAGTGTTTGATTGATTCAGATGCTCCGTCCATCACCACCCCCTTTTGTACCGCTGTGGCCGCCATAAGTATGGCAGGGTATGCTCAGACGTGAGTCCCTTGCTCACTTTGCCACTGGATACAAGCAAGCCGGGCTGAAGACGGCTGTAATGCCAGAAACCGGTCCTCTGCAGCTTGTTTCCGGTCCAGGGAAGGCATGGCTTGGCAGTTCGGGCTGGACTGTTCCCATGAGGCACAGGGTCAGACTGATTTGCATATAGCCATGTCTGAACTGGGGTGGCAGAGTGGGCTAAAGAACGGTGATGGATCAAACCCAGATCTTTTGACTGGGTGTGAGTGTTGGATTGATTCAGATGCTCCGTCCATCACCACCCCCTTTTGTACCGCTTTGGCCGCCATAAGTGTGGCAGGGTATGCTCAGATGTGAGTCCCTTGCTCACTTTGCCACTGGATTCAAGCAAGCCAGGCTGAAGACGGCTGTAATGCCAGAAACCGGTCCTCGGAAGCTTGTTTCCGGTCCAGGGAAGGCATGACTTGGCAGTTCGGGCTGGACTGTTCCCATGAGGCACAGGGTCAGACTGATTTGCATATAGCCATGTCTGAACTGGGGTGGCAGAGTGGGCTAAAGAACGGTGATGGATCAAACCCAGATCTTTTGACTGGGTGTGAGTGTTTGATTGATTCAGATGCTCTGTCCATCACCACCCCCTTTTCTACTGCTTTCCATTCGCAGCAGCAACGTGCAGGCAAAGGGGGGGATTCGCCTCCCGCTGTGCTAAAGATAAAGGCAGGAGTAAAGGGGTCCTTAGGCTTCCTTTTGATAGAGCATCGGACTGGAGGCGGCCTGGAAACTTACACTTACATGCAAGTGCAACAGAGAGGAAACAAAAGCGCACAGCTGGTTATCTCTTCACAGGTACTTACTTTGTTCAGTCCCTGATTATATGTGCATGCCCTGTAAGCATGACAGATGGGTTGGTCTGTCACAGTATTTAGACAAATAACAATATAAATAACACCGTTTGTTTTCTTTTATAGCGCTACTCATCCCAATGCAGAGTGATAAAGCCTTTATATATAATACACATTATCCATTCAAAATAAATCACGTACGTGTGCAAATATGTTTTACTGTTGGACAGCGACCTCAGGGGCGAGCAGGAAGTATACCTGACCACCCTAGGGCCCACCTTCCTAAGTACAAAGTCGAGCCCTGGCGGGAGACTTCTCAGGGGGAGAGTCTCGAATCTAGGATCGTACACACTCTACAAGCACCACACGACAAAGAGACACCACACCGTAGCTTCTTAAGAACGTTTCTTTATCTCGTGATTCAAAAGGATCTTTATGATCGGCAAAGGCAGGTATTCACAAATAGGGCAAGGGCCCATAGAGTCTCGGTCAGGGTAGGGGTAGCGGGACAGTCTTAGGGTTCAATGTCAATATCGGTGCGTATCCGGCGCACAGCTCTCAATCCTCGAGCCGGGGGATACGATGCGATCTTTGGGGTCCAGCCGGACCAGGAGAGTCAGGGAGCCACGAGTCACTCAGCCGGGCTCAAGCAAGCTGTCGGAGGTCTTACGATCTTCAGGGGAGCCGCGAGTCACTCAGTAGGGCTCAGGAGTTCCACGGTTTGCAGGGGAGCCGCGAGTCACTCAGCAGGGCTCAGATGTTCCAAAGTTGCAAGGGAGCCGCGAGTCACTCAGCTGGGCTTAGATATTCCAAAGTTGGAGGGGAGCCGCGAGTCACTCAGCAGGGCTCAGGTGTTCCAAAGTTACAGGGGAGCCGCGAGTCACTTAGCAGGGCTCAGGTGGTTCCAGCAGAAGTCCTTCTCCGCCAAGCGAGCCGCGACCCCGTCAGCAGGGCTCTCGTCGTTCCAGAGTCGAATCTGTTGATAGTCCCGGAGCATCCCCAGTTATAGGACTGTTCCTCTTTGATCTCCGGAGTTCTGGTATGCGGGGGTCTTGACACCTGGGGGCCGCTTGTTGGGGTTTCCTGCCACGCGGCCCTTTGATCCATTCATGTCAGGTTCGGGAGGAGTCCCAGACACACAGCAGGCGTGGAGCCAGCCCTCAGGGTGGCCGGAGGGGCGATCGAAACCCATCTCTCGAGGGGAGGTCGGAGGTGTGAGAGAAACTGCTCCTCCCTCTCTCGCTCAAGGGGAGCGCGCTGTCCTCCAGCCAGGGTGGCGCCTCTCGGCCTAGAGGCCCCTGGAGGGAGATCGACCATCGCAGCAGTTTGGGGTTCTCGCCCCTCATCTGCATCAACCACCGCAATGGTCGATGATCCGTCTGGACTCGGAAATGGGTTCCGAACAAGTAGGGCCGTAACTTCTTTAGGGCCCAGACTACTGCAAACGCTTCTCGTTCGATGGTGCTCCACCTCTGCTCTCTGGGGAGTAGCCTGCGGCTAATGAAGGCTACAGGTTGGTCTAGACCTTCCTCATTCATTTGGGATAGTACGGACCCAATGCCGTGTTCCGAAGCATCAGTCTGTACCACAAACTCTTTGGAGTAGTCAGGGGCTCGTAGCAAGGGGGCAGTACACATGGCTTTCTTGAGGGCGTCGAACGCCCCTTGGCAGACTGGGGTCCACTGCACCTTCTTGGGCTGCTTTTTGGACGTTAGTTCTGTAAGGGGACCTACGAGGCTGCCGTAACTCCTGATGAACCTCCGGTAGTAGCCGGTGAGGCCCAGGAAGGCTCGTACCTCTGTTTGGGTGGTTGGTGGTTCCCAGGCTAAGATGGCATCGATCTTAGGCTGTAGAGGGGCGACTTGCCCGCTTCCGACCTGGTGTCCCAGGTAGACCACCGATCCTTGCCCAATCTGGCATTTGCTAGCTTTCACTGTGAGGCCTGCCTGGCGCAGGGCCATCAGCACCCTCCGGAGGTGCTGGAGGTGCTCACTCCATTCTGAACTGAAAACCTCGATATCGTCCAGATATGCGGCACTGAACTCTTCCAACCCGGCCAGGACTCTGTTTACCAGTCTCTGAAAAGTGGCCGGGGCATTTTTCATCCCGAAGGGCATCACGCAAAAGCGATAGTGCCCATCCGGGGTGGAGAAGGCGGACCGCTCCTTGGCTCCCTCTGTGAGCGCAATTTGCCAGCATCCGCAGGTCAGGTCAAAGGTGCTGAGAAAATTAGCAGACCAGAGACGGTCAATGAGCTCATCGGCGCGGGGGATAGGGTGAGCGTCGGCTCGGGTGATGGCATTGAGCCCCCGGTTGTCCACGCAGAACCTCAGTTCAGGGGCGACACCCGGGGCAGCGGCTTTCGGGACCAGCACCACTGGGCTGGCCCAGGGGCTGTCTGAGGGTTCGACCACCCCCAAGGACAACATCTTCGAGACCTCGGCCTGGATGCAGGACCGGACTCGATCGGGGACTCGGTAGGCTCGGTGTCGCACCGGCTGGCTGTCTCCGGTGTCCACGTCGTGGACACACCAGTCAGTGACTTTGGGGATGAGGGAAAACAGGTCAGAGAACTGCCCCAAGAGCTGGCGGCAGTCTTCTCGTTGTCGGAGGGTGAGGGAGGGAGAGAGGTTCACCCCGTCCACGGAGCCTTCTTTCTCTTTGGTGCAGAGGAGGTCAGGTAGAGGCTCCGTTTCCTCTTCCGCCCGTCTTCTGTGGCCAACAGTAAACTCAGCTCCGTCCGCATGAAGTGAGGCTTGAGGCGGTTCACGTGTAGGACCCGCAGGGGGTTCCGGGGGTACTGGACGTCCACCAAGTACGTGACCTGGCTTTTCCGCTCGATCACCTTGAAGGGCCCCGTCCACTTATCTTGGAGGGTGCAGGGTTTTACTGGGGCCATGACCCATACCTGCTGGCCCGGCTGGAACTCGACCAGAGTGGCATTCTGGTCGTACCAGCGCTTCATTTCCTCCTGGCTCGCTTCCAGGTTGGCCTCGGCCAGCTCCCGGAACTTCCGAGTCTGGTTTCGGAGGGTCAGGATGTACCGGAACACCTCCTGAGGGGGGTCTCGGGGTGCCGTCTCCCAACCTTCTCTGACCAAGCTGAGGGGCCCCCGGACAGGGTGTCCGTACAGTAATTCAAACGGGCTGAACCCCAAGGATTTCTGGGGGACTTCCCGGTAGGCGAACAAGAGGCAGGGGAGCAGGACGTCCCACTTACGCCGGAGGGGCTCCTCTAGGCCCATGATCATCCCCTTTAGAGTCCGGTTAAACCGCTCTACTAGGCCATTTCCTTGGGGTTGGTACGGAGTGGTGAACCGATAGGACACTCCGCATTGCTGCCAAAGGGAGGTCATGTACCGGGAGATAAAGTTTGTCCCGCGGTCACTCACAACTTCTCCGGGAAATCCTACACGGGAAAAGATTCCCATCAGCGCCCGGCCCACCACGGGGGCCGTGACGGTGCGTAGGGGGATGGCTTCAGGGTATCGAGTGGCATGGTCCACTAGGACGAGGATGAAGCGGTGACCTTGAGAGGTCTTGGCGTCCAGCGGCCCCACAATGTCAATTCCAACCCGCTCAAAGGGGGTACTGACGACGGGGAATGGTTGGAGGGGAGCCTTGCGCTTTCCTCCACTTTTTCCACTAGCCTGGCACTTGGGACTGGACTTGCAGTGGGCCTCTACGTTCGCTTTCATCTTGGGCCAATAGAAGTGCGTGACCAGGCGGCTATACGTCTTGTCTTGGCCCAAGTGGCCGGCTAGTGGTACATCGTGGGCCAAGCCCAGGAGGAAGTCTCGGAAGCGTAGGGGTACCACCAGCACTCGGGTTGACCCTAGCTCCGCTGACTTCTGTTCGCTGTAAAGGAGGTCATTCTCCCAGTACAGCCAATGTGTTCCGGATTGGTCGCCCGCGGCCTGGGCTTGGGCCTGCTGCCGGGGTCCGACCAGAGAAGGACAGGTAGCTTGCTCCCGGCAGAACTCCTCTTGGGAGGGGCCCCCCTCGTGGCGCCACTGCGCCAATTCGGGCAGATCACCCAGCTCGGTGATCTGTGCGGGGTCGGGGTGTATGGGTTCATTGTCAGCGACATCTTCTCCTCGTGGGGAGAGGTCGGAGGTCTCGGCTGGCTCGGCCCTGTTGTCATCCACAGGGGGGAGGCTGGCAGTTTCGTCCTCGACTTCCCCGTCAGGGGGCAGTTGGGCTGCCATAGATCGGGTGGTGGCGCACACCCACTCGGGGAGACCCATCATCCTGAGGTGGGTTCGTCGCTCGACCTGCTTCCATGGAGAACTTTCCAGGTCGTTCCCCAGGAGGCAGTCGACCGGCTGGGAGGTCCATACTGCTACTTTCAATTTACCTGCTACTCCTTCCCATTCGAATGGTATCAGGGCTACCTTACACAAGCTCTCAACGTTATATGCTGAAATTACAGGGCACAGGACATTGGGGAGGATCTGGTCTTCTCGCACTAAATGGCTAAGGACACCTGTGATGCTGGCTCCGGTGTCACGGAGGGCCTCCATTCGGTGGCCATTCACTGTTACTAACTGGCGGTACTTCTTGGTGTTGGTAGGCAGGGCATTCCCGGGGACCATTTCCCTATCTCCCAGGGATACTAGGGTCATGGCAGTAGGTTCCCATCACTCGGTGTCCTCAAATTCCTCCCCTAGTGTCAGGGTCTGACTATGGTGCCTGCCTAGAGGATAGACTACATCTCCCAGAATGCCTTGCATGTTGTGGGACGGCTTCGAAAGGCATAAAGTCCTATGGGTGCCTGCAATTGGTGCTCGTGATTTGTCCAATGAACTCTGTAGTTGCGGACGCCCTGTCCCCGCGGAGCTGCTAGGGAGGAGTGGTTCGTTTGCTCTGTGGCTGCGGAGCAAGTTTGTGCTGAGTGAAAGGACTCGACGTTTGATGACAGCAACCGGCTGGTGCTGTCTGGTAGATTCCCGCGAGGCGCGTGAGACGCTTGGATTGCCCCCTCCACGTCCTTGCGGTAATGTCTTATCTTGAATGGTGAGAGACTCCGGAGACGCCCGGATTGCCCCCTCCGTTTCTTTCACGAGACGCGGCCACAAAACTGCGCTGCAGACACCGGCTGGTGCTGTGTTTAACAGTAGGCGCGTGAGACGCTGGTTTTCACCCTCCGCGTTTTTTTTGTCTTTTTTTTGCAGTTCTTCTTTTGGGTGTTCTTGTGGAGACGCTTGGATTGCCCCCTCCACTTTACACTGTGACTATTTACTGGACTCTCGGTTGAGAGCATCATACAGGAGCCGCTTGGATTGCACCCTCCTGTTTTTCTGTACTTGTTCTTGCTCTGATTTTCCCTTCACGCAGGAAGAGCTGGCTGGCTACATTTATGTTTGATTTTGTTATCATTTATGAGGAACAGTGGTTCGCTGTCTTATCGACTGATCAGGAACTTGGAGAGAGATCGATCTACCATTAGTACGATCAAGATTACCTTTTCAGTACCCTTCTCTTGGCACCTGGTGAGTGAATGTGGGTTATGAGAAAAGGTGAATGACGCACATGACATATAGAGTATGTAGGAGGGCCCTAATTGTTATTTCATTTTTCTCAGCCAGAGAAGGAATTCAGCAGAGGGAAGGGTCGCCTCCTGAGCATTATCAGGTGAGGGTCTTTAAAAGGCCTTATGAGATAGAACCAGGAAGTTAGTGAGTTGTGGACTAACGTGTCCCCTTCTTTCGTTACAGATCCCTATCCCTGCTGTTCCTACCCCTACCTTTTCCCTCGCCTGACTGCCTTTGCACTCTGGAGGTTTCAGATAGTCAGAGTGCAGGGACGTCTGGAGGTGGACCCCATTTGAGCATCGTTCCAACCCTGAGGAATAGCAGCTGTGACAGAATCACAAGCCCACGTTTAATACTCCTCCTGGTCGGAAGGAAGTTCAAACATGACGTCTATGGACAACGTGCTTCAGGCCTTGCTGTTAGTACAGCAGGAACTAGCAGCGTCTAAAGCACAGACCACCGCCTTAAAGGAAAGGCTAGATCGTCAACAGGCTAATCCTTTTGATGCTGCGCCAGGAGGTCGGTCTATCCAAGTAACCGTTCCTCCACCGATACCGTTAGCAAGCCCCGAGAGATATTCAGGTGACCCACAGAAGATTCAAGCCTTTTTGACCCAAATCACCCTTCATTTTTCATGTAGGCCAGCATCGTTCCCAAACAACATGTCCCGAGTAGCATTCGCCATCTCCTATTTGTCGGGGGATGCAGCGAACTGGGCAGTTCCCTTCGTCAGAAATGACAACCCTATATTGAATGACTGGACGGCTTTCCGCAGAGAGTTCGAACGGGTGTTCGACCGGAGAGCAACTACACTAAGCGCAGACAGGGAGTTACTGGAGCTCCGACAAGGGAGGAAAGATCTAGTATCCTATATGACCACTTTTAATCGTCTTGTGGCTGAAACAGCATGGCCCGAAGAAAAAAGGATGGCGCTGTATTACCAGGGCCTGTCAGATGAGTTAAAAGATGTGATAGCTCAGATCGACCCACAACCCGCAACATGTGTTGATCTGATTAACCTCACGCTACGCTTAGACCATCGTTTAGGAGAGCGGGGAGGAGATCGTAGGAAACATGATAGGCCTTCTGGAACCGTGGGACAAGTAACGCCACCCAGCCCACGGACCAGTGACAGCAATCCAGAGCCAATGGATGTTGGAGCCATCCGGTCACCTCTTACCAGAGCAGAAAGAGAGAGTCGCCGCACACAGGGGCTTTGTATGTATTGTGGGAAGAAGGGACATTATGTCAAGGAATGTCCCTTCAAACCAAAAAGATCCAAGACCTTTTTCTCTGGAAAGAAAGTGGCTCTTACCACTGTCGATCCCGAGAGAAATGCCGAAAGCGGTTCTTCTAGCAAAGGGTTGGAAAAAAAGAATGGAAGCTGACTTCGTTGGCTTCTACTGAGAGCAAAACCCCTGTTACGCACATTGCCTTGTCCACTTCATTACAAACCCAGGGTAAAGAGCACGCAGTGTGGAGTATGGTAGATTCGGGGGCGACTGGGAATTTCGTGGACGAGGGCTTGGTGCGTCGTTTGGGTTTGGGAAGGGTATCTACTGCCAACCCAGAAACCGTGCTGGCCGTGGATGGTACTCCCTTAAAATCCGGCCCTATAATTGAGCGTACTGAAGAAGTGATGCTGGTATTGGAGAACAGTACCATTAAACATGTTGAGAGCATAGTACTGAATATTATAGAGGCTCCACAATATGAGTTAATATTGGGAATCCCAATGGCTGGAAAAGCATAATCCTTCTATTGATTGGAGGGAGAAAACCGTAAGTTTTCATTCCGAAGGGTGTCAGAGCGTTTGCATGAACACGTCTACATCACACTCTGTAGCCTTAACACAGATAATGCATATAGCCACTGCAGTTGAAAAGGTAACCATCTTGCCTACAGCTTACCACAAGTACAGTGAGGTATTCAGTGAATCCCAGGCCGAAGTACTCCCTCCACATCGGGAGTACGACTGCCAAATAGATCTGGTTGAAGGTGCCGTTGTTCCGTCTTGCAGGGTGTACGCCTTGTCCGAACCCGAATCCAAACACCTGCAAGAATATTTGGCACACTTTAGTGCTATAGGCTTCATTAGACCCTCTAGATCTCCAGCAGCGTCACCTCTGTTTTTTACATCGAAGGCCAATGGGGAGCTGTGCACCCTTATTGACTATCGCCAGCTAAACAAACAGACTATTCGGAACCGGTACCCTCTTCCACTCATCCCTGTGCTTCTGGATAAGGTAAGAGAGGCTGTGGTCTATACGCGGTTGGATCTCCGTGGTGCCTATCACCTGGTCAGAATCCGCAGCGGTGATGAGTGGAAGACGGCCTTCAAGACCAGATATGGCCTTTATGAGTATCTGGTAATGCCGTTCGGGCTTTGTAATGCCCCGGCGGCATTCCAGTACTTTCTAAATGACGTACTGAAGGAGTATCTGGATCAGTTTGTCATCGTATATATCGATGACATTCTGGTCTATTCCGACTCACAAAAACAACACGTCAGCCATGTCCTCCTGGTTTTACAGAAGTTGCTGGAATACTGCCTCTACTGTAAACTCAGTAAATGTGAGTTCAGTGTGGAGGAGATGGAATTTTTGGGGGTTATACTGACACCGAGAGGTTTTCACATGGCAGAGAGGAAGATTGATGCGGTGCATGCCTGGGCGGTGCCAACCAGTGTGAAAGAGGTGCAGTGTTTCCTTGGCTTCGCCAATTATTATAGGCGATTTATCTCCTAGTTCTCCTTGTTGGCCTCTCCCATCACTAAACTGCTGAGAAAAGGGGTTCCTTTCCAGTGGAATACCTAAGCCATGGAGGCCTTTGAGTTACTGAAGAAGGCATTTGTTACTGCCCCAATATTGAAACATCCTCAATTGGACCTGCCCTTCATAGTAGAGGCGGATGCCTCTGATTCAGCAGTGGGGGCTGTTTTATCACAAAGAGACAGGGAGACAGGTCAGTTGCACCCAGTTGCCTTTCTGTCCAGGAAATTAAACTCTGCTGAGGCCAATTACACAATATCCGAAAAGGAACTGCTGGCCATAAAAAAGGCATTCCAGGAATGGAGACATTACCTGTGGGGATCCCAACATCCTGTAACAGTGTACTCTGACCATAGAAACCTGCAGTTCATGAAAACTGCTCGCCACCTATCCCAACGACAAATGAGGTGGATGTTGTTGTTCGCGGAGTACAATTTTGTCGTCACTTTCCGTCCTGGATCAGAAAATAAGAAAGCAGATTCTCTCTCCAGACAAGGAGGAGACCTGGTGCCAGCAAAGGAACAAACAAGAGCGATCATCGCACCTGAAAAGGTGGTGTGCCTGATAACAGCTGATCGTTTCATTGAACAAGTCCAGAAAGACAGAAACCAGGTCCAATGGCAGAAATGGGCAAGTCAGAACTGTCTCCGAACCATCCAACATGGAGTACCCTTGCATGGTGGGAAATTGTTTCTACCCTCCCATAATCTGCGGCTTAAGGCATTCAACTGGTGTCATGGGGAAGCGTTGGCGGGACATCCCGGAATTAAGAAAACTGTCCATCTTGTAAAGCGTCATTTTTGGTGGGAAACACTGACAAAAGACGTGGAAATGTGGATAGGACATTGTGACACCTGTGCGAGGGCAAAAGGGGACCATTCCATGAGTCGTGGGAAGCTCAGACCGTTGCCCACACCATCCCGTCCTTGGCATACAGTTAGTCTGGATTTCATCGTGGGGTTGCCCATGGACCAAGGGTATAATGCGATCATGGTAGTGGTGGACAGCCTGACAAAAATGGGGCACTTCATACCATGCAAAAACCTTCCTACTGCCAGTCAGACTGCTCAGTTGCTTTTAACACAAGTGGTACGGATTCATGGCATCCCAAGGGTGATTGTTTCGGACAGGGGACCGCAGTTCGTGGCCAGGTTTTGGCACATGTGGTGCAAGGCATTGAGGGTGGAAGACGCTCTTTCCACCAGTTTTCATCCTCAGACGGACGGACAGACTGAGCGACTAAATTAAACGCTCAAACAATATCCGAGGTGTTATTCGGAAGAAGCAAGTCGCTCATGGGTCTCTCTTCTCTGGTTGGCGGAGCTGTCATACAACAACGCATGGCATAGTGCAATAGGAGAAACTCCTTTCAAGGCCAATACAGGCTTTCATGCTAACACTCTGCCTTTGACCATCCCGGGAGACGTCCAGAATCATCCCACTGTGGCAGCGCATGTGAAGGCTCTGTTAGAAACACATAAACGGATTTAAAAGACCTTGTCCACGCTAAAACCTCGTACAAAAGATGGGCGGACAAACATCGGCAGGAGAGTCCTCTGTATGAGATAGGGGACAAGGTTTGGTTGTCCACAAAGAACATTCGTTTTCGATACCGGAGTATTTTTCATCCCCGGTTCATTGGCCCCTACGCAGTCATCAAGAAGATCAATCCGGTGGAATACAAGCTGAAGCTGCCTGTATCTATGAGGATACACCCGGTGTTTCATAGCAGCTTGTTGAAACCAGCTGGTTCGATGCGACGCAAGGCCGCCCCGCCGGTGCTGAGGGATGGACAACTGGAATTCGAGGTCCGACGCATCTTGGACTCGAAGTTTCGTCAGGGGAAGCTGTGGTTTCTTGTTTCCTGGAAGGGCTATGGCTCTGAGGACGACTCGTGGGAGCCTAGCCAGGATGTCCACGCCCCGCGGTTGATCCGCTCGTTCTATGCCCGCAACCCGCGTAAACCGGGCGCTAGGAGGCACAGGGAAGGGGGGCGTACTGTCAGGGTCTGACTATGGTGCCTGCCTAGAGGATAGACTACATCTCCCAGAATGCCTTGCATGTTGTGGGACGGCTTTGAAAGGCATAAAGTCCTATGGCTGCCTGCAATTGGTGCTCGTGATTTGTCCAATGAACTCTGTAGTTGCGGACGCCCTATCCCCGCGGAGCTGCTGGGGAGGAGTGGTTCGTTTGCTCTGTGGCTGCGGTGCAAGTTTGTGCTGAGTGAAAGGATCCGACGTTTGATGACAGCAACCGGCTGGTGCTGTCTGGTAGATTCCCACGAGGCGTGTGAGACGCTTGGATTGCACCCTCCGCGTCCTTGCGGTAATGTCTTATCTTGAATGGTGAGAGACTCCGGAGACGCCCGGATTGCCCCCTCCGTTTCTCTCACGGGACGCGGCCACAAAACCGCGCTGCAGACACCGGCTGGTGCTGTGTTTAACAGTAGGCGCGTGAGACGCTGGTTTTCACTCTCCGCGCTCTTTTGTCTTTTTTTTGCAGTTCTTCTTTTGGGTGTTCTTGTGGAGACGCTTGGATTGCCCCCTCCACTTTACACTGTGACTATTTACTGGACTCTCGGTTGAGAGCATCATACAGGAGCCGCTTGGATTGCACCCTGCTGTTTTTCTGTACTTGTTCTTGCTCTGATTTTCCCTTCACGCAGGAAGAGCCGGCTGGCTACATTTATGTTGGATTTTGTTATCATTTATGAGGAACAGTGGTTCACTGTCTTATCGACTGATCAGGAACTTGGAGAGAGATCGATCTACCATTAGTACGATCAAGATTACCTTTTCAGTACCCTTCTCTTGGCACCTGGTGAGTGAATGTGGGTTATGAGAAAAGGTGAATGACGCACATGACATATAGAGTATGTAGGAGGGCCCTAATTGTTATTTCATTTTTCTCAGCCAGAGAAGGAATTCAGCAGAGGGAAGGGTCGCCTCCTGAGCATTATCAGGTGAGGGTCTTTAAAAGGCCTTATGAGATAGAACCAGGAAGTTAGTGAGTTGTGGACTAACGTGTCCCCTTCTTTCGTTACAGATCCCTATTCCTGCTGTTCCTACCCCTACCTTTTCCCTCGCCTGACTGCCTTTGCACTCTGGAGGTTTCAGATAGTCAGAGTGCAGGGACGTCTGGAGGTGGACCCCATTTGAGCATCGTTCCGACCCTGAGGAATAGCAGCCGTGACACCTAGGGCTACATTCGCTATCTGCGAAGCCGGGGGAGTTGTGGTCGGGATACGTGGGGTCATGGGGCACTTGGGATCGCTGGCGTAGTGCCCGGGCTTTTGACATCTCCAACATGTGATGGTCACTCGGTGCTGTCTACCTGGGGGACCGGCAGCAGCTGGTGGAGGTGTGGGGAAACTTGGCGGTGGGTTTCTCGGGGGGCTACGCTGGGGACCGGACTGGGCGTCCCTGGGTCCTCCCGGGTTTCCCCCCCCTCTCTGGCGGGGTGGTTCTTGATTGTTGCGGGAGTAGTCACCTGCGGGGCCCCGATGCTGGCGTAGCTCCATAAAACAATGTCCCCACAGCATAAGGTCAGTTAGTTCTTCCATGGTGGTCACTTTGCTGCCCTTGACCCATCCTTCGAATGCTCTGCTAAAAAAGTTTTCGTATTCCACCCAGGTGGTGCCAGGAATCTTTTTGCAATCCCGGAACCGCTGGCGGTACATTTCTGGGGTGAGGCCGTATCTCGTCAGGAGGGCCTCCTTCATGTGGCTGTAGGAAGTCTGCACGGAGGACGGGAGATCGAGCAGGGTGTCTCTCCCTTCGCTCAGGAATCGACCCCACAATCCGGCCCCCCAATCTTTCTGTGGGACTCGGTCGGAGGTCATGGCAACTTCCTAGGCCTTGAACTATTGCTGGATGTCGTCATTTTTGTAGTATTCTTTGACCACGTCTTTGGGGATGTGGACCTTCGGCTCTGCCGGGGGTCCGGTCTCTCGGTTCCCCGGGGGCCGTTTCTCTTCGTTCCTCGCCTTGAGCTCGAGCTCCTTCAAGCTTCGCTCGTGCTCCAGCTGAAGTCTCTTCCCTTCATGCTTTCGCTGGAGTTTCTTCTCCTCCAATTCTCCTTATACTTTCATTTGCTCGATCGCATGTTTCTTTTCGGCCAATTTTATTTCGCCTTCGATCTTCAGTTTGGCCATCTCAAGCTCGTGGTGGCGACTTCTTTCTCGATCCGCGAGCGTTTCCGGGGATAGGCCCCGGTCTGGCACGATGCTTTACCTGGCTGCTGCTTTCTGTCTGGGGGAGTCCCGGTTCGTCTGGCTGCGCCGCCGCTCCTTCTGTGCGGGGGACTCTGGACTCCACCCAAGCTTTCAATGCTTTCTGCATGTCTTCCTTTGTTTTGAGGCCAGTGGTAGCGATTCCCAGTTCTTTGCAAAATTCCTTTAGTTCTTTGTGTGAGTACTCCTCCAGTTGTTCTACACGGAATGCGGTACTCGCGTCGACTTCAATGGTACTCATGGTGGTTTCTTCTGTCGTCTTTGCTCGGTAGTGCGTTAGTCGTGTACTGTACGATCTCTAGATTGTGGCTCTTATCCCGTCGCTTGCCACCAAATGTTGGAATGCGACCTCAGGGGCGAGCAGGAAGTGTACCTGACCACCCTGGGGCCCACCTTCCTAAGTACAAAGTCGAGCCCTGGCGGGAGACTTCTCAGGGGGAGAGTCTCGAATCTAGGATCGTACACACTCTACAAGCACCACACGACAAAGAGACACCACACCGTAGCTTCTTAAGAACGTTTCTTTATCTCGTGATTCAAAAGGATCTTTATGATCGGCAAAGGCAGGTATTCACAAATAGGGCAAGGGCCCATAGAGTCTGGGTCAGGGTAGGGGTAGCGGGACAGTCTTAGGGTTCAATGTCAATATCGGTGCGTATCCGGCGCACAGCTCTCAATCCTCGAGCCGGGGGATACGATGCGATCTTTGGAGTCCAGCCGGACCAGGAGAGTCAGGGAGCCGCGAGTCACTCAGCCGGGCTCAAGCAAGATGTCGGAGGTCTTACGATCTTCAGGGGAGCCGCGAGTCACTCAGCAGGGCTCAGGAGTTCCAAGGTTTGCAGGGGAGCCGCGAGTCACTCAGCAGGGCTCAGATGTTCCAAAGTTGCAAGGGAGCCGCGAGTCACTCAGCTGGGCTTAGATATTCCAAAGTTGCAGGGGAGCCGCGAGTCACTCAGCAGGGCTCAGGTGTTCCAAAGTTACAGGGGAGCCGCGAGTCACTCAGCAGGGCTCAGATGGTTCCAGCAGAAGTCCTTCTCCGCCAAGCGAGCCGCGACCACGTCAGCAGGGCTCTCGTCGTTCCAGAGTCGAATCTGTCGATAGTCCCGGAGCATCCCCAGTTATAGGACTGTTCCTCTTTGATCTCCGGAGTTCTGGTATGCAGGGGTCTTGACACCTGGGGGCCGCTTGTTGGGGTTTCCTGCCACGCGGCCCTTTGTTCCATTCATGTCAGGTTTGGGAGGAGTCCCAGACACACAAGCAGGTGTGGAGCCAGCCCTCAGGGTGGCCGGAGGGGCGATCGAAACCCATCTCTCGAGGGGAGGTCAGAGGTGTGAGAGAAACTGCTCCTCCCTCTCTCGCTCAAGGGGAGCGCGCTGTCCTCCAGCCAGGGTGGCGCCTCTCGGCCTAGGCCGCACTGGATCGGGCAGCCATCTTAGATGCCGGAAAGGGGGCACACAGGGTCTACGGGCCGGGAAGATGGAGGCACGGACGGGGCAGTCCGGGGACGGGTGTGTGCAACATGGAGGGAAGGGTTGGTTAGGCCGGGGGACTCAGGGGTCTGTTGTGGGGTACAGCTCGGAAGGGGGTGGCCAAGGGTCAGGGAGGACCACGCCACGAGGCCGGGTCTAACAGTTACATGAGACAGTCAGGAGTACAAAGTGTAGGAGTCAAATGTCCTTCATAGCTCACTGTGGTCTACAAGAAGGATTACAATTTATGAACTGCAAGTAACAAAAGGATATCTGTGTTCAAAGCAGTAATCCACTTACCTATCTATATAAAATAAAAATCTGTGATCTGCATGTTATATGATGTGCTTTGCAGGAGACAACTTTTTAAAAAAACATATTTTACTGTATTTTCAGATGCAAAGTTATATCATACACATATCATGGCACTATTGCATAATTAAGTGGTACATTTATACTCACAACATTGTATAAGATGCACACCATGTGTGTTGCAATATCACGAATAACACACCTAAAGCAAGTAGCAACAAAATGGAGGTTCAACAATCCCAAAATGCCGTGGTATCCCCTCCCCCCACTCCCCCCAAGAACAGTGGGTCGTTATGTTTTGCAGGAGACAACTTGATCTTCTATAATACTTTGATTCAAATTTGGGACTACATAAAATCAGATCACTTCAACAAATGCATTAACCTCCAAAGTTATCTCACCATTATTATTATTCCCTGATAAGATTTACTGGGCATCTCTGCAGCAGATGCCTTAACCCCATAACATTTTTTTAAATGCTGACTTTGCAACCAAATAAGCTGAATAGATGTACTACCATGCTTTTCCTTGTTGCCAATAATTTTCTGGCAAGGTTTTAAAAAAAAAATTATTAGTTGAGGCCCAGATTTTGCATCAGGATTGCGCCACTATTTTGGCACAACCGACTGCAAATCTCATTTTTTAAATATCATAATGCACTTAAATGTTAATGTTATGGGTGTCTTATATAGCGCTCGGCTACTCCAAGGAGTGTCCCGGCGCTTTCTAACCCACAGCAGACTACAGAGGGCAAGGCAGAAAAAAGAGAAGAAGCAAGCGGATCACTGTCCATAGAGCCACGTCTTCAGACCCTTTCTGAAGGCCAGCAGATTCGGAGTACAGCGGAGTGACAGAGGGAGGGTGTTCCAAAGCTGGGGAGCCAGACGTTTAAAAGAGCGTCCCCCTACCCTTGCTTTCCTAACAGCAGGGACAATGGCAAGACCAAGAGATTCCGATCTAAGGGATCTAGTTGGTTTGTAGAAAGCAAGACGTTTCTGAATATATTTAGCTCCCACCGCATGGAGTGCCTTATGCGCCAGCGTGAGTGTTTTAAAAACAATCTGCTTCCGAATAGGGAGCCAGTGTAAGGAGTGTAGGAGATCCGAAGCTCTTGCTCGACGAGGTAAGCCAAAAATCGCCTGTGCCGCCGAGTTTTGGACCACCTGAAGTTTTTGTAGTTGATATTCCGGAAGACCTAAGTATAAAACGTAGTCCAGCCTGGAACAAATCAGAGACTGGACAGTAGTCTTCCTATGCGCAAGCGAGAGCAGGGGAAGGAACTTGTGTAACATTTTGAGGAGACCATAGCAAGTGCCAGTCAGTCCAAGGATCTGGGACGTAAGCGATAGGCTGTTGTCAATTTTGACCCCCAAGTTCTTAGCAGCCAAAGAGGAGGACACAGGGGGGAGGGAACATGTTCACAGGCCACCAATCCCGCCAGCTCGGGTCGGCCTGACATCCGAAGAAAAGCACCTCTGATTTATCGGGGTTGCACTTGAGGCTGTTTTGCTGAAACCATTCGAAAACAGCCCCAAGACACCCGCGGATGCTCTCTCCATCAAACTCAGCCCCCTTAAATGCAATTATGATGCACCTGATAAACATATGTGCGAGATCTTAGTATCTGATGTCACTTCTTGTGATGTCACTTCCAGTGAGGTGAGGTCACTTCCTGTTATGCCATGTGAAATGACACGCATCATGACGTCATGTGCTGTGACGGCACGCGTCATGATGTCACCTGTATACTGCCTAACTTGGACATTCCCCCCACTTCTTTTTATAGGACTTGTGCCCTGGTTACAACAACAGAACAACTGATAAAGAGGACTTAATGAAAGCCCTTATATTTAATAATCTTACATACATAAATTTAGTAAAATCAAAATTGTGCAGGTGCAACTGACGCCAGACCTCAAAATGGATAGTGAGAACTGATATTCACAGTGCTACAAACCAGCGAGACATTGTTGCAAGCGCTATGAAAAGCACACTGTAAACAAAGATCATGGCAAGCCACAAATTAGAACCGCACCTAAGGGGTAGCACAGTCCAAAGTTTAGGTGTACGGTTTAATTTTCGACCGTTGTCCCACAGCTGGTCACACATGGCACTATTTCACAATCTTTGAAAGTTAAAAAAACATACTTGATGCAATTTCCCAAAAACCTACTACCTCAAAGTTCTGCTGAGGTTGGAAGAGTCAAATACCGTAATGATATTTACTTTTTGCTATACGTTTGGTGATTATTAGGATTTACTGAATCTACTTTAAATACCGCCGGATTACTCACAGACAGGGCTGGATTAACCATTAAGCGAAATAAGCACGTGCTCAGGGCATTAAGGGAAGGGGGGTGGGGGGTTGGGCGGAGGGGGGCACTACAGAAATTTTCCATTGCCGGATTTACCATGGACCATATGGTGCAAAGCTGTAAATGGTGCAGGCGATTTTTTATTTCAGTAGATTTTTATTGAAAATTATATTTACATGGTGCAGAGGATATACAGGATATACATGGGAGATAACTGAAGACAAGGGAAAAGGACCGGGGGGGGGGGGGGGCAGGGGGGAGGGCGATTTGTCATAAAAAAAACACTCTTTAAGTTCAGCCATGCTCAAAGCCTGTTTTGAAGGAAGTCTCGGAAGCGAACATTTTTTTTAACAAAGGATGCAAGCACAATTAAAGTTAACACACCTTTTTAGGCACGACAATGAACTTGTACAGAAACAAAAGTATGCCTAAATAGAGGTGGGCAAGTGAACAAATTAACAGAGAGCTGAGCTAGAGCTAAGCCACGGGTCGGCTCTGGCTCTAAGAACCCAGCACGAGCCGAGCCCTGAAAATAGTTGGCATGTAAATTATGCAGCAAACATCATGTACCTTATCATATAAGATTATTATTTGAAATGATAGTTTTTTTAGATGAACTTGGAAACATTTTTGCTCCGGGCCCTGACAACAATGTTATTAATGAATTAACAGGAAAATCCGTTTTCATCTGTATGTATGTAAACCTTTACTGTGGCATTTATTAAAAATCGATACAATAGCTCCATTTAAAATCGCAATGTTAAAAGGGACAAATAAAAAATCTGTGAAAATAAAAAAGGTCTGCAGATTGATTTTTTACAGAGTGGAGCCAGTTGTAAGAAATCCAACGAGGACAAGCTCAGCCCACCTTTGTGCAGGGATAACAAGACGGTTCATGTCATCGTGCAAAATGTTAAAATATTCCTCAAACCGCGCAAGGGCCATCAGTCTGTTACTGTCCAGACAATAACCCCAGGCCTCTTTACAAGCATTCATTCTGTGGGTTTAAAACACTGGCTTCAATAAAGGGCGTTGTGCTTTTGAAAATACCGGGCAGAAACATAATAGGTGCCGGGTCAATTTTTGCCTCTAGTCGCAAAATCTACAATGTTGACAGATCGATTGTTTCACCCAATTAGTTCAATTTTCTGGAATCGGTAGAGACATTCCCTGAGGCTTAAAACTGAGCCTCGTGTCATTCTAGTTAAAGTTTCTTAGAGGTAGGTCTGGGTTTTGAAATTTTCATGAGATTTGACGATTACGGGCACATAAGGAGCATCTCCAATTTTGTGTGTCAGTTTTGCAGGAGAGGGCCATGACTTGTTTTTTCAGCGCAGACCTGAGGGTCGTAGGTGCAAGTGCTGATCTTCAGTCTAGATTGACCTTTAGGTGGGTGGTTGGCTGCGGCTGCCAAGTATGTTCCACAGGGATTGTCCACGGTTTTATAGACCTTGAGGAGGTTCTTGTCTAAGGATCCTGAGGTGGGGGTGACCAATGATCGGTAATATTTATTGTGCGATGCCTTATGCTCCAGCTCTCTCCTGGCGAGGACATTCTAAGCTGTAACGGTCTACCTTGTGCATTTTGGTAGGGTAAATATCTGCCTTTAAACATTGTATCTTAGGTAGTGCAGTTGATAGTTTCCCAGGGTAAGCCTGGTGCCAATTGGAGACAGCGGGCAGAATGCTTGCCTCAGCCGATTGGCTATGCGGGCAATTATTTGGTTTGTCGAGAGCAAGTGCAATAGTAGCTGCTCATTTCATGAGATGCTGCAAGTGTACGCCATCCTTGTGGTTGTCAGAGAACCATACCCCCAGGTAGTTGTCGGTTGTTGAGCAGTTAATTGTCATTTCCCCTAATCTCCATTGCAAAGTCAGCGTGTGTTTGTATTTTTCAAGCATCATAACTTTGGTCTTTCCGGCACTGGCTGTGAGTTTATCACAAATATTATATACATTTAACTGATCCAGGGCTCTCAGCATTCCAATTCTCCTATGGTTAAGAAGGAGAAGATCATCTGCATATTGAAGTATGGTCATTCTATCTAAAAGACCCAATCTTTGGTGGTATTTTTTTGGCTTTCGATCTGACTTGACGGAAGTATTGCGTGTATAGATTGAACAGAATCGGTGCTAGCGCGCAACTCTGTTTTAAGCCTCGATTGGTCGGTTTTTCAGATGTGGCTTTATTTCCATTATCAAGCTTGATGTGGACCCATGTGTTTGATCTGAGACACAATTGCCTTAAATAAAGCCAGAGATGCCACGTTGTGCTAATTTTGACCTTAGTATGTTCCTATCCACACTATGGAATGTGATGGAATAATCTTTGAAGCAGGTGAAAGGTGGAGGACGAAAAGGTTTTGTTGTTTGATGAAATAAGTAAGCTACAGTGACCATGTTCTCAAAGGTCGAGGACTTCGCCCTAAAACCAGTTGTCATTGGTACCCTATATGTGTGGTAGTTTCTTTGTATAGATGGAGCAACAATATAGTCCATTAAATCCAATACAAGAGGTTTTTGCACATCACACATCCTGAAGGCAGGTATTTAAAGATGATGTCATATATGTTATCAAAGAAAAAGGAGACTTGCCGAAATATAATTTTTGCCTAGGATCACATAGTTTGGTCAAGTGGGGAAGCCAAGAATGATCCTAGGTTTTCTGGTTTCACATTATGCAATTCAGCCACTTGAGGGGTATCTCTTTCTCTAATTTTTAACATCAAAGGTTTATGCTTTGTTTTTAATTCTTTTAACATGAGGGTAGAGCGTGAGTGTCTGGCAGATGTCACATACTTGAGCTTGAGGGTCCAAGACGACCTAGAGATGAGGCAGAGCCAGATGCCTGGCTTGAGCTTTCAGTGGCTCGCCCACTTCTATGCCATAAGTACGCCAAACGTACATTTCATGCCAGCAGGATGGAACAGTAGGTTTTGGGACTTGAAACATTTGTATAAGAGTAGCCTTGCATTGTAGCGAGGTGTACGGAATGAGTACCAACAGGCATTCCCACAAGCGACAGTAGTGAACACGCTCATGAATCAGTAAGACCTTCAACTGACAGCTGTGAATTAAAGAGTGTGTAAATGCAATCAGCTACGGTTCAACATTCCATGAAAATTTCCATGCAGTCATTGGGGGTTTCCAGGGCACAGCTAGCAGTGGTGCTGCGGTCTGAGGTTCTAGGGCTAGCTGCTTGCCAGGTATAATTGTTGTTTACTACCTAACAGTGGGGCTAGTTTTCTTGCTTGCTTTACAGTGCATGTACCCATGCTATGCCACTGTGTTACTGGGTTTACAGCAACTTGATGATGGTAATCTCGCCCACACCCACTGTTCACTCGCTGAGGCAGGATGCTAAAACTACCTGTGAAATTCTGCGGAAACTGCTCGCTGCATATAACGTGCCCAGTCGCCTGCAAGCGTATTGGCAGGGCCACCAGAATTGTGTGATATTGCTGCTCCAGCGATTTTTGCATAATTATGCATTTGTTGCATTTGCCACATAATCCATTATATGCCGCATAATCTGCAGATTTTAACAAAAAAACATTTTGGGCCAGATGTATGACCATTTTTGCATGCGCAAACGGGTTTGCGAACCCGTTTGTGCATACAAAAACAGCATGGAGAATGTACAAACCCTATTTGGGAGTCGCAATTTTTTGTAACTCGCAAAATAGGGTTTTGCGACTAGCTATTAGGAAGGGGCATTCCCTTCCTAATATCGAGCGCAACCCCTGTAAGAATGTTTTGCGTCAAGGCTGGGACCACTGCCTGCCCTTAAAAAAATGAAACAAAAACGTTAAAAACATTTTATTGTTTACATGCATCCCATTTTCCTTTAAGGAAAACGGGCTGCATAAAAAAAACTGCTTTATTTAAAAGCAGTACCAGACATGGTGGTCTGCTGAGCCCAGCATGCCACCATACCTGGGAGGGCCTGCTATTCCCAATGGGGTCACAAATTGCGAGATGCTCATTAATATTCATGAGCCTCTCAATTTGCGACCCCATTGGGAATCGCTAACAGTGTGAAATAAGCTGTTGTACATTGGAAATAGCACCTCGCAAATTGCGAGTCGCAAAAAACTCACAATTTGTGAGGCGCTATTTCCACAGTCTTACATCTGGCCCTTTGTTTCTAGCTCAGTTAAAAAAGATAATAAAAATGCGACGACGTGTTGTCGCAAAGTGGAAGGCTCTTTGCAAAGTTGGCCTGGTCACTATTCTGTTGCTTATTGATATAGCTGGAAGTTAAACTGGTACTAATGAGGTGCACTTAATGCCCACAGAGGGGTCGATTCCGATCCCGTAAAAAGCGCTCCGAATCATCGTACGGAGCATTTTTTTCCGTACGAATCGTACCTGTAACCATCCCCGTACGAACGACGTAGTACGATCCACACCCAATGCAGCTATCCGTACGAATCGTACCAGGGACCGTACGAATAGAATTCC
Organism: Lissotriton helveticus; assembly: GCF_964261635.1. NCBI lineage: Eukaryota > Metazoa > Chordata > Amphibia > Caudata > Salamandridae > Lissotriton > Lissotriton helveticus. The sequence continues at coordinate 1,798,256,984 of NC_136057.1, forward strand.
CGTACGAATCGCCCTCAGAACCCGCTGTACACGACGTTTATACGGTTCGGGGCGGGTTTTTACGACCCGGCAAGTACGATCCGTGTTGGGTACGCTCCATACGACCCTTTTTCTACGGGAGCTGGAAACTGCCGTAAAATCAGAGTTCGCCCCGAAACAGGTATGAAACGCCCCCCCCCTGGGTACGGCGCATACACCCCATGATCGCAGGGGTACGCGCCGTACCCCTGCGATCATGGGGTGTACGCGCCGTACCCCTGCGATCATGGAGGGTACGTGCCATACACCCAGCGTACATGGGGTACATGCCGTACCCCATGTACGCTGGGTGTACGGCACGTACCCCCCATGATCGCAGGGGTACGGCGCGTACTCCTGCGATCATGGGGTGTACGCGCTGTACGGTGTGTATGTGATTGTGCGCTTTTCCGTACGAATCGTCCTTACCTGACGTGGACCGTCCGACTCGCGTCTGGGTACCCCGGTCAGGATCATAATCGTCGGGTCATACGGCATCCGTACGAGTCATACGGAAACGGCTCCGGATGCGAGTCGTACGGACGGTGATTTTTAACGGATCAGAATCGACCCCAGAGTGTTACCAAGTTTACCAAGTATAGGTAATGCATCGGTTTCGCCTATCAATTAACGTCCAGGAGAAGGAAAGAGCTCACTGACAGATAACACAGGAGTGGAGAGGATGTGGCACACTGGCCAGAGCTGCTGATTCGAGAGCCGGGGATCCCGGTTCGAGTCTCGGCAGCTCCGCACAACATCCTGTGATTCTATGCAAATCACTTAATCTCCTCAGGTGATAAATTGGTATATAAATAAGCTGCAAGAGTAGAAGACAAATCTTTATGAAAAGATAGTACCACCAAAGCAGATGTTAACAGAATTTCAGTGGCAGAAAACTGATAAGAGAAGCAGACGAGGAAGAAGCATTGGTAAATGTAGGTAAATATGCTACAGCCAATTGAAATGGAGGAAAGGTAAGTGGCACGCACAGGAACCAATGAAAAGCCAGGAAAGCGGCATGTAAGTCCCTATTAAGTTTATATTAAAAACAATAGATTTCTCAAGCACAATGCAAGCAAGCGCTGTGCAGGCAAAACCTAAAAATTATGAAATAATGAAGTGATATTACAAAATGTGCTGCATTATGCTACATAATTTGGCCCTCTTTTGACACATAATTCCAGTGGCCCTGAGTATATGCAAATGTCTGCATTGATTCAGACGTGAATATGATATCTGAAACGCTACATGAGAAGGGCGTAAGTCACCAGGGAAAAAAGAATAATTTTGAAATCGGCAAAGATTTAAGAACACAAAAAACACATCTGATGCCTTGACCTGTATATGTGGTAACACAATGTGCAAACCAGGCAAAAGATTGCATCCCCGCTATGATCTGTACACTCACTTGTTAATAAATTCCCATTTCTTTCTGCTGCAGGAGAAACTTTCTTCTTACCGTGGCACCAACACTGGCAAGATTCTCTGATCTATGAGAATGGCAGACTCTTTAGGTCGAGCCTTCGCAGCCCGCATGCGCTGCAAAGGAAAACAACCTTTTCCGAGGGCTTAGGCTTCTCAGCCAAGCATGTGCACGCGTTCCATTGCCTTCAATGGCAACGCGTGCACGTCACGAGACTCACTCGCGGGAGGCACGGCCCATCTGGTCGCAATTATTGCTCCCGCGAGTGAATCCCTCCCCCTGCTGCCATGCGAGTGGCGTGCTTTTTTCTTTATTTAAATGCAGATGATGGCTTTCACGGCCGCGCGGCCGTCACAACCTTACAAGCCAAGCGTTTGCTTCTTGCAATGAAAGACAAGAGCCGTAGGCAAACTCTTGCTTTAAAGGGTGAGATAAGCTCCCGCTCCACCCACCCCAGCTATACCTAGATAAGAGGGTCTTGAAACTGATAACATGGCCAGGACAAGATCCCTCTTGCCTTGCACCTGAAGAGCATATTTTTATTAGCTCCAGAGTCCAGACAGGCATGCTCGAGGCTCCAAAAGTGCGTTGCCTCAAAGCTAACTCCATGTGTCGGGACCCTAAATATCCAACCCTGGGTTTGGAGGCCCGGGGCTCCAGAATCAGGCTTTTTAGAGGGATATTACGAGGCTCCCGAGGGTCAAGGGCTCTTTAAAGGCCCGGCCTCAACTGACAGTCAGTCCGAGTCTACTTCGCGCTCTGGGCTCCCTGAAGCAGCCGCCTGTTCTAGACAGAATCTCCATGATCCAAAGTCCCCTCACTCACCTCTGAAGATATGTTGTCCGAGGCTCCCACGTAGCCTTCAGTCATCATATGACCTCCCTCCGCCCTCGCTGTTACGCTTACAGTATATTTACAAGGCCATCTGTGGCTGTTGATCAGTGAATGCCAGTACGTGTATGATCATTCACTAGCCAGAGTAAATGATTAATTAATTACCAGAAGGAGCATTGCCGCGCATCTGGAACCCGAGGTGCTGGCTTGTGGTTCTGTTACGGCCCTTCAGCCGCCAGGATCTGCGGCGCGGGTGCTCCAACGCACGCTCAGAAGCGCCTGTCCTGTCCTAAGGCAATCGGGGATCCGTCTGTCAGCCTCGAGGTGCTCGGGCGTTCTGTCACTTCCCCTAGGTGCTTAGAGGTCTACCCCTCAGCCTGCGGTTGTCTGGGGGTTTGCCGTCCCTAGTCAGCCCAGCCCAGAGCCCAGCGTCGGATTGGTAATGCGGGCATTCGGGCAATGCCCGAGGGGCCGGTGTCCAAGTTCCTGCTGTGGGCTGCTTTTTAGGTCGAGTAATTCATTACTCTAAACCTATTGTGTTAGAACAAACTCTCTGAACAAGCCGGATTTCCCTACAATGCTTCTCCAGGCGCGCGCTTGGTCTCGCACACCACCATCAAAGGATTCTGCTCCCCCTCACTCACACCCCATCCCCATATGCTCCTTTCCTCCCTCCCAATCGCTGGCTCCCCCGTCCCCCCACCAGGCTCTCGAAGCACGACGCTTCACCATCGCTTCCCTCCCGCTCGCTCACTTCCCTTCTCCCCCGCCCCCCCACCCCCATCCGACTTGTTTGTTGTTCTTTGCGACCCGGCCGCGCAGCCAATGTTTGTTTTCCTTTTTCTCGTTCCAAGCTAAACTGCACTCTCTGCCTACCCTTCTCCCTTGCTTGTTTCTCATGCCCCAGTCCTTCCCTCCCTCTATTTGCCTACCTCCCCCTCCATTCACAATCCCTCCCTTCCACATATTTCCATCTCTGCTCTTTCCAGCATTTGTTGTCTCTGTTTCTCTCACATATCAGCTCTCGCCCTCCTTCACTGTCCGTGGCCCCATTCCTAAACACTTATCTGCCTTTCCGGGTTCTGTGCCCCGCCCCACCACAGACACCGCTGCCCCACACCCAAAGACGCTGCCCCACCCCCGCCCTCACGGCTCTGTTATGGCACCGGGTGCTGCTTTAGCACCTAAGCCCCCTATCTGTTTTCAACATTATATGATCCAATCCTTTGTCTGACATCTGCTAAGCAAACAGTCAAATCGTTTTCATTCTGCTGTCCACTGTTTATAGAGAACGGCAGAAAGGGGCCTCTCATACAAATCTTCAAGAAGATCTTTGCTGTGGTTTGTTGAACAGGTTCTCAGAGCACCCGTTTTTAGACCTGGGGAAAAGGGCGGCTCTTACAAGAGAACGCGTTTCATGGGCAATAAAGTAGTAACATCACACATTTAAGAAATACAAACATACGTATGTCCATGAAGAAGATAGTAAAATAAATGCTTTTTGTTTTGATGGAATACAAATTTTAAAAATAGAAATGTTTGCACGTGTGACCTTCCTAGTACTATTATGTGTTCCTTTCTCACTGTCACGGTCCCATTGCTTGTTTTTATTCCCACTTAAAGCTCTGCCTCACGCTGTATCTCTGACTGCCCATAGTAATCTTGGCCTTCTAATTCACAAGAGCCTATGTTTTCTGTAGTGTTTCCAGCCAACCCCCCACTCCATCCATCCATCCATCCATCCCACTCCATCCATTCATCCCCCCACTCCATCCATCCATCCCCCACTTCATCCCCCCACTCCATCCATCCATCCATCCATCCATCCATCCCCCCACTCCACCCATCCATCCACCCCCCCACTCCATCCATCCATTCATCCATCCATCCCCCCACTCCATCCCCCATCCATCCATCCCCATCCATCCATCCATCCCCCCACTCCATCCCCCAATCCATCCCCCTATCCATCCATCCATCCCCCACTCCATCCCCATCCATCCATCCCCCCAGTCCATCCCCCCACTTCATCCCCCACTCCATCCATCCATCCATTCATCACCCTCACTCCATCCATCCATCCATCCATCCATCCATCCATCCATCCATCCACCCCCCACTCCATCCTTCATCCCCCCTCTATCCATCCCATTCCATCCATCCATCCACCCATCCCACTCCATCCATCCATCCATCCCCCCACTCCATCCATCCCACTCCATCCATCCCCCTACTCCATCCATCCCACTCCATCCATCCATCCATCCCCCACTCCATCCATCCATCCATCCCACTCCATCCATCCATCCATCCATCCCACTCCATCCATCCCACTCCATCCATCCATCCATCCCACTCCATCCATCCATCCATCTATTCGCCCCCACTCCATCCATCCACCCCCCCACTCCATCCATCCATCCCCCCAATCCATCCATCCATCCATCCATCCATCCATCCATCCATCCATCCATCCATTCCCCTGACTCCATCCATCCATCTAGCCCTCCCCCACCCCACACTCCATCCCTCCCCCGCCCCACACTCCATCCCTCCCCGCCCCACACTCCATCCCTCCCCTGCCCCACACTCCATCCCTCTCTGCCCCACACTCCATCCCTCGCCCACACTCCATCCCTCCCCCACCCCACACTCCATCCCTCCCCCGCCGACACTCCATCTCCATCCCTCCCCCGACCCACACTCCATCCCTCGCCCGCCCCACACTCCATTCCTCCCCGCCCCACATTCCATCCCTCGCCCACACTCCATCCCTCCCTCGCCCCACACTCCATCCCTCCCCCGCCCCACACTCCATCCTTCGCCCACACTCCATCCCTCGCCCACACTCCATCCCTCGCCCACCCTCTATCCCTCGCCCTCCCTCTATCTCTCACCCTCCCTCTATCTCTCGCCCTCCCTCTATCTCTTTCTTGCCCTCCCTCTATCTATCTTGCGCCCTCCCTCTATCTATCTTTCGCCCTCCCTCTATCTATCTTTCGCCCTCCCTCTATCTATCGCCTTCACTATCTATCGCATCACCACAGCATCACTCAGCACCACCACAGCATCACTCAGGGGCACCACAACATCACTTTTGTGACGCAGCGGCGGCGCAAATCCTGCTCCATGGTGCGGCGGTACTTACAACGTGACGCATCTGAGAGATGTGTCACGTTGTAAGGCCCTGCGCCACATGTAGGCGTTCCTGTGCAGGGGGGGGGCGTTCCGGTGCAGGAACGCCTCCTAAAAGTGGCTGAGTGAAATCTACAAGATTTCCCTCAGTCACTTTTAGGCCCATGCTGCGTCAAAACCCTCCATCCATCCCACTCCATCCATCCATCCATCCCACTCCATCCATCCATCCATCTATTCGCCCCCACTCCATCCATCCACCCCCCCACTCCATCCATCCATCCCCCCAATCCATCCATCCATCCATCCATCCATCCATCCATCCATTCCCCTGACTCCATCCATCCATCTAGCCCTCCCCCACCCCACACTCCATCCCTCCCCCGCCCCACACTCCATCCCTCCCCGCCCCACACTCCATCCCTCCCCTGCCCCACACTCCATCCCTCTCTGCCCCACACTCCATCCCTCGCCCACACTCCATCCCTCCCCCACCCCACACTCCATCCCTCCCCCGCCGACACTCCATCTCCATCCCTCCCCCGACCCACACTCCATCCCTCGCCCGCCCCACACTCCATTCCTCCCCGCCCCACATTCCATCCCTCGCCCACACTCCATCCCTCCCTCGCCCCACACTCCATCCCTCCCCCGCCCCACACTCCATCCTTCGCCCACACTCCATCCCTCGCCCACACTCCATCCCTCGCCCACCCTCTATCCCTCGCCCTCCCTCTATCTCTCACCCTCCCTCTATCTCTCGCCCTCCCTCTATCTCTTTCTTGCCCTCCCTCTATCTATCTTGCGCCCTCCCTCTATCTATCTTTCGCCCTCCCTCTATCTATCTTTCGCCCTCCCTCTATCTATCGCCCTCACTATCTATCGCATCACCACAGCATCACTCAGCACCACCACAGCATCACTCAGGGGCACCACAACATCACTTTTGTGACGCAGCGGCGGCGCAAATCCTGCTCCATGGTGCGGCGGTACTTACAACGTGACGCATCTGAGAGATGTGTCACGTTGTAAGGCCCTGCGCCACATGTAGGCGTTCCTGTGCAGGGGGGGGGCGTTCCGGTGCAGGAACGCCTCCTAAAAGTGGCTGAGTGAAATCTACAAGATTTCCCTCAGTCACTTTTAGGCCCATGCTGCGTCAAAACCCTGCGCCTGCCTGAAACAGGCGTAAGGATTGACGCAGCATTAACTAGATAGGGCCCCCGGAGCATTGCTGGAGCTGCGTCGCGCTTGCAACGCAACTCCAGCAATGCGTCACTTTTACGGCACAGATGCGTGACGCATCTGTGCCGTTTTTGCACATGGTGCGCCACATTGTAAATGCAAGATATGAACAAGGGAACCCAATATACCCTTGTAGGCTTGGGCATCAGACGTTTGAGGTCAATGTATGCTACAAGGGACTTGATTGTAAACAGCAATAGATTACAAATGGGAGTAGTACAAATGTATCGTCCTCCAGTGAATCAAAACTGATATCACACTAACAAACTAGAACATATCAAACAAAGAATGGAAGGAAAAAGAAGCACGGAAGAAATAAATTATATGCAAAGAATTATTTTATATTGAATGTCAAAGCATTACATGGGGAGATACATTGAGAGTAAATCAAGCAAAAAGAGTTATGAACAAAGATACAGTTTACATCAACTAATTGGTTCACAACAAAAACATCAACTCCTGGTGGATATAGCAAACAACCAAATAATATAATTAATAATGGTTGTATGTTGGTGCCAAGGCAACGCTTCTGGAGATGATGGAAGTGTCGAAGTTTCGGTCTATTGTGCAGTCGTCAAGAAGACCATCATCAGGACAATAATCATTAGTTGCTGGGACAACCACCGATTAAAACAATAGATTGATATTACTATCAAAACATATTGTAAACTTAATAGTTTAGGCACCTTTCCTGCCTGTCTTTTCCTCTGCTGCAAGTGGCCCTGGGTCTGTCCTACGTCGAGCTCTTGGGTGTCATGGGTTCCCCTCCCGGTTCTGCCAAGAGGTGTCAGGCTATTGATGGCTAGTGAAGTCTGAAAGTGGTGGGGCGCAAAAACGATTACTTTTGTCTGAGCGAAAGTAATAAAGTGGGTGGAGGGGGTCTCCCAAGAGATTTTTTTTCATGGAGTAAATTGTGGATTTGCCAGCACAGTTTCTTTAATAAAAGTGCAATTCCCTTTACAGGCATTTTTAAAGGTTTTCCGAACAAACCTGACTGCTCCAGACCTACAGGCACTAGGTGAGAGACCTGCCTGCATGTAGAAAACTGAGACTTGGGGTCTGCTGCAGCTTCATTAAACCGGCATATATCAGGGTTACCAAATGGCCAAAGGTCCACCTAGACATTGTTGTTCAAGTTTATTAACATTAGAACAGGTTAACTACCACAGGAAGTCAATCATAATATATAACTGTTTTGCAGGAAGCAGAAACAAGTTCTTTAGAAAACGTCAAAAAAAATAAAGCGGAAAATGAAGGAATGTGTTAGAATTATAAAGATCAGCGCCCTTTTAAATAAAGTAGGGAGAACGTTTGAAAACCAGCCAAAGGCACACAACCCCTTTCAGAAGATATTTGAAATTGATAATTTCGGTTTCTTGGGTGTGATTGATACCTGTAACCATAGGGCGGCTTAAGGTAAGTTATTCATTTCTTCCTTATTCGCATCGCTAAAGGTGCTTTTAGCAGCACATCTTCAGTGATTTTGTCTGCCTCCTCGAGCCATTTAAGTATTGACAAATACAAATCTACTGGTATGGTCAGACCCTGTGCTGATCACCCAGTGGAAGCAGAAGCATACATCTTTAACTTTTAAAAAGGGACGATAGGAGTGCTATACTGAAACAGGTACATAAGGGCAACACAAAAGAGAATAAAAGCAGTAAAAGGGGATTATTCTGATCTACAAGGCGGTCAAGTGTGAAATCTGGGAATGGAAAGCGAGATTCTTGCCACAACAAGCAAAAATATGAGCTACCCTGCTCTATCTACAATGATGAATTGAAGCGTACTCTGTGTAGAGGACGACCCACTAGGCACAACTTATTTCCGCTTTCGTGCGTAGAAAATTTGTGAAAATATTTGATCCAATCAAGGTGAAACTTTCATAAGTAGGGTGTTTATTTGAAGATAATTGTTGTCATTAACTTCCAAGTTAAATTCATATTGACGATTTTCACATGATTTTATAATCCATAGATTTTTTCAAAAACGTTCCCAATGCATTTCGTGCACATGGTGCACTTCTTCAGGGGAATCTAAACGTAAAAGATCAAATGAACTCAGTATGAGGATAGGATCCTATTAAACAAATAGGTAAACGTTTTTACATCATCAATCTAAACATTTTTTAAATTTAAAACATGCAATCTGATGTTATCAAAAATAATGACTTGAGAAATATTAGTAATGATGATATGTCAGCATGATAAACGAAGAGGAAAATATAGATTATTTTAGTGGATCACTGAAGTGTAAACGATATTTTGATTAGTCTAAATGCTTGTCCGGAAAAACATGAGGTGCTTATTAACCAATGTTCGTGGAATCACTCGAAAACCTGCATTCACTCGATAAAGTGCATCGCGCTATTTCGCGACTAAAGAGTGTATAAGAAAGTGCTCGTGACAGATCTCTTACCTATAAATCATGCAAAAGAAGTTCTAACTGGTGTCTTCCGTGTTCTGGCCGGGTTCCGAAATCGAGCCCGCAGTTCAACCGTTGTGAGTGTGTTTGGAAATAAATATAGGACTGAAGGGTGATGATTCAAAGTGAGCCCCCACTATTATTTGTATTTTGTTTGATTCAAAGTGAGCGCCATCTTGAAATGGTGAAATACATGCATGGATGTGTTTGAAACAGAAGATCTGTGCTAGTTTACTTTAGGTGCCATCTTGAAAAGGTGAAATTAACAGGGTGCGTAAAAGGATAATAATGGTGTGATATGGGAAACCAAAAAGTTTTGTTTTTCTACATTTATCTCACCTCGAAATACGCAGCACGGCAAAACAACTAGATATAAAGAAACATGCCAACATATGATGAAATAACTAGACTAACCGAAACACGAGCAGACACGTTTGCATTCTTAGACGATGATGCAACCAAGATCTATGCTCTCATTAATGAGGATACCACCCCGTCAACAAACAAAAGAAATAAAGAAAACAATTTAAAACAACTGATATATCTGACGAAAAGAGAGATTAATCAGCGACTCCACGCGAGTACCTTGATAAAGTACCATAGAGCACAGAGAATTCCCAGAGGTCTGAGAGTGCCACTAAAACCATTATTGTGCAGAAATAATCCAAAGTTTGTAGAGCGTTGGTACGCAATATTAAACAAATGTTCCTTGGATTTAATTTTACTCATAATCGAGGAATTGTCCAGAGTTCTAGAAGACCTACAGAAAGACATAGCTATCATCAAAACAGAACTAGAAGAAATGACACCCAAAGAGGAATGGAAAAAACTTTAGATGACATTTAAATTCAACTTGAGAAATACATGGAAGAAATTAACGAACGCAAGATTCGTAAATACAGGAGAGACACCATAGACTATGAAATGGGTGAAGTCTATTCATGGGCAGAAATTTATGCAAAAAGACGCCAAAATAAACCTCCACAATCTAACACTGAAACATCTTCATCTGAAGATGAACAAAGAAATCAGCAACAAAAAAACCAACGAACAACCTTCAACATTCAGAGGACAACCGACCAACACCATGGAGCCTTTTTTAGAATCAGGCCCCCCAGTAAACACAGACCCAGGAGGGGAAAAAGACAATGGAAGTACGACTCCACCCGCCAAACAGCCAGTTCAACTGAATCGCCGGAACAAACCGAAGAAAAACAATTAGTTATAAACATTTCAGACTACCAATTGAATCAGATGGAACTAAACAGTTTACAAAAAGGTTCATCTTTTGTTCCTACCTATCACACAGACAAACTAGAATTGGATGTTAGTTTATTTAAACTGATGCGAAATCTTCGCCTAAGAAATTATTTTGAGAACGTTTTATCACAACCTTCTACAGAACCTGATAACCAACCCAAGGGTCTAAAACCTCGGAGCACCTTTCAACCGTCAGTTAGTCACAAGACGCTTGACAACTTCGAAAAAATAGTGCAGAATGATATCAACAAGTTAAACTTCAGGTGTAGAAGCAAAATGCAAAATATGTCTAAAAAAGAATGGAATATTCTACGGAACGTAGGGAGGAATCCTGACATCACATGTCAATGTGCAGATAAAGGGGGAGCCCTGGTTATTATGAATTCAACATTTTACAGAACCCAAGTACGACAACATGTATATGATGAAGAAACCTACATGAAATTGAGTCAAGACCCCACCCAGGAATACCAAGATCAACTGAAACAAATCTTACAGAGAGCTCAAGATGAAGGCACGATCACCAACAGAACCAAAAAATATCTCACACAGGACAATCCCAAAACACCGGTTATTTATATGCTTACCAAAATGCATAAACACCCTACCAATCCACCATTTCGACCCATAGTGTCGACAAAAGGGAGCATAGACGAACCCATTGGGAAATTTTTGGACACCCATTTACAGCCATTCATAACCAAGATGAACACATATATCAAAGATACAACCGATTTCATTAACAAAATTTCCACCATTCAACTACAAGAGGACCAAGAGATCTGGATGTGTACCATCGACGTCAAGTTCCTCTACACCTCAATCCCGCACAATTTAGGATTAGAATCAATAGAGGAAATTCTCATGACATCAAACCTTGAGCAAAACTTTCAAATATTTCTCATGGACCTACTCACCTTCACCTTATACTAAAGTTACTTTAGATGGGAAGATGAACATTTCTTACAACTCACGGGAACCTCGATGGGCAATTGTGCCGCTCCAGCATATGCGAACAGTTTTGTGAACATTTTTGAGAACAGATACATCTTGAATCAAGACTCTTGGAAGAAACATGCTCAAGTCTTCTTTAGATTCATCGATGACATCTTTGTACTCTGGGAAGGGACATTACAAGACCTTCTATTATCAGTGAATCAACTCAATGAGATAAATGATCGCCTTCAATTTACCCACACCATTGACAACAAAACCATCGCATATCTAGATGTTCAACTCACATGAAACAGAGACAAAATTGAAACGACCCTATACAAAAAAACAACAGACCGTAACAATCTTCTCCATTATAAGAGTTTTCACCAAACATCTTTAAAGAACAATCTTCCTATATCACAACTATATAGAGTGAAAAGAATGAACTACAAAGACAATTGCAAAATATGATCACAAGGTTTGAAGAAAGAGAATATCCTAAACCAATTTTGGACAAAGCATTAGAAAAGTGTACAACCAAAACCAGAAAAGATCTTTAACAAACCGCTTCAAAAAAAGAAACATTAAAAACAGTGATAGTATCCAAATTTTCAACTATGAGCAACCAATACAAGAAGATAATCAAAAAACATTGGACATTACTCACAAACGAACCAGATTTTCAAACCTTTATTGCTCATCAACCCACATTCGGATATACCAGAAGCAAAAATATACAAGACATCTTGAAACAAACTGGAGACATGGAAACAGGCAATTACAAAGGAACTATACCTTGCTATAATTGCAGTTGTTGCAACAACATAATAAAGGGCAACACCATGACACATCCAATGAGAGGGACGACCATCAAATTAAAGACCACAGCTACCTGTGACTCTCAGCATGTAACATATTATCTAAAATGTCCGTGTGGACTCATATATGTGGGAAAAACGATCAGAAAAATTAAAGTGCGAATATCAGAACACAAGAGTAACATAAGAACCAACAACTTGAGATCTAGTGTGGCCACACATTTCAATGAGAGACATCACAATATCAGTCAACTGAAGTTTGCGGTACTTGGAAACCATTGTTAAAACCCCAGGCAGAGACATGAATCAAACACTGTTACAACGAGAAAATCATTGGATATACTATTTGAATGCCATGAAACCAAATGGGCTCAATGACAGAGTAGAATTCTCTTGCTACTTATAGAGCGATGACTTTATGCAATAATTTGCTGAACCTTATCCGCTACAGCATGTTCTACAGAACATATCATTTGTTCACTAAGACTGTTGACCCATAATTGCACTGTTTTATTGATATGTTTATGTTGTACAATTTCAGATTGACCTTAATAATTATATCACAACTCTACATATTGATTCCTTTCCCATATCACATCATTAATATCCTTTCACGCACCCTGTTAATTTCACCTTTTCGAGATGGCACCTAAAGTAAACTAGCACAGATCTTCTGTTTCAAACACATCCATGCATGTATTTCACCATTTCAAGATGGCGCTCACTTTGAATCATCACCCTTCAGTCCTATATTTATTTCCAAACACACTCACAACGGTTGAACTGCGGGCTCGATTTCGGAACCCGGCCAGAACACGGAAGACACCAGTTAGAACTTCTTTTGCATGATTTATAGGTAAGAGATCTGTCACGAGCACTTTCTTATACACTCTTTAGTCGCGAAATAGCGCGATGCACTTTATCGAGTGAATGCAGGTTTTCGAGTGATTTCACGAACATTGGTTAATAAGCACCTCATGTTTTTCGGGACATGCATTTAGACTAATCAAAATATCGTTTACACTTCAGTGATCCACTAAAATAATCTATGTTTTCCTCTTCGTTTATCATGCTGACATATCATCATTACTAATATTTCTCAAGTCATTATTTTTGATAACATCAGATTGCATGTTTTAAATTTAAAAATTGTTTAGATTGATGATGTAAAAACGTTTGCCTATATGTTTAATAGGATCCTATCCTCATACTGAGTTCATTTGATCTTTTACGTTTAGATTCCCCTGATGAAGTGCACCATGTGCACGAAATGCATTGGGAAGGTTTTGAAAAAATCTATGGATTATAAAATCATGTGAAAATCGTCAATATGAATTTAACTTGGAAGTTAATGACAACAATTATCTTCAAATAAACACCCTACTTATGAAAGTTTCACCTTGATTGGATCAAATATTTTCACAAATTTTGTACGCACGAAAGCGGAAATAAGTTGTGCCTAGTGGGTCGTCCTCTACACAGAGGACGCTTCAATTCTTCATGTGCAACACTCTAAGGGGGAGAGAGTGATACCACTGGAGCACGCTACATTAGCACAAATTGAACACGATAAAGCCTGTGCGCCGACCAAAAAGTTTTGTCTATCTACAATGATAACATCAGTGGTGGCTGGTGACATTTGAAAGAGGTAAGGCGTAACAGTTTGGGATGTGTGCCCTATGGCGAGTGAGCGTAGGGAGCAAAGCTGATCGTCATAAGAGGCACATGGAGCTTAAGCCTCAGGTAGCTCCTGCTCTGCCCTTCAAAGATCCTAACAGTACCTGGGCAGCATTGTTGGATACCCCTGCACACCCTGTGAGCATGTCTGTACCCCAATGTGTTCTGATACCCCAGACAGCTCATGAGGGGTCAGAAACAACTCATAAAGCGACAACTGTGAACACAGAGATTTCCCTGAGTTCCTAATGTTGACCCTGTGCCTAAGATAGATCCGATACTCCGGGCAGTTTTTCACCACGGAACAAATGTGGACCATGTGGAAGTAAATGGTCTTACCTCTCTTGTCAGTGGGCAGCCACATGCTCGAAAGGCCTGTTCACAAACCGTGCAGGAAGGGAATAAAGCTACAGTGCCTTCAGGCTGCCGGTACTTATTTCTTAACTTAGTAAATTGCTATACATAGATTGAGTTGGCAAATGATCACGCCATGAACAGATCTGTGAAACCCAAATTAAACAGTGCAATTAAAGGTGGTGGAAGGGAGCATCATCGTACCACCTGGAGGGGAGGTTCTGAGCAAGAGTCGAAAAGTGAAAAGCTAATGAGGTGGACGAACATCAAAACGTGGGATTCAAAGCCGGTGCCCAGACAGCACTCTGGCGGCTCTTGGTACAGAACGTTAATTTTGGAAGAGAAGTGCCCAGCACAGACCACTGGCCACTTGTGTGAATAAGCATTGGCATAGCCAATAGGTCTCGCTTTTGGGACCTTATAAATATTTAGTTATGCAGCACAATATCCTTGGTGCAACAACATCAACTGTTGCGTGGCTAAACACTTAGAAGGTCCCAAAAGCGAGACCTATTGGCTATGCCAATGCTTGTTTTTGAAAAGGCTCAGGCCGCCCATATCTTTCAAGGCGGGACATGGACTGTTGTGATACGGCCAATGATGCGTGTTGAGTGCCGCTGCCTCATAACCTTTCCAGTGTCGTGGTCAGCCGAAGGAATGTCACTTATCCGGCAGAAGGGCCCTCCTCTTCCTCCAGATGGAGAGGAGCTACAGTGATGTCTCCACTGCGCAGGGGCAGCTCTAGGCACATGGCGGCCCTGGGCAGGGAGCGTAGGTAGGGGGCCCCAGAAGAGGGGGACCGGGCGGGGCGGAGCGCGGAGGCCAGTGAAGAGAGGGGGGGGGGGGTCAGGGTGTTTGGAAGAGGAACAGAGCCGGAGGTCGCTAAATCCCTGCCAGGGGCCGCCACGCAAATATGTCTCCATCCACAGAGGATTATTATATTAACCTCTTCCATGCTCATGACGAGCTGAGCTCGTCATCAGCCACGGCGCTCCGGTGCTCATGATGAGCTCAGCTCGTCATGAGCCGTGGAACACTCGCATATGGGGATAAATCCCCTGCTGTGCTGAGCGTTCCACGGCAGGAAATGCACCTGTGACGAGCTGAGCTCGTCATTAGCACAGGAGCGCCGTGCCTCATGACGAGCTCAGCTCGTCATGAGCATGCGGGCGCTGTGCGCGCCCCCCTCCCCTCCAGCACAGCGGCAAAATAACTCCCGCGGCGAAGGGGATAAGGATATATATTGGCGTGGTGGCCCCTGGGGTTTGGTGGCCCTGTGCAGGTGCACAGCTTGAACATGCCTAAGGCCGCCCCTGCACTGCGAGATAGAAAGCATCAATGACATCAGCACCGGCCTGAGGAGGGGAAGGAGCGATGCCAGCTTACAGTCACTTTAAGTGTTCACTTTACAGTTAAGATGCGCTGTGTCATCAATCCCTCCCGATTCAGGCGCGAAACTACTGATTTCAAAGCCAGTCTCTCGCCTCCCGATTCCTGCATGTGGAAACTAGATTCCTCAGCGGGCTTCAGATGGCAGGGGCTGGTCTTGTGTGACTCGGAGTATGCTCTGCCAGTGCTTTCTCTGTGTTTCTGACAGGTTTGGAAAAAAACGTATACTTTAATTTCTGATATCCGATCCTGCAGCAGCACACTTGCAAGTCCCATACATGCCCAGAGACCCAATGCAGGCCGCAATAGATGTCAGTAGGAGAAATACATTCTCCCAATTATTATTTTTTAAATCTTCCACTTTCCTCTTCCAAAATGTTGGAATGTATATATCCGAGGTCAGTCACCCTGAATCAATGCAGACATTGCGGGCAATATATGCAACGACCGAGCAGATGTATTATATTTGTGATCAGAGAACAGCATCAAGTGGAAGGAAGTTGCTAGGAAGAAAATAAAGCATTGGTAAAGCCAATAGGTTTCACTTTTGCAAGCTAATGGCTTTGACAATGCAGCGAGGCAGAAAGTAAAAAAAAAGACAAAAAGTGCTATGAATCTACCAGCAGCCACTACATATTGCTTTTTTTGTTTTAATTGCTGGCGGCAGGGCGGGGGTCAACACAGAGGGTGTGGATACCTCCTGCCAACCCACCCACCAGAAATAAACTTTCACCCATATTTCAAAGCTGCTATGCAACATGGCTAAAACATTTACAAAGCCAATAGGGCACGTAGGTAAGACCTTGTTGCTGTACCAATGCTTCTTTTACAAGATGAGCTATCTTGGTAACCCATTTTTCTTAGGGACCTCTTCATGGTGTGTACAGCAGACTGGGAAACCGACACCCTTGAGTTCAATGCAGGGAGCGAAACCCATGCTCTCTGTCCCCAGAAGCTAAAGTATAGGAGTGTTAGTGGTACCCCTTTAGTCAATCTCATGATAAGACTGAAAGGGATGTTGCCACTCTTGTGGTCTTTTCGGGAGAAGTAGAGGCCGTCACCAAATTTCAGGCTTTAGAGGGGTTAGGCTGTCACTGGCGAGGCCCCTGTGAGTAGGGGCCAAAAGCGAAATCTTCCACTGTGCCACATGCACAGGGCCAGACTACAAACCAAAATGAGCACTGGCAAAAAAAATGTTCAAACTGGCTCCTCGGTGCAGAAGGCTGTGGCCAAAATGGAACCAAATGGGCATAGTTGTTTAAGTCAGCCATCCTGTTCTTAAATGCTGAAGTATTGTATTGTATTGTATTGTATTTGTTATTTGTATCGCGCAACTGTCACCCTACGGGTATCCTGGCGCCCAAACAGGAAGTAGTCAGATGGAACAACAATACACTGGCTGTCATGACATATAAAACAGCCGCCAGATCTATTTAATAGAATCAGGGGAATTATACTTTGGCGAACAGCCATGTTTTCAGGCTCTTTCTGAATCCTAGCAGAGTGTCAATTTGCCTGATGTTCTGGGGAAGCTCGTTCCACAGCCTAGATGCGGAAGTGCAGAAAGCTCTGCCTCCCATCCTCGATCTCCTGATCCTGGTAGTTGCTGCCAAACCAAGGCTAGAGGAACGCAGGGGCCTGGTTGGCTTATACCAGTTGAGCCTTTCCTGTAGGGGAATAGGTCCTGTGTTGTGCAGGGCTCTATACACAATACATAAGGACTTAAAAGCAACTCTACTCCCGATTGGTAGCCAGTGTAGATCTCTGAGCGCCAACGTAGTGGAGGAGCTGTGAGGTCTTTTAAGTGCCAGCTTGGCCGCTATAGACTGGACCCTCTGGAGCCCCTGTAAGATGTATAAGGGGCCCCTAGATATAGGGAGTTACAGTGGTCCAGTCTGGCCAGGATCACACTCCTAACCACTAGGGGTCTAGACTCATCAGGTAGAAGGGGCAAAATCTGTCTGAGTGCTTTAAGCAATCCAAAGCAGACATTGATGGTTTTATTGGTCTGAGAAGTCATTTGGAGATCCGCATCAAACATTACCCCTAGATTGCGCACGGTCTTGACTGGGATGCAAGGGTCAGCTCCCGGCGCAAGCCTGATCTCATAGGAGGGTTGCTGACTCAATTTAGCTGATGAGCAGTAAACTACCTCTGTCTTACCCTCGTTAAATTGGAGGGAGTTTATTTTCAGCCACCTGGAGACCCTGCTCATGCAGTTCTGAAAGGTCTCCATAGTCAGTGGCCAGTTTGGGCCCATTGCAGCAGCAAATGGGCAGAGATCGATGAAGGGTGGCACCTTGGATGTTGTCTGTTTTAATGCAGACACAGTGAGGATACTGTGAGGGCAAAAGGCCAATAGAGGGTTGAAATCCCCACTAACTGGCAGCTGAATAAGGCTGATAACAGCCTGTAATAGCACTGCAGCTATTACGCAAGCACAAGTAGAACCAAAGAAGGTGTCAAAACATAACAAGCAAAATAGTGCATAAAGTATTGGGTTGATGATCTTTGCAGAATAGAAAACCGGTTTGTTAGAAGTCATCTTAACCTTCAGCAGACTGCACTCCATCTGCCCCAACTTATGGACCTTGGCCTAAGCCTTTGGAAGGTGACTAGAGGTCATTCTTTCAAACTGTTCACCAAAGAGGCACAACCTTCATTCTTATCATGTTGAGATTCACCACGTGTCACACATCCAAGTGTCAATGCCCCACAAGCCAGTCGGCTCTGTGAACTGCCACTGAATTCCAGTGTAATCGGTAACTGTGTAAATGTTGATTTCTCTGGAATCCTGATAGAAGCACAGGGCATGTACACAAGCGTGAGCCTGGACAACATGCCGGATGGCTCAAGAGTAACAAAACAATTTGCGTGAAAGGAGGCAGCAGTAAAATTTGCTTCCATTCAACAAATGTAGTGTCTGTGTCTTAGCAAACCACTGAAACTTGCAGTACACAGGTGGCTGCGGTGAGACCCTGGTTTCTGACAGTATCAAGGTCTAACAGCATCAGAGAATCAACACCCTCAAGAACTGTTCAGAAGAAAACAAGGGTAGACCCATGCTGTAAAAGATGGGGCAATTCAGAAACCTTCAGAAACTACTTGTGCTAAAAGCTTGGTCACAAAAGGAGGTCTGATACTGGTCTGCAATTTGAAGGGTGAATGGTGTCAACAGACTTTCTTTCTAAACAACGGGCTCACCTCTGCCTCCGCTGAAACTGTGGGGCCAGTGAAGTATTGATGAAACATTCCCAATAGTTATCTATGGAGGCTCACAGGCAACCGCTTGAATGAGTGTACAAACTGGGGGTTATCCTAAGGCCGAACTGTCTCGAATGAAGAAAGGTCAGGATAAGAGACAATGACCAAAAGCCAACATCTCTGGACAGCTGACTTGAGAGACGGAAGCATGGCAGACTCCATGATCTCATTATAGCAGCATTTCCTAAATCCTGGGTCGCGAACCATTTTTGATGGGTAGCAAAAAAACTGGTATATGTAAGTCATTGGATTTTTGATATTGATATGCAATAATAATTGTAAAAAAACCGGTTAAAAATAATCACATAAAAACATACCCATGCCTCATGTACACAAAAGCTAGGTGGGTTACGAACGTTTCTTGTTCTAATAATTGTGTTGTGGTTCCTTAAAAGTTTAGGAAGCACTGAATTAGAGAATTCAAAATGAAAAAAGGTAATACAAGTGATCTCCATGGCACACTGTTCATTTGCAATCACAAGGAACAAAAGCCACATGGTCACCTCTGCTTCCAAACCAGATGGTGCAAAATGGAATCTGAAGATGGTGGATGTGTTGTGGGGCATTATTTACATCAACATAACAACATCATGAATGACCTTGGCTCCTCCTATGATCTAATCCCTCAAAACAACGCAGGGTTGTAAAAACAAGATGATTTCCTGATCCCAACAAGTAGACTGCAGGAGAATGCACATCATGTTAATCTAGAATACTTTTAATGCTGGAAAATGTCCTTCAGGGCAACGGCCAGTGGTGATTGTTTTGTAACCCAACCCCCATAAGCCATCAGCGAATTAGATATCCTTAAGAAGGAGAGCCTCAGTTTCCTTTCAGAGAAAATCCTTACTTTAAGATTTCAGGGTGAAACCTCCACACCGGTGGCAGAGCCATGTTACACAAGGAGATCAGCTGGATCACAAAGCTAGCTCCTAAAAAATGTGAAAGGAATTACAAGATGCCAGTTCCCAGGTCATAGGAATATGGATCCCCTCCAATGGAGAGTCACCTGTTGTAGGAAAACGACATCTCCATCAGGGCATGAGTCGAGGGCACACGCAGGTAGACGGCGTCTACCCACTCTTTTCACAGTGTGGATGCAGTCTACCCTGCCAAGGAGTTGGGCTGCACATAATATGCTGATCTCGTCCCAGTGTAGGTTTTGGACACGGGACTCTTTCAGCAGTGCTTGCACGTTGTCCGCTTTTATTCCGAGCAGCAACGTGCAGGTGAGGAGGGGGCTTTGTTATTTTAAATTCCAGCTGAGCCCAAAACAAAGTTTGAAGTTATGTGGCCACCAGACCTCCTTTTGATTGAGTATCCTGGCTGAGAGCTATCTGGAACCTCACAACTACATGTAATGAAAGGGAAACAAAGGTGCACAGCTTATCACTTCACAGGTACTTAAGAGATGCATGGTTTTGACTTTGTTCAGTCCCTGCATATATAAGACATATGCATGCACTGTAAGAATGTCAGATGTGTTGGGCTGTCCCAGTATTTACACAAATAACAATTGAACTATTACTGTTTTGTTTTATTCTCACCCAATGCAGGGTGTCAGAATGCTTTACATCACACATGAACATTATGTATTTACAATATATCATATGTGTGGAAATCAATGTACAGGATGTGTTACATAAGACAGTGAGGCTTAAAAGGTGTAGGAGCCACATGTCCTTCATAGCTCACTGTGCTACGTTAGAAGGAACACAACTTATGAACTGCAAGTAACACGAGGATCTACGTGTTAAAACCAGTAACTCACTTACCCAACCACATAAAATAAACATCTGTCACCAGCATGTCACATGATGTGCTTTGCAGGAGACAACCATCTATGCTACTTTGAAACTGGAACTAAAAAAAACACAGATATCTTCATCAAGTGCATTAACCTCCATTATTATTATTCCCTGACATTTACTGAGCACACAAAGATCTATGCAGCTGGTGCCTTAACCCCATAAGATATTTTAAAATGCAGACTTTGCAAACAGTTAAGCAGAACATATGTACTGCCACATTTCTCCTTGTTGCCAATTTCTTTATAGTAGAAATAAATGTATAAGTTGAGGCCCAGATTTTGCGTCTGCGTTATGTCACTTTTTTGGCACAACTTCAATGCAAAATCTAATTTGTTAAATATTGTATTTTGCTCAAATGTACTCATGATAGACCTGCTAAACATATGTATGAGGTCTTTAGATCTGATGTCATTTTTTTGTGATGTCACTTCCTTTGAAGTCATGAGTTGTGATGCGACTTTCTATGATGCCATGTGAGATGTCACTCTTCGTCATGTAACACGCTGTGATGTCACGTGCCATGATGTCACTTGCATACTGCTTTACTTGGTTAGTCCCACACTTCTTGTTTTAGGACTTGTGCCCTGATCTCTATAACTTACTCTGTGCCATGAGTGGGACCAGCTACCAATTGGGTGAGACCAAAAGGGTCAAACTTGGTTGGACTCAAAAGATGTTGGAATCCCCACTCACAGGCAAATGAATGAGGCTGATAACAGCGTGGAATAGCACATCAGCTATTACACAAGCAAAAGTAGAACCAAACAAGGTGTCAACACTTAACAAGCAAAACAGTGCATAAAATATTGGGTAGATGAACCTTGCAGAATAGAAAGCAGGGTTGTTAGGAATCATCTTCACCTTCCGCAGAGTGCCCCCATCTTCCCCAACTTATGAACAATGGCATCTATGCGATTAAGTATAGTATTATGTCTTGCCCATTATGTACCAGCATAGACTATGGTCCACAGATAAATCGGAATCCTTTTAGAGTCTCAATTAAGGTGCTTCTAAAACTTCTAAGTTGTGAGAAGATTTCCTGGTTTGCCTATATTAAATCGAAGCTCTATGAGATAGGCTTGCCTTCTTTTTGTGATACCCTGAATACCGTTAAGCTAGTTCCTCGCTCCTTGATTAAAGAGCACCTAAAGAAGCATATGTGGCTGAGGGAACTGAAAAGCGTAACAGAGTTGTTTTTAGATATTAAGATCACCCCTGCTTAGGCACTGTTTTTTTACACTCTCCTAGGATGTACCCCTCTGCAACTTCATCTAAAATGGCGGGATGTGGTTTTGCTTGTGAACAGCTTCTGTGCAAATTGGGGTTTTAAATCTTGTAGTTCTGGCAAGTACCCCTCCTGTATCTCACCAGAGAAACTCTACATCACTTTGCTTTTTTCTGCCCTGCTTATGCCAGGCCACGGAAACAATGGTTACAACCTGCACGTAAATCCCTGGGTTTTCGACAATATAAACCTGCATTATGCATTTTGACATGAGAGAAGTGATTGTCATCGCAATGACAACATTTGTGCATGCTGCATTTTCTGGGCAATCTATCTATCTAATGGATCTGGGTTTTATTGTGGCCCAAGTGACTGATTACCCTCCGTTGGAAGGCGGCAGAGCCTCCGCCGGCAAAAGCCTGGTTCCTCTCCATGCTGAATTGGGCGAAGGCTGAAGCGGTTTCCCTGGTTGGGGAGGACACAATGGGATTGCGAAAATTCCCTATTTCCGCTGCATGGAACACTGTGCTGTGTGTTACAGGGGTTGATGCTGTCGTACGACCAAACAGATGTCCCCTCATCAGATTCATAGAGCGTTATCTCTGGGTGGGTCTGTGACCTGAGCTTCAAATTGCTGCGTGGATGGAGAATCTATGACATAATATCGACAGACAGAATATCTACATACAAAAATATCGACACAAAAATATCGAAATCAAAAATATCGAAGTTATATCTACATAATGGTAAGTACAAAAATATCGAAAAAATAATATCGTTGTACAAAAATATCGAAATTAAAAATATCGTTTTTTTAAATGTATTAATAATAATTTAAAATTAATTAAAAAATATAAATAATGTTACAAATATTAAATAAAAACATTAAAACATATTTAAAATATTATAACTAATACCTATACATTTAAACTAAATTTAAAATTGTACATATCCATTTATAAATATACTTACTCCACATATTACAACAGTAGAAAAAGCGTTGGATAGCGTAAGGGTTTAAATTACTATTCCCACTCCAGAGAATGCAACAGTAGGGAAAGCGTTGGATAGCGTAGGGGTAAAAATTACTATTCCCACTCCAGAGGGTGCAACAGTAGGGAAAGCGTTGGATGCGTAGGGGTAAAAATTACTATTCCCACTCCAGAGAGTGCAACAGTAGGGAAAACATTGGATAGCGTAGGGGTTTAAATTAATATTCCCACTCCAGAGGGTGCAACAGTAAGGAAAGCGTTGGATAGCGTAGGGATTTAAATTACTATTCCCACTCCAGAGGGTGCAACAGTAGGGAAAGCGTTGGATAGTGTAGGGGTTTAAATTACTATTCCCACTCCAGAGAGTGCAACAGTAGGGAAAGCGTTGGATAGCGTAGGGGTTTAAATTACTATTCCCACTCCAGACAGTGCAACAGTAGGGAAAGCGTTGGATAGCGTAGAAGTAAAAATTACTATTCCCACTCCAGAGGGTGCAACAGTAGGGAAAGCGTTGGATAGCGTAGGGGTTTAAATTACTATTCCCACTCCAGAGAGTGCAACAGTAGGGAAAGCGTTGGATAGCGTAGGGGTTTAAATTACTATTCCCACTCCAGAGGGTGCAACAGTAGGGAAAGCGTTGGATAGCGTAGGGGTTTAAATTACTATTCCCACTCCAGAGAGTGCAACTGTAGGGAAAGCGTTGGATAGCGTAGGGGTTTAAATTACTATTCCCACTCCAGAGGGTGCAACAGTAGGGAAAGCGTTGGATAGCGTAGGGGTAAAAATTACTATTCCCACTCCAGAGAGTGCAACAGTAGGGAAAGCGTTGGATAACGTAGGGGTCAAAATTACTATTCCCACTCCAGAGGGTGCAACAGTAGGGAAAGCGTTGGATAGCGTAGGGGTTTAAATTACTATTCCTACTCCAGAGGGTGCAACAGTAGGGAAAGCGTTGGATAGCGTAGAGATAAAAATTACTATTCCCACTCCAGAGGGTGCAACAGTAGGGAAAGCGTTGGATAGCGTAGGGGTTTAAATTACTATTCCCACTCCAGAGAGTGCAACAGTAGGGAAAGCGTTGGATAGCGTAGGGGTTAAAATTACTATTCCCACTACAGAGGGTGCAACAGTAGGGAAAGTGTTGGATAGCGTAGGGGTTTAAATTACTATTCCCACTCCAGAGAGTGCAACTGTAGGGAAAGCGTTGGATAGCGTAGGGGTTTAAATTACTATTCCCACTCCAGAGGGTGCAACAGTAGGGAAAGCGTTGGATAGCGTAGGGGTCAAAATTACTATTCCCACTCCAGAGGGTGCAACAGTAGGGAAAGCGTTGGATAGCGTAGGGGTAAAAATTACTATTCCCACTCCAGAGGGTGCAACAGTAGGGAAAGCGTTGGATAGCGTAGGGCTAAAAATTACTATTCCCACTCCAGAGGGTGCAACAGTAGGGAAAACGTTGGATAGCGTATGGGTAAAAATAACTATTCCCACTCCAGAGGGTGCAACAGTAGGGAAAGCGTTGGATAGCGTAGGGGTAAAAATTACTATTCCCACTCCAGAGGGTGCAAAAGTAGGGAAAGCGTTGGATTGCGTAGGGTTTAAATTACTTCCCACACTACTCCCCCTGTAACACACAACACACTAAACATTATAAAAAAAACTATTAATAAAAGTTTCAATTAATCAATTAATAACAATAAATATTATTAAATTAATGTAAGTATAAATGAACTATTTAACACTTATTAATTACCAATTAATTAACAATAAATACCAATAAATAAATACAATCTCTTTAATTAATTACATGTAATTATATAACACCCTACTCCCCTATAAACACACAACCCACAACACATAAATAAATGAACTCATTTATTCACTTAATAATTATTAATTACCAATTAATTATTAATTAACAATATCAAAAAATTAAAAATTAAACATATTAACACATTACCTCTAATTAATTTAATTTACTACTTAATATTATTTAATTACAAATTAATTATTAATTAACAATAACACTAAATTAAATATATTAGCACAATAAATCTAATTAATGTAATTAACTAATTAATATTAATTAATTACCAATTAATTATTAATTAACAATAACAATAAATTAAATATCTCAGCACATTATATCTAATTAATTTAATTAACTAATTAATATTAATTAATTACCAATTAAATATTAATTAACAATAACACTAAATTATATATATTAGCACATTAAATCTAATTAATGTAATTAACTAATTAGTCTTAATTAATTACCAATTAATTATTAATTAAAAAATATTTAAAAATATATATTAACTAATTAATTATTATTAAATTACTTCCCACCCTATTCCCCTATAAACCCACAACCCGCTCTAATACTAAAACGCAAAATGTTAACAAAATTACTAATTTTCAAACATACATTTCTAAACATATTTAGCAAACATAAACAACAAAATAAAATACATAACACTAAACAACAACATTTCGATATTATTAACATACATACCTTAATCTCGATATTCTGTCTGTCGATATTATGGCACATCGATATACTATACCATCGATATTAAAACATCGATATTATTGTATATCGATATTTTAATTTCGATATTTTGTCTGACTACCGTGGATGGAGTCTCTCCCACCCCACACTGGACGGCCATTTCTCCTAACATTCAGGATCTGCATCCATACAATAGCTGATGGGACCCCCCTTTGGGTTCCCCGGGATCTGTATTTTCACCCACACCTCTCTGCGGCCCCTATTTCCCTTCCCACCCCTTTCCGGACAGTTCCTCACTCGTTAGGGGTTTGCTTTTATAAAATTGTTTGGCTTACTAACCGGATTAATGAGAAAAGGTGGAGTGAAGCCATGGCAAACTTTTGTGATAGATACGTATTGTTCAGATACAGTTTTATTGTACCATAATGTGATTGTGCTTCATTCTGAAAGGTGGAGGGGGGCAGGGGGGGTAATATGATGGATGGGAAATGCCATGTGTCAATTTCAGACATGCAAAACTGACGGATGCACCTATGCCACGTTACAGCTAATTTGTGATTTGGACTTGTTACTTACCTACTAGCTTTGTATGGTGTTTTCTACGATTATGTACTGTTTTTTATATATGTTCACAACAACAAAATCTTTAAGGAACAGATCAAACAAAATAATCAATCGTGTTATTCTTAGGACTGTGGCACTGGCACTTTCTTTGCGATTGTTGGCAATTATAGTTTTCAAAATTATTGTATGTACCACACTTTAATTCTCTGCATTTCTGATGAATTGTGTTTTATGGATTGTTGTATCTGAAATAAACAGCTTGATGATGATATTTATTAATATATAGAGCAATACTATGTGAGCAAGGTAGCAGTGACCACGAAAACGCTTAGTTTTCGCTTTCCGAAAACCCAAGGAAAGGAGCAGGAGTGGGGATATATATATATATATATATATATATAGCTAGCAAGTGGCATATGAGGAAGAGTCGCTGGACTCGAAACGCGTCATGCCTGTTAATCTTTTAATAAAAGAACATTTCAAGTGTTGCTGGTGTGGCCCATACAGCGTTGTGAATAGCGCACGTCTTTTTTGGATATATATATATATATATATATATATATATATATATATATATATATATATATATATATATACATATATATATATATAAATATATATATATATGCTATCGCAATCAAAACAGGGACACGGACTCCAGTTAGGTGCGTGTTTTCTTTATTTTTCAGTGAAGCAGACGCTTCGGCATGTTGGCATGACGCGTTTCGCCCAACAGGTGGGCTTGTTCACATTATATATATATACTCAAACGAAGTTCGCCTTTCAGCAAGATGAAGAACGCACACACTCGTTTTCAGGAATAATCGGGTGGATTTATTAAATATTTGCCATGCTCTACGCGTTTCGGTCAAGTAGCTTTGACCTTGTTCACGGGATAATGTGTTATAGAAAGACGCCTTCTTTTATTTCTATCTGCACACAGTTACTTCCTGTTGTAGTTTTGGTGCATTGTGGTTAGTGTGGTTTTACAAATTAAAAAAACACATAGTGATGTTTTATAAGGTGATTACGGTGCTTTTATCTCTGTTCAATTTCTTTGAACAATTTCATTTATTTATTGTTCTTTGTTGGCAATTCGTGCTTTTATGCCCGTTTTATTGGTCGGTTTTTATTAGTAGTTCTCTTTGATGCTCTCAAGGGAGTGATTCTAGATGTTTGTTACGGATTTCATTTGCGATTCTTGTATTGCTTAATGTTTTGTGTTGTCTATGTGGAAAACAATACACTCCATACAACATTACATCGCAAAAAAACATCAACAAATGCAATATTACATGGAGAAAGCTTTCACAATGAGTCCTGAAAATGGAGTATTCCCTACGAGGAATTGCTCTGCGGATAATTAATTCGTCAAACACAGCCAACAAGCCAGCAACAGATTCATGAAACCGAAATACCCAAGGAAAGTGATTGAAAAAAGCTTGCAGAGAAAAACAAAAATCAAACGATGAAGAATCTGAAAACTCACAAATAACAAGACTAATAACAACATACAGTGCGGAAAATAAAAGTCTAATTAAGATCATAAAAAAACATTGGGGCATCTTACAACTTGAACCAGTCCTGGAAAAGATAATGGGTGATCATCCTAATGTGACGTACTGTAGAGGACAAAATATCGCAGATAAAATCACGCATAGCCACTTCAAAGATACACCAACGATGACATGCCTACAAAGAGAAGGTTTCTGGCCATGCAAACAATGCAAGGTGTGCAAAATTGCAACACATAAGAGAGAGTTGGACATCCAAAAGGGCACCAAATGGAAGATCAAGCAACATCTAACATGCAAAAGCAACAATGTAATTTACATGGTAGAGTGCCTATGCAAGCTACGCTACATTGGAAGCACACTCTTTGAAGTAAAGAAAATAATTCTTGAACACATTCGAGCCACCAAACATAAGGATCTCTCCAATGTCATAGCAAAGCATATGCAGAAAGAACATGACAGTCAGTGGGAATGCCTAAAGTACTGGGCCATAGCACAAGTACCACACACTCAGAAAGGGGAGGAAATTGTGAAAAAGTACTACGTCAGAAAGAATCAAGACATATAGTAGCGTTCAGAATCCTAGATCCGAGAGGTCTCAACCAGAATGAAGAACTTTATGTACATCTCTGAAATTCTCCTTAAATACTAGTTAAGTCAACATCAGTAACAGAAAAGTAAAAATGAAATGAAGGAATATCACTGAAACTACTCACCAGAGAGTTAAAACTTGTATGAGAAACATTGTAGGCAAAAGAAGACAACGCAAAACATTAAGC
Organism: Lissotriton helveticus; assembly: GCF_964261635.1. NCBI lineage: Eukaryota > Metazoa > Chordata > Amphibia > Caudata > Salamandridae > Lissotriton > Lissotriton helveticus. The sequence goes on from NC_136057.1 coordinate 1,798,285,158, forward strand.
AATACCAGAATCACAAAAGAAATCAGTAACAAACATCCATAATCGCTCACTTGAGAGCATCAAAGAGAACTACAAATAAAAACGGACATAAAAGCACGAATTGCCAACAAAGAACAATAAATAAATGAAATTGTCAAAGAAATTAAACAGAGATAAGAGTACCCTAATCACTTTATAAACCATCACTATGTTTTGTTTTTTTAAATGTGTAAAACCACACTAACCACAATGCACCACAAATACAACAGGAAGTAACTGTGTGCAGATAGAAATAAAAGAAGGCTTTTTTTTCTGTAACACATTATCCCGAGAACAAGGTCAAAGCTACTTGACCGAAACGCGTAGGGCAAGGCAAATATTTAATCAATCCGCCTGAGTATTCCTGAAAAACGAGTGTGTGCATTCTTCAGCTTGCTGAAAGGTAAAGTTCGTTTGATTTACACTGACGTGGCTCTGCCGGAAAGAAACGCACCGCCCCTATTGCAAGCAGCGGGCCGAAAACTGACAAGATATATATATATATATATTTTTTTTTTTTCACTGAAAACAAGGAAACAAAGGTTACAGAGACATTATATTTAGGCTCAGGTTCCATTCGTAAAAAAAAAAGAATTTCAGCAGTAATAGTTAGTGTTCCCACAAAGCACTGCTTATAACCTCAAATATGACATCACTCATGACGTCTAATGACATCATCCACAGTCTCCTGGTGCACTACTGCTTGAGGGAAGAAGTCTACTTTATTCCTGAGGTCCTCTGGAGGTAAGGGGACCTCATCCCCTCACCAGCAGTGCACCAAGAGGCACATTTGCAGAGTGGTGGAGAAAGGTGGTGTGGCCTCCGACCACCTCTCAGCAATCCCACTGTGTGGGGCTTACCGGAGATAACAAGAGGTCTTGTTGGCCCCTAAGGACCCTCATCAACCAAGGGAACTTCATCCCCCAACCAGCAGCGCAACAGGAGGTGCTTGGCAGAGTGGTGGCGAATGGGGGGGTGGGGTTTCAGCGAGTTACTTGGCTTTTTTTTCCAAAGGGAATGGTGGCTGCGTAGCCCCTCTACCCTGGGGCGATTTTTGCCCCGGGGACCCCATCACCCGGGGCCAGGCATGTTAAAAATGGGGAAGGGGGCTGCGTAGCCCCCCTCCAGGGTCTGGCCTTTTCTTTTTTAATTTATATTTAAAGGAAAGGGGGCGAGCGGCCCGCTCTGGGCCATTTCCTGGCTCGGGGACCACATCCCCAGGGGCCTGCCCCCTGATTTTATAATATATATTTTTTAAACGGAGGGGGGCGCGGGCCCCCTTTCTGGGACAATTTGGATCCCGGGGTCCGGCCTCTAGTGTGGGTGGCATGGTCCCACCCATGGCAGCCACTTTTTAAACATTGATGACCGTGGGGGAGCCTAAAGGTCCCGTGGTCCCTGCCAGCTCCCCGCCTCCTGCGGGAGCCAGCATGGCTTTGAGAACCAGGGAGCTGCTAACATGCAATAGGTCTGTTTCCCTCCTCGCTTGACAGCGGGCAGGGAAACAACATGCTTTGCTTTCAGCAAGTGAGAGCATTTTCTGCTCCCCATCAACGCCAGCCGAACCCTAGTCAACGCACACTACAAACCACTAGGTTTCATTGACTAGGGTTCGGCTGGCGTTGATGAGGAGCAGGTACTATTTCTGCTCACCGTGGTTTTGTGTACCCCCTAAGTCAAAAGGGAGCTTATACAGGCCTGTTCTAGGTTTTTAGTGTGCGTGGACTAGGGTTTGGAGGTTTTGTGTCCCCCCTAAGTCAAAAGGGAGCTTATATAGGCCTGTTGTAGGTCTTAAGTGTGTGTTGACTAGTGTTTGGCTGGCGTTGATGGGGAGCAGGTAGCGTTGATGGGGAGCAGGTAGTATTTCTGCTTCCCTTTGTTTTGTGTCCCCCCTAAGTCAAAAGGGAGCTTATACAGGCCTGTTCTAGGTTTTTAGTGTGTGTGGACTAGGGTTTTGCTGGCGTTGATGGGGCGCAGGTACTATTTCTGCTTCCCTTTGTTTTGTGTCCCCCCTAAGTCAAAAGGGAGCTTATATAGGCCTGTTGTAGGGTTTAAGTGTGTGTTGACTAGTGTTTGGCTGGCGTTGATGGGGAGCAGGTAGCGTTGATGGGGAGCTGGTAGTATTTCTGCTCACCGTGGTTTCGTGTACCCCCTAAGTCAAAAGGGAGCTTATACAGGCCTGTTGTAGGTTTTAAGTGTGTGTTGACTAGTGTTTGGCTGGCGTTGCAATTTTTTAAGTTTCATGTTGCGCACACATATGCCCTTAGGGCATGTGTGTGTGCAACATATGTGCAGAAATCAATTTATGGGGTGCAACAGGGTGCCATTTTGACACCCTTGCACCCTTGAAATTGCATGAGCAATTTGCGGGTACCTACTGATACTCACAAATTGCTCATGCAATCTCCAATTCATTCCTATGGGCCTGTAGACCCATTGGAATGAATGGGACAGCATTCACTAATTGCGACTAGCAATTTGCGAGTAGCAATTAAGGAATGTTTAGGAATCGCTATTTTAATAGCGATTCCTACATGCATAGGCTTTTGCTATTCCTAAATAGCGATTCCTTAAAAATCGCTATTTAGGAATAGCAAAAGGTTACGTTGATGCATCTGCCAGAATGTATGGTATAATACGCTCACAGACCTTATTCACACCTCCTGGTCACATAAGCGTGTGGATAGGACTTTCTACCGGCACCACGATGACAATAATTAGCTGGGTTATATGAAGGATTACAGTGACTTGGGGGGGAGGCGGTCCGCCCCAGGTGGCACACGGTTTGGGGCGGCGGTCGGCACCCCCCCCACTGCTCTTACCTGAGGCTATTATGAGGTGGCAGCTGCAGGAATTGCCTGCAACCCCCCTTAGATTTGGCAGCCACGGGTGGCAAACGCAGGGGCCGCCATGGGCGGCCTAAAGTCTAGCTACGCCACTGCAGGATTACCAATCCACATAAATCCTATCAATTTCCCGCTGACCCTGACCGTCATAGGATTGACTTGGCTCTACTCCAAAAGACACACACATCACCATCAATACAACCTACATTTGCTTCCACTTGGGGCCGCCCCGATAATTTTCTTGGTACTTGACAAATTCCAGGCACGTGGGGACTCTCATATGAAAAACAATAAACTTTACCTTATAGGAATGGATAGGGGCAGGGCACAAGTCCTAAAAAAAAAGTGGGGGGGACTGACCATGTTAGGCAGTATGCAAGTGACATCATGGCAAGTGCCATCAAAGCACATGATGTCATGACCGTGACATTCCATCCGGCATTACTTGAAGTGACATCACAAGAAGTGACACCAGATACTAAGATCTCACACATATGTTTATCAGTTGCATCATGAGTACATTTAAGTGCATTATGATATTTAACAAATGAGATTTGGAGACGGGGTTGTGCCAAAAATGTGGTGCAATCCTGACGCAAAATCTGGGCCTCAATGAATACATTTTTTTAAAACCCTGCCACAAAGAAATTGGCAACTAGTAAAAGCATGGTAGTAGATCTGTCCTGCTTAATTGGATGCAAAGTTAACATGGATCTAGGCACACTATCAGCATGTTTTCCCTCCTCTGATCCCTTAACAATCTTGGGGTACTACGGTAAGTCTGCGAAAGTGAATCTCCATCAGTGATTCAATTATGGTCAGTTTTTCTCAGAACAATTTATTGATGCATTGAGAGTGACAATTGCTCCTAAGGGAGACACCTAAATTGCCAGTATGACTGATAGCAAATTGTCGGCTCTCACTCCAGACTGTAGCAGAGGTAAACATGGTTATTAATGAGCAATCAAAAGGTAATTTTATTTCCTCTGGATGCAGCGGTTGTATAGTTATATTTTCTGCCCAAAAGAGGGTTCTCTTAATGTGCCTTCATCAGTGTGCTGGATCACCTAGTCCTTGTTCGATAATGTAGGACCAAGTGGTGGGCTCTCTGAATATTGGGAATGACTTGTAAAAGTAGCAATTAAGGGAGATTACACGGTATCCGACAAACTGACAGTGCAGTTGTCCCCAAGTTTAATTAATCTAATTGGCTTGCTGGTTTTTATTGCTGATCATCTGGATTTAGATGTTACAGTTAGCAGTATGATCAGTCAAACTTTCATTTTCAATATTAGAAGCAGTTGATATTGCTATAAAATATGGAGGCTCTTACAAATCATGAAAAGTATTGTTGTTGATTGCTGTTCCAATCTTGTTGTGTGCTGCGGTTGTCTTTATGCTTCAGTAGCATTAGCCTGAGTTGGAATTTCTTTAGAGACCCTCTCAGCTCTGAGTTCCTGTACAGAAGCAATCGCAAAGCTTACAGGCTTCTATTTTGGATGCAATCAAAAGTAGGGGGGGGGACAAAGAGGAATAACTTGATTCACCCTCCACAAATGTACAACTTCAGCAAAACAAGGAACCCAGTAAATTTGGACAAATAGAGATGGACATACCCTCCACAATGAGAGAAAAACTCTGTTTTCTTAGAGATCCCTCACCCACCAGGGCTTCCCCTTGGTGGCATGCTTCATCATTGAGGTCCCTTCCCGATCCGCTGCGGATCAAGGCGTGCTGCGACCAGACGAGATACGCAGGAGCACTTTTTGGTATTGTCTATGATGAAGATGACGTTTTGGGAGAGGAGTGGTGTCATGATAACGCCGGGGAAGAGGGGGCCTGTAGTCGCATCTTCACATCCAGGATGCAGTCACCGGGTGAGCTGATTCAGGTGCGCTGGGTGAGGGCAGCCTTGACAAAGATGTGACCACAGGCCCCCTCTTCCCCGGCGTGATCATGACACACAAGTACAGCGTCTAGAATAAATGCAGTGACGTTATCCTGAGATTAAAACAGTATGCAGGTTGTGTGATTTTGCATGGCTTGCAACACAATAAATTCCTAACAGGAACTTTTGAGGAGTGGTACCGACAGGAACTAGGGGCCAGATGTAGGTAAATGGCATTTACCGATTCGTAAATACCGAATTTTACCGATTCGGTATGTACAAATCGGTAAATGCTATGTAGGTATTTTTACCGATTAATTTACCAAATCTGTAGAATTCGGTAATTACCAAATCGGTATTTACCGATTCAGTAATTGCCATTGATTTCTTGAGGCCCATAGGAACCAATGGCAATTACCGAATCGGTAAATACCGATTCTGTAAAATTACCGAATTGACAAGGGGGACAGAGTGTCACTTTGACACCCTGTTGCACCCCTGATTCAGGCTTGTGTGCCATGTGACACACATACATGCCCTTAGGGCATGTCTGTGTGCCACATGGCACAGGTGTACATGCACAGATGTGCATGAACACAGGAGTTCGTTATTTACCATGCAATAGTATTACATGGTAAATAACGAATGCTTAGGGGCCTGTGGCACTGTTTGCAGTGCCACCTACATATAGATTTACAGATTCGGTAAATTTACCAAATCGGTATTTTACAGATTCGGTAAATTTACCGAATCGGTAAATTTACTGATTCTGTAAAATTTCGTCCCCCTACATCTCAATCACCAAATACCGGTCGGTAACGGCTGAAATTGGCCTTTACCGACCGGTATTTGGTGACCTACATCTGGCACTATTTGTTCCTTAGATCCCGATGAAGAGCCAATAGGGGCATAAATTGAAACATGTTGACCAGTAAAGAATAGATTCATTGAAAATCTTTTCCTTTTTTCTTACCCTAAGTTTTAATCTTACAGACTAGAGGCCGGAATAAAATATGGCAACCTAGTAGATAACTATTTTAAACTTGTATAGCACCTTCACTCCACTCCCCTCCCATAACGTCGTCTTCATCACAGACAATACCAAAAAGTGCTCCCACGTATCTCGTCTGGTCGTAGCATGCCTCGATCCGCAGCGGATCGGAAAGGCCCCAATGATGAAGCATCCCACCAAGGGGCAACCATGGTGGGTGAGGGATCTCTAAGAAAAACTGAGTTTTTCTCTCATTGTGGAGGGTATGTCCATTGCTATTTTTCCAAATTTTCTAGGTTCCTAGTTTTGCTAAAGTTCTATTTTGGATCCACAGGTCCTCTCATAGCCTTGGTTGGCACCTGCGCAACAAGTAGGCCTGACTGACGTAAGCACTGCGCTCAAGGACGTGTCCACCAATTAGCACAAATGCAGAAAGAACAATTGATGGACAGAATGCTGCACAATGTCATACATTCAACCCAGTACAGAGATCTGGGCCTAAATCCATAGTATTTTTTGCTCCCCATGCCACTTCAGTACAGACCCAGCCATATGCAAGTCAGTCTTGACCCTGCTCCCCTTTGGAACAGTCCAGCCTGAACTGCCAGGCCAGGTCCTCCCTGAACTAGAACCAAGCAACCCAGACCTGCGACTGGGGGTGTGTTTCTGAAAAGTTTCAGCGCTCCATCCATCATCTCCTTGTCTTTGCTTTGTTTGCCCTAAGTTGGCAGAGTATACCCAGACGTGGGTTCCTCTGCTCACTTTGCCACTGGATTCAAGCTAACCTGGCTGATGAGGGGTGTTACCTCAAAACCGGTCCCAGGATGCTTGTTTCCGGTCCAGGGCAGTTCGGGCTGGGCTGTTCCCATGAGAACAGGGTCAAGACTGATTTGCATATGGCTGGGTCCGACTGGGGTGGTGAAGGGAGACTGTACCACTTTTGGCTTGTACGTTCTCTGTCTGCTCTAGCACATTACTTGCCTACAGGGAATCTCTCATTTTTAGACTGTGGGAAATCAGGGTTGAGCTCTGATGTTGAGATGATCAAAGTATGCTAGTGAAAGAAAGGGTGGCAACCAGCCTTCCACCCAGTTATATTTGGATTAATAATGGTAACAGCTTGTTCCTAGAAGTGGCTTGTGACCTGCCCTCTTGTGTAAAGGGATTGCTTACTGAGGTAGTCCAACAAGTAAAGTCTGTACAGTCCAATGTAACTCCGAGGAGCAGGCTTTCGTGAAACCTGGGACACGAATGATAGAGCATGTATCTTTATGCTGGTTCACAAGTGTGAGGACAAGCCAATGATGTGATGAGACAACTGCAAGTGTGAGCGGAGCATAAGATGATGGCCGCCTCTCTGCTGGGCAAGGTGGACATTGAGGCCTACAATTGCACCTCTCCTTCCGTCCTCACCGAAACCAGTTATCCCTGTGGGTTGAGGGAGGGAGATTACCAATTCCTATGATGTAACTACAATTCCTCCCTAGAGCAAAAGCAAACCTCCCCACTCCTGCTTGGGATTAGTATTGCTGTGTAAGAAGGCTTCCTCTCTGGAGCCATTCCACAGTTGACATGAGGATTTCTGAGTCAGTCTTAGAAGGGGGAAGCAGGGCTGCACGACCTGTACATGAGGTGAACATGACGGATTCAAGCCCAGCTCTAGAAGGGCCCCTAGAAATATGTTATGTTATGTTATGTTATGTTAGTAACTTTTATTCAGCGCACAGCTGCCCCAGCGAAGGGGCGTCCTGGCGCCTGATCCAGTACCACAACACAACAAATCACCTCTGAAAAGAAACACGATCAATCAACAGAGGTGAACAAATAGGTTTTAATCGCGCGTCTGAAAAGAGTCAGGCTATTAAGGGCACGGATGTGGACAGGAAGGGAGTTCCATAATCCAGCCGCCATAACTCGAAATGAACGGCCGCCCATCCTACTCAGTCTGAATCTAGGCGCACTCACTAGATGAAGAGATTCCGACCTGAGAGACCGCCTGGGAACATACGGGGAGACAAGACCCACCAAGGCAGGAGGTGATGAAAATTTCAAGATCTTGAATGTCAGACAGAGTGCCTTGAATTTAATTCTCTGTCTGACCGGCAGCCAATGAAGGGAGGTTAAAACTGCAGATACAGAGCACCGTCTCGGGAGGCCCACAATGGCCCGCGCAGCGGCATTCTGCACCCTCTGCAGTCTGGTGGCCTCGGCCTGGTTGACACCAAGCAACAGAGCACTCCCATAGTCCAGCCGAGAGAGAATCGCGGCTTGGACCACCAGTTGCCGAGTTGGGGGGTTGAAGAATTTGAGGACTGGTCTCAGTCCTCGCAGAATACCATAGCAGGTAGCTGCAATCTTCTTAGTATGGCTGGTAAAAGAGAGATTGGAATCCAGCCAGACCCCCAAGTTCTTTACTTCGGCCGCTGGGATGGGAGTCACCCCCAATTCAATAGGCCACCATTGATCACCCCACAGTTCCGCTTGCTTTCCTAAGATCAGGACTTCGGTTTTCTTAGCGTTTAACTGCAAGCAGTTAGTACGCATCCAATTCGCCACGGCTAAAAGCCCTGCGCGAAACCTGGGGGCAGTCACCTCAGGGTCCCCACTGAGTGTCACCGCCAGCTGCGTGTCGTCGGCATACGATGTCATAGTTAAGCCAGTTTGTCTGACGACAGCAGCCAGCGGTTTCACATACAGGTTAAACAAAGTGGGGCTAAGCGCAGAGCCCTGAGGTACTCCTAGTCCCAAAGAGTGGAAAGAGGACTGACCAGGTGGAATGGCCACTTTAAAAAACCGGTCCGAAAGGAAGGAGCGGAACCATTGAAGAGCTTTCCCCTCAAGACCCACTTCCTCCAGCCTCCGCAGCAGAATGTCATGAGACACCGTGTCGAATGCGGCGCTCAGGTCTAACAAAAGGAGCGCCGCTGTCTGCCCCGCATCCAGCACCGAACGCAGATGTTCGCTCATAAAGAGCAGCGCAGTTTCGGTGCTGTGTTGTGCGCGAAAACCATTCTGACTCTCGTCAAGAATATTATTGCGAGAGAGATGTGCAGACAAGATGGAATTTACGTGTGCCTCAGTGACCTTGGCGGTCCAGGGCAGGAGGGAGATGGGGCGGTAGTTCTCAGGTAACAGAGGGTCAAGACTAGGCTTCTTCAAAATGGGGCTGACCACTGCTTGCTTCCAGGAGGCAGGAACCACGCCCTCAACTAGTGAGAGGTTGATCAACTCCAAAATCGGCTCACGGCATAGAGGCGGGAGAAGGGTAATAAACTCTGGCTTCAAAGGGTCTAGAGGAGAGCCAGATTTGATTTTGAGGCTCAGAGTATCAAACGCCTCAACCGATAAAGCAGGTAAGGAGGACAGAGGTTCGCAATCCGAAACTCTTACAGCCCTGGGCTCGTCATCTTGCACAGATGGCAAAAACCCTCGGTAGATTACCCGCACCTTCTCCACGAAAAAGGATGCCAAGCTTTCACAGTGGGAGTCCGTGCAGATTGCTAGCGAGGTGGCCCGTTTACCCATCAGATCTTTAAGCACCTTGAATATTAATTTAGATGGGTTGGGGCTGTTTGAAAACTCAGAGGCATAATATGCCGCCCGGGCGTGACAGATAGCTCTGTGATAGATCTTAAGCTGGGTAAAATACAGTGATTTTAATGTGGGCTCGAAGGATTTCCTCCACGCCCTCTCAGCTTGCCGGCAAGTTCTCTTGAGCTCGGCAAGGGTCTCATTATACCATGGGCTGCGAGTTTTAGCATGACATTTCGACCAGCGCATTGGTATAAGAGAATCAAGAGCAGTATGGACCCAGTTACAGAACTGTTCGTATCCCTGTTCCACATTCGACAGGATGCCCAAGGGCTGAGCCTCCAAGATTTTAACGAATTCCTCCATTTTAAGCTTACGCCAGTTTCTTTTCAGGGTCAGCCTGTCTACAGGTTTAAATTGTTGGTCATCCAGGGGACATGACACTTTAACCAACAGATGATCAGTCCAGCCCACCACCATCGGGTCAGATACCCTAGCCCGAACCAAGGTGGTAAAGAACGGGTCAAGGATATGACCTCCTATATGCGTGGGGGCGGTGACTAGTTGGTTCAGTTGCATGGCTTCAAGGTCCGCTATCAAGGAGCTAATAGGTAAAGAAGACGTCTGATCAAGATGTATATTCATATCGCCAACGATGTTAAAGTTAGCATATTTAAAAGCTGACGAGTTGACCAAGTCAACGAGAGCGGCCTTGAAGACCGTGTCATTCCCTGGCGGGCGATAAATAAGCAGGCCACTAAAAGTGAACTGATGACTGACAGTGACCTTAAAAGAGGCGCTCTCGCACATCGGCAGATCAAGAGCTTTCCAATCCGCCGGGAAGCAAGATTTTATCGCCATGGCTATACCTCCTCCTCTAGAAGTACGGTTCAAAGTAAACACCGTATAGGTGGAAGGAAAAGCCAGATTTATTATGGCAGAGTCGGTGTCCTGTAACCAGGTCTCAGTGAGAAAAATGAGGTCAGGTGAGTCCTTATCAATCATATCACGAAGGGACTGATGGTGCTTGACCAATGATCTCACATTAAGGCTCCATATACTAATTGCTCGCTCAGAGTAGTCAATACGAGTGTGTGGAGTAGATCTTACAGTGGAGCACACCCCGATGGGGGAATCCAAAGAGAAACTGCCACAGGGACAGACATGAGGGCCCGAAAGAGGGAGCACCCGATCATGTGTACAAGCCAATAAACCGTCCCTAATGAAGAGGAGATCGGCGCGATTGTACCTGAACGGCGCGATGGAATCCATGATGAGATGAGAGCAGAGAGCCAGAGTCCTGCGCCCGCACCCGCTAACTCGACGCGGACGAGCGCAGACGGGCAGGACTCTGGCACGACTCCGGCACAGCGCAGGCGTCACCACTGCGCGGGAGAGGACGACTTTAAATAGGCGTGTCAAAAGTCAGCTCGAGCGTGGGGACGCTCCAAGATGGCGCCCGCAGGAAGTAGTACTCACCCAACCTAAAATGGCGCCCACTGAAATCCACCCCGGGACCCGGACCTGCCAAATAGCGGTGAACGTTCCACAAAATGATGTTGCAAGTGAGAGGACTTGAGCCCAGACAAAAGCGGTGAGTTAAAAGCAGGGGATACTACAAATTAAAAGTAAAAACGAAATACAATAAAGGTACAGTTTTAAAAGTGCAGCGCACTGGCAGCGCGACCTGCGCAAATGCAGCAAAGGTCCAGATCAATGTAACATAAATACTGTACCTTTTTACATGCACATCATTTGACATGTGAACTCAGCAACTGACGAGGCATTATGCACCAGCCCAGGCGGATAATATTATGAAAGCCACTGTCCCTCAGTCAGGAAAGCCCTTTGGTGCCCCCTTGCTGGAAGCAGTGCAGAAAAGGAAGAACTTGCCAGCCTTCAGGAAAAGCTGCAGCACCCTTGGCAGGAGAATGTGCCCTGCTTCACCGAACACTGTAGTCCAGATGCTAGAAGCATCTGCATCTGACATGCAGGAGGGACTGAGCCTGCTCCTTAGATGAGAGATCACCCCAGCCATCTGCCCAAGAACCAACGGTGGCAACATATGTGTGCAAGAGAGACACCTCTACCTTTGGCCGAAAGGAAGGATGAGCCTGTTCTATGCCCCTTGGTGCATGTACCTACCTCTCCAGTTGACCTTTTGGAGTCCTTGAGTAATCCTGACCTGGCCCCTTGGACCCAATGGCACCAGCCGGAGAAGATCTCTCTCCCTGGGACAGCAGAAAATTGAACAAAGAAACATAGCAAAGAAGACTACAAATAGGAGACTCACTCACGCAGGGAAGAAATGAATGAAGCCAGTGGAAGTAGATGAGGATGTTGGGAAAAACAAAGAGCACTGGGCACTGAAGAACACCTGGAAAGGGGGCTTAAAGGAGTCCTGCTTTGGTTAGAAATCTTCACTTCGATTAATTTGGTTTAAATTTCTAGTTTGTGATGGGAGTAGGGCGATGGGACTTGTCTTCAAAGAGTAACAGTCCATCTCCCCATAAAGCCTTGCTTAATGTAACCTTTGATGTGCAAACGGACACCTCCACCGATTTCGACAGATTTCCAGTGCACACAAGCCCCCTGCTCCTGAGAGGTCAATATTTAGATTGGCTCTGGCCGTTGGCCATTAATAATTACTCTACTCTTGTCTGCAACACATAAGAGGAAGCAATGTCGTTTTTTTCTCGTTTTGTTGCCTGGAAAAATTACGGAGCTCTGTCCAAGGGGTGCAGCGGGAAAGCTGCCTCCCCCTTCTCACCTTGGTGCAGTACCCCATTGTCAGCCATGCTGGCTTCAGTGCTGCTCCTCCTATGCGTCGCTCAACAGGCTGTGTCTGACTCGGACTACGACAGTAAGTGGGGTCATCAATGCATTGTGCCTTATTTTATGAAGAAACCTTTGTGGGTTTGGATTTGAGACACAGGGGCATATTACCAAGCTATAGCGATAATTATCGCTAAGCTTGGTTAGCGGCCAAAATAATAACGACGAGCTTGCACTATTTTTATCGCTTAGGAGCCTTGATATTATCAAGGTTTATCTCCTAAGCGATAAAAATCGGCCAAAATGCATGAATATCGCTGGAAAGTCAGCGATATTCATGCATTACCGAGCAAATGCTCTTAGCCATGTTATCCACCTACCATTGGATAACATGGCTAAGAACTACTCTGGGCAGGCGGAAGATTTTGGAGAATATTGCGCTTAGCGCGATTATTTCCAAAAGTTGGTAATAGGGGATAGTGATGTTAGCGACTGTTTCCAGTCGCTAACATCTTGGCACACCCACTTTGCATGTCATTAGCGATAATTATCGCTGACATGCAAAGTGGGACCCTAAATGCCCGCTATCGCCTATTAGCTGTCGCTAAATGGTGTTAGCGACAGCTAGGTAATAGGGCGATAAAATTAACGCCGCTTTAGCGGGAACAATTCCCGCTAAAGCGGCGATAAGGCCCTTGGTAATATGCCCCACAGTTCTCTCAATATAGTTCCCTGACTTCGATAATCAAACCGTTCCCTCCAAACCCTGTCTCTGATGATCAGCTTTCTCCTTGCAATTTACGCCCTCCAGAGGTTCCGTTCTCTCGACAACTCTCTGACTTCAATGATGAATTCTGATGCCTGTCTCAGGGATCACATCTGCCTGCACATCCATACTTCCTGATGAGCGAGTTCCCCTTTCTCCACTGCTCTCTAATGCTTCATTTATTCCCCCATAAAGCTCCAGTTTCTCAATAATCCATCCTCTCCTCTCGAAAGAAATTCCTTTCTCGGTTATCAATTGTCGTCCCAACTGATCTATTATATTTTCATCCCCAGGGTCAGACTGGCCTATCAGGCAGTGTGCGGTGGGCTTGTCTGACAATTCAGTTTGTGGGCCAGATCCCCGGCTGTGTGGGCATGCTTTAAGGCCCAGTGGGCCAATTTGTCCTGTTGATTTCCGTGATATTAAAACAAACATTGCAGAAAGCAAGCTCAAGCCCATGTACACTTCCATATGCAAAATACTTATGCGTCTTTACAAGTTCAAAACTGGTCTGATTTACAAATGTGGGCCACATTTTTAGTAGTGTGGTCCGCTAATGTTTGTTCGTACAGCTCCCTATACACCTGTTGACCTCGTTGTCCCCACAGCTACAAAGCATCCACTTGATTACTTTGTCTTCTTGTACAACAACCTGCCCTCCAGATGCCCATTAATGTCCCACCTACATCCCCAACCATGATGATGATGATTCAATCTGTGCCATGAAGCAGCCACCCCCTTCCTCTTTTGTGAAGGAAGTTTTCCCTTCTACCTTAAGGTCTCTGTGTTACCGATTATGAGTTCTTCTGCTTTCCTGATGGTCACGTGTCTTCAATCGGCGGCTTCGATCCTTCTTAACAAGTTCTCCCTTCTTCAGGCCTAATTCTCTACCCTCACAACACTGCTGCTTCCCCGTGATGCATCCTCATACATACATTACAGGGTTGTAGAATTTCTATCGCCCAACACCCAAGACATACTTATTGGGTTTAAGGGAAACAGATTTAGAAGTTTACTTTGCCCGATGGTCAAGCAGGCCCAATGTCCTGGAGCACAAACCCTTTGGTGCCAGTTTACAGTACAGACCTGTGAAACGATTGTCTGCCACTAAAGCAAGATTTGTATTTATCTGCGGAAATGGATATGTTTCATATTTGATATTAGGGCTTGCACTGGAAAGAAATGAAATGAGTTCAGCCTGCTTTACATGTGTGGTTACAATAAAAAAAAAGCACATGTACACATTTTTGCAAACTTGAACAATTGTAGGTTATGTATTTAATCCCAGAATGATAATTGATTAAATACATAAGCCTGAAAACTATATTGGTGATTTGGTCCTCAAAATAAAATGCACACATACAAAAATTGCAATCTGGAAAAAAACATTTTGGTGAACTGTTGCACAACTTTAGGAACCATTTCTCTGAGACATCTTTTAGTAAAACAAGTTAGATCTATGACAATATATATTTTTTAAACCTCATCATGGGCAACATGGAAATAGGTTAGGTGCCCTATTCTTAAAGAAGGAGTAAAAAATACACCTGCAGATATAAGTCCTTGCACTGGTGCAAATTTACAACTTTCAGGAATTCCCAATAGTATACACAATATACTCCTTGCAGACTTTTGTGAATTTAATTTTCTTGTTTGCTAATATACATGGAAACAGGTTCCAATACAGATCAGTCAACCCAGTCTCTCATTCTTCCAAGGTCAACAAAAGGTGTACCTTATAGTAATTATTTCAGACCCAAGAGTGAATATGCAAATGCTAAGTTTAATAATGCAAAGATATGCTTATCAATTGCAAATTCACTAATTCTACCCCGAACCCCCTTTGTTCACACCCCGGGAAAAGTTCTAATACTGCCATTGTAAGGACTCAAACTGCTCCCAATACTGGTTGTGCACATATTCATGTGGCATTAAAACACTTGGAACTACCACTTCCAACCTAACTCCAGCTCTATATGTATATTTGTGGAAATGTGGCACAATTGGAGCCTTGCGAAAAATTCAGACCCTGATATAACATGAGCATAATCAGAGAGGCTGTTTGAGAGCTCTGCTATATTAGAACATAGCTATTAGTTGTCTCTTCACTGTATGGCACCAAAAGAACAAGTGCATTTTTAAAAAGGACGAGTAGATATTTGAAGCATTGCTTCCTTCTGGCATGTAGATATATTAAAAAACTTCACACCTCTATTTTACCACATTTTCATGATGGTAGTCTTATCTCCCTCTTTCAAGGACCAACCACTGCCTCCTTGTTGTCCCCTATATAAAAGAGAATCAATTTCCTTTACATGACCAGTGGCCATCTTACGTACCAATACACTGATCCTACAGCTCATTGTCAACTTAAGGACCATTATTTATTATTCTAGATTCAAAGCTTGGGGTGCACAGGAGGGGGGTCATGGGATACAGCAGAGTACTCAGGGTTTCAAGAAGGAACAAGCATTAGCAAAGGAAATAGGTCTATGCGAGAACTATTGGCAACGTGTTTTAACCAATATGTACACCAAAGTGGTTGCTGTTCAACAAGGCTAAAAGTTAGCAGTGCGGAGTGGGGTGGCGTGGATTTCAGTGGGGTAGATTGAGGGAGAGGGGAATGGGGTAAAGTGGTGTAGGGGAGACTGACAGACTGGGGTTGGATAGAGTGGTATAGAATAGAATGGGGTCGACTGGGTAGCATGGAGTGGGGTGGATTGGGGTGGAGTGAGGTAGATTGGAGTGGAGTAGATTAGTGTGGTAGATCAGATTGGGGTGGATTAAATTGGGGTAGATTGGGGTGGAGTGGGGTAGATTGGGAGGTGGATAAGAATGGAATAGACAGATGTAATGTAGATTGGGGTAGATGGAGTGGAATATTTTGGGGTAGATTGGAGTGGGGAAGAGTGGTTGGATTGGGGTAGAATGGAGTGTTGTGGGTTAGATTGGGGTAATTTGGATTGGGGTATATTGGGTGGAGTGGCATAGATTGGAGTGGTGTGGGGTAGATTGGAGTGGTGTGGGTAGATTGGACTAGTGTGGGGTAGACTGGAGTGGTGTTTGGTATATTGGAGTGGAGTATGTGGGGTAGATTAGGTGGATTATAGTAGGGTAGCATGGAACAGAGTAGATTGGGGTAGTTTGGAGTGGGTTAGATTGGGGGAAGTGGGGTAGATTGGGGAAGTGGGGTAGATTGGAGTGGTGTGGGGTAGGTTGGAGTGGTGTGTGGTAAACTGGAGGGGTGTGTGTTAGGTTGGGGTAGATTGTGGTAGAGGAGGGTAGACTGGAGTTGAGTGGATTGGGGACACTGTAGTCTGTGGAAAAGTGGAGTAGAAGAGTGGGGTAGATTGAATTAAGGTACATTGGGGTGAAGTTGAGTAGATTTGGGTTGAGTGGGCAGTTTGGTGCAGACTGGGGTGGAGCAGAGTGTGGTAGATTGGAGTGTGATAAACTGGGGTAGGTTGGAGTGGAGTAGGGTAGATTGTGGAAGAGTGGAGTGCAGTGAATTGGGGTAGAGTGGAGTAGGGTATATTGGTGCAGAGTGGGGTAGATTGGAGCACAGTGGGGTAGATTAGGGTGGAGTGGTGTAGAGTGCAGTGGGGTAGATTGGAGTGGGATACATTGGGTGGATTATGGTAGAGTAGATTGGAGTGGAGTGGGGTACATTGAAATGAAATAGATTGGAGTTCGGCAGAATGGTGCAGGATAGATTAGAGTGGAGTAGATTGGACTGGAGTGGGGTACATTGAACTGGAGTGGGTTAGATTTGGAAGGCATGTGGTAGATCGGAGTTTAGTGGAGTGGGGTAGATTGGGTAGAATGGAATGGAGGTTGGTGGATTGGGGTAGAGAGGGGTAAGTATTGTGAAGTGGAGTGGGGTATATTGGAGTGGAGAGGGTTGGATTGAAGTGGGGTAGATTGAGTGGGGTAGGGTAGAATGTAGTGGGGTGGAGTTTGGTAGTTTGGGGTAGAGTAGATTGTAGTGGAGTTGGGTAGATTAGGATGGGGTGGATTGGGATGGGCTAGATTGGATGAGGGAACCATACAGTCCTGGAAGCCTTACTTTGTTGCATCAATGTCCCTTATTTTATTATTACTAGTGGTGATTCCTCATGTGCAACTTAAATGACTGACTGTCGTAGCATTAAATGCCTTAGTATTAAAGGACTGACTGCCGTAGTATTTCAGGAATGACAGTTCTCGGACCTCACAAGATAACCCCTTCTTGTGTAACTGACAGTTCATCATGCACGTTCTTGAATTTCTGATATATACTGTCGTTATCAAGAGGTGGAGCATGTGTTCTCCAGGATTGATGCATAATAATGTCTTTGAGGATCAGCATATTCCTATCTGCATTGGTAGCAGCACTTATTTGTGCCATGGACACAGCTGCAAAAGTGCTGGATCTCCCAATTAAGTTAACATAGGCCCCAGCCAATTTAGAAGAGGTATTCTGACACTGTATGGGTATGCGAGAAAAGTAGTCGACAGGGTTTTGCTCTTTACCCAGATGGTGCACAATGGCGTGGTCATACTCTTGCAGTCGTAGACCCCACCTCTCAATGCAAGGGGGCATCTTGACCTTTGCAGGCTTGATGATCAGGAACAAGTGTAAAATGTGTCCCATACAGAAACACATGAAAGTGTACGCAAGCTCACACAACAGCTAGGCTTTCTTTCTTAGGTTGCGAGTAAACTTGTTCAGTCACTGACAAACTTTGGCTAGCATAAGCTAGAAAATGTCTTAGTGCATTTGCTTCTCCACCATATTGGGCAAAAATTGCACCCAAACCCACTGGGCTGGCATCCAAAACAACCTATGGATGCAATTTCGAGTCGAAGTAAGCCATTTCAGTAGAATTACAATTGCATGTTTAATCGTCTTGAAACTTTGATCACGCTCCTGTGACCACTGAAATGAAACATTCAGTTTTGTCAACTTCCTCAATGGAGCGCTCGCAGCTGCAAAGTTACGGTTGTTCCTGGAAGAGTAGCTAACCATACCAAGAAAAAAACGCATCATATTTACATCTTGTGGAGGGGAGGTAGATGATCAAGACTGAATCTTGGCTGGATCTCAATTTATTCTCCTTTCCAAGAAAATGTGCCCCAAGAATTTTAGATTTGTTTTGTGAAATTCTCATTTTTCAGCATTCAACATGAGACCTGCATCAGCAAATATATGGCACACTTGTGTAAAGGCTCTATATTGTTCCTTTCGGGTGGCCCCAAATACTAGTATAGCATCACTGTAATTGAAAGCGTGCGTGACAGGCTCTATAATGTGATGAATTACATCTCGAAAAAGTTTGGTAGCTGAAGACTCTCCGAAACTCAATCTTTTGTATCTGAACAGACCGATATGAGTTGAAAAGGTAGTAATGTACTTGCAATTTTCTTCCTATTCGAGTGGATGATATCCTTTTCTAGGATCAAGGCGAGAAGAGACTTCAGCACCATTCAACTGAACAATCATATCAGCAATGTGCAGACCGGGATATTGTTCTCTTTCGTTTGCTTGACGCATGTCAACAGAATTTCCCACAGACCCTCCACTGTCCATTTTTAGGTACCACAACTATCGGCGACACCCATGGAGTTGGAAGAAACAGTAGACCAATCAAAGATATGTTTTAGCAAAGTTTCAGTTTCTTTTTCAACAGCCTCTTGTAGATGAAAGGCAAGTCTACGATGTCATTGAGCAATATGACGGATGTCCTCATTCTTGATGAGCTGCACTTTCATTGCCTTAAGTTTTCCTAATCCATGAAACAAGAACGGAAACTGATTCACTATGTTGTGATGAGAATTGATATTGAAATTCACAGAAATGAGTCCCATGTCAGACGCAGTGCTGTAACTGAGTAGACAGGCACTTGATGAAGTGCCCTGAAGGACATGATTTGGAGCTTGTACCTTTAGTTTCATAGTCGCCAAAAATTTATCTTATCTTTGTAATGGTGTCGAGGTTGCCCAAGTGTATACTTTGGTTTTTGATGGAATGAGCCGGGCCACCGGAGATAGTTCATGGTACTTTTTTCGGCTAGCATAATGGTTATTAACACACTACTGTCTATCATGAAAGGTATATAGCAATCATGGACCTTCAGTTTGATTTTGGGACAGTGTCCATAGGAATTTCAAGATTTCACTTGTCAATCCTTTTCCGAATTGTATTCTTCCTTGCAGGAAGCCAAACCTACATGCACACTTTTCAGTAGTCAGCATTGACATCGCACACCCATCTTCACTGTTGCTCGTCAGTGACATCGAAAAACCTCTTGATGAAGAATTAGATGTCAATCAGCATTTTTCAGTTTTCAGTGTCTACTTCCCTCAAATGATGTTGCTCTTTACTTCTATAGGTGGCACTGGAATGGTTCTAGAACTTTCTGGCAGCCATTTTGTCTTTGCAACATGACACACTGACAGTCATTTTGTCTTCCAGATGTGACACACTCACGTTGTAAATGGTATGAAATGGTTCTCTTTCCTGCAGCCTTTACATATCTGTCAAATAGCGGGACATTTACCTTCATGTGAAAAGGAAAATCCACATGAAAAACACAGCTTAATTTTCTTCCGAGGCATCATTTGCTGCCTTCTACTTTGTGTTTTTTCTCGCTTTTCATACTCAACACCGATTCATTCTGGGCTCCTCCAGCCTCCATGTCAGCTGCTTGTTTGTCAGCATGTTCTTTAGCTTTGGTAGCCATGAGCGCACACTCCAGGCTGCCCATCTCTCTCAGCATTCAGCATCTGAAGGAATCGGACAGGCACAAATGACTTCATCATTAAATTTGTTGAACTTATAGTGTTTGATGAGCACTTTAAGTCTTTCAACAAATTCATCAATGTTTTTACCATCTCTGTCCCTCCTGATTGAAGATGTACCTTTCATAGTCAACATTCTGCATCGGATTGAATTTGGTGTTCAGCACTTCTTTAATTTGACGATATGAGGTTTCTTGACCTCTTGGTATTTTCTTTATCAGTTCCTTCACTCTGTCACCTGCGAAGTTTTTTAATATTTGATGATCTTTTTGTCACCTGCTTCTTCCAGTGCATCAATGAATTCACAGAAAGCATTGATCTAGGCAGTCCATCTAGCGCCAATATTCTACTTCTTGGCAACATCGACAACGGACAGTGGTTTTAGGAAGGCGAGAGTGCCATATCGGGCTTTCTCCTTCAGTGGCGGCTGGTGACATTTGAAAGTGGTGGGCGTAAATACTGCACTGTGGGGAACGAGCGTCTGTTTTATTTTTTCATGACAGATAATAGCATATCTGACTTATTAAAAGTCTCTACATTCAATAAGCTCAATATGCATTAATTATGTTGCGCGATAGGAAGAGGAATGTCATCAGACAAGAACTACTAGAGCAAAGCCTGGTAAGTAGTGTTGTGGGAATAACCAGAAGCTCCTGAACGATGGAAAACTTCTAAAACTAAAGCCTTTCATTGAAAACCCACATAAGAACAAGTGACAACTGCATTAAAGATGCCGCTAGGTAAATGCCCAACAGACTTCTGCCTGCTCTCTTGCTTTACACATGCCACAACCACAGCTAATACCGCTCAACATAAAAGGGAATGGAAATGAAAGCGATGCTGATTTCATCGTTAATGACTTTGGTTTTGCATTCACCTGCCCTGAGGCCCTGCCACAAAGACGCTTTAACACGTTTTGTGTTTTTAGGTCGAAGGCCTAAAGGCTGCGCTTGCGCAGTCTTAGGCCGGAGATTTAATGGTTCTTAGTAGCGCTGTAGGTCCCGCCTTCCTGCCCCGTCTCTCCTCCATTGGCTGGCTTCCTAAACGGAGGCCAGCCATTGGAGGAGAGATGCGTCACTCCAAACAAGCCCCGTCTTTTCGGATTCGGGGGCGTAATTTTTGCTGTTCTTTAGACAGTGACGTCATGCGTCACTCAAAACAGCAAAACCACGCCCCCGATTCCGAAAAATTCGGAACCCTGTGGCAGCCATTTTCCTTTCCCCGCAGTGAGGGTGAGACTCGAGCCTCTGCCTCTGCCCCCGTTTGTGCCGTGCATTTGCCCCGCTCCTTGGCAATTTTCGGGTCCCCTGGCAGGTGCCCACCCTGCCAGAGACATCGCCGTTTAATTTAAGGCCGGTGCCCACCCGGCATTGCCAAAGACTTCACCGCCGGGCCCGGGATTCCCACACGCTGCACCCGCCTTCCTGCCCGCCTTCCTGCTCGGGGCCGCGCTGCTATTGGCGGACCCCTGAGGCAGGAAGACAGGCAAACGGAGAGAGGACGGAGGCCGGCCTACAAGCAAGCCGGAAGTCCCGCCGCGGAGGAGAAGGAGCCAGCTGCCGTCCCATCTGTGAGCAAAGGGCTGGTCTGTGAAGAAAAGCTGCACTTCACTCAGAGGCGGCTGTGTGCGCAGCACTGTCTCTGTGGGAGAGCTGTGTTGTGTCCCAAGCTGAGGCGTGCACCGGACCTCTCCTTCTCCAGGCGGGTACAGCAGATACTGTGCACGGGACCTGTCCCCCCCGGCCGGCCGGAGAGCTGTGCAGCAGAGTGCACGGAAGCAGTCCCGGCGCAGACCTGTGCAGCAGAGAGCAGAGTGCACGGAAGCAGTCCCGGTGGAGAGCTGTGCAGCAAAGCAGCGGCATGCCCCTCTCAGCCTCCTGCTGACCGTGGACAGGGCTGCGCCGCCGAGGTTCGACTGACGGTAAGGGTAACGCTCTGAAAGTTGTCTCCGTCCTGGCCATCCAACTCTCACGGCTCCCTCTCCCACTACCCTGACCTGCTTGACACTCTCTGATTTTGTTTTTTTATTTTTTCCCCCCATCACTGAAACCCCCATTTTGATCTCGGTGCAGCTCTATTCCTGCCCTTCGGCATCTCCTGTTGCAGTTCTGGGAGATGTACACTGCTCTGCCTGTGCATTCGTCCCTGCCCTTGTGCTCCTCACCCTTGCCCTTCAGCTTCTCAAGCTGTTTGTGGTGGGAGCCATGCCCTGCTGTGCCAGTGTACCTCATTCCTCGCCTGCCCTCTCACCTTTGGCCTTCCGCACCTCTGTAAGCGCGCTGCAGCCTTGGAGCGCTGCTTTTTAGTTTTCGCCTGCAGAGCGCTTGCAAAATCTCTTGTAATTAAAAAGAAAAATATTGAAACAGGTTTACAGCCCACCCATTAGTTACAATTGGTTATCTGTGCGGTCACTCCCATACAGTTTGCGGTTGGTGGCAAGTGTCCTCCCACTAGCCACATGATTCTTGAGGTACATTGATTTAGTTAGGTTCTAACACTCCATAAGAGTACATGTGTTTCCCGACTGTCTTCCCTCTACCAGCTCACCCTTTCCATGACACTTCCTGCACCAAGAGCATCTTTCCCCCGCGTCGTTGCTTACACCAGCCTCCATGCACACTCTTAAACACCAAGTAAACCTTGGTAAACCCGTAGACCACGTGGCACCCACAAGTAAGTAGCAGGCAGGAAAGGGATCGCCTTGGTAAGTCCTAAATTTTTAATCTGCAGCCCGCCCCGGTTTGTAAGAAAGCATGATCCCTTTCCTTGCATACTCTATGCTAGCGATAAATGTGCCATCTGTTGCACTGCACAGGTATGCGCTAGATCCATGCTGTGAGGAGAACCGCACACAATGCGGTATTAATTCTAGTTATGGTATTTCGTGGAATTTAAAAATGAAACATTCTCTTATTTGAGTATCAGAATGTTGGCAAGCATGAGGTGGAACACTCTTGATGTCATTGGACACTGAACAAATTATTCTTTGGCTTTTTTTTAGGACTTTTGCCTCATTTTGCTTACTCCGTCCTCCGAAGTTTCCCAACGCCCCCATTGAGAGTAACGCCAGACACCATGAAGTATCTTGACAGTTTATATGCAATTTAGACACCCCCACAACTAGGAGTGTCAGGCAGTTGTGTTGAAGATGCCGAACATTGTTGTGAACCACGCAGGCACCAATCCACTACCGAACATGGGACTATCATTACACAACACAGCATCGGTGTGCTTTAGAGTCACATGAGGATGCTCAATACTCCCAACATTTCCTTCTTTTTTTTTTTTCCTTCAAACTATTTTGCAGTAACAAAGGCACCTGTTATTGTCTTAATTTTTTACAAGTACATGAATAGGCAGTACATTTCACCCCCTTACCCCACTCTTCTGTCTATTCACACTCACGCCGTGTGCCCAGTGGGTCCAGAGAACCGCACGTTTCTGGGGCTCGCTCCACAGCAGACCCGCAAAGTAATCTGTTTTTTTTAAGCAGGTCCGTCATATGGCACGTTACTTGGCATATCCTCTTAGGTGTTGAGAGGGAGTGACTTTGCTAAGATGGGGAGCTAGTGGTGTTTTCCAACGTAAGGAGTTCTTCTCGCAATGGCTGCCATGTGTCACAAGGTCTACATGCTATTGGTTGCCAGTTAGCGTATAGCTCACAGTTAGTGTTACAGTGGATTAAGCTGTTAAGCCTTGCTTTTTGTGTAGGAGAGTGCTTGCTG
Organism: Lissotriton helveticus; assembly: GCF_964261635.1. NCBI lineage: Eukaryota > Metazoa > Chordata > Amphibia > Caudata > Salamandridae > Lissotriton > Lissotriton helveticus. The sequence goes on from NC_136057.1 coordinate 1,798,308,478, forward strand.
CCTCAAAGCGGCGTGAGGTTTTAGGGATGTCATGTACATAACCTAAGAGCGCTCGTTTTGGTGAGGGTGTGATTATGATGTGAGTCATGTGTGACAGCTCTGCAAATATGACCATCCAATATTGTTCATCCTATCTCGGCTCCACGTCATACGTGCAAAGCCCACAAGCGGTGTGTAGCATTTGGTGCATGTGTCTCTCACTACCTCACTCTCTAGCTCACAACCTCACAACTTCAATCTCTCTCTCTCTAACTCACTACCTCAATCACTCTCTATCTCACTACCTCACTCTTTCTATCTCACTAACTCACTCTCTCTTTCACTACCTCTCTCTCTATCTCACTACATCACAACATCACTCTCCCTCACTACCTCACTCTTTCACTACCTCACTCTCTCTTATCTCACTACCTCACTCTCTATCTACCTCACTCTCTCTCTCACTACCTCACTCTCCCTCTATTTCAATACCTCACTCTCTCTCTGCTAATGCAATAGGTATCACATATGCAAAAAAAAGCTAATGCCAATAGAAATGACAATGCCATTTATTTAGGGATACATAAAAGATTAAAAAAATAATGAGCAATACCAATAGCTCTACCTATAATATTGCCGAGACCATTGCATTGTAAATGCTTGTTATGATAGCAACCCAGGGCTTGCAAGTCAGAGCCATTGTTTCAAATTAAAGCAGTATATAATATGCATGCTGTAATGGTGGCTGCACAGCAAAATGTGTCACTCATGTTTACAAGGCCGTTTAGTGCAACAGCTGCAAAGCCCCAAATATAGCGCCTCTGATTGAATGTGAAATAGGGGGAGGCACATGGGTTGCAACATTATGGGAAATACAGATACGCATACAGGAAATTAGAATATTATATAGTGTCTGTAGAACGATGTGGGTTTTGTATTTCAATTGTTTTCTACATATACAGACATATTAAAACACACATACTTCCCCCTTTCAAGCTTAGTATATTTATAGAATGTGGAAAGGCCGCTTTTCTAAATGAATAGGACACATGAAAAGATTCCATATCATTGTCCTGTGCCTAAGATATTTCTTTATCCATTATCTTCCTTTTCACCTTGACTAAAACCTGTCCTCAGCCAAACTGCAGCCAAGAACCAGTAAGGGTTAGTTGAGAAAGCTAGGCATGTCATCAGGAGTAATCGGCAAGAAATCTGTCTCTAGTAAGCAGGTTAACTTACAGCCCGGAAAGGCACAGAGAGCCAGTTGAACAATTACTGCACCAAATCAGGTCACACAGGAAAACATCCCGGACCCGACGTACTATAACAACACCAAGACGTACATAACAGACCCCGCCTAAATACACCGCAAGCACGAACATCGCACACCAACACTTGACTATGGCAAACACATAATGAAAAGACTGCACAACACAACCAGAAGCAAACATGCACAGGGTACTTTCAAGCAGCAAAATACAGATTATCTATAAAACTAATGGTGAAGCAGGTGCCATTACGGGTGGGTGGGGGATTGGAAATGGGGTCGTCGCGCCGCTGAGGGGATGGGGGGGAGGCGGGATAAATAAAATAAAAGTAAAACTTACCTTAAGTCCCGAGACTCCCGACTCCCGCCATCCTGTTTTTTAATTCCTGCAGTGCACATCATCAGACAGGAAGAGGGCTGCAGGCAGCCTCCCTCCCCTCCACCGCAGCCTGTGATTGGTGAGGCAGCTGCCCCACCCAGGTCATTTTCTCTCTGTTTGCTGCAGCATACAGAGAGAACAGGGAGAGTGGGCGGTGTTGCTCGAGGGCAGGGGGGAGTGGCTTGTCCACTGTTGTTCATACTGACTGTTTGGGCGGCCTCAAGCTGCCCAAACAGTCAGTATGAAGAGCATTGGGCAAGCCACTCCCCCCTGCCCTTGAGCAGGACCGCCCACCCCCAACCAGGAACTTCTGCTTTCTCGCCGTGCGAGTAGGCAGAAACAAATGGTAGTTATTTCGGTAATAACTACCATTTGTTTATGCCTTCTCGCACGGCGAGAAAGCAGGGGGGTGGTGCCCAAAAGCCCCTATAGAGGAGCCGCCACTGCTCTCTTTGGCAGCCATAGAAGAGCTGAAAAATTGTACTATTCCAACCATCGCACACACCCTCCTTTAAAGGCAGGATTTGACAGCTTTGTAAGCACGGCCCCCATGCTTACGCTTGGGTTGCTGTGCCTTGGCGCTGAGATTGGATGACTGTCTTTACTCTAGATGTTGAGTAAGTAGATGCTTGTTCTTGCATCTGAGGTGTGCCGCCCTTGCCGTTTCTTCATGCTATCTTACATCTGGTTGATCTCTGCCTTTTAGTGCTTCTTTGTGCTTATCTACTACTGCTCACAGCGTTCTCCTTCACCTGGCTGTCGCCGCTTGTTGCGATTTCCGTACTAGGTTGATACTGCCTTTGGCGATTCCACATTGTATGACTGTTAAGTTGTGGCATCACATGTCTTATCTCAGTTATAGTAGCAATTTTCTGATGATGGTAAATTAAACTTTCCATGGGCCCTTCACTTTCTTTGAAGGTCTCGTACTGGCTGAAGTTGCGACTCCACATACGCCAACCGTTGAGTCTTCACTTCGACTGAGTAACGAATGAGTAGTTTGCTTGGCCTTGCAAATTCTCTGGGAAAGCACCCTTGTCTCTCCGGGTTGCTGGGCTTACGTATCCTCTATCTTGTCACCAGTTGTAGTATCCTCCCCAGCCCAAAAGCATGTAAATTAGTTATGCCACACACGGAGCTTAATATTACAGGTTTATTTCTCTGAGTGTAACCGGTTACTGACACATACTGCATCATGAATTTTATTAACCACACCTAATCACTTATGTTACTAAACTACGGAGTCTTTTAGGGACCATGGAGGTCCCGCGCTTTATAATACACAAGACACTACACTGCACACAAACGACAATGTTTTCAAATGTCATCACATAGTGTATTGATGAGTTTTGATTATATTGAAATATTTGTTTCCACTACATTTCAGAATTACAAAGTTAATACTGATTCTGGTATATTCTGAAACATCAGGGCAGTTAATTTTCTTCTAAATGTGCTAGAAATAAACATTCTAAACAATCTCCTCTTACCTAGATACTCAGCAGAATTGCACATAAATTCTCTCACTTTGAAGTCAGAGAAAGAAAAATAAACACCAATCTCCCTCGAAAGAGGAAGCTTGACATTTGACCTGGTTTTGAATGCCCAGCAAATGTGACAAGATAAGACCAAGATTTAAAGGCCGGTTTACAAAAAGCAAGTTTATGTAAGAATATAGTAAACAAGGTTTGGGCAAGCTGGACAGCCTATAGCAAGCACAGCCAGCAAATAGAAAGCCAGAAAGTGTGAGTTACAAACCACAAAGAAAATGGTAAGAAATGGGCGAAATGCATTCCTAGGTCAGCTTTTTGAATGTTCACAAGATAACTTTAGCAAATCAAACAGCCTTTGGCCTAATAAGGGGAGCAGGAAGGGTCAGGGAGAGCAGGAGAGTAGTCAAGGCACATAAGAGACTGGATCACTTTGGACATGAAAGGGTTTATTGAGTTCTCTGATTCAGTGCCTTCAATAAAAAAAGTCTGACAATGCAAGTGAAAAACATAACAATGTTTCTGTTGCACTTATAGGACAATGTTATTGAGTAAGCCATATTAGGAATATTCTACTCCGTTCTCAAGTCTAGGTTGTTGTGCTCTGTTCTAGAGTGCATGTCTGTGGTATTGTGCTCAGTTCTTGAGGCATATACTGGAACATTTCATCCTGCCCTGTAGGATACATCTGTTGCCTCCAGACTAGGAGGCCAAATCTGCAGCAAACAAAAGGTCAAGTAGAGTGCAGAGAAGTGTGGCCTACAGGTCAGCATGCCTGCTTCAGAAAGTTTATGCTAAGAGATAGAAATTTCTGAATCCACATAATCTGAAAGAGCTATGGTGACATCGGAATGTAATTTTGGGACCGTTCTCAAGTGTAAGGAGTCACAGGCAGTGCCCAGTTCCTGACCCTCTGTCATGTTCTCTTTTTTGCAGGACCTGCGGACTATTACGGTGAGTATGTGACACAGTGCCACCACATACGATTGTTCTAGCACTTTCATATATAACAGTACCACATATGGGGCCTGATTCACAGAAGGCCTCCACACTCGCGGTGGAGGACCCACAGTCACGGGGGAGTCTCTGCACTCGAGGTGGAATCTCTGTAATGAAAACTCTCATAGAGGAGATTCGGCCCCGAGTGCAGAGACTCCCCCACGACTGCGGGACCTTGGCCATGAATACGGAGGTCCTTTGTGAATCAGGCCTATAGATCTCATCATTGCACCTTTGCCTCCATGGTATATAGCTGTGTTACTGAAGTGCTAGACCCACACGTAACATGAGGCATCAAATCAGCACTGCAGACAGTCATGGAGTGGCTGGGATAATTCCTTTTTTGCCAACTGCTACTGTCTGTCACAGTTTCCCACAGCCGAGTACTGGGGTAGAGGACATTGAACAAACACTTACACATGTTATAAATAGGTGAGATTTCAGGGAAACATACCAATTGCAAATAAAGGGATGATCTCAGGAAGAGATACCCATATACAAACACAAATTAACAAATTACCTGAGGGAGACCAAATGACTGCGAGTCTAGCAAAAAAAGGAATGCCTGCAAGCTGGGACAAAATGGCCACCAGTTGAGGCAAAATGGCCAACTACTGAGATAAAATGGCTCCCAGCAGTCACAGCACACCTAGGAGAACAAAGAGAGAAACTTCTGCTTATGAAACCTGAATTTCAAAAGTCTGCAACAAGTGCCCGACACCGCATACCCCATCATAAACATAGTAGAAACATCCCACTCACTACAAAACAAGAGAACTGAAGGAACAGAAAGGCAGGTCTGTGGGTGTAAAACATTTATGGAAGGTCAATAAGCCAGCCAGCTTTTCACTCATGCCCACGGAGCCAGAACACCTTGCACTGGAAAAATTTATATGTTCGTGCCCAAGACCCACATCCATATGCTTCATAGGCTACTGGCCTTTGTCCACCAGGATTCTTCAAGTAATGGCTGAATAGGGTGACGACTGTACCTTTTTCATAGGACAAGTACAGAGAAGATCCCCAGGAGCTGACATCCACTGGGCACAGCGACTGTTTACTTAATCTTAAGGAGATGCCAGCAAAGAGACTGAAAATGTGAATGTTCTCGATATAAAACAGAAAATGACATACTCAACTGTTATACTCATTTCCCATCTCTCTGTCTTTATCTTTCATTCTCTTCCACCATCTTACCCATCCTCCATTTGCTCGTATCTTTTATTCTCTTCCACTGTCCTATACTTCCTCCATTTGCACTTTTCTTTTATTCTCTTTCACTCTCCTATCCTTCCTTCATTTGCACTTTTCTTTCTTTCTCTTCCACTGTTTTACCCTTCCTTCATCTGCACTTAAAAACGAATTACTTACCTGTACACTATGGTTCTCCAGTATTGATATCTTTCATAGATTCACATGCTTGTATCTTCCGCGTCGTCATGGTGGGAGTCTCACAGTAAATGAATAACAATAGAAGTAAAAGAACAAACTGCATAGAAAACCATAGGGAAGTATATACTTTGGTAACCTATCATCATTATTATGTGGTCCAAATGCCAGCCAATCGGCTGCCAGCCCTGAGATCACACTCCCCAGCCGAGCCACCATACCTCAGATTTCCAGCCCCAAGTGTGAGCCAAGGATGTATCTAGAGATAAAAGTGATCTACCTGAGAAAACGGGGAGGTGGGCGGGCCGCATATGAACCTATGAAAGATATCAATACTGGAGAACCATAGTGTACAGTTGAGTAACTAGTTTTTTCTCCAGTATTGAATCTTTCATAGATTCACATGTTTGTATCAGAATAGAGAGCAGTACTTATATTATGTGGTGTTTCCAGGATAGAATCTTTTTTTCTTAGGGCTCTGCTTCGTATTACCAGAAAACCATAATGACTTATAATAAGAAACGTTTGCATATCTCAGTGCATATCACATTGGGAACATGATACTTGAAAATACCCACAATGCATAGTAAGACCATCCGATGAAACACATAAGAGGACAAATGTTACAAGAAATAACATAGCATGTTAGATATGGTCTGAGAAATACCTTAGTGAAACAGGTGCCGTAGAACTGCTTGTCCCACTGCTGAATCCGCTTTCCACGCTGTGTCCAGACAGTAATGCCTGGTAAATGTGTGTGCATTTGTCCATGTTGCCGCTCTGCAGATGTCCGGGAGTGACACTCCCGCAAACAATGCTGCTGAAGTTGCCAACTTCCTCCTCGAATGAGTGCATACTCTGGATCGCAGAGGCTTTCCGGCTTTCTCATGGCATAAAGAAATGGCAGAGGCTATCCATCTAGAAATACTAGATCTTGACAGAGCCAAGCCTTTTCTGGGCCCAGCAAAGGCCACGAACAATGGGGTTGTCTTTTGAAAATATTTTGTTTTGTCGATATGGAACTTTGATGTCCAGTGAATGCAGAGGTTTTTTCTGCTGCAAAAGATGTGTTCTTAAAATATGTAGGCAACACAACGGGTTCATTGAGGTGAAAAGCCGAGGGGACATTGGGAATTAACTTGGGATTTGTCCTGAGTATGACCTTATCTTGTTTGAATTGAAGAAACGATTCTGTGATCAAGAAAGCCTGGATCTCACTGACCCTCCTGGATGAAGTGAGGGCGAGCAGCAAAGACCCCTTCCAAGAAACAAACTGTAATTCAGCTTTGTGAACTGGTTCAAACGGGGTCTTCATGAGTTGCGTCAGAACTGTGTTGCGCTGCCGTGGAATTGATGGATGCTTAAATGGAGGGAACACTCTGAAGAGCCCTTTCAGAAATTTTTTCATCACCCTCTGATACCAAAGAAATGGACGATTTGGTGTTCTGCGATGTCTTGAAATAGCCGCAAGATGTACTTTGACTGATGCATGGGAGAGTCCTGTCTTGGCTAAGTGTAATAGGTAAGGAAGAATTTGCTCTGGAGAAGAGTGAAAAGGGTGCAGAGCTTGAGTGGAACACCACTGGCAAAATCTCTTCCACTTGCTGTGTAAGTTCTATTTGTTGAAACTGCTCGAAATTGAGAGAGGATATCTCAGCATTCCTGAGGGATATTGAAGGAATGAAATTCGTGCTCATGAGGTTCCAGGCTGACAAGTTCAGTGATGTCAACTGTGGATGAAGAACTTGTCCTTTGTTCATTGAGATTAGATCTTGAATCAAATGAAACTGCATCCTGGGAGCAACTGACAGCTGGAGGAGCTCAGAAAACCAGAATGGGCTCCGCCATGCCGGGGCTATCAGAATCAAGTGGCATGGTTCCGACCTCATTTTCCGTAATACCCTCGGGATCAGAGGGAATGAGGGAAATGCATACGCAAACATTCCTGACCAGCGGAGGAGTAGATCATTACCCCAAGATCCCGCTTGAGGGAATCTGGTTGCAAAATGTTTGCATTACTTGTTGTGGTGATTTGCAAACAGATCCAGAGATGGAGTGCCCCATAAGCAAAATATTTGCAAGAGTTGATCCTGAGCTAACTCCCATACATGGGAAACACTGGCAGATCTGCTCAGGATGTCTGCCCTTATGTTGTGAACTCCTGGAACGTGCTGAACCTGCAGAGAGATGTTGTGCAGCAGAAGCCAGTTCCAAATCTCTTGAGCTTGTGCCAATAGGGGCTTTGATTTTGTACCCCCTTGCTTTAGCAGATAAAACATCGACGTCGAACTGTCTGTCCTGACCAGTACAGGCGAATTGTGGATTTTGGGGAGGAAAGCCTGGAGGCCCAAGAACACCACCTTTAGCTCTAACAAGTTGATGTGTAGCTGAGCTTCCTGAATGTCCAATGGCCTTCTGTTTCGAGGTCTTGGAGGTGTGCTCCCCATCCGTGCAGTGAGGCGTCTGTCGTAATGACATAAGTGAGACATTGAGGTTCAAAGAGCAGACCTTTTGATAAGTTCTCCCTGATCTCCCACCATCACCGTGCTGCCTGTATTTGAGGAGTGATGGTGATTCGATCCTCGAAGCACCCTTGGGATTGCACCCATTGCATGTCGAGTAGTTCTTGAAGGGGCCGTATGTGTAGCCGGCAATTTGGAACTAAGGGGATGCAGGAAGACATCATTTCCAACAATGATTTGAAGATTCTCACTGAAGTGGACCTTTTTGTTTGTAATTGTGACGCCAGACTTAAGATTTTTTGGGTGCGTTTTTCTGAAGGAAACGCTTATGCTTCCTTCTTCTGGAGCCTGGCCCCTAGGAATTGAAGAGACTGCGATGGAATGAGAGAAGATTTTTCTATATTGATCCGTAGGCCTAGGAATTGGAAGAGATCCAAGCAGCATTGTAGGCATTGCAGGGTGTCTTGGTATGATGCGCCCTTTATTAGCCAATCGTCCAGATACGGATATATCTGGTGGCCTTGTTGTCTCAAGTGCACTGCGACCGGTGCCATGCATTTCATGAAAACCCTTGGCGCGGATCTGAGGCCGAAGGGTAACACTTTGAATTGGTAGTGGCGCCCTGTCACCGCAAATCATAGATACTGTCTGTGTTTGATATGAATCGGTATATGAAAATGGGCATCTAAGAATTCTAGTGATACCATGCAATCTCTCCTGCGCAGCATCAGGAGGATTTCCGGAAGAGACAGCATACAAAACAACATTTTTCTGATGCATTTGTTCAAGCCTCTCAGATCTATTACCTGCCTCCATTTGGAAGACTGCTTTTTTCGTATCAAGAAAAATTAGAGTAAAATACTTCCCCTTTCTGTTGAGGCGGAACCTCCTCTATTGCCCCTTTCACAATGATGGACAGAATTTCTGCCTTGAAGGCGGAAAGATGTTGTTGCTTTCTGTGAACAGGCAGTTGATCCAGAGGTTTTTGTATGAAATCTAGGGTATGGCCTTGATGGATAACGTCCAGTACCCACCTATCCGTTGTTATGGACAACCATTGATGATAAAAACGAGAGAGGTATGTTCTGCTTGAGGTATGACGAGGTGGTCGGCGCCTTGGCATTGTCACTGTATCCGATTGGAGTCCTGTGATTTTCCCCTCGTAGCAGATGTCCTTCTGGGCTGTTAGGTAGAAAGTGTTCGAGGAACGAAACTGCTGGTTGCTGGAAATTGATGGTACCCCTGTAGGTGCTAAGGTTGTTACCTGTTGGATTGGAAAGAGGATCTCTGATTATACTGGCCTCTTGATCCTCTTCTACGAAAGAACTGGAACCCGATTTGCTGTAGGGAACCTAACACTCTCGCTGTGTCTGTGTCTGAATTTATTCCTTGAAGTGCATCATCGACGTGTTTGCCGAAGAGATTCTCCCCATCAAAAGGCATATCGACAATTTTTGCCTGAACTTCAGGCCTGAATGATGTAGCCTTTAGCCAACCTTGTCTACGGAGCGCCACTGCTCCGGCCATCTGGCTGAACACCACCAATGATATGTCCAAGGCTATGTCTATGGATTCAGAGGCTGCCCTAGCCCAGTCGTGTAAGATGATGGTAGCCTCTTCTTTTCTGTCTTCTGGCAGATGAGCTAAAAGTGGTGCAAAGTCCAAGCACATCTGCCTTTTGTAGCGGCTGATAAGAGCCAGCGCATCTGAAGCTTTAATCGAAGCTGCTGCCATAACTGTGCCATCCATCTTTCTTCCTTCCTTGTCGGGAGGAGTTGAATAGGCAGAGGCCGGGTTCTAGGAACCCCTCTGCGCCACCTGCATTTCCACCGATTCAGGCTTTGGATGCCCAATCAGGCACGCTGGGAAGGACTCGGGAAGCCCGATACTTTTTTCTCGATTCTGGGTACCGAGGCTGCAACCGAGGCTGGATTCCTCATGATCTTTAAACCCTCATCCCATATATGATCGATCATTGGGATCATTCTGATAGACTTCCTGGATGATTCCTTGAAGTCATAGCGGAAAAAAGATCAAACCTCGTGGAGGCTCTTTCCATGAGGTCATGGAATCCTCTGATGTCTTCCGGTGGGGAGCTTGCCGGTGATGGCGATGGAGATGGAGAAGTTGGTATGACATATTGATCCCATTTGTTGCCTACTGGATCATCTTGAAGAAGTTCTCCTTCCTCTGGCTGTTCTTCCACTTCGCTCACTGCGAAGTCATCCCGAATCGTAATTATTGTAGGGGTGTGCATTTTCTGCACCGGAGGTAGAGGTTGAACCACCAGAGCCTGTGCCGCAGGTTATGATCTACCTGAGATGTCTGAGGCAGGGGTGTTAGCATCCGGGAAGAGGCGATAATAGTCATTATTCATGTGTCGTAAATCAGACACTAGCGAGAGAGGCATAAACATCAACTCTTCCCTCACATTAAGATTTATGTCTTCTTCCTCCTCATAATCGTACGATTGTTGGAAAGACTCATATCTTGGAGCCGCATACCGAGCGGTCTTTAAAAGAGCGATCTTCCTGCACTTCCTGGTCGTCTGTATCCTGGCTTTTAATTTGCAACTGTGAGGGGCTGTAGGCCACTCCATATGGTCCATCATCTTCTAACTCTTGCATATCCAGAAGATTTGAGAGAGGAAGCAGAAAGATTGTAGTCCATGAGGTAAATTCTGTGTTCTTCTTGTCTGTCGACGAGTCTGTCGATGGCAGAAACCTCTTTATCGAGATCATCATCCGCGATCTTGTCATCAGAGATTTGAAAGTCATCGTGGACGGAACTCCCGTTGACGAGATTGACAACGGAGAAACCAGTATGGCCTTCGACGAGGTCGTCTGCTCACTCGTCGTCGACGGTGGCGTTCAAGATCTCCCCGTTGACGGGGTCGCCGACGATCTTGTCTTCGACGGTGTCGTCTTCGTAGATGCCGTTGACGACGCGGTCGTCTTTGTGATGATCTTCCTCGAGGATGCAGTCGTCATCGACGTTTTCGTAGCCGTAAGCACCGGGGACACTCTGGTCTTCGTTGATGGGGCCGTCGACACAGCTCTAGTCTCGGAGGGCTTCTTTAGAGGTGTATGAGACAATGAAGAGGAAGATGACCCCTTGTCCTTAGTCTTCTGCTTTTTTAAATCTCCCTTCTCCTCAGAAGGTTCTATCTTCCGTGTTTTTAGAGGAGTGTGCATTAGAGTCATCCTCTGAATCAGTCTCTGAGGTGGGCTTCTTTTTCTGAAGCCACAACAGTAAACAAGCCTCTCTGTCCTTAAGAGTTTTAGCAGATAAGGTTCGACAATATTTGCACTCCTTAGGAACGTGCTTGGGATGAAGGTAATATAAACAATCTTTGTGGGGTTCTTCAGAATATAATCTGGCTTTCCCACAAGATCTGCAAGGTCTGAAAAGCCTATTTTTAGAGCCTTCAGACATTTTGAGACAAGAGAGGAAAAGGAATACCTCAAATCCAGTAGAAAAGACTGTAGTAAGACAGGTCAAAAGTTCGCCAGGGAACAGACTGAGCAAGGCCCAAGGAGACTCCTTCTCACACGACAGCGGTTGGAAATTTGAGGTATGGTGGCTCTGCTGGGGAATGTGATCTCAAGGCTGGTAGCTGATTGGCAAGCATTTGGACCACATAGTATTGTTGATAGGCTACCAAACTCTATACTTCCCTAAAGTTTTCTATGCAGTTTTTTCTTTTACTGCTATTGTTATTCATTTACCGTGAGACTCCCACCTTGACGACGGGGAAGATACAAGCATGTGAATCTATGAAAGATTCAATACTGGAGAATCTTGTATTCTCTTTCACTGTCTTACCCTTCCTCCATCTGCACTTACCTTTCATTCTCTTCCACTGTGTTACACCTTCTCCATTTGCACCTGTCTTTTATTCTCGTCCACTGTCCTATAATTCCTCCATATGCACATATCTTGCATTCTCTTTCACTCTCTTACCCTTACTCCATATGTACTTATCTTTTATTCTCTTCCAGTCTTACCCCTTCTCCATTTGAACCTGTCTTTTATTCTCTTCCACTGTCCTATGCTTCCTCCATCTGCACCTATCTTTTATTCTCCTTCACTGTCTTACCCTTCCTCCATCTGCACTTATCTTTCATTTTGTTCCATTGTCTTACCCTTCCTCCATCTACTGTTCTTATTTGCTCTCTTTATTTAGACTTCAGTGATGAATATTGGGGGGCTGGTTCTCTGGGATCCCAGTCCATAACTCTCTCTCCTTTACATTTTTCACAGGGCCTGTAAGCGACTGGATTTATATTGATGATAGTGAGTATGGATAATGAGGTCATTAATGCATTCATCCGCACCGTGGGATCGTACTAAGTTGCACCAGCAGAAAAAATCACATAACACCCTAAAGACACACATCACAAAAACAAGTTACACTTCAGCACGCAGAAGATTACAGCCTTTTTTAAAGACATAAATGTTAATGCTTTTCTCTCTTCAAATATCATACTTCCTTGAGTGTGAAGCAGCGGATAGACACAATTCTCCCACTGTTCATCTCAAAACAAGCCGCTTCAGTGTCCCACGAATGTGGCAGGTACCCATGAAACTGCACCCAGACGCAAAAAACACCCCTTGATCAAGCCCTAATCACCGTATGCTCACACATAATTCACTACCTTTAACATACAACGTGTCAAATATGTTCACACATCATACCTTAAACACACACATACACACACTCATACACTAGAGACACACAATACTTCTACATGCATGCGATGAGTTGAACACCATGTGCACTACAGACTGCACAACCTACACACATACAGAGCACACCATATGCACACACATTACACCACACAATAAAGACACCTATGTCTATAGAGGTACTGGTCAGAGAGAGAGGGAAAAAACACACAAACTGCTTGCTCACACACACCTCAAGCAAGCAAGCTGATATAAGTGTGAGATGAGCAGGGCATAATTTGAGCAAGTGGTTTCCGTGGTCGGCACCGGCACATAATTATCAACACCGGCGCTTGTGACAGTCTGCCACAAGGTGGTGCTGTCTGGCTAATTTAAAGATAACAACAACAATAGTCAATTATTAAGTCAATATACATTAAAATTGACTATTACCGGCCACCCTAGCATATAGTATAGCGTGTGGGGCCTGGAATTTCACACCTGTAGGAGTGTAATGGTTACAAGTTATGTTGTTATTATAATTGGCAGAGCTGGCAGGGCAATGTGTGGTGCAAGCTGCAGTAGCCTCCTGACAAGAGCCCTGGCACTTATTAATTTACAAATTAAGAACCGGAGATGGGGTTCTTGCCTTAAGGGCTGTGGTGAGGGGGTGTGGGGTGATTGTGGTGGCGTGCTGGCTTGAACAAGTGTGTGGGAGGCTGTGGCCTTGACAGTTGATTGAAGAGACATGTGAGAGCAAGTGGAGAATGGGGGTTCACCGGATGGGCAGCATGTGCCACATGATCCATGTGACTTTTGGTGGAGAGGGGGTGTAAGCCCTATTTCTCCAACACCCAGTAGTTTAGCTGAACATGAAGGACTGTGGTGAAACACATGTTTTTCAATTTGTGGCAGCCAGGAGTGGAGGGAGTGCCAGGAGCTGGGAGTGGAAGATTTAGCACAGCACCACAAGCTGAAACAATTTTTTTTTTTTTTTGCAGGGGTGGCCGACCCTCCAAAGCTTTTCACCACAGGTAACAAAAAAGGCATAAATGCTGCATGCAGTCAACAGAACGAGGAACAGTCATGAGTTTGTGACCTTTCTCTTCATTTTCTAACTACGATTCCAGTTTGTGACCTTTCTGTCCCATTTTTATCTTAGATCCCAATGTGGCCCTGAAAGGCATCACCAGCCAGTCTAGCACCTATGACGAGTTTGGTGCCTCAGCCAATGCCATTGATGGCTCCTTGATCACCAACTACCGAAAACAGACCTGCACTCACACCGACCTGGAGTTCGAGCCATGGTGGATGGTTGACCTTGGCCGTGTCTACCAGATATCTTTTGTGGTGATACTCAACCGGGGAGATTGCTGTAGTGATCGCCTCAATGGAGCGGAGGTGCGGATCGGGAACTCGGACAAAGATGGCGGCACGAGGAACCTCAGGTAAAGCGGGTAAGGTGTTGAGGGAGGACCTTTGTACTAGAGAAGACATCTGAGACAAGTGTGCACATGAGGGACTATAGGGCAATGGAATTATGAGATCTAACCAAGCAAGAAATGGATTACGCATGTCCCAATTTGGGTAGTTAATAGAGCCTTAATTGAGCTAAAATGGTTCTGCATACCCCTTAAGCACTGCACCACCTGAGCTACACCATTGACCGGGGATGGGGGGTGAATCCGCCCATTGGCATAGCACAGTGAGAGGCTTCTGACAAAGATCTGCACACCAGGCACCTGTGGGTGGTAATCGAAACCCTGACTTGATTTATGGCAGATAATGAAACTGGGTATCCAGGGGAAGAATCCACCTCCTACTGTTATAACCTAGGGCAGGAAATCACCATATGGTAGTGCAACAAGACTTTCCTTTCCAAGACAGAAATCAATAATCAGGATCCTAGGAGAGGGATCCAGCCTCTGGCATGACATGAGACTACTGGCACAGATGTGCACAGCCAGGATCGTTTTGCGGGAAACAATCCTTTGAGTAGGGTGACCAGAGCACCCAGTTTTCACCCGGACATCCCCGGTTTTCGGTGGACTGTCCAGACACATTTCTTTATTTTGAATAAATGTCCCACATTTTGGTACAAAGTTCAGGTAAATGTAAGGCGAATCGGAAGGTATGCTCTACTTGTAAGGGCGCTTCAGAAGAATGAAAAAAATAAGCAATTTATTCTGTTTCCATCAGGCAGTACAAGAGCAGTTCAGAAGCATGTTCCCTGCTGAGGGGGGGCAGGGTGGGGAGAAGGGCAGAGGACATAGGGTGGAGGTCCTGCCATCAATAATGTTAAGTAAATGTAGCCTTGTATTTGTGTGTGTGCGCGCACATATGTTTAAAAGCCTACTGTATACATGTGTATGTATATATATATGTGTGTGTGTATACATATATATACACACACACACCATATATATATATATATATATATATATATATATATTACCTACTGGCGATAGCCAGTAGGTATATATAGTTAGGATTTTTTTCCTATGGGATTTTTGAAAATTCTATGTCGAATAACTTTAGCGTTTGAGGACAGAATTGGCTGAAATTTTCAGTAAAATAGAACATTTTGTTTCTGAGCAGCCCCTGAAAATTTGGGGGGGTTTCGTCAAGGGGGGGCCGAGAAAAAAGGGGGGTCCCAAAACTTGTTTTTCCCATGCAATTTTCCATAGGGCGGTTGGCCTCACTTTTAGCCTGAACGGCTGAATGGATTTACACCAAACTTGGCAAAATTGTAGGGACTGGTAGCCCGATGTGCCTTTGCTATGTCTCAAGATATAGGCTCCAGTGGTTTTTACGAAAATTAACTTTGAAAAATATATATTAGGCTACATTGGGCTATATATATGTTGGAGCCCAAATGTAGCCCAATGTAGCCCAATGTAGCCCAATGTAGCCCAAAGATGGCCACCAGAGACAAAAAAAACAAATGTAGCCCAAATATCAGCCAGATGTAGCCCAACTATAGCCCAATGACAGAATGTCCCAGAGTGTTCTAAATAACAACTAGAGTGCTAACAGTCCTACTTATTACAAAGGTATGGCACACCTGAAGCCATCTTGATTGGAATAAAGTGGTAACTCTTAAAACATTTAATTTAAAAAGGAACAAAATGAGGGGGTTCATTTTGCCATAGAAAGTATGATTAGCGAATATATGACGAAATCCCGCATACCATCAGTCCGCAAAAAAAATCCCGCATGTACTATTAGGCCGCAAATTAAAATAACGAAAACTTTTAGAACGAATATGCCTTTAGCATACACTAAACAACTAAACTACCCTAAACCCTAAAACACTACCCCCAGCATGACCCTACACTACACAAACAGTACAACACTACCCTAAACCCTAAAACACTACCCCCAGCATGACCCTACACTACGCAAACACTACAACACTACCCAAAACCCTAAAACACTACACCCCAGCATGACCCTACACTACGCAAACACTACAACACTACCCTAAACCCTAAAACACTAACCCTAGCATGACCCTACACTACACAAACACTACAACACAACCCTAAACCCTAAAACACTACCCCCAGCATGACCCTACACTACGCAAACACTACAACACAACCCTAAACCCTAAAACACTACCCCCAGCATGACCCTACACTACGCAAACACTACAACACTACCCTAAACCCTAAAACACTACCCCCAGCATGACCCTACACTACGCAAACACTACAACACTACCCAAAACCCTAAAACACTACACCCCAGCATGACCCTACACTACGCAAACACTACAACACTACCCTAAACCCTAAAACACTACCCCCAGCATGACCCTACACTACGCAAACACTACAACACTACCCAAAACCCTAAAACACTACACCCTAGCATGACCCTACACTACGCAAACACTACAACACTACCCTAAACCCTAAAACACTACCCCCAGCATGACCCTACACTACGCAAACACTACAACACTACCCTAAACCCTAAAACACTACCCCCAGCATGACCCTACACTACGCAAACACTACAACACTACCCTAAACCCTAAAACACTACCCCCAGCATGACCCTACACTACGCAAACACTACAACACTACCCTAAACCCTAAAACACTACCCCCAGCATGACCCTACACTACGCAAACACTACAACACTACCCAAAACCCTAAAACACTACCCCCAGCATGACCCTACACTACGCAAACACTACAACACTACCCAAAACCCTAAAACACTACCCCCCAGCATGACCCTACACTACGCAAACACTACAACACTACCCAAAACCCTAAAACACTACCCCCAGCATGACCCTACACTACGCAAACACTACAACACTACCCAAAACCCTAAAACACTACCCCCAGCATGACCCTACACTACGCAAACACTACAACACTACCCAAAACCCTAAAACACTACACCCCAGCATGACCCTACACTACGCAAACACTACAACACTACCCAAAACCCTAAAACACTACACCCCAGCATGACCCTACACTACGCAAACACTACAACACTACCCTAAACCCTAAAACACTACACCCCAGCATGACCCTACACTACGCAAACACTACAACACTACCCAAAACCCTAAAACACTACCCCCAGCATGACCCTACACTACGCAAACACTACAACACTATCCTAAACCCTAAAACACTACGCCCAGCATGACCCTACACTACGCAAACACTACAACACTACCCTAAACCCTAAAACACTAGCCCCAGCATGACCCTACACTACGCAAACACTACAACACAACCCTAAACCCTAAAACACTACCCCCAGCATGACCCTACACTACGCAAACACTACAACACTACCCTAAACCCTAAAACACTACCCCCAGCATGACCCTACACTACGCAAACACTACAACACAACCCTAAACCCTAAAACACTACCCCCAGCATGACCCTACACTAAACAACCACCACAACTCTACACTACACTAACACAACACTACACTACACAACACTACACAATCACTAACCCACGAAAAAATTAACACAAACCCACTTACCTCTCTCGTCATTGTGGTTTTCACAACGCAAATGCATTTACCATACATGCCTTTAAAACGTAATTCTTTGTAAAGGCATGCGCGATAAATGCACATGCATTTTGAAAAAATGCGGGATAATGGTATGCGAGGTCAATGACCTTGCGGGATAATGGTATGCGGACTGAAAGTCTGCGGGATAAAAAATGCTGGAAAATGGCTGCAAACCATGATTAGCAGCAGACTTCCCTGGTGAGCACTAGCTTTACTACAGTGATCTAATGAGCAACTAGAGTGCTAACATTCAGAATTTATGGCAAATGTGTGACACATCTGAATGCCTTCTTGATAGAACCAAAGTAAACAAGCATTGAAAATGCAATAGATCTCGCCCTCGTTTAAGTTAAAGCCATTCTGTTTGTAATGAGGTGGCTTTTTAGCTTTGCTTTTATTAGTGTTTTTAAAACTTTCATGTAAATAACATGCATATGTATGCATATATGTATATGTATGCATGCATTTATATTTATATAGATATGCAGATTATATATGTTTATATATGTATATTACCTACTGGCGATAGCCAGTGGGTATATATAGTTAGGATTTTTTCTCTATGGGATTTCTGAAAATTTTATGTCTAATAACTTTGGCGTTTGTGGACGGAATTGGCTGAAATGTTCAGGAAAATGGCACATTTTGTTTCTGAGCAGCCCCTGAAAATTTGGGGGGGTTTCGTCAAGGGGGGGCCGAGAAAAAAGGGGGGTCCCAAAACACGTTTTTCCCATTCATTTTTCCATAGGGCGGTTGGACTCACTTTTAGCTCGAACGGCTGAATAGATTTACATGAAACTTGGCAAAATTGTAGATATGGTTTGCCCGGCGTGCCTTTGCTATGTCTCAATATATGTGCTCCAGTGGATTTTGAGAAATTAACGTTTAAAAAAATATATATATCTGTGACAGCGCTCCGGTTAGCGCCCCGGTTCGCGTACCTGACGCGTAACGGAACTTCGCGAAGCGAAGCTGATTGGCTCTCCGGTGTCTGTCAACATTCTAAACAGTCCGGAGCGGCCGCCATCTTGTCTCTCGGTACGATCGAGAGACAAGATGTGGTGAAAAACGAAGGGGGAAATGAAGGAAAGGGGGCAAGGTAGACCACTCCTGACCCCCTAGGATTGATGAGGGGGATATTAAAGTGTCCCGCGGGGCAAAAATTAAAATTTTTTTTTTTTTTTGCGATTTTACGCCGTAGAGGCGCGTCCCGGTACGCTCACCGGGCAGCTCACCGGGCAGCTCACCGGGCAGCTAACCGGGCAGCTAACCGGCAGCGTAGCTGTCAACATTGTAAACAGTCCGGAGCGGCCGCCATCTTGTCTCTCGGTAAGTTCGAGAGACAAGATGTGGTGAAAAAAGAAGGGGGAAATGAAGGAAAGGGGGCAAGGTAAACCCCTCCTGACCCCCTAGGATTGATGAGGGGGATATTAAAGTCCCCCGCGATTTTTCGCGGTAGAGGCGCTTCCCGGTACGCGAACCGGGCAGCTAACCGGCAGCGTAACGGGAGTCCGCCATCTTGTGTTTTTGGAGCGTCCGGTTCGCGTACCGGGTAGCGTCCCGGTAAGCGTAACAAGGGGAAAACCAAGAGAAACAGTAAAAAAAAAATTAAGGGAATAGATTTCCAGCAAACTTGGCAAAATTGTAGGGACTGTTTGTTTGATGTGCCTTTGCAAGGCCTCAAGATATGTGCACGTGTGGATTTTGTCTAATTAAGGTTAAAAAAAATATATATATCTGTAAGCGTGCTCCGGCACGCTTACGTTACGGGTTTTGTTTGCGCTGCAGAGCCGATACGTCACGGTTATGCGACGCGTCATGAGGCGTCTCACGTGGCTACGTGATACGTCACGTAATAAAGAATATATTTTACAGCTATAGATATTAGCTTTTAAAAAACCAATGAAATTCACTGAAAAAACCATAGGTTATAGACCATATATAGTTAGGAATTTGCATTTACAAAACCTTGAAAATTCACTGAAAAAACCATAGGTTAGAGACCATATATAGTTAGCTGGACATTTTATTGACATAAAGCCAATGAAATTCCATATATAGTTAGTTGCACTAACTATATATCGCGCACCCGCAATCCACTGCTGATGATGTCACATATTACATCATTCATGACATGGTCAGTGACATCACTGATGACATCACTGATGACATCTCAAATGACATCACTGATGACATCACTGATGACATCTCAAATGACATCACTGATGACATCATGACACACCAATACCAGTTACTACATACGCACTCACTGATTCCTACGTCTACACACACATTCACTCATTCACCCATACAATCACTCATACATACAGTCACTCATTATTACAACACTATCATATGCACTCATACACCTATGCAGACACTCACACACTGCCACTCATCCATGGAGTTACTCACACACCTAGTCAGTCCTGTAAAGAATCAATCACACTTCCATTTCCTCATCTATACAGTTAAACACAGAACACCATACTTCAGTGACATCACTGATGACATCACTGATGACATCTCAAATGACATCACTGATGACATCTCAAATGACATCACTGATGACATCATGACACACCAATACCAGTTACTACATACGCACTCACTGATTCCTACGTCTACACACACATTCACTCATTCACCCATACAATCACTCATACATACAGTCACTCATTATTACAACACTATCATATGCACTCATACACCTAGTCAGTCCTGTGAAGAATCAATCACACTTCGATTTCCTCATCTATACAGTTAAACACAGAACACCATACTTTTCACACATATACTAACACATACTTACTCTCTTATACAATCACTGATACAAGTACACATTGATATGCACAGAGTCACACACCTCCCAGCCAGCCACACACACACTCAGTCTTCCATACATCCACTCATTCTTCAATATGTAAAACATATTTAAACTTTACAAAAACACACAGACACTAGATGATGTCATCAGTGATGTCATTTGAGATGTCATCAGTGATGTCATCAGTGATGTCATTTGAGATGTCATCAGTGATGTCATCAGTGATGTCACTGACCATGTCATGAATGATGTAATATGTGACATCATCAGCAGTGGATTGCGGGTGCGCGATATATAGTTAGTGCAACTAACTATATATGGAATTTCATTGGTTTTATGTCAATAAAATGTCCAGCTAACTATATATGGTCTCTAACCTATGGTTTTTTCAGTGAATTTTCAAGGTTTTGTAAATGCAAATTCCTAACTATATATGGTCTATAACCTATGGTTTTTTCAGTGATATATATATATATATATATATTTTACCTACTGGCGATAGCCAGTAGGTATATATAGTTAGGATTGTTTTCCATAGGGAAATCGCAACATTCTATTGGGAATAACTTTGGCGCCGGTTGAGGAATCTTCCTGAAATTTTCCTTAACTTTGCCTCGCGGCGCTCCGCTCCTTCCCTGAAAGTTTGGGGGGGATTCGTCAAGCAGGGGCCGAGATAAAAGGGGGGTCCCAAAACATGTTTTCCCCATGTTAATTTCCATAGGGCGGTTGGACTCACTTTTAGCCCGAACGGCTGAATGGTTTTCCACCAAACTTGGCAAAATTGTAGGGACTGGTAGCCCGATGTGCCTTTGCTATGTCTCAAGATATGTGCTCCAGTGGTTTTTACGAAAATTAACTTTGAAAAAATATATATTGGGCTACATTGGGCTATATATATGTTAGAGCCCAAATGTAGCCCAATGTAGCCCAATGTAGCCCAATGTAGCCCAAAGATGGCCACCAGAGACAAAAAAAAACAAATGTAGCCCAAATATCAGCCAGATGTAGCCCAACTATAGCCCAATGACAGAATGTCCCAGAGTGTTCTAAAGAACAACTAGAGCGCTAACAGTCTTACTTATGACAAAAGTATGGCACACCTGAAGTCATCTTGATTGGAATAAAGTGTTAACACTTAAAACATTTAATTTGCAAAGGAACAAAATGAGGGGTTCATTTTGCCATAGAAATTATGATTAGTGCTGAAGAAAGAAAAATTAGGGCACATTTTGAGTGACTTCTCAAATCCTCTTATATTTCATTAAAAAAAATTCTGATATGCAGTCTCCCAAGATGGCCACCAGAGACAAAAGAGCCCAAATGTAGCCCAAATATCAGCCAGATGTAGCCCAACTATAGCCCAATGACAGAATGTCCCAGAGTGTTCTAAAGAACAACTAGAACGCTAACAGTCTTACTTATGACAAAAGTATGGCACACCTAAAGTCATCTTGATTGGAATAAAGTGGTAACACTTAATACATTTAATTTGAAAAGGAACAAAATGAGGGGTTTCATTTTGCCATAGAAATTTTATATATATATATATTCACTGAAAAAAACATAGGTTACACACCAGTTATACTTAGCTGGAAATTTTACTCGCATAAAACCATTGAAATTCCCACGTTATAGTTAGTTGGACTCACTATAACTTGCACGTCTGCAATGCACTGCTGATGACGTCACATATTACATCACTCATGCATATATTTAAATATTTAAACATTACTCGCTAATATATGTATTCACTAAGATACACTTAATAAGCCAGTTAACCAATCAATTTTTTTTTTTTAAACACTGAAAAAACCATAGGTTTCAGGTCTTATATAGTTAGTAATTAGCATTTAAAAAACCTTTGAAATTCACTGAAAAAACCATAGGTTTCAGGCCTTATATAGTTAGGAATTAGCATTTAAAAAACCTTTGAAATTCACTGAAAAAAACATAGGTTTCAGGAGTTATACAGTTAGGAATTAGTTTTTCACTCAAAAAACTATAAGTTTTAGTGGTGTTATAGTTAGCTGGACATTTTACTCATACAAAACCAATGAAATTGCTCCTATATAGTTAGTTGTACTAACTATATTTCGCGCACCCGCAATCCACTGCTGATGATGTCACATATTAGATCATTCATGACATGGTCAGTGACATCACTGATGACATCTCAAATGACATCACTGATGACATCATCCACGTGACAATCACATACACCTTTTCATACACTACTACAATTTTTCATCACTGTTTGTAAAATACAGAGTATCATATTTAAATCCATTGTCACAGCAATACAAGTATCTAAAAATCCACTGAGTGATTCATAGATGTATACACACATCTAATCACTTACCTATGGATTCACTCATACATGCTGTCAATGAACAATAGAACACTATCAAAGACAAACCAGAGACAAACCATAACGAAAAGAACCGTCACTGGATCGAGGCAGAGTGGGCAGCCTGAAGATTTCATAGCGCCAGCACCAGCACCGGGTCTCACCGCCACCAACCGCGCCGCCGCTCCGGGACTACACATCCCGGCAGCCTCTGCGGCGGCGCGTTGCCCTGACGCGTTACACGCGCCAGGAGGGGCCGCTTAAGACCAGAGCCCTCGGTGGAGCGGGGGGGAACAAACCATAACGAAAAGAAGCGTCACTGGATCGAGGCAGAGTGGGCAGCCTGAAGATCTCATAGCGGCAGCACCAGCACCGGGTCTCACCGGCACCAACCGCGCCGCCACTCCGGGACTACACATCCCGGCAGCCTCTGCGGCGGCACGTTGCCCTGACGCGTTACACGCGCCAGGAGGGGCCGCTTAAGACCAGAGCCCTCCGCGTCGCGGGACGCCCGGGGCGAAGCCCGGGCAAAGGGCGGGCCCTCTACGGCCCTCCAAGGCCAAACAAGGCGTGGCTTGGCATATTCCCTAATGTGTACTACTTCGTACCTGCTCATTTATATCTAATACGTTTACCATTAAACATCCCCAGAAATGTCGACACCTGCTCCGGACGACCTGCAACCCAGGGTAGGTGTTTCTATCTTGGGTCCTTTGGATAAATATTTTCCAAGAGCTATTGCAGAGGTCGATAGAGACATGGCACTTGCGGAGCGGCGGGCTGCTCGTCGTCTTTCTATCGAGCTGTTAAAAAACACGGCAACTGTCTCTTCTTCCAAGGTTACCAATCGTTCACATCTGGATAACGCCTCCATGGAAAATACAGACGCTGATCTGTTTAATACCGAGAGTATTCCCCTAATATTTCAAATCAGCTCGTCCCCAAAAAATGCCACACTCGCTGCCACTCAATTAGACCTAGCCCCCCCCAGTAGTAATCTAATTATCGATCTTATTGATCTTGA
This sequence comes from Lissotriton helveticus, assembly GCF_964261635.1. Classification (NCBI taxonomy): domain Eukaryota; kingdom Metazoa; phylum Chordata; class Amphibia; order Caudata; family Salamandridae; genus Lissotriton; species Lissotriton helveticus. The sequence goes on from NC_136057.1 coordinate 1,798,332,372, forward strand.
CACGCCCAAACCTCCGCAGGCTTTTGAACATTCTATTCTAAGCCCCACTGGGGCACAAACATGCATGGGGGCTGAACAGCAAATGCAATCAGGTACTCTTCCTCCTGTGGTTTCAAAAACAAAAGCACCGTCTGTAACAAACCCTATAAAAAAGAAACAGCAAATTATTCGCTCACCCCCAAAAAAATGTAGAAAAAGAGGCTTGGGAAATATAAACACTCCAGCCCGTAAACTATTGCCTTCTAAAGACTTACTTAGAAAAGAACTACTTGGAATTGTAGAAGGGGTAGCTAATACATCCGAAAAAATAAACCCCTCTCATGTTCCACCTTCTATAAAAGACTTTGTTGATGCAATGGAACACCTATTGAAAGCTCTACTACTCCCAATAGTAGAGAGAGTTAAGAAAATAGGTGTGCAATTGGATACCCTCATGGAACGTCCTACCCTAAAAACCTCAATCAGTAAGGATATAGTTAAACCACCTATCACAAAGGAGTCAGCAAAAATAATAAGTAAGGTTAAGAGTATACCTGCAGTTAGCACTCTTACTGCTCAATCTTCTTCTGATAAATTAAAACCAGTCAATAACAATGTTTCTACTGTTCCATCGAAGACGCCTTTAAACCCACAGTCTTCCCAAATAAATTCTCTCATGGAATCAGCCAGAATGGGTAACAAAAAGTCCATTCCGAGCACGAATAAGGATGGTTTAAAATCCACAAGATTTCCACGTGAAAGAAACGTGGATTTACCTCCAGCTGCTTCACATAACGTTATTGTATTAACGGAGGTTTTGCCTTTACCTTCAGGATCCTATGAAAACCACACCAGCCTGAAGAATAAAGTCATCTATTGGTTAAAAACTAACAGGCCATTGCCACCCCACATAGACGGTGATATCATCACTGTGAGACGGACTAATTGGGTTGGAGTGCGCCCTAAAGACATAGAGGGTGATGTAGTAATTATTACCTTCAAAGATCCTAGAGTTATTTTGCACATTAGGGACTGGTTTACAGATTATGACAGGGGTTCGATTACACCCAAAGTCTTATCTTACTTTTATCCGGAATCCCTAATACCCCGCGAAAGGCCCCGTCCTAGACAGCATTATGATAACTACTCTTTCCCTCGTCATCAAAGATTACCATATAACCCCTACCCCCCTAGGCATAGAGTCATGGAAAACATATTTCCTTCTCCTTTTTCACATGACTTTGCCGGATATGGCCAATATCTGCCATCTACAACTCCTCTTTGGAATATTCCTTGCTACAACCACTATGCACCTCTTTCTGGTTTGGACGACATCGAATGACTTTCCTCTCTTGGTATAGATAAATATGAGATGGAGAATGAGCCTGGTAAAACCTCTAATGTATCACTGTCTAGCAGTGCCATCTTGTCCATAAAACTAGGTGACAAAGAGCTAGTAAGTGGTGAAACCTCCCTGGATTCCATAACTACTTTGTCTTGTGTACATCAGACAAACAATATAGAAACATCTTAAACCCACTCTGAAAGTCGAGCCACATTCTCTGAACTACAGATTCTTAGTTGGAATGTGGCTGGTATTTCTACCAAAATAGCTATACCATCATGGCTGGATGTGGTCAATTCTTTCTCAATCTTATGTTTTCAGGAGACTTGGGTGCAAACCCCGATACATCTTTTGGGTTTCCAGACTTTCCTTTCTCCAGCAATAGAGAGCAAGCAAGGTAGAAATAGGGGGGGGTTGTGTATATATGTTAATGTTGCTGTAGGTTTGAGGGTTCGGAAACATCTTTGCAGCGATTCGTATCAAATAATTGTCATCCAAATAGGCATATCACTGAGTTTATTAATAATTAATTTTTATAATAATATGCCGGTACAGGGTTTGGAGAAAACGTTATATGAATTGTCCCATGCAGTTGCTTCTATTAAAGAGCAGTGTGGGGGGGAGTGGGTGCTTGCCTTTATGGGCGATTTTAATTGTCATACCTGTCAATATGCTTTAAGGGGAATATGTGAGTTTTATTCCACCCCAGAAAATGAATCTGATGACATTTTAAATCATTTTTTGCACTCAAAAACAGGGGAGGTATTAAATAATTTTTTAGTTTCTTTTAACTTAGCATTTGCTAATGACCTATGCTTTCCACCGAGACCATTCAAACCTTCCTTTCATGGAAGAGGTTCAAATTCGACTATCGATTTTGTACTCTTCTCTAAGACACATGCATCCCTGATATCCTCTTGGGATACCCTTGATCATATATATGGCGACCATTATCCCCTGGCCCTTTCTATTTTGTTACCACCTTCTAGCAGCCGTCATAATATTCCCTCCATAAGATATGAGCAACCAATTAAAATAGGGGCGACAAATGTTTATACCCTAAAATGGGAAAAAATGGATCCTGCTAGCCTCCTTAAAAACCTGTTACAACAGAGGTGGGATGAGGTACATATTTGTCTGACCCCGACTGAACATCCACAATCAATTCTTACTGCTTTTTTAAAAATACAGGAAAGTTTAAAAAAGCTACTTACCCGCCAGTTTAAGACAGGCCCTATTACACTTAAAGGGTGGTTTGACAAAGATTGCACCAGAGCCCTAAAATCTTTGAAGAAAGCTCTACATTCTATTCCAAAGTTACCTCTGGAGATACGCCAGGCTTGAGCTCGATACCGCCTTGCCATAAAAAATAGGAAAAAATCTCTGAAGGTGGAAGCTTGGCGGACTATGTTATTAGCTTGTGAAAGCCGCGATTCCTCAGCATTCTGGAAATTTGTGAATGCCCCACTTCCGTGGGTCACATTGCCTGAGAGGAGGTTGGACTTGGCAATTGATGGAGACACATGGGCCGCTTACTTTCAACAGCTATATAGCAAACCAAGTCCCTCTAATACTTCTCCAGTGGTCCCAACTCCTTCTACCAACAGCACCACATTGGGCTTGAGTAGGGGTCCTTCTAGCATTGTTTTTTCATGTGAGGAAGTTATGCTCGCTATAAGAGAGAGCCCTTCTGGGAAGGCCCCCGGCCCAGATGCCATCCCAGTGGACGTTTTTAAGGCCGAAATAGACTTCTGGGCCCCATTATTAACCTCTGCCTTGAACTCTGCAAATGCTTATGGCCAAATTCCAACTTGGGCTGAGGCGATTGTGGTACCCATATACAAGAAGGGAGATAGGCATGTACCCTCCTGTTACCGGCCTATCTCCCTTCTTGACTCGTTAATGAAGGTTGCGGGACGCATCATCTCAAAACGCATTCACAAATGGACAGAGGAGGCGGACGTACTTTCCAGACTTCAATATGGCTTCCGATCTGGTAGGGGTACAGTTGAACAGAGCTTGAACTTATACTTTTTAATGTCAAAATATGTGGAGGCAAAAAAGGGTAATCTTTTTGTAACATTCATATACTTGAGCTCAGCGTTCGACTGCGTGGACCATGAACAGCTATGGAGTATTCTTGAGCATCAGGGGATGAATTTATCTATTCTCAATTTTATTATTAACTTGTATAGGGATGCGGGGGCTAGGGTGCGGTATGGACAGAGGGGGGAGTGTTCCCCAAGATTCACTATTATGAGAGGGGTGAGGCAGGGGTGCATATTGGCCCCCCTACTTTTCTCTCTCTACATAAATGCTGTTGGTGATCATCTGCAGAGCATGGAATGTGACTATCCGAAGGTGGGGGGTCATGTCGTTCCAATCCTGCTGTATGCCGATGACGCGACTATACTGTCTCAAACAAGATTGGGGCTGCAAAGGGCAGTCACCAAATTTACACTCTTTATGCATGAAAGGGGCCTGAAAGTAAACATTGGTAAGACGTTCTCCTTGGCTTGTAGTAAGGGAACAAAGAAAACCCCATGTCCAATATTTATTGAAGGCCAAAAAATAGATACAGTTGAACATTTTCCATATTTGGGCATTCACTTTCATAGAAAGGTGACCTGGCAGTCTGCTGTTAAAGCAAGGAAACTTGCTTTCACTAGAGCTATTGGGGCGCTCCGAGACTTTGCTAGTAAATTGGGGGGGAGACCAGTCAAGCAGCTTATTACCATCTATAAAGCAAAATGTGTCTCAACCCCTATTTACGGGGCTGGCCTCTGGGGGATTGATATCATATCATCCATTCAGATAGTGGAAAATCAGTTCCTTAGGTACCTATTAGGGATGCCGAAGTCAACATCAACCTATATGATCCACATTGAGTTGGGGCTAGCCTTCATTGCAGACGTAATTAAAACTGAGCCCCTTCTTTTGTGGCATAAGATTTGGACCACCACTGAGACTGCACTGAATCGAGAAATAATTTTGGACAACCAAAAATTGGAGGGGGCAAAACATACAAAATGGATGTCATATGTTAAAAATGTTTGCTGTGAAATTGGACGCCCAGAGTTTTTTAACGACCCTTTGACCTTGGAGCACATTACAAGGAAAGCCCTGAGAAAGCTTCTAATGGACCATCTAGAAGCAAAGAGGTGGACTACTCAAAAACTTAAGAAATCAATTCTGGACTTCCAAAGGATTACTTTGACCCAGGGGCTACAACTATATCTTTTAACTGACATTCCTTGTTTTTCAAGAATGCTCCTCTCCAGACTTAGACTGGACTCCTTCTTTCGGCTAGTAACCTTTCCTTCCTGCAATGACTGGTCCCAAAATGTGCCCCCCTGTCCATGTGATGACACCTCGCCCCAATCCAACATTCATTCTATACTATTTTGTAAATACTATGTAGCCCCTAGAAAATCTTTATTGAGACCATTACTGAAGATTTGGGGACTGAGGTCTTGTAAAGATGCTTTTGACCGATTACAACAGTTGGAGGATAGGAATGTGATATCCACCATGGAAAAGTTCTTAAAATTGCTGCTAAAATTTAGGAACTCGATAGCATAGGTTATACATATCTGCGATTTTATCCATGTTACTTATAAACCCTTTTAAACATTGTTTTTATGATACATGTTTTATCTCCTGTTTCTTGTGCCTATGTTTTTTTTCATTTGGCTTATATTTGCCTTTTTACAATTTAATTAATGTAATGTATGCTTTCATGATATCCTTGTGATAACGAATAAAGCTTATTTTGATTTGATTTGATTTGAACACTATCAAAAATACTTATACATATATATCGACATTAAACAACAGCACGCATCCTATTCACATATGAAGTCATCCTACTCACTTATGAAAACAATGGATCATACTTACATATTTACTTAGCAAAACACTTATACAAACACCACTTCTTCTATTCATTTAGATAGTAAGTCATACTTAGTGAATTATAAAATCATTATTACAAGTATACAGTTATCCATACAGTCACTCACACAATCATTGTGTCTTATGTATACTTATTTATATACAACAACTGACACATACACTGCCTTTTATTTTTCTAGTTTGTTGGACCTGTCCCTTTGAGAAATATATTTGCTCATCACCACACACATAAAGAGATTCCCTCACCCAAACTGTTAGAACATGTAGTTTTAACTTCATATATCTACTGAATCAACTATTCACACATCTTTGGACAGTCACACACACCCCACCGAACCACACACACTTTCACACTCCCATACAAATACTCAGTTAACTAATCAATAACTAATATAGACTTTCACATAGCTAGTAACCAACTGTAGAATCAGTTTACACAACAACTGACAAAGTGATACAGATATTCACACAGTTTAGTCACTATCCACTATATTTAGTGAAACATTATAAATTGGTCAAGTAAACAGTCAATTACACTGCTACTAAATCCTCCATCCAAATATTTATTTATATATATCCACTCATTCTTCAATGTAAATTGCTATATATATAATGCATATTTAAATAATGAAGCAAACCACATTCACTGGATGATGTAATCAGTGATGTCATCAGTGATGTCATTTGAGATGTCATCAGTGATGTCACTGACCATGTCATGAATGATCTAATATGTGACATCATCAGCAGTGGATTGCGGGTGCGCGAAATATAGTTAGTACAACTAACTATATAGGAGCAATTTCATTGGTTTTGTATGAGTAAAATGTCCAGCTAACTATAACACCACTAAAACTTATAGTTTTTTGAGTGAAAAACGAATTCCTAACTATATAACTCCTGAAACCTATGGTTTTTTCAGTGAATTTCAAAGGTTTTTTTAAATGCTAATTCCTAACTATATAAGGCCTGAAACCTATGGTTTTTTCAGTGAATTTCAAAGGTTTTTTAAATGCTGATTCCTAACTATATAAGGCCTGAAACCTATGGTTTTTCAGTGAATATATATATATATATATCTATATATATATATATATATATATATATATATATATATATATATAGATATATATATATATATATTCACTGAAAAAACCTTAGGTTTCAGCCACGTTATAGTTAGGAAATAGCATTTAAAAAACGTAGAAATTCAACTATAGGTTTCACACATGTTATAGTTAGCTGGACATTTCACTCATACAAAACCATTGAAATTCCCCCGTTATAGTTAGTTCAGCTACCCTACCATAGCACACAGCAGTGTCCTGGGGGTAGCCACCCCGGGACACTGCAGCAGCCGGCCCTGGGGGGTGGCGGTCCCCAGGGCCATCAAGGGCTCCAGTAGGGGGGCCGCGAGGCCCCCCTCCCAACAGTTAACAGCCCCGGGGGTGGTGGTCCCCAGGGCTGGGGGGTCCGTCACGGACCCCCCTATTTTGAATATTAGTGCCCCGGAGAGGTGGCGGTTCCTGGGGCGTGGGGGGGGGGCTTGAGCCCCCCACACAAGTTTTTTTTAGTTTTTTTTAAAAAAGAAGCCCCGGGGTGGTGGTCCCCGGGGCTGGGGGGTCCATCACGGACCCCCCTATTTTGAATATTAGTGTCCCGGAGAGGTGTCGGTCCCCGGGGGCTGTGGGGGGAGGCGTGAACCCCCCCTGCATACATTTCATGGAAGCCCTTATTCAAATAAGCCCCGGGGGTGGCGGTCCCGGGGGCTGGTGGGTCCCTCTGGGCCCCCCTTTACAAAGAGTCAATTTCCCCCAGGATTTGGCCCCCCGGGGCTAAAAAAAATAAATAAATATATGCACTTTTATCTGCAGAGTACGCATCCCCTACGCGTATCCCGCGATTTAAAAACATTTTTGGGGGGGGCCCTGGGGGTCCTTGTGGGACCCCGTAGGCAGACCTAGGGGGTCAGGGTGTTCCTACTCTGCCCCCTTTTCGCGTTTTTCGCGTTTCTTTTTCTGTTTTCTTGTGCAAGGCACAAGATGGCTGCCAACACTTACTAGTTTCGAGTGTTGACAGCCAATTAGCATAAAGCTCATGCTCGGGAAGGTAGGCCTACTGTCATGTGGTTTGGTTTTGCCTTTGCACTGTGTTATGTTAGCATGAGCTTATTAGAAGTTTAAACGCCAGTTTCCTTTTCTGCTGCCACTGCACACGGCACATTTTGTTATTAAAGCTTTTCGCCTAGTAGAATATTTTGCTTCACACAAGAATAATATGTTTGCTTATAATATCAGCCTTGCTTGGTAAGCTATGTCTGTACAGTGAGTGCCGAAGCCTTCAAGGTTATTTCGTTATTATATCGGTCCTTAACACCCTTCACTATTGTTTCCGGAAGACAGTGGTGTCGGACAAACCTACCTATACTTACATAGATCTTTTCAAGCTTGTTTCTTTCAAAATGGTTTCCTTGAATTACTACCCAGTTGTGCTATAAAGTTTTAATTTTCTCTTTTTCTTTCTGTGTCACTATGGCCGCGGTTGACATTCCGCAACATAGTCGCATTGCGGTGCGCAATCACTTGCAGAATTATAATGTCCCTGTGGATGACATGGCTGTGATCATGGTAGTGAGTGCGGAAGTAGCTTACCCATACAAATTTTTTTATTCGTTGGTGACCTTCCCGGCTGTGAACGCAAATACTACTGTGTTCGACACATACACTCCCAAGGCTGTGCCACAGGAATATGCTCCGTATAGGACACAGGAGGTTCCGATTAACGCTTGGCAGCACCAAGTTTGGTTTAATGGCACCCTAACCCACTCCTTGACAGCACCGAGGTTAGGTCATTTGTCCATTCCAGGCGCTACATGGCCTGTTTTGGCTGGATTTACACCGCATCCTCGATATGGCGCGGTTGTCGTTGCTGATTTGCGGCTTTTAAATACAGTCGCAATTAATGTAATTAGGTCGTTAGTGCAATACATTACGCGCAATCTCCTGGGCGGGACCCCAGGTGGTGCGGCGCTTCCTGCCGGACAGGGCAGAATGAAACTTAGTCCTGTGATGGTCAACGCTGTGATGGGCAAGCGCCCCCAGAATAAGGATGACTTTCCTTTCTGGCTTGCCAAGACGAGAAGTTTGACCAGCTGGAAGCAGTATTTCCTAACACGACTGCTGGTGAGAAACGCAGTATTCTGACAATTAGCATGCCTAAAGGCTTGATCCCAGAAGCTGGTGACTGTGAGTCATGGGGTAAGATCTTTGTGGCAGTGTATACAAGGTGCTTCGGCACACCGTCAATGACTGTCCTTCCGACGGTAGTTAAGCGTGTTCCAGATGAGCACGGACCTGAGGCAGCGGTAGAATTGGGTATGCGCCTCTGCAGCAGTTTTCACGTAGTTTCCGATCTCGTTCTTGCAAATGTCAAGGGAGATGCTGTGAGCTTTCAGGTGTCTAATGCTTTGCAGGTTGTACCCGATGCCGATAAACCCCGTCAGTTACCGAGAATTATTGTGGCGGTTTATATGACCGTGGGACGCAATAGTTTGGGAGTCAAGCCATTTTCCACTAAAGAGAAAAAGCAACCCCAAGGGCCGAAGTCAGAGACCTACGAACAGCCCAAGGCTAAAAAGCAAAATTGGCCCAAAAATCAAAAACAGGGTAAACAACAACAGCAGAAACAGGAGTCTCGTCCTGCATCAGCAGTGCTTGCGTCTACAGAACGTTTTTATGACTTGCGTGATCGCGCGGTGATAAAATCGCCTGATCGTTTTCAGGTTTCTGAACAATGCTCTCCTCGTTCTTTTCAGGACTCATCGGCCTCATCGACCGGTGGTGAAGGAGGCGGCAGAGGTCGGGGTGGCCAGCAGGGACGCGACCAGCCCCACCCGAAAGACAGTAAAGGCAAGCAGGACGATTCAACACCGAAAAGACCCCAGTTTCAGAAACAGAAAGTTGCTGCTTTAACAGCGAGATATGCCACAGATAGTGAGAACGCAGCTTCGGAATCAGACATGGGCTCTGACCTTGCTGGACAGCGCAGCGGAGATTACCATAGTGCGAGAGGCCCTGCGTCCGCTACTGAAGGTGAGAGCGACTGACCAATATGTTGTTGTGGAGACAGCTGATCCTAGAGTAGCTCCCCCTGATAGACTTTATAACATAGTCCTTTTAATTGAAGGTGACATACAGCGTAACATCAAAGGGGTATTTTGGGAGAATCTTACGACTGCCTATGACATTTTGTTAGCGAAGGCTGACTGGCTCCCACCTTTTGTGCTCGCAGCTCTGAGAGGAGAGGAGGTAATCCTCCCTAGTTTCACACAGTCTCGAAAGAGCATGCGCTGAATTTTGCAGAAGAGTGGGCTAAGGCTCTTGCGCCGGCTCTGTACCGTACACAGTGTGGTTGGGATACATTTTCCCCACACCACGAGATTCCTTCGCGGTCTATGCCACAGCCTCAACCTCAATATCCCATCCGACGTGAAGCTAAGGCTTCTGTCGCGGAAATCCTTGAACAATTGGAATATCAAGGTGTGATTGAAACTTGTGTGTCACCGAGGAATAACCCTCTTTTTACTGTGACCAAGCCTGATGGCTTGTACCGTTTGGTATTGGATTACCGGCATTTAAACTCGCATTGCCGTACCTGTGCAGTACCGAATACTCACGGCTCTGCTCTTGTGGAAGGTCTTGTGCGTAAACGGTTTAAAACCACGCTTGACATATCCAACGTTTTTTTTGCCCACAATTTGGACGGACTGAGTTCCCAGTGGACCAGTTTTACCTGTGGCGGCAAACAGCGCCAATTTAAACGCTTAGCGATGGGCTATAAGAATAGTCCAGGCGTGTTTGCTGCCCGTATTTTCTCTCTCTTAGAGAGGATAGACACGGATGCATGTTCGTATGTGGATGACATTTATCTCACAGACGACGAGCTTTGAGTGTATCTGTGTCGCGTTGACCGCATAATTTGTAACTTTGCGGACTTCGGTTACAAGTTCAACTTTGCAAAGTCACACATTGCAGAGTACACACTGTTGTTCCTGGGCTGTGAGCTCAACAATGAAGGTCGAGGATTGGCTCCTCACTTCTTGGAGAAATGCGCACAACTGCTCACTCCTACAACTCTGAAAAAATTACAGTCCTTGCTGGGATTTTTGAATTTCGGGCGTACATATATTCCCAAATATGCCCAGCGTATCAAACCTTTATATGCTTTGATACAACCTACTTTTACCAAATCTTGCTGGCTGGCAAAACATTCAGCAATCTTTACAGGCTGATCTTCTAGAATCTAAATTCTTACTGACTCGTGACAACCACACCAACCTGGTGATAAGAATCATCCCTGGGGCGGTGGGTTTTATGTACCTTACTTTTAACGAAGGAGACACAGTACCTATTGCTTACAAGTCACACTTGTACACTTCGGCTGAAATGCGGTTTTCCTCTGTGGAAAATGTTTTGACAGCAGTGCAAATGGTGATTCTCAAGGAACGTGCACTGTCGCAGAGAAAACGCATGTTAGTTGTTACCCCGTTTCCTGCATTAGAGGCAGTAACGAAAGCCAGTGTATCAAATTCTAAAGCTTTGCACCCACGGTGGATACAATGGGCAGCCCCATTGACATCTCCGGATGACACGTTTATTTTTGATGCCTCCTTACAGTCGCAGGAGCTTTTGCAGTATGAATTGTTTCATCCTGCCCCTTTGGCTATGCGGCCTTTGGAGGACTTCCATTGCATCATATACACTGATGGTTCAGTGTAGGTTGCGCATGGGTCTAAGCACGCATACGTTTCCGCTTGCGCTATTGTGGTAGGTGCCATGATGAATGATGAGTTCAAGTCCAGAGTGGTGCACACGCAGACTCTTGGGGACTGCACCACACAATTGCAGAGCTTCGTGCTCTGAAGCTTGCATTGGAGTACGCCGATCCTAGTGTGACAACTCTTATTGTGAGTGATTCTTACTACTGTGTCCAGTTTTACAATGAAAATCTGTTCTTTTGGATTCAGAATGATTTTTGTGATTCCAAGGGTAGCACAATAAAACATAAAATGATCTGGGTCCGAGTGGCTGAGCTTAAAGAGCTGTTGCCCCTCGTGTTTGTGATTCATACTCTCGGTCATCAGCGCGTAGGAGTCCACGCTGTTGGCAATTCGCTTGCCGATGAGGCAGAAAAATCAGCAGTATCGACATATTTGGTTGCAGCAGTTACACGTTGCAAAAGTTAGATTGATGATGATATCTTGGCAGCTGTTGCTGCGACTGAGAAGGGAGGTAAATATCCAAAAGGATTCCCTTGGAAGTATTCATACCACTTAAGTCCTGATAAAGTTCCTCATGTAAAAATACCTGACGTTGGTGAGAGGTTAATTCCCAACGCGGCCTGCAGGCCTACACTGATTACCGCAGCCCATGAAGGTGTTGCGTCTGCGCATGCGGGCGCATCGGCTACTGTAGCTCAGAGACAATAGCGTTTCTGGTGGCGGGGGCTGTACAAACAGACGCGTGATTATGAACTTCAATGTGACATTTACCAGCAGAGTAAGCCTTCAACTGCTGCGCGTCCGCCCCAGACACAGTTGTACATATCTAATAAACCCCTTGGGTGTGTTTATTTAGATCACTGCGGTCCTTTTTCTTCTGATACTGCATATAAGTACATCTTAGTAGCAGTTGATTCATGCTCACGCTTTGTGTGGGTGTGGCCACACCGCAGCGCTGATTCACGGACTGTCATAAGAGACTTGCGTGTCTTTGTAGAGATTTTTGCCTGTGGTACCTTGCATTCGGATCAGGGTCTAGCTTTCACCTATAAGGTGTATAAGGATGCCATGACTTAGTTGGGGGTCCTAGTCAAGTTTTCGTCTCCATACAGACCTGAGGGTAATAGTGTTGTGGAACGGATGAATCGAGATTTAAAGCAGTCTTTGACGCTCGAGTTATAGGCACTGGCAGGAACTGGCTGGCCCACCTCAATAGCGTGCAGCTTGCTCTTAATAATCTCCCTAGAAGGTCTCTGGGTGGGCAGACCCCATACAAGATGCTCTTTGGTATCAAGATGTATGTCCCGGACCTTGACGGTCTAGACTCGTGGCTCTAGCTGCCTCCTTTGACGTAGACGAACATTGCAATGTTTTACAGGATCTACAAAAGACAAGAGACAGTCTTGCAAAGGAACATTTGCCCTCCACCTCGGATGATGCGTTGCAGATCCCGGTAGTTGGCTGGCTACCCCAAGTTGGAGAACTGGTTTGTAAGCAGATCGAAAACAAGAAAGAATTTAGTCCCTCGATAAAGCTCCGGTTCCAGTGCTTGGAGTGAAGGGCACAAGTTCAGTTATTTTACCACCGCTTACAGGTCGTAAGGAGAACAGGTATATCCCCATTGACAATGTCAAGATACACAGAGTGGCCGATTCTTCTTAGTATGACACAGACGGTCTCATGTCCTTCGATTTTGAGAAATTCTGTTTTGGCCCCGGTTTCCAATCCTGTGCCTGATGTTGCTATCGAGATGCCTGATATTTCCAGTCCTTTATTGAGTATACTGCCTGGTATTTTGGCCTCCCCCTCGGCTCAGTTCTTAACCCGAGGCAACGACGGAGAGTGCGTGGCCTCCTTCTATCCTGAGCAGTTGCCAGGTGAGGTGAGGTTCTCTCTCCCTGCAATTAGGGAGAAGATACACCAATTTTTTCACTTGGAAAGTGGGTGTAGATCACATATCACATCACTGAAAGTAAGTGTTGCAGTAGCACATCATAGGTCCTGACGAAAGCCGTTTTAAGGCTGAAACATGTTGACCGAATAACATATATGGTGGGTAGCAATTCCTTGCATGCTATCATTTACTGCTTTTTAACCATACCACATTGATGGTCAGACATAATAAAGTTTCCTATGACATCAATGTAGGCATTTTTAAATCACGTGGATCATTTTCCTTCCTTTTCTTCTTTTGAGCACTGCAACTTCTTGCCCCTCCCGCTCATATACTGCCATCTGTTGGTTGAATGTTTGACCATTGGGTCCGATAGTAGGCGACCTCGGAAAATTCTCTCTGAGGAGGAGCCTATAGGACACCATTCTCCAACACAAACATACCCAGATGACGAGATTCCACTTTTGAGTGGGCTGATGGGTACTTTTTCTAGTTCCTCAGACTCTGTATCTTCTCTTTCTCTCACTCTCCTTGGTATAACAATGTCATTTCTCTGGATCAACTTTGTGGTCTGGGCATAAAATGGGACACTATTAGGTTCCAGCTATCTCTTTGTTTTCAGACTTTTAGTACCTCCCGTGTGTTTTACTGTTGAGTTGGGGGACTAGGTACTAGTTGGTCTATAAAAACATTTCCCCTTGGACCCTCCACCACCTTTTTGGTTTTTTGTCTATACTGCCTGGTACTCAACATGATGAAACTGACTATACTTATCCAACTGACTTATCGATGCCTGATTTGCAAACTCGCTTAGCTACAGAATCCAGATTTTCATTTGACACTGTTTCCCCCACATCAAAAAAGCCTTTGAAGATTTCTGTTCTGGCAAGACTGTTTAAAAAACATTTTTTTATTCCCCCTTGGACTTATATTTGGATGGTGCTTTTTTTGATTTACCTTTTTATGTCAATTGGTTTTGTGTTTTATTTTTTCCGTCTCGTCAATGGACACTATGTCGAGGAGAGAACATGCATTCGACATATCAATGGAACATTAGCTCCCCATTCCTCATCACACAGATTGAAGAGAGACTTGGCTTTAGTTAATATCACTGCTTGGCCTGTCTTAGATGGGATTGTATGGGATGCCCTTAATGTGCTTAGAGTGTCTATGGGGGATGTAGTTAAACAAAATATACGTTCTGATGATTGGGATGTTCAGGCCGTAGAATCATTGTTTTCTGATTTGAAATATTATGCTGCCTTTGATGCTGAAGATTTGTACTTGGAGTCTGCTAATTACGGTGATTTGTATTGTTATCAACATTTTGGCAATCAATACCTGCATAAAGCTAATACCAGGAGGCTCACTGTAAATTACACCCAGTGGGAACACAGTCCAGCTCCTATACAAGGCAGTTCTGCTTCCTTTTTGGAAAGGTTCACTTACTTTACAGATTTTAATCAGTCTAATCCCAATACATTTTATTTTAAAATGACTGAAAAGTCCACATCCAAAGTTAGACTTACCGATACTAAATTATTGTATTCGAAGTCCTTTCTAGACCAGTTGGCTGTTGGGGGCTACGAGTTGTGGAAGGATACCATTGACCTTAAATCAGTTTGGGGTTCTAAAAGCTGGCAAATGCAAGGCACTGAGGCTTTGCACCATGCATGCCTCATCCCGAATCATATGTTGTTTTTGAATTCTACTATTTCACAGACAACATGCTTTAGATTGCCTACTGCTAAAAGATTAAATGCTCCTTCTTTTGCTGACTTAGAGGAATATTCCGGTTGGGGTAATACTACTAAATTTTCCATTAGAGAGTTACAAACTCTGTTATTGAATTCCTCCTTTAACATATCCAGTTTGGATCCCGAAGGCTGGTTGCTCTGGCACAGAAGTGCTGACTCATGCCAGCATCGTTTTCTGGGTTTAGCTCATGGCTTTACACAGGTCAGGGTAGATCCCCGTTTTGAAAGTGGCCATTTTGTGACTACCTATTCTGTATGCAAATGATGTCAAAACTGGCTCAGACATTCTACCTTGGCGTCAGTTAAACTGCATTTATCTAAACTGACTGACGATGTTGATGTGAATGATTTTATAAAAGGTCCGGCTAAAGGTAGATCTAAAAGATGGATATATGCTGTTTATAATGAATTCTGGAAAACATCCCAGATTGAGGCAGCTACTCGCCTTAGAGCTATAGATCAAGCTAATTTAGAAAAAGTGCTAGCAGTGGCGTCACTAGGGGGGTGCGGGGGGTGCGGACCGCACCGGATGACACCATCAAATGGGGTGACACCAATCTGTGCTCTGCAGCTCTGCAGGCTCGCCTCTGCTCTGCTTTACAATCAGAAGGAAGGAACCCCTTGGCACGAGGAGGCGATACAAACAGGTACACCCAGGAGCACAGCTAGACAGGTGAACAATGGAAGGGAACTGGAGCACGTGATTGCACGCCCCTTCTCGAGCCTGGAGCTTTAGCAGGGCCTCACAGAGAAGTTATACAGCCTAGCGCTCAGAAGTGAACTCTGCTAGCGCTATGATGGACGGCGTTGACAACTCATATATGCCAGTGACGTTTCAGGTATTACGGAATTACATTTGTTGGCACATAGAATAAGAAATTATACCTTGTACCATTAGGCACCCTTTGCCAAGGTGTATGCAAAGAGCAAATCGAATCTGTTTTGCGCGCGTTCTGCTAATAGTCAAGGTACACAAGTTATTTTGCACCGGTGCCTGTTTTTGCAACAAATGAAAACGGAGGAAACAGTGTATAAAATTAATGCACATCATGTGCATTACTTTTGTGAAGTTCGTAGAGCTACCTGGTTCAGTTTTTTTGGCAATTTCAAGAAATTAAACAAAATGATGTTGCACAAACGTTGTTCTGTCTTTCAGATTTGAAGACTGGAAAGTTTAAGTGCTTCCTTTCTGGTTAAACACAGCCAAAATCATGCTCCATTAGCTTGCTCAATTTAACTATTTGAGGATTTCTTTAGTTCTGGGCAGAGTCAGTATGATTCCCTAGTATGGAGGAGACAATGAAAATAGTGCAAAATGCATTTGTTCTAACTCTGAAGAGTCCTCTTCTGTGCAGTGTGTGCAGGGGTGCTGACTGTCATGCCTTCCTTTGAGAGGACAGTGGGACAGAAAGGATGCTTAGGGCCTTCGCCCATCCTAGGCAGCGGTGTAGCTTGGGGGGGGACGGTGGGGGACGGTGGGGGCGGTCACCGTCAGCCCCAGGCAGCACTATTTTGGGGGCGGCGGCAGCACAGTGCACACATTACGTGCAATTATTAGTGCACTGTGCAAACGCACTGCGCACCTGCTTACAACAAATACTGCAGTGCATGCCAGGCACACACCACCTACTTGCATAGTGGTGATGGTGAGATGCGCGGCGGCGGCGTACCTAGTTTGTGGGTCCCAGGGCCGTCAATCTTATAGCGCTACCAATGACGGCTCTGGGCCAGCCCCCGGGCTGTGCTCCACTGATGCGCGCCACCACCACACGCTTAGACTGAGTGGAAATAGTCTCGGCAGTGGGGTGCTGCTGGGCGATTTGCAGAACCCCTACGTTAGGGGCCCAGCCACCACCACAGTGGAGTCTAAAGAAAGGGCAAGATGTCACTGTGAGTTGAGCAAGAGTTTTGGCACACTCTTTAAAACTTTTCTACAGCAATATGTATACCATGTGGATGGTAATTTATCGGACTTCAGTGCCTTTCATAGGATAGTACCGCCATTTCAGAATGGCAGGTTGCGTGACTGGAAAAATGCCGATGTGATGCAGATTGATACTCTTGAACTGGACTCCTCGTTTTTGTGGCAACTTATTTTGTATAAACATAAAGTTTTTCTCTCAGCAAATATTAGTATTTCTCCGTATGGTGCACATACATGGGGGGCAATAAGATTCCTCCCCTCTTGCACACATCTGTCTAGAGTGTGTGGCAAGTTCTCTCTCGCACACACGGTACCCCCGCCCCGCCTCCCAGTTTCTGTCCTGGTGCACTGTGGGGTTTGTTGAAGTGAGGGAGGGAGGCTTCCTGGGCTCTTTTCAGGATTCTGGTGGCTCGAGCCCTCTGCACCTCCCCACCCCTCTCTCTCTCTTTGCCCTCCGTGATGTGTGTGTTTTTTTTCTGCACGCAAAAACACTCAGACAGGGCACCCATTAACTTGCAGTTTTTGCAGCACTCCATGCGATTAGACTATTAGCAGAGTGATTAGAAAAGAAACAGTTTTAGATGGATATTGGTTTCCACAAACAACGGTTGCCAAGTGTGTGTTTGTGTTCCGCCCGCAGGAAGGGCAGCGCTTTGAAACTCAGGACTTTTTTGCAATGGCTATTTACTGTTTTTTTTTTTTTTTCCATGGGGCACTATGGGCCCTAGTGCAAGCAGGGGGAAATGTGACCACCTTCGTGTGCGAGAGCAAAAAATTGTGACAATTGACGTGAGATTGGGCACTTTACACCCCAGAGCCCTGGAGCCACTGCACCTGCTGTACTAAGAACAGCTACGTACCTATTTGCTTTGTCAGTCTCGAGGTACTGTATTAGGAGCTTTCACAACATTTTAACGTGGCAGTTAGTTTCGCCCAGAGTATGCCATGTTGTCAAGCCAGACAGTGTCATGATATTGTCAAGTGTGTTGCTGCCGTGTTGTTCAGTGCAGTGTTTTTCAGTCTAGTCTCATGCCTGCCTGTGCAGTGTGGTGCTGTTTTTCTTGACTAGTGCCACATAACATGGGGTGCAGTGTAGGTTATGGTTTAGTGAGGGTTTTTGAGGCCTACTGTGGGTCCTTATTACTTAATTTTGTACCACACTGTTTAGTCTGGTGACATATTGACCAGTGTTGCGCCATCGGGGTATCCAGAGTGGTGCCATTTTGTCTAGTGTGATGTCATGTTGCTAAGCTGGTGTCATATCATTCATTGCTGGGTCATTGCGGTTTGTGTGGTGACGTTTTGTCTATTGTGGTGTCCTTCTCTCTAGTGTGATGCTGGGCTTCTCTCTAGTGTGATGCTGTGCTGTTCATTGTGATGCCATGTTAAACAAAGTTGTGCCATGTTGTTTAATATGGTGCCATCACGTTTTCCACTGTGGCTTCATACTTTCTAGTGTAATGTCCATGTTGTGTTGTGCGTTGTGGCTCCATGTTTTACGTTATCCAAAGCAATGCTATAATGTGAATCTCTGGTGTTGACCTTGGTGGTATGCTGCCATGGTGTCTAGTGTTGTGTTGTGTTGTCCTGTAGTCCCGTTATTTGCCAACTGTGTCCACTGGCGGACTCGGAGCGGAGGAGGTCCATGTGGTAAGTCGTGAGGGGGTGACACCCTGAGTTACCCGCACCGGGTGCCACCAACCCTAGTGACACCACTGAGTGCTAGCAGTTGTAGATAACAGCATTAACACGCTCTCTTCCCGCATTTACACATTAGATAATATTGTGTCATCTGTTGTAGATATTGTGCAAGATGAAGAGTCTGTTTTATACTATGGTCAAAATCAATTGCGTTCCATTATGCAGTTTACGTGGACATTGTAGACCCTTAAGGCAGGAAAAGTGCCTTGGCATTACATGAATACATCATCATTGTTTGCCCCGTTTAATTTGACTGACAAGCAGCGCTTACTGTTGATGAAAGATGCTTTTTTTTCCATGTTACACATTGAAAGGTTGGAGCCTTTACCGTTTTCTGTGGCAGAGGCCAATACTGCAACGTGGCTTATTCACGGTTTAATAACTCTCCCGTTTCCTTTGTTTGAGTTTAAGAACAGTATGAAGTACTTTGCCATTGGTAGATGCAAGCCTCTTGGAAGTTCTTATCTCCATGAAGCTTGGTCGCTTCCTTTTACATATAGATGCCTTAGGGAGGGAAAGGAAGTTTATTTGAATGGCGAAGAATGCACTGAAACGCCGGATCATTCATTAATGTGTAGACATATCCATTTACACGGCTCTTGTAATCAAAACGAGCCGAATTTAGCCTGTATTTTGAAAGGTACCCCTGTGCCTGCAATCGTTCCCACATTCACATTACTGGCAAATGAGAGTTATTTACTTTTAAACAATGAAGATTGCTGTGGCTTATTGAAAGGGATTGCTTATGTCATTACCGTCAGTGAGCGTGTTGTTTGCTGCAAGAATGTAATGGTTGTTTCCATCTGGCCTAAGAGTCCGACCTTGAAAGCAGAGTACAATAAGATGAGTCGCATAAGAGTTCTATTGTCCCAAAAAGAAGTTGCCCTCACATCTGCTCGTGAAACATTTGTCCTTCATGTGGCTAACACCCGCACAGAGGTGCATGCCTTATTAAATACTGATTTGCCCTTGCACTTCGGTGAATTAATTCACACAATCTTCAATGCGTCCTCCACATCGGGGCTGGCTCACTTTTTTAAAGTTGTAAGCAGTGGCTTGGTGACTTCTTTCCAAACGATTTTCGGGGTCTTTCTAGCTTTCTTCTATTCTATTTTTTCCAGCCTGTTTGGTGGATTTCCATTGCTACTGGCTCTTGCTGCTGGCGTGCTATTGCTGTTTTGTTTGTTTCAAAATGGATGCACATCCTGTGTTACAAGACGAGCTGTCTCAGCTAGGGCTGCTTCGGTCCCGGATGCTTGAGTACTATGGAGCGCTGCCTCTTACTACATTGAGTGCAGCTTATGAATTATCGTTTCGATTTTCCTACTTTACATGCGTCCAGCCTGTCTTCCATTGCCTGAGTTGCGACTTCGAATGGGCCCTGGATTTGTGTCTCTGCAATACGGTGTCTCCCGATGCGGATTATAATCAACTTATGAGCTCCTTAATTGCTCATGAATTGCTTTGTTCTGATGGAGGGATTATGGCCTTTGCATCGATGCATGAAATACTGGGTCGTTGGAATGTGTTCGCAGCAGAGCAAGATTTCTTGTCTCGCAGCTTCCTCGAAAACCCACTGAGTTGTCCTCTGATGGTGCTAGAGGCTCAGGTAATTGAAGAACATGTATGTTCTTTCCCTGTGTTGAATTGGATGGCCAAATTATTTTCGGATGATAACAGTGACTTCCTATTGGAGGCTGTTGCTGCATATTTTGCATATTCATTATTAGGATGAACTGTGTTTGCAGTCTCGCTTTCTTGACTGACACTTTTCGTTGGATAATTGGATTTTTTTTCCTCGAAGAATTTTTTGAGCCCTGACCTATTGACTTTATCAATGTCCAAAGGCTAGATTTTTTTTCTCTTCACAATTATGTTTATTTTATCTCTGCTCTTGAGGTACCAAATTGGAGACTTGTGTTCAAACTATCGATCTTGAACTCTGCATTCCTAAATTTGCCCCTTTTACTTGTCCTATCCGTGCTCGGATCA
The DNA here is from genome assembly GCF_964261635.1 of Lissotriton helveticus. Taxonomy (NCBI): domain Eukaryota; kingdom Metazoa; phylum Chordata; class Amphibia; order Caudata; family Salamandridae; genus Lissotriton; species Lissotriton helveticus. The sequence goes on from NC_136057.1 coordinate 1,798,352,658, forward strand.
AAGGGAAGGTGTCATGTGGCTTGGTTTTGCCTTTGCACTGTGTTATGTTAGCATGAGCTTTTTAGAAGTTTAAACGCCATTTTCCTTTTCTGCAGCCTCTGCACACGGCACATTTTGTTATTAAAGCTTTTTTGCCAAGTAGAATATTTTGCTTCACACAAGAATAATATGTTTGCTTATAATATCAGCCTTGCTTGGTAAGCTATGTCTGTACCGTGAGTGCCGAGGCCTTCAAGGTTATTTCAACACAGCGCTTGTTGTTCGGTTTGATCAGCGCACAGTCTAGACATAATACATATACAGCTGTGGCCAACTCTGGGTTTTAGGCGCGATTAATAATGCACTGCACAGAGCATGAATTGCACACTTGATGATTATTCGCGTGCAGACAGTTGGTGCAGGAGATGATGTGATCCATTTCTGCTGAGACCAGAGGTATGGGCCCCCCCTTCTAAACCCAAAGAGACCTTCTGTAGATATAATATAATATACTAGCAAGGGAGGGTAAACTGAAGTTCTATTTAGACTTTTTCCCTTTAGCATTTTAACATGCTTTCTCCCTTTGTATTTTATGGAATAGTAACTATGCTGCTAACCTTGTTCCTTATAATAGGTTTGCTTGTATTAGCCAAGATACTGCGCTTGAGAACACTGCATTAGAAATAAATATTTCAAACTTGCACGTGTCATCATTTACTCCTCGTTCTGGACTGATATGTTAGTATAACGAAAGAGTGTTCATGTGTTCCACGTTACCTGAGGTGTTCTAAGTCCATGTTCTGGGTTGTCTAAACATTGGGGGTTTGTAAGAACCAATGAGACACTAATTGCTAGTCTGGTAGGGGATTTTGGATACTAAGGTGAGTTTTGGCACACCCTAATTCACTGAAGTTCTAAGTCTCTATGCACAGTTCTGTGTAGGAGCAGAATCCCTGCTACAGTACTGTACGCGTACCGTACTTTGTACATAGATATATCTATGATTTTACTTTTTTATTTTCTCAGGAACTACTGAACGGATTTACACCATTTAACAAAAAGCGTGATCTGTGAACCAAACTCTACCTTTTTGTCAAATTTGGTGTAATTCCGTTCAGCAGTTCGGGCTGTAGCCGTGTCTAACGGTCCCTATGGAAAATTGCATGGGGAAAACACATTTTGGGACCCTCTTTTTTCTAAGCCCCTGCTTGATGAATCACCCCCAAACTTTCAGATAAGGAGCGGAGCGGAGCGGGCCATCTTCTTGGAGAATTTCACGAAGATTCGTCAACCAGAGCCAAAGTTATTCCAAATAGAATGTTGCAGATTTCCTATGGAAACTAGGTCCTAACTATAACTACCTACTGGCGACCGCCAGTAGGTAATATATATATATATATATATGATGAGGTTCAGAGTGAGAGGATACAGTAAGGAGGTATTACAGGATGCGAAATTGAAAGCGGACTGTGGTAAATAAATAAATAATACCCTATTTTTGACTAGACTTATAGCATAACAGATAGCTCAATAAATAAGAGTCAAAATTCGAGGTAGTAGGAGTTTCTGCAGGTTTATTACAGCATAAGGACAGGATCAGGACAACCTGCATAGGAACAGAATGACAGGGCCCAGCAGGACAACTGGGGCCCAACAGGGGAAAAGAGGCCCAGCAGCTGCTGGGGCTAGGTCTGGGATGAGCGCGCTAACATTCAATAACAAAACACAGGCATATATACATAGCGCGAACACATAGTATTACATTGCAGTAGGCGTAGCAGTGGGTGGAGCAGAAGGCGTGACGCGTAGCAGTCGCGAAAGATAACAGTGAAAAGAGGTGTAACTGGGCGTATACATAGACATGTGATGCAAACGTAACAGAATATGTCATGAATGGGCGGAATCATTGGAGGGGGCTACCTAAGGAGCCGAGACCTCTAACCTGGTGGTGCGCGTAAACTTGGCAATGACGTGTTACTAGGAGAAGCTGGGGGCTACGAACTCTGTGTTAGGAGCAGAGACTAAAGTCTGGAGGGTCGGAGCGACATGTACCTAAACCCTATCTGGTATCTGATGTTTAGGGAACATGTTGATATGAACTAGAAGTCATGAGGGGAGAGGCTAACTTGACTCTAAGACTGGACCATGCATTATTCTACATGTAGTGCGTGATGAAGAATATTAAATGACCAGTAAATGCAGTATTTCTCTAACGTGGAGACGAGAAGGCTAGACAATGACGGAAACTATTGATGCAGTTCAGTAGCTTAGGAATGCAGAAGAGGAGGACTGAACTGATAGCTGGAACTATAACATACTTTTGGCAGACTCAGAGGCAGAGCCAAGCTGCACCGGGCACTGCAAGGCAGGAAGTAAGTGAAGGGTCGAGGATACAGGTGGGGGCTGTATCGCTCCTCAGCGAGGCTTTCAGGAAACAGAAGCTGAATCTGTGGTCCGGGCCCTTTTGAGGCCTGGAAACGAGGACTTTATTATGGAATAACGTGCACACTAAGAAACGTGGCAACATAACTTTACCTAGGCCTGATATTCGTAGTATTCACGAGGACTGGAAACTAACATACTAGAGGTGGACACAACTGGAATTGCGTCTTTAATCGGACATGGGGAATAACATATGCATATTGGTCATGCACACATAACATATGATGGATGAGGCGTAGGGACACAGAACATGGCAAAATTTACTTTTCCACATTCCCTCCTTGTCACTACGTTCCCATCAGGAAACATCAATATTCATGATACCGTCTATCATTTCATACAGTACCATTTGCTCGTCTCGAATTGTCTTGGAACGGGATTTAGAACGGGGCTTGGGACTAGGAATACAAGAGGTAGCACACATGCTGCAAATCGCAGGGCCACATTGTATACAGAGGCAGCAGCTAAATATGATCGCTACTGCAATACCTAGAAAGGACAGGACTTTCCATCCCCATACGGAAATTATATTCCAGAACCAACCGGACCATGTCCAGGTGCCTGGATCTTGATGTAACAGATGGGCAATTTTATGGAGTCTGGTTATAGCTGAATAAACAGACGGCGCGTTATTTGGAATGAAAATACAGCAACTAGATCCGATGACTCTACAGGCCCCGCCCCTATCGGCCAGTATGACGTCAAGGACGAGACGATTTTGCAAAACGACAAATCTCATAGCAGATTGTTCTTCGGTTAGGTTACCTAGAGCAGAGGCAGTCTCATTAACTACAGCTTCAAGGGTTCTTGTTAACCTACGGATCAGTTTACTATTCTGGACAGGTCCTACAAAGAAGAAGAAACCTTTATTGAAATCTGTATACTGTTCTAGTGTAGTTTCAGTATAATCGACAATTGGGGACTCCCTTCTATGTCTAATGTGTACTAGATGTGTGTTTCTGTGATAATCAGATGGGGCTAGGAAAACAGGTGGCAGTAGGAAAGCAATGTAACAGGTTCCCTCCCAATCGAGGGGCAGACGAACATATGCGGTTTGACCACAAATGAAATAAGAATGACGTGAAGCTTTGAAAACAGATTTCCCACTGTCACTATACTGAATAACAGTAGTACATTCACTATGTCCTACATGTACAGAACCATAATTACGGACACATAATTCGCCTTTGACTGGTAGTACTGAAATAGCAGGTAAGTCTGGAGTAGTATCAGACTGAACATTCAGGACCATGAAATTCGACGAATAATTACCTAAATTATATACTTCGTTTTCTAGATCTAAACCTGTTCTGTGGGGGAGACCTTGCTTGTCTGGAAAACATGTACTGTTAAGAAAAGACATATCTGTTGAGGATGACGTTAACGTGGACCATGCTCCACACGAACCATTATGTGAGAATGGATAAGGAAACAGTGGCAGAACTCCCTTCGGTGTCTGGAAAGGGGGGAGTCGACCACACACCCAACAATTAGTGGCATTGCTGGTCTGGTGTGAATAATGTAACATACGGATAAATGTGTTGTTGCGCATAGCGAGGCGGTAAGAATATTCGTGAGGAGGCAGATCACTAAACGTGTGCTCTACTGTAGCATTAGCAGACATATTTACATGAGGAACTGGTAAATACAGATAGAACGCATAGCTGGTGCAGGAAATCATTATGCTGAGAAACAATATGAAACTTAGAAAAACGATACATTGAAGTGAACTTCGACTGACTCTCTCACTATGGGGGTCTATTTTATACATGTCAGAAACAATCTAACCGTTTCACCTAGGGGAGGACTTATACAATCAAACTGACTGACTTATTTTACTAGACCTTAATTTGAGCTTATACTCCTGTTGCGGAGTTTTCTCTAACAAGGGAGGGGTTGTAATAATGTCTTGTGCGGGACAGTCCTTTAAAACAATGTTCTGGCAATCTTTCGAATCCTGGAAATCCTTGGAAATGTTTCTGGAGACGGATTTCAATCCATTGAAAAGTTTTACATGAGAAAGATGGACCCACCCCTTCCTGCCTTCCAACTTGACGGCAGTTCGGGTGGTCAAGAGGACCTGACGTGGCTCCTTCCAACGTGGTTCCAGCGGACTTGATCTGTCGAAATTCCGGACCATCACAAGGGAGCCTGGAACGATCTCGTGCGGTGCCACCTCGGTATTGTCTGGAAATGCGGCGGCAACCTGTGAACGACATGAGTTGAGGGCAGACATCAAGGAAGCTAGGTAATCTGTCAGCATATTACATGAAACATCGGTAATACTTCGGGGTCTAGGAGTACCCCACATGTTAGGGGGGCGGCCGAATACGACCTCATACGGGGACAGACCTGATCTGGAATGTGCGACCATGCGCATATAAAACAAAGCGACTGGCAGAGCTACTAGCCAGTCTACACCTTTGTCCTTACAGACTTTTGCAATGCGGATTTTCAGAGTCTGATTATGTCTCTCTACGAGACCGGCTGCTTCAGGATGGCGTACACAATGAAACTTCCACTGGTACCCTAACAACAGGGAAACGTGTTTCATGAGTTCAGATGAAAATGGCTGGCCGTTATCAGAATATACGACTCTAGGGAGTCCATATCTAGGGAAAAATTCACGAACCAACTGCTTGGCAGTGGTCGCGGCTGTGTAATCTGGGACTGGATATGCTTCTGTCCACCTGGACAAAGCGCATACTACTACAAGGACATACTTGAAACCTCGACATCGCTCCATCTGAATATAATCCATCTGGAGGACCTCAAAAGGGTGGTCAGGGGGCTGGAAACCACCTTGTTCCACCGGGACACTTTTACCTGGATTAAACTGACAACATATCATACAGGTACGGACTTTCTGCTTGGCTGCAGCTCGTAAATGCTTGTTGAACCAAATGTTCTGGATACTGTCTAACATAGCTTTTTCTCCTAAATGTGCTGGACTATGTGCGGTATTGATAATGACTTGAACCATAGAATCGGGGAGAAACCATGTGGCTCTACCCTTCGTTAACCATCCTTGATCTGTCTGGACCCCTCCTTGTTCAGACCATTTCTTGATTTCATCGGGGGTAGCATGTAACTGTATATCTATGACATCTTGTGTAGGGTCCTTAACTGTCATGCATGTAGTCGGGTCTGGAGTATGTGTCATGTTAACTGGAATGTCTGGAGTCTGTGCTGTAAGCTTGGCTGTGCGGTCTGCTAGATCGTTACCTTGGGAAATAATGTCAGTAACTTTCGTATGTGCTTTGCATTTCATGATAGCAATGGATGTCGGTAAATGTATGGCATCTAACAGGGCTTGAATAAGGAGACCATGCTGAATCTTGGTTCCATGAGAAGTCATGAAACCTCTCTCCTGCCAGAGCACTCCGAAGTCGTGTACAACTCCGAATGCGTAACGTGAATCTGTGTAAACATTAACTTTCAGGTTCTTGGCGTGTATACAGGCTTGTGTCAGAGCGACTAGCTCTGCTGCTTGAGCGGACAGGGTGTCAATACGGTGTGTCTCAATAACTTCAGTGTCAGTAGTCACTGCATACGCGGCGACTAGTTCTCCTGTACTAGTTCTCATACATGAACCATCCACATAAAGTGTCAGGTCAGGATCTTGTAACGGAATGTCTGTCAGGTCTTGTCTTGGCTTTGTCGTAATGTTAATTACTTCCACACAGTCATGTGTGTCTGGATTTGAATTAACTGATGGCAACAGTGTAGCAGGATTCAGAACGTTGCAGCGTCTAATTTCTATGTGTGGCTGGAACAGTGTCAATTCATAACCTGTTAAACGTGCAATTGTCAAGTGCTGTGTTTGTGTTCGGTTTAGAAGAACTTCTACTGAATGCGGGACTTGTACTGTCAGGGAATGTCCTAAAACTATGGAATCACTTTGTCTGATAGCTAGTGCTGTGGCTGCAACTGACTTGAGGCACGCAGGCAACGCCTGGGCGACTGGATCTAGTGTGCTCGAAAAATAAGCACAGGGCTTGTATTGTCCTGCTTGATCTTGTGTAAGAACAGATAATGCTGTACCTTCGCGTTCAGTAACGAAAAGTGTAAAAGGCTTACTGTAGTTCGGTGTAGCTAGAACTGGAGCTTGACATAGGGCTTTCTTTAACTCATTGAAACTAAGTGTATGGTCAGATGTCCAAGGGAGGACAGTCGCTACGGCTGCCTCCTGTGTCGTTAACTGTATCAGTGGCTTGGCTAGAAATGCATACTGGGGAATCCATTGTCTACAATAAGAAGTAAGGCCGATAAAGGCACGTACCTCCTTCTGGGTTCTGGGCTGGGGAAGACTCGCTATTAACTGGATACGGTCGGGTGTCAACTGCCTACCCCTCTTGGACAGCAAGTGTCCTAAGTATACCACTTGCTGGACACAGAATTGAAGCTTCGAAGGTGACACTTTGTGCCCCATCTCGGCAAGAAAATACAGAACTGTAAGGGATGCTCGCTCACAGGCACATTCAGAACGGGCAGTGATCAGTAGATCATCGACATACTGGAGCAGGGCAGTGTCAGTTGGCATGTGAATGTTGTCTAGTTGTCTCTTAAGTGCTTGACTGTAAATACTAGGACTTTCTGTGAAACCTTGAGGAGCGAGTGTAAACATATAGCTCCTTCCATTTAAACAGAATCCGAAAAGAAACTGACTGTCTGGATGAATTGGAACACTGAAAAATGCATTCTTGAGGTCTATGACAGTGAAAAACATGGCTTCGGAATCAATGGCTGTTAACAGGGAAGAAATATCTGGGACAACTGGGTACTGAGGAATAATACATTTATTAAGCTCTCGTAAATCAATCACTAATCGATATACTGGGGGTGCATTTGGATCAGTACGTTTCATGACTGGAATGATCGGAGAATTACATACATTGGAGTCAGTTTCTACAACTACTCCTTGAGCCATGAGCTCGTCAATAATTTTGGATAAGGCTGCTACAGCCTCAGGTGGCAATCTGTACTGTCTGATTCGGGGTAACACTACACCTGGCTTGAGAGTCACACGATGGGGTGTGATTTGCATGTAACCTACATCAGTTGGACCTTGCGCCCATAAATGCTGTGGAACATTAGACAATCTTGAATCAAAATCTCGTAATACATAGTGACCCTTAAAGTCACGTAGGAACAGACGTATTCCCTCTGGGGAACAGCAAATAACTGCACCTAATTCTTTCAGTGTCTTAATGCCTAATAGATTTTCTGGACATGACTTAGTAAGTAACAGATCAGTAGTACGGGACAATGGACCTACTTCTAGAGTGACTGGCTTTGATATCTCGTTAACGATGGGTTTTCCTGAAAATCCAAGGGAAACATTTCTTGAGCCTGAGAGCGGAGCCCCTGGAACTTCGGCGTGACTAATTGTGGTCCTACTTGCCCCTGTATCAATCAAAAACTTTCTGTCTTTCCCTAATACTTGACTGTGAACATAGGGGCCTTCTTGATCTACAGGTATCTCGATGAGAGGCAAGCCTACCTCCCTCTCTAGGCTGTTTCATGAATATGACTGGTACTCTGGATACTCGGACTGTGCATACTGGTACATCTGCGATGTAACATGCTGTGTTGCAGCAATAGGCTGCGGTGCTGTAACTGTCTGTTGTGCATTCTGTGACTGAGGAATCTGTGAAACTTGTTCTTGTCTAGGCGGACGTGGTCTTTCTTTAGTCTTACCAGTAGCTATGTTATGTTTCAGAACTGCACACTCGTTTATAAAATGACCTGGCTGTTTACAATAATTGCAGTTCCCTTTAACGGGAGCTGCAGGATGACTGGCTTGATTCGGACCCCTCTTCTGACTGTCTTGAGGAACAGATTGTGCAACTAGCACTTTCATTTTCGTATCTTTCATACGTTTTCTCTCGTGTTCTTGCTCTTCTCTGATTCTATTCTGGTGATACTGGAGCATCTGGAGCATCTGGGACGGAGTATTTGCTTGCCAGGTGCTTTCGACTTTCAAAACTCGGTTTTTAATTTGTGGACTTGAATTCTCGACTAATTTGGTAACGAAAAGATGAGGGTATGACTCACTACTTGTCTTGAGACCACTGTTAATACTGAAACATTTTTCGAATCTAGAATAAAAATCACTAATATCTTCATCTTGTTTCTGTTTACAGGCTGAGATTGCATCCCAGTCTTCTTTCCTAGTTCTCAATAATCTGGGTAAAACTTGAATCAATAATTCTGGTAAATCTTTACATTTATCTCCGAGACCGGTACCTGGTACTCGTGCCTTGTCTTCAGCTTCTAGAGCTGTCCAATCGATCTTTTTCTCTCCCACCTCCCATTCTTTTTCCTTTAACTTTTCATACACCCCTGCGGGTAACAGGACCTTTAACATTTCAATGATATCTGGGTAAGTGTATTCTCCCATACGGAGCATGTCTTTTAATTCTCTATGGAACCCTGCTGGATCTTTGTCATGACAGGGAATTAATTTCTTCATTTCAAGAAGTTCCATCTTTGATATTGGAGTGTATACGAACACTCGTTGCATTTCGCCACCCGTCCCTCTGACTGGGTGGACTTCTCGTAACGGATTCTGTCGGTCTATATAGAATGATTTACTTTCTGGGGGTGAGACATGAACAAAATGCGGGTTCAAAAACGTTCTATACTTGTGACGCTGTTCTAGAATGACACTTATTAAATCGGTACCTAGACCTCTCCATCTATACTGGAGTAACTCGTTCAGGATATCGTGTAACGGGCCTGGATCAGAATGTTGACCCTCATACAGAGTAATGAGGTGCTGGATCATATACATACCCACCAGTCGTTGCTCGGCTGGGGGCAGTTTCAGAAACATTTGTGCCACTATTTCGTCTGGAAAAGTGGTAGAATCAGTAATCCATCGGACTGCTGATCGGGCTAGTTCTTGTTCATGCATGGTACTTAACTCACTATAACCGACTCGTGATTTCAGAATGTGATCGGTAGCTTGAAATACTTGTTCTAGAGAACCTTGTTCTGGTGCTGGATGATGAAAAACAGACTTGGGTTCTAGGCGTAAATGGCGATCTGGAAATCTGGATTTTCCTACATACGCTATTCTGGCGGGATTCTCGTCTTCCTCTTCAGGATCAGAGATACTTTCTTTCTCGCTTACTTGTGCTGCTTTACGCTGTTCGTGTAACCTTACTATTTCTTTACGGATTTTCTTGTACATACTCTCCATGGCACTGACGGTCTTGTGCTTACCCTCGGCTATATTATCACTCCACCTTGTCAGGATTCTCATTTCGGCGGGATCTTTAGACGGGTAATCTTGTTCTCTTATTAGACAATTGATCAGGAACTTTAATATCATGAGCTGAATCTCGGCTTTCCTTTGAGACATAATCTCGCCAATACTTTCTGGATCATCCCCTGTACGGATGAAACGATATATTCTGTCTAGATCTTCTTTCATATTCGGCAAGGTGACTAGATACTCGGTCACTCTCCTTACACGTAAGGAATATAAAACCATAGTATATTCGCCTGGAACTGGATCATAGACACATTCGTTAAGGGCTTGCCTGATTTCTGTGACAGACTTATTACTTTTAGGAGTACGCTGTGATGCTTGAGCATGTAATTCGAGTGCTGATAAACGCTTGTGTGGCGGCGGGGTTTGAGGAGTAGCTCCTCCTGCGGCCCCTAGACTGGAGTCGTCTACTGAGGCTCTACGTCCTGGCAGAGTGGGAAGTGGAACTATAGGCTGGACCGGGGGTACCGTAACAGGTACTCCGGTGTCTGGAGGAACATGAATTACCTGGTTTACAGGGACTGGCGGAGCGCGAACAGGATTGGCATATTCGGGGACTGTGTCGTCCAAATAGGACGAAATAAAAATATCAGCTGCGGTCGGTTTGTGACGTAGCTTGGTCGGAACTAATGGTGGCGGGAAATTACTGGATGCCTCTGGGGTCGCTTTTGGCACACCTTCGGCAAGGAGAGGATACATACCCTTAATAAGGGCATGCCTCTGTCTGTCTGACTGTTCGGCTTTGACTTGTTCACCTATCTCGATTAATTCTCTTTCTTGGGCTCGTTCCTGGGATTCTCTACTTAACTCTGACTTTCTGACTTCCTTTTCCGTTCTTCTATGCGCTTCTTTACGCCATAACTCGATGGCATCTTTCTGTGACTGTCTGGCTTTCTTTTTCCATAATGCTTCTTCTACTCGCATGATACATTCGGCATCCCATGTACCCGATACGGGCCATCTATACTTTTCTTCTAACTGTTTGGTATACTCTACCCATAAATCTAGATACATTATGGCGCTTATGCCATGTTTCTGATACATAAAGTGACCTGGACTGTCCCTCGGCGGGACAGGAACCGCTTCCTCTAACAGACCCTTTCTAGTTTTTAACTGACGTAACTTGGAAAAGAGCGGCATGACTGAACTGTAATCTGGACACAATACAATACACAATAAAAACACGAAATCACATCGCACTCATACCACAACAGGAAAATACATGAAGAACATTTATAAATAACAGTTCGAACAGAATATTACCTGAAATACTGAGAACAGAAATAGAACAGATTTTCTCGAGAACGGAACAGACTAGAGTTACTGGATGCACTGCTGTAACAGTACGGAACATACCGGTCCCATAAAGGGACACATCAAGACCCGTATCCACCTAGGTGAACACTTCGTTTGTGAGTCTGGGCACCACCAACCCACGGACCAGGAGTCAATTTAGATTGGTCCTGTCTAGATACTACCCCAGCAATGGTACTCACCGGGCAGCACGGAACGGAAGGCCTCGGACTGGACTGGACGACTGGACGACGAACTTCGGACTTCGGACTTCAGTTACGGGTGGGCCTCCGGATACCTCGGACCTTGGACTCTCGGCTTGGGCTCTGGTCGGGACTCGCCGCGTTCCTCCACCGTCTCGTTTGGATGCTGGACCGCCTCCTCCGTCTCCTCCGTGGGCCTGAGGGATACTTGAAGCAGAAATATCTGCCAGTGCACGGTATGGTTCCGTCACGACTGCAGAGGGTCAGGGGGTCGGCGTGGCTTCACCGACGCGTGGGGAAAGGGCAAGTCCCTGTTCGGGCGCCATTATGTGGTAAATAAATAAATAATACCCTATTTTTGACTAGACTTATAGCATAACAGATAGCTCAATAAATAAGAGTCAAAATTCGAGGTAGTAGGAGTTTCTGCAGGTTTATTACAGCATAAGGACAGGATCAGGACAACCTGCATAGGAACAGAATGACAGGGCCCAGCAGGACAACTGGGGCCCAACAGGGGAAAAGAGGCCCAGCAGCTGCTGGGGCTAGGTCTGGGATGAGCGCGCTAACATTCAATAACAAAACACAGGCATATATACATAGCGCGAACACATAGTATTACATTGCAGTAGGCGTAGCAGTGGGTGGAGCAGAAGGCGTGACGCGTAGCAGTCGCGAAAGATAACAGTGAAAAGAGGTGTAACTGGGCGTATACATAGACATGTGATGCAAACGTAACAGAATATGTCATGAATGGGCGGAATCATTGGAGGGGGCTACCTAAGGAGCCGAGACCTCTAACCTGGTGGTGCGCGTAAACTTGGCAATGACGTGTTACTAGGAGAAGCTGGGGGCTACGAACTCTGTGTTAGGAGCAGAGACTAAAGTCTGGAGGGTCGGAGCGACATGTACCTAAACCCTATCTGGTATCTGATGTTTAGGGAACATGTTGATATGAACTAGAAGTCATGAGGGGAGAGGCTAACTTGACTCTAAGACTGGACCATGCATTATTCTACATGTAGTGCGTGATGAAGAATATTAAATGACCAGTAAATGCAGTATTTCTCTAACGTGGAGACGAGAAGGCTAGACAATGACGGAAACTATTGATGCAGTTCAGTAGCTTAGGAATGCAGAAGAGGAGGACTGAACTGATAGCTGGAACTATAACATACTTTTGGCAGACTCAGAGGCAGAGCCAAGCTGCACCGGGCACTGCAAGGCAGGAAGTAAGTGAAGGGTCGAGGATACAGGTGGGGGCTGTATCGCTCCTCAGCGAGGCTTTCAGGAAACAGAAGCTGAATCTGTGGTCCGGGCCCTTTTGAGGCCTGGAAACGAGGACTTTATTATGGAATAACGTGCACACTAAGAAACGTGGCAACATAACTTTACCTAGGCCTGATATTCGTAGTATTCACGAGGACTGGAAACTAACATACTAGAGGTGGACACAACTGGAATTGCGTCTTTAATCGGACATGGGGAATAACATATGCATATTGGTCATGCACACATAACATATGATGGATGAGGCGTAGGGACACAGAACATGGCAAAATTTACTTTTCCACAGGACAAGAAACTGAGATCCAACCTAATTTCAAAGAACAGTACAGTGGCACTTAAGAGACAGGAGACTAACCAGAATAGTATGAGAATGATTATGAATTATTCCAGTGATGCCTATGACATCAGAAAAAAGTGTGTGAAGAACTGGCACATACTTAGATCTGATCCGGTCATTGGTAAAGATTTACCCAAATCTCCATTAATAACTTTTAGGAGAGCAAGATCATTGGGCTCGAGTGTTGTACAACGCCACTGGAGGAAAGAGGAGAAACCTCCACCGTTTGTAAAACTGACAGGATTTTATCCATGCCTTAAAAGTAAGGCGTGTAAGAACAGTAAAAAGGTGACTAGTTACCAAGTACCTGGGATGAAGGAGCCCAAAAAGATCACTAGTTTAATGAATTGTAACACAAGCCACACGGTGTACTGTCTTGTATGTCCGTGTGGCTTGCGTTACATTGGGAGCACAACTCACCCAACTAAGAACAGGATCTTAGAACACCTGAGGGCCATACAAAATAAGGATCCCACATACCCAGTGGCGAGACACTTTGAAGTGTTTCACCAAAGCAACCGAGAACTCCTTAGCTTTTACTGCATGGAGCAGGTGCCCGCAGATATAAGGGGAGGGAACAGGTTGCTCCAGCTACGCAGGCTAGAATCTCGTCATATCATTGAGAATCAAACTAAGAAACCAGGAGGCCTGAACGCTGGGGAGGAGCTATCAATCCATTTATGATTTTCCCCTGCATTGATGATTTTTTCTTAAAACTGTAAGATTGTTTCTTAAAACTGTAAGATGTTCATAATAATGCGCTTATATATTTCTGTGGGTATGCCCATTCAGGGCTGAATTTGAAAATCATTATATAATTTGTGCGTTATGTATTGTGTTTGCCCATCCAGGGCACAATTATGACAGTGATTGAAACTGAATTTCACCACTTAGATATGGTGTTTAAGAGTGCACAAAAAATGTCCTTTCTTTATTTTGTAGATTGGATGTATTTAAACTCTGCCTGAAGGTGGCGCCGGCTTCTAATTGAGAAAGGCGGTGGCCGAAACGCGTCTTGCGAGAGTGTTTGTCCAATAAATATAAATGGGAATTGTCTCCGAGAGTGCTGTGTGCTTTTTGCAGCAGAGCTTTTTGTCTGATTGTGACCTGCGTGGTGCCGTCACACGCTGTTCGAGCACCCGGCCGAGAGTGAAGGAGAGCAGACGGACTAGTTAGCCTTAATATATATATATATATGTGTACATATACATATATACACACACACACACATATTTACAAGGCTACGCAAAAACCGGGACAGGCCAGATATAAAAGTAAGACTAATGGCTTTAGTTCTACTTTTGTTTCTAGCGTGTCTATGTTTTTGGTTTTCAAAATCTGGTCTTCCTACTTTAGCGTAACAGGAGTAGCTTCAGGCACAGAACTGCACACTGGACCCAGAGAAGTAACTCATCCCCTAGCATACCGCAACATGAATCTTCTGGAGAAAATAAAAATAGCGTGACTGGGCACCCTAGGCGGAAATGTACATCATGCCGCATCACAAGATGCTTTTACAGAGCTGAAGAATCCACCTCCTGGCCTACCCCAGTATGATACTTCCATCACAGATCAGGAGAATGGAAACCCTAAATTAGGAATCCACCCTCTACTCTTCCACAAGAGACTCCTGACTTTGGGGGCCTCTGTCAGAGCTTTCCTCAAAGGACAGGGATGCTGCCTCTCACACCTATCACCAACCGACTTCTCTCTTCTCCCTCAGGTGTGCATCCTTACGTTTGCGAAAAAATACGATGCACCTAGGAAAGCCATGAACCAAGGTACCACAATGACACCGGGCTCGAGTGTACCAACCTCAGAGTCTGAGGTAATGGCAGATGAATCGGGAGACGATCAGCGAGAACAGAGGAGTGAACGTAGGAGAACCCCTGTCCCTTTTCACACAGAGTTCCAACTAATTCAGCAAAACTGGCTGAGAGGAGGCAAAAACAAGCCCCCAGAACGACAAGAAGAAGGAGAACTAGGAGAGCAGGGGGAGGCGGCAAAAGGAAGAGGAAGGGGGAAACCAAAACCCCAAACCCGGCCCAGTCGCAAAACGAGGAAGTAAGAAACGTTGATCAGATAAAGGAGAATAACCTAACTGTGGTTAATCTCACGAATAGATCTCTGACCAACGAACAACACGAACTCCTCAGCCTGGGACTCACTTTTTGCCCCAATGCGGATCTCGAATTCACGCAAACTAAAATCGACCTTTTCAAGTTTACTAGAAAGCTTAAATTACATAAGTATTTCAAAATAAGACCACACATCAAGGGAGCATCCAAACCTGGGCTCAGGTTAACGGCCACTGACACCCTGATTGGCAAAGACATGCCCTGTATTGAAGCTATGGAAGCTTTGAGAACTGAAAATGAGGATATGGATAACTTGGACATGAACATGGCAGAGAGGGCAGTTGCCCAGGGCATTGAACAAGAAAGAGATGGCAGCCATTTTAAACCCCTCTCAACGTTTATTCCTCAATCTCCCTGGGATGCTATCGACGCTTTCTCAGAAGCCATGATGATGGAATTGGTGAAACAAAGAAAGGTTTCCCATTCAATTACAAGTAATATCACTCAATCTCAAAAGAGAGCCTTACAGGAACTATTAAGCGACAAGAAAACGATCATAAAACCTTCGGACAAGGGAGGTAATGTCGTCTTAATGACAAGAGAATATTACCACCAAGAAGCCATGAGGCAACTCTCTGACACGAAGTACTATACAACCACCACCAAAGAACTGTATGAATTGAGTGTCAGGGAATATGACAACCTGATTTTGAAATGGTATAACCTTTCAATGCTTGGTAAGGATGAACATATCTTCCTACGTAGTAGCAACCCGATGGTGCCTACGTTTTACCACCTGCCCAAATTACATAAGAACAACATCACTCCTCCAGGCCGACCGATTGTGGCATCTATCGGGGGGCTAACAGAAAACATGTCTAAATTTGTGGACAATTACATCTTCCCCCTTGTCTTAAATTCGGAATCTTATGTTCAAGACACCAAAGACTTTTTGAGTAAAGTGGACAGTATGGACTGGCAATCGGATTATCTATTCTTAGTGATGGACATTACCAGTCTATACACCATCATTGAGCATGCCCATGGACTCACTGCCGTTGAACACTATCTAAACAATCGTTCGATTCGTTTTGCACAACATAATATCATGTTAATGGAATTTGTGCAATTCTGTTTAACAAACAATATATTTTTGTTGAGGATAGTTTGTACCGGCAGACCTCTGGGACAGCGATGGGCACCTGCTTCGCTCCCAGCTATGCGAACTTGTTCGTTGGCTGGTGGGAGGAGCAGGTGCCCAGAAGCTACCAAGAAGGCGGTGAAAGCGGGAAAGTGGTACATTGGTACCGCTACATTGATGACCTGTTCATCGTGTGGCAGGGGACCGAGGACGTGGCCAAAAAATATATTCATTCCCTCAATAATAACATCTACAATGTACACCTGTCTGGGACCATTAGTGGGGTGGCAGCCAACTATTTGGACCTACGGGTGTACATTGAGGATGGCCATGTCCATACCTCACTGTATCGGAAAGAGACAGCGGGAAACTCAATTTTCTTTGCCAAAAGTGCCCATCCACCTAAACTCATTAAGAGTATCCCGTACGGGGAACTGTTAAGAATAAGAAGAAATAGTACCCAAGATAGAGATTTCGAAGCGGCTGCTTCGGAATGCTTATCCCGCTTCGACTCAGAGGATATGACAAACCACTTTTATCAAACACTTTGAAGAAAGTGAAAATGATTTCGAGAAAGGACCTACTCAATAAGAAACTGGGTGGGGTGGATACGAATACCAGGAATGTCTTCAGAATGATTACCCCTTACTCTGCGGGTGCCGATAGACTTAGAAGCTTGATGCGTAAGAACTGGCACGTCTTGCTCACAGATTATGTACTAAGAGAGGATTTACCACCGCACCCATTAGTGACCTTTAGCAAGGCTAGGTCTTTGGGTGATATGCTAGTACATAGTCATCTGGAACCCTTACCAACACTTTAAAAACAATGAGTTGTTTTTTCCCGTGTGGGAAGTGTAAGGCGTGTAGCAATAGCCGTAGGGTTTTGCAATATGATATTCCTGATGCTGGTAGGACTAGAAAGATCCAAAAATTCATTACCTGTAGCACTACCTATGCTGTGTACTGTCTGATATGCCCATGCGGTTTAAGATATATTGGAAGCACCATCAACTAACTTAAATTGAGGGTGCTAGAACATCTCAGGGCTATCGACAAAGTTGACCCTGCTTACCCAGTAGCACGGCATTTTGCCGAACATCATAACAGGGATAGGACCAAACTACGCTACTTTGGATTAGATCATGTCCCATACAATCCACGGGGTGGGGACAGACTGAGAAGGCTTAGACGCCTTGAATCCAGGTACATCATCGACCTGTCCACCAAGTCCCCTAAGGGCATGAACAGCGGAGAGGAAGTGGTAGTCCATCTGGGTAAATAAAGGAAAGAAAAAATCCAGTTTGATCAGGATATCCATTTATTACATTATCTTACAATACTTAAAAGCAATTTTCATGAATGTATATATTGTATATAATGTATAGATTTAACAGCTGTATCTTTATCCTATGACAATTACTTACTTTGCTATATAGTAGAAACAGCACTGAATCATTACTGAATGTATCTTGAATCTTGTAATTCTCACTTTCTGCGTTCTATCAACAACTCTGTATATTTGGCTTTCAAGGTTAACTGCACCACCACATATTATGATATTATGAATTTTCAGGATATAATTGAAACACCGTTTATGTAGTGGAGAGCAGTTTTGTTTGCATATAGTCCCCCGTTCTTGTTGCCTGCTGGACGGACGTCTGGCTGTCTACAGTGTTGTGAGGTTTATCTTCTTTAATTAATTAATTTTTCGATTATCGATTGTCTAGGGTGATGTCATTGTGACAACTATGAACTGTCGTTATATGAAATACGCTACTCATACATGCATATATTTTTCTCAGCATAGTAACATCTATTGTCATGTTGTGCGTCTCTCTTTCTTTGTACAAGGGACCCTTGCCGATCCACGGCTTTATTTTCTCTATAACTAGAAGTGATAGCCTATTTTTGCCCCTTCTTAATGTATGTTTATCCAATTCATGGATTAATTTTGCATTGGTTTTGAGGTTAGAAAACCATTCCAAGATGGTGTGCACTGTAACGCTGGAAGGGCTGGTCCCTTGTTGATGTTCATCATTAATCACATGACTTTATTTAAATGAGTATGCTGGGAAATGGGTCGTGACACTGACGAAGGCTTCTGCCAAAACATTTGTTTTGCTGTAAATAAACCACACGCTGTACTAGTAACCCCCGGAGTGCTGCTCTTTCTTTTCCTGACACGGAGGAGTGTTTGAGCGTTCTATATATATGTACATATACATATATACACACACACACATATTTACAAGGCTACGCAAAAACCGGGACAGGCCAGATATAAAAGTAAGACTAATGGCTTTAGTTCTACTTTTGTTTCTAGCGTGTCTATGTTTTTGGTTTTCAAAATCTGGTCTTCCTACTTTAGCGTAACAGGAGTAGCTTCAGGCACAGAACTGCACACTGGACCCAGAGAAGTAACTCATCCCCTAGCATACCGCAACATGAATCTTCTGGAGAAAATAAAAATAGCGTGACTGGGCACCCTAGGCGGAAATGTACATCATGCCGCATCACAAGATGCTTTTACAGAGCTGAAGAATCCACCTCCTGGCCTACCCCAGTATGATACTTCCATCACAGATCAGGAGAATGGAAACCCTAAATTAGGAATCCACCCTCTAGTCTTCCACAAGAGACTCCTGACTTTGGGGGCCTCTCTCAGAGCTTTCCTGAAAGGACAGGTATGCTGCCTCTCACACCTTTCACCAACCAACTTCTCTCTTGTCCCTCAGGTGTGCTAACATCCCCTCCTTGGGCCTGAGGGAGACTGTGAATCTGAATTGCACTGGGATGAAGGGGCGCTATGTGACCATCACCATCCCAGGACATACAGGCTATCTCACCCTCTGCGAAGTGCAAGTCCATGGAGTTCCAGCCCCTGACAATGCTACTGGTGAGTGCCGGGGATCATCACCTGGGGGAGGGGGAGTGGAGGCACCATTAAGAACTGTACTTGGACACAAAGGGGGCACCAGTAACCTATGCATCAGGGATGCCAGGACATAGCCAGTTGCAAAAACAACAGTTGATGGACAGAATGCAGAACAATCTCATACATTCACCCCAGTACAGAGATATGGGCCTAAATGCATCGTTTTTTTGCTCAGCATGCCATTCCAGTTTGAACCCAGCCATATGCAAATAAGTCTTGACCCTGGTGCCTCATGGGAACAGTCCAGCCCAAACTGCCAAGCCAGGTCCTCTCTGGACTGGAAACAAGCATCCTAGGACTGGTTTCGGGGTTTCACCCCTCTTCAGCCAGGATAGCTTGATTCCAGTGGCATGGAGAGCACGGGACTCACGTCTGAGCATACCTGTCCCACTCGGGGTGACAAATGCAAAAACAACAGTTGATGGACAGAATGCAGAACAATGTCATACTTTCACCCCAGTACAGAGATCTGGGCCTAAATCCATAGTTTTTTTGCTCACCATGCCATTCCAGTTTGAACCCAGCCATATGCAAATCAGTCTTGACCCTGTGCCCCATGGGGACAGTCCAGCCCGAACTGCCAAGCCAGGTCCTCTCTGGACTGGAAACAAGCATCCTAGGACCAAGGACCCTCTGTACCAGGCTCATAGAGGCTACTGGAAATCACTGCATCAGGGACAACTGAGGTTCAAATGGGTCACAAGGAAACACTGCATCAGTTTCTGCAGAAAATCAAGGGGTGTCTGGTGTTAATGAAACAGTGACCAACATTGGAAATAGAGGGCGAATGCAGGAACAGAGGGCACCCACACTACTCCTCGTTGTAGAGCACAACAACGAAGTGGATTCTACGACAAATCCTCACAGAAGTAAGTTTTATTGATTTTTCATTTGGAACCAGGGCATTTTTATATTTGTGGGCCCTGTATAGTGAACACATTGCTCTCAGGCGGTATAAGATGGCTAATTATAGGAGAGGCAGCAGGGGTAGTTTTGATTCTCTGTGCCGGGGTCCAACCAAGGCTCTTGCCACTGGAGCTTAAATGCAGAACGGCGCCAATGCTTTGAGCGCCCTCTTCATTTGGGTGGTCTGGCTCCAGCTGATAGAGCAATGGATGAGAATTTCAGAGTGAGAATCCATCAGTGTGAAGGATCTGCTCCACACCAACTGTACCTAGTGTCACTGGTGGGTCGTCCTTGATTGAAGAGGAGCGTCACACCGCCTACTGCGAGTACAGCAGGCAAACATAAATATGGCATGTCAATTCCATTTTATTTATTTGCCACCACACCAGCTCTTGCTGTGTGCAGCACGAGGGTGGGGGCAGGGCTAAATCCTGCAAATGCTAAAATTAAAGCACTGGTCTACTGTGCATATGATGGATTGGCAGGCCATCTTGTGATGGCCAGCCTAACATGCGCATTGTACACCCAGCAATCCAAAGGACTTTAAGCAGCCTAGGGATTGCTGGAACAGGCCCCCAACCTCAAAGTAGTGCTGGGTGAGTCTACTCCTACCAATCCTGGAGCTGCTTCCACAGCATGAGAGCAGCTCCAGGATTGGTTGGGCTTGCATTCCACAAGCAGGGAGGACGTCTTTACTTTTCCTGCTTGTGGACACCAAACAGAAGTGCTGCACTGGTAGAGCTCCCGAATTAATGGTGAGTTGTGCGGCTTCAAGCCCCACCATTTTATTAAGCTAGCAACCACTGCCTAGTTTGAGAGAGGTACAAAAGGGGGTGGTGATGGATGGAGCATCTGAACCAATCAAACACTCACACCGAGTCAACAGATCTGGGTTTAATCCATCACCATTCTTTAGCCCACTCTGCCACCCCAGTTCAGACATGGCCATATGCAAATCAGTCTGACCCTGTGCCTCATGGGAACGGTCCAGCCCGAACTGCCAAGCCATGCCTTCCCTGGACCGGAAACAGGCTTCCTAGGACCGGTTTCTGTCATTACAGCCATCTTCAGCTAGGCTTGCTTGAATCCAGTGGCAAAGTGAGCAAGGGACTCACGTCTGAGCATACCCTGCCAACTTTTGGCGAACAAAGCGGTACAAAAGGGGGTGGTGATGGACAGAGCATCTGAACCAATCAAACACTCACACCCAGTCAACAGATCTGGGTTTAATCCATCACCATTCTTTAGCCCACTCTGCCACCCCAGTTCAGACATGGCCATATCAAATCAGTCTGACCCTGTGCCTCATGGGAACAGTCCAGCCCGAACTGCCAAGCCATGCCTTCCCTGGACCGGAAACAAGCTTCCTAGGACCGGTTTCTGGCATAACAGCCGTCTTTAGCCAGGCTTGCTTGAATCCAGTGGCAAAGTGAGCAAGGGACTCACACCTGAGCATACCCTGCCAACTTATGGCGAACAAAGCGGAACAAAAGGGGGTGGTGATGGACGGAGCATCTGAACCAATCAAACACTCACACCCAGTCAACAGATCTGGGTTTAATCCATCACTATTCTTTAGCCCTCTCTGCCACCCCAGTTCAGACATGGCCATATGCAAATCAGTCTGACCCTGTGCCTCATGGGAACAGTCCAGCCCAAATTGCCAAGCTATGCTTTCCCTGGACCGGAAACAAGCTTCCTATGACCGGTTTCTGGCATTACAGCCATCTTCAGCCAGGCTTGCTTGAATCCAGTGGCAAAGTGAGCAAGGGACTCACGTCTGAGCATACCCTGCCAACTTATGGCGAACAAAGCGATACAAAAGGGGGTGATGATGGACGGAGCATCTGAACCAATCAAACACTCACACCCAGTCAACATATCTGGGTTTAACTCATCACCATTCTTTAGCCCACTCTGCCACCCCAGTTCAGAAATGGCCATATGCAAATCAGTGTGACCCTGTGCCTCATGGGAACAGTCCAGCCCGAACTGCCAAGCCATGCCTTCCCTGGACCGGAAACAAGCTTCCTAGGACTGGTTTCTGGCATAACAGCCGTCTTTAGCCAGGCTTGCTTGAATCCAGTGGCAAAGTGAGCAAGGGACTCACATCTGAGCATACCCTGCCAACTTATGGCGAACAAAGCGATACAAAAGGGGGTGGTGATGGACGGAGCATCTGAACCAATCAAACACTCACACCCAGTCAACAGATCTGGGTTTAATCCATCACCATTCTTTAGCCCTCTCTGCCACCCCAGTTCAGACATGGCCATATGCAAATCAGTCTGACCCTGTGCCTCATGGGAACAGTCCAGCCCGAACTGCCAAGCCATGCCTTCCCTGGACCGGAAACAAGCTTCCTAGGACCGGTTTCTGGCATTACAGCCGTCTTCAGCCAGGCTTGCTTGAATCCAGTGGCAAAGTGAGCAAGGGAATCAAGTCTGAGCATACCCTGCCAACTTATGGCAAACAAAGCGGTACAAAAGGAGGTGGTGATGGACGGAGCATCTGAACCAATCAAACACTCACACCCAGTCAACAGATCTGGGTTTAATCCATCACAATTCTTTAGCCCACTCTGCCACCCCAGTTCAGACATGGCCATATGCAAATCAGTCTGACCCTGTGCCTCATGGGAACAGTCCAGCCCGAACTGCCAAGCCATGCCTTCCCTGGACCGAAAACAAGCTTCCTAGGACCGGTTCCTGCCATTACAGCAGTCTTCAGCCAGGCTTGCGTGAATCCAGTGGCAAAGTGAGCAAGGGACTCACGTCTGAGCATACCCTGCCAACTTATGGCAAACAAAGCGGTACAAAAGGGGGTGGTGATGGTCGGAGCATCTGAACCAATCAAACATTCACACCCAGTCAACAAATCTGGGTTTAACCCATCACCATTCTTTAGCCCACTCTGCCACCCCAGTTCAGACATGGCCATATGCAAATCAGTGTGACCCTGTGCCTCATGGGAACAGTCCAGCCCGAACTACCAAGCCATGCCTTCCCTGGACCGGAAACAAACTTCCTAGGACCAGTTTCTGGCATAACAGCTGTCTTTAGCCAGGCTTGCTTGAATCCAGTGGCAACGTGAGCAAGGGACTCACATCTGAGCATACCCTGCCAACTTATGGCAAACAAAGCGGTACAAAAGGGGGTGGTGATGGACGGAGCATCTGAACCAATCAAACACTCACACCCAGTCAACAAATCTGGGTTTAACCCATCACCATTCTTTAGCCCACTCTGCCACCCCAGTTCAGACATGGCCATATGCAAATCAGTCTGACCCTGTGCCTCATGGGAACAGTCCGGCCCGAACTGCCAAGCCATGCCTTCCCTGGACTGGAAACAAGCTTCCTAGGACCAGTTTCTGGCATTACAGCCATCTTCAGCCAGGCTTGCTTGAATCCAGTGGCAAAGTGAGCAAGAGTTTGAGAGAGGGCCTGCAGGAATGGGAATGCAGACTTTGCACATCTGTTCCACTGGTATGGAAGGGAAACTGGAGTGATATCTTGGGCCAAACTGGAGTAATTGGGGTTGGGGAGGACAAGCAGGGTGTCAGTCAGATTCAAGGCTTCATGGTCTGTTTATTTTGTGACTGATAGCCAGTGTTGGATCTCCCTAGTTGCACGGAATTTCATACACTAAAGTGGCTCATATGGGTGCTGCATTCATCAGAGTTTAAGCTTGCCCCCACAGTGGTCCAACAAGTGTCCATACTAGCTTTCAGAACAGGGCACTGGCGGCAACTCCTATCAGGCTTCTATGGCTTTGCATGACTTACTGTCGGAATTGAGAGGTAGGTCAAACTGGTCCGGAGGACAGTCTCTTCACTGAAGTGAGGAGTCATTGACTGCCAAATACTCACCTAACAGAGATTCCTCCTTTGTCTTTTCCAACAGATATTGACGAGCCTGTGGAGGAGAGCGAGAAGAAAGAGACAAGTAAGTCCTAAAGGGCAGCAGGAGAGAAGGCACACATCTTTATAACTCAAAGAATGCATCAGGCTTGCAAACACATGTATCCAAAGTGAAGATACAAAACAAACCATTCAATGCACACATCCGATGTATGAACATTTCTGTCTGTACATAGTTGTCTGCATCCGCAACAGGTGAACAATGTCTGCGTGTACAATTCATAGGATCTTCTCTGTCGACTCTCCTTTTTGCCTTTTCTCAAATCTCACCATTCGGCTACACAGCGACTTAAAAACACAGCAACAACATTAATAATGAAAACCCTATAAGGTAAACAAACACAAAAAAAGCCATTTTACACATGTACCAAACGTATGATACATTCAATATTTGAATCACTAAGGGCCAGATGTATCAAAGGGTTTTACCCATTCTGTGTCTACAGAAAAATGGGTTTGTACATATGGCTCTAAGTAATTAAACATAGCGAACCATTAACTGGACAGACTCTGGGGTAAATTGAACATAAAATTCAGATGTTTATGTTTAAAAACTAAAAAAGGATACACAATGTACTTGAAATTTCCATAAATCTAACACGCTGACACATAATACAACTTTGGAATGCAGTACACTTTATTAAAGGAATCACGTATTTCCATTATTGGCCATGAACAAGTCCACATGTGACCAAGAAAAGCTTAAATGTGAATCTGGAAAGCAAGCGTACAAGTAAGCAGACACAGCCGTGAAGCAAGCCTGTTACGGCAGCCACCAAAACGTGAACTCAAGGAACGTTAAATCGAGCATGCACTTCTAGCAAGGGTCCAGGGAGGACCTGGCTTGGCACTTCGGGATGGATTGTTCCCATGAGGGACATGGTCAAGACTGATTTGCATATGGCTGGGTCCAAACGGCGATGGCGAAGTGAGCTAAAGATTGATGGATTAAACCCTGATCTTTGTGACTGGGGGCAGTGGCGTCACTAGGGTTGGTGGCACCCGGTGCGGGTAACTCAGGGTGTCACCCCCTCACGACTTACCACATGGACCTCCTCCGCTCCGAGTCCGCCAGTGGACACAGTTGGCAAATAACGGGACTACAGGACAACACAACACAACACTAGACACCATGGCAGCATACCACCAAGGTCAACACCAGAGATTCACATTATAGCATTGCTTTGGATAACTTAAAACATGGAGCCACAACGCACAACACAACATGGACATTACACTAGAAAGTATGAAGCCACAGTGGAAAACGTGATGGCACCATATTAAACAACATGGCACAACTTTGTTTAACATGGCATCACAATGAACAGCACAGCATCACACTAGAGAGAAGCCCAGCATCACACTAGAGAGAAGGACACCGCAATAGACAAAACGTCACCACACAAACCGCAATGACCCAGCAATGAATGATATGACACCAGCTTAGCAACATGACATCACACTAGACAAAATGGCACCACTCTGGATACCCCGATGGCGCAACACTGGTCAATATGTCACCAGACTAAACAGTGTGGTACAAAATTAAGTAATAAGGACCCACAGTAGGCCTCAAGAACCCTCACTAAACCATAACCTACACTGCACCCCATGTTATGTGGCACTAGTCAAGAAAAACAGCACCACACTGCACAGGCAGGCATGAGACTAGACTGAAAAACACTGCACTGAACAACACAGCAGCAACACACTTGACAATATCATGACACTGTCTGGCTTGACAACATGGCATACTCTGGGCGAAACTAACTGCCACGTTAAAATGTTGTGAAAGCTCCTAATACAGTACCTCGAGACTGACAAAGCAAATAGGTACGTAGCTGTTCTTAGTACAGCAGGTGCAGTGGCTCCAGGGCTCTGGGGTGTAAAGTGCCCAATCTCACGTCAATTGTCACAATTTTTTGCTCTCGCACACGGAGGTGGTCACATTTCCCCCTGCTTGCACTAGGGCCCATAGTGCCCCATGGAAAAAAAAAAAAACCAGTAAATAGCCATTGCAAAAAAGTCCTGAGTTTCAAAGCGCTGCCCTTCCTGCGGGCGGAACACAAACACACACTTGGCAACCGTTGTTTGTGGAAACCAATATCCATCTAAAACTGTTTCTTTTCTAATCACTCTGCTAATAGTCTAATCGCATGGAGTGCTGCAAAAACTGCAAGTTAATGGGTGCCCTGTCTGAGTGTTTTTGCGTGCAGAAAAAAAACACACACATCACGGAGGGCAAAGAGAGAGAGAGGGGTGGGGAGGTGCAGAGGGCTCGAGCCACCAGAATCCTGAAAAGAGCCCAGGAAGCCTCCCTCCCTCACTTCAACAAACCCCACAGCGCACCAGGACAGAAACTGGGAGGCGGGGCGGGGGTACCGTGTGTGCGAGAGAGAACTTGCCACACACTCTAGACAGATGTGTGCAAGAGGGGAGGAATCTTATTGCCCCCATGTATGTGCACCATACGGAGAAATACTAATATTTGCTGAGAGAAAAACGTTATGTTTATACAAAATAAGTTGCCACAAAAACGAGGAGTCCAGTTCAAGAGTATCAATCTGCATCACATCGGCATTTTTCCAGTCACGCAACCTGCCATTCTGAAATGGCGGTACTATCCTATGAAAGGCACTGAAGTCCGATAAATTACCATCCACATGGTATACATATTGCTGTAGAAAAGTTTTAAAGAGTGTGCCAAAACTCTTGCTCAACTCACAGTGACATCTTGCCCTTTCTTTAGACTCCACTGTGGTGGTGGCTGGGCCCCTAACGTAGGGGTTCTGCAAATCGCCCAGCAGCACCCCACTGCCGAGACTATTTCCACTCAGTCTAAGCGTGTGGTGGTGGCGCGCATCAGTGGAGCACAGCCCGGGAGCTGGCCCAGAGCCGTCATTGGTAGCGCTATAAGATTGACGGCCCTGGGACCCACAAACTAGGTACGCCGCCGCCGCGCATCTCACCATCACCACTATGCAAGTAGGTGGTGTGTGCCTGGCATGCACTGCAGTATTTGTTGTAAGCAGGTGCGCAGTGCGTTTGCACAGTGCACTAATAATTGCACGTAATGTGTGCACTGTGCTGCCGCCGCCCCCAAAATAGTGCTGCCTGGGGCTGACGGTGACCGCCCCCACCGTCCCCCCCCAAGCTACACCGCTGCCTAGGATGGGTGAAGGCCCTAAGCATCCTTTCTGTCCCACTGTCCTCTCAAAGGAAGGCATGACAGTCAGCACCCCTGCACACACTGCACAGAAGAGGACTCTTCAGAGTTAGAACAAATGCATTTTGCACTATTTTCATTGTCTCCTCCATACTAGGGAATCATACTGACTCTGCCCAGAACTAAAGAAATCCTCGAATAGTTAAATTGAGCAAGCTAATGGAGCATGATTTTGGCTGTGTTTAACCAGAAAGGAAGCACTTAAACTTTCCAGTCTTCAAATCTGAAAGACAGAACAACGTTTGTGCAACATCATTTTGTTTAATTTCTTGAAATTGCCAAAAAAACTGAACCAGGTAGCTCTACGAACTTCACAAAAGTAATGCACATGATGTGCATTAATTTTATACACTGTTTCCTCCGTTTTCATTTGTTGCAAAAACAGGCACCGGTGCAAAATAACTTGTGTACCTTGACTATTAGCAGAACGCGCGCAAAACAGATTCGATTTGCTCTTTGCATACACCTTGGCAAAGGGTGCCTAATGGTACAAGGTATAATTTCTTATTCTATGTGCCAACAAATGTAATTCCGTAATACCTGAAACGTCACTGGCATATATGAGTTGTCAACGCCGTCCATCATAGCGCTAGCAGAGTTCACTTCTGAGCGCTAGGCTGTATAACTTCTCTGTGAGGCCCTGCTAAAGCTCCAGGCTCGAGAAGGGGCGTGCAATCACGTGCTCCAGTTCCCTTCCATTGTTCACCTGTCTAGCTGTGCTCCTGGGTGTACCTGTTTGTATCGCCTCCTCGTGCCAAGGGGTTCCTTCCTTCTGATTGTAAAGCAGAGCAGAGGCGAGCCTGCAGAGCTGCAGAGCACAGATTGGTGTCACCCCATTTGATGGTGTCATCCGGTGCGGTCCGCACCCCCCGCACCCCCCTAGTGACGCCACTGACTGGGGGTGAATGTTTCCATTGTTCAACATTGCGTCCATCATTTGTTCCTTTTGTAGTCTATCAACCAAGGCATGCTAATATTCACTATTCAAACTGAGAATCCATCAGTAACTGTGCACCCATGTCTTGAAGGCTCCAAAATAGATGGCTTGAAGAGTGAATCCATAAATCAATTACCTAATCAAATGACAGGACGTATCAAACAAATGAATTCTTTCTGGACATAGTGTGTCTTCTTTCTCATCTGAGACAAATATATGAGGCTGAATTAATAGGAGCCTCAGTAATAGGTGAGAAAATAAGCTTCATTTTAAAATGCATACAAATCCAACAGCGAGGGAACTGCCAGCCAGCTGTCGGCAAATATTATTACCGCTCAGAAGATCCAACCAGGGTACTCTACTTGGAATGCTATCTGCGCGTCAATTGAGACGTACTCTGGAGAATGTAAGACATAACAGAGGCTCCATCCAAACTCAATCGAAGAAGTCATCCTTACGTCATTCAGCTCTAATGCCTGTCATTCAAGTTTCCACTTTCTGGGTTATGGCCAAAGTAGGGATTGCATAATAGGGCAAGCACAAGCTCAGAACTGAAGGCAGTAGATCTATCCACCGACCTCAACCTGAGTGCTTTGGCCATTAGCACAGGTGAGAGTCCTTGGATGGGACACTCATAACTCAGAACGTCTACTATTGCACAGAGCATTAATGTGACAGAGTTAAAAGCCTGCATCGAAAGATTTCTGCATAGGTGGCAATCGAGGAGGAGTCTTGGTACAAATGTCAGCGGCAGCGCGGGAGCGGGCACCTAGATTCTGTGTCACTACCTCGCGGTCTGCAGCTGCATGCGCCTAGCCTCTTTTTAACAATTGTAAAAATTGTGACTACCTTGTGTTTTTAACCTTCTTAAAATTTAATTTCCACGGCCTCTTAGAACTAGTGGCTCTGACCCTTGACGCTCTGCTTAGCACAACCCCTCGGCCTCAGCCAATCACGCCGGGAGGAGGAGGAGTTAGAGGAGGGGTCTTGGTACAAATGTCAGCGGCAGCGCGGGAGCAGGCACCTAGATTCTGTGTCACTACCTCGCGGTTTGCTGCTGAATGCACCTAGCCTCTTTTTAAAAATTGTGATTACCGTGTGTTTTTAACGTTCTTAAAATTGAATTTCCATGGCCTCTTAGAACTATTGGCTCTGACCCCTGGCGCTATGCTTAGCACAACCCCTCGGCTCAGCCAATCACGCCGGGAGGGGGAGGAGTTAGAGGAGGGGTCTCCTCAGAGGAACACAGAGCACTTGCTTAGACGGCGCTCCCGCTGGACCCATTTATTCGCAAGCGTAAGCCCATAACTTCATTACTATTACCCCCTTGAGCCTCCCTGCTGTAGAGAATATGGTCTTTAAACTAGACTCCTGCTCGGGATCTCTCATCTGTGTCCTTGTCTATAGGCCCCCACAGCACATGCCCTTATTTCATCTATTATTGAGTGAACAAATAGCCAACCTCGCCACGAATTATGCGAATATACTGCTAATCGGCGATCTGAATTATTGGTGCAACGACGCACTTGGTGGGCTTCAAGCTGCTGAACTGTCCGACCTACTAACCAATCTAAATTTTACTAATCACATCTCTTCTGCCACCCATGTCAAAGGCCACACACTGGACCAAGTCTGGACTACAAATCTAACAGTATCCGTGCCCACGATCCTGCCATGCATATGGTCGGATCATTATCTAATAAATTTCACAGCAATGATCCCCTTCAATAGTAAGACCCCCACGGTCGCGGGCGGCATGATAAGGAAATGGAGGGCCCTTATTAAACAGGAATTCCTTGACTCCTTGGCTAGCGCAGCCCCTGCTCTCAACCCTGATATCAATATCATGGAAGAAAACATTTCAGCCTGGCTTCTAGCGGCCAGTAATACACATGCCCCGCTCAGAAAACTAAACCGTGCTCGCCAAGCCGACAAACAGAAATGGTTCTCTAAGGAGCTAAAAAAACAAAATTTAGCTCTCCGCCAAAAAGAAAGGCGAAGGAGGTTAAGTTACTCTCCTGAAGAGAAACTTCTATACCGAAAGGCGCGGAAAGAATATAAGAATGTCATTACCACTGCCAAAGCTGCCCACTTCTCTGATAGAATCCTGAACTCCCACAATAGGTCAAAGGAAATCTTTTCTATAGTCAACGATCTTTGCAATGCAGAGAGAGTACAACCTAAACAGACACCCACCTAAGAATTATGTAATTCTTTGAACAACTACTTTATGTAAAAAATCTCAGACATCAAAGCTAGCATCCCCAGCCCCATGGAATCACCCAGCACCACGATAACGAATTCGTCCACCTTAGATCACTTTCCTGCTATCAGCACTCAGTCCCTCCTGGACTTGATGTCCAGAGTTAAATCAGGCTCCCCCAGGGATTGCTGTCCACTTCACCTTCTAAAAGACACCCTCTCTGCCCTGCCGCACACCATAATACCTCTTTTGAACGAGTCCCTCTCGCAGGTAAGGTCCCTAGCGCATTTAAGGATGCCATAGTGGTCCCCCTCCTAAAGAAACCGGGAGCCAACCCCTTGAATTTATCTAATTACTGCCCCAGTTCCTTGCTCCCCTCCTTGGCCAAGGTTCTGGATGTACACATAGCAAGCTTCCGCCCCGCCCATTCCACGGAGACAGTGATTCTTGCAGTATTGGACGCCTTACGTGCTAACGCTGATATGGGCATCCCTCAGGCCCTGGTGCTCCTACATCTGTTGGCCGCATTTGACAAGGTCGACAATAAAATCCTGATGGACCGTGTCAGACGGGCCAGCGTCCAAGGCTCAACTCTCGATTGGATCGACTCATTTCTCAAGGGCCGTACCCAAGCAGTACGACTTACCCCATTCACCACCCCTAAAATCCCGACTACGTGTGGGGTCCCTCAGGGATCGTCACTATTTCCCCACTTGTTCAATTTATACCTCCTGCCCCAGATCCAGTCCTTGAAGGACAGGTGGGTAACCACATTTAATTATGATGACGACCTTCAGCTAATCTTTACCATCGATAACTCCCCTCACTCAATTCAGGAATTCCAGGCCACCATGCTTCATATTCAGCAGTGGATGGGCCTAAACCACTTAAAACATAATTCAGGTAAGACCAAACTATTTCTGACCGGGAACAGTCAGATCTTCTGGGCCCACACTACTGGCCATTGGAACTTGGATCCCCACCCGCCCCTTCCCCCTCGGTCAAAAGCCTAGGGGTTATCATAAATGACGATCTTTCACTAAAATCTCAAGTAGGGACAGTGGTCTCGAGCTGCTTTTTCCAGCTGCGCAAAATCAGGACGATCAGCCATCTGCTCACCCACACAGCACTGATACAGGTAGTAATTGCCTTGGAACGTTCACACCTAGACTTTGCCAATTCAATCTACCTCGGCATGCCACTCTACTTAATTAAACGTCTCCAGTTGGTCCAGAACCAAGCTGCAAGACTGATCCACGAACAACCAAGATGGCAATCTGCCAGACCCCTACTACATAAACTCCACTGGCTCCCCATTTTCCAACGCGCGGCATTCAAAACGGGTTGCTTAATTTTTAAGTCTCTATACTGCCGGAGCCCTAAATTCATCAACTGCCTGTTATCTAGGTATACACCTTCCTGCAAACTGCGCTCAGCCCACTTCCAGCTGTTAAACACCCCTATCTTCAAGTTAAAACGCCAGAGAGGATGCAGGTTTTCCTCCTTGGCACCCAAATTGTGGAACTCCTTTCCACTGGAGATCTGGTCTTGTAACAACCTTCTGAGCTTCATGAAAATGCTCAAGACATGGCTGTTTGGGCAGGCACATGAGTAAACTCGCCCTTGGTTCAACACACTATAGAGCTAGCGCCATGAAACCATCCGGTGTACGTGCGCTGTAGAAATTCTTTTTAACATAAAATAACATAGGGCCGGAGCGTTTTCCCACTCTGGGTGCAGTATGGAATGGCCCAAGCCTTCCGATGTCCTGTAGGAAGTGGAGCTTAGCTAGGGAGTGAAATGGATTGTCTGAATGTCATGACAAGTGGTGGGTGCGCTAGCACCAAAGTTGTGCTGGGCCTGTGTCCGGCCCGCTAGTGCTTATGGTCCCAAGTCCTTGTGCCAGTGACATTTCTAGACCCTTGCCATCGGCCTACCAGGATGGGCAAGTGTGCGCTGTGGCACTACGGAAGTGTCTAGTGTGAGTCCGGTCGCCCACTGGCAGCCGGATGACGCATGGACACCACAAGTGTCCTGGGGACCCAGGCCATCAGCCTGTCACGACAAGCTGGTGGGTTGCTGGTTGTCAGGTGGAGCCTTACAACTCAGGACACTTTCTCACTGTACCGGAGTGAAAGCGTGTGCACCCCTCCCACATATGAGTTAGGAAGTGGTGCGAACATGATGTGTGTAAACATAGGTCAGGCCTGCCATTGCGGCCTGGGTGCGCACTTACACCTTGGGTGGGGTTAACCTATGTGTCCGGCCTGCAAGCCGATGTGTGCACTTGAATGGACTGTGTGTTTCAAACATGCGCCTGACCTGCAGCTGCAGGTTTGGGCAAAACCCGTTCCAATGGTAATGGTAGGCTTGGCATATCTTGCATGGAAGTGCCACTTATGGAAAGTTTTTTATACATCATGGCATGGTATCTGGTGCCGGTCAATACCGGAGGTGGGAAGGAGCACATCTGGACATTCTCCAGTGACAGCCATTAACCATTTGGGCATGCAATGGAAATAGCCGACCTCTGCCATCTATGGGTCTGGCGGAATATATGAGGGGCAGAGATTGTGACACCTGGCCTCTGTGGCCAGATCATGGCCCCATAAAGGTAGAGATCTGCATTCTGCGACATCAATAGCAGACAGGAGTGAAATTTAGGGGATACATCTGTGGTTCAAAGGAATACTCTTTGAACCTTCCCCCAACTTCAAAGGCACAATAGGGTATAACTACCCAGTGCCACGCCACCATCAAGAGAAATCCACTTGCGGGGGTGCAGGAAAGGAGAACCTAGTCTGTGTGTTGCACATTTTCAGAGGGACTCTGTTGTGCACATGAAGGATAGTTGCCCGTGGAACCGACCGTGTGCCTTGGTGAATAGTGGCTGGACTCGGCCAATGACCTGCTGATGTGTGGCACCCTGAGGTGGGCGCCCAAGGACCCGTAGGATGGTCTGCAAAGGGCCCACAACAACTACTAGTGATGTCTGGAGAGCGATGTCCTCAAAGTGCCCACATCCCTGCTAAAAGCTGAACAGCCTGGTGTGATCTTAGAACTACAGAATCATGCCTGGAGAACTGACTGCCTAGTGTGGAGCTCAAGAAGTTGTCCATGTCTACGACAAAGTAGTTCCCATACTGCGAGGACCTTGGCACGCATAAGCGTGATGGGTGTGGTGAGTGAATTCATCAGTTGTGAGTCCCTGCATGGCCCGCTTCGTCGACTGTGCCACATTTCTGTTATGACTCACGCCGACTGCATGCTCATTGAGTGTGGTGTCTGATTCCCAGGTTGCGACCCTCGGAGGTGGGGGACGCGGCCTTTGCAGAGTCTCATTCTACCTCGCGACCCATTGCTGAACTTGAGCCTTTGTGTGTGACTAGAACCATCTGGTACGACCTACATCAAGGTGTACCGGACCTGGTGCCTCATTTCCAGTTAGGTACAGGATTGGAACTCTACTTTGTGTAACCTGAAGTGTCTCGCATGATTCATCTCATTGTGAGCCAGATCCTGTTCCCAGATCGTTGGGGCAGAACCCGGATCAACGTATAAACAACAGGACGCCTCCTCAAGCCTTGAGACTCGCCTGTGGTTTTTTCCCCATTCACTACTTGTTCCCTTCACTACTTTTTCCCTCACTGTTCCTATCAAAGTGGACCAACTGCCCTCCTCTTTTTGACCCTTCCAAAAACGCTGTGTCACCAGGTAGGAGTACATAGGATGAACTAGGCTGGCAGAACGCTTCTGAAAATGTTTGAGAGCAGGTCAAGAGACTGTGTGACCCTCCTGTGCTTCACAGACTGAGCAGACGCCAGAAGGCGCTGGTGAACTCCTGTTTGTAACAAATTGTTGCTCTCAGCCCATTTCTGTTTCGCAACTTGGTGGTAAACTTCCTGAGTAGCAGTAAGACCACCCTGTTGTTTAATTATAATTCTTGTTTATGCCTACGCTCCATCCCCACCTGCTTTCCAGAGACCCAGATGAGGTGTGACCTCAGCCATGAGTGGCCTTGTGTCCGGAGGGGGGTGGGGGGGCTGGTGAACTTCCCTATGGGGTGTCTGGGACAGGAGGGGTGATTTGGAGGGTGGTGAGAGGTTTGGAGCCATGGGGTCTGCGGAGTGCTACCTATTGACTTGCTTGGTATCAATGGCACAGCATTAGTGTGTCGGGTGCGTATGTGAGTGAAAGTGCCCATACAGACCGAGCTGGTACCTGTTGCATTGGGTAGCGGTGCAATGTGAGTGTGAGTGTGTGGTAGTGACCGTCTGTGAACTGCCTGTGTTTCAGGTCACTGGTCAGCAGTGTTGGTTTATAGGTGGTTCTTATTTCAAAAGCCCTTTACCTCTCAACATTGAGATTATATGTGTGGCCTTGTCGCGCAGAGCTGCTAAAAGTGTTATCATTCTGTGTTGTGTACATAATACTGATATCGTTGTAGCCCAGGGTGCACCCTCTAGTAGTGTGATAAAGCATTATTAGGATTGTGAGGGTGGGCCAGGTTTGTTAACGTGTAGCACCACAGAAGGGTGCTGTGGGGAGCGATTAGAATTGAGGTTTTCCCATTTGTGCATATTGTCGAGATCTGATCAACATGACCTGGGTCTAGTACTGCTAGTAATATTGCCAAGTGTAATTCACGCCCAGGGTTCCATGATCTTCATGTTGCATGGTTTAATGTGTGTGGAATATAAATGGCATTTCTCGAAGTCAAGTGTGAAGTCTCCCCTTTGTGTTGTGTGGAACCTTTATTGCGTACGCGTATTGTGCTCTTGCTTTACACATTGCTTTTGAAGGACGCCTGACTGCTCTGTGCCAAGCTACTCAAGAGTGAGCATGGGTTGTAACGTGTGTGTAATCACCTACCTTTGACGGGAGTGATATCTTCTGCCTGGCTGGGGAGTTCCTTAGGCCAACAAGACAGTGGCGGTTCCAACTTCCATTATTTACTAGCTCATTGGGATCCTGTTTCCAAGGATTATGAGACTCTTTGTATCTGTAATCCCTTAGATTTGACAATACCTTCAGTGAGTTCAGGGTCTTTGGTATCTGAGAGACAGCCACAGGTTTTTTCAACTGGAAGGAGCTTGCAGCCATTTATCCAGCCCAGCCCATTTCTAAAGGGTGGAGCATTCCAAATGAGATCAGACACCCAGCTGGCGAGGGCATATGTGAATTGACAAGGGGCCTCATGGATTCAGTAACTGGATGTGGGTAGATGCTATCGCTCTCTCTCTGCCAGCAGTTTTTCTAACGGGAGAGAGAATGAGTCTACAGCCAGTCAGAGCAGGACTTTTCCATCATCAATATCTCTGAGGCTTTTGATTGTTCATTTGATGGTGTATGGAGACTGATTTTGAAAACTCGGCTCCTGAGGAAACCAATTTATGGGATTCAGATATGTGGAAATCACTGGATATTACTGAAAACCTCCTGCTTGTCACAATATTTTCGTGAATTTGTCATCTATTAGAATGAAACATGAAAAAAATAGAACTGACAGCCTACTTTAAAAATGTTCGAGTTGTGAATTACATGGTTAATAGTACATAATGGATGGACTAGGTAACCACCAAGTTTAGTAAGAGACTTTACACCATTCCGGGAGCATAGAACAAAGAAAGTAGACAGGAGCCCTGTTTGAAATTACGACCCTGAAGAAGCAGGGACTCAGACAAAACAAATGATGGCTACAAACATCGAATTTCAAAGGTGCTTTGTGACACTCAACTTAAAGAACATAAATGGGAGGATAAAATGGACTCTTTTTTTAATGTTGTATTAGAAGTATGAGATAGTGTATTTTCTGGAAGTTGTTTTAAAAAAAAACTTTTGGTGTAAAAATCATTGATTACATTATAAGTTATATAGAATTTGGACATGATCTATAATGTAAGTTTATTGCATTTTTTTCTTTCCTCCCTGAACAAAACTTTGGTGTACTTTTAAATTATAATCAGTGGGATTTTCTGGTCTTCTTTTCAGGAAGATGACAGGACTGAAAATCCCTTAACTGTTCTATATGAATAGGACACATTAGAACGCAAACTTTTACAATGCATGCCTTTACAACGTGGTTTTTACACCGCAACATCCATTACAATGCATGATTTTACAACACATGCGATCACAACTGGTGGCTGCCCGCCCATTCCACCACTAACCTTCACTGAATGGGAGGAGAAGATGCTTGCCATACTGCATTCAGAGAGACTCACAGGAATCGAGGTGGGAGTGGAGGCTGGTATGTACAAACAAAATCATCACATCCCACTGTAATGTACTGTTATGCACAACAAGTGAGCCTCAATTGCCAGACCAAATCGAACTCATATGGAATGCACGCTGTCAATATAAATGTCTCACAAGGCTAGCATTTCCTTCCTCCGCGTCACCTCACAGGTAGGTAGCCAGCTCAGGCACCCTGGCCCCACCCCAGGGCCATGTGGCAACCATCACCCTCCTCTGCTTCACTTAACAGGTAGGTAGCCATCTTACTGGGGAGGTTGTCTTTGCGACCTGAGAGCCAGACCACACCTCCCACAAGACCCTCTGTCTTCCCTCCCAAACAGCATGGAGCACCCTCGCCACCCCAGGGCCATGTGGCAGCCATCACCCTCCTCTGATTCACTTAACAGGTAGGTAGCCATCTTACTTGGGAGGTTGTCGTTGGGACTATGTCATCCCTCCCAAACAGCATGGAGCCATATGACATCCACATCCCGCACTTGGTAGCTAACTCTGCAAACCCCCATAAGTTGTAGGCAGTGCACATACAGCCAATACCATCGAGAGGACACATGATTCCCAGTGTCATTGATTAAGTCACATGTAACTGCAAAGCAAAACACAAGAACGCAATCACAAAAGTCCAATGTGCAAGTCCCATTGCCTCAAAGCAGAAAGACTCAGGTCAACACAACACATGTATGGAGACTCAGTCAAACCTCACAAACCACAGGACGTAAGTAGAAAAAGTAAAACACAAATCAAGAAGTTGCAGCACAGAAGACAGATACTCATAGAAAAGTCTCAAATGTCCAAGCATGAACTAAAGTGGATGAGCAACAAGTTGGTACCAGAGGACATGTCCTTGGAAATATAATATCTGTACATATGAAATGGTTTCTTCAGCCATGTCACATCGCTAACGAGCAATGTATGTACCTCCACATCATGTTCAACTGCTGACAAACTGTTATGCATACCAAGTAATGCCAAGGTCAAAAGTCAGGTCACCTCAAATGAAATGTGCATCAAAGTTGTGCTGTGTATTGAACATGCTGACAATCTAACCTCTGTTCAACAGGTGACTCGCTAGCAACAGCAGGCGCCTGTGCCATGGACGAGCCCAGCCAGTCTCCCACCCCGGAAGGTAAACCCTCGGATGCAGACTCCCTGGCTTTTTTAGATGAGGCTTCACCTACAACGCAGACCCCTGCAGTCACCTCCACCATCACCACCGCTGTCTCCAACACTGTCCACGTGTCAGTTGCTGCCAATAACATCAGGGACACTGTGCAGCGGCAGGACCAGGCATCACCACAGGCCCATGGCAGCAGAGTAGGTGGGAGGCCAACTGGGGGACAGTCACAGGAGGACAATGAGACTGAGGCCCAGGCCACTGTGCAAACTGTCCTTGGTGCATACCAGCAGAACCAGGGACAGATGGGCCAGGTTCTTGAAGAACTGCGGGAACTCCGCCGGCTGCAGAGCTCCATTGACACTCGCTTGGGACAAATTGCTGAGCACATGGCCCAGCATGCGGGTGTTCTGAGGGACATGCATGCAGCTCAAATAGCTGCCCACCTTCCCCCCCGTGACCAGCCGGATGATAGTCACAAAACCTCAGCAGCAGCCACAGGGAGAGGTGAGTCCCATCACAGCGAGTCCTCAGAAACCTCAGCGCATGCAGCAGGTTCCCTTCCGGCCAAAGGGTGGAGGGGACATCTGAAAAAAAAAACGGGAGGATCACATGGCAAAGCACCATGCCGTACCAGTTCTCAGAACCAACGTTGATTTCACCAGTGTCACACAGAGCACTGACTTTGTAGTAAATCCAATCGCACATTGCAACAAGAATGGGAGAGTTCTGTTGGACTGTGGAATTTCACCATTGTGTGTTCTACACTAACTATCCATGTACCATCACTTTTAACTTCACCCCTCACCTGTCACTCATTCCAAAATAAACACAAATCACACTTGTAAGCCTTTGTGTCAAGAGCATTTTTATCATAGTAAGTAGCATGTTAACTCACATTGCAATGTATCATAAGATGTGAACGAGACAATCCATTGAGAGTGGAGGAACCTGGAACGACATAAGAAAATAACAGTGAGTTGACATATGATTGCATTACAGCAAACACACACCACTATGAAACACTGTGCAAGATGCATTGCAGGAAACACAGGCCAACAGCATCAACATGGTCAGAAGGGGCATGGAAGCACACGACTTCACCTCCCAACACAGTTCAACCTGTAGCATCCTGGTAAATGCACTTCAGTTGAAATGCTTACTTGTGTTGCCGTTGAAGTGTGTATCCAAGGTTGCTGCAGGTTAGTGCTGTCACTCTAGACACGTGTTTCTCGAAATTATCCTACATCAGTAGAGGCAAGATAAATTGAGATCGGTGTCTCCTCAGAAAGCTGACACAATCCACTCACTTCTCTGTACCTCTCTCTGCCCACCTCAGGTGACACTTCAGCTACATTACAAGTAAGTATTTGTACTGAACTGCATTTACCAGAATGCTAAGGAGTGAACTGTGCTGGGAGGATGAAGCAGTGTGCTCCCATCCACCTACTGACTTCAACATGGACAGGACTTAAGTTGTTACAAATCACACAGCGCTTAACAATGAAATCCTTAGCAGTGTGCCCACAACAACCAGCATCTAAACACATCCTGTTCTGTGGCCGATGGTGACACTGTCGCATTCTCAAACTCAAGTACTGTTACACTGGGCTTTTAATGTTTCATGCACAATTTTTACATCTTTTCCCACATGAAGACCAGTCCCGGACAGCATACCCATGCCAAATCTATTTTTTAACGGAAGTTATCTTATCCTGAATGACCACGACAGCTGCAGTTTTTGGGCAGTCATCCCGTATATAGCAACAGTTGGCCAACGTGTTCCTTGCTGTAGCAATGTTCTCTTTACTCCCCCATATGTGATTGTAGATAGTAAGTTGTGCCCTCACATTCCCACAATGAAAGCAGACTTCAATAAGTAATGCAGGCTCAATGGGCTTTTGTTTCAACAAGTAGTCGCTCTCACATCAGCCCGTGAGACCTTCGAATTCCACGTGCCCTGTCTGTCCTACGTGATTTAGTCACTGCTAAACACAACTCTCCCACTTCTTTTTGGGCAACTGACACACAAAATATTAATAGCATCTGAGACTGAAGGCCTTGCACATTTTTTGTGACTTGTGAGCCCTGGCCTTGTTACTTTGTTTCAGACTATTTTTGGAGTACTACCGGATGTCTTTCCTTCAATTGTCCGAAAGCATTTATCGGTTTCACATCACTCTTTTGGTTGTATTGCAGAGTGCAGGTTCGCCAACTGACCTCACGCAATGGCTGCCAGTCCTGTGGTCCAGGTCAACCCCGGTCAGTTGCAACTGTACCATAAACGGATGCAGATCATCTTTGTATGTGTGCCATTAACTGTGCTTAGCATCAGTTATATATTGGCTGACCTTCTGCTATGCCTATTTCAACTGCATGCAACCTGTGTTCTAATGTCGCCAATTCCCCTTTCAATGGGCCATGGATGTCTACTTTCCAACATATCCCTTGCTGAACTGGATCATGACCTGTGGGTGAGTCCTATGATGGCCCACGACCAGGACTGTTTCAGGGATAGTCGTTTAAGGGATGCTTTTCTACGTGTCAGGCGGCCTGCCAGTTGCGCAATGGCTCCTGTGCCAAGCCTACATCAAACCTCTTCCAGGTTGTCATGAAATGCTCCTTTCATCCTCGGGGTGTGAGGAGCACATCTGTTCCTTCATACTGCTGGGATTGGATGGTGATCCTTTTTGCTGAAGCTGATTTGGATCGTCTTTTGTAACTGCTTGCCTTCGAAGCTGCAAGTGCCTTCTTGGATTTGTGATCAATTACAAGCATCCACAACTGTTGGTAACTCATTGAATATTGTTTTAACTTTTCTAGCCTCCTTCTGACAAATATTGTCATTCATCTCTGCATTTGGCCCTGTCTGCATTAGCTTTGACTCTGCTGATCTCTGCGATCTGTTTCACTCACTTGAAAAACAGCAGTTTAAAACTGAACTCGGACAAAACGGAAGTCCTCATCTTAGGCTCTACCCCCTCCGCCTGGGACGACTCCTGCTGGCCCCCAGCCCTGGGCATCGCACCCAAACCAACGGACCACGCACGTAACCTAGGCTTCATCCTGGACTCCTCCCTCTCGATGACCAGACAGGTCAACGCCGTCTCGTCATCATGCTTCAACATCCTACGCATGCTCAAAAAAATCTTCAGTTGGATCCCCACCGAAACAAGAAAAACTGTCACCCACGCACTGGTCACAAGCAGACTGGATTACGGAAACACCCTTTACGCCGGAACCACAGCCAAACTACAGAAAAAACTCCAACGCATCCAAAACGCTTCAGCCAGACTCATACTGGACATCCCCCGCCAAGCTCACATTTCCGGCCACCTGAAAGACCTCCACTGGCTCCCCGTCAACAAGAGAATAACGTTCCGTCTCCTCACCCACGCACACAAAGCCCTCTACGACCTAGGACCCGAATGCCTCAACACGCGCCTGTCCTTTTACACCCCCACCCGCCAATTACGATCATCCAATCAAGCCATCGCCGCAATCCCGCGCATCCATAGATCCACCATGGGGGGAAGATCCTTCTCCTACTTAGCGGCCAAAACCTGGAACTCTCTCCCCACCCACCTCCGCCTTACACAGAACCACCTCTCCTTCAGAAAGCAACTTAAAACTTGGATATTCGATAAGTAAAGCACCCCCCCTCCCTCAAGCGCCTTGAGACCCTCTGGGTGAGTAGCGCGCTATACAAATTTCCGAACTTGAACTTGAACTTGAACTTAGTACCACAGACCTGAGGAAGTGGAGGCTGTCATATGACCCTCGTGGACATTGTCGCCTAATATGCGCCCGGCTTCCATTATGCAGCTGTAGTGCACGTTAATACATGGCTTGGTTGTTTTGCAAGTAGCTTTGTTTATGTCTGTCACATGAGAACTGTCCACAGAGCTTGTTCTCTGCACTGTCCTGGGGTACTGTCTGCACATAATTTCCTTGGTCCAAAAACAATGTCAATTGTCATTCTGTGCTGGTCAGGTCCGAGCACCCCGACTCCACAAACTCTTGCAGCTGCTAGATAAGGTTCCGTGACAATTTTAAGTGATGTTTTCGACTCGCACGAATATGGTCGAGTCTGGTATCTAAGAACCGCAAATGACGAGTTTAGTAAGTGTGCGCAGTTTCGCTGTGCTAACTTAAACCGTTCGTTTGATATGTGGGTTTTTCATCTGTACCCACGGGTTCCATCTTAGATACGGCATCCATTTTGTCTCTTGCCCTCAAGTAGCCAGCGAACGGACACTGTCCGCTTCGTCACCCTGGGACTCTCAGGATATTTGTGGAAGACACATGTACTTTGTAAATATCTTTTACGATGAGGGGGATGATACTGTAAGGCAGATGGCCCCGCTCGAGGCTCATCTTGCCGTCCGGTTTATTGTCTCAGCCGTGCATCTCATTAGGCCCGTCCCTTTGATGCCTGTATCTCGTGTTTCCCGATACCTCCCCTTTCACACTCTTTTCAATCCCCCACTGTCTCCATCTTCCTCTGCACCTGTCCTTGTCCCTATTTCGATCTGTTTTACTGCCGATTAGAATTCACTAATGTTGGGAAGATGGGTTTTTACAGTTGGGAACCGCCATATGTTTCCGCACTTATGTTCCGGACCTTATGTGTACCAAAGTGACCAAAGCGACCCCTCTGGGGGATAATTATGGGAACCAGGTTGTAAACTTTTGTGTACCATGTTGTCCTATGAGTTAATTTTGTATAAAAGGAGCGATCCACAGAACCAATTTGAAGCAGTCTCCCCAAGTTGCACGTGTTGTACTTGTTGTGACTTCTGTGTTCCCTGCAGTAAATAAACCTTGAATCTTTGACGCCGAAGGAAGTGTCCCGTGTCTCTGTAGTTTGTGCGCCGAAACAGGTATCCCATGAAGGTTATAGGTGTTGTTCCCTGGCACCGCTGGTACTGTTAAAAAGTCCAGTCCTTCAGTTGGCGCCCAACGTGGGGCGACTTCAGCGGTACCGGTCCGGTCCAAAGCCTGATGATCGTGAGGAACTTCGTGTGAAATCTCCGAGGGAAGGTGCACCCCGCTTCATCGATCCTGTTGTCGAAATAAGTGGCCCGAAGTTTTTCCCTGCGAAGATTCCCGCCTCCTGACGGCTGCAACGGACCGATGCCCTGACTGTCGACCTGTCTTCGACGCCCGGCGTAGACCTTATGTACAAGCGAGACGATAGACGGGCCTTCCTGGTGACGCCATTGAAGTTCTGAGTTAAGTATTTGTGGGTCGCTCCCAGTCCTTAGTGGTTGTTCTAGCTTTTTGAAAGCTTTGTGGTTAGCCTTTAAGGCTTTGTGGTAATAGCTCACTGAGCTTTGTAACAGCCTCCTCAGGCTTTGTGGTTAGCTCTCCGAGCTTTGTAATAGCCTTAAGGCTTTGTTGTATTGCATGGTTCCATTGCATTTGTGGTTCTTAGTATTGGTTCTTAGTATTATTTGACAGTTGCAATTGCCAAAAACCGAGGGTTTTGACTTACACGAGGTTTTATTGCTTCGGTAATCCTTGAAGTTTGATACTAGGTTAGTGTGCACGATGCCTAGCCATAGTGATTTGTTTCGTATTTTCAAATGTTGCGCAATGGATTCCCGGTTGGAGGACTCGTGTCCGATACCTCCAGTTGGAACTCCGATACATGATCTATATAGTCGACATGGGGTGGGTCCTATAATCTATAATGATTACTGGATCCGCTATACAAAGAAAGACGGTGACCTTAGATGGCCACCACACGGAACTTTTGAACTTTCGATTTTAGATAATCTTGAGGCTAAATTATTTTTAAAGAAAGCTAGGCCAGCTATGTTTGATTCCTTTCGGATATGGCGTAAAGAGGCCAAACAGAAAGAAATCAAACAACTTAAAAAGGATAAAAAGCAAGAGTTTGTTCCGATAATGCAAGCTATAAAAGAATGTAGACAAGACAAAGAAGAAAAAGATATGGAAATCGCTACTAGATTGCATCACATGAAAATAGATAAATGTTACCCAGTTTTACCGAATAATCTAGAAAAGAAAGAAGAAGATTTGAAGGAGGATTCCTTGTTATCATACTTGATGAAATCACCACCTCCTTATGTACAGGGGGCTACTGCTCCTGTAGTTCCTCCTATAGCTCCTCCTGTTGTTCCTCTTGTTGCTCCAGCGGCTGCGGGCCAGCCCGCTGTTAACCCTACGTTTGTTCCAC
The DNA here is from genome assembly GCF_964261635.1 of Lissotriton helveticus. Classification (NCBI taxonomy): domain Eukaryota; kingdom Metazoa; phylum Chordata; class Amphibia; order Caudata; family Salamandridae; genus Lissotriton; species Lissotriton helveticus. The sequence goes on from NC_136057.1 coordinate 1,798,396,404, forward strand.
CACCTGTCCTCGTTCCTATTGCTCCTGTACCTGTACCTTTGCAGACTGTTGTTTCTGCTACTCCGACTATCTTGTCCGTTCCTACTATGCCTTCCTTCACCTCCAGTGTTGTGGCCCCTGTTTTTCTTTCTCCTTCTGTTCGTAAGCGTGTTCCTAACTCTGTTGCTACTCTTTATTCACCTCTTTCTGGTCCGTTATTTTCGTCTGATTCATCAGACACTCCTCAGAGACGGAGTCAGATCCCTAGTGGTAGGGAGAAAGAGACGTTAGTAACAATGGCACATAAGTGGATAAGACATCCTGCTAATTACACTCCACGTGTAGTCTTTGATACGTTTTCTCAGTTTAATGAGCCTTCGCAGAGATTCGTATTTGAGGAAATGTGTAACTTTTTGAGAGAAGAATGGTACAATAATGATGTAGATGATGTACCGTCCGACATAATTGAACTCCAGAGTCACTTTTCGAACGGTATGATTATAGGAGACGATGTACGACGTGCCGTGGAACGCTTATTAGCATTCAGACCCACAGCACATTCTCGGGTGTCATTAGATGATACCACTGAGAACTGGAAAGCGGTTCCTGGTCAGTATCCCATGAGAGAAGTCCCGCCACTGTGGGTGCCTGGAGATCCGCAAGCTAACCCTGCGGTTTTACCACATTTTCGAAGGGTGTGGATACATCTTCCATGGAAACGATCGGAAGTTTTGCAAGTGAAGCAATCCTTACCCGATCCGCGTAAAAATCCGGCTGGTTATTATAAGGAGTTATCACAACTAATAGAAGCTTCTATTATGAATATTGCCGACATCGACATGTTGTTTGGCAATGTTGTACCGCAACCAGTTTGGGCTAAAATTCGTCAAGCCAATCACGCAGCTGAATTAGGGGGTGATTGGGCTGCACTACTAGCAGCTGATGCATTACAAGTTGGTGGGGCTAAACCTGAACAGTTGATCTTGGATTTGCCTCAGAAAATCATTACGCTCATGAAAACTCTCATGCCAGCGATGAAGGTGAACTGGGATAAGTTATCAGCTTGTAAGCAAAAGAAAGACGAGAGTGTCTCAGATTTCTTTACAAGGTTTGAGGAAGCGTTTGTCGACCACAGCGGCCAGGACATGGGCGCTGAGGGAGGCCAGCGGTTATTCGTTGACAAATTCGTGTCAAATTTGCTACCTGAACTAAGCAACAAATTGAAGAATTCAGAGAGTGCGTGGGCAGTTTCAACCCCTGCGCAAATACTGGCAACGGCCCAGTATTATGAGAATAGGGAAAAGGAAGAAAGTGATCGTGTAGAAAAGAAAACGAAAGAACTCAAAACAAAGGTTTTGTTGCAGCAAGCATACCCTCCACGATCAAACCAAAATGATTCGCAACAGCAGTATCGACCACGAGCACAGCCCGATAGGACACAGCCGCGCTCTGACAACTTTGATTCCAGATCTTCACTTGGGTATAATCAGTGCGCATATTGCAGGAAAGAGGGACACCTAAAATATGATTGTCTTGCCTTACGGGACCGCCTGAATGGTGTGTCGACACGTGGAAACCGTGGTGGTGGTCCTCAACAGGCACCACGTGGTAGAGGTCGTGGTTCATTCCACAATCAGAGTGATCGTTATCAAAATCAATCAGATGCAAATAATTACTTTGACCAGCGAAATGCGGGGTCAGTTCGATCTGCACAGTATAATGTGGATGATTATTACGTAGAGCACGAGACTGTTGTAAATGACCATTACTAGGACAGCCAACGACAAAGAGAGGGAGTAGTGTCAGTTCCGGTCGATCAGAGTGGGCCTTACGTTGCAGTGGCTACATCGGGTGTAGTTGAGCCTTTTCTGTTAGACACTGGTGCGACGAAAAGTTCCATCATGCATTCAAAACTCCCTGGCGCACCTTTGTCTGGCTTAACGAATGTTTCCGTCGGATTCTCTGGCGCCCCTGTTAGTAACCCAGTCTCTAATCCTTTGCCTCTTATGATTGGACCTTGTGAGCTAACCGCTCCACTGATTCTATCTACAGGTTGTGGTGAAAATCTTTTGGGTCTGGATTTGTTGAAACGATTATATGCAACATTGTATTGTTCCCCCGAAGGAGTGGAACTTACATTGGGACGGAGAGTGATCTCTCCCATGTATTTATCGGTTGATAAATTCCCACCGGAATTGAGTTCCCTCCCTGCGTCTCTATGGGCCACAGGTCCCAATGACGTGGGCCTGTTAGACATTCCACCCTATGTGATTCAATTGAAACAAAATGCGCGATTACCGCGTTTACCTCAATATCGTATTTCTCTGGAGGGCGAACGAGCACTGTTAGCAATCATTCATGATCTCATTGGAAAGGGTGTTGTTGAAGAAACTCGTGGAAATGTATGTAATAGCCCTGTATTGCCAATTTTGAAACGAACTGACCCAACTAAACCTCCTGTGTATCGTTTTGTTATAGATTTGAGAGAGGTAAATAAAATAGTAGTTCCACAATTTCCTGTGGTACCTGACATTACAGCTTTATTAACAATGATTCCGGCATCTGCCTCCTGGTTCACAGTGATCGATCTAAAGAATGCTTTCTTTAGCATCCCAATTGCAGAGGAAAGTAGAGACCTATTTGGATTCTCATTAGGAGGTCGCAGTTTTAGGCTAAAACGCGCTCCACAGGGCTACTGTGAGAGTCCGTCAATCTACAGCCAAGCACTTAAAGGTCAGCTTGATGCCTTTGTATTACCAACGGGTGCAGCTTTGATTCAATACGTGGATGATCTTTTAGTGGCAGCTGATACAGAAGCTATTTGCAAAACGGCTACAGTATCATTGTTGTACTATCTACATGACTTACACCACAAGGTATCGCCTTCAAAGCTACAGTATTGTTGTCAAGAAGTTAGCTATCTAGGTCACTTATTGTCAAAAGAAGGGAGAAGGTTGACCCCAGAAAGAATTGCAGCGATTTCCCGAATGACTGTGCCAAAAACCCAAAGAGATGTTCGTGCCTTTTTAGGTATTACGTCCTACTGCAGACAATGGATTCCAAATTTTTCATTGTTGGCGAAACCATTGATAGCCCTTACATGCAAAGACGTTTCATCCCCAGTACCTTGGTCTGAAGAATGTCAGAAAAGTTTTTCTGAATTGCGTGATGCGTTGTGTTCGGCTCCTGTGTTGGGCACTCCTGACTACAGTAAGCCATTTACACTATACGTTCACGAGAGGGATGGTTGCGCGTTGAGTGTTTTGACACAACCTTTTGGTGGTAAGCAACGCCCATGTGCCTATTTTTCTTCGACTTTAGACCCAGTAGCAAGAGCCTTGCCAAGTTGCTTAAGGGCAACAGCGGCAGCTGCGGCGTCCATTCGACAGTCCGCAGGTCTAGTCATGGATAATATGCTCACAGTAATGGTTCCGCATGCAGTCGACACTCTATTGAACCGAACGAAAACTCAACATCTGACGAGCGCAAGATTGTCTGGATATGAGTTGACGTTGCTGGCCAGTCATATACGGATAAAACGGTGTAATGTGTTGAATCCAGCAACGTTGCTGCCGATCGACACAGAATCAAGTGATGAAGCAGTACATGACTGCTATCTCAAAACTGAAGAGGAAACTAAGGGTCGCATTGACCTAAAAGATACTCCATTGACAGATCCCGATGGTACTTTGTATGTGGATGGTTCTTGTTTCAAGTTACCGAATGGTGATGTGACAACTGCATATGCTGTAGTTACATTGAGAACGATTGTGGAAAGCGCAATGTTAAGTCAGAATTCGGCTCAGGCTGCTGAGTTAACTGCTTTGGCGAGAGCGTGTGTGTTGTCTAAAGATAAACGGGTGAATGTGTTTACAGATAGCCAGTATGCGTTTGGTGTGGCACATAGTTTTGGACGACTGTGGAGAGAGAGAGGATTCCTTACGTCACATGGTACGAAGATTCAACATGGCCAGCTTGTAAATGATCTTTTGGATGCACTTACGTTGCCTAAGCAAGTGGCAATTGTTAAATGTAGTGCGCATCGTAAGGTGACGGATGATGTTGGTCGTGGTAATGCGTTTGCGGATGAGACTGCTAAGGAGACTGCCCGGAACCTTAGCACTCGAATGTATGTGACGAGTTCGGTTAGGTGGCCTGCAGAATCAAGTATGTGTGAAAACACTATCGAGAGTGTGAAAGCAATTCAGAATGAGGCCACCGAGACTGAAAAGGCGAAGTGGAAAGAAAGTACGGGAAAGTTGGATGCGAATGGTTGTTGGACTGACTTATCGGAACAGAAAAGATGGATGTTGCCTGATGCATATGTGCTGGCTGTTGTGACTATGACACATGGGTTAGCACATATTAGCGCGAAAGGTATCTGTAAATTGCTGTTTCCTGTGTGGAAGAATGATGGTATTACGAAATGTGCTGAACGCTTGGTTAAGAATTGTATGGTGTGTTTGATGCACAATCCTGGTAAGGGCACTCCCACTCCACCTGGCCATTTTGCTCCTCCTGCGTACCCTTTCGAAGTTATCCAGTTAGACTTTATCCACATGGAGAGATGTAATAATTTGAAGTATGTGCTGGTTGTGGTGTGTGCATTTTCTAGGTGGATTGAGGCCTACCCCCTTAAGGATAATACGGCTTTATCCACGGCAAAAATTTTACTCAAAGAGTATTTTTCCCGCTACGGAATGCCTCGGGTTGTGTGGTCAGACAACGGAAGTGAGTTTGTTGGGAACGTGATGAAGAGTGTGTGTCGCGGGTTAGGGATTGTACAGAAATTTCATAGTGCCAATCATCCTCAGTCAGCCGGTTTGGTTGAAGGGTACAATGGCACCCTTAAACAAAAACTAGCAAAGATTCAGGCTACGACAGGTCTTTCGTGGCCTGACGCTTTACCCTTAGCATTACTGTCAACAAGGGCAACTGTACACTCCCGAGTAGGGCTCAGTCCCTATGAAATAGTGTTCGGTCGCCCTGCCAATGTTTGGGGGGTCCCTAGACCGGGTGCCTTTTGTGATCTTGAGTATCCAATGTTGATCGATTATCTTCATGACTTGACTGCTAAACTGAGGTTAATTCACCAACAGGTTCACGAAGCATTGCCGACACAGACGGAGGGTCCAGGCCACCAGCTCCAGCCCGGAGATTGGGTGGTAACGCGGAATTTTTCGCGCAAGAACAATTTGGATCCCAGGTTCACTGGACCCTATCAGGTCCTCCTTGCCACGAGAACTGCAGTTCGTCTTGAGGGGCGGAAAAATTGGGTGCATGCCACCCATACCAAGAAAGTCCCCATTCCGTTGCCAGCAGACTCGTGGGTGAGGAAAGGCATTGCATCAACTGAAACCGAAAGATTGTCGGCGTTTGTACCTTTCAGCGACGCACAACCTGTCGGAGAATCCTCAGTGCAGCAAAAAGGCATTATTGAACACTTGTCATCAGAAAACTCAAGACCAGAACATTCAGCTGATCAACAGGGCGTTGTCCCTTCAACGGATCTTTTGTTTAACGAACAGACACGTCCTGGGAAAACCCGATATTTTTGGAGATCCAGCACTAAAGACTAATAAAAAACCCCGTTCTGTCCCTTGACAAATGCATTACCCCGTTTTCCATGATCAGTTTGAACACTCATTCTATTGTAATTATTTTGTACATATTCATTGAGCTTTGTTCCTTACATTTTTTGTTTCCACAGCTGAGAGACATTGTTTTCATATATATATATTTGTGAAATAAAGACCGTAGGGCCGCGCGTGTACTTCCTCCTGGTTAGTAGGTCTTGACGCTAGGTTAAAGACCGTCGGTTCCTGGGAACTCCTAGGAATTGACTATTGCTACACAGAACGAAGTGCGTCAAGAAACGTTGCGGACGGTCATAGGGAATGGCATTTTCGAAGCTGATGGACTTGGAAAGAGCTCAAGCACAAAGATTCAAGCTGCAGCAACTCAGTCGTACCAAATGTTTTGTGTTCCAAATATTCGTACTGTTTGTGACTGTTTCTGCGTTATTAGCGGGTGGAGTGTATTACACAATGTCTTACTTCTTGCCTTCTACTATACCTACTCTTACCCCTGACCTTAAACTCACCTCCACTGTTTCTCCTCATTCTTTTCACATTTTACCTGAACACGAGCAGGCTAGACGTGCAGAATTCCGCAACAATTCCTTTATTCAGCTCCTTCATCAGCATCAGTTAGTGGTTAACACTACTAATTGTTGGGTGTGTGGGTTGATGCCACATACTACGGATAAGGGAATTCCATATCTGGTGTTACCGTATAGCTCCCAAGGGTCTGCTCGAGCATTTCAAACAATGTTTCGAAGCGCACTGGGTTTCCACCCCATTCGAGAACCACGTTCCCCCTACTCTGGTCCTACCTCGTACCAAAAATCTTTGTCTATAGCAATAGAGGATTTAGATAGCGATATCTATGATCCCTCGCTTATCTCTGAAGAAGAGGTACAAGCCTATAGGGTCCTAAGTAGAGGCGAATATAGTGTGTTCACTGGTGAAAAACAGCTTAAAAGCTCGCCTCCGATATGGGTCGTACCCCACACTGGCAATTTTTGTTTAATAGGTCGCGGCCGTAGATCGAAATCCCGACTTGGAGAGAGTGCTTGCACTGAAAATTATATTTTGCCAATGGTCTCGTCCCCTGTATTTATGGCTGCCAAGGGTACATACTTTATTTGTCATGATCGTGCGTATGCTTGATTGCCCTCTGACTTCATGGGCTCATGTTTTATCGCAAACTTGTTGCCTCCGACATTTACTGTAGATGCAGATTATCACAAAACTAGAGTTGTGAGAGGCGTAATTAGCAAAGAGGATACTGCCGGTCAAGAGGCAGGAGACTTTTTCAAGGGTTTCCTCCCATTTTGGGGACCTATGGTTAATAGTAGGAACCTAAGACAGTTGACTCGAGTGGTGGAATCGACAGCTAATGTTACTGCCAGTGCCCTTGGTAATATCACCACAGAACTTCAGGCGGATAGACTTATGACGTTACAAAACCGTATGGTTTTAGATGTGATCTTAGCAGATCGAGGTGGGGTATGTAAGGTGATCCATTCGAGCTGCTGTATTTTCATTCCTGATAACGCTCCGACTGTCTATCAAGCCATTTCGAAGTTGCATAAGATCTCCGAATCCATACACGTGGATGTAGGGGATTGGACGCTACTTGGATGGTTTTGGGGCCTGATGTCGACTTGGGGTTGGAAAATTCTGACGATCATTGGAGTCGTTGTAGTGTTCCTGTTCACGTGTTGCCTTTGCGTGCAGTGCGGTCCTGCCTTATGTGGCCTCTGTGCTACAACGTGTATGAGACAGCCACCTGTTACCAAAGGGTCTCGGTTGGACAGAGCTATGCTACAGCAACATCTCGAGGGTCTGATGAATATCGAATATGATTCCGACTAGTGCTTGCCTACATGAGGGCAAAAGGAGCGTCTGAGGTTCCGTGACAATTTTAAGTGATGTTTTCGACTCGCACGAATATGGTCGAGTCTGGTATCTAAGAACCGCAAATGACGAGTTTAGTAAGTGTGCGCAGTTTCGCTGTGCTAACTTAAACCGTTCGTTTGATATGTGGGTTTTTCATCTGTACCCACGGGTTCCATCTTAGATACGGCATCCATTTTGTCTCTTGCCCTCAAGTAGCCAGCGAACGGACACTGTCCGCTTCGTCACCCTGGGACTCTCAGGATATTTGTGGAAGACACATGTACTTTGTAAATATCTTTTACGATGAGGGGGATGATACTGTAAGGCAGATGGCCCCGCTCGAGGCTCATCTTGCCGTCCGGTTTATTGTCTCAGCCGTGCATCTCATTAGGCCCGTCCCTTTGATGCCTGTATCTCGTGTTTCCCGATACCTCCCCTTTCACACTCTTTTCAATCCCCCACTGTCTCCATCTTCCTCTGCACCTGTCCTTGTCCCTATTTCGATCTGTTTTACTGCCGATTAGAATTCACTAATGTTGGGAAGATGGGTTTTTACAGTTGGGAACCGCCAAATGTTTCCGCACTTATGTTCCGGACCTTATGTGTACCAAAGTGACCAAAGCGACCCCTCTGGGGGATAATTATGGGAACCAGGTTGTAAACTTTTGTGTACCATGTTGTCCTATGAGTTAATTTTGTATAAAAGGAGCGATCCACAGAACCAATTTGAAGCAGTCTCCCCAAGTTGCACGTGTTGTACTTGTTGTGACTTCTGTGTTCCCTGCAGTAAATAAACCTTGAATCTTTGACGCCGAAGGAAGTGTCCCGTGTCTCTGTAGTTTGTGCGCCGAAACAGGTATCCCATGAAGGTTATAGGTGTTGTTCCCTGGCACCGCTGGTACTGTTAAAAAGTCCAGTCCTTCATAGAGACCACGTGTGAGACGAGAGAGACACAGCACAAGTGATGCACATTTCACCATCTATAGGCTGAGGAATGGGTTCTGCTGACAGAGCCCATAGGTCTTTGGACATTTTATACAACTTCTTCAAGCAAGGGGAGGAGGGATAGGCTTGTAGGTCTTCCTCCAGAAGGCTTATTGAAATGACATCTTACTTCATGATATATGGACATGTTACTATGCTAACTGTTTTTGTACTAATGCATTTCTCAACTTGTCGTGGCACGTATACTGCATGTTCACTGTCAGTGAGTAGGAGAGCTAGTGAGGCACTATAGCTATTAGGTCTAGTGCTTCTGGATGCTTAGGTGGTAGGATGTCTCAGTTCCTGCCTGCCTAAGTCCTATAATCCTGCGCATAGTTCTGTACGTGGACAAAAAATCCTGCAATAATCCTCAAAGTTTGGGAGACAACAGCAAAACACACAGACATAAGTCATTGTTGATCAAAGTTAACTTACACTCAATTCAATAGCTTTATTCGACAGGTATGTCATAAAAGCACAACATAAACATTACAACATACAAATTAAAATACATAAATATTCCAGACCTAAAAACATTTTAAGAAGATATTAAACATTTGAAAACTGCCGAATAAAAGAATGTAAAATTGTTTTTTAAAATATACAATTTCATAAAAATCGCCATTGAGCCGCCAGCATTTCATAACTCCAGTTTATTACCAATGATACGGAGTAACATTAGTGATAATCATTTGGAGGGGCCTGGGAAAAACGCCCTAGATCGGATAGACCAGGCCCAACCCAAAAACTTGGCCATTGCGATTGATATTGGTAGTGATGGATCAGGACTCTCAACGCCTCTTCACGCCTGCTAAAACCTAATAGCTTGCAAATGGGTATAACCCACATAAAACAAGGTTTCTTATATAATGGACAAAAAACAACAGGTGACTGATCGTTTCTTGTCTATCTTGGCACCTTGGACATACATTCTCGATGGCCCCTGGCCATTTGCTAGTGAATGCCCTAACAGGAAGGGTACCAACCCTCAACTGGAAGTATAACTTCCTGTCAAAAGGTTTCTCAATGACGTCCCAGTACTGTTCTAATGCCGGCCTTGACTTAAATTCTCGGAACCGGCCTGTCAAATGCTTTACTGAACCACTAGAACATGCTGTAACCATTATCATATCCCACTACATCTCCTTCAGAATCTTCTTTGAGGGAAAAGGAGCGTTAAGGGGATCATTCCATAGTTCACTCAGGCCCAGGTTCACCAACAACGGCCTAATCTCTCTCAGCCATTTAACCTTATCGAAGCGATGTGCATCCATTACATCTTTGAGACCCATGGCATAATGCGATAGTTCGGCCGTACACCACAGTCTTCCCAATATAAGAGGGGGCGAAGTTTCGCTAAATCCATTATCGCTTTCCTGCCCAGGTCTAGCAGTAACGGGCGCATAGGTGTACTTTTTGGAACACTGGTAACCTTTCGCAAAAATGAGTTTTCAGCTGCAGTTAGGGTGGATAAGTTCGTAAACCCCCAGAGCGGAGCATAAAACCTTCATGCCATAGATCTCCATCAATGGGCTGATCGGTTTGGAGAGGGAGGATTTGAATTTAGCTGCAAGGATCCCAGCCTGTTGTTTATGCTTTAATGTGGCCACATCAATTTGGTTTGACCACCTCATGTCTGCCTGTAGCATAACTCCCAGATAGGTGAAGGCATCGACTTTTTCGAGGGGAGCATTGTTCATATATACCTTGCCCCGAAATGATCTATGTTCATTAAAAGACATGAACTTTGTCTTTGCCGTGTTGATTACTAGGACCCGATTGGAACAGAAGTCCTCAAACCTGCTCAAGGCTTTTTGCAGACCACTGGGTGTTTTGGCGATAATCAGAGTGTCGTCCGCACACATGAGGATAGGGATATGTTCTTCCGCCAGCATAGGGGCATCGGAGGGGACCACCGAGAGGAAATCGGCCACCGCGTTTACGAAGAGTGAGAACAAGCACGCATCCCTGGCACACTCCCCTGTTCACGGCAAATGACTCGGTAACCTCACCCCTGGCCCCCCTCAATGGAAGTAGTTGGTGATGAGCTGTTGACGCTGGTCAAGGGCTTCTTCCTCGCCACTATCATCGTCACTGGGCATGTGTGGGTTTTGAGCGGGGGCTGCTGCTGCTCATCATCGTCAGTAACCAGGGGTGTCTCTTTGTGCAAGGCCAGGTTGTGTAGCATGCAGCAGGTGACTACTATCTGGCACACCTTCTGTGGTGAGTAGAGACGTACATCACCACTCTTGATCAGGCACCTAAATCTAGACTTCAGAAGTCTGAACGTGCGCTACACCACACGACCTGACCTCCCAAGGGCATCATTGTAGTGGACATCCGCGGGCAGAGCTGGATTCCTCAGTGGGGTCATCAACCATGGACGATTTGGATACCCTGAGTCACCTAGTTGTGAGGAACACAGATAAACAATGTAATCAGAATCTGTGAGGAGAGCAGCATGTCACACATACATCAAAGTCATTGACACAGCCCACTCACCAACAAGCCAGGCACGCTCTGGGTGCAGATTTGCTATCAATTGTGGTATGCTGCTGTTCCGCAAGATGTATGAGCCATGTGCCGAACCAGGATACTGTGCACAAAATTATGAAATAATCTGATCCTACTGGCATACCACTTGCACATTAATGGAGTGGTGATGTTTGAGGTTGCGATAAATCATTTCACGTGCCTGTGGTGGAACTAGGGCAATGTGAGTACTGTCAATGGCCACCACAACATTAGGGATGCCGCCCAGATGATAAAAATCCCCCTTCACAGCTGCCAATTCATTCCTCCTTGGAAAGTGGACATAGCTATCCTTGTATACCATCAATGCAAACAGGTGCTATGCAACACCATGCTGAACATTGGCTGGGACATCCCACCTGCGCTGGACACGGTGTACTGGAAAGACACAGTGGCGAAGAAATGCAGTGCAGCCATCACTTTGACTGTAGCAGACAATGTAGCCGGATATGTTCTGTTTGCCTTCAAATGGGGCTCCAAATGAGCACATAACTCTCGCAGTGTGAGGCAGTCCAAACTGAATTTTCAGATGATGTCGATGTGCTCCATCGTCACCAAGTCTGGGACAGGTCGGAAGATAGCTGGTCTCCTCCTATGTACTCTGGAAGAGTAGACATGCATGAGATGAGTTAAAGATGAGATGTGGTAAATAGCTTCACCATTGACTCACACAATCACAACATTGACAGTACTGTTGGACACGTGAAATGCACAATTGACATGCATAAAGACCTAGATTTTCCTCACTCACTCGACATAATGACTACTATAACATCAGTAAAAAGTCGATGTGTATGGCATGTTGTACACTGCTACATCAAGTTTGAGCTGCCCTGTGGATAGATGGCACAACACTTGTGTTTACCAGCATCAATGCTGAGTAGCATGTAGCATGTAGCTGCTGTCACTGAACGGCCTCAAGCTTTAGTCCCACAATTCACAACAACATTACAGAATGTGGGCAGTGAGTGTCAGCTGGATAACAATACATGAACATACATCAAGGTGGACGGACAAATATGAACATTATGGGTTCAGCCCATCGGGACTGTGTGAGGAGTTTGCGTGACTGACATTGCTATTTTCACCTGAATGATGCACAAATACACATGGATTGTGAATACATGCACACATGGCTGAAAATGACGGATGATATCTGGCAGAGCGAAGTTGATTTTTTTAACACATGTGCAGTCCTATGACGTGTGTGATAACATTTACAGGAAATAACAGCTAGGCACACTGCATGCCACACCAGTACGTCTGTTGAAAGTGCCAGAGATTACAAGTATGTCTAATTTACAGACAATGGACACCTCGGATTGTCAGCCTACATCACTGGCCCTTCAAAAGACGACATATGGCCAAGGAATTGCAAGTCAAATAGCAAGGGATTACAAACAGTGTTCACGGGTTGGATGTTTTATTACACAACATTGGTACAGTATGAGAGGCCTTTGTCCTTTTGTGACTCCTTAACTCATTTCAGTCCATGCAGGCCACGAGGCATGACAAAGAATGTGATTTCACTCTCCTTTTCTTGCACATGCCATGTGTGTGGAGACGTGACTCACAGGTCAGACTCCACGATACCTTAACAGGGTGCACAATTCACTTTGGCAAATGTTTTGGGATGTGTGATGCAATTTGCATGGCGACAATGCAAATGCAGATTGTATATACAGTCGCGGTAGCTGGCATCCACAGCTATAACGCGCATTGGCCCCAAATGAATGATGCAGGATTGCAGTCAACGCTTCCTGACCACTGCGGTGTGGCACCGCCTATGCGAATGAGCCGTCAGCTAATGGGAGTAGTTTGCAGCTTAAGTTTTTGAATGTCGCGGTGTGCGCACTATGCAACTGCGGGGCCCAGCATTTGCCCCAATTGCCTTCAGGAGCCCGGAATATGTCACTCATGTAAAATGGGTGGGCCTCGCACATTGCCGTTGGCAGGTTGCAGCATACATCGTGGATCCGGCCCTGCCTGCACGCCTGCTGCGAGTTGCTGTTGTACCGGAGTTGCATGCGTGGAGATGTTTTGGATGTACCTCTGCTGTGCAGCGCGGGGGCGTCTTATATGCTGGTGATGCATCAGGTAGTGAAAATAACAAAAAGGGATCGATTGGATTCGTCCTCCCTGGCTAAGTATGTATAAACAACAAGAATCCACCAATAGCTGTTAGGTGTTCCCTACAATGGTGGGGAGCACATTGTGTTTTTAAAATACCCCTCACACACCAAAAGGACCTTTGGTGTCATGCTTCATCATTGGGGGACTTTGCACCCCTCTACGGGATGCGGCGTGCTACTACCTACGACTACGCGGGAGCACTTATTTCAATGACTATGCGTGGAGCGTGTGAGGGTTGGATATAAGTGAGTGGTGGGGTTATAAGTGAGTGATAAAGTTAAAAGTGAAAATGGACAGGAACCTGCAAACCTGGCAGAGATGCCTGATATGCAATTATGCAGGTGAGAAAAGGATGTTGAATTAGTGGTGGAGTGAGTGAGAGTAAATACTGATTACAAAGTGACCCTTATCATACCCTGGGAATTCCTGGCTGTTGGCTTGTCTACCTGAATAGGTGGCTGTATGTTTTTAACAGGCAGGTTAGAACCATGGCATCAATATGGTGACCACCTATCTGCATTGCCCAGAATCGCACCAGGACACCCTTGGGTAATCACACGCCTCAGAAATATTTAAGAGTGCAAGGTGCATTTTCTTACTTTCTTTTCCTTGCTCGCAGCCTTTTTCACTTCAGGTGAGGCGAAGATACCGCAGGGGGTGCTGGGAAATGTGGAAGCCAGTCATATTTCTTTCACCATCTCTTTAAATTACTGATGCCGCAAAACGTTTTCACACTCTTGGGGATACATACTGTGTTGAGTTTCAAAGGATCCTATATTAGACTAAAGGGTCGATTCCGATTCGGGAAAAAGCACTCCGATTAGCTGTACGGAGCGTTTTTCTCGTACGAATCGTACACCTACAACGTCCCCGTACGCACGAGCAAATACGATCCTAACCCAAATCGCAACTCCGTACGTCTCGTACCAAACACCGTACAACTTGAAAGTACATACGGATTGTATCCGGGTGACGCGGTACGCTACGTCCGAACGTAAATAGGCCGCTCTTTACGGACCAGGAAGTACGATCCGTGTTGACGACACTCCGTACGGCCCTTTTGCTACTGATTCAGATGCTCCGATCATCACCACCTCCTTTTGTACCGCTTTTGGCCGCCATAAGTGTGGCAGGGTATGCTCAGACGTGAGTCCCTTGCTCACTTTGCCACTGGATTCAAGCAAGCCGGGCTGAAGACGGCTGGAATGCCAGAAACCGGTCCTTGGTAGCTTGTTTCCGGTCCAGGGAAGACATGGCTTGGCAGTTCGGGCTGGACTGTTCCCATGAGGCACAGGGTCAGACTGATTTGCATATAGCCATGTCTGAACTGGGATGACAGAGTGGGCTAAAGAACGGTGATGGATTAAACCCAGATCTTTTGACTGGGTGTGAGTGTTTGATTGATTCAGATGCTCCGTCCATCACCACCCCCTTTTGTACCCCTTTTGCTACGGGAGCTGAAAACAGCCGTAAAAACAGAGTCCGGCCCGAACCGCACCCCGGTACGCGACATAGACGACATGAACCCCATCGTCCGTGTCATCTCTTTCCTGTACGCCTATGACCTCGTACATAGAAACCGACGAAGGCGCAGATGGTGAGTACAACGTACCGCTACAATGGAAGTATACCTGTACGGTGCGCCCCACGCTCACATCACCATTGCAATAGTGAAACGTGCCGCATATACGCCATTAATGTCGGGGTACGTAGGGCTACATGCACGCGCATATCACCATTGCAATAGTGATACGTGCAGCACATACGCCATTAATGTCGGGGTAGGGTGCGCCACACGCTAGCCCATATAACCATTGCAATAGTGATACGTGGCGCACACACGTCTGTAATGTATGTGTACGGTGCGTCACATCTGAGTGGTGGGTGGAAAGACTCCCAGCAGTGCCCAACAGTATTGGGGGTGAGTGCAGAGGACTCCCAGCAGTGCCCAGACATAGGAGGGGTGGGTGCACAGGACTCCCAGCAGTGCCCAGACATAGAAGGGGGGTGTGGATATGACTCCCAGCAGTGCCCAGACATAGGAGGGGTGGGTGCAGAGGACTCCCAGCAGTGGCCAGACATGGGAGGAGGGTGTGCGTAGGACTCCCAGCAGTGCCCAGACATAGGAGGGGTGAGTGCAGAGGACTCCCAGCAGTGCCCAGACATAGGAGGAGGGTGTGCGTAGGACTCCCAGCAGTGCATAGACATAGGAGGGGTGAGTGCAGAGGACTCTCAGCAGTGCATAGACATAGGAGGGGGGTGTGGATATGACTCCCAGCAGTGCCCAGACCTAGGAGGAGGGTGTGCGTAGGACTCCCAGCAGTGCCCAGACATAGGAGGGGTGGGTGCAGAGGACTCCCAGCAGTGCCCAGACATAGGAGGAGAGTGTGGATATGACTCCCAGCAGTGCCCAGACATAGGAGGAGGATGTGCGTAGGACTCCCAGCAGTGCCCAGACATAGGAGGGGTGAGTGCAGAGGACTCCCAGCAGTGCCCAGACATAGGAGGGGGGTGTGGATATGACTCCCAGCAGTGCCAAGTCATAGGAGGGGGGTGTGGATATGACTCCCAGCAGTGCCCAGACATCGGAGGAGGGTGTGGATATGACTCCCAGCAGTGCCCAGACATAGGATGAGGGTGTGGATATGACTCACATCACTGCCCAGACATAGGAGGGGTGAGTGCAGAGGACTCCCAGCAGTGCCCAGACATAGGAGGAGGGTGTGCGTAGGACTCCCAGCAGTGCCCAGACATAGGAGGGGGATGTGGATATGACTCCCAGCAGTGCCCAGACATAGGAGGGGGGTGTGAATATGACTCCCAGCAGTGTCCAGACATAGGAGGAGGGTGTGGATATGACTCCCATCAGTGCCCAGACATAGGAGGTGTGGGTGCGTAGGACTCCCAGCAGGGCCCAGACATAGGAGGAGGGTGTGCATAGGACTCCCAGCAGTGCCCAGACATAGGAGGGGTGGGTGCGTAGGACTCCCAGCAGTGCCCAGACATAGGAGGAGGGTGTGGATATGACTCCCAGCAGTGCCCAGACATAGGAGGAGGGTGTGCATAGGACTCCCAGCAGTGCCCAGACATAGGAGGGGTGGGTGCGTAGGACTCCCAGCAGTGCCCAGACATAGGAGGAGGGTGTGGATATGACTCCCAGCAGTGCCCAGACATAGGAGGGGGGTGTGGATATGACTCCCAGCAGTGCCCAGACATAGGAGGAGGGTGTGGATATGACTCCCAGCAGTGCCCAGACATAGGAGGTGTGGGTGCGTAGGACTCCCAGCAGTGCCCAGACATAGGAGGAGGGTGACGATATGACTCCCAGCAGTGCCCAGACATAGGAGGGTTGAGTGCAGAGGACTTTCATCAGTGCCCAGACATAGGATGAGGGTGTGGATATGACTCCCAGCAGTGCCCAGACATAGGAGGAGGGTGTGCGTAGGACTCTCAGCAGTGCCCAGACATAGGATGAGGGTGTGGATATGACTCCCAGCAGTGCCCAGACATAGGAGGGGTGAGTGCAGAGGACTCCCAGCAGTGCCCATACATAGGAGGAGGGTGTGGATATGACTCCCAGCAGTGCCCAGACATTGGAGGGGTGAGTGCAGAGGACTCCCAGCAGTGCCAGACATAGGAGGAGGGTATGCGTAGGACTCCCAGCAGTACCCAGACATAGGAGGGGTGAGTGCAGAGGACTCCCAGCAGTTCCCAGACATAGGAGGGGGGTGTGAATATGACTCCAGCAGTGCCCAGACATAGGAGGAGGGTGTGCGTAGGACTCCCAGCAGTGCCCAGACATAGGAGGGGTGGGTCCAGAGGACTCCCAGCAGTGCCCAGACATAGGATGAGGGTGTGGATATGACTCCCAGCAGTGCCCAGACATAGGACTGGTGAGTGCAGAGGACTCCCAGCAGTGCCCAGACATAGGAGGAGGGTGTGCGTAGGACTCCCAGCAGTGCCCAGACATAGGAGGGGGATGTGGATATGACTCCCAGCAGTGCCCAGACATAGGATGGGGGTGTGAATATGACTCCCAGCAGTGTCCAGACATAGGAGGAGGGTGTGGATATGACTCCCAGCAGTGCCCAGACATAGGAGGTGTGGGTGCGTAGGACTCCCAGCAGGGCCCAGACATAGGAGGAGGGTGTGCATAGGACTCCCAGCAGTGCCCAGACATAGGAGGGGTGGGTGCGTAGGACTCCCAGCAGTGCCCAGACATAGGAGGAGGGTGTGGATATGACTCCCAGCAGTGCCCAGACATAGGAGGAGGGTGTGCATAGGACTCCCAGCAGTGCCCAGACATAGGAGGGGTGGGTGCGTAGGACTCCCAGCAGTGCCCAGACATAGGAGGAGGGTGTGGATATGACTCCCAGCAGTGCCCAGACATAGGAGGGGGGTGTGGATATGACTCCCAGCAGTGCCAAGACATAGGAGGAGGGTGTGGATATGACTCCCAGCAGTGCCCAGACATAGGAGGTGTGGGTGCGTAGGACTCCCAGCAGTGCCCAGACATAGGAGGAGGGTGACGATATGACTCCCAGCAGTGCCCAGACATAGGAGGGTTGAGTGCAGAGGACTCTCATCAGTGCCCAGACATAGGATGAGGGTGTGGATATGACTCCCAGCAGTGCCCAGACATAGGAGGAGGGTGTGCGTAGGACTCTCAGCAGTGCCCAGACATAGGATGAGGGTGTGGATATGACTCCCAGCAGTGCCCAGACATAGGAGGGGTGAGTGCAGAGGACTCCCAGCAGTGCCCATACATAGGAGGAGGGTGTGGATATGACTCCCAGCAGTGCCCAGACATTGGAGGGGTGAGTGCAGAGGACTCCCAGCAGTGCCAGACATAGGAGGAGGGTATGCGTAGGACTCCCAGCAGTACCCAGACATAGGAGGGGTGAGTGCAGAGGACTCCCAGCAGTTCCCAGACATAGGAGGGGGGTGTGAATATGACTCCAGCAGTGCCCAGACATAGGAGGAGGGTGTGCGTAGGACTCCCAGCAGTGCCCAGACATAGGAGGGGTGGGTGCAGAGGACTCCCAGCAGTGCCCAGACATAGGATGAGGGTGTGGATATGACTCCCAGCAGTGCCCAGACATAGGACTGGTGAGTGCAGAGGACTCCCAGCAGTGACCAGACATAGGAGGAGGGTGTACGTAGGACTCTCAGCAGTGCCCAGACATAGGAGGAGGGTGTGCATAGGACTCCCAGCAGTGCCCAGACATAGGAGGAGGGTGTGCGTAGGACTCCCAGCAGTGCCCAGACATAGGAGGGGTGGGTGCGTAGGACTCCCAGCAGTGCCCAGACATAGGAGGAGGGTGTGGATATGACTCCCAGCAGTGCCCAGACATAGGAGGGGTGAGTGCAGAGGACTCCCAGCAGTGCCCAGACATAGGATGAGGGTATGGATATGACTCCCAGCAGTGCCCAGACATAGGAGGAGGGTGTACGTAGGACTCTCAGCAGTGCCCAGACATAGGAGGAGGGTGTGCGTAGGACTCCCAGCAGTGCCCAGACATAGGAGGGGTGGGTGCGTAGGACTCCGAGCAGTGCCCAGACATAGGAGGAGGGTGACGATATGACTCCCAGCAGTGCCCAGACATAGGATGAGGGTGTGGATATGACTCCCAGCAGTGCCCAGACATAGGAGGGGTGAGTGCAGAGGACTCCCAGCAGTGCCCATACATAGGAGGAGGGTGTGGATATGACTCCCAGCAGTTCCCAGACATTGGAGGGGTGAGTGCAGAGGACTCCCAGCAGTGCCCAGACATAGGAGGAGGGTATGCGTAGGACTCCCAGCAGTACCCAGACATAGGAGGGGTGAGTGCAGAGGACTCCCAGCAGTTCCCAGACATAGGAGGGGGGTGTGAATATGACTCCAGCAGTGCCCAGACATAGGAGGAGGGTGTGCGTAGGACTCCCAGCAGTGCCCAGACATAGGATGAGGGTGTGGATATGACTCCCAGCAGTGCCCAGACATAGGACTGGTGAGTGCAGAGGACTCCCAGCAGTGACCAGACATAGGAGGAGGGTGTGCGTAGGACTCCCAGCAGTGCTCAGGCATAGGAGGAGGGTGTGGATATGACTCCCAGCAGTGCACAGACATAGGGGTGTGCATTTCCAACATCATACAACTACATGCCTGTATGTGTACATCCCTAACCTGTAACACTCATGATAGTTGCATATCAACACATCACTCACAGCAGTGACCTACTCCACGGAGAATAGTATCCTGTCACACACCGGGTGACACACCACATGTGGTTGTTATGTCAGATGTCAGATTCCACATGCATATCCACCCATGTAGTTTGCTGGCACCCCCCGCCCCCCTCCAGCATGACTCAATAGTGTGTAGTCATGTAACAGACCACTCAACAAATGAAGCACAAATGGAATAATAAAGTGTCATGTACATCCCGGACATGATGTGAATGTCCAGGTGGTGAAACATGTACTCCCTCATGGAAGGAACAGGGTAGAAAACCCCTAGATACAAAGCACCCAAATGTGTTTTGTGTGCACAAATTTAAAATTTTACAATCTGAATCATGAGGTCAAGGCGGATAACATTGTCATGCATAGTGTGAAAAATTATGATGGACTCCCTGAAGGCATTACTACACACCACAAACCCAAGCACAGTGAGTAGCATGGATGGCAATGACCAATTATCAGATTGCATTTGTGAGCAGCCATGGCCATTGCGCAAGTGAATGTACTAATCAATGGAAAATCCATACTAAAGTCACCACAACAATTGTGCAACTATCTGTAGTGAAGATCTCATGTGTCACTGAGGAAGGGACACTCTCTTGGATAATGTCTGTATGCAAACTGCACACACACCAATCTAGATAATTAGCTGCAACATTGGGATAGCACAGAGATACCATGGTCCACCTCATTCCCATCTGAAAAATAGACATCTTTCACAATACCAAAACATTAACATTACACCAACTTGTAGGCACGCAGCACCTAAATCAATTCCCTGAAATGCAATATTTCAGAATGAAAAATAAAATGCTTTATTCAGCGCCATAATGTAAAAGAATAAATAAATGAGTCCAGGCTCACAGAAGGCCAATGGCCAGTCCAAAATACTGTCCATAACAGTGGTGACTTTATGGAGGTTGTCACCCCAAAACTTGCCTGCACATGGTGGACTTAGAAGTCTGTGGACCCATGGGGGGCATCATCGGAGTCAGGGTCCGGCACTGCAGGGACAGGAGTGGGAAGGGTATGTGTAGTGGGTGCAGGTGGGGAGGATTCCTCCACAGTGGCAGGTGCAGTGCAAGGATGCAACATATTCAGCACTGCACACTGCTGCCAGTTCTGAAAGGCTACCACCTGAACCCGGGGACACAATGGGAGTGGAGGTAGAGGGCTGTGAGTCAGGTGTAGTGTGTCTGTGGGTGGGTGTGTGTTGTATGTCCCCTGTCCCTGTGGGTGTGCGTACATCCCTCTGAGATTGGGTGCCTGGAGGTCTGTGCTTCGACTTACGTGTGGGTATGCTGGGTGTCTCTGTTGGGGTGTGTGATCTGGTGCGTCTGCGTGTATGGTGGACAGGTACGGGAGAGGGGGATGTGGATGTGGATGGGTCAGAAGGAGTGGGGGGGATTGACGCTACAGGATGGCAAGTGCTGCTGTCAGTGTTGAGTCCATGGATGCCAAACTCCGACGTTGATCAGACATGTCAGATGACATGCCCTCCATGAATGACAACAACTTTGTCATGATTTGTGTTTGGCTATGGAGGACAGTCAGCGTTGACGCCTGACCAACTTGAATCTGCCAGAGTAGGTCCACAGACTCAGCACTGAGGGCAGCAACGAAGACAGGGGCAGGGGCTGCGGTCCCTGGGACGAAGGAGACAGGGGGCAGCACGGACTGAAGGGGCCCTAGCAACTGGGATGGTGAAGATGGGTCTGGCGGAGGAGGGGACAGACATAGTGGGTGCAGATGCTGTTGCTGCGTATTCCCCCTCCTCCTGGGAGTCCGAAGCCGAGCCATCCGCATGGTATGATGTGTCTTGCTCATGAGGTCCGGCCGCCTGGCTCCCTTCACCCTCTGTGCCATTGCCTCCCTCCGACACCTCAAAGCTGGTGGCACTGTGGCTGGGTCCCTCTGCCTGGTCCGTGCTTGTGTCTCCTCCACTTTTGGGTGATGATGCTGTTGGCAAGGAGAAAGTAAAAATATATATCAGTCACCTGTACACATCAGACATATGAGCAATAAATCATTTGGGTGCATTTCTAATCATGGCATGCATCATGAGTCACATGCCACATAACTCAGCACATATTTAAGTCTAGTACTGCGCAATAGTAATAGACACAACGCTCCTTGTATAGAAAGATACAAGTAACAGACCAGGCCACAACTTGAATGAGAGTCACAATGATGAGCCACTGTATATCAACAGGTCAGGTGTTGATCCATCACCGTTCTGTTGCCCACTCTGCCACCCCAGTCCAGACATGCTCATGTTCAAATCTGTCTGAGCCAGTGCCCAATGGGAACAGTCCTGCCCGAACTGCCATGTAATGCCATCCCTGGACCTGAAACCAGCTTTCTATCACCTCTCACTGGCATCACAGCTGTCTACAGCCAGGCTTGCGTGAAACACAGATGTGTATACAAACAAGCATGGCTGAAGACGGCAGTAATGCCAGTAAGTGGGCCCAGGAACCTTGTTTCCAGTCCAGGGAAGGCATGGCTTGACATATTTGGCTGGACTGTTCCCATGGACAGACAGATTTGCACATGACCATGTTTGAACTTGGGGGGCAGAGTGTGCAACAGAAAGGTGATGGATAAAACCCTGACCTGTTGACTGGGTGTGAGTATATGATTGGTACAGAGGCTCCCTCCATCACCACACACTATTGTGAGACTCCTCACAGGGGCATCTATCATCAGATCATACAGTTGCTAGCACATAACACACACTGGCTGTCAAGTGAAGTGGCCCACATGTCCAAAATCCAGGAAATGCCTAAGCTAATGTGCCTGGAATTGAGAATATTTAAAACATCACTGCATTGTTGACACACCCTCAACCACATGGGAAATGTGAACACAGTAGTGTGCACACCAAGACAAAACTGCGTTGCAACACCAATACATACATGTAGCCCAAATCTATGTGGAACAATCATCTCTGTGAGCCAACAACATAGCCTCTAAATCCAACAATGACAGCATTGTCCAGCATCACAGGGTAAGTGCATAGTGATGAGTTCATATCAGAAATTACATACACAGCTCACCACTGACAAGGCTGAACAGCCAGGCCCATCGCAGCTCTCCTGCACAACACCCCAATCACCCCATCAATGTCAGTGATACAGCTCAAGTTGTGAAAATTCAGTATCAGGGTATCAATAACTGTGCAGCAATTTAAATTAACCCAAGGTCACCTCGTGTGGCTGCCCATCCATATTAGTCACGAACAAAGAGCAACATATTCTTGTGAATAGGCACACACGCACTGCCCAATGTGAGTATGCACAAACCAAACTTTGTATACATGGACAGTGTGCACATGTAGCTAACACATGAGAAATACAAAGTATACCAGGGACAAAGGCCACTGAGGCAGACCCGTGCTGAACTCCATGTTGAGACTCATGATCAGTGCCGACAATTCATAAACACAGTGCACAGGTCCTGGAACAGGTAAGGTACCAACATGTGTCACAGACCTCCCTCCAACATGATGATGTGCTAACCAATATGCATACTAATTGCATTACACCCTAGGAGTACATGCGCAAAAATTAAATACTCAAAGCAGGGGACACATGTGGAGGAGGGGAAGGGGTGTAAAAGAGCATCAGCTGAATATGAGGCATTTAAATGACAATGCATAAATTGCCTGTCTGACTTGACCACCCCAACTGTGGGAGTGTTACCAGGCTTCTGAGCACTGCAGGTAGCATGTGACACCCATGACAACAAACAGACATGTACCTACCCCCTCCTTGCTGCTTTCCCTCCTGCAAGTGCCTATGGAGGTCTGGAAAAACCACTTCAAGGACTCGGAGCATGTGGGGGGTGAGGTGACGGGTGCCGCCATGCCGGCGTGGAGCTTCAAGGTTCAGCTGGACCCGGGCGATACAGCGGCTCCAGCACTGGATGTCCTGCCACCTCTTCCTGATGTTACGGATCCTTCGGCGAGGGCCCCCCACAGACCTGACAGCCCTGGCTATGTCCAGCCAGATCTCCCCCTTCCCATAGGCAGTTACCTGTGAGGAAAACAAAGTGAAACACCATCAGTACACCTGCTCCATGTCCCAGCCTCTGACCTGGGGGTCTGTTTCCTGAACTTTGCTGAACTCTGCTTTTAATTACTTATTTTACAGATTGCCCGGTATCTGGAGCCTGGAGCCTGAATATCAAGGACCTTCAACTCGGGGCTTTCATCATCGTTGTTGCTGGGGCAGGGACTGCGAGACCCAGGCTGCCTAGCGCTTCATCATCACAGCGCACCTGGAGTCTCTTCCCGCCCCAGCTCCCTCGTGGCTATAAACGGCTCGCGGCCCCCGCTCTGCGGGCGCCGCTCGCAGCCTCTGACCTGGGGGTCTGTTTCCTGAACTTTGCTGAACTCTGCTTTTAATTACTTATTTTACGGATTGCCCGGTATCTGGAGCCTGGAGCCTGAATATCAAGGACCTTCAACTCGGGGCTTTCATCATCGTTGTTGCTGGGGCAGGGACTGCGAGACCCAGGCTGCCTAGCGCTTCTTCATCACAGCGCACCTGGAGTCTCTTCCCGCCCCAGCTCCCTCGCGGCTATAAACGGCTCGCGGCCCCCGCTCCGCGGGAGCCGCTCGCAGCCTCTGACCTGGGGGTCTGTTTCCTGAACTTTGCTGAACTCTGCTTTTAATTACTTATTTTACGGATTGCCCGGTATCTGGAGCCTGGAGCCTGAATATCAAGGACCTTCAACTCGGGGCTTTCATCATCGTTGTTGCTGGGGCAGGGACTGCGAGACCCAGGCTGCCTAGCGCTTCATCATCACAGCGCACCTGGAGTCTCTTCCCGCCCCCAACTCCCTTATTTAAACCTATTGAATTCCGCGCACGCGGGACCCAGCCCGGGGCTAAGCCCGGGCAAAGGGCGGGCCCTCTGAGGCCCTCAGAGGCCCGAGGAGACTGGACTGGGCATATCCCCTTGATTAATTGTATTCTACTCGTGTAAGTTGTAATTAAGTTTACCCTGCCTGTTCTGTTATTTTCGGCTGTTTGTTACAAATGTCATCTCCACCCTTAAGTGCGGACACAGGCATGCTTGATAAGGCAGGGGGTACGTCTAATGGTACTCTGGATAAATATTTCAAAAAGTCAGTGGGGGGGCGGCCCGAGGGAGATTACTTTAGCAGAACGACGAGCAGAACGCCGTCGTTCTGTAGAAAGTATGAAGATTAGGTTGGTATCACAGTCACCTGCTCCTGTTGCCCCTATAGATCGAGGGAGCCCAAATGGCAACGAAAGCCTACCACTAACGGATAACTTGCCTTTGGTATTCAGAGACAGTACATCTACTCCTACCACTTCCCCTAAACCAGATTTAATTGGCCCTTCGCCCACACTTTGTAACAGTACGCCTATAACAACTAAGGCACAGATTACCCCCGCACCCCCGCCCCGCATCAATATACGGAATAAGACAAAAGGTATTATTCCGCCATCCAGAAATTATGGTCCACCCCCTACAAAAAAAAGGCGGAAAAGGGGGGAAACTATACAACAAAAATTAAGCCACTCAGACTTTGGCAAAAAGACAAAGACTATTACTGGGTGTGATAAGGCCATAATAGTTGCATCACAGTCCTCAAACTCAATGTCCCTACCGTTAACTATTCTGCATTCTAAGGGGGAACCCCGTATCGCTATCTGCCCAGATACCATCATGTCCCAAGCAGTCCAAAATCCAGTCACACTGGAAAGTATTGAAAACTTAATTAAAAGTTACTCTTTAGTAATTCTATAGAGATTGGATAAGGTCGAAGAACGACTTGGGAATTTGGAAAAGGAACTGGGGAAGAAGGATGTTTCTACCTTATTAGCTCCAAACATGGTTATACAAACTAATACATTGCCTGTACAACCCACTACATCTGCCCCTAGTCCTGCTATTAATAAGACCCCAACTATAATGAATCTAACTGATAACAAAGGTGGAAGACAACCATCGACCCTGCCAAAACCACAATCTGCCCAGTCTTTGGCTACTATAGCCTGCAAACCATCAAACAGGATAGGAGAAATACTACCGAAAAGACCATCAAGGGAAGCAGAAGGCACTAGGTACAAGCAGGGAAGACCAAACAGGGTCCCACTTCCAGAATTACCACCGGAAGCAGTACCCTTTGTTGTAGTTCTTACAGGGGTCCCTGTGTTAGAAGAAAACAAGCGGGAAGGCTACGTCCAATTGAAAAAAAAGATCATTCATTGGCTTAGGCTAAACAGGCCAATCTCAGATAGTATTAACGGCGACATTATACATGTTCGCCGAACACAGTGGCTGGGTGGTAGACACAAGGACATTGAGGGTGATGTGGTGGTAGTGAATTTTAGGGACCCCAATGCTGTTCACTGAATATTAAACTGGCCTGCAGGCAACACCAATAATCGTATTATTCCTCGACCATTAACATACTTCTATCCCAGATCAGTGTTTTTTTCATCTCAGTACCACCCCCCTCAACCCATGCAAATACAAGCCTGTCCTTCAACCGTATATGATGCTAGGATGAATCCATATCCACCATATCCTTCGTTGGCTTCAGACCCCTACGGTTGGAACCGTCTACCAATAAGGTCTACTCTTTCTTCCAATAGGAGAATGGACCATTTAAATCCATTTACGCCCCTAGAGACCACCAATAGATACGACATTTTTAGTGGTCTAGACAACTGTGATTGACGCCCCATGAGCAGAGGGAATTATGGAAGTGGAATTAGCCCCACCAGAACAGATGGTAAAGCTGGTGGTATAGAAGGGATGGGGAATGTAGGGGCAAACTGTTTAACAACAGCAATACTCCTAACCAACCCGGCTGTAATTGTGGTTACACCAGCTTCGAGATCGACCAATAGTATTCAGCGACCTGTGGGTCGCGACGACGATCTCCAAGCTTTCATAAGTATACCTGGGGATGGCGGTCTTTATCAGAACTTAGCCGCTGTACAACCTTCAAGGGAGTTGGAAGAATTGAGATGTATGGGAAATCACCAAGATATAGCAACTGGGGCTGTCCCGGGTTGCCCAAATGTTTCGCATAGATCCATATTAAATGCATTATCGAGGGTTGGAAATGTTAGGGTGGAGGACGGAATGGGACTTGATGTACTGGGAGCTGTGGAAGAAGAATTGTTGAGACGTTCACCAATGTTCGAGGAGACAACTTTGGCAGTGCAATCCGCGACCTTGGCCGATGTGTTAGAGCCTCTAAGGTTGGTCTCCTGGAATATAGCTGGTGTCTCAAAACATCTAAGGGACCCAGAATGGGCAGGATTTGTTGATACTAATGACTTCTGTTTGCTACAAGAAACATGGGCAGTGGTAACACCCCATAGAATAGGGTACAAATCGTTTGGAATAGGCGCCACCCCATCTAGAAGTAGAAGGCCATCGGGGGGTCTATTAATTTGGGTGAAAGTCGATTTGAGGGTACAAATTGAGGTGGTAGACGTAAATTCACCCGATATACTAGTGCTTAAGATCACTACACGCGAAGGGAAAAAATTACACTTAATAAATGTTTACAATAGACCAATACCTCTATCAAAAGTTTCGCCTACACTAGCCAAATTAGATTCCTTCCTAAGTGGGTTGGATAGTAAAGACGATTACGTTATTTTGGCAGGAGATCTAAATTGTAATTATGAACCAGTCCTGGGGCTCAGTGATATTTTTGAAGATGAGGATCATGCGAATAAAATCCCTGCACTAGAGAACGCCAAACCGACTAAATGTTCAACCTTGGCAGTTCAGATAACAAACATATGTGCGGAGTATTCTCTCAGGGCCTGTAATGGACGCTCATCGTCCGATATCCTGAAAAAAACAACATTCAGTAGAAATAATTACAGGAGCAATTTAGATTTTGTAATTGTCTCTATCCCTATTTGGCACTATATTCAGGACTTTGAGGTAAAGGATAGATCAGAAAGTGATCATTTTCCCCTGAGTCTATTAATTGAAGCTTCGTTGTTGCAGGGTGTTGTGGGTACATCGCTAGCAGACAATGGCGCTAACACAGAGATACATGTTAGCAATAACAGACGAGTCCTCAAATGGCCATTTATATTGGACCATGGTGAGATCCTGGCAGAGATATACACACTCTTTGCAGGGTCTTTTGATTTATTTATAGGTTCTAGAGCTACAGAAGGAAATCCTATTTATTTTATGTCATTGCACACATTTTTTTTTAATGATTTAAAAATGCTTGTAACCAAAATGCCCAAAAAAACCCAACAAAAAACGCAGAATCTGTCCCATAGTAAACCATGGTATGACGGAATCTGTAGGGAATCTAAAAGGGCTCTCATATTAGCTATAAAATCTAATATTCTACCTGAGATAAAAACTGCTAGGAATATTTATAAGCAAGTACAAAAGGCTTCCAAAAAAGCTTGGGAGGAAGAATTATGGGCCGATATGTTGTTGGCTGTTAAAAACAATGATAATGTTGGTTTCTGGAGGTTAGTTGCCAATAGGAACCACGTAGGGAGAGTGGTTAAAGACGTCCATTTGGACGAATTAACATGGGTCAACCTTTTTACCAACCTCTACAAAAAGTATGAAGATAGTGGAGCCGATGTGGATGCTCCATGTCTTGAATACCCCACAGAGTGTATGGGTTTTACAATAGCCGAAACAGAGTCGGCAATCAATTTAGTAAAGACTGGCAAAGCCCCAGGCTTGGATAAGATCCCGGGCTATCTTTACAAACATGACCTAACAACCTGGGCACCATATATAAACTACTTGTGCAATATATTATCCCTTTGCCTAGATTTCCCTGAAAGTTGGCGTGGGGCAGAAATCGTTTTAATTTATAAAAAAGGGGATCGGATGGACCCCTCTAATTACCGGCCAATCAGCTTGATGGACATCCTCCAGAAAATTTATTCACGACACATATTAACTCGTGTCAGTGACTGGATGGATGAGAATGCAATTCTAACGAAATTCCAAGCTGGGTTTCGTAGTAAAGTAAGCACAATTGACCAGATATTCAGATTCTGCTGTCTCTACTGGAAATACGTACACATCAAAAAGGGTCATCTATACGTTGCTTTCGTTGATTTGAGAGCAGCGTTTGATTTAGTGCCACGCAATCTTCTATGGAAAACACTGAATGCTGTAGGATTGCCAAATAGCCTTTTGGTCGAGATAAAAGAACTCCACGAAAGGAATTTTGCGAAAATTCGATGGGGCCCAAATGGGGAACTAACCCAAAAAACCCCTATCGAGCGTGGAGTTCGCCAAGGCTGTGTTTTGGCCCCCACACTTTTTTCACTCTTTGTGAATGACATCCCTAAATATCTAGAAGGATGTATAAATGACTCACCAAAATTGAACGGCGAAAGGGTGACATCATTGTTGTTTGCTGACGACACTATTTTGATTTCCCAAACAAAAAGAGGTCTCCAAGCACTACTTAATTCTTTTAGCAATTATTGCAGGAAAAAAGGCCTGGAGATAAATGGGAACAAGACCAAATGTATGTCCCTTAATCCACAAAAAACAGCCAAAGGATGTTTAACTTTGGATGGAACTAAACTAGAATCGGTTTCGCACTTTTCGTACTTGGGTGTTACCTTAGATTCTAATCTCACTTGGAGAGCCCAAAGGGAAAAAAGTAAGCTAGCATTTATTCAGAATGTAAAGCCAATCCTTAGAAAACAAAGTTTGAGCACTAGTAAAGCGGTGTCCCCAGTAGCCGAGCTATTTAAATTCAAGGTCCAACCGACAGCGCTGTATGGCGCAGAAATCTGGGGGCCAGGGTCAAAAGATACTTTTCGCGCTTTGGATAACAAATTTATGAGGAGTCTGGTAAGGGTCCCAAGAGGTACTCCCCTAGTTCCTCTCGAATTGGATCTTAACGTCAAAAGAACTGACCATTATACCATAATCCGCCCGTTGATGCTATGGGTTAGACTATGGAGAGTGTCCGAACTGCAGGACTATAGGGATGGCCTAAAGGAAATTATGGAATTTGGCAATTCATTGACTATCCCATGGCTAAAGCATGTCAAAACTTGGCTTACTGAAATAGGTTTAATTCATTTCTGGGAAAATCCGGAACTTCTACCGCCCAACGCAAAATTAATTCTAAAAAGGGCATTTTGGAGTTGCATGGTAAACAGGGTAACAAATGTTTCGGTTGCTGGAACTCTGGTAACAAATTTTCTGAGCCTTAAGGATGAGCCGTTATTCGAGACTTTTCTCGATGAGATAGAACCTCCCCTAGACAAAACCCTTTTTCTAAAACTTAGGTATGGCAATTTGTTGACCAAAACAACTCTAGCACGATGGTCAAGGAGGCCAAATGATCCATCCCTGGAAGCTGATGAATTATGTGCCATGTGTGACTGTAAACAGATTGAAACCGAGGCCCATATGTTTTTTTTCTGTCCTGCTTATACAATACCCAGAAAAAGATGGATTAAACCACTATGCTTACTGTTAGGTTTGAGCTCATGTTACCAGGCTCTAAGAATACTTAAAACTAACACCAACCAAGTAATAATATTTAGTGTTAGCCGATTCTTACATTCAATCTTTTTTTTAAGGAAAAAAAAGGGTCAACAGTTATAAATGAATGATGTATACTTCCACAATTGAACCAGCAGATGATCCTCTTAAAGGGAGGTTATTTGGTATATTCTAAAGGATGTGCTTAATTTAGCTAAGACATGTATATTGATACTTGTTTAAAAATGTTTTTATTAATGTAATGTTTTGTGCTTGACTCTTTTATGGCATTCATGCCGAAATAAAGAAATTTGAAATGAAATGTCCCAAATACACACACTTGCACCACATTGACGATGACAACAGGGCATAGGATGCAGACAGGACTTGCATCATTGTCCATGTGAATGTGGCCTGTAAGCAAACGCCAATACACTACATGCCTTTGAAAGGAAACAGATGCCATAAGGGGTGCAAACCACTAACTGAGCATGGCACACACTGAACAAGATATGCAACTTCAGGGTGGTGGACAGCATGTGACATGCTGTCACATATCACACTACACTTAAGAACCCTCATCAGACCACACATGCACACCCTGGCACAGATCATTTGCTTGTCATTGTCAACAGTGTACACAACCTCACTTGGTACATGCCACACTTTACAAAGATGTGACACAGGCGTCATGCTAACTGTCCAAGTCATGCACACGGCACTGCATACTTGTAACATCAGATGGGTACAGCTGTGGCATACGCCATGCATCAGTATTGCCAAACATCACATACACAAATAGCCAGATGACAAAGAACATTCACACTCTTCAATGTCCATGACTTCAAAGCATGCATTTGTCCAACATCCACACGGGTCACGAAAAACAATTAACAACAGTGAGTACATTCATCTGTCGCTCTGGGGGGAACACTGTTACACCTCAGTAAATCATGGCTAAAAAACATGCAAGGTGTGGCACCGCAGTAAGTGTGAGTCACATTGCATTGAATGTCAAAGTTAGCGCAATGCAGGTAAGCAGTAAACACTATTTAACTACATCATTCACTGCATGGGAAATACCACAATGTACACACCCGGCACTCACTCCAAACAACATTGCATCTCTGTTATATAAATACACCATGGCTGTAGTGACACTCACACATTCATCACTCACCTGATCCCCTGGTTTCCCATACAGCTTGCTGAAGTTTGGTAGGAGGTCATCCAGTAGGGCCTGGTTCTCCCCCTCACTGAATGCAGGTGCCCCCTCCATTGTACATCACATTCAGATCCAGGGAATGTAAATGTAAATGTAAATGTGTGGGACTTGTAAAGCGCACAGCTGCCCGTAAGCGTCCCGGCGCTGAAGACCGCTGGGGAACCCATCCTGGCTTTCCCTGTGAGATGGCCCCTTCTGGGTATCTCCAAGGTGAAACCAGGCATCCCCGGCATCTGTGGGGGCCGTTGTAGAGATGAGGCAAGCTTAATGCCCAGAGTTGACAAGTGTGATCCCTGGTTAGAGTAGGCACGAGGTGAGAATTATCGAGTCCGCTGACCCTGGTCCACGAACCTGCCGCGTCGGGAATTGAACCCTGGTCCCGGGCCGTTCTCTGCTTCCCGGTCTGCTGCCTCTAACCAGTGAGCCACACCACTCCACTCCAATGCAGAGACAGCAGCGGTGTTGTCCACTCCTATGTTGTGCAGGCAGGTGCCCTCTCACAGCCACATGCAGCCTTAAATCAGTGCTGCTGAGGAGCTGTCAGTCCAAGAAGTACAGTGTGATAGGCCAGATTACTTTGCATCCTATGTTTCATCCAATCCCATTACACATAAGGCCATGACACACATTTGCATGGTTTAAAATGTGAGCTTGAGCTCCACAACAAATTTTGCAACATTGTATAGTTTTGGCCAACTGAATTTTCCAGAACACCTGTAGAACACACTCAAATCTCTGCTTCCTTGACAACTAGCCTGCATTCTGGGCATTCTACTCGTCCCCTAGATGTTCCCTATATATTTTCTGGGATCCCCACACAAGTACGGTGCGTTTCCCATCGCGAATGCCACTTTTTCAATAGTGAAACGTCCCGCACAGGCAATGGCGGGGTAGGGACCGCTTGCGTATGGCTCGAATGTAATGGTGAAACAACCTGTACACACGCACGTACTATTGGGGTAGGGACCGCTCGCATATGGCTCGAATGTAATGGTGAAACGACCCGTACACACGCACGTACTATTGGGGTAGGGTCCGCTAGCGTATGGCTTGAATGTAATGGTGAAACGACCCAAACACACGCACGTACTATTGGGGTAGGAACGCTCGCGTATGGCCTGAATGTAATGGTGAAACGACCCGTGCACACGTATGTACTATTGGGGTAGGGTCCGCTCACGTATGGCTCGAATGTAATGGTGAAACGACCTATACACACGCACGTACTATTGGGGTAGGGACCACACGCTTATGGCTCGAATATAATGGTGAAACGACCCGTACACACGCACGTACTATTGGGGTAGGGACCGCTCGCGTATGGCTCAAATGTAATGTTGAAATGACCCAAACACACGCACATACTATTGGGGTAGGGACCGCTCGCGTATGGCTCGAATGTAATCGTGAAACGACCCGTACACACGCACGTACTATTGGGGTATGGACCGCTCGCATATGGCTCGAATGTAATGGTGAAACGACCCGTACACACGCATGTACTATAGGGGTAGGGTCCGCTCGCGTATGGCTCGAATGTAATGGTGAAATGACCCGTACACACGCACGTACTATTGGGGTAGGGACCGCTCGCATATGGCTCGAATGTAATGGTGAGACGACCCGTACAAACGCACGTACTATTGGGGTAGGGTCCGCTCGCGTATGGCCCGAATGTAATGTTGAAACGACCCTTACACACACACATACTATTGGGGTAGGGTCCGCTCGCGTATGGTTCGAATGTAATGGTGAAACGACCCGTACACACGCACATACTATTGGAGTAGGGACCGCTCGCGTATGGCTTGAATGTAATGTTGAAACGACCCATACACACGCACGGTCCAAACGCGTATGGCTCGAATGTAATAGTGAAATGACCCGTACACACGCACGAACTATTGGGGTAGGGTCCACTCGGGTATGGCTCAAATGTAATAGTGAAACGGCCCGTACACACGCACGTACTATTGGGGTACTGGGCGTTTGACACGCTCTAGTCAATGCATGTGTAGGTGCGTTTTATAAGCTCACGCATGGTACCATTACAATAGTGTTACCAGGAAAACACATGGCAGGAATGTAGGTGTAAGGTCATAATGAGGATGTCGATGTATATATTGGCATGGCATCCTTACATCAGCAGGCCCTAGGTGTGGCAGACAGAGAAATAGCACAGGGCATGTGATCATGTGGAACAGTTGATGTGTGATGAGCTGTTGAGACATGTCATTTGTGATGGGGCACTATGTGGTTCACATAACCTTTACACTTGTCACATAAGTAACATCATAAACATGTTATGATGCACATCAACACTGGGATAGCACACTATTCAGGACGGGCATCTGTCACATGATGCCAGGGACAGGGGCACTGTCTCACTTGTCAAATTGACGCCCAGCATGACCCTTTGTGACAATGTCATGTGTGTGACATGTCAAAGATTAGGCATGCTGTTTGTATCCCGTTAATTTACTCTGCTGTAGGTGCATCTATGATGGGTCTGTGCCGTGATTGCACGGGTTTCTCATATACGCACACCATGCCACAGGGGCATTTCAACTGCTCATGTGTGTGATGGCATAATAGATCATTTGTCCCCAAACATACAGGTCTGCATCCTGAGAATGGCTGTGGTGTAGTTTAGTCAAATGCACACCTCATTCACAATGTTACAGATATGTGCAATCGATAGCACATGTTACGTGGGTGTGTGCCTTGCAGTCAGCTGTCTGGATGTGTTGACACCCTTCTCATGCAGGTCACGTGATGTGTGTCACTGACGTGATACACTGTTCTGCTCACTCAGACCAGCCCAGCAGATCATTTGTGTGCATGTCATGTCCAGTTCACAGACAACAGGTGTATCAGTTATAATGGAGGTGTGCCAGCTAGCTGGCATATGTGTCCTTGATGTACAGGCCATGCCAGACTCAATGGTGATTTGATGTGTTGAAGCAGTGTGGCTTCTGCTATGTACATTGTAATTGTAATTGGCTGACAGTTGTACACCTTTTTCCCCAAATATGTTGTGCAGGGCACCCCCTCTGCCAAGGCCGTTGCCAGACTTGGATGCCATGAGGGAACGTAATTGCATCCGCCGTTACCGATTCACTCAACAGTTGATTCAGGACTTGACGGACAGGCTGGAACCACATCTCCAACCATGACACAGGCATTCAACTGCGCTGACACCCAAGGTAAATGTAATGGCAGCCCTACATTTCTTTGCCACATGTACGTTCCAATTTACCATAGCTGATGTGGGGGGGATGTCACAGACCATGTTCAGCCGTGTACTACGTGATGTGTTAGCTGCTCTGTTGAGGTACATTGATGAATTCATCAAATCCCTACTCCAGACGAGTTGACAGGTGTCAAGGGTGATTTCTATGCCCTGGGTGGGATGCCACATGTAATTGGGTCCATTGATGGAACACATGTTTCTTTGGTGCCACCACAAGCTCAGGAGCAGGCCTACCGCAACAGGAAACATTACCATTCTATAAATGCCCTGGTGGTGTGTCTTCCTAACATGCTGATTTCCCATGTTTGCCACGATGCATTCATCATGAGGCGTAGCAGGGTGCCACAGATGATGCTGCAGCTGCGCAACCATCGCGATACAAAAGGGGATGATGGACGGAGAGTTTGAGCAAATCAAACACTCACCCCCAGTCAACTGATCTGGGTTTAAACCATCACCATTCTTTAGCCCACTCAGCCACCCCATTTCAGACATGGCTATATGCAAATCAGTCTGACCCTGTGCCTCATGGGAACAGTCCAGCCTGAACTGCCAAGCCATGCCTTCCATGGACCGGAAACAAGCATCCTGGGACCGGTTTCGGATTCATAATCCTCATCAGTCAGGCTATCTTGAATCCAGTGGCCATGTGAGCAAGGGACTCACGTCTGAGCATACCCTGCCACACTTAGGGCGAACAAAGCGATACAAAAGGGGATGATGGACGGAGCATTTGAGCAAATCAAACACTCACCTGGATCCTGATGAGCTGTAACATCCACCCGTGGAGGATGAAGGCCTTGGCCAGGATGCAAGCGATGAGGAGGAGGAGGGTGATATCCGGAGTCAGCTCATACGCAACTTCTTCTCATAATGGTGAGTCCTAGGAAAATATTGTGCAAGCCTGTACCATAGAGTGGCATGTGTAGCATACTGTATGTCCAGCTGACTGTATGCAATGTCACTTTGATGTTTGTTGTTGCAGTGTCACACAAGTGCTGATGTAATGCCACACACATACGTGCAATGTGTCAACAGGATGTGTCTGGATCATCCCCTCAACCTTGTGTGCCAGTACAGTTTGATTTCCCCAAAACCATGTTGTGTAGGTGTGGGCCAGTGTATGTACCACATGTTCATTCAACTGTCCTGTGAGTCTGTTTGCATGGATTCATTGCCCCTTGTGCCAGTATGTCATGTCACTGTCATGTCGTTACCTCAGTGCCGGTGGAGAACACTGCCTCGCTAGCCTTCTCTGTGAGTTGATGTTAAATTTCCATTCCAATGATGCCAGGTATTTTGCGCTGATGTCATCACAACGTTGTGCTGCAGCAAATGTTAAATCTCCGTGGCACCAGTCGAGTGAGGTCATTCACAGGATTATCTTGTGCCGTGCAGCATCTCATGGTCACGGCAGGGTTTTTTTTGTGGCTTTGTTCCTTATTACTCGTTGTTGAGTTTGGTTCCACCTGCTTGTCATGTTTAGCATAGTGGGGCACAGTTAGAAAAGCCAATGACTGTCTCCTGCGGGGCTTCCTTGTGTTTAGGTCATTCCCTTCCTCATTGGAGGAGCTGCTTACGGCTCTTGCGGGTGATGTCTACTTTCCCGTCATGGCCCTTACGGATTCACAGGGCTAAATATGGATTGTTGGCTTTGTGTCAGTAGCACTGCTCTACATTACATTTTCACAGATTAGGATCCTCAATCATACACTTTGACTTTGTTGATGGCCGCATGGATCTAATTGCATAGTAGCAGCCTTGTGAGCGTTACACATGCTTCGTTGAGGTGACAAACTGTGCTACCTTTTATGTGTCCGTGTTCAAGCATCTGATCTTGTCTCATTGCAAAATCTGTGATCACACATAGGGTACAGTGGCAGCGGTCACACTTCATAGGTCTGACTGGTATAGTGTAGGTCCGGAGGTATTCTGTGATTCTGTGACAAAAGTATGGCTTCCTTATGCTTGTTTTTCTTTGTTTCAGATCTCCCTCCCTGCAGTTCCCCTCCTCTCCATCCCTCACCAGATCTCCCTTTTGTGTCTGTCTTTTGGACTCAGACAAAGGGGCTATTTGGAGATGGAACCCTTTCAGCATCGCACCACTCTGATGATCAAAGGTACGGACAGTCCCTGGCAATAGTGTGGAGAATCTTTCACCAGCATTACAGGTAACATCATTGCATGACTGTGATTGTCTTCAGAGCAATGCTACTGGGCATGCACATTGGCTAATGCAGCAAGGCATCAAAAACAACTTTATCCTATTGTGTAGGAAGTGTGTTTCACACAGTACATTGTGCCTCATTGCTGTCAACGCACATCTCTTGTCAGTCTGCATGCGTTCAATATGGCATTGTTTACGATAATTGTTCATATGTGTTTATGTGTACAGTGACAGCATGCATGCTGTTGGTAATGGCAAATGTACCATATTGTGCCTGACGTACATGGCTGTGTATGTGTTGTTTAGCTTGCTACACATGACGTGCAGGCTACACCTGCTGACGCTGTGTGTCGTGTGCCCCGCTTGGCCTTAGGGTGACTAATCCTGTGCCCATGATCTTTGGCGATTGTAAACCCATTTAGCTCGGGGTGACCCGTGGGTAACCAGACACTCCTGCCTTCACATACACATGTCACTTTGTGCCCTGTAAGAATCCTTGGGTTTGTGTGCTTGTTTAGCATGTTGTCTCACCCATTCTGCCGTCATGTGTTCACTCATTCCTGCTGCTGCATCCCCAGCCACAACGCAGCACCGAGTGGCCAGATACTGCACCACACACACCTACAAGATACTCCTCCATCCATCTATTCTTAAAGCAGGCCGCAGCTTGTCTGTGCCACTGTTGCACAACCTCCATGACAAAGGCAGGTCTGTCTGCACCTGCAACAAGCACACTGCAAAACACTCAGCTCATTTCATGAATCATGTGACACAACAGACACATGCTCCAGCCCCCCTCCACACAGTGAACACTAGAAAATCATCCACCTGGTATCACGCGACCACAAACACACCCATGACAGCTTCTCTGCCTGTGTGTGCAACTCATACTGGCAACACTGGCAACTTGCCGGCGCTCTGGACTATTCCCAGTCAGGGTTCCGGCCAAAACACAGCACGAGTCCACCCTCCTGTCTGTCACTGATGATCTACATATGTACCAGGACAAGGGCCTCTCAGTCATCCTGGTCCTATTGGATCTGTCGGCAGCGTTCGACACCGTGTCTCACACCATCCTGAATGATCGGTTGTCGAACGCCGGCATTAAGAACAAAGCCCTTGACTGGTTGAAGAGCTTCCTATCAGATCGCACCCAGAGAGTCACCATGGGTGCGTATCGTTCAGCGGAAGTAGAGATCTCAAAAGGGGTGCCTCAGGGCTCCTGTTTAAGCCCAACCCTTTTTAACATTTACGTGGCACCCCTGGCAAGAGTGATGCGTAGGTATGGTTTCATCCCAATATCATACGCTGATGATACACAGCTCCTCTTCCCTTTTAAGACTCTCTCCGCTGATGTTAGGAGCTCTTTTTCATCAGGCATGAAAGCAGTGGCAAACTGGATGTCCTCCATTCTCCTTCAATGTAATGTCAGCAAAACGGAGGTAATGCTGTTTGGAGAAGCTAAAATGCTATGGACTCCAGAGTGGTGGCCGCAAGATCTAGGAGCAGATCCTGAACCCAAACAGGTCGTGAAGAGTCTGGGGATTCGATTCGACCATGATCTGTCACTCAAACAACACACTAACTATATTTCTGGAATATGCTTCCATACCATCAGCCTACTACGCAAAGTTTTCCCTTTGCTACCTGACTCTGCTAGGAAAACTCTCGTTCAGGCACTGATTTTAAGTCGGATTGACTATTGTAATGGCCTGTTGCTTTCAGCCAACGAAGGCGTGTTGGCCAAGCTTCAGGTCATTCAGAACACGGCGGCTCGCTTTGTTCTCAATGCCCCCCCGAGAACTCCCTCCAAACCCCTCCTTGAGCAGCTGCACTGGCTCTCAATCCGACAAAGAGCCAAATTTAAAGTATGCTGTCTGATCCATAAATGTCTAAATGGACAAGGACCCGTCTACCTTGAAAGAAAATGTGTTCCCTATATTCCAACCCGATCTCTCAGGCCCAGTAACAATCTTCTTTTGGTGGTCCCCCGTGCCAAGAAGACCAGACACGGGTGTAAAGCTTTATCTATCTCTGGACCCACCCTATGGAACAGACTCCCTTTGTCTCTGAGACAATGTAAAGAACATCTTACATTCCGCAAACTTCTGAAAACTACTCTGTTCAGAAATGAGATTTAGATTCATTTACTCATAACCTCCGTTACCACTGGCTCCACAAGCGCAGAGATACTCCAGCTGGAGTTAATTCAAGCGCTATACAAACCAGCAAATAAATAAATAAATAAATAAATAAACACGATGCAGCCCCACATAACAGTGCGTCTACGTACAACCAGGTAATTTGCCTCGTACAGCTCACACATAACTTCCAGCAGCACCACATTGTACTGTGTTACCTCGACAACACAACAGCACCACACATCGCCTTCATTACTGTAACGTGGTAGTACGCAACATCAGCACACCACTTCTACATAGCCATCACAGACGGATATTCCAAAACCCACAGGGACCACACACCAAAAGCAGGATTATGATTGGTTTAACTTAACGAGGTACACCCTCAGAGTAACATACAACACCAAGGACACACTCCGCATTGTCAAACATCTGCACATCCGGTATCACACCAACAGCCTAACCACCCTCTTTGTGACTATCATCTACAGCTCTCCAATCCTACACACACAATTTGGCTAAGCCATCTATCAATCAATCAATGAATTCATTTGTT
This sequence comes from Lissotriton helveticus, assembly GCF_964261635.1. NCBI lineage: Eukaryota > Metazoa > Chordata > Amphibia > Caudata > Salamandridae > Lissotriton > Lissotriton helveticus. The sequence continues at coordinate 1,798,435,561 of NC_136057.1, forward strand.
GAGCGCCCTACCTACCCGTGAGGGTGTGAATGCGTTGGGGGGGGCTGCTACAGATGGAAAATCCAGGTCTTGAGAAGTCTTCTGAAGGCCAGCAGTCCTGGGTCTGTCGTAGCCTTGTAGGGAGGGTGTTCCAGGTCTTTGAGGCGAGGTAGGAGAAGGATCTGTCACTGACGGTGGTTTTCCGGATGTGAGGGACGGTGGCAAGTGCGAGGTTTGTAGAGCGGAGGCTGCGTGTGGGTGTGTAGAAGCTGAGTCTGTCGTTATGGTATGCTGTTCCGGCATGGTTAGGAGCTTTCTGTGGTGTGGTGTTATGTGGCCGTGTTGGGGAAATCGACGATCATACGTGGCGAGGCGTTCTGGATGCGTTGCAGCGGTCTCAGGAGTATGGTTGTTGTAGCTGCATAGGGGGCATTTGCGTAATCCAGTGAGCTCATGGAGAGGGCAGGGATGACTGTTTCTCACATGTTTGAGGGGATCCATTTGAAGATCCTGCGGAGCATTCAGAGGGTGTCGAAGCAGGAAGCTGAGATGGCGTTGTCCGGCTTGGTCATGGAGAGAGAGGATTTGAGGATGACCCACAGGTTGCGTGCATGGTTGGTGGGTTCTGGGGCTGTTCCTAGCAATGTTGGCCACCTTGAGTCATCACAGGCTGAGGTGGTGGGGCTGGGGATGAGGACCTCCGTTTAGTCAGAATTGTGCTTCAGCCTGCTGTCCTTCATCCATTTGGCAACGGCCTTCATTCCTCTGTGGAGTTTTCCTTTGGCAGTGTGTGGTTCTTCGGTGAGGGATATTATCAGCTGGGTGTAATTGGCGTAGGAGATGATGTTGAGGCTATGTTGTAGTGCAACATGGGTGAGTGGTGCCATGTGGATATTGTTCAACGTCGGGCTGAGGGATGATCCCGGTGGGACGCTGCGGTTGGTCTCAGTGGTCTTCGAACGGAAGTGTGGGAGGCAGACGCTCTGGGCTCTGCCGGAGAGGAAGGATGTGGCCCAGGCCAGGGCAGTCTCTTGGATTCTGGCGTAATGGCTGCGTGCTGTTAGGGTGTCTTGGCAGACCGTGTGGAAGGTTGGTGATAGGTCCAGAAGGATGAGGGCGGCTGTTTCTCCTTTGTCCATGAGGATGCTGATGTCGTCGTTGGCGGTGATGAGTGCGGTGTCCGTGCTGTGGTTGCTGCGGAATCCAGACGGGGATGGTCCCATGATGTTTTTGTCTTCGAGGTAACGGCTCAGCAGTCTGTTGACGATCTTCTACGTGACCTTTTCTGTGAAGGGGAGATGGCCCTGAAGTTCTTGAGGTATTTGGGGTCCGCCTTTTGTTTATTCACTAAGGTGTTGATCTCAGCATTCTCCCAGCTCCCACTGAAGGTAGCTGTCTCAAAGGATATGTTTATTGTTTTTTGGAGAAGAGGTGCGCTGGCTTAGCTGGATTGTTTGAAAATGTTGAGAAGCCATGTGTCAGATGTGGATCCGGAGTGGATGGATTCCATGGTCCTGATGGTGTTTTTGTCGCTGACGTTGTACCAGGCGGTCAGGTTATTTTTGTGGGTGTTGGTCTACGGGGGGGGGTGGACTCGTTTGTGGGTGTGGGGGTAGCGGTGTGGAAGCTGTTGTGGATGTCGATGATCTTACGGTGTAAGAAGGTGGAGAGTGAGTCACACAGGTCTTGTGATGGTGGTATGTCATTGGTGTTGTAGGTGGGAGTTGTGAGTTCAATCACGATGTTGATGTGCTGTTTGCTGTTGTGTACATTGCTGTCTAGGCTGTCCTGTTGGCGGTCCTGATGAGTTGGTGGTGATTGTGCGTGACGCTCTTGTGTGCGGTGTAGCTGTCTGATGTTTGGTTGCGGAGCCAGCTCCTCTACAGCTTCCGACAGGTGCACTTGGAGGTCCTGAGCTCTTCGGTGGACCATGCGGCTATCTTGTTGCTGTGATAGGTGGCGGAGGTCTTGAGTGTGGCGAGGGTGTCGGCGCAGTCGTTGATCCACTGTTTAAGGGTGATAGCTGCGGAGTCAGGATAGGTGTGATCGGCGGGTGGTCCCAGGGTGAGGATGGCGGTCAGTTAGTCCACGGTGGCCTTGCACCAGCAGCGGCGTGGGATGTGCTGTGTGCGGGGTGGTGTGGTGGGTTTACTGAAGATGAAGTCGAGGCATCTGTAGACTGTCCAGTGGTGTTCAGTGGTGTGGTTGAAGGAGACGTGTGGAGTTGCGGAGAAGATGGGGTCCTGTGTGTGTCCAACGATGTGGGTGGGTGTTGTCACGAGTACTATAAATCCGAGGTTGACAAGGTTGTCAGGGCAGTGAAGTTTGCGTTGTTGTTGTTCTCAAGCTGGAAGTTCATGTCCCCAAGGAGGATGTAATCCGTGTAGCCGATGGCTTGTCTGCTGATGAGGTCAGCAATGGTGTTGATGTATTTTGGTAGGGGTCCAGGTGGTCTGTCGATGAGTGTTCCTCTGAGGGTGTTGTTGGCGTCAGTGTGGATCTGTAAGTGCATGTGCTAGGCGGTGGGGAGGGTGTAGTTGGTGTTGGTAGTGACTCTGGGAGTGTTCATGTGGATGATGGCGATTCCTCCTCCCACTCTGTTGGTGCGGTGTCTGCGGGAGATCTTATAGCCTTCTGGGATGGCTATGGCGATGTCTGATTACGAGGTGGTGTTCAGCCTGGTCGCAGTCAACGGCACCAGCCAGACCAACTACAGCAACAACCTCTACACAGGTACAAGAACCAGACTCCAGGAGTACTTGTGCAAATCCAGGGTGCATGCACACACCTCTTCCTCAACATCCCCTGCTACTGCCCCATGACCGTCCACCTGAGATACCTACAATAGTCCCACAGTCAACTGCAGGTTTACCTTCATACTCCTCAGCCACACTCAGTAGGCACTCCACAGGCCCAGGCCAATAAACTAATATGGACGTCTACCATCCAACACCCCGTTGCCCACAGTCCGTCCTGCCCCCCTTGGCCTGGGCACCATTCATCACATCCACAGTACAACTGCATGCGGCTGATAGTTCTCATACCTCCGAACACAGATCCTAGTACTCCTTCCGTGGACACCTACATATTACCCATGATCTGTACACCTCCAAGTGACTCTTCTGTACCTGTCTGTAATTGCAGTATTGCAAGCCACCCCCCTTCAGCATTTTGTAACCACCACGGGTGTGCATTGCCATCCATGTATGTAGTTGTTGGAATATTGTGACCTATGTGTGTCCTCAACCAGACTCAGATCCCAGTGTGTGGATGGCTGCAGTTTGTTCAACACTCTGGCATTTTATACATGTCGCCACACATATGTTTTTGACTCTGGATAGAAAACCTCTCCACAAATGCGTTTTATGTTATTTAGATTTATTTTCTGATCTTGTGCGGGAAACGTGAGTAGGTGCTGTACAAAAAGGGGGGAATCCAAAGTTCACAGCTGGAGATGTGATGCCTTACAGTTTGAGTCAACAGAGTCCAGGCCACAGTGCTTGGCATCATTGGGCACACTGCGACCAGCAAGTCCATGTGGGAGAGTCAATAAGGTGATGCTGTTGCACACAAAGGCAAGATGCCAGACCAGGTGACCCTGGAGTTGTGCATAGCCCACTGCCTCTCAACGTCTTAGCCGTGGACGACTCACCTTCCTTGTGGGACCCTCACGTGCAGGCCTTGTCGATGCCTGGGACGCTCCGTCAGACAATTCCTCCTCCTCCTCCTCCCTCCCTGTGGCCGGTGTTGGTCTTTGCCTTGATGTTTCTGGCCTGGTGACACAGGGAGGGTGCTGCATGTTGACAGCAATCTGACGGAGTGTTTGGCTTATTTCCCAATGCACCGTCAAGAGCTCATCCAGTCTTGCCTCCATCTGTCCCTGGTGTTGTTGGTGACTGGCATGTTCCTTGACCTGATGATTTTTAATTTCGTTGAGGGCCTCCACTACCTGGCTGAACTCTCTGGTGTCCCGCCGGGATGCCTCCATGATGTTTCAGAGTTCTGACATGCCGGGCCCTGCAGATTGCTGGTCAGGTTCTCACCTCCGCCTTGCGCCACTCCCACCACCCCTGCCCACACGAGCTTGGCCTGCGCTTGTGGGCACATCGGATCGACGGGACCCATGAATGATGGCAGTGGTGGTGTTGTCTGCCACCTCCTGGGTGCCCGGCGAACCTTGTCCCTCATTGTCAGACTGGCTCTGTTGTGGATTATGGGCAGGGCTCCGTGCTGTCTGCTGGGATGTGGCGGGAATGGGTGTGGTGGTTGGCACAGATGTATCTGATCCAGCTGCTGCACGGGTTTGGGATCCAGAGAGGCCAGGTTGGGTGGGGTCAGCCACGGTGTGTTGAGAGGCGTCGCTGTCGGTGGGGTCAGGGTCCTGCTGAGCCTGGGACTGGGATCCATTTCCCCCCTGGTTGGGGGTAGTTTCCACACATTGCCCTGTGGGTGTGAGTGACAGACACTGTTAATGCACTATCATGCAACATCCAATTTTGATATACATTGTCGTTAGCACTGTTCCACCTGCTTTGGATTGTTGTCATTGTTCACTTGTGTATGGGTATGTTGTGGGATCAGATTGACATGTGCTCAGTGGTCATTGACATGTTCGGTACTGGTTTACAATGACTGGCACAGCCATTGCTGTGGCTTGTGTCACCAGCATGACACAGATCCAGCTGTGCTCTGTGTGGCCCAATCTGCACAATGCAGCGTCAATCCTTATGCCTGGTTCAAGCATGCACAGGGTTTAAATGCAGCATGTTTATGATAGAGACTGAGTGGAATTTTTCTGATTTCAGTCAGCAACTTTTTTGAGGTGTTGCTGTGCCATGACGGCCACACACTGCCAACCCCCCTGGACCAGTACACCTACTTCTGGCACAGGGCTTTAGAACATGGCACTTCTCCAAGATTTATTTATTTATTTATTTATTTATAGTGTTTTATATAGTGCGGACAAGACCCGTGGGTATCAGAGCGCTTAACAAATGGGATTACAGATTGACATTATAGTAGCAGTTATAGCAGCAAAACATATATAGAGGTAGAAGACGGTATGCTATCTGGGGTGATTAGATAGGGGATTACATATTGACATAGAAGATTAAAAAGTTAACATTATAGTAGCAGTTATAGCAGCAAAACAAATATAGAGGTAGGAGGTAATGTGCTATCTAGGGTGATTAGGTAAATATATTCCTAACCCCTGAGCAGTTAGCGTTAGGGGGTGCATATCGTTTAGGTTGTGTCATAGTCATACAGTCAAGTTCTATGAGGTAGGATTGTATATTATTAACAGGTCAATATCAGAGTAGTTAGCAATAAGAGTAGAATGGGTATAGCTAGATGCATCGATCATAAATATTAACCGGTTAAGGTGGGGGTAATATCTTCAGGTGAGAGACATAGTGCAGATATCACCTAATAATGAGGTAGCAATAGAGTGTAAAGCCGAAGCTTGGGTGGAATCAGTCATTTGTCTTATTGGTCTTCCAATAGTTCATGGTGACTCCAGTCCTCTTTGGCAGAAATGTTCATATCACTGGTCTGTGGGCATCTCTATGTAGGGTATTTACTCATTATGTGGCTTTTCAGTTCCCTTTTAAATGCTGCGGTATTTTGAATCTTCCTGATGTAAGGAGGGAGTGAATTCCAGACTCTGGGGGCGGCACCCGAAAAAGCTCGGTCATAGGTCTTTTTTTCTGGAAGAAGGCCGGCCGCAATAGCAGATCTTTAGAACTTCTAGTTGATCTGTTACCTCCCGATATCTTAATTTTCTTGGCTAGATATCTCGGCATGTTGTAGTGGACCGCTTTATGTGTGATGCAGGCCATCTTCATTTTAATTCTAGCATCGTAGGGTAACCAGTTTAGTGCCTTCAGGTGAGGAGATATGTGGTCGAATTTCCTCGTTCCTGTGATGAGTCTTGCCGCGGCGTTGAGACAGGCTTTTAGTGGTGCAGTGGATGTTTTCGTTAGGCCAGCTAACGTAGTGCAGCCATATTCGATCCTTGAGATAACTAGCGATTGGATAGCAAGTTTTAGATCTGCTTCAGAGATAAAGGGTTTCAATTTCCTTAGATAGTTCAAGTGGAAGCGGGCGCCCTTGGCCATTGAGTTGATGTGATCTTTCATGTCTAGGTTCTTGTCTAGTGTAATTCCTAGTGATTTGGCTGAATTAACTAGGGTCGGGGTGCAGTTAAGCGCAGTCACCAATTTCACCCATTCCTTTGCCTCTGTATGACTCCTTGTCGGTGAGATTAACAGGAATTCTGTTTTATTGGCATTCAGTTTCAGGTGATTGGCTGTTAGCCAATGCAATGCTCTCTTTAGCGTTTCATTCATAAGGTCAATGTCATCACTGCAGGCAATCTTCATATATATTTATATATATAAGATGCATCACTTTGTCAATGCCCAGGTCCATGGTGCTACTTAAGTGCATCCACAGTGTCCAAAAGCTGTGGCTACAGCATTGTGTGAGAGGCACAATGGACTTGTGATTCAGCACTGTGCATTTTTTGCTTGGATGCGTCATCAGATCAGTATTTGTTTTGTTGTGTTACATGACGATTGTGACAGTGGTGCACTCCATTGCCTGTCCCCAGAGGCTCTGTTTCTGTAAGGGGTGTGTGTGAGACAGGCCATGCTAGTAGTTTGAGTGTGATTTGCAAGTGGACGTCCCTCGTGGTGTGTCTGTCCCCCCATGAAGCATGCTGCCATGATGGTGGTTGTGAGTTCCTGTGCAGGATATCTGACCTTGTCCTGGTGTTAGTATTTACACTGGTCACAGGAGGGCCTTGTGCCGCCTACACCAAGGCCCAGTGTCAGCTATCTTGTCAGTACTTTCACACTCCCTGTGCATTGGCATGGTGCATGGGTGTGTACCTGGGCCATATGGGATGAGTGCAGACTCCTACCCTATACCTTGCACCCTCTCACCCTCCCCCTTCCAGCCTTCTGGCACTCCCCTTGCACCTACCCCCATACTGTTAGGCACTGCTGGGAGTCCTCTGCACCCACCCACATACCACCCCCATACTTTTAGGCACTGCTGGGAGTCATAGCCACCCACCCCCATACTGTTAGGCACTGCTGGGAGTCATAGCCACCCACCCACATACTGTTAGGCACTGTTGGGAGTCATAGACACCCACCCACATACTGTAAGGCACTGCTAGGAGTCCCCCGATGTTACATGAGTTGTTTGTATACTCACCAGGCTCCACGACTCCTTGGATTCCATGAACTCCCACCGGTGGTAGCAGGGCCATGACTTTCTCCTCCCAGGGATGGTATTGTGCAGGTCTGCAGGGACCACCACCTCCAGTGTGGTGTGCATTGGCGTAGTCTTCGTCCATCTTCCTCTTGACCATCCTCCGCAGATCGTACCACCTGGCCTGGCAATCCCTCTTGGTGCGCCTGATGGGTGTAACAGCATTTACCTTATCAACGATCCTCTCCCACAGGCGTGTTTTCTTTTTTGTCTGACCAATGCACCAAACAGCTGTGGCTTAACTCTGATGACTTCATCTGTAAGGATCTCCATCTCCGTGTTAGTGAACTTTGGATTCTTTGGTGTGGTCATGGTGTGGGGTGTATGTGATTGGTGGGGTGATGGTGTTTATGGATGAGGGTGTGTGGGTCTGATTGTGAAGGGGGTGGTGTGGGTGTGAATGAGATAGGGTGTATGTGTGAAGGTGCATGAGTGCAGTTGTTGGTGTCCTGTCAGTGTCTTTGCGCACATAAGTATGTTGCAAAGGACGATCGGTTGTATGTGTGGGCCCTTTTATTGGTCCATTTGTGGGTGTGGCTTATTTTGAATTTTTGGTGGGTGTGTTATAAGGGGTGGGTGTGACTTGGGCCCTCTGTTTGGCTGTTTGGATGTGGCCAGGACATTGTTTTCCAATGGTGTATACACAGGAGACATGTTTAGTGGTGTTGTGCGACTCGTTTGCACCCTCCTTGTGCTGGTTTCGGGGTTCGCGTGCGCTTTATTAGTGGGGGGGGTGCGGTTCGTATTTGTTGGTGCTGCTGGCTCATATGGGACATTTTTGGTGTGTTCACGTACGCTTTCTTGAGTGGTGTGCGGTTCGTATTTGTTGGTGCGGCTGACTGATACGGTCCGTTTTCATGGTGGGAGCTCACGTACGCTTTATTGAGGGGTGTGCGGGTCGCATTTGTTGGTGCGGCTGGCTAATACGGTCCGTTTTCAGGGTGGGGGTTCGCGTATGCTTTATTGAGGGGTGTGCGAGTCGTATTTGTTGGTGCGGCCGACTGATACGGTCCTTTTTCGGGTTGAGGGGTTGCGCACGCTTTATTGAGGGGTGTGCGGGTCGTATTTGCTGCTGCGGCTGACTGATACGGTCCGTTTTAGGGGTGGGGGTTCGCGTACGCTTTATTGAGGGGTGTGCGGTTCGTATTTGTTGGTGCGGCTCACTCATACACGATGTTTTCCGTACGAATCATGCTTCATGCGCGACTACGTTTGCCCCTACAAATCGCGTACTCGGTCCCCGGTCTGGATCGTACTTGTTTGGTCGTACGGCATGTTTACAAATCGTATGGTTTGAGTTCCGACGCCATTTCGTATGGGTCTTCGATTATGGTTCGTACGGGTCGCTGATATTCGGACGTATTTTAGGGATACGGATCGTACTACGCAGTTCAGACGGTCTTTTTTCATTCGTATGGAGACGGCTACGAATACGATTCGTACGACATTTTTTTCTCCCGAATCGGAATCGACCCCCAAGTGTCACAGTCCTCCACATGTGGTGCGATCCCCATTGGTAAACAGATTGTCAGAATTCTGTGTTTCTCATGAGGTGTACTATCAGGAAATACTGCCTCTATCTGAGTAATTTTTTGGGCTAACCAAAACTGAATTTGCTCCCTTTTTACGGGTAATTTACCAATGACTGATTGAATAGTCTGTGGTGTGATTTTGTTTGTGTTCCCCTGGTGAGGGGTGTGCTGTGGAATCCTTACAGTAGGTTGGACTGTTAAGGTCTGCATGACATATTGAACCAATTGTCTATGTATTTTAATTAACTGTTTTAGCTGTACTAACAGTTCTGGACCTGTCATGTTTTCAATGTCAGGATGTGGTGTATAGCTGGCTAGTACCGGCCATGTTGCTCCTGGTCTACCTAGCGGATCGAGCCTGGTTATGTGATTTTCATGTTGTAGGGCGCCTTTAAACCAGAGCTGATGCTCTTGGTAAGTTAATGGAATTTCAACGTCCTCGTAAGGAACGTAATCCGCTGGAGGTTCCTCTACTTGGTAGTAGTGGAACTCACGTGTTCCTGCATCTGCTGGAGGAATCCATGAATAGAATACTTCTGTCTGCCGATATTCATGTGTCTCTATAACAAAGATTACTTTACCACCTCTCGATGATACCCCATTATTTATGAGTTTGTAAGTTATAGTTTTTCTTACATTTACCGGGATGATTATAACATTTGGGTCATTCTGTATGAGATTTCTGTCATCTAAAACTGCTTGAGCTGCAGCTCTAGCTAATTCGTCGTCACTAGTCGACATTTTGTTGCAGAGCAAGTTTCAAGGAAACAAAGATTAGGTGCACAATATTTTGGAACACTGTATCCTTCAACGTTGAACAAACCAAAAACTAATACATAGGATTTTTGTCCTACTCAGTTTTGGCGGATATTTATCCTTTTACCCACTCCAGACGTCTATTGGAGTATTTCACAGGAAAAAGGTCTGTGTGAAAAGCACGACTGAGTTACTCTAGTATCTAGCGTTAAATTATCGCCTTACCAAACGTTGGGCGCCATGTAGTGTAGTTCCTATATTCCCAATAGGCTCTGCGCATTGGAATAACATATACTATAGTTTAGACGGATCACTGAAATAATATTGAGTACAAAAATATAGACATAAAAATATCGAGGATAAAATATTGACTACAAAAATATTGAATTCCTATCTACAAACAGGTAAGTACAAAAATATTGAATCAAAAATATCGTTTAAAAATTATATAGTTAGTCAAAATATCGAATTTTTGTAAATGTCTTAAAAGTAATTTAAAATAAATGAAATATTAAAAATAATTAACTAACAAATACTTTAAAATACTTAAATAACCTTAAAATTAGAAAATAATTAATTTAAGATAAAAAACATGCAATTTTATTTTTTAAAACATATATATATATATATATATATATATATTCACATGATATTCATAAAAAACATACAATATTTTTACCATAGGATAGCAGGAGGGTAACATGTACTATTACCACTCCAGTGAGTGCAACAGTAGGGAAAGCATTGGATAGTGTAGCGGTAAAAATTACTATTCCCACTCCAGTGATTGCAACAGTAGGGAAAGCGTTGGATAGCGTACAGGTAAAAATTACTATTCCCACTCCAGATAGTGCAACAGTAGGGAAAGCGTTGGATAGCGTAGGAGTAAAAATTACTATTCCCACTCCAGTGAGTGCAACAGTAGGGAAAGCATTGGATAGCGTAGGGGTAAAAATGACTATTCCCACTCCAGTGAGTGCAACAGTAGGGAAAGCGTTGGATAGCGTAGGGGTAAAAATGACTATTCCGACTCCAGAGAGTGCAACAGTAGGGAAAGCGCTGGATAGCGTAGGGGTAAAAATTACTATTCCCACTCCAGAGAGTGCAACAGTAGGGAAAGCGTTGGATAGCGGGAGGGTAAAAATTACTATTCCCACTCCAGAGAGAGCAACAGTAGGGAAAGCGTTGGATAGCGTAGGGGTAAAAATTACTATTCCCACTCCAGATATACACAAAATATATACTTTTCACACATATACTAACATACAAAACACTTAAAAAATTTAGATATTATTAAAAATTCAATATATTTTAATAACCTATATTATATACTTCGATATTTTGACTTTCTATATTTATAAAAATCAATATTACATTACTTACCTTAAATTCGATATTTTTGCTTACTATATTCTGTCCATTCGATATTTGTCCATTCTATATTTTGAAGTCGATATTTATGTAATTCGATATTTTTTACTCGATATTTTGTCTGTATACCAGTTTAGAAGTAGGACTGAGGTCGACTAGGTCTCTATCGCATATATTAGACTTAATTGTGAGTGCCAGCTAGCTCAGAGGACACTAGAAACTTTCTCGAATTCATAAAAAGGGATTAGTTTCTGACAACCACATAAACATGACAACTTTATTTCCCAAGAATAAGAAATCAATCTCTAGAGTCGCGGAAACAATAGATGGCTATTTTACTGAGTCAATCGTGCATGCTTCGTTTTACCAGAGGTGCTGAGAAAATAGAGAGACTGGCGTTTTCAATAAAAAGTATTTATTGAACAGTCTTCTTTCTCAGACATAAGAAATGTACTGCCACAATCGTACTACTGGTTATAAAGTATAATGCGTACAGTATGAATAGTATTATAAAATAATACTGTAAAAGCATGGTATGGTTTCTAAGCCATATAAAATAACATAAGATACATACATTAATAAATAATGACTAAAAGTACTCAACTGGTGCTTCTAAAATACGCCTACCCCGGTGTACATAACCTAGGTCTAGTACGAGGGAAGAAGTAAGTGAGGTGTAGCTTAAGTTTAGTATTCTTTTGCCAAGAATCTTTTCCAAGAATTCTCTAAGGGTCTAATCGGCTCTGTACCTTGGTTTTAGAATGAAGGAGGTCTTGTATCTCTCTCTCAGGACTCGATTTCCCAGCAACCCGCAAGGGTAACCTGGAAACACTGGAGCTGGATTTCTCGGCAGGAGAAAAGACAGCGTCTCTCAGTGCGACAGCTGGAGGGTCGGCTTCCTTCATCACTTGCTGCTGCAGGGCGCATTGGGCAAGTACATAGTCGAACTGCTCCAAACCACCATGTGTTTGTCTGGGCAAATGTAGGCATATTTATACCTTGAAGGTGCCGAGTTTGACGTATGATTGGACATAATAACGTCATAAAAGACTCAGGGGCATATTATCAAGGGGGTTTATCTCCGCTTTTTTGGCTTTAAAAGCCAAGAAAGCGGAGATAAAATTATCTCCCTATTACCTAGCTGGCGCTAACACCAGTTAGCGACAGCTAGTAGGAGATAGCGACCATCTTGGGCCCCACTTTGCATGTCAGTGATATTTATCACTAATGACATGCAAAGTGGGCGTGCCAAGATGTTAGCGACTGGAAACAGTCGCTAACATCGCTATCTCCTATTACCAACTTTTGGAGATATTCACGCTAAGCGCGAATATCTCCAAAAGCTAACACCTGCCCTGATCAGTTCTTCGCCATGTTATCCAATGGGAGGTGGATAACATGGTTAAGAGCATTAGCTCGGTAATGCATGAATATCGCTGACTTTTCAGCGATATTCATGCATTGCGGCCGTTTTTTATCGCATTTGCGATAAACCTTGGTAATACCAAGGTTTATCTGCGGTAAAAATCGCCGCAGCTCAGCGGTAAAATTTTGTCTCTAACCAAGCAATAGTGATAATTATCGCTATTGCTTGGTAATATGCCCCTCCGTTCTTTGAAAATTCCATGATTTCCTAGATAAATTAGTATTCAGGCAAGGGGAAGTCTCTAGCTGCTGAAGGCGTGTTTTTCCAAGAAATCCTTGTGGATTCTCGGAACTTAGTGGAAGTAGCCATGCCGTATTTGGGCTGCATAGGCTCAGTCTAAATAAGGGTATGATTTCTATGCCTATATAAGGATTGGGTGATTTATACCTATATATGGGCATGAATCGGGAAAATTACACTAGGGTCCTAGATTCGTACATAACAAGGGTCAACCACTAAAGTCTCTAAATAAACTTCAGCCAAAACCCTGTTAGCTATGGCCCAGATTAAACAGGCCTAAATTAGAGGCAATGTGTAAAGTATTTAGGCAGTAGTAAAACAGTAATAAAGTAGAAATGTAAAACAGTAAAAATTCGAAAAGGACTTTGAAACGCAGAGTAAAATATAAGAAACAAAATGACAAAAATCCAATAAGGGAAACCAGAGATGTGAATATTAAAAAAGTTTTAAGAAAAATTTGAACCAAAAAGCACAAAGTGCCAATGATAGTGGAGGGTCTCTGTAGAAAAATACCTTGGGCACAATTTGATATTTCCTATGGAGGAGGCAATCCTGTTGCAATGAAAAAGGCTGTGAGAGCATTTTTCCTGTAAGGATGTGTTTCATATTGAATTTTAGATTTGAGTTGAGGTTTCCAGCGCACACATGTATTCTCGTAAGTCCAGTCTTTGGCTGTGATTTCTGTTTCAGCTCGCTATGGAGGTATACCAACTGACCCGGGGTGTGAGAAGTTGGCCTGGCACATGATGTACACTATTCTAGTGGGCACCTTGCACCAGTCTAAAAGACCCTTATTGATGGTAGGTTTTAAGTCAACCTTATAGAAAGTTATCCTAGTGGTAGCTGTGGAGAGCAGCCTTCAGGCTAAGACTTAGAGGCGAAGTTAAGTTAGTTGTTTTACCAAATATAATTTCTTGAATGATCATATGAAAGCACACCACACAAGGTATATATCAAATATATATGTATTTATTCTAAACACAACCCCTCTGGACTCTTTATGAGGTCAGAGTTAAAAGTACAATACAAGGAACTTAATTAGCATACGATAAGTTGCACAGTATACGTTATGACCTAGGGGCCTCACAAACCATATACTAAAATAGTGGTATAAGAACCACGTGAAGGTTAAAAAGCAGGTCTAGGGCCAGTAGAACCGCTGGGGCTTCCAAGAACCACCCATGGTAGAGACACAGGAGGCCCTTGGGGGATGCGTGCAGTGTATAAACACAGCCGCGGATCACCATTGACTTTCTATGGAGAACAAACAAGTTACAATTTTAAAGATTAAGGGCACTTAGAGGTGAACTATGATGAAACCCTTTTAGACTAGACCACTTAGAGAGTCAAGACCCACGGGAGCACCGGAGTACTTGTCTTACCTCACCCAGGGAAGCCGGGTGCATAGGTGTCTTTTGGTGTCGGGTTTCGTCGTCGATTCCTATGGAGAGCTGTGAAGAAATGCTGCGGGCGACCATAGGAAAAGTGTCCGGGTGTATCAAAGGTAACCCTGGGCGGGCGGCTACGTTCCGTGCACGGAGTGTGCGTAGTGCCGGCTTCTACGCATTTTGCGTAGCAGGCGTAGAATCCGGCACTATGCACGCTCCGCAGACGGAGCGTAGCTGGCCGCCACCCGCCTCCCTCCCGCCCTCCCTAAATACTTTAAATTAAAAGCGGAAAAGAATTAAAAGGCACTTACCTTGCCCGCCGCTGCCCGCCGCGTCCCCGGGGCTCGCTATCTTCATGGCTTCCGTCTTGTGTATCTAATGCGCATGCGCGAGCGGCCGCGCATGCGCATTTCTCGCGAGAAATGCGCATGCGCGGTCGCCCGCGCATGCGCATTAGATACACAAGACGGAAGCCATGAAGATAGCGAGCCCCGGGGACGCGGCGGGCAGCGGCGGGCAGCGGCGGGCAAGGTAAGTGCCTTTTAATTCTTTTCCACTTTTAATTTAAAGTATTTAGGGAGGGCGGGAGGGAGGCCTGCGGTGCGTAGTGGGGCTACGCGGAGTGCGGAGGTGGGCGTAGTTTCTCGCCCACTTCACGTAGCTCCACGAAGCCCCACTACGCCCACTACGCCCAGGGTTAATCAAAGGGTGGATTGGAGATTTGAAGAACCTGAAAGCAGAGGGGACAGTGTCTGGGTCACTAGCCAGTGACCAGGATGGCGAGGAGAAGATGCCAGCCGATGTCGGGTGATTTCAGGTGAGAGGTGAAGCTTGACTCTTCAGCCACGAGGACCAGGAGGCGTCCATGACAACCAGGAGCTGGATTCAAGCTGTCCCACAAAGGATGTCAAGTGCTGCAGTGTCAGAATCTGGAGTGGACCCAACAAGCCTTGGCAACAGCAATTCACGCAAGATGACAAGATTGGCTTCGGTTCAGACCAGCAAGGTCTGAGGGACTTCTCCTTTGGAGAGGAGTGAGATCACCTCTGGCGCAACCAGGAAAACTTAAGAAATCAGGGATTGGCCTTCATGGGGGCTCACTAACCAACCGACTAGGAACCGCAAAGGCGCCTCGAATGCAGTGAAGAAAGGGGACTCACGGGTCACTCGTGGAATGCTGGCCTCTGTACTTCGGTGCAAAAGGTGCTCCGGGCAGGGGCTTCCAATACCCCAATGCACAACTTCGGGATACCTCGGAAAGTAGGTGCAGTTGGAAAAATGCAGGATGTCTAGGAGTTCCGGTCCCACGTCTCTCATGTCAGCTATGGGTCTCAGCTTTGCTGGGAGCTCGCATCAGCTTCAGAGATGTCTGGAAGTCTGTGTCCTGTGTCACAGATTCTTTGGGATCCGGCAAGAGCCTCAAAAATGCAGACTGGCAAAGATGCATTTGGTGCCTGTTTGAGCAGGGTGTTCACTTCTTGACCACAAGGGAGATCTTCCAGGCGATATGGAATGTTGAAGGTCCAAGATATATGTTGCAGAGTTTTGTCCAGGGTAATCTAAAGTCCTAGGGACTGAGATCCTATTCTTATAGCAAGTTTAGGGGTTGGACTAACTCTAAGGTCCCTCCTATGGGTGGACCTGGGGAGGGTGTGGTTACACCCCTTCCCCTTTGTCCAGTTTTGCGCCATGCACATTTGTGCATGTACACCTGTGCCATGTGGCACACAGACATGCCCTAAGGGCATGTATGTGTGTCACATGGCACACAAGCCAGAAACAGGGATGCAACAGGGTGTCAAAGTGACACCCTGTCCCCCTTGTAAATTCGGTATTTTTACCGATTCGGTAATTACCAAATCGGTATCTGCCATTGAATCCTATGGGCTTCAAGGCCCTTAGGAATGAATGACAAATACCGATTCTGTAATTACAGAATCGGTAAATACCGAATCATACCGATTCGGTATTTGTTACCGAATTTCTACCTACATTTGAATTACCGATTCATGAATACCGAATTGGTAAAATTCGGTATTTATGAATCGGTAATTCACATTTACCTACATCTAGGCCTATGTGTCTATATATAAAGGTAGATATAGGTATACTATATCTAAGTAAGGGGTACTTACACCACCTTACTCAGGCTGCAAGTGCAGACCTGTGGTGTCAGTTTGGAAGGCTAACCAGGGATGGCACAATACAAGCTTCAGCCCCTGGTAGGCCTCTCGGGTCCCTAAGGTACCATATACAGGGACTCATAAGGGTGACCCAGTAACCAATCAGATATGTACCTAAAGTGCCTGGTATCAATTTAGAGAGACAACAGCTAGGCTGTGGGCTTGATTAGCAGGGCCACAGCCATACTAAAGTCGAAAAACCAGTGAAACACAGCAAAAAGTGGGGGTAACCATAGGAAGCAGACCCTAATCTCCTACACGGGGTATCAACACAAACAAGTATTTCCAGCACATTCCTGCTCTGGTACATTAAACTTTTACATGTTCTACTTTTAAATACCATGAAATCTGCCCTATAGGCAGTAAGGCCTACTTAGGGGCTCCCTTTTTAGTAGGGCTGAATCGGGCTGAAATCACCCGCCTTCAGCGTGTACAGAATACAGCGGCTAGAGCAGTTGTGGGTTTACCCAGATTCTGCTCCACTACTAACACCCTGCGTTCTTTGCATTGGTTGCCGATTGCGCAAAGGATCCAGTTAAAGTACTTTGTGTGGCGTACAAGATCCTTAAGGGCTCTCCTGCCTTGATTCTTTCAAATCTCTTGTCCCTTTATGTTCCGGTCCGTTCTTTAAGATCATCGGACCTTGTACTTGCAGTCGTTCCCCGTTTCAAGCGCAGCCGTGCTGGAGGCCGCTCATTTCAAGTACGTGCCGCGGTTCTGTGGAATTCTCTCCCCTTAGAGATACGTGCCCTTGGCGATCTGCTCTCTTTCCGAAGAGCTGTTAAGACTTTCCTGTTCTTTTAAATCATCTTTTTTAGTCTCTTCGGTTGTGTTGTGTTTTCACCTTGTTGGGCGCCAGGACGCTCCTTTGCTGGAGCATCTGTGCGCATAATAAATGCTTCTAACATAACATAACATGTATAAATATTTAAGTGTTAGGCCGGTCAAAAAGGGTTATTTTGACTGGTTAAATTTGCCATTTAAATCTGGGCAGCCAGGTCACTGATGGTAGGTCTGCAGTCATGTTTGCATTGTCACTGCAGTGAGTGGCACAATGAGGAGTTGCAGCCCACTGGTGACATTTACCTTACATGTCCTGGGTACACTGTGGGCACCATAAACTAGGGACTGGAAGGTAAGTTAAATATTCCAGAAAGGGATATGCCAATTTGATCATGTTGAAAAGAGGACCACAAGCAATTTTCCACTAGTTAGTAGAGGTATCGTCCGCAGAGTTTTACAGTCAGGAAAATCAAGGACCAACAAAAAGGAACAGGAATTCGGAGCCACCCTGCAGAAAGGGCAAATTTCCAACAAGAATAAAATTGGCAAATAATTTAGTTGATGTGCTGAAGATATTTTCTTCCTGGTGCAAAGCAAGACATTGATTAGAAACGGAAATTCGTCTTATTTTAATAATGTTCAGAACTTGATTAAGGTTTCTAAAGTTTTCAAATGTCCTAAATCCTTGTCATATTATGGTAGTTAATAATTCCAGATTAAAGAGCTCCCATACAGCCTCAAAGTTTGAAATTATGATTAATTTTAAGTTACAAATGTCACATACGTGTTGAAAAAAGGTGGTATTTGTAATAAAATATATATATATATATTTATGCCGAAATCATTTTAGAAGATGTGATCTGATTTTGTTTTCACAACTTACAATTATTGTTTTTCAGTACAATATCTTGTATGTTGGTTGCTCATAATCATAACTATGGTGGATCCAATAATGTCTTAACCTGCATTATGCATAGAATTTCCATTGTAGTCTGTTGTCTATGTTGCTTGATATGCACTAGCACTTTAAATATGGAAGAACCTGTTCAAGCTGTGTCATGTGATCAAGGCCGGGAACTGGCTGAAAAGCATCATGGCGGACTAGCTGGGTGGTAATAAATGACACTTTGTACCAATTTTGGGTCCTCGCTCATTTTTCAAAGTTGTAAAGCTGAAGTTACTAACGAGAGATCGAATATTTACCGGAGTGACTTCTTCCGACTCGAGGAACCCCTTCCCAACAAGCAGGCTTCGGATTTGAAAGTCGGTCCTCCGGTCATCCTCGTCAACGGCTCTGCTGGCTCACACGGCTGCATTGGCGGGGGCACTTAACAGTGTTTTCCTCTAATGGAGCCCCCTGAGGAACAAGCAAAACGGAGAAGCGCCGAGCTCGAGGACTGCTCGGAGGATGCGTAATCAGGAAAAGGAGCTTTCCAGCTACTGTCGGCATACATACAGGTACAAGATATTTTGTCACAAACAGGAGGGAAGGTGTGCACTCTAGGAAACCCTTTGGGCATAAGCCAAACAAGGAGTCTTTCCTAACAGGACATTCATAACAAGCCAATACAAGCCACCAGCTCTGTCCTCAGACACACTCAGGAACAGAGAGACAACGGCAGAGGAAATATTCTCTGACACCGTAATAACATCATAAGGTGCAATTAATGATACTGATAGAGCGCGCGGGTCACCCGACCAATAATTTCGCCACTTCTGGCTTCGGGCCCATATATTTCAAATCACCATATACATTGATCAGATGACCTCACGCTCTGCTATCAGATATTAGTGAGTCCCTTTCGTTGTTCTTCAGCGTACCCGACTTACCATCCACCGACACGGGTACCTATGACCACAATGGATCAGGGAGCTAGCTGTAAAAGGAAAGGCAGCAAAATACAAACCCAACAACTAACATTCAATACCTTTTGTAAAATGACCACGGACAACTGGAAGTTTTAAAGTCTTTATCTAATTTAGTAAATTTCAGAAATAATCAAATTCACAGTAATTAAGCAATCGATAATCAGAATAACAGAAAGTACATAGCTGAATAGCAAATAAGTCAGAGCAACCATTTATAGACTAATGGAATCCGGACACACTTATAATAAAGGATCAGGAATTAGAACGTTTAAGATGAATTACTAAAAGATGGGATAGGCTTTGATTAGGACTGGTATTCTAGATTTATTTCAAGGGAATGAGACAGGAGTTCGGGACATTTACATCTATAGGAGAGTCTATGGAGAGAGACACGCTATGCTTTAAGGCAAAAGTTCTTTAGACAATTTAAGTAAGGAGGTCCTAGACCATATCAGGAAATGACAAACTGCAATGCAAAATATAATTTTCTAACAGGTAGGGTAACATAGAAACACGTTATGAAACAAATGCAAATGACTTTATAATTCAATGGTTGTGGAAAAGCATGGAAAATTAACATATGCAAAGGTATGTCTTTATTAAAGCAAAAGACAGAAATTCAGGAAGGTGTAAGATTCAGAGTGATATTTACCTAGACTGGTGTGAAAACCAAACCCTGGCCACGGGTCAGTTAAGGACAGGAAACCCTCAAGGAAGGATACCCCTCAATGGACAGCAGGTGCAGAATGGACACCCAGGACAGGACAGGAAACCCTCAGATTAGGAATCAGGACAGGACCTCTCGGACAGGACCCTCAGGACAGGACCAGCACCGGCAGTTCGGAAGCAACGCCTGCGCTCCACCCTCACTGCAGCTATCGATCAAGACCCCGATTGGGTCAGCGAACTCCCAGCAAAGTGCTCCGCCAGCACTTTAAGGTTTAGTAAAACCTTAGTCTATGGTCAATTTCGGACAGAGTGCTCCGCAGCTCTCTGTATCTTCAGTCACCTATTGAGTGCGTTGGGTCAGTGACAGGTCAGCTAAACCAGACAAGTCGGACAATTTCCCTAGGAGAACCCAGGGTAGTTATACTGTTTGGGGACGGTGTACCACCCCCCAATGTTGCAAAGTGTCAGAATCCCTCAATTTGGATTGGTCCTAAGGTAGGATTTGGGTAACACACCAATCAGAATAGACTATTTAGAGGCCTAATTTACATCTCTGGGTACCGCCTAGCGAGATTGGGGTTCTCATGAGAAAGTCCAGGGGAATACAATGAATTGTTAACAATTGTTTCAATATGGGCACACATGACTCTGTCCTGCTGGGTCGCAGGTCATTTTCTCAGGAGCATCTTGCCCATCTCTGCCAGCTGGCTGAGTTCCACTGTTCAAGGCTGAACTTCCCCAGGCTTCATGACCTGCGCAGAAGGGACCTTCAAGATGGTTCCCGGCGCAGTCAGACCCCCATTTCCCGCGGTACATGAAAAGTAAGCGAGAACAAATTAATACATAGAAATAAATGTATGTAAACACATCATTGGTCTTGTATTTCAAACTTATCATTATAAAAATATACTATGCAGTTTAAATGTTAGCAACATATACACGTTTCACAAGAGCATTACCACGTTATTCACGAAAGCTGTGTATTACGCATGCGCACCCTTTCCCTCCAAATCTATAACTACGTCAGGTCACGTGAGTGTGACTGACGCATGCGCAGAAGCCATTTACTAAGCGGCGGCCATTTTAAAGACATGGATTAGTTGTATTAGAAATACACGTATGCAAGCTTCCTCTACCTTGTTCGAATATGAAAATAAAAGATTAGTAAGACGTACAAATTATTAATTGATTACACACGGGCGAGTTTCATGACTCGAGCAAGTCGCGAGGCGATGCTTGCTCTATCAATCCCCTCTTTGATGATATTTACTATCATCACAAAAATAATGGAACCAGATGCCAACTTCTTCACACTTTATACAGCTCTATCTCTTCCAACAAGCGATCCAGCTTTTCTTTTTCATTTTTAGTAGGGTGAGAATTTTTCACCTTTTTGTATATCTGATTATTCATTTCCTCTAATTCAAGCTCATCCACACTTCGTTTCACTCCTCTGGCATTCACTTGATGCTTTCCGGTGTGTTTACGACACTTGCAACAGACAAATATGAAAAATAGGATAAGACCTATAATTCCAATTGGCATCAGTACCTTAAACAATAAGCTTTTACCTAAGCTAGCAAACCAATGACCTACATTTGAGAGACCATCTACCAGTCTCTTCCAGGCACTGTCAACCTCGAGTGGTTTGAGTTCCCTTTCCAAATTAGTAATGTTTTTCACATATCTTTTGAGCTGCACACTTTTGTCCGGAATATAAGTGCAACAATGTTGCGCCTTCAACATCCGGCAGACTCCGCCCTCTTTTGCTAATAAAGTATCAAGAGCAAGTCTGTTCTGCAAAACCATTGATCTGATCGCAACCATTTCGGTATTGACCAGCAGAAATCCATGAGCTGTGTCAGTAGACAACACATCCACTATAGTGGACAATTTGCAAATTCTGTGAGTGTTCAGAACCACTCCCACTCCAGGTATCAGTGCACTGAAAATACTACCCATTATTTCACCTATGCTTTCTCTTTTACTACGCACTAAGCCATTAGTATTTTCACTGCTTCCAGCAACTTTGTTCACATGGTATATTTTCGGGAAGACAATGCCAAAATAGCAGCTTCCATACCAGTGATCCGGCAATTTGAAATAAGCCTTGTCCCCACATATATAATAAATTCCAGGAAACACAGGCTCTGACCCATTTTTGAAACCCCAACCTCCAATTACCTTGTAATTATGTTCACATTCACTGGAACCAATGAAAATGTTATTATAGTAGCTAGTCTTCTCGCGGTGAAGACATAGTTTTCCTTTCTTTTCAAAATCCAGCAACAGAGCAGGACCCGCCCCACCATTTGAGGTGCCTTCCATGTTCTCAGCCCATTTTGGCCTTTTCTGTGTTTTGTCATCTGCCTTTCTTTTTATTTTTATTCTTCTCTTCTCTGCCATGTTCAGGAACATCTTTTCCTGCTCACGCAAAGAACAGGTCAAGTTATCTCTGTGTGCGTCACCTATGTCTATATTACCTATAGTCAGAAAGTATTCGCCCATATAGCGAGTAACGTCACTTTTAGTATGTACAGGATTCAAGTTCCCACGTATAGGGAGTTCAGAAAAGATCACGTCATTGTTAGAGTAATAGTACTGTAACGGTCCTCTTTTGTAAAATAAGCTAGCTAAAATGCTACAGGAAATTCCATATGTTAGGGGCAGGTGATGGTATGTCACGCCTTCAGCTACAGAGGTAGGTAGCTTCATGCAGACATAGCAATCTTCAATTTCCATAGTCTCTACATAGTGTATTAACAAGTTTGCGAAAACATTTAAATGCGTTTTATTCTTTACTCCATGATAATGTAGTCCTCCCTCATCTGATGCTTCTAGGTCTTGTTTTGTTTGTCTGAGTGCTCTCTCATGTATTGCTACACTTTGTGTTGTTAGTTCTTCAGTCTCAGTATTTACAATCTCAGTAGGGTCAATATTAGTATTTTTGCTCACCACAAAAGGAATGAAAACTGTTAGTCCTATCCAAATTAATATCAGTATAACTATACTACATACACATACCTTGCAGCATGTTTTGCAACGACTGCAACTAGGTCTACCATTCACGTTTGAATCAGACATTTTGGCTCAGAAGAAGTTTCTCGACCCCTCTTTGTGTCTTTACACCAGTAGCTTACTTTGTGCAAATTCACGGTGGCTCGTCTTCTTCTTCTGCAGAATACTCAGCGACTGGTTCTCCGTCGCTCTCGTCAGTTATATCAAGGTCTTCAAATTCCTCCAAAACGAGAGTCCATTCAGGAGACTTGTACTTTTTGTTTTGTCTTTTTATTCGATCGCTCCTTCTTTTGGAATTGTCTTCTGGTTGTTCTGCTATGCGAGCACTTCTCCTTTCTTCTGCACGTTTTTCTTCTACCGTTTTTATTCTCAGTCTCAATTTCTTTATGTATCCAGGCTCAATGTGCTTTCTTTTCTTAAGTCTTTTAGTTGGCACCGAGACCTCGTTCTCTTCTCTTGCCCTTTTATTTTCATTAGTTTGTGGCAATTCTGCTTCTTCTATTTCCCTTCCTGTCTCACTAGTTCCAGGACTTGCATCTATTTCTTCTGCCTGGTTACTAATCTGGCCTTGTTCAGGAGAATTTTGGTTTTGCTTTTCAAATGTCTCTGTTTCTGTTTCCTGAACACGTTCTTCTATCCCTATCTGATCCTGTTCGAGCACTTCGATCTCTTGATTTTCTTCCGCTCGAATCTCTTTACTAGGTCTAATCTGTCCCTTTTCGATATCAGGAGTCAGTGGAGGAGTATCGATCACTTGTTCTGTCCCTGTCTGACCTTCTCCTTCCTCAGTTTTGATGTGAATCTCAATACCCTGAGGTTCTTCGCCTGTGCCTTGCTTTTCCTCTCTATTCCACTCTCTACCTTTCCAAATTCGTTCGCTTGTTCTGATGGGGTCTTCGGTAAGGTCAATCACTGGTATCCACTCATCTGGCCATATGCTTGACAGCTCGTCATCAGCTACTTCTGGACCAACCTTTGGGAACCCTTCAGCAGGCTGGACTCTTGGTAGCTCGTCATCAACTACTCCTGGACCAACGTCTGCGGACCCCTCAGCTTGACTGGTACTGGGCTGTACGTCGTCAGTTACTTCGGGTCTTGCTTCTGCAGGCCCCTCTGCTGGACCGTCTTCTTCTCCAGGCTTTTTGTCTGGTTGTACCTTCTGGGTGTGGCTGGCGTGGATCCAATGGGGAACACCTGCACACTTCACTGCTGTGGTCGTTACCAGGATCACTTGTCGCTTCTCTCCCCACCTCGGTTCCAGGCAGCTCGACCGAGTGTGCTTCTTTATTTTGACCCAGTCTCCGGGAACCAGTTTGTGGAGAGGAGTCGTTGGATTGGCGACGGCGTCTATTCCGATCTGGCGAGAGATATAACGCACTTGGTCACCTAATCTCTTGCAGTATTCAAGCACCAAATCATCAGTAATACTCAACAGTTTGCTTCCTGGTACCCATGCTTGTCTCATCACTCTTCCCATCAAGATTTCATGAGGGCTCAGGCCTGTCTTTCGGTCTGGAATACTTCGGAGTCCCATCAGAACCAGAGGCAGGGCCTTTACCCAGGTCATGCCAGATGAATCACACAATTTCGCTAGTCTTGTTTTGATAGTCCCGTTTATTTGTTCCACTACTCCAGATGCCTCTGGTCGATATGCACAGTGGAGTTTTTGCGAGATCCCAAATGCCTTACAGAGTTGGTCGATTACCTCATTCTGAAAATGTCGGCCTTTATCTGATTCAATAGTGACTGGAACCCCGAATCTAGGTATCAGTTCTTTCAGTAAACACTTTGCTACTGTCAGTGCGTCACTTTGGGGAGTAGGGTAAGCTTCCACCCACTTTGAAAATAGGCAGACAATGACAAGGACATAACGCTTCCCTTCACAACGTGGCATGGTGATGAAATCAACTTGTACTCTCACAAAGGGACCCGCTGACCTCCCAATTTTCCCTAGTTCCACTATTGTTCTCTTGCCTGGGTTCATCTTTTGACATGACAGGCACCTCTGGCAGAGGGACTCTGCTACCTTCCTGAACTTTTTACTATACCAAGTCTGTTGGAATACCAGAATCATGGCGTCCCTACCAATGTGTGATCCCTCATGTATCAATCTCGCCATTGTGCCAAGCAAGTGTCTGGGTAACACAGGCATACCATTTGGGCCCAAGATGACACCATCCTCACGTCTTGGTCTACACCCGTCTTCCTTCCACTTCTCTCTCTCTTGCCAGGGTGCCGCCTGCTGCCATTCTCTCACTTCATCCCATGTAGGCACTTCTTCAAACACTCGAAGTTGGCAGCTGGTTCCAGGCCCCCCCCGTTTTGGATTTATAATATATCGATCCCTGGCGCATAATTTTGCCACTCGATCAGCAAAATCATTTCCCAAAGATACAGGGTCAAAGTCCTTCTTATGGGCAGCACATTTGACCACTGCCAGTTCCTTTGGTAACTGGATTGCCTCTAAAAGGTCTTGAACAACTTTTCCATTTCGAATAGGGGTACCTGATGAATTCAGGAACTCCCTCTGTAGCCATAATTGGGCAAAGTTATGCACAACCCCAAAACAGTACTGACTGTCAGTATACACTGTTAGGCGTACGTTTTTCCCCAATTTGCAAGCTTTCATCATAGCGATCAATTCGGCTACTTGTGCAGACTTTACTTCAAATAGATAACCTGCCTCTTCAATTTTGGTTAAGGAGACTACCGCATAGGCAGCACTCAGGCCTCCTTGTTCATGTCTTAGGCATGAACCATCCACAAAAAATTCCAAGTCATGTTTAGGCAAAGGTGTTTCTTTAATGTCTGGGCGTGGCTTTGGGCTAAATTCTGTTAAATCAATGCAGTTATGCTCATCTTCCTCCCCATTTTCCATATTCATTGAATCAGGAAGCAGAGTAGCGGGGTTCAGAATGTTGCACCTGACAATTGTTATATTTGCAGCACCCACGAGAATCCTCTCGTATTTAGTCAGCCGACTAGGGGTGAGATACTGAGTTTTCGTTCTTGTTAACAAAATTACCACTCCATGTGGAACATACACAGTTACAGGATGTCCCATGACAATGGATTCACTCTGCTCTAAACTTGTGCAAGTAGCAGCTACTGCTTTCAGACATCCTGGTAATCCAGCAGCCACTGGATCCAGGGTGGCAGAGAAATATGCCACAGGCCTTCTGGTTGTGCCATGTTCTTGGGTTAGACCTGCCAACGCTCAATTATCGCGAGTGTCACAGAACAGGGCAAATTCCTTGGAATAGTCTGGCATTCCCAACGCAGGGGCTGTACACAGACCATCTCGCAATTTGGTGAAGGCTGTTAAGCTTTCCTCATCCCATTCTATGATATCCGGTGTTCCTCTCTTGGTCATTTTTATCAAGGGCCTAGCTAGGACCGCAAATCCCACAATCCATTGCCTGCAGTATCCTATCACTCCAAGGAACATTCTGATTTCTTTCTGAGTACGGGGTAACTGCATCTTTTGAATTATCCTCACTCTTTCTGATGTTACTTTCCTGATGCCTTTCTCTATCTGGTGCCCCAGATATTTCACTGATTTTGCACAGAACTGTAATTTTTCAGGGGCCACTTTATGTCCCTTTTCACTCAGGTGATTCAGTAGGGCAATGGTGTCAATCACACAGTCCCTATGACTGTTGGACGCCACCAAGAGGTCGTCAATGTATTGCACCAAGACAGAATTTCCAGGTAAGACCAAAGTTTCCAAGCATTTTTTCAAGATCTGATTAAAGATAGAGGGGCTCTCTGTGTACCCCTGGGGGACCCTGTTCCAGACATACACGTG
Organism: Lissotriton helveticus; assembly: GCF_964261635.1. Taxonomy (NCBI): domain Eukaryota; kingdom Metazoa; phylum Chordata; class Amphibia; order Caudata; family Salamandridae; genus Lissotriton; species Lissotriton helveticus. The sequence continues at coordinate 1,798,461,864 of NC_136057.1, forward strand.
ACGGTTGAAGGCAAATGAGAAAATAAATTTGCTGTCTGGATGCAAGGGAATGGAAAAGAATGCATGACATAGGTCTATCACAGTGAACCACTCAGCATCCCAGGGAATCTGGTACAGAATCACTGCTGGGTTCGGGACAATTGGGCAGCAAGGAATCACTATCTTGTTTACCTTTCTTAGGTCCTGCACTACTCTGTACTTGCCACTAGGCTTTTTGATGCCCATAATCGGTGAGTTGCATGGGCTACTCATTACTTCCTGTATGATGTTTCCTTCTAGCAATTTTTGTATTTCCAGGGCAACACCTGCTCTCACTTCTGCATTCATTCTGTAGGGTTTAGTATTAGGATATACTGCATTGTCCTTGATGGCTATCTGTATGGGGTCTACGTTTTTCATTAATCCTACATCTTTTCCCGTAAAGTCCCATACCTCTGGCTTCACTGTTTCTTGGAGTTCTTTAGGCAAATCCTGCATAGTCATTCGTTTAATTTCTGAGTCCGGTCTGATTAACATTAATTTATAAATGCCATCTTCATCTGGGGTCTGAATTTCAACACCCTTTGGTGTGCAAAAGATGGTACAGTTCATTTTGCACAGCAAATCACGTCCCAGTAAGTTCACTGGACTGGTGTCACAAACGACAAATCTATGCATTTCTTTAAAGTTTCCAATTGAGATCTCCATGGGCTCGGTAACAGGAGTACTAATCAGTTGATTAGATACACCCACTACTTGGATGGCTTCTCCCGAGAGGGGTAGGTTTGGAACGTCCACTGTTCTCACAGTAGAACGGGTAGCGCCAGTGTCCAACAGAAAAGTGACATCATTTCCGTCTACCTTTCCTTCAATGTATGGTCCGGACTGGTCTACCGGCAAGGAGGAGCCAAGTACGCACTCCTCGTCCTCCCCTCTCAGGCCCCGTCAGTACTGGTCATCACAAAGGAAGGTATCGTTTAGTAAATACTGCGAAGTTGCTGTATTTCTGTTCTCATTGCTTTCCCAGACCTCTACGTCATCACCCTGCGTGGACTTTCCCTTAAATACTTGCTTTGGTGCTCGAGGCAACTGAATCGTTTTTACCTGTGGTTGAGTCTTTCTTGGTCTTTCTTTCTGCGTCTGTGGAGTTAAATCAGGTGTTTGGGCGTTATCATCCTACAGATAAGGACACTCGTTTCGCCAGTGTCCAATTTCCCCGCACTGGTGGCAGGGAAATTTCTTCATTGCCTCCTCCCTGCTCATTTTAGGCCGGGGCTTGCCTCCTCCCCCACCCCCAGGACCTTGGTTCTGAGTAGTTTTGGCCATTTTACTCAATTGTTTTTCCTGCTGTTCTGCGAGCTTCACTTGAGCCCACATAACCTTCTCCTTGAGAGCCTTTTTCTTTTCTGCCATCTCGTCCTCGCAGTACTTTGCGTACCGCAGGACCTCATCCATCTTTTTAGTATGCCAACAGATTTTGTTATCTTTTATCCACTGACAAATTTCGGGTCTTAAACCATTTACAAACCTGTAAATAAAATGTGTCATATCCTTCATCTCGATGTTGTCTATCCCGCTGTATGTTTTGAACACCTGCAACAGCCTTTCATAAAAGGAGTGCACTGTCTCGTCTCTTTCCTGTGTTGTTCTATCTATCTTGGTCCAATCAGTTTCCTTTGCTGGCACCTTTACTTTCAAATGCTGTATTACTTGTTCATATTTTTTCATCACTTCTTTCGATGGTTCCCCTGTGTTGCCATCTCTCGGGTATTCCTCACTAGGCCAAGCTATGGCTATTTTACACTCGGTCCACAGATCTACCGGGACTACAATGTCGAAAAACCCATCCAGGTCTTTCCACAGGCATTTTTGTACCTTTACGAACCTTTCCACCTGTCTGTACCAGTCTACTGGTTTTTCGCGCAATTTTGGGAAATCGTTAGTAAAGGACACAATGTCCTGTCTGGACCATGGAACGTGCACATACTTCCCACCTGGTACTTCGCGCATAGGGCATAACTGCTCTGGTTTTTCAGCTTCTTTTAGCAAAAATTCGGGAGTTGCCTGCCTAGACCTGGCCTCATCCTTTTTCTTGACCCATCTGGCTTTCCACCTTTCCACATCTCCCCATTTTTGCAATACTGACAATAGTTCCTTGACCTGTGCTTTTTTCCCTGAAGCATTCAAGTTTTCCAAATCTTTGTCTGAGAAATCTGCTCTATAGGGTTTTTGCAGTGGTTTCGATCTTGAAATATCTATACCCATGCTAGCAGCAGTGTCTGTCAGTTTTTCATGAAGTACTCGGGTATTTCGGGTGAGACTTTTGCAGATAAACAGCATTTCGTCTTCGGAGTAGGTATTTAATCTGTCTAATCCTACGTTTCCTGCCATCAATTCCTCTATTTCTATTCTCAGCTTGTAAAGATCTAAAGGTTTCGTTGGGGACGTTTGCTTTTCCAATTCCTGACTCCATCTTTCGATTTCTTCAGGAGTCACCAATGTGACACTCCTAGTACCCGAGGTCGATTCCATCTGAATTGCCCTCGTACTAAACGTGTGCGGCTTCGGGATTCTTTTCTCAGTCTTTCTAATGGGCAGATCTAGCAACGAGACCTCCGACTCGCACTCACTGGTCTGATCATCTATAAATAAGGGTTCTGGTCTGGTCCGTGCAATGACAGGGGTAATTACGGGAGTTTTTGGAGTCCCTTGACGGTCCCCGTACAGCGGAACCACCGGTCCGATCGTTACTGGGATCGTCAAGGCTTCAGGACTTGCATTTAGCTGGGACATTTTCCGTATTATTTCAGCTCGCTGATTCCCCAGCGCTTCTCGCTCTTTCTCTTCTAATAACCTATCCAAGGAGTTTCCATGTAACACCTGCGGGGTCAGAATGGGAGCATAACTCGGGGCAATGGGATGAGTCTCACTCGGCCCTCCGCCATAGTTAGGCTTCGGAAACATACTTCCTGTGCCTAGGATTCTTGGATCTTCCTCATTCTGGGGCTGTAATAACGGCATTCCTGAACCTACGGACCTCACCTCTCCTCCATAAGGGGGAAGAGGGAAAAACTCTCCTTCACGTGAATATCCTGTCTCTCCACCTACGGGTCTCCTGGGGTAAATACTTCTGGGTTCTATGGGTCCTAGATTCTCAGTATAAGGAGGAATTATATAATCCCCTCCTACACTTGCGGACCTGACCTCTTCCCTTTGTAGGGGTCTCCGGGGAATATCTCCTGCACTCGAAGGTCGGTGTCCCTCATTATAAGGAGGCGGACTTCTCATGCACATGTCATCTAACAATTCGTCATCTGACTCTCCCAAGGGCCCCCAATGTTTAGTCTTTTCTGTTCTTTTCCCCCCCCCAGGAGGATCTTCTGCTGGCATCATGGGAAACAGTCCTTCAACAATCATGCTCTGTCTCCATTGTTTCATCTTTTTATCTCGGGATTCTTGCCTCAGTTTTGGGTAATACTTTGTCAGCCCTTTGTCCATTCGGGGCTTCTCTCTTTGGAAAGCCTCAATCTCCCATTCCTCTAATGCCTCATACTGCGTTAGTCTCGGTCTGGGATGTAATTCATTCATTCGGGTTCTTAAATTGAATAGGATTCTACCATTAAAGGTACCTTCTAACGGAAAGGCCATTATTCCGTCGTCTTCTGTGTACTTCACCCAATTTTCTAACCACACACACGTATTGTACCCTCTGTCAAACATCATGAAAGAGGCGGGAGTATTTGGTGGTGGAATAACAATGCCCTCTCTAGTTTTAATCGGCTTGTCCTTTTTAAAGTAATTCTTTACCTTCTTTACAATGGACATTTTTCTCTTAGTTCCGTACATAATATCGTATCTATTAGCTTTCCACTGATCCCTTTCAAACCCTTGGTTCCTTGGATCGGGTCTAGTTTCTGGAGAATACGAGTGCCACATACGATTTATACGCTTAACTTTGTTTACAAATTACCTCCAATCAGAATGCGTCTTGCAATTCCGTGCGACCAATGGGTGCACGCGTTCAAATATTTTCGGCCAATGGGTGCGCGGCCTTTTTCGCGAGACAGTTCTCACGCTTCGGCGCTCACCCCTCCTTCACAATTCCAGCCCCGCTACCCGCCCGCTGTTTCTACCAATCCCAGCGCGGCACGGAGTGACGTCAGAGACGCTTCGCGACTGACTCTCTCCCTTCACAAGGTAACGGAAACTTTCTTTCCTTCTAAAGTGCTAGTGCTGATTTATTTTACAACGAATACACATTCGCCACAGTGCTCAAGTGTCTAGACAGGAAAGATTTCTTTTACTGCAAGTAAACTACTTCCATTTACTTTTCACACGCTGCGGGTAGATCTCTTCCGCCTACCCTTCACTCTAGCATTAGTGAACCTGTTACTTCCCTAGACCCATCCACTCTTTTCCGGGATATATCCGAGTCTAAGGTTTCCCAGCGGACCCCTTTGCTTTCACTCAAGCTCCGATGAACCCGCTACTCTTCCGATGTGACCCTTGCTAGGTTACGCCACTATTGGAATTTTGCCAATGAACCTCGTTACTAACATTTATTCACACTTGTATTCAGAAAAAAACCCTAGTTAGTGCTTCTGGTTTTCTACTTAACCTGCACCTAACTTTCCTTGAGCCTGCGACCTCAAGGCAATGGATTCTATTCACCACTTGCCTATTCAATTCCCCGGGGAGTTCTGACAACACTGAACAACACGTTTTACGTACGCATGGATTAATACATATAACAATATAAGAACAAGAATAACAATTTTGAAACAATTCATAAATTTCAAAAACAGCGCATTCTCAAGAGATTGATCAGGTCCCTCGAAATGGCCGCTCTTATAGCAGCATCAATATACTAGCAGCTACCGACTTGACTTAGCTTAACTAGTCCTACCTACCCTTTAACTATTCCCTAACCATCCTCTGCTTACCAGAAATACTGATAGAGCGCGCGGGTCACCCGACCAATAATTTCGCCACTTCTGGCTTCGGGCCCATATATTTCAAATCACCATATACATTGATCAGATGACCTCACGCTCTGCTATCAGATATTAGTGAGTCCCTTTCGTTGTTCTTCAGCGTACCCGACTTACCATCCACCGACACGGGTACCTATGACCACAATGGATCAGGGAGCTAGTTGTAAAAGGAAAGGCAGCAAAATACAAACCCAACAACTAACATTCAATACCTTTTGTAAAATGACCACGGACAACTGGAAGTTTTAAAGTCTTTATCTAATTTAGTAAATTTCAGAAATAATCAAATTCACAGTAATTAAGCAATCGATAATCAGAATAACAGAAAGTACATAGCTGAATAGCAAATAAGTCAGAGCAACCATTTATAGACTAATGGAATCCGGACACACTTATAATAAAGGATCAGGAATTAGAACGTTTAAGATGAATTACTAAAAGATGGGATAGGCTTTGATTAGGACTGGTATTCTAGATTTATTTCAAGGGAATGAGACAGGAGTTCGGGACATTTACATCTATAGGAGAGTCTATGGAGAGAGACACGCTATGCTTTAAGGCAAAAGTTCTTTAGACAATTTAAGTAAGGAGGTCCTAGACCATATCAGGAAATGACAAACTGCAATGCAAAATATAATTTTCTAACAGGTAGGGTAACATAGAAACACGTTATGAAACAAATGCAAATGACTTTATAATTCAATGGTTGCGGAAAAGCATGGAAAATTAACATATGCAAAGGTATGTCTTTATTAAAGCAAAAGACAGAAATTCAGGAAGGTGCAAGATTCAGAGTGATATTTACCTAGACTGGTGTGAAAACCAAACCCTGGCCACGGGTCAGTTAAGGACAGGAAACCCTCAAGGAAGGATACCCCTAAATGGACAGCAGGTGCAGAATGGACACCCAGGACAGGACAGGAAACCCTCAGATTAGGAATCAGGACAGGACCTCTCGGACAGGACCCTCAGGACAGGACCAGCACCCGCAGTTCGGAAGCAACGCCTGCGCTCCACCCTCACTGCAGCTATCGATCAAGACCCCGATTGGGTCAGCGAACTCCCAGCAATGTGCTCCGCCAGCACTTTAAGGTTTAGTAAAACCTTAGTCTATGGTCAATTTCGGACAGAGTGCTCCGCAGCTCTCTGTATCTTCAGTCACCTATTGAGTGCGTTGGGTCAGTGACAGGTCAGCTAAACCAGACAAGTCGGACAATTTCCCTAGGAGAACCCAGGGTAGTTATACTGTTTGGGGACGGTGTACCACCCCCCAATGTTGCAAAGTGTCAGAATCCCTCAATTTGGATTGGTCCTAAGGTAGGATTTGGGTAACACACCAATCAGAATAGACTATTTAGAGGCCTAATTTACATCTCTGGGTACCGCCTAGCGAGATTGGGGTTCTCATGAGAAAGTCCAGTGGAATACAATGAATTGTTAACAATTGTTTCAATATGGGCACACATGACTCTGTCCTGCTGGGTCGCAGGTCATTTTCTCAGGAGCATCTTGCCCATCTCTGCCAGCTGGCTGAGTTCCACTGTTCAAGGCTGAACTTCCCCAGGCTTCATGACCTGCGCAGAAGGGACCTTCAAGATGGTTCCCGGCTCAGTCAGACCCCCATTTCCCGCGGTAAATGAAAAGTAAGCGAGAACAAATTAATACATAGAAATAAATGTATGTAAACACATCATTGGTCTTGTATTTCAAACTTATCATTATAAAAATATACTATGCAGTTTAAATGTTAGCAACATATACACGTTTCACAAGAGCATTACCACGTTATTCACGAAATCTGTGTATTACGCATGCGCACCCTTTCCCTCGAAATCTATAACTACGTCAGGTCACGTGAGTGTGACTGACGCATGCGCAGAAGCCATTTACTAAGCGGCGGCCATTTTAAAGACATGGATTAGTTGTATTAGAAATACACGTATGCAAGCTTCCTCTACCTTGTTCGAATATGAAAATAAAAGATTAGTAAGACGTACAAATTATTAATTGATTACACACGGGCGAGGTTCATGACTCGAGCAAGTCGCGAGGCGATGCTTGCTCTATCAATACAACCCAGGAAAATGGTAAAACAAAAGGATTAAAAGATAATTATTGCGCACTAGAATAGTTCATGCAGCAAGAACAATCAAAATGATGGGAGGCTTGATCTCTTCAAAGGTACCTTGAAGTAGGGAGGATTCCCGGCGGCCTCCGAATCATGATTGCCCCCAGCTATGAGGCGCCAAACCCACTCATGATGGCAGCGTGGGTGCAATGCAACTTAGAATCTTCGTGCAGACTAGGGGAGATTCTAGTCAAGTATGCAGAGATTGATAGAGTTAAATTACAAGTCAACATAGAAGTGCTAGAAAACGAGATTAAACAGCAGGGGGATCCCCAAAACAGACAAAAGATGCATGACGAGCTGGCAGCCCGATTGCACAAGTAAGAAGATGAAAAAATAAAGACAAGGAAAACATACAAATTCAGGATAGACAGGGACGACTATGCCAACGGACAAATATTCACTTTTGCACGTAGATCGACTCATTAAAAACAGCAACTGCAAACCGACGATTACAAGGGTCTGATTCGAGGCACAGAAACCAACAACAAGTTGAATCTGCGTCCATCTCAGACCTAAGCTCTGGGCAAGATAGTGAATCAGAGAATGAAACTCTAAGAAGAAGGCAGGAGCAAAGTACTAAAAGATTAACTTTGGGGGAAGAGTTGGATATTTGAAAACGAAGCAGAAGGGAAACACTCCGACACCGCAACAAGGGAACTGTGGCAGCAGGAGCACCCAGAGGAGAAGGGGGAGAAGCCAAGCCCAGACAACCAGGAGAGAGCAAGAAGAGAGGACGAGGATGAGGGAACCGCAAATAGAAGACACTGTCCTCATGTCCAGCACTGCCGAAAGCCCTGACCCAACCACTGCAAATTCAATAATAGATTTGGCCAATATCAATCTGACTATGGCTGAGCAACAACTCTTATCATTAGGTCGATCCTATTGCCCCAAAACGAATTTTTATTATGTACAAACCAGGGCGGACATCTATAAGTTCATTAAAAACTCAAGCTGGCCAAATTTCACCAACAAAGGAAGGCCAGCAACTTGATAGGAAACATAGAACCATCAAACACCTATGTGGAACCCCCAGGCCTAACTGTATCAGAAATAGGCTTACTCAAAGATATGCACGAACTGCAAATGGGGAATGAAAGGATGACCAATGCAAGTTGGTACACAATATCTCAGGAAGAGAACACTAGTGCAGAAGCTACCCTCCCCAATACGTCCGCTAGGCCCATTACTCTTTTCAAAGCAAAGTCGAGATTTGTACTAATTATGCCTCAGGATGCATTGGATGTTTTTAATGAACAGATTGTTGCACAAATCCAAACATTAAAATATACCATAAACAGATCCAAAATGAAAATGTCCTACCAACAAAGAAATTACCAGCAACTTATCAACAAATTGAAGAAAGAAAAGAAGGTGGTTATAAGAAACTAGGACACGGGTGGGAACTAACAGCCTGATTCATGTACGGGCCGTTTTGCGTGTCCCTAATAGCGATCAATAGCGACTCGCTATTGAGGAAACGCAAAACGGCATTCATGTACTTTTCGGAGAAAAATAGCGACTCGCATGCGGGCGCTAAAGCCGTTAGCGACCCACAAAAAACGCAGAATAATCGCTATTTCCGGCTACCTGCGATCGGGATTGCGACTCGCAATCCCGATCGCACGAGATTGCGCTCGCAATCCCGATTGCACGGGATTGCGAGTCGCATTCTCGCGGGATCTGGAAAACGGGAAGACGCATTCCGAGCACCGTGATGACATCACAACCAGGAAGCAGCCAAATCCCACCCCCAAACACCACAGTGACGCTATCAGTCGACTGTCCACGACGGAAAGCTGCCACCAACCCGCCGTTTGCGCATCCCGACCACGCCGAAATAGCGACCGCTATGTCAGACGACCCGCAGCCCGGACCCAGCAACAGCGCTGGCCGCAAGCGCAAACTGAAATTCTCCGAACAGGAGCTGGAGAACCTCATAGAGGGTGTGGTGGCCAACCACGACCAGCTGTTTGGTGCAAACTCCCGGAGGGTCCCAGAGCAGGAGAAGAGGAGGATCTGGGTGGGGATTGCCGCAAGCGTGAACTCTGTGGGCGTTGCGGACAGGTCCCTGGAGGAATTAAAAAAGCGGTGGTACGACCTCCGAGGGCGTGCCAAGGAGAGGGTGGCGGAGCGCCTTGGTGAGGCATCAGGCACCGGAGGTGGTGGACCGACTGTCCCACCCAACACCCCCCTGGAGGACCGGGTAGAGGACACGTTGGAGAGGGAGGCGTGTGTTGGCGTGACCCCTCTGGACTCCTCCCGCCCCACCCAAGACACCCAAGGTAAGTGGCATGCGACTGCGACCCTGTCCCCTATGACCGCCCCTGACCAAATAGGCTCACTCATTGGCCCTGAAGCATTGTGGGAGACGTAGTATGTCCACAATGTAGTAGTACCACAATGCGGCCCGAAAGGTTCCAAAGTGCGCAAATACACAGCCACCCAGGGAATGACACCCAGCATGCATGTAACATCTGCACGTCTGACAGTCACATGCACCTAATGAGTATCCACTTACCCTCACAGGTGCGGGAGATAGCAGCGACAGTGAGAGGCTGCTGATCGACGAGGAGGCCCAGGAGGAGGAATCCCTACCTGCTACCCAGCCACCAGCCCCTGCGGCAGCGCCAACACCAGCAGCCAGGCCACCCACCTTGCCTGCTGCATCCGCCTCAGGCCCACCGGCTGCCAAGGCCAGGCCACCCACCTTGCCTGCTGCATCCGCCTCAGGCCCACCGGCTGCCAAGGCCAGGCCACCCACCTTGCCTTCTGCATCCGCCACAGGCCCACCGGCTGCCAAGGCCAGGCCACCCACCTTGCCTTCTGCATCCGCCTCAGGCCCACCGGCTGCCAAGGCCAGGCCACCCACCACACCTGCCGCACCTGCAACACCAGCTGCTGCAAGACCTGCAGCTCGTCCACCACCATCTGGGCCAGCCACATCCGCTACACAGCGGCCGACCACCAGGAGGGGCAATGGCCATTTCCACGCCTGCATGAGTGTGGAGCGGCGCATGCTGCGTTTACACCAGCGCCAGTCGCAGCAGCAAGGAGCCATCCAGCTCCAGCTGCAGAAGATCGGCCGCAATGTGGCGGGAGTGGGCGAGAGGGTGGACCGCATGACGGCGGCCATTGACCGCATGGCGACGGCTATGGAACACAACACTGCAGCGCTGGTGAAGCACCGAAGTGTTGCTAGCAGGCGCCACCACCAGTTGCTGAGCCGGCTGTCCACATATAGCCGCTCCAATTATGCCTCGGCAAATGCCACCACCCTGCTTGCGCGGCGCTCGTTAACCCAGCAGCACCAACTCGTCCAGTGCTGCGAGGATATTACCCGGGTGCTGGAGCATTTGACAACCGCCGTCACCGCACTGCACGCACCTGTGATTCCGGCAATTGTGGGGGGTGATGATGCTAGTGAGGGTGCCTCTAGTGTCAGCAGCCACTCTGCCACGCAGGCCCCCCCACCTAGGCGCAGCACAAGGGCTGCCCCAGCTCCAGCTGCCCAGGAAGAGGAAGAGGCTCCCAGGCGCCTGGGAATTGTGCGCCGGAGGCGCCAATGACATTGTGTCAGGGACACAGGCGCAGGCTGAACTTAAGCCTGCCATGGAGCGTCTCATGCAGTATGCATGAATACTGCATTTTGTAAATAGTTGTTACGAAGACCCATTTATTTTTTTGTGATTCAAACAAATACATTTATTTTGGTGCACACATACGCCTTGTGTAATCATTACAGTTTGCATGCAATTGTGATATGTGGGGTGGGGGAAGGGGGTGGGCTAGAAATTGTTAGCTGTGATGTGGTTGCGACGTCTGTGGCCTTCAGCTGGGTTCTCCCCGCGTGCATGGTGCGCATGTGCTGGTGGCCGGTCGTCCCCCTCAGATTCACTGCCTGAGATGTCAACTGGTATCCGGCGCTTGGTTGCAATGTTATGAAGCATTGCACAGACAGCCACAATGCGGCAGCACGCTGCAGGACTGTAATACATGGCCCCACCTGTCTTGTGCAGTATACGGAACCTGCTCTTGAGCAGGCCAAATGTCCTTTCAATACAGTTCCTTGTCCGGATGTGCGCAACATTGTAGCGGCGTTGCTGAGGTGTGGCAGGGTTGAGGTAAGGGGTCAGGAGGTATTCCCGTAGGGCGTAGCCACTGTCACCTGAATGAGAGGAGCAGATGTTGATTGCCTGTGCAGCGCAGTTACTTCATAGCAATGTGACATTGTCGACAAAGTGTACTTACCAAGTAGGTGTCCTTCCCCAAACTCTCCCCTGATCAGTCGTGTGTGGAGTCCGCTGTGCCTGAAGATAAAGGAGTCATGGGTACTCCCTGGGTACTGGGCCACAATGTCAGTGATGATGGTCTTGGCATTGCAGACCATCTGTATGTTGAGGGAGTGGTACGACTTCCTGTTGCGGTACATATACTCCGTGCCAGCTGGTGGGCAGATGGCGACGTGGGTACAGTCTATGCAGCCAAGGACATGGGGAAAATGGTCAACATTATAAAATTGTAGTTTTGTGAGGTCCAAATCCTGTTGGCTCGTGGGAAATGTGATGTGCCGGTGGAGCTGGGTGAGCATGGCGTCAACAAAAGTGTGGAGGCAGCGTGACATGGTGGGCTGGGAAATCCCCCCAGCAGCGGCTACTATGCCCTGGAAACTGCCGGATGCCAGGAGGTGCAGGCTGCACAATACCTGCACATGTGTGGGCACAGAATTGTTTCGCCTTGTTGGGTGCTGCATGATGGGGTCGAGTTCTTGTATCAGCCAGGTGATCATTTCCCCATTCAGCCTGTATTTAGCATAAATCTGTTCTCTGGTTTGCCCCAGCAAGGTGACCCGCTGCCGGTAAATCCTTGCCTGCCTCATGCGTCTCCTCCGTGCTGCTCGCTGTAGCCTTCGCCGCCTCACCACCATGTACATCCCAGGCATTGTGGAACGCCTATTGCTGCTGCTGAATGTCCTTATGTGTGATTGGTCAGGCCTGGACCTGTTGGTGATTGGCTAACAGTTTTTCAAATTTTGGTTAATCATGGCTTTTATGGTTACCACCTGCTTTGAGTTGTCCTTAAATTGCGCCGCGCTAATGTGCGATTTAGCGATTTTTCGCTAATGTATTTCTTTCATGAATGCCGATTGAGACAATATTGCGTTTCGCTATTCAATTAGTAGATTCCGTGGTTGGTCGCTATTTCATTATCGCTAATGCTCGACTTCCCGGAGTCTGCGACTTTTACAGCGTAATCGCTATTCCGCTCGCTATTTTTTTTTGCGATTTCGCTATTTCGTACTTGAATGCCGATTCCGTGTTTTGCACCCGCAATTGCGTTTTCGCAGCCATTGCGGGCGCTATTTCGCTTCATGAATCAGGCTGATAGTCTTATGGCCTTGGGATGAGTACTTAAGAGAAGCTTAAAGCCAATTAAACGACCAAGATTGCTTCAGGAAAAAGTTCCATGTTGAAATACAAACAGATGCAGAAACAATTCTTCTCGCAACTCCTGGCATGGAAAAGTATGGGTCTAATTAGTTGGGATGAGTACAAATATTTAAAAAAAGAACACCCAACTACTCCAGTCATTTTCTTTATCCCAAAGGTCCACAAAGGTATACAGAGACCACCAGGGAGACCCATAATAGTGGCATGTGATGGACCTTTGGAGCACATGTCCAAGTACATACATTTCTTTTTAAAGGAACATGTTAAAAGTCTCAAATCATATGTTCAAGACACCAGTAACTTTTTGAGAAAGGTCAAAAATGTACAATGGAAACCGGAATAGTTGCGTATAGCTCTGGACGTCTAATCTCTATATACATGCATTCGGAACAGAGGCGTCATTAGATCTGTGAACTACTTCTTAGCAAAAAGTCCGATGAGATTTGACAAGCACAACAAAATGTTAATTAGCATGTTATTGTTTTGTTTAGAAAACAATGTATTCATGTTCAATAATCAAATGTACCAGCAAACCTAAGGAGTTGCCACGGGGGCCAGCTTCTCCCCCAGCTATGCCTGTTTATTTATGGGCTGGTGGGAGGAGTTGGTCCTTGTGAGGAAGTACGAACAACTGTTCACATCCAGGATTATCCTATGTCTTAGATTCATGGACGATCTGTTTTTAATATGGCATGACACCGAACAAAGTGCAATTTACTTCATACAACAACTGAATATTAATGAGGTCAATCTGAAATTTACTTCCTCAATTAGCAAAACAGAAATTACATTTTTAGATGTGCAGATCAAAATTGTAAACAATGACCTGACAACAACCTTATTTAGAAAACCCACAGCAGGCAACACACTCTTGCATGCATCAAGTGCGCATCCGTCTCAACTCATCAACAGTATCCCTTATGGGGAAATGTTGCGGATACGGCGCATTTGTAGTGATGAGGAAGATTCTAATGCCAAACAAGCAGAATGCCGAATGCGATTTCTGGCAAGAGGATATACTCCTTTAACAGTGGATGCAGCCATCACAAAATCTAATGAAAGGGCAAGAGTAGATCTGCTACAATATAACACCAGAAAAAAGGCCAAAAACGAGGGAATACAAGAAACCGCTGAACCTACAAGATTAATCCTGGGTTTCTCTAAACAAGAAAAACAACTGAGAGCGATTATCCATAGGAACAGGCCATTTGTACGTGACGGCCCCATAATAGGCAAACATTTACCTACCAACCCATCCATTGCATTTAGGAAAACAACCAGTATGGCAAATGCATTAGTTAAGAGCAGCCCAGAAGACTAGGGGAGAGCTATGTGGTTGGCAGCTAGAAAAGGATTCATTAGATGCACATCATGCAAAGCCTGTCATTATGGCATAAATACTACGTTATACCAAACTACATTCAACGATAAAACACAAAACATTACACAGCATCTTACATGCAAATCTAAATATGCTGTGTATATTTTGGAATGCAGCTGCAAATTAAAATTCATAGGAAGTACCAAGCTGGCAGTGCATAAAAGAATATTACAACATATGAGGGCCATAACTGACAATGACGCAAGTTATGCTGTGGTCAGGCATTTCAGGGACATCATAATAGTGACCTTAAACAGCTCATATATTTTGCTACAGAGAAAAAGAGAGGTAGGGATAGGGAAGGCAAACTAAGATGCCTTGAAACCAGATACATTCTAGAATTTGACTCTAAGCAGCCAGGGGGTCTCTACAATACAGAAAATCTGCACACATATTTATAAACAAACCACAATCAAATGTTTACAAATTGATTAACCAATATTACAACAGCTTATTGGTAATACCGATGAGGAATCTAACAGAAAAACATAACATTGCATTCTCATAATATCATGAAGAAGTGGCATATTTTTTAGGAAATCATTAAGAAATGTTTAAGAATCTTCAGCCTGTGTAAATCATCTAATAATAATTTATTGCAATAGTCATGTATTCATATATTTATACTTATATTTATATAATTATTTATTGCAGTATTTTTATCACTTCAATGAAACATCTGGTAGAACTAGGGGTTTTACTGTGTATATATTTAAGAGATTTTATCAGGCTATTGTAACATGTATACATATTATTGCGACATAATATTATACATAGTGGAAGGACCTCTACAGCTGCTAACACAAAGGATATATATATATAATATTCAATCTTTATATCTAATTTCCCAAAACTTGAGTCTACATCTAAGTAGTATATTCCACGGCCATACACAATTAGTCCACATAGACTAGCTGACCGGGAACATGCTCGAGAATTTAATCATATAACAGCTTATTTTGTTTATACACAAACTATTTACAATGGCAAATGCTGATTACTGATAATTGAATCAGGACCATTAATGGCAACAACAAGCACATAGCACCTCTAATACACACTGCACTTTGGGTTCTAATTTACTTAGAATAGTTTTATAATTTCAGGGATCTGCACACATGGTAGACTTTTACGACAACCAACTCAAAAACAAGAGACACTGGGCAAATTGACCATGTATGCCGATATCATTTTGCAAGATGTGATCTCATTTTGTTAGACAACTTACAATTATTGTTTTTCAATACAATGTCTTGTATGTTGATTGCTAATAATCATAACTATCGTGGATCCAATAATGTCTCACCCTGCATTATGCATAGAATTTCCATCGTAGTCTGTTGTCCATGTTGGTTGACGAATGATATGCACTAGCACTTTAAATATGGGAGAAACTGTTCAGGCTGTGTCATGCGATCAAGGCTGTGAACCGTCCGAAAAGCGCCATGGCAGACTAGCTGGGTGGCAATAAACAACACTTTGCACCAATTTTGGGTCCTCGCTCATTTTTCAAAGTTGGAAAGCTGAAGTTACTAACAAGAGATCATTTATATATATACATATTCACTGAAAAAACCATAGGTTTCAGGCAGGTTATAGTTAGGAATTATCTTTTAAAAAACCTTTGAAATTCACTGAAAAAAACATAGGTTTCAGGCAGGTTATAGTTAGGAATGATCTTTTAAAAAAAACCTTTGAAATTCACTGAAAAAAACATAGGTTTCAGGCAGGTTATAGTTAGGAATTATCATTTAAAAAAACCTTAGAAATTCATTGAAAAAAAAAGTTTCAAGGGTGTTAGTTAGCTGGACATTTCACTCATACAATACCATTGAAATTCCTCCGTTATAGTTAGTTGTACTAACTGTAACTCTCGTGCCCGCAATCCACTGGTGATGATGTCACATATTACATCATTCATGATATGGTCTGTGACATCACTGATGACATCACTGATGACATCATCCAGTGAATGTGGTTTGGTTTGATATTTAAATATGTATTATTATATAAATAGCAATCTGCATTTAAGAATCAGTAAATATATTCCTATCTGGAGGGTGGATTTAGTAGCAGTGTGATTGACTGTTTACTTGACTAATGTATAGTGTCTCACTAAATATATTGGATAGTGACTAAACTGTGTGAATTACTGTATTATTTTGTCAGGTGTTGTGTAAACTGCTGCACCAGTTAGTTACTAGCTACCTGAAAGTCTACATTAGTTATTGGTTAGTTAACTGATTATTTGTATGGGAGAGTGAATATGTGTGTGGTTCGGTGGGGGATCTGTGACTCCCCAAAGATATGTTTATAGTTAATTCAGTAGGTATATATGATGTTAAGACTACAGATTATAATTGTTGTTTGGGTGAGTGAATATCTTTATGTGTGTGGTGACGAGCAAATATATTTCTCAATGGTACATGTCCAACAAAGTAGAAAAAATAAAAGGCAGTGTAAATGACAGTCGTTGTATATAAATAACTATACATAAAACTCATAATTGCATGAGTGACTGTATAGATAACTGTATACTTGTACTAGTGATTTCATAACACACTAAGTATCAGTTACTATCTATATGAATAAATGAAGCGCTATTAGTATAAGTGTGTAGCTGAGTAAATGTAAATATGATACATTATTTCCAAAAGTTAGTAGGATGACTGCATAAGTGAATAGGATGTGTGCTGGTGTGTAATATCAATATAGGTGTATAAGTATATTGGATAGTATTCTATTGATTATTGACAGCATGTATGAGTGAATCTATAGGTAATTGATTAGATGTGTGTGTGTAGATCTAGAAATCACTGAGTAGGTTTCTAGATACTTGTATTGGTGTGTCAATGGAGTCAAATATGATACTCTGATTTTTTCAGTGAGTGATGAAAGGTTATACTAGTGTATGATGAGGTGTATCTGATTGTCACGTGGATGATGCCATCAGTGATGTCATCAGTGATGTTATTTGAGATGTCATCAGTGAAGTCATCAGTGATGTCGCTGACCATGTCATGAATGATGTAAAACGTGACATCATCACCAGTGGATTGCGGGCGCGAGAGTTACAGTTAGTACAACTAACTTTAAAGGAGGAATTTCAATGGTTTTGTATGAGTGAAATGTCCAGCTAACTATAAAACCCCCTGAAACCTATGGTTTTTTCAATGAATTTCTAAGGTTTTTTAAATGATAATTCCTAACTATAACCTGCCTGACACCTATGGTTTTTTCAGTGAATTTCAAAGGTTTTTTAAAAGATAATTCCTAACTATAACCTGCCTGAAACCTATGTTTTTTTCAGTGAATTTCAAAGGTTTTTTAAATGACAATTCCTAATTATAATGTTGACCACTTTCCCATGTTTTCAACAAGAAACCAAATCTGCAATGCTACCTAAAAAAACAGGCAATAGTTCCACTTACCACTAACAAATTAACATCAACATTAAACTAATGTAAGGATGTCGACTATGTACTGCGTGAATTACATCCAACTCACACCCATATTTATAGAGCAATATGTGACAGAAGTTCTAATTATACACTTCCGACAATGTATGTGACAAAAAAGCATTCCTTAATTCTGTGTCAACTACTGCCTTTGATCTACACTGCGGACAGCAGAGTTCACAACCTGAATTCAGCTTTGCATCTACACTACGGACAGCATTGAAGTTAGCCTTGATTTATGTAAGGCAGAGACAGTTTTGTTAAATGATGCAACAAAAACATTCCTCAATGTCTGTACTGTGTACTGCCTTCAAATGTACACTGCGATCAACAGAGTTCACTACTTGATACCAGAAGCGCATCAGCACTACAGACAACATTAAATTCACTCTCGATTTATTTAAGGCAGAGACAATTGTACTGTGTCCTCAGATTTTGTTAACTCTGACAAAAAAGCATTCATCGATGTTTGTGTCGAGTACTGCCTTCGATCTACACTGTGGACAGCAGGGTTCACAACTTGAATTCAACTTTGCATCTACACTACGAACAGAAGGTAATTCACCCTTGATTTATTTAATGCAGAGACAATTGTACTGTATGTGTTCAGCTTTTGTTAAAATAAGAGACAAAAATCATTCGTCCATATCTGTGCTCAGTACTGCCTTCGATCTACAGTGCAGCCAGCAGGGTTCACAACTTTAATTCAGCTTTGAATCTATACTACGGACAGCATGAAATTTAGCCTTGATTTATTTAAGGTAGAGATAATTGTACTTTATGTCCTCAGATTTTGTTAAAGGATATGATAAAAATAATTTCTTGATGTTCGTGATGACTACTGCCTTTGATCTACATTGTGAGGGCTCACAATTCAGGTGGAATGGCGATTGCACATGACGCATTAGAGTAGGCAAGAGACATTGTACAAGTGCGACCCGCCCGAACCACGAATCATCACAGGGTGCGCACACGCTGAGTTCTTCAGGTACTACTAACTCACTGCACCACAAGTCATCTCCCGGTGGCCTTATTAAGGCAGAATTCACTAAGCAAAACAAATTGCTCCTAGTGCGGCCTGCCCAGACCACCCATCATCGCAGGTTACGTACACGCTCAGTGCCAAAGCTACTACTATCTCAGTGCACCATAATTCATTGCCACGTGACTGTATTGAGTCAGATGTGTTATTTTGAAGAAAACATATCATAGTTTTTGGAGATCTACTGCAACTTACTCCCGTAAAAAGACAACCAGTATTTATATGAAAACTTGATTTTAAAGAGTTTGCTACTAGTGCATCCTGCTCGGACCACGCATCCACGCAGGCTCCACAGAACCTTGTTGCTTAAGGTGCCACGAACTCTGTGCACCACTTATCATCGCTGGCTGCACACACACTAAATTACCAATACTGTGCAGCTTTACTCGTGGCCATGGGCTCTTGCTAACCGCTGCCTCCTGCCTACACTGCGGTCATCAGAGCTCACAATTAGACTGTTATTTTATTATTTGCAGAGTACAATACCAAACTAAGTATAACATTTATCAAACCCTATACAATATCCCTTTAGTATGCTTCCTTTAAGAACTTCTTTTATATCACTTATAGATGTAGTTGAATAATAAAATTCACACTGCAAGTGCAAAGGCACACTTAATGACAGTCTACACTGTAGACAGCATAGGTCACAATTTGAACCTCACTTTTTCTTCATTGGAAACTTGAATTTCTTTTTTGGAGACTAAAATGGCTACACCACTGGAAGAATCCTCTGAATCTGATTATTTTGTTGCTGAAGAATTCATAACCATCAATGGTACTTTTTTCTTTTCCCCTTAAAGTACATACAGTCCAGTATGCAACAGTCAGTGCTTTGAATGAAGCCCGTTCACACCACGCATCATTGCAGGGTGAGCACACGCTAAACACCAGTCGTACCACTAACTCAGTGCACCATAAATAATCACCATGAGGCTTTATTAAGGCAAAATTCAGTAGTCAAAAAACATTGGGGCATATTAGCAACAACCTCTGTAAAATTATCGCAGTTTTAGCGGCAGGAAACTGCAGTTAAAATGGCGATAATGGGCTTGCTAATATGCGTTATAGAATTCCAATAGAAGCCAAGGTTAGATGACCTGCACATCCCCAGTGCGGCCTGCCTAGACCACGCTTCATCACAGGTTATGTACACGCTCAGTCCCAAAGGTACTACTAACTCAGTGCACCATAATTCATCGCCACATGGCCGTATTCAGGCAGAATTCAACTGATTCTTCATTCATTATTTATAGAGCGCAGTACCAAACAAAGTATAACTTCCATCAAACTTACACAATATCCCTTTAGTAGCTTTCATTAAAATACTTCTTTAATTTCAGTTCTAGGTTTAGTTGAAAAACAAAATTCACGCTGCAAATGCAAAGGCACACTCAATTGTAGTCTATACTGCGGATACCACAGGTCACAACTTGAACTATAATGTCTCTAAAACATACATATTTCGACAATGTATTCCATACATGTTTTATCTTTTATTTCATTTGTGATTACAGATTATGCAGTCCAGTAGGCAACACGCTGAGCACCCGACGTACCACTAACTCAGTGCACCATAAATAATCGCCATGTGGCCTTATTAAGGCAAAATTCAGTAGCCAAAAGACATTCTTAGCAGTGCGGTCTGCCTGAACCACACATCATCGCAGATTTCACACTAACCGACCCTACCTTAGTGCACCACAATTCATGAACCTTTACGATAGAATCTTCTGTGTATTACTTCACATGTACTGCTCCTACCTTTGTACAGCAGAAGCCGTAGACCATTTACGAATAGTTGTTTTTAAATGCGGGAGGGAAGGTGTGTGAAAGGGCGATGTAATTCTACTCCACATTAAGATAGTAACAATTACCAATCATAACATCTTTCTTTTACTATCTTTTAGATGTAGAGCTTCAAGGTGCATTATGTCCCGGCACATGGTGAAAAACACACCGGTGACAGAAAGGTGAGCTGCAAATATTCTTTTCAGTCACTCTCTCACTCCCTCTCTCCTTTGATAAAGAAATGACACACAATGTTAACTTCCTTTTTATCTTACAGGTTGTGTTTCACAAATTGGCGTCCCCCAAACATCTCCAATGCTCAACGTTCGTGCATTCTGCGATTATGCGTGGCCATCGTAACAACGTCTGAGAAGGCTGCTTCGACACGTGGTGCACTCTCTTTGAATCATACCAATGGCACAAGGTGAGCAAAGAAGCTTGTTTCTGAAACAACGACAAGTCATCTGTGGACGTAGAGAGTGGGTAGTGTGCAGCAGCTTCCCTGCGTAGGAATGTACAATTACCTCCGAGCAGTGAGAATAGATAGGTTACAACAGTCTGAGGGGCAGATTTACAAGCCCCTTGCGCCACTTTTGTGTCACTTTTA
Source organism: Lissotriton helveticus (assembly GCF_964261635.1). NCBI lineage: Eukaryota > Metazoa > Chordata > Amphibia > Caudata > Salamandridae > Lissotriton > Lissotriton helveticus. Next base: position 1,798,482,697 of record NC_136057.1, read on the forward strand.
ACATGGGAAAAGTGGCGCAAGGAGCTTGTAAATCTGCTCCTGAGTGCGCAAGAAAAAGTACTCACCTCCGGACTCTGGGAGTCAATGGGGTGCAACAGTCTAGGTACCACAGTAATGAGAACTCACCGCTATGCAGTGGGAGTGCATTGGATATAGTACTTTGGAAGAAAAACAGCACACAGACACCTCCTTACAGTGGAAGTTGATGAAATACAGTATCCTGTCTTTACAAAGACATCAAATAAAAATATACTCGTGCAGTTGTATATACTCTGCTTTTACTAGCTCTATTCTATCTTTCAGATCACTAAACTAGAGGGTGCACTATGAACCAGCACGTGCTTGGACACACAACGTAGGCAAAAAGGTGAGCTATGAAGATTTTCTCCAGTATTAATTGCTCCATCTATAACTTTCTCTCTCTCAGTTTTAATGTCATTTTTTCTCTCTTTCTATCTCTCACTCTCTCTCACATAGTTTCTGTTTCTCTTTTAAAGTTATGGACGCAGCTGTTCGCTCTGCCGTTAAAAAAAATCAAGGATGTATGTAATACAGTCTGAAGTGTACAACCAAAGCTGAGTTCAAGTTGTGAACTCTGTTCGCCACAGTGTTTACAGAAGGTAAGCAGAGCGACCTAGATACACAATGCCTCCGGTTAAATGCGTTAGAAATAAAGGCTCTTATTTACAAGCCCCTTGTGCCATTTTTGCGTCACTTTTAATATGGGAAAAGTGAGGCAAAAGTGGCGCAAGGTGCTTGTAAATAAGCCCCAAAGACTATTGTCCTGCATAATGACTTGATCGCTTATCTAATTCTATCTCATCTCTGAATCATTTTAGAATCAAACATTTTTTTATGCGGCCAGATATCATTGTACACAGCCCAGCTGCCTACATTGACTCGCCGGCAGGGGTACTCAAGCAAATGTCGTACACAGCGTCTGGACCTACAACCCGGAGGGCGGTCCCGCGTATCTGAAGCAGTATCAACCCCCCACCGGAGGCACTTTGTCTGCAGTTTTTATAGAGGAAAAGTCCAACAGAAACCAAAAAAGGCAGTGCAAACAACCCCGTTACCCACTCTCCCGGCCCCACACCCCCCAACCCGCCCACCCCCACCCGTCCCCGCCCACCCCACTCCACATCAGACATAACTAGGATCCACCTTCACCTAGGCATGCCACTTTCCTGGCCACGCCAGTCCCAGATTCTCAAGTGCTTGGCACGGTGCCCACTGGCTCCAAGGGTATGAGTTGTAGTATTTGCAGATACTTCGGGCATGTAATTTCCCTGAGGTCTTTGGACAGGAGCTGTAAAAACGGAGTGCACAAGGTAGCGTATTCGGAACCCCTACCGTCCACACTCAGAGAGAGACGCTCCATAGCCAGGGCATGCCAAAAGCGCATCAGCCAATCGCGTACGTCAGGCACTTCTGGAGAGCCCCATCGTGCCAGCAACACCTGCCTCGCAGCCAGTAACGCCAGCGCAAGTTCTCGCCCAGTCAACGAGCGTAGTGGGAAACAGGTAGGATGAGGTAATCCAAGCAAGGTGTGTTCGGGGAGCCTGGGCAATGTGATCTGGAACGCGCTGTCTAACTTGTCAAGCACCATCGTCCAATAACATTCTAATTTCGGGCAACGCCACAGCAAGTGAAGAAGGTTCCCGGACATCCCGCATCCCCTCCAGCAGAGACCTGATTTTGCCTTATCCCACTTTGTGACGCGGGCTGGCGTGTAGCACCAGTATGTCGCCGTTTTATAGGCCGATTCAGTTCCAGCTGTGTTAGAGGTCGTGTGATGCGCACAATAGAACACTTGTTCCCATTCCTTGTTCGAGAGTGGGCGCCCCAACTCCACTTCCCACCGCACTTGTGCTTTCGTGCACTGTTTCCGAGGGCAACGCAGGATCATAGCATACAACTCTGAGATAAGGCTTTGGTCCTCTTTTTTACATACGAGCCAGCGCTCAAAAGCCGTGAGAGGTCGTGACATAGGGCCACATTGGCCGGACGAGTCACCCAGTGCGCCACTTGTGCATGGAAAAAAACATCTTCCACATCCAGCGGGTAGTATTCCGACCGCAACACAGGGAAGGGGATCAAACCCTCCAGGTCAAAGAGCATGCCCACCCTCTTACACCCCTTCTCCCGGCGATGCTCGTCCGGGGGAAAAATCGGGGTTGTCGACGATCGGCGTCATTGGCGAGGGGAAGGAGGTCCACCCTTTACGAATCGCCAACTGGTCCCAAGCCTTTAGCGTCGGTAATGTCACCGGCGAGGAGTATAGGCCCCACGCCCTGTCTCTATGCGGCAACCAAAGCTCTCTCCAGATATTGCATCCTGCCACCGTTTGATCCATGAAAAGCCAGTGTTTACTGGACATGGGTCTATTCCACTCTATTACGTATCTTAGGCAGGAAGCCTGGAAGTAAGCCTAGAGTTGCGGGAAGCCTAAGCCACCCGCTGCCTTCGGGGATGTAGTCGTTGTGAACATGGCACGGGGACGCTTATTGTTCCAGAAGAACCTATTCAGCAATCCCTGGAGTTTCTTCAGCGCACCCTTCGGCGGCGACAGGGGCAGCATCTGGAACACATAAAGAATTCTGGGCAGGAGGGTCATCTTAACGGCCACCAACCTACCAAACCAGGCTAAGTTGAGGCGGGACCATTCTGATATGGATTTGGAGACCTGCGGGATCAGCCCGGTATAGTTCAGAGAGAGCGTTTTAGTCAATGTCAGGGCCAGAAGAATGCCCAGATACGTGATGTCAGACTGGGTCCAACGGAAGTCGAAGTCCCTCTGCAGATCCTCCACCTCAGAAGGCGGAATGGATATATTCAGAATTTGTGATTTAGTAAAGTTAACTTTAAACCCCGCCGCTCTGTGGAAGGCCTGGATCTTTGCAGACAAGTGTCGTAAGGAGGAGGAGGGATTTTGCAGCGCCAAGATGACATCGTCTGCATATAGACTGATTTTATGCTCGTCCGCCCCAAAGCGGATACCGGTGATATCAGGATGTGACCTGACTCGCTGGGCAAATGGCTCCATGTAGAACGCAAAGAGGAGCGGCGAGAGGGGGCACACCTGCCGCGTCCCCCTGGCGATGGAAAAGGGCGCCAACTTACAGCCGTTGACTCGAACCACTGCTTTGGGAGCCGCATAGAGACACTGAATCCAGCGCAAGAAGTTGTTACCAAAACCGTACGCCCTTAGCACCTGGAAGAGGAAACCCCAGTCCACTCGATCGAAGGCTTTCTCCGCATCAATGGACAGTAGAAAAGCCTGCGCCTTCGACCGGTGCACTACGTCCAGCAGATGCAGCAGCCTCTTGGAGTTATCACCACCTTGCCGGGTGGGAATAAAGCCCGATTGGTCAGGGTCAACCATTCCATCCATGGCTAAGCCGCGCAGAAAGGATTCCCGCGAATAGCTTAGCATCTATGTTAAGGAGCGAGATTGGCCTATAGAAGCCGCATTCAGCAGGGTCCTTGCCAGGCTTAGGGATGACCGTGATAGCCGCGTCAGACATAGAAGGGGTGACCGTGGCCTATAGGAGCCGCATTCGGCAGGGTCCTTGCCAGGCTTAAGGATGACCGTGATAGCCGCGTCAGACATAGAAGGGGTGACCGTGCCAGAGTCGAGAAAAGAATTAAAGAGCCGGGTTAAGAATGAAGCCAACTCCCTACAGAAGGTTTTATAAAAGATGGCAGAGAAGCCATCGGGCCCGGGGGATTTGGCCAGCTTAAGCCGAGAGATGGCAGAGATGACCTCCTCCATGCGGATCTCCGCTTCCAGCTCCTCCACCACATTAGGGAACAAGGGTTTAATGCCAGCCGTCTCAAGATATTGGGATATATCTGTCGGCAACGTCTCCTCCCTCGTGTACAGTGTCTGGTAAAAATGGCAAAAGGAGTCAAGGATTGCAGCGTCGGTAGTGTGGGACGTCGCCTGGTGATCCCGGATTTCGGTGACAGTATAAGCCTGGGCCCGCGCGCGTAAGAGGTGTGCCAGCATCCTGCCTCCTTTATCCCCACTCAGGTAGAACTTGTGACGCAAGCGCAACAGCGCGTGTTCTGCCTTATCTAGGTCCAGGTGTTTGAGCATGCGCCTCTTTGCCTCGAGTTCTCTCCATACCCTATGCGCACCCGTCCTCTTATGTATAGCTTCAAGTCCCCACACTTCACCCTCCAGCTCATCTCTTTTTTCCTTGCAAAGTTTAGCATACGTGGCCGCAAGCGCAATGAAGTCCCCCCTGACCACTAGCTTTAGGGCTTCCCATATTGACGCCACCGCCGTGTCCCCAGTCGTATTTTCAGCTAGATAGTGAGTGATAGTGTCCCTGATCTTCGTAACTACGGAGTCAGCGTGCAGCATGGAGTCTCTAAGTCGCCAGCCAGCTGAGGAGGGACGTGGGCTTCTCAGGGAGACCTCTACCGATAGAGGCGCATGGTCGGAGAGAGAGCGGGGAGCAATGTTGGCTTCAGAAAGGTGTGGCAGAAGGGCCGACATGGCCAGGAATTGGTCAAGGCGTGCATACGTCTTGTGCGCAGTGGAGTAGTAAGTGTAGTCACGCACTTGGGGATGTTGCAACCGCCACACATCATGGAGCCCACCTTCCGCCAGCCATTGCTTTCCCTCTCGGGACCAAGCACCGGAGTGGTACACCCTATGTTCAGATCTGTCCAGTCCCTCGTCCATCACAAGATTAAAATCCCCACCTATCAAAAGGAGCGCGTCAGGGGAAGCAAGAACTTGTGCCAAGGCCATGCGCAAGAATGGCTCCTGCTGAGTATTCGGGCGTACAAGGACCCAATTGTGAAGATCGTGTCTCCCCACTGCACCTGCACCGCCAGAAACCTCCTTCTGATGTCCACCAGCTGCGCCAGTACTTTGCATCTCACCCGCGAGCTAAACAACAAGGTTACACCATTTTTCTTAGCAGGGCCCGAGGACCACAGCTGCAAAAGATAACGCCTGTCACGCATGCGCCGCTCATCCTTAGGGAGGAGGTGGGTTTCTTGCAGGAGGCATACATCCCCTCCCGCATTCTCAAGTAGGGATAGAACCGCTGAGCACTTCACAGGATTGTTGGGCCCAGGAACATTGAGGCTCACCACTTTCAGTTCTCTAGTCATCACACCATGAGCAGGATCGGAACTCTTATCACATCAGGCCCCATCAGGGACGAGCAGTAGGCCCCTGACCATTCATCCAGGCACCCTCCCGCCACTGACAAGGGACAGTCCAGAGCAGTCTCCTCCATGATCCCCCAGCGTCTGATGGGGAGCCCCCCCTCCCTCCACACCCTCCCACCCTCAACACCCCCCACACAATCAGAACCCAAACCCAACAACACAGAACATAATAAGAAAAAGAGAAAGCAATATACGAAAGTTCGTAATACAGGCCTCAAAGGCAAGGGAAGGTGGTACCAGTCGTCAACCGTCCAATTCCCGATACAAGACTCACTCACGCAGCAGGATATAAAGTTCAAGATATACCTGTAGGGGGTTGTCCCCTCCGATGCCAGCAATCCACCCTCCCAGGAACACACGGCACCTCTGTATCCTCGTCCGCCGCTGCCTCTAGGGCTACGGAAGCCACCGCGGCTCCCCTCTCTTGGAGGCGCACCGATGGGTCGGGCCCCCTTTGTCGACACAGAGCTGCCCACTCTCTGCCACTCCGAAGAGCGTCGCCGCCGTCTAGAAGCTGCACCAGCTCCCTCCGTCTCGGACCCCGGCTGGTCCATGGCCAAGAGCTCCATGGCAGCTGTAAGTGAGCGAACTTGGACCAGTTTGTTCTGCCACCTAAAGATGAGCCGGAACGGGTGCCCCCAGGCATATGCAATGTTGTGTTCCCTCAAGTGAGCGGTGACAGGTCTGAATTCCCTCCGTTTCTGTAATGTTGATGCCGCCAAGTCCTGGAATAGCAAGGGATGATGATCTCGAAACTGCAGGGGAGTAAAGTCGCGTGCCTTCCTGAGGATTCCTTCTTTCAGTTTAAAATCATGCACGCATACGAGTATATCGGGTGGCGGGGCCTTCGGACCCCGCGGCAATCCAACGCGGTGTACCCTGTCCATGCGTATCTCTTGCACCTCCTCATCACTCAGAACATGCTTAAACAGGGCCTCTACGTACTCCCGTAAGTCTGACCCCTCGCCTTTCCACGGTACCGCACGGATCCTTATGTTGTTGCAGCGGGACCGATTTTCTAAGTCCTCAGCATGGCTTGAAGATCCAGATTTTGTTCCGTCAGCCGTATGACATCTTGTGAAGCTGGTGTATGTCTTCCGCTGTCCCCAGGTCGTGCTCCTCTAGCGCCGCAACACGCTCCCCCACTCCATCTACGTCTCTCCGGACTTCCCGCAGGTCCGACGCCAATTGGGAGCGGAGCTCCGCAATGTCCTCCTTAATTGCCGTGAAGAGTTCGACCATAAAGGCCTTGGTCGCGGGTTCCCCTGCCGATCCCTGTCGCGGCGACTTATCGGCCACCGGCGACGCAGCTTGCACCGCACCCTTCGGCAGACCGTCCTTCCCCAATTTGTCTTTTTTCAATCTGGTCGTCGCCATGCAGACCCACTACGCCCACCGCTGCTAGGACACGCTGGTGGCAAGGGAGTGAGTCCTCCGCGGTGCAGGGAAGCGTTGTCGTCGTTCCAACACCAGTAGGGGGGCCCCACCGCCAACCACCCAGGCCCTCTGTACTCCGCACTTCCACCAGACGCCTCACTCCAGGCTGCCGAAGCAGTGGCCCGCGTAGGGATGAAACGTTATGCTGGACCCCTAGTTAGGTCTGCCACACAAAACGTTGGGTCTCTCCCGCCGCAATCCGACTCTAAAGTGCTATCCACCAGGCAACCACTGCTCTGCCCTGCAGATAGCCGGTCCGCCGCTTCCCTCCTCCTCTCACCTCCAGGGTACCCTCCAGGCGGGCCGTGTAGGGTCGTCTCCCTCTGTCCACAGGCTGTGCTAGGCCGTAGGCCACTCAGGCTAGGCCCAATGCTGCTTCGTGGCCCGCGCCGGCCACACACATCCAGCGACCACGCCGGGCGAGTTGGAGCTCTTGCCCCATGAACTCCCGTCCGCTGATGTTCACCCGTCAACCGGGTGCAGGGGCCCAGCTGTCAGCTCTCAGTGGAAGACCTCGGGGCGCGTTGCAGCGGCCCGGTCTGCGAGGGTAGGCCCACAAGGCCCCGAAGCTCCGGCCTCAGTTAGATAGCACTGCCGAGCCTCCGACCTCCCGGCGCCGGCAACCGGCATCTGCAAGTCGCGCCCCCCAGTTACGGGCGGCCATAAGCATGATCTTTGTGGTTTCCGGCTCTATCCGCCTCCGGCCTCAGCAAGCGGCGAAACCTGGAACGTCAGCCCCGGCCCGGGGACCAGCTATGTCTCTCCTCTCCCTCCAAGACGGGCTCGTCCGCCGCTAGGCCCTCTGCCAGCCCCGCAGGCCGCTCGGTTGAACTCGGTGATTCCCGACTCGGTGGGCAAGATAAAACCACCAGTCGGACGGGCGTTGCAACGGGAAACACGCAGGGGAGCAATCACGGGTGGATGATGGCCCCGAGAGGGTGCTAGACAAAGCTTTAGATGTCGTGGTGCCGGAGGGACACAGAGACACTTCCTACACCGCCGCCATCTTGGCCACGCCCCTCTGAATCATTTTAAAGACCTGTCGGTCCATATCGTAAATCTGACGCAATAGGCACTTCCATACAGACCTCTTGAACGCGGGCCTAAAAGAGAGGTGGAATGTATCTGGCGCACTGCAGAAGTGCACATTAACAAATAGTGCCAAGTATTACCTTAACTTGTAATCTTTGACCTCCTTCAGTCACATTGATCTAATTTTAAACACTTATTTTCATTCTTGTTTTGCAGATTACCTACTCTACTTCTATTGGAGTCCATATCCCATTTTGTTTATTAAATTCTTTTGTTAAAGTTATGTTTCTAGTTATTTATTATATTGTTATCTTAAAGTTACGTTTCTAGTTATGTATTGTTGTTTTAATAAAAGTTAATAAAAAAAAGTATATACGACTTCTTCTTCTGACAACATTTCACTATTATTTAGTGTGATAATCATATACTTAGACAACATTTAAAAATAGAAATTATATTTATAACTAGAAGTATAATACTGAGGCTAATTCTTTACCAGAGTTTATAGCTACGACTAAGGGTTGCTATGGAAAAATTCTAAAACTCCAGCACAGTAAATGTTTCGATTAGCAACATTGTGTGGTGAACTTCTAACCTGTGTGCTCACTTAAGTGTTGCATGAACTGTTACTATGGTAACAGGCAGTAAGCAGTTTGGGGTTAGGGTTGAAAGGTACTGGCTGTACAGAAACCGTTATGTTTACCCAGGATCCTCTACATGACATGACAGAAAGCAAAGTAAGACAGAACACTGTGTAGCAGATTTACAAGCCCCTTGTGCCACTTTCGCGTCACTTTTCCCATCTTAAAAGTGATGCAATAGGAACACAATGAACTTGTAAATCTGCACCTATGCACATTACGAGCAAAAGAAGTACACAACTCTTTGAATTCTTTATCAATCACAATTAGACAGTGTTGCTTCACGATTCACAATGCACTTCAATAAATACTGCGTGCCTATTTAAATGGGAGACAGGATTGACGACATTACAAAACTTAGGGGCATATTTACAAAGACGGCGTTAAAATTGTCGCCACTTTAACCGCCACTTTAACGGCAGCAAACTACAACAAAAACGTCGAAAATGGACTTCATAATCTGTTATCTTACCGGAACATTTTTTCAACATTGCAGTTTGCTATGCAAGAGTGAGAGCCACCCCCCAGGCCTATAAAATAAATGGTTGGGGGGGCTCCAAGGCCCCCCTGCAAAATTAGTGGTGGGGGGCCTCAATGACCCCCCAAGCCCCAGGGACCACCACCCCTTGGGGCTTTCTGTATTGTGGGAAGGGGCTGCGTGCCCCCCCTCCTAGAGCCCTCGAGGGCCCTGGGGACCGCCACCCCCCAAGGCCAGCTCCTGCAGTGTCCCAGGGTGCCTATCCCCGGGACACTGCTGTTTGCTATGAGACGGCGGGAGTTTCGCTGCTCCCGCCCTCCCATAGCAAACTTGGTTTGGATTTTGAAAGAGAGAGCAGGGAAATCTGTTCTCTCTTTCAAAATCCAAACCAGAATGCTTTTCCACATGCATGTTAGCAGCTCTCCATGTGGAAAAGCAATGCCGGCTCCCGAAGGACGTGGGGAGCTGGCGGGACAGTGGGGGCATTGGGGCTCCCCCCACGGTCCCCAATGTTTTTTATAAGCCCCGGGGGATGGGGTCCCCGGGGATATTAGGAATTACTGATAGGGGCTATTTTTTTACGGTAAAATTAGGAGTCGCGGCCCCAGCGCGGTGCTCAGTGCGGCCCCCTGTGTGCACGAGTTGGATGCACAACTCATAATCTGTAGGGTGCGTGACTCCAGCGCGTTTGGTGCATGACTTCTGGCATTGCTTTTCCACATGGGGAGCTGCAAACATGCAGCTCCCCATGTGAAAAAGCGATCTGGTTTAGATTTTGAAAGAGAGAACAGATTTCCCTGCTCTCTCTATCAAAATCCAAACCAAGTTTGCTATGGGAGGGCGGGAGCAGCGAAACTCCCGCCGTCTCATAGCAAACAGCAGTGTCCCGGGGATAGGCATCCCGGGACACTGCAGGAGCCGGCTCGGTGGGGGGGTGGCGGTTGCGGTCCCCAGGGCCCTCGAGGGCTCCAGGAGGGGGCCCATGCAGCCCCCCTCCCACAATACAAAAAACCCCGGGGGGTGGTGGTCAGCAGGGCTTCGGGGGGGTCGTTGAGGCCCCCTACCACTAATTTTGCAGGGGGGGCCTTGGAGCCCCCCATTTTTTTTGTATAGCCCCGGAGGTGGCGGTCCCCGGGGCTAGGTAAATTTTTTTAATTTGACCCCGGGAGAGGACTAATTATAAAAGAAGCCCCGTTATATATATTTTTTACAGCAGAATCCACGCACCCTGCGCGCACCTGCCGTTTTTTTTTTTTATTAAAATTTTGAGCCCTGGGGTCCCCTAAACAGGTCTAGAGGATCAGGATATTTCTACCCTGCCTCCTTTAAACGTTTTGCACACTTGTTCCAATGACTTCTTCAGTCTCGCTTCTACCGAGGCACAAAATGACTACCAACAGTTCCTGGTTTCGAATGTTGACAACCACTTGACAGCAATTAGCATTCAGCGCGTGACCCCGGGAGAGGACTAATTATAAAAGAAGCCCCGTTATATATATTTTTTACAGCAGAATCCACGCACCCTGCGCGCACCTGCCGTTTTTTTTTTTTATTAAAATTTTGAGCCCTGGGGTCCCCTAAACAGGTCTAGAGGATCAGGATATTTCTACCCTGCCTCCTTTAAACGTTTTGCACACTTGTTCCAATGACTTCTTCAGTCTCGCTTCTACCGAGGCACAAAATGGCTACCAACAGTTCCTGGTTTCGAATGTTGACAACCACTTGACAGCAATTAGCATTCAGCGCGTGACTGGAAGGGTGCGCTTATGGTGCGCTCAGGGTGTGCGGATCCACTGCGGCCATAGATATATAAATGATTTTAACTATCATTTTCTCAGGAACTACTGAACAGATTGACACCATTTAAGCAAAAGGCATGAGTCTGAACTGAGGACTACCTCTTTGCCACATTTGGTGTAAATCCGTTCAGCAGTTCGGGCTGTAGCTACGTCAAAATGTCCTATGGAAAATTGCATGGGGAAAACACGTTTTGGGACCCCCCCTTTTTTCTCAGCCCCGTTACACAAATCATTCCGGAACTGTCAGGCTAGGAGCAGACCAGAGCTGATAATTAGTTTGGAAAATTTCGTGAAGATTCATTAACCGGCCCCAAAGTTATTCCAAATAGAATGTTGCGGATCTCCTATGGAAAATAGGTCCTAACTATAACTACCCATTGGCGACCACCACTAGGATATATATATATATATATATATATATATATATATATATATATATATATATATATATATATATATATATATATATATATATATATATATATATATATATATATATATATATATATATATGCGGTGAGAGTGGGTGGTGGCAGCTCCCATGCTGACCCGCTTTTTCTTTGTGCACATTCTTGCAACTTTTAAACATTTTAAAATAATTATCGAGTTAAACTGTGACTGTGACTTCTGTTTTATTTTTTCAACATACTTTGGACTCGCTTTTCGAGTCTGTCTGTTTTATTGCTGGGGGCTGCTTAAAATTTGTGTATAGCTTCTGGGGGCTGTTTTTGACTTACCTGACATCTGCGGTGGGTTGAGGTGAGCCTACCCTGCCCCGGTCCATCGCGGCTGGTGTGCCATTTGTGTGGAGGGCGGGCGGGCATCTTACTAGGAGTCCTCTCCCCGGCTGAACCTGTGACAGAGGTCTAGCTGGGGGAGGGACGTGCTCCTATAAAAACCCCATGCCATTTCTGATGCGCAGCGGGCACGTGTGGCGGGCGCGCCTTAGGCGCGCCGAAGGTAAGCCAAAGGTCAGCCCATCCGCGCCTCGGCCGTGACGGACGCAGGACGGGCTGCCTCTCAGTCTCAGACTGGGGCTAGCACTGCGGTTCTGTACACTCGTGAGCAGTTGCTGTCTTTGCGCTCTGCGGGGTGCCCGGATGTCGGGGGGGAGGTTAGGAATTGTTTAGGGCTCAACCCTTGCTCGACCTGTGGCTTTTGCTGTGTGGAAACACTGCCTGCCCCCTCACCCCCAGAGATGGCTCCTCACGTGTTTTCCGCAGCCCTAGTTAATGCGCGCTCAGTGTGCAAACATGCTGCGGATATTTTCGAGCTCCTTGCGGACGGCTCTCTCGATTTTCTGTTTGTTACGGAAACCTGGCTCACTGCGGCTAGTGCTCCGGATGTCGAGTTAGCCGTCCCTCGAGGCTACAAAATATATAGGAGGGACAGAGCTCTGGGAAGAGGGGGGGTGTGGCAATTATTCTGAGAGATTCATGGACACTTCAGGTGGATCCTCCGGAAAACTTAGGAGGTGGTGAAGTGATGAATTTCTCTTTGGTCCTCTCCCCTCACTTTACTCTCGGGGGCACCCTAATCTATAGGCCTCCGGGGCCGGCCAGACCGTTTCTTACGGCATTGCTGGATTTTATTGTCCCCCGAGCCCTGAGATTCCCCCATTTTTTATTGCTGGGTGATTTTAACATTCATGCCGAAGAAGCGGATCTACCGGAAAGTAAAATGTTGCATGACTTTCTGGACCTGGCACATCTTTCCCAGTGGGTCTCCCTACCCACGCACTCGGGGGGGGGCACACCCTGGATGTGATTTGTTCCAATTTTTCTCTCCGGGTAGATGCCCCTCAAGTTTTGACGTGGTCAGATCATCAGCTGATCAGATTTGCGTGGTCAGCTTTAGGAGCTGCCACTGGGAGGGCTAAAACCGTCTGTGCCACAAAAATCAACATCGAGACTCTGGCGGCCATCCTGAATGAGTGTCGGCCCGTGCTGGGCAGTGATCTTGCCAAAGCGGTGCTGACCTTCAATGAATGGATGGTGGCGGGGGTTTCGGTTTCCTCTAAAGGGAGGTGCGGTGGCAGATTGCGCTCCACTCCTTCCAAACCTTGGTTCTCTCCTGAGCTGCGTATTCACAAGCAGGCCTGTAAAAAACTCGAGCGGGCTTGGCGTCAATCCTATTGCCCTTTGGCCAAGGTTATTCTGCGTAGAGAACAGAGAAGTTACTACGCCAGTATTAAAACAACCAAGGGTGTCTACTACGCCAATCGAATTGCTAAAGCCAACAATAGCAGTCGCGAGATTTTTGCGATTGTGAATAGCTTCCTTGCTCCTTCTGCTGAGCAGTGGATAGTACCAGCTTCAAAGGATTGGTGTGAGAGCTTGTCCATGTTCTTTGAGGAAAAAATAGCTGCTATTCAGTCAAGTTTTGTTGCCATCAGCCTTTCGGATGCCATGCCTGACTTTCCTCCCCCTTTGAGGGGTCCATCGGCCAAGATGACTGAGTTTGTTCCTCCTACAACTATTGATACCCTGGCTGTGATCAAATCTCTGAAATCTGGATCACCAGCGGACCCATGTACGGCAAGGGTTTTGGCAGGCATTGCTGATGTGGTTGTGCAGGAAGTGACACATTTGGTCGGCATTTCTTTTAAATCAGCCACAGTGCCCGCCGAGTGGAAACAGGCTAAGCTTCTGCCTTTGCTTAAAAAGGCAGGAGCGGACCCTGTAGTGTTGGCCAATTATCGGCCTATTTCGTTGCTTCCGGCTTTGGCCAAAATTGGCGAGAAATTGGCTTTTCAGCAGCTCAATGAGTTTGTGGAAAGATCAGGAGCCCTTCACGCGGCCCAATCTGGGTTCCGTGCTGCCCACAGCACGGAGTCGGCCTTGGTGGAAATTTCGGAAGCAGTCAGGGAGTGTCTGGACGGTGGCGGCAGAGCGGCTCTAATTTTATTGGACCTCTCTGCCGCGTTCGACACGGTACCTCACCAACGCCTCCTTGCTCGGCTCGCTGACATTGGTGTCAATGACCTCGCTTTAGATTGGCTGCGATCCTTTTTGGCGTCGAGATCTCAGCAGGAATGGCTCCCCCCTTTTTCATCGTCGGCTAGATCTCTCATGACAGGGGTCCCTCAGGGCTCGACTTTGAGCCCTTTGCTTTTCAATGTTTATCTGACCCCCCTGATAGACTTAGCCGAACATTTGGGAGCCAAAATTATAGCGTATGCTGATGATACGCAGCTGCTGTTCACCTGGCCAGGCGCGGTTTTGGAGACAGAGCAGATCCAGAACTGTCTGTCCTCAGTTTTCAATTGGTTAGCTTCATCGCAATTGAAATGCAATAAGGACAAGACCGAAATTCTGCTCTATGGCCAGTTCCCCCCTAATTTCAGGGACTTACTCTGGCCGGCTGGCTTCCCCATGCCCTGTACTGCGAACAGCCTTGCTAAGAATCTGGGGGTTTGGTTCGGGGACGACCTCCGATTTGAGGGGCACATCAAGAAGCTAACCGGAGGGTGTTTTGGGACCCTGAAGTCGCTTAGAAAGTTCTTTCCCTATCTGCCTGCCTCAGCACGTGAGTCAGTAGCGAGAGCTTTAATCCTCTCGCGCCTGGACTATGCCAATGCCCTGCTAAGTGGCTCTCCGGCCTATTTGGTAAGGCGGCTCCAGGTAATCCAAAACGCGACCGCTAGATTGTTGGGGAATATCTCCAGGCGGATCAGCGTTAGGAATTACCTGAAGAGCCTGCATTGGTTGCCAGTTCCTCATAGGATTACTTTTAAAATTCTGACTCTGGCTCATAAAGCCATCAATGGGCTGGGTCCCGCCTATTTGAAGAAACGATTCATTCGGTACTCTCCCAGCCGTGACTTGCGCTCGGCTGCTCAACATCTGATGCAGGTTCCCCGCTTCCGGCGTGTCCGGCTGGGAGGGCACTCAGTGGCGGTGAAAGCCGCGTCAGCTTGGAATGAGCTCCCTCTCTCTCTGCGTGCTATTGTTGACTTTGCGGCTTTTAAAAAAGCGTTAAAAACTCATTTGTATGGATTGGCTGTTTAGTCCCTTTGGTCGGTTTAGTGTCTGCTGTTAAAGTTCTTTCTGCGCCAGGATACTCCGGCAGTAATTGAGCGCGCTACAAAACAGCATAATTATAATTATAATTATAATTATAATTATATATATATATATATATATATATATATATATATATATATATATATATATATATATATATATATATATATATATATATGTATGTGTACATATATATATATACATATATATATATACATATTACCTACTGGCGGTCGCCAGTAGGTATATATAGTTAGGATTTTTTCTCTATGGGTTTTTTGAAAATTCTATGTCTAATAACTTTGGCGTTTGTGGACGGAATTGGCTGAAATTTTCAGGAAAATGGCACATTTTGTTTCTGAGCAGCCCTTGAAAATTTGGGGGGGGGTTCGTCCAGTGGGGGCCGAGAAAAAAGGGGGGTCCCAAAACGTGTTTTTAACATTGAGTTTTCCATAGGGCGGTTGGCCTCACTTTTAGCCCGAACGGCTGAATGGATTTGCACGAAACTTGGCAAAATTGTAGGGACTGGTAGCCCGATGTGCCTTTTGTAGGTCTCAATATATGTGCTCCAGTGGATTTTGAGAAATTAACGTTTAAAAAAAGATATATATCTGTAACAGCGGACCGGGCAGCGCTCTGGTTCGCGGACTTTTCGCGCAACGGAGCTTTGTGAAGCGAAGCTGATTGGTTCTCCGGCGTCTGTCAACATTCCAAACAGTCCGTAGCGGCCGCCATCTTGTCTCTCGGTAGGATCGAGAGACAAGAGGAGGCCGAAGCGAAGGGGCAAATGACCATAAGGGGGCATAGTACATTGTCGCTCACCCCCTAGGTTTGATGTGGAGGTTTTAAAAGGGCCCCGCGGGGCAAAAAAAAATAAAAATAATAATAATCGAACAGCTGAATGGATTTGCACGAAACTTGGCAAAATTGTAGGGACTGGTAGCCCGATGTGCCTTTGCTAGATCTCAATATATGTGCTCCAGTGGATTTTGAGAAATTAACGTTCAAAAAAAGGTATATATCTGTAACAGCGCACCGCTTCGCGTACTTTTCGCGTTACGGAGCTTTGCGAAGCGAAGCTGATTGGCTCTCCGGTGTCTGTAAACATTCCAAACAGTCCGTAGCGGCCGCCATCTTGTCTCTCGGTAGGATCGAACAGCTGAATGGATTTGCACGAAACTTGGCAAAATTGTAGGGACTGGTAGCCCGATGTGCCTTTGCTAGGTCTCAATATATGTGCTTCAGTGCATTTTGAGAAATTAACGTTCAGAAACAAGATATATATCTGTAACAGCGCTCCGCTTCGCGGAGATAAAATTATATGTGTATTACCTAGCTGTTGCTAACACCAGTTAGCGACGGCTAGTAGAAGATAGCGACCATCTTGGGCCCCACTTTGCATGTGAGTGATATTTATCACTAATGACATGCAAAGTGGGCATGCCAAGATGTTAGCGACTGGAAACAGTCGCTAACATCGCTATCTCCTATTATCAACTTTTGGAAATATTCGAGATAAGGGCGAATATCTCTAAAAGCTACCACCTGCCCTGAGCAGTTCTTAGCCATGTTATCCAATGGGAGGTGGATAACATGGCTAAGAGCATTAGCTCGGTAATGCATGAATATCGCTGAGTTTTCAGCGATATTAATGCATTGCGGTCGTTTTTTATCGTATTTCCGATAAACCTTGATAATAGCAAGGTTTATCTGCGATAATTTCTGACGGTAAAAAAATCGTTGCTAAGCATCGTTAGGGATAAATATCGCTTAACTTTGGTAATATGCCCCAACGTCTGTTAACGTTCGATTCGAAGGAAATCAGGAAGTGTTGAAAAACATTGTCTGCGCCATCTTGTCTTTTTTCAAATGCCACACTTTTGTCGTGCACGGCAGCCATTTTAGATGCCTTGACCAGACCCACTCTGTGCACGCTGTCGATCCTTAGCATGGCTCCCCACCCTCGCAAACATCTCCCCCAGGCAGTGGTCACCCCCGCTCTCTGTCTTATGCATGGGTAATAAACCTCCCCCATCTGCGCTGCTGTTCCCTGAGAATCACACCCTGTGCCCGCCCGACACCTCCCTTTCGCCCTATTCACTACCGCACCCTCTGACACTCCTTTTCCTCTGTGTCCGATTGTCCAGGCTGGTCCTAGGGTATCAGCTAGCCCTGCAGATGTAGTTTATGGCCACAGCTGTAAAGAATCACCCCTCTTCAAAGGAGTTATAGTAGATCAAGGCCCACACTCGATGAGATTCGTCACAGCAGAAGCGTTGCTATTATCTGAAAACCATCCTGTATTGTGATTGGGGAGGGGACCGAGCCTGAAGCGGAAGATTCCAGGGATGACTGTTTGTACATCAAAGTTTTTACAATTATGTGTCACATTAAAAATATATAGCACTCCGACAAAGTAGTAAGATTATA
Source organism: Lissotriton helveticus (assembly GCF_964261635.1). NCBI lineage: Eukaryota > Metazoa > Chordata > Amphibia > Caudata > Salamandridae > Lissotriton > Lissotriton helveticus. The sequence continues at coordinate 1,798,499,732 of NC_136057.1, forward strand.
AAACTTTAATAATTTATAAATATATACAAGAAAACAAAAATAGTAATAACATATAAACATTTTTAGGGAAAAACAACGAAGTAGCGGTCGGCTGTGCGAATAGTCCCAACGCAGCACAACGTCCAGATTTCCGGCGTGGGGCGTCGCGGGGGGTGGGTCATCAGTAGCAAACTGTTGTGCGAATAGTTCCAAGGCAGCAGAACGCGTTGAAATCTAGATGACACGAAAGTGATGTCTAGTAAGTTGCCACCCAGCAAATAACGGCATGGGGCGTCGCGGGGGGTGGGTCATCAGTAGCAAACTGTTGCGCGAATAGTTCCAAGGCAGCAGAACGATGGCACCAAGGTGATGTCCAGTAAGTTGCCGCACTGGTTTTGGTATCCTACAATGCTGCTCCGAATAACGGCGTGGAGCGCCCCGGGGGAGGCGGCGTGAACGGGCCTCTCCAGGTGGAGTGTCATCTGTTGTAGTGGGGCGCCCCTTTACCGTTTCAGTTGCCATTCCGTCCGTTTTTGGTCCACTGTGTCAAAAGCCGCAATTCAGCTGAGTTGCGCCCACTCTTGCGGTGCAGCGATAGGCGGCTGTCACAGGACTCTCAAAATGGCGGCAGGCTGTTTCCTTTTTGGGCCTGGTCCACTGAAAGGGCCCTGGGACACCTTGGAAATCGGACGCTTGTCTGCTAGGTCTTGGACCTCATTCTCGAAAGCGTCCCCTCCGCCTTGAGAATTCATCAAAAGTTTTGGGGGCTCCGACTCCTGCAGGCTTCTGGTGGGGAGCGGCTGCCATGATTGCTCGCGGAATGACCACGACTGAGCTACGAGATGGTGGTGCTTTCATGCTGACGCCAGCTTCAGTCTGAAACATCCAGAAACAAGGTGGGGCTTTCATCGTTTGGGGAAAAAAAAAAGTTTTCATCCTATGAAAAGTGTTGTTTTTAGGTCACATGATCAAGCCTTCCATCATTAGGAAACCAAAAGTAAAATGAACCAATGAAAAGTTTTATAAACAAGTCACATGACCTGTTATGCGGCATAGGGTGTAAAATTAGGAGAAAATACGTTGGCACGTGAGGCGGCGTCAGTAGCGGACCGATGTGCGAATAGGCCGAAGGCAACACAACGCGCCAAGATCTGGATGGCACCGAGGTGGTGTCCAGCAAGTTGCAGCACTGGTGTGGCCATCCTACAATGCTGAAAGTCGGCGTGGGGCGCCCCGTTGGCCTGTGAGTTTGCGTCAGTAGCGGACCGATGTGCGAATAGGCCGAAGGCAGCACAACGCGCCAAGATCCGGATGGCACCGAGGTGGTGTCTAGTAAGTTGTCGCACTGGTGTGGCCATCCAACAATGCTGAAAGTCGGCGTGGGGCGCCCCGTTGGCCTGTGAGTTTGCGTCAGTAGCGGACCGATGTGCGAATAGGCCGAAGGCAGCACAACGCGCCAAGATCCGGATGGCACCGAGGTGGTGTCTAGTAAGTTGCCGCACTGGTGTGGCCATCCTACAATGCTGAAAGTCGGCGTGGGGCGCTCCGTTGGCCTGTGAGTTTGCGTCAGTAGCGGACCGATGTGCGAATAGGTCGAAGGCAGCACAACGCGCCAAGATCCGGATGGCACCGAGGTGGTGTCTAGTAAGTTGTCGCACTTCTGTGGCCATCCTACAATGTTGAAAGTCGGCGTGGGGCGCCCCGTTGGCCTGTGAGATGGCGTCAGTAGCGGACCGATGTGCGAATGGGGCCAAAGGCAGCGCAACAATATTTTCTGATTTGAAGACACCACAAGGCGCTGAGATGCCAAGATCCGGATGGCACCGAGGTGGTGTCTAGCAAGTTGTGGCACTGGTGTGGCCATCGTACAATGGTAAAAGTCGGCGTGGGGCGCCCTGTTGGCCTGTGAGATGGTGTCAGTAGCGGACTGATGTGTGAATGGGGCCAAAGGCAGCGCAACAATATTTTCTACTATATTTTCGGAGTAGAAGACACCACAAGGCGCTGAGATGCCAGGATCCGGATGGCACCGAGGTGATGTGTAAGTTGCGGACGGATGTGCGAATGGGGCCAAAGGCAGCTCAACAATATTTTCTGAAGAGAATACACCACAAGGCGCTGAGATGCCAAGATCCGGATGGCACCGAGGTGATGTCTAAGTTGCGGACCGATGTGCGAATGGGGCCAAAGGTAGCGTAACAAGATTTTCTGTATGGAAGATTCCACTAGGCGTTGAGATGCCAAGATTCGGATGGCACCGAGGTGATGTCTAGGAAGTTGTGCCACTGGTGTGGCCATCGTACAATGGTAAAAGTCGGCGTGGGGCGCCCTATTGGCCTGTGAGAGGGTGTCAGTAGCGGACTGATGTGCGAATGGGGCCAAAGGCAGCGCAACAATATTTTCTGACTGACACCACAAGGCGCTGAGATGCCAAGATCCGGATGGCATCGAGGTGATGTCTAAGTTGCGGACTGATGTGCGAATGGGGCCAAAGGCAGCGTAACAATATTTTCTGTATGGAAGATACCACTAGGCGTTGAGATGCCAAGATTCGGATGGCACCGAGGTGATGTCTAGCAAGTTGGTGTGGTCATCCTACAATGCTGAAACTCGGCGTGGGTCACCCCATTAGCCTGTGAGATGGCGTCAGTAGCGGACCGATGTGCGAATAGGCCGAAGGCAGCACAACGCGCCAAGATCCGGATGTCACCGTGGTGGTTTCATAGTTGAGAGGCACTTCATCTGCAGTGGGGCGCCGAGATCCGGATGGCACCGAGGTGATGTCTAGCAAGTTGCTGTACTTGTGTGGTCATCCTACAATGCTGAAACTCGGCGTGGGTCGCCCCATTAGCCTGTGAGATAGCTGTTCTTTGGATTTGGGCCTGGTCCACTAAAATGGCCCTGGGACACCTAAGAACTCGAACGCTCGATTTTTTTTTCCTTTCCTGTACATGCAAAAAAAGGTAAATGCCCGGTATGTTACACGCTTCATCTGCCACGATGAACTCTCCAGAGGAACCGAAAAAATATATAGTTGTGGTAACTATACCATGCATCGTCATATGGAGAGGTGGCACCAATTAATTATAGTGCTGCATAAAAGAGAGATTTGGAGGAGAACCCCTGACCTGCTAGTACATTCATCAAAGAAGTGGCACTGAGAGCTTCAGAGGCAAGGGAAACGGTCCCAAATATTTAGAAGAACTTTGGAAAGATTAAAATGACATGTTTAGATTGTGGTAAATTAATTTCATGTGGGCAGATGAGTGTTACTCTAATAAATACAGCATATGAACATCATCATAGTCGATGGTTGGTAGAGACATTTTGACTATATCCTGGACCTGCCCGTCCTCGCCCAAAATGGCGCCGGAATAAATGGGACTCGTAACTCCTTGTTGTGTACTGGTTGCAGAACCTTGAAATCACGAGATACGTATGCAGTTTTGAAGCACATGGCGGGCGGGGACGAGAATTGATTGAATATTTCGACATCCCTATTGATATTAAGTTCTGATGTGTTATTGATTACTGTACTGTTGAAAATTCGAATTAACGTCACCCATGGTACTTGCCCGCAAATGTATATCTAGATAATTTTATTGTAACTGGCCCTGTCGTATTTTAATTATAAAATGTACGTCCACCGATTCCGTAACTGTTAGACACCTTAGTTTTTGCAACCTAATGGCCCGCCCGTTACGTTCCTCTACAGTGTAAATGTCTATTCATCATATACGATTACAGTTTGCTCCGTGGCAGGCCCACGTGGTTATAGGCTCGTATTTGTATAATGAAATTTTCACAATAAAGGTTTTTAAAAGAAAACATGGTAGTAGTGTATACATTGGTAAAGTTTTTAATAATAGTCACTGTTTTAGAATCATTAAAAGGCAAGTGAAATAAAGCAGACCAATTACATGAAGGGTAAAAGGTATAATACGAAGGAACGCAGTAAAGATAAATGGTCAAGGGCTGTTGTGTTTTCTATTCCTGCAACATAAAGTGATCGATAAGAATCTCATATTCAGGCGTATCGGCGACTAAGACAGCAGGTCGACCCTCTTTTGCTCAACGGCTCCGTCATGGGACGAAGAAACGCTCTTTTTCTCGAAAAAAGAATATATTTTACTTGCAGGACAGTTGTAAAATTTCCGGGAAAGTACATTAGCCTGGAACATTATAACATATATTTAAGAGAAAATAATGTTCGGAAGTAATTAAAAGCGTAATTTTTAGGTGATATGACCAAGGCTTTCATCATTAGAATAAGAAAAGTAAAATGAACCAATGAAAAGTTTTATTAACAAGTCACATGACTTGTTATGCTTACGTTACGCGCTGCGCGCCCCGGATGACTTCCGGATGCGCTAACGCGGCGCGTCATATGACGCATTACGCGACAACGCAGGTCCAGAATATAGTCAAAATGTCTCCACCAACCAGCGGTCGAAACACAACCCCTTTCAGCAGGCTAAATAGTTCTGTTAAATGACAACAGAAAGGACAGGCAACAAGAACCATCAGTCAAAGAGGGGAGGGCTAGTTCTTCTCTACCGGGTTACATTGGGGCGCTACCGGAACTGATCGAATTGGTAGTCTACAGTGTTTCTGGATGTTTCAGACCGAAGCTGGGGTTAGCATGAGAGCAGCACCATTTCGTAGCTCCGTTGTGGCCATTCCGCAACCAATCATGGCAGCCGCTCTTTATCGTTATTTTGGGCGGGGTGGGTGGCGGAGCCGAGCTGTTTTGCAGCCATCATTGTGTGGAGTTCAGTTCATCTCACTAGTTTTGTATTTGTCATGAGGGGTTGTTCCTAATGTTTCTATTTTAGCGAGGTCAAAAAGAGATCCCATTAGTGGCCTACTGATTTTGCTCAATTCCTTTTCTTTTTTTTTACACGATTTTTCGTTATCTGCAAAGACTAAACAGAGTATTGCGACTCTGTGTTTGTTTGTAAATAGAGAATGAACCAAAGAGAACTAATTCTAAAACAGTAAATACTTGGATAACAATCAATCAAATGGAGAGAGAAGCAGGCACGACGGATTACAACGGGGGCAAAGGCCTGCGTTAACTACCTTTCACTATCTGCAAAGAGAGAGTACTCCTAATAGAAATGAGGGGGGGGGGCACCATTCAAAGCAGATCAGTGTGCATAAACACGAAAATGTTTTCACTTACCACGTACTTGACATTCGACAGCTTATGATATTTGCTATTAAAAAACCATTGAAATTCACTGAAAAAACCATAGGTTATAGACCATATATAGTTAGGAATTAGCATTTACAAAACCTTGAAAATTCACTGAAAAAACCATAGGTTATACACCATATATAGTTAGGAATTAGCATTTAAAAAACCTTATTTTACTCACACAAAACCATTGAAATTCCATATATAGTTAGTTGCACTAACTATATATCGCGCATCCGCAATCCACTGCTGATGATGTCACATATTACATCATTCATGACATGGTCAGTGACATCACTGATGACATCACTGATGACATCTCAAATGACATCACTGATGACATCTCATTTGACATCAATGACCACATCACTGATGATATCATTCATGTGACAATACAATGCATCTCCTCACATTTTAATATAACCTCTGTTACAACCAGTGTTAAATACAGAGTATAATTTTTGAAACCATTGACACACCAATACTAGTTACTACATACGCACTCACTGATTCCTACGTCTACACACACATTCACTCATTCATCCATACAATCATTCATAGATACAATCACTCATCTTTACAACACTATCATATGCACTCATACACCTATACAGACATTTACACTCTGTTGCTCATCCATGGAGTTACTCACACACCTAGTCAGTCATGCAAAGAATCAATCACACCTCCATTTTCTAATCTATACAGTTAAACATAGAGCACCTTACATTTTCAAACATATACTAACACATACTTACTCTCTTATACAATCACTGATACAAGTACACATTGATCTGCACAGAGTCACACACCTCCCAACCAGCCACACACACACTCAGTCTCCCATACAAATACTTGGCCAACCAATCAATAACCCATATAGCCACTCATATAGCTACTGATCAACACATGCAGCAGCTTGCACAACAACAGACATACTGATGCAAACTTTCACACAGTTTAGTCACTAACCTATGCATTCAGTAGGACGCATTTAATCACTCACTCATACAGTCAACCACGCACCTACTAAAACCTTCATTCAGACACTTATACATCTACTCATTCTTCAATATGTAAAACATATTTTAACTTTACAGAAACATACAGTCACTGGATGTTGTCATCAGTGATGTCATTTGAGATGTCATCAGTGATGTCATCAGTGATGTCACTGACCATGTCATGAATGATGTAATATGTGACATCATCAGCAGTGGATTGCGGATGCGCGATATATAGTTAGTGCAACTAACTATATATGGAATTTCAATGGTTTTGTGTGAGTAAAATAAGGTTTTTTAAATGCTAATTCCTAACTATATATGGTGTATAACCTATGGTTTTTTCAGTGAATATATATATACATATATATATATATTCACTGAAAAAACCATAGGTTATAGACCATATATAGTTAGGAATTAGCATTTACAAAACCTTGAAAATTCACTGAAAAAACCATAGGTTATAGACCATATATAGTTAGGAATTAGCATTTAAAAAACCTTATTTTACTCACACAAAACCATTGAAATTCCATATATAGTTAGTTGCACTAACTATATATCGCGCACCCGCAATCCACTGCTGATGATGTCACATATTACATCATTCATGACATGGTCAGTGACATCACTGATGACATCACTGATGACATCTCAAATGACATCACTGATGACATCATCCAGTGACTGTGTGTTTCTGAAAAGTTTAAATATGTTTTACATATTGAAGAATGAGTAGATGTAGAAGTGTCTGGATGAAGGATTTAGTAGGTGCGTGACTGACTGTATGAGTGAGTGATTAAATGTGTCTCACTGAGTGCATGGGTTAGTGACTAAACTGTCTTAATTTGTGCATCATTATGTCTGTTGTTCTGTAAACTGCTGCATGTGTTGGTCAGTAGCTATATGAGTAACTATATGGGTTATTGATTGATTGCCCAAGTATTTGTATGGGAGACTGAGTGTGTGTGTGGCTGGCTGGGAGGTGTGTGACTCTGTGCAGATCAATGTGTACTTGTATCAATGATTGTATAAGAGAGTAAGTATGTGTTAGTATATGTTTCAAAATGTAAGGTGCTCTATGTTTAACTGTATAGATTAGAAAATGGAAGTGTGATTGATTATTTACAGGACTGACTAGGTGTGTGAGTAACTCCATGGATGAGTGACAGAGTGTGAGAGTCTGTATAGGTGTATGAGTGCATATGATAGTGTTGTAAAGATGAGTGATTGTATGTATGAATGATTGTATGGGTAAATGAGTGAATGTGTGTGTAAACATAGGAATCACTGAGTGCGTATGTAGTAACTAGTATTGGTGTGTCAATGGTTTCAAAAATTATACTCTGTATTTAACACTGGGTGTAACAGAGGTTATATTAAAGTGTGAGGAGATGCATTGTATTGTCACATGAATGATATCATCAGTGATGTGGTCATTGATGTCATCAGTGATGTCATCAGTGATGTCATTTGAGATGTCATCAGTGATGTCATTTGAGATGTTATCAGTGATGTCATTTGAGATGTCATCAGTGATGTCATCAGTGATGTCATTTGAGATGTCATCAGTGATGTCATCAGTGATGTCACTGACCATGTCATGAATGATGTAATATGTGACATCATCAGCAGTGGATTGCGGGTGCGCGATATATAGTTAGTGCAACTAACTATATATGGAATTTCAATGGTTTTGTGTGAGTAAAATAAGGTTTTTTAAATGCTAATTCCTAACTATATATGGTCTATAACCTATGGTTTTTTCAGTGAATTTTCAAGGTTTTGTAAATGCTAATTCCTAACTATATATGGTCTATAACCTATGGTTTTTTCAGTGAATTTCAATGGTTTTTTAATAGCAAATATCATAAGCTGTCGAATGTCAAGTACGTGGTAAGTGAAAACATTTTCGTGTTTATGCACACTGATCTGCTTTGAATGGTGCCCCCCCCCCTCATTTCTATTAGGAGTACTCTCTCTTTGCACATAGTGATGGGTAGTTAACGCAGGCCTTTGCCCCCGTTGTAATACGTCGTGCCTGCTTCTCTCTCCATTTGATTGATTGTTATCCAAGTATTTACTGTTTTAGAATTGGTTATCTTTGGTTCATTCTCTATTTACAAACAAACACAGAGTCGCAATACTCTGTTTAGTCTTTGCAGATAACGAAAAATCGTGTAAAAAAAAAGAAAAGGAATCGAGCAAAATCAGTAGGCCACTAATGGGATCTCTTTTTGACCTCGCTAAAATAGAAACATTAGGAACAACCCCTCATGACAAATACAAAACTAGTGAGATGAACTGAACTCCACACAATGATGGCTGCAAAACAGCTCGGCTCCGCCACCCACCCCGCCCAAAATAACGATAAAGAGCGGCTGCCATGATTGGTTGCGGAATGGCCACGTCGGAGCTACGAAATGGTGCTGCTCTCATGCTAACCCCAGCTTCAGTCTGAAACATCCAGAAACACTGTAGAATACCAATTCGATCAGTTCCGGTAGCGCCCCAATGTAACCCGGTAGAGAAGAACTAGCCCTCCCCTCTTTGACTGATGGTTCTTGTTGCCTGTCCCTTCTGTTGTCATTTAACAGAACTATTTAGCCTGCTGAAAGGGGTTGTGTTCCGACCGCTGGTTGGTGGAGACATTTTGACTATATTCTGGACCTGCGTTGTCGCGTAATGCGTCATATGACGCGCCGCGTTAGCGCATCCGGAAGTCATCCGGGGCGCGCAGCGCGTAACGTAAGCATAACAAGTCATGTGACTTGTTAATAAAACTTTTCATTGGTTCATTTTACTTTTCTTATTCTAATGATGAAAGGCTTGGTCATATGACCTAAAAATTACGCTTTTTATTACTTCCGAACATTATTTTTTCTTAAATATATGTTATAATGTTCCAGGCTAATGTACTTTCCCGGAAAATTTACAACTGTCCTGCAAGTAAAATATATTCTTTTTTCGAGAAAAAGAGCGTTTCTTCGTCCCATGACGGAGCCGTTGAGCAAAAGAGGGTCGACCTGCTGTCTTAGTCGCCGATACGCCTGAATATGAGATTCTTATCGATCACTTTATGTTGCAGGAGTAGAAAACACAACAGCCCTTGACCATTTATCTTTACTGCGTTCCTTCGTATTATACCTTTTACCCTTCATGTAATTGGTCTGCTTTATTTCACTTGCCTTTTAATGATTCTAAAACAGTGACTATTATTAAAAACTTTACCAATGTATATACTACTACCATGTTTTCTTTTAAAAACCTTTATTGTGAAAATTTCATTATACAAATACGAGCCTATAACCACGTGGGCCGGCCACGGAGCAAACTGTAATCGTATATGATGAGTAGACATTTACACTGTAGAGGAACGTAACGGGCGGGCCATTAGGTTGCAAGAACTAAGGTGTCTAACAGTTACGGAATCGGTGGACGTACATTTTATAATTAAAATACGACAGGGCCAGTTACAATAAAATTATCTAGATATACATTTGCGGGCAAGTACCATGGGTGACGTTAATTCGAACTTTCAATAGTACAGTAATCAATAACACATCAGAACTTAATATCAATAGGGATGTCGAAATATTCAATCAATTCTCGTCCCCGCTCGCCATGTGCTTCAAAACTGCATACGTATCTCGTGATTTCAAGGTTCTGCAACCAGTACACAACAAGGAGTTACGAGTCCCATTTATTCCGGCGCCATTTTGGGCGAGGACGGGCAGGTCCAGGATATAGTCAAAATGTCTCTACCAACCATCGACTATGATGATGTTCATATGCTGTATTTATTAGAGTAACACTCATCTGTCCACATGAAATTAATTTGCCACAATCTAAACATGTCATTTTAATCTTTCCAAAGTTCTTCTAAATATTTGGGACCGTTTCCCTTGCCTCTGATGCTGTCAGTGCCACTTCTTTGATGAATGTACTAGCAGGTCAGGGGTTCTCCTCCAAATCTCTCTTTTATGCAGCACTATAATTAATTGGTGCCACCTCTCCATATGACGATGCATGGTATAGTTACCATAACTATATTTTTTTTCGGTCCCTTCCGGAGAGTTCATCGTGGCAGATGAAGCGTGTAACGTACCGGGCATTTACCTTTTTTTGCATGTACAGGAAAGAAAAAAAAATCGAGCGTCCGAGTTCTAAGGTGTCCCAGGGCCATTTTAGTGGACCAGGCCCAAATCCAAAGAACAGGCCGCCATTTTGAGAGTCCTGTTGCAGCCGCCTGTCGCTGTAGCATCAAGAGCAGCCGAAACTCAGCTGAATGGCAACTGAAACGGTAAAGGGGCGCCCCACTACAGCAGACGAGCCTCCACCTAGGAAGGCCCGTTCACGCCGCCTCCCCCCCCCCCTTCGGGCACCCCACGCCGTTATTCGGAGCAGTATTGTAGGATGGACACACCAGTGCGGCAACTTGCTAGACATCACCTCGGTGGTAACCGAATCTCAGCGCCTTGTGGTGTCTTCTATTCAGAAAACATTGTTGTGCTGCCTTCGACCTATTCGCCGCAAGTGCGTACGCAACTCAGCTACATAGCTTGCTAGACACCACCTCGGTGCTAACCGAATCTCAGCGCCTTGTGGTCTCTTCTATTCCAAAAATATTGTTGCGCTGCCTTTGGCCCCATTCGCACATCGGTCCGCTACTGCCGCCATCTCACAGGCCAACGGGGCGCCCCACGCCGACTTTCAGCATTGTAGGATGGCCACACCAGTGCACCTTACTAGACACCACCTCGGTGCCATCCGGATCTTGGCATCTCAGCGCCTTGTGGTGTCTTCTATTCAGAAAATATTCTTGCGCTACCTTTGCCCCATTCACACATCGGTCCGCTACTGACGCCATCTCACAGGCTAATGGGGCGCCCCACGCCGAGTTTCAGCATTGTAGGATGACCACACCAGTACAGCAACTTGCTAGACATCACCTCGGTGCCATCCGGATCTCGGCGCCCCACTGCAGATGAAGTGCCTCTCAACTATGAAACCACCACGGTGACATCCGGATCTTGGCGCCTTGTGCTGGTTCCGGCCTATTCACACATCGGTCCGCTACTGACGCCATCTCACAGGCTAATGGGGCGCCCCACGCCGAGTTTCAGCATTGTAGGATGACCACACCAGTACAGCAACTTGCTAGACATCACCTCGGTGCCATCCGGATCTTGGCATCTCAACGCCTAGTGGTATCTTCCATACAGAAAATATTGTTGCGCTGCCTTTGGCCCCATTCGCACATCGGTCCGCTACTGACGCCATCTCACAGGCCAACGGGGCGCCCTACGCCGACTTTTACCATTGTAGGATGGCCACACCAGTACCACAACTTGCTAGACACCACCTCGGTGCCATCCGAATCTTGGCATCTCAGCGCCTTGTGGTGTCTTCTAGTCAGAAAATATTGTTGCGCTGCCTTTGGCCCCATTCGCACATCGGTCCGCTACTGACGCCATCTCACAGGCCAACGGGGCGCCCCACGCCGACTTTCAACATTGTAGGATGGCCACACCAGTGCGGCAACTTACTAGACACCACCTCGGTGCCATCCGGATCTTGGCGCGTTGTGCTGCCTTCGGCCTATTCGCACATCGGTCCGCTACTGACGCAAACTCACAGGCCAACGGGGAGCCCCACGCCGACTTTCAGCATTGTAGGATGGCCACACCAGTGCTGCAACTTGCTGGACACCACCTCGGTGCCATCTGGATCTTGGCGCGTTGTGTTGCCTTCGGCCTATTCGCACATCGGTCCGCTACTGACGCCGCCTCACATGCCAACGTATTTTCTCCGCATTTTATACCCTATGCCGCATAACAGGTCATGTGACTTGTTTATAAAACTTTTCATTGGTTCATTTTACTTTTGGTTTCCTAATGATGGAAGGCTTGATCATATGACCTAAAAACAACACTTTTCATTGGATGAAAACTTTTTTTTTTTCCCAAACGATGAAAGCCCCACCTTGTTTCTGGATGTTTCAGACTGAAGCTGGCGTCAGCATGAGAGCACCACCATCTCGTGGCTCCGTCGTGGTCATTCCACGAGCAATCATGGCAGCCGCTCCCCACCAGAAGCCTACAGGAGTCGGGGGCCCCCAAAACTTTTGATGAATCCTCAAGGCGGAGGGGACGCTTTCGAGAATGGGGTCCAAGACCTAGCAGACAAGCGTCCGATTTCCAAGGTGTCCCAGGGCCATTTCAGTGGACCAGGCCCAAAAAGGAAACAGCCTGCCGCCATTTTGAGAGTCCTGTGACAGCCGCCTATCGCTGCACCGCAAGAGTGGGCGCAACTCAGCTGAATTGCGGCTTTTGACACAGTGGACCAAAAGCGGACGGAATGGCAACTGAAACGGTAAAGGGGCGCCCCACTACAACAGACGAGACTCCACCTGGAGAGGCCCGTTCACGCCGCCTCCCCCGGGGCGCCCCACGCCGTTATTCGGAGCAGCATTGTAGGATACCAAAACCAGTGCGGCAACTTACTGGACATCACCTTGGTGCCATCGTTCTGCTGCCTTGGAACTATTCGCACAACAGTTTGCTACTGATGACCCACCCCCCGCGACGCCCCACGCCAGAAATCTGGACGTTGTGCTGCGTTGGGACTATTCGCACAGCCGACCGCTACTTCGTTGTTTTTCCCTAAAAATGTTTATATGTTATTACTGTTTTTGTTTTCTTGTATATATTTATAAGTTATTAAAGTTTTATAATCTTACTACTTTGTTGGAGTGCTATATATTTTTAATGTGACACATAATTGTAAAAACTTTGATGTACAAAGAGTCATCCCTGGAATCTTCCGCTTCAGGCTCAGTCCCCTCCCCAATCACAATACAGGATGGTTTTCAGATAATAGGAACGCGTCTGCTGTGACGGATCTCATCGAGTGTGGGCCTTGATCTACTATAACTCCTTTGAAGAGGGGTGATTCTTTACAGCTGGGGCCATAAACTACATCTGCAGGGCTAGCTGATACCCTAGGACCGGCCTGGACAATCGGACACAGAGGAAAAGGAGTGTCAGAGGGTGCGGTAGTGAATAGGGCGAAAGGGAGGTGTCGGGCGGGCACAGGGTGTGATTCTCAGGGAAGAGCAGTGCAGATGGGGGGTGGTTTATTACCCATGCATAAGACAGAGAGCGGGGGTGACCACTGCCTGGGGGAGATGCTTGCGAGGGTGGGGAGCCATGCTAAGGATCGACAGCGTGCACAGAGTGGGTCTGGTCAAGGCATCTAAAATGACTGCCGTGCACGACAAAAGTGTGGCATTTGAAAAAAGGCAAGATGGCGCAGACAATGTTTTTCAACACTTCCTGATTTCCTTCGAATCGAACGTTAACAGACGTTGGGGCATATTACCAAAGTTAAGCGATATTTATCCCTAACGATGCTTAGCAACGATTTTTTTACCGCTAAGCATCGTCAGAAATTATCGCAGATAAACCTTGCTATTATCAAGGTTTATCGCAAATACGATAAAAAACGACCGCAATGCATTAATATCGCTGAAAACTCAGCGATATTCATGCATTACCGAGCTAATGCTCTTAGCCATGTTATCCACCTCCCATTGGATAACATGGCTAAGAACTGCTCAGGGCAGGTGCTAGCTTTTGGAGATATTCGCGCTTATCGCAAATATTTCCAAAAGTTGATAATAGGAGATAGCGATGTTAGCGACTGTTTCCAGTCGCTAACAGCTTGGCATGCCCACTTTGCATGTCATTAGTGATAAATATCACTCACATGCAAAGTGGGGCCCAAGATGGTCGCTATCTCCTACTAGCCGTCGCTAACTGGTGTTAGCAACAGCTAGGTAATACAGATATAATTTTATCTCCGCGAAGCGGAGCGCTGTTACAGATATATATCTTGTTTTTGAACGTTAATTTCTCAAAATCCACTGAAGCACATATATTGAGACCTAGCAAAGGCACATCGAGCTACCAGTCCCTACAATTTTGCCAAGTTTCGTGCAAATCCATTCAGCCGTTCGATTATTATTATTATTATTTTTTTTGCCCCGCGGGGCCCTTTTAAAACCTCCACATCAAACCTAAGAGGTCAAGGAGGATCTACTATGCCCCCTTATGGTCATTTGCCCCTTCGCTTTGGCCTCCTCTTGTCTCTCGATCCTACCGAGAGACAAGATGGCGGCCGCTACGGACTGTTTGCAATGTTTACAGACACCGGAGAACCGGAGTATATTTGTGAGGAATTTTTGGTGCTCAATTTCTGGTGTTTGATTTACACAGTACTAACACTTCTCCTACTTTTAAAAAGGTGAGTTGTTAATTTGTAAGGGGAACTATGTTGTACACTTAAAGATAATTTGAAAAATGTTTTCTGTTATTTATTTACAGTCCTTCTGTTATACTAAATACTTGATAAAGTTAGTTTTATATTATGTATTACTAAAAACGATAAATGAAAGTGATTATTTTTTTCTGCAATTTACAGCAAGCAATTTCAAAATAAAATGGCTCACAATGAAGGGACCGTGGCAATTTCTTTTGAATTACCCACTACATTTATTGAAATTGACAGCACCAATAATGAAATATTCTCACAAAGAGGAGATGACTTGATTGATTTTTTTGATCAATCTCTTGATGGCGAATTTATCGAATGTTTGGAGACCATAGAGTTACAAGAATCATCATTGCAGACTTTTCATGAGGAGATTCCTGATGAGATGATTGAAGAGGAATTTCCTGATGAGGACATGTTACTAGTTCTTTCAAATTATGAAAATTCAGAAGATGTTGCCTGGGTGCCGCACTGATTTGGGTATCCGGCGTGGGGCGTCCCGGGGGGTGGGTTGTCAGTAGCGGTCTGTTGTGCGAATAGTTCCAAGGCAGCAGAACGCGCTGAAATCTGGATGGCACGAAGGTGATGTCTAGTAAGTTGCCGCCCAGCAAATAAATGGGGCGCCGCGGGGGGGGGGGGGAGGCAGTCCAAAGTTCCGTTAAAAGGGCAAAGGAAAGGATCAGTGGTTTGAACCATCAGTCAAAAAGGGGAGGGGGTGCAACAATTTTTCCTACCGGGTCACACTGTGCTTTCACCGGAACTGAGGTCTGCAGGTTTCTAGTCATTCAAACTGAGGCTGGCGCCAGCATGGGAGCGCCGACGTCCCGCGGCTACAGTTTCGTCACTCCACGGGCGATCATGGCAGTCATTCCCCATCGGGGGTGTCTGCGGGGGTCGGGGACTCCCGCGGCTCCTCTAGAATCTTCAAGGTCGTGGAGGACTACGGTGGTGGAGTCAACCAGTGACCGGGCCATTTCTTCATGCTGGGCCCGCTCTTGCCAGGTCGACCGCCATTTTGAGAGTTCAGTAGCTACTGGCGATCGCGGGGTCAAATGAGCGGACGGGCTCCACCCTGCCGGGCGAGACGTTGCAGCATCGCCACAGTGGAAGAACCCTTTTCCGGGCGCCTGGAGCGCTGAGGGTGCAGCTGGGAAGCCTCCACCTCGGGAGGCGGGAGAGGCCTGTTCGCACCGTCTCTCCCACCCAGTGCACCCCACGGCGTCTCGCTTGACATTTGTTATGGCCGGACCAGGCGATGAGGACGAGGGGGGGGGGGGTCGGGGGCATGTGCAAGACATCCCCCCCCAGTGTTGTCGCAGCCATTATAAAAGAAAGAAGAAATGTCCCGTCCGTCTTTGGGCCGGACCTCCGGTGGATGGCGGCCGGACGCCCTTTGCTCTGGCCCCATGAACGGGTTCCTTGGCTCATCCGGTGGGGCAGGCCTTGGCGTGTGGTGCCTCTCCTGGGCCTTTCGTGCAGTGGCCTCTCCACTCCCAGGCCCTCCATGGATGCTGGCCCAGACTGGGAGAGAGAGGGTCTAACCTGCAATTCTCCAGGGTTACCGCCACCGCGGCCGGATCCCGTCGGCCTCGGCCTCTGGTTGATGGTGGCCGGACTGGGAGAGAGAGGGGAGGGTCGAGGACACGGACATTCCCCCCCTGCAACTCTCCAGGGTGGTCGTAGCAATCCCCCTGGCCGGGTCCCGCTGGCCTCGGCCTCTCCTCCGGCTACACCCTATGTGATGATCCCCTGGCCGACGGTTGGCAGCAGGACCCGCCTTATATGTGTTGCTTCCGGCTGGGCGTAGCCGGAAAACTGTTTCTCAAACAAAGGATATTGAGGCAAATGTGGCGCATACTCTCTTCTTAACCTATTGTATTCCTTAACACAATCTAGATCCGCACAAATGTTTGTGACATCACACTCAATCAAGTACAATCCCGATAAAGTTTCCAGAATGGGGCGGATGTCTGCTGACTTGTATCTTTCCCAGTTTGCCGTTATTTGGGCGTGGCAGGCGGT